>NW_026607490.1:12400000-13640340 GCF_021117445.2 Syzygium oleosum
GTTATTGGAAAGCACGGTAATTAGCACTGAGAGTTATATCTCAGAGCAGGTGGAAGAAGATCTTTCGATGCTGTAGCATCGAAGATTGGGTCACATCGATGAGAAAGGGTTGATAACGCTTACCTCAAAGAAGATGGTGGATGGTGTGACATCTACGATTTTGGCTATACGAAATGGTTATAGAACTGGCGTGTAGATTATGGGAGAAATTGGCTATGGACCAATCCAAGGATAAGTCATGGATCGATCAACCCGATCGGAAGGGTAACCAGGGGATTAGCCATGGTCTGATCGAAAGATTGGCCCTGGAATGATCAAGGGATCGGCAGTGAATCAATCAAATGACTATACAAGTGGCTCGAGCTATTCGGCCATGGATCGGCTTTTCGACTATAAGGGTTGGTTGTGCGACGGTCTTGTACCACCACGGATCGATGAATGATCATGGATCGATTCCGCGCAGTTTTATTCCGATCGCGGGTTATGACATTCTCAACCCGATGCCGATTAATTACATATTATTGGATTATTCGGCCTCGTTTAGGCGCCAATCAAGAGGATAAGACCATCTTACCACATTGAACCTTGCTTTATTTTTAGGATATTATTGCACATTAAGGTAATATGTGCATGATCGATGTCCTATGATTGTTTAACCTATAGTTTTCATTTAAGTGCAACTTTTAGAAGCCTTGATTGAGATGAGACAAATTTTGGTCTTATCCTAGCAAGCTTGGGCGCCACTTTTGGGAGAAAAAAGGAGAACAGGGCTCACTTGGTTAGCTTCTAGAGTTGTTTTCCCTTAACCTTCAAGCATGTGCTCTTGTCTTGCATTAATGAGACTTGATGGAGATATTTTTAAAAGTTAGGCTAGCCTAAGCTTAGGGCCATGAGTGCAAGTGAATTATTGGTCTCTCTCTCTCTCCCTTAAGGAGATAACACTCTCATTTCTCACTCACACTCACTCTCATTTCTCTAATTTCTCTCTTTCTCTCCCTCCCTTCTCTCCTTCTCTCATGCCCCCTCCATCACCGGCCACCATCACCACCACCTCTCGCCACCACCATCACCGCCGGCCATCACCACCACCGTGCCAGCTGCTTGCCAAGCTGTCCGTGCCAGCCGCTCGCCATGCCGTCCATGCCGTGTTGACGCTTGTAGTTTGAACGGTTGAGTAAGTGGTTTCTCTAAACCTTGGCTAGGGCGCTATTCTACGCATATCGGTCCTAGGTTAATCTTGTTTGAGCTTGTTCTATCATGTGTGTTTTTAATGTTCAAGTGGCTATTGCATGTTGGTTTGGACCTTTTGGAAACGGGTTTTGTGGGTTGACGATTCGTGGGTACCAACTAAAGCTTGAATCTTTGAAGTTTGGTTTGAAAACCAGATTTGTTGTTACTGTACCTTTTCAGTTTACTATTTTCGTAGAGATTCTCATGGGCCGAATCTGAAGTTGTGTTTTTCATAAAAG
This sequence comes from Syzygium oleosum, assembly GCF_021117445.2. Lineage (NCBI taxonomy): Eukaryota > Viridiplantae > Streptophyta > Magnoliopsida > Myrtales > Myrtaceae > Syzygium > Syzygium oleosum. Next base: position 12,401,470 of record NW_026607490.1, read on the forward strand.
TTGTTCTTCACATCTTGACGTTTAACATATTTTAAATCTGAAATTTTTGGAGGTCATTTGGGCGCATGAAAGCCCATCTTCAAACCTTGTTTAAACTGCCATGAAATGCTGTTTCTCTGACCTTCTTGTCTTTCCAAATTTTTATAAATTTTTACATATCTATTTTCAACAAACTTCCTCCACAAAAGTTGTTAAGGACTTCTGTTTCTATGATATATAAAAATTTTGAAGCTTTTCAAGGTGATTTGGGTACTGAAAGAGATGTATTTTGATTATAGAGTAGTCTGTTCTAACGAGCTGATTACGGTTTGAATTTGAGTGATAAAAATACATGATTACATATTGAACTGGGTTTTGTGCTCTGGATAAGAATGTTTATCAAGGTGTTTTCTGTGACATATCCAAAATTTGGAATTTTTGGAGTTCGTAAGCGGTCCAGATTTACCCAATTTCAAAGATGCACTATTTTCTTTAATGTGCGATTACTCTAGTAAATTTTTATGTGTGCGGAATTTAGATGTTCTAAGTGCGTGAGCATGGAACACTCTTGCATTAGCCTAAGTGGAAGATAATAATTGGCTTGAGTGATTGATATGCTTGCTTGATCACATAAATGGTTCTGTATTTGTATGATTGCGAGGGACGATGCCCGATGGATTTCGGACGCCCGATGGATTTCGGTTGCCGTTTGCAGATGGATTTCGGAACGAAGCTCTTAATTGAATGCCATCTTCGAGTGAGGTCGATTGACGAAGCCATGTCCGATGGGGCGGGACGATGCCCGGTTACGCCGGAAGACCACCGACGTGAGTGTCAATCGTGGCCCTGAGCGGTCGTAATAATCAGAACTCGTGTAGATGCATTGTGCATTATTATGTGATATTGAGTGTTCTTGATTATAATGTGCAATTGTCGCATGCCATTTTGAAGCGAGGCTTCGCGTGTGAAATAGTTATGTGAATTTGATGTGCCGACGGGAGGTAAGAAATATGCGTGATTAATTGATGGTTTTGGGACATGCGAAGTTGATGAGTTACCCTTCGTGTTTCCGAGGCGAGGTACCTTCCTACTTGAGGCTTAGAGGTTCTACTTATTGAGTTTTACTGATTTGTTGTTGTTCACCTCTTTTCAGGCCTCTGGGTTGGATATTCGGACCGTTTGTTTTGGGTACCCCGTTACTATGGAGGTGGACATTACCGAAGTTGTGGCACCGGGGACTGACATCGTGTACGAGGAGCACACGACGACCATTTGGGTCGATGAGGTGTTCCTTTTTTAGGAGGTCCTCATGAGTAGAGAAGCTAGGTCTAACCTCCGACCCTTTTGTTTGAATCAAAGAAAGGCCTGTAGTTGCGGGTTTGTATTTTGCTAACGTCCGATTGTTATCAATGCATATATATATATATATATATATATATATATATATATATATATAAACTATGCTTTTGGTGATCGTGTTTCATATGCTATCCCTATTGTTGTTGTTGTTGGTTGGGTGATTTAGAATTTGCTTCCGCACGTGCTTATTCGTTTAATAATACGATGGGTCGGCGACGCCTCTTGGGACGTCGCAATTAAATGACCTAGGAAAGGGGTGTCGCACGCCCAAGGCTAGATGGATAGGGTGCGGGGCGTGACACGGGTGGTTTCGCACAGTCATATATCGACTACGGACGACCACGGATTGATCCGTGTGACCATGTATTGGTCACAAAACGATCGATCCTACACAACTACATGACAATCGAGAGTCATCCATGGGACAAGTATGCTTGGCCATGATCGGTCATGGATCGACCATGGGACACTTGGACGGGTCATGGACCAGTTGTGAATCGGTTGCAGATTAGTTCGACGACCTCACCAAATGGGTCATGTGCCTAAGCTGCGTGCTAGGCCATGTGCCGGGCCATGAGCCGGCCATGTGCCTAACTTGGACTCTTTTATAAGGCCAAATGCCAGCCCAAGCGCCGACCATTTACCCGTCCAACCTGTGGACGCTGCGGATGGGCTGTGTGCCAGGTCGCGCACGGGCCATGCGTTCGATCTGCATGGGGTCATGTGCCAGGTCCTATACCCGGCCCTGCGCCTGTCCAGTCTGAGAACCAGATGGACAGGCCTTGCGCCAGGCCATACATGGGCCGTGTGCTAGGTCTGCCAGGCCACGCGCTTGATCATTGTCGGCCATTGTGCCTATGCCATGGGCAACCGACCTAGTCATTCAAAATAAGTTTAGCCAAGACCCGCCATTTTCGATGGTGACTCTGCTATGAACCTCGGTTTAGTAGGCATGATCTATCGTGGATGGACACGAGGAACTCATACCCGACCAAGTTAGCACTTCCTTTGGCCTAGTCCTCATGGTTGCTTTATTCCTTGGAAAAATAGACAAAATAGAAGATTCTAGAGAGGAAGGCTTGTCTTGGTAAGCAAGTATTGGATAAAATCAAATCCAAAGCCCATGATTACACCAAATCTAGACATTAAATGAAGGATGGTGAGTCATCTAGCTTGAGTGTCTTATACATCATTACACTTCATTAATGCTAGGATGATTCATGCATTAGGTGGTTCAATATGAAGAAGGCAAATGTCCACTTAAGGCCTAGGCTTGCCACACAATCTCACTAGGCTTGACACCTCTTCTTCTTAGACTAGCCAACTCAACCCAATAGGCTTGCCACTTAAAGAACTCCTATTGGTTAAAATGGAAGGGTAATGATGAGAGGTTTGCCTATAAATAGAGGCACCAACCCTTAATTTCTAACTTTCATCACTCATTTCCCTCTTCCTCTCTCTCCCTTACACCACTTATCCTCTAGACTGCCCTATCTCCTCTCGGCCACGCCCTTGCCCGCGCCCGTGCTCATACCACACCTGTCTCCAGGTTCGCCACTAGGCCACCACCGGCCATCAACCTTGGAGGGTGGTAAGTAGACCTACTAAACTTTGGTTAGGGCGATGTGTTACGTTGGTTGAACGAGTCATGTTCTTGTTGTGCTTGTGTGGTATAGTAAGTAGACTTACTAAACCTTGGCTAGGGTGTCGTGTTACGTTGTTGGGCAAGTCATGTGCTTGTAGTGCTTGCATGAATTCCGAGGTTTGTGAACACTTGATATAGCTTGCCGTACTTGCATTTACATTTGTAAGGTTTGCTCATGTGTTTGGCATCATATTTAAGAGCATGCCCGGGCTATGAACAAGTCTCGCTTGGTAGGGATCGGCATCGAAGCGTGTCAGAATGAGCCTTGCTTGGAGGGTCGGTATTAAGGCATACCGATCCAAGCCTTGCTTGATGTAGGTCGGCGCCATGACTAGTTGGTTCGGGCCATAACTTGATTTCGTGCCCGACATGACTTAAGACTTTAGAGGCAACATGTTATGATACACACTTCGCGTGAAGTACTCAAGTTGGTATGATGCTTGTTGGCATAGTCGCATGAGGGAAAAGTATGGCCGTCGCCCTTGATTAGGGGACGTTGCCCGATTAAGTTCGGATGAATAGCCGTCGCCCTTGATTAGGGGACGTTACTCGATTAAGTTCGAATGAATAGCCATCGCCCTTGGATTAGGGGACGTTGCCCGGAGAATTCCATAAGAACTGTACCAACGGTTGAGATGATGAATCCGTCGTGTGCATGCTTTTGGTTGAGATGTTGTTGCTTGAATAGAAAGGCAAGTTGAGATCATCATATATACAGAAACCAGTGTGTTTGAAACATCTTTGCTATTGATTTGCTATCAATTGATGTGGCTACGACATGTGTTTTGTTCGATGGAGAGGCGTCCTCCTATCCGGAGTTTAGTGAGTTTTACTTACTGAGTCCTTGACTCATTCCGTTGTTTTTCATATTTGTAGGCATGGAAGTCTCATGCCAGTTTTGGAAACTGTAGTCACGCTAGAGGAGATATGAATTTCCCTCAGCCTACGTGGACACGTGTATTGTGTTGAAAAGGGAAAAAGGCTCATGGAAAAGGGGCTTGTAAAATACAATCATGTAAATATAAGGTTTGCTCATGATGCGCTTTTCCCTGACCCTATTGTTTGATTGATGTTGTTGTGATTGTCCCGAGTATATGCTTCAGCTTGTTCGTAACAATAAGATAATAATGAACGGGACGTCGCATCAATAACCCCGAAGTGAGGACGTGACAGATGGAATTCCAAGCTATTCTATGGGTTTTGGATTTTGTGAACATTGTCTACATGGAAAACAGAATCGGGTATCTTTTGAATCCATAGAAGGAAGAGCGAAAGGGATTTTGATTTGATCCACAGTGACGTCTTCGGTCCTACACTTGTAGCATCGTTTGGAAAATCAAGATATTATGTTTCTTTTACTGATGATTTTTCCATATATGTGTGGATATATTTTCTGCAAAGGAAAGATGATGTGTTTGAAAAGTTTCGCGAGTTCAAAGCTTTGGTGGAAAATCAATTTCATAGGAAAATATAAGTTGTGCGGACTAATAATGGAGGAGAATTATGTTCAGCGAAATTTAATCAATTTTGCGCGACTAGTAGAATTGTCAGGCATAAGACAACGCCCTATATACCTCAATAGAATGGGGTGGCAGAAAGGCTTAATCGGTCTCTCATGGAAAAGGCAAGGAGTATGCTAAGTGGTGCTGGCTTAGCAGTTGAATTTTGGGCGGAAACAGTGGCTACTGCATGTTATCTGAAAAACAGGTCTCCCACATCAGCTTTGAAGGATCAGACACCGTTTGGGGCACTGCTTGAAAAAAAGTCAAACATATCCCACGTTAGAGTGTTTGGTTGTGAAGCATCTGTACATGTACCGAAGGAAAAGAGGAACAAGCTTGAGAGCAAGTCAGAAAAGTGTATCTTCATTGGGTATAAGGATGGTGTCAAAGGGTATAAGCTGTGGAATCCTGATACTAAACGTGTCATCTACAATAGGAATGTGGTGAGAGAATCTACCACAAATCAGATTGTTCGCCAAGCTCCTAAAAAACCAGAGATGGTTGAGTTAGATGTTAGTTGGAAGGAAGAGACAGAGGCTACATTAGCTAGAACATAAAATTTAGATTCTAAAGCTGATGAGCTTGACGAGGCGGATGGTGTAGTAGATTTTGAAACTGAGTCTGAAGTTGAAGCACCACCTGAACTAGTCTTAAGAATGTCCACACGGCTGAGAAAACCACCTGAGAGGAATACCCTGTTTGCCAGCAATGAGAATTGTTCTATGTCTATTATAGATGATGATCCAAGTATGGTCAAGGAAGCAAGAAGTGCAGAGGATAACAAACAGTAGGAGAAAGCCATGAAAGATGAGATGGACTCACTAGATAAAAACGAAACGTTGCCACGCCCCAAACTCCTTCAAGCTCGTGACATCCCTCTTCGGTCGAATTAGTGCGACGTCCCAGGAAACGTCGCCTACCCAAACCAACACATCAAAGTTCGATCACGGCGGAAACGAGAACAACTCCCGGACAAGAATTAGAAAAGGGGTAACAGGGAGGAATAAATCACCAAACCACTAAAAAGCTTATTTGCACTGCGATATATACAATATCCATTACAATCCATCACAACCAGCAACCAACCACTTCATTACACCCACTATATTCACAATATTCAATACAAACCATCGCAACCATCAACCCTCCGCACTGACAACTGCCGATATCAAAAAGGGACTAGCGGCATCGGGTAGACTAATACTACCACAAAAAAGGGGCACCTCTCAAAACTGTCCAACCCCTAAAACTTCTAACTAACCCCTATTCGCCCTAGAGAGGTCCACTCAGAATCAGTCTCGTCGATGCCAGTCTGTTCCTCTGAAGACTTGGGCTCAGCATTGACCTCAATCAGATTGTTCTCCTCTCCCGACTCCACTGGAACTTCTATCGGCTAAATGGTTTTAAATAAAACCGTGAGAACACTTCTCAGTAAGCAACACCTTAAACCCTACCTAGGCTAACACGTATCTCTGGGCATGTTCAAGCACACAATCAATCAGCAATTGACATGCTATAACATTCACAAGCACACTGGCCTTACCTCAGCACATGCACCACCCTGCACGTTAGTCCAATCATTATAACATGCAGTCACCACAAAACACACTCATCCTCATAACATGACCAATGTATGCACAGGTATCATCGATAGACCGAACACTTTCCATTCTCACATTCGCCTAACAAACACAACATCATATGATTACCATTTCACTCGAGCACACGCATCCAATTCATTTCTGACCCGCGTTACAGTACACGCCTCAGGCCCACTTTCAATCCATGGTCCACATATAATCGTCTCATTTTCACAACACTCCTTAGCCCGAGTTACAGTATACGCCTCAGGCTATGTCTCTTGCCCGCGTTACAGTACACGCCTCAGGCTCAACATCCTCCACCTACGGCATAAACAACCGTCTCATTTTCACAACACTCCTTAGCCCGCGTTACAGTACACGCCTCAGGCTCAACATCCTTCACCTACGGCACAACCCGCGTAAACGAACACGCCTCAGGTTGGCGGTCTTCCGGCAATACCGGGCATCGTCTCACGTTAAAGTACACACCTCAGGACGGCTCAATTCCCCGCGTCAACATGTCTCAGGGATTATGTTATCACACGTGCACACATTTTTCAATTATTATCTGGACCATGCGTAAAAACGCCTTAGGGTATTTAATGGCCATGTAACACATCGGCACTCAATCTCATGCCAATTTCATACGACCAATTCGCACACTTCATCCAACATATACAGGCTACCAGTAGGCCATGCCAACTCACAATTTTACCAATTCAATTCGCATGTGCACGATTTAACGCGAATTTTTGCATTTTAAGCCAAATTTCACCACTCACGGGCGTCGTACTCCTACCGACAACCCCAAACCAACACGCACTATGTCTCAAACACCAATATGCATCAATTCAGCCATAGAATGAACAGTGATTCGGCCACCACAGAAAATTCACTATAACGGCACATTTAGGCCCGTTTTTCACGCAATAAGTCACAATAATCACTCGTAATTATTCCAATCACAAAATCAATCAATTCTAACCTCCAATCTACCTCAAAAATCATCACAATTTCATCCAAACAGCTCAGCCAAAGTAGTCCAACCATTTCTCTACGAATAACCCCTAAAACTTGCTAAAACGGGCTCGAACTAACCCGAAATTACCCGTTATCCTAGGCGAAGTTTAGGATATCACTTACTCGAGGTCCTATGCGAGTTCAAGCACTCAAAGGTGGCTGAATAGCGGGGAAACAGCAGCAGCGACGGCGTCGAGTGGCGAGGACCACCGACGGCTCATGGCGGCCACGGGCAGACGATGGCGGACGGACGTGCGGTGGCGGCCAAGGGCGTGGCTGGCGGGCCACTTTCACGTGAGGGAGAGGGGTCTCGGCCGGGAGGAAATAGGGGGTTTGGGCGTGAGAGAAAATGAGGGGAGAGAGAGAGAAAAGAATAAATAGGAAGAGAAAAGGCTAGTGTAAGCCTACCCCGGCGAAATTACCATCTTGCCCCTCTCTCTACTTTCCATCCGACGGCCAAGATTCAAGCTTATCCAAAAATTGATGGCCAAGATCAATTCTTTCCAAAAATATCCAAGGGTAAAATTGGAATTTCACAAAAAGTCCAAGAGCAAAATTGTCCAAAAACTTTTATCTCTAAAGTTGGTGTGAAATGACCAAAATGCCCCTCTCATTTGTACTTGGCTTTCATAAAATCTCAAAGGCAAAACGGTCATTTTCCATTTTCTTCCAAAATTCCAATTTTCTGACGAATTCGAGCAAATTCAAAACTGACCACGGTACTTCTGACGTCGTCCAAATATTGTATCATGACTATCAAAATTTTCGATACCCAAACTCAGTCTCTATTTAATAGCTAAACTCAAATAAACACAACTTGAGCTTATCTCACACTAACGGGCGGCTTCCGGGAAAATTCGTGTATTCGACCCGTGGTCGATACTAAATCGAACCACGTTTAAGCTCACTTGAGTCATGGCGACCTCCATTGTCATATAATTGCGAGGATCAATCACTAGTTCTAAAGATCGCGATCGTTTGGAACAGGTTTGGGATCATTTGCAATTTCATATCCTGGCGAGGCGGAATCACCCGCGATCCAGTTATATGGCATTTGCAAATCGATCAATGACCAACCTTAGATCGGTCTATATTAGCCCAAAATATCACATCGACAATCCTTATGGTCGAAAGTCAGTCCATGATCAAGTTCTATGGCCGCGCGAATTAAATTCCCTAATTAGCCTTTCCCTACTGGTTAGTATCCCGAGAGTGATCAAGTCTATGCGAGATTTGCTACAAGTGCGTTATTGAAATCATGCATTTGATAAATACCAAGTGGGTCGAAATTTGGAATGTCATAAACGTGGAGTCTAGTAAAACTACCTACTGATCGAAAGGCAATTAGTTGCAAGTGGGTGTTCAAGGAGAAAATATCTGTAGATAGAGAGATAGAACGATATAAAGCTCATTTGGTTGTGAAGGGATACTCGTAGATAGAGGAAGTCGATTATGGTGAGATTTTTTCTCCTGTTGCTAAATTAAATTCCAAAAGACTTGTCTTATCTACAGCAGTTGCATACAATCTGGAGGTAGAGCAGCTTGATGTGAAGATTGCATTCCTCCATGATGACTTGAAGGAGAATATTTACATGAAGCAACCAGAAGGGTTTGTGGTCAAAGGAATAGAAGGTCTTGTTTACAAACTAAACAAGTCTTTGTATGGCCTGAATCAATTTCCAAGAATGTGGTACTAGAAGTTCGACTCATATGTCTTGAAGCTTGGCTTTGTCCATTATGATGCTGATAATTGTGTCTATGTGAAATGGTTAGATGAGGATTTTATTATCTTAACCTTATATGTTGATGATATGTTGCTAGTTGGAAATAGTTCGAAAATGATTAGCACTGTGAAAGGATTGTTGGCAAAACTATTGGCAAAAGGACACTAGAAGTGCCATAAGTTGTGTATGGAGATTACTTTGGTGCCATAACTTTTTTTCGGATCACTTTGGTGTCAACTTTTTTGAAAAACGATCACTTTAGTGCCAATGTTGACATGGCCGCCGGAAATCTGACGTGGCACTTTTTTTATTAATTTCCGATGCTGACATGGCTCACCGGAAATCTGACGTGGCTTGCCGGAAATCTGATGTGGCTCTTTTTTCGGCCGGAATTTTGGCCGTAGTCACTAAAGTGATCTCTTTTCCTCCGACTTGGCACCAAAGTGATCCAAAAAAAAGTTATGGCACCAAAGTGATCTCCGTACACAACTTATGGCACTTATAGTGTCCTTTTGCCCAAAACTATTTGAGATGAAAGATCTAGGCTCAGCAAACTTCATCTTGGGCATGCGGATTAAAAGAGAACTTGAGAATGGGAGGTTGTATCTAAGTCAGAAGAAACATGTTGAAAGTGTGTTGAAAAAGTTCAACATGGTTGATTGTAAAATCGTGAAAACCCCCATGTCCACAAGTTCCAAGTTATCAGCGCTCCAGTGTCCTAATACTGAAGATGAAGCTAAAGAGATGACAACAGTTCCATATGCAAGCGCAGTTGGGAGCTTAATGTATGCCTTGATATATACTCGTCCAGATATTGCTCAAGCAGTAGCAATATTGAGCAGATATATGTCCAATCCGAGGAAAGAGCATTGGATGGCAGTAAAGCGGGTGCTTCGTTACCTTCGCAGTACATCTTATCTTGAGCTATGTTATGAAGGCATGAAAAGCTCAAAGGGACAGCAAGCGTTAGAATTGAAGTGTTTCGTGGATGCTGATTGGGGAGGCGACATTGATAGAAGAAGGTTAACTAGCGGATATGTTATTTTCTTATTCGGTGGAGCTGTGAGTTGGATGAGTGATATATTAGGAGGCCAAGCCATCATCACACAGTCGGCTCGGCTAGTGCTATCAAAGCAAGTACAACCTTTGGTAGAAAATTTGTGATTCTAGATGAATCGAGACTGGTCTAAAAAAGGCAAGGATCGGAATAATTGCAAAAGAGGGCGCAAACAAAATATGGCTCTCCCAACTATTTTCACATAGGTTCATCTTCTTTTGATTTCTTGCATATTATTATTTCTTTAGAATTTTATTTTTATGTCACATAGGAAAATAGGATGTCTTTGGAGTAATTAAGAGCAGTTATAGCCTATACCAATGTCAAGAAAATTTTATAACAAGTTGTATTATCCATTCTTGATTTGAAGGATCTTACTATCACTCTCCCACTAACTATCAGATCGAGAATGGATAAGGCTGTATGTGAAAAATTCTCCCTTGACAAAGTTCGGGACGATGCTCCGACAGTTTGACAGCGGTGCATTGAATCGACATGTTTGCCGATATTCAAAGCATAAGTTGAACCTAATAGTTGATAAGCTTGAGCACCGGTAGCCATGATTCTGAGATGACTATCATTCTTACAAATCCGTGTGAGAAGCTTGTCCCTAAGCCTCACGTTTATAAGTGAATTCAAATAGAAAAATAATAACATAAAACTTAATTATCATTTGTCAAAATAATGCATTTATTTCAATGTGCCAAACTGATCGACTTAGATCTCCCAAAGCAAATCCAATACAACATGCCCCGAAAGAAAAGATTACTGAAAAATCCTCACACAATGTTTTCTAGAAAACAAAAGGTCTAATTAGAATGCACATCAAGCATAAGCATCAGGATTGGCAGAAAGGTACTTCTCGACGACCTTGTACAACCCCATAGCTTTTTCTTTGCCTTGTTTAATGTCCTCTTCTTGAAGATCACAAGTGTTGTCACACTGTCGAGACTGTTCAAGGCTATGTTCCTTGACTCCCACCATATCCTACCCAAGATTGTTCCCAAGGGCATCAAGAGCGTTGAGTTCATCGAGGGAGACGGCGGAGTTGGTAGCATCAAGCATACCAACTTTAGTGAAAGTAAGTCAAATCATACTCCACTACAAAAAAACACCGGATTAGCGACGAAATTTGCGACGGAAAATGTGGAAAAATCCGTCGCAAATCAAATTTGCGACGGATTTTGTGACGGAAAAAATTCCGTCGCTACTAGCATAATCATGTCCCCGAACTCATAGTTTTTGGTTTGTAAGAGTAAAGTAAATCTCCCAATACTTTACTTGGATTTTTAATCGACCCATCAAGAAATAGATTAGTGGCAACTCCAAACTGAAATGATTTGCATGTTAATAATTTGAAACATAAGTCGTGAATTAGTATGAGCTTGGGAGAGTTCGAGCTATGTTTAGGCTTAATAATCCATTAGTCAACCTCTAGATGGTGCACCTTCGAGGTTAGGTTGCGACATGATTAATTTATATAGACTCGCCTATTTTACGCTATCATTCCGACCAAAATGGATGATTCACAGTATGACCAAAATATTTGATTTGAATTACTTTTTCTAGAGAGGTGGTACACCAAGTACAGACTATCGTAATGGGCCCAAAATGTCTGCGAATGAATATGTAATATCTTATTAATTGCAATACCTCACGTTGTTATCATTACGGTCAAACAATAGAGCTTTGATCGTGATTTGTACTTTTCCAATCCTTCGATCGGTGGCTCCTCCCAATAAAAAACAAGAAAGGCTTGAAAGTAGTTTGGCTCGGTCCAATTGGGAGTGCTTTGAACTTTGAATGATGATGGAGTACTAAACAGAGGACTTGCCTATAAGTACCAAGTAGTTCTCTTCATCATCTTCATCAGCTCAAGCCTTCTCCATTAGCAATTACATCAAACCCTTCTCCCACCCTTCTTGAGTTCAGTTCTCTTTGTTTCTTAACAGGCCAACATGGGAGTTGTCACCTACTCGCAGGAGATCACAAGCGTCGTTGCACCATCGAGGATGTTCAAGGCTTTGTTCCTTGACTCCCATATCCTACCCAAGATTGTTCCCGGGGGCATCAAGAGCGTCGAGTTCATCGAGGGAGATGGCGGAGTTGGTAGCATTAAGCAAACCAACTTCGGTGAAAGTAAGTCGGATCATACTCATATTTCTACCATGTCAAGTATATATAGAGATCTCGGAATTAAGAATTAACTTCTTCACTTTAACAAATTCACATAACAGGCTCCCATATCAAGTACACGAAGCACAAGATCGATGCTCTCGATGCAGGTAGCTTTTACTGCAAATATACCATGATCGAAAGTGACATCAAGTTCGACAAGATCGACTGTGTTGTAGAAGAAGTGAAGTTCGTCGCTGCTGGCAGCGGATGCGTCTGCAAGATGACCAGCGAGTACCACGTTCAGGAAGGTTGTGAGCTCAAGGAAGAGGACATCAAGAAGGGTAAAGACAGAGCTATGGGATTGTACAAGGCTATTGAGGAGTACCTTGTGGCTAACCCCGATGTTTGCGCCTAAATGCTATTGTCAAGATCCTTTCGAGACTTCTGTTTTCCCTTTGGCTCTGCCTCGGAGCTTATGAGAGAGGAAAGGTTTTTATAGTGTGATTTCTATGTTTTAAAGGGGTTTGATTGTTGTGTAAGGCCATGCCAAAAAATAAAGCTTGAAGGAGCAATGAGCAATCTAATAAATTATGGATTTTGCCCAAGAAAAGATCTCCCTTTGGGGTCATGAAGGTGAATTAAGGTGCGTTAATCCAATTTGATTTGTTAATATAAAATCTTCCCACTAACTGTATCCATCAGAACTATGCAATTTAATATTGATGAATTAAGCTATAGTGTGCTTCTCCGCAAATCATGGAAGCAAACATTAAGATTGTTTACCTAATTAAAACCATCCTGCCGAACAAAATGGAGGATATGTGACCAAAAAAAAAAAAACAAACTCCATTTGACTAGAAAAGAATAAGAAAAATAAAAGGTAGAAAAGTACTCAGCAAAATATAAAAAAAAGCTAAAGAAGGGTCCCAAGAGAGACATTTGTCTTTGTGGATTAATCCCAGTTTAGAGTAGACTCAATTTCGGTCCGACGACGTAGCTATCACGGCATTTGAATAGTCAAACCTTGACAATGGTGGTCACGGTCGTCTGGTATGAGACTAAGATTCGTGTCTAAATCAGTTCATAACATGGAAAATTCAATTTTCTTTACGAAAAAGATTGCATCCAGGCAAATCGGAGCCAGACAAACGATCTTTTGATCGTGATTTGTCCTTTCCTAACCTTCTGGATGATCGGTGGCTCGCCCAATAAGAAAACAAGAAAGGCCCGAAAGTAGTTCGGCCCGTTCCATTCAGAGTGCTTTGAACTTTGAATGATGATGGAGTACTGAACTTATGGACTTGCCGATAAGGACCAACTACTTGTCTTCATCATCTTCATCAGCTCAAGCCTTTTTCTATCACATCAAACCAGATCCTTCTATTTCCTATTGGAGTTCGTTTCTCTTTGTTTCTTACTAGGCGAACATGGGAGTCATTACCTACTCTCAAGAGTTCACATCTGCTGTCGCTCCATCAAGGATGTTCAATGCTTTGATCCTTGACTCACACAACGTCATTCCAAAGATTGTTCCCGAGGGCATCAAGAGTGTCGAGTTCATCTAGGTAGATGGTGGAGTGTGTAGCATTAAGTAGACCAACTTCGGCAAAAGTAAGTTGGATCATATATGTAGTACTGTGCCGAGTTCATTAATAACATATAGGCGTTAGAATTAAACCATGTGCTTTTATGAATTTGTGTAATAGGTGCCCATATCAAGTAAAACAGGCAGAAGATCGATGTTCTTGATGCTGAGAACTTCTACTGCAAATACACTTTGTGTTGAGATACATGTGTGAGTTGTGTTAGAGAAGTCCCACATTTGAGAATTTGTGTAGTGTGGAGCAGTTAATATATCCAAGTTGGCATAAAACTCATTGGCTTAAGCTTTTGAGTGAAGGTGGGTCCAATTAGATATGTTGACGAGCTCGGACTTGAGATCCATCTTAGTGATCTCTCTGGGTAAAGGTATTGGGCTTCTACTGCATGCTTCCAACAAATGGTATCAGAATCGTTGGTTGATTGGTGACCAACTTATAATGTGTATTGCGGTTTCCGGGTGGTGGGGGTAGTGGTGCAGCAGCGCGGTTCCGATAGCAATCTTCATGCTTCGATTTGAAGAAAGAGACTCCCAATGTGTATTGCGGTTTCAAGGCGGTGGGGGCTGTGGTGTAGCAACGCGGTCCCGATGGCAGCCTTCATGGTTCGGTCTAGAGAAAAAGGCTAGGGATGAACTTGGATATTGATGAAGATTCAAGATGAGATATGTATAAGTCGGTGCAAAATGATACCCGAACTAAGGGGGAACAGACCTAACATTGAGCTCATACACGAGAGAGAGATTGTTGAGATACACGTGTGAGTTGTGTTAGAGAAGTTCCACATCGGAGAATGAATGTGGGTCCAACTAGATATGTTGACGGGCTCAGACTTGAGTTCCCTTTTGGCGATCTCCTCGGGTGATGGTATTAGACTTTTATTGCGTGCTCCCAACACGTTGATTGAAAGCAACACCAAGTTCGAGGAAATCAACTTCATTGTCTACGAGGTGAAGTTCCTGGATACAATCTTTTTCAAAGAAAGGAAATTGAATTTTTTATATTAGACATAAATTTTAGGTTTGATATCAAACAACCATGACCACCGTTGCTAAGGGTGTGACTCTATGTTCGTTTATTGCGCTATCAAGGACAGTCGCGAAAATAAGTTTAGGAGCCGATTCTCTTGGGGGAAAGGACCTGACCCCTGGCTCCCACAATTAGATCAAAGGCTGAAATTTAATGTAAATGGTGCATGGAAAGATAACGAATGAGCTATAGATATTATTGCATGATCGGTTAGCGGCTCGGTAGTCCTAGCTTAGACAAAAAGAGAAAATTGGAACTCGCCGATGGAAGTGTAAGCAGCAGCTCTTCTTCTCGCCTACAATGATGCTAATTCCCTCGACGTCCGAAAAGCAATTTTCGAAACTGGTTGCAATGTCTTAATTAATGTTATCCAACAAAAGGGCCTTTGCTCTCGGGGTACTCAACCTTCCTTTTTCAATATAGTTCAGGTTGGAGTTAAGCTTGGACTTGTAAACCCAATTGATGGAGTTACTTATGCGCTTACAAAAAATAAAGATGAACATGTATCCTCAATAGATTGGTAGTCTCTTAGAAAGAATACACTTTGACTATTTATAACTTGCGATAGATGATAAACAGTTACCAAGTATTTAAAATCTCACTTTGTGACACCTATTATTTAGCAACACTTATTGACCTAACTCATTTACCGACTCTTCGCTCCTACACTCGGCCACTTTCCGCCAACATCTCCATCGACTAAGCAGGTCTTCTTATAAACCGCTTCTACATTATCGATTAAATACTCCCAGTACTTAGTAATCATCAGCTACAATTACCATCTTAACAGGCTTTTTTATCGATCAAATTGCCGACCAAACACTAGGGCATTTTTTGGTGTTAACACAACCGCAATCAAGAGAGAGTCCACAAGAATGATGGTTTGGAGACTCAAAGTTGATTGTAATTCAATCGGACAAGCCATTAAAAAAAGGAAGAAAGTAACAAAAAAATTACAAACTATACCCACTGTGATATATTTACCATGAACTTTTTTCTTTGTGACATTAAAAATCTTAAACTATGTATACTGTGACACATTTATCCTAGTCTTTTCTTTTGTGACATAAAAACTCCAAACTTTTACCTATGTATACTGTTGCTTTCTAGCGTCTGTGTAGACAAATTTTTAATGATTGTCATTGACATAACTCTGACAAAGGATACATGTATCATGCAGGTACAAGTTTGAGATTTTTTGTGTCACAGAAAAAAAAACTTTAGGATAAATATGTTACAGTGTACATAATTTAAGATTTTTAGTGGCTATCGCCCTTAAACAAAAGAAATGAATCAACTTTATATTTTTTCTTTTATGAATATAATTGTGCATTGAAGGTTGTTTTGTTTCCTCACGCTTGCTTCTTGCGATTATTTTAATGTTTTATACTTGAATGCTTATTTATGTACATTTACATATAAATAAAATGTATGTTTTATTTTCGTGTCAAAATTAGTAGTATTATTTGAATATTGAAAAATATCCCAACCCTCATTCGCGTCGTGGGGGTTGCGCCTTCATCCAAGGTGCCCCTCTCCTTGATGAGAAAATATTCAGTGATTTGTCAGTGCCACAGCACTAGCTGATGTGGCGCGTATTTTTTTTTAAAAATAGAACCACTTACAATTTGACACTTGTCTCAAATAAAAAAAACTAAAATATCTGTTTCTTTTCTCTCTCTCTCCTACATTTAGCCATCGCCTTTCCTGGGCTCCATACTTCCCTCGGCCGTTGCCACCGGCGCCACGTCCAGGCGAGCCACCGCCTCCATCGTCTTCGTGGTCAACTCCATCTTCCTAAGCATGACCTTTATTACGTTGTTTTTCTTTTTGCATTTTGATTTCGTAGTGCTGCCAATCACGGTGCGTCATCCATGGCATCTCGACCTCACCGTCGAGACTTGGGGCCATTGATGAGCCACCGTCGCAAGATCTGAAGGCATGGCTCCAGATCTGAAAGTTTGGCTTTGTTTGTGGTCTTACATCGTGGATTTTGTGGTCGACTTCGTCAAAAGTCTTAGCCAAATCTGGAAGTTTTCGGCTTTGTCTTGTGTCGCAGTCTCTGCGGTAGGCTCCATCAAGGGTTGTCATCCCGGCAGCCTCTGTCAAGTCGAGCCATTCCCCCTATCTTTTCGTCAAGTTTGCAATCTCCGTCGGGATCTTCCAAGCTAGATCTGGAGGCATGAGGGAGGTGCGGCAACAAAGGCAGAGGGAGAAAATTTTTGCTGGGCGCAGCGGTTACGGCGTGGCGGTGAGTGTCAAGGATGGAGGTTGCGGCGGCTTGTGTGGTGGAGACAGCCGAGCCGGATGCTCGAGTGGTTGGGCAAACAGTGGTTGGATGGGGGAGCGGGAGGTGGCTGGATGAAGGAAGAAGACAAAGGAAAATAAGATTTTTTACTATTTTTTTTATTTGAGACACGTGTGTTAAATAATAAGTGGTTTATTTAGAAAAATGCTTGCCACGTCAGCTAACTCACCGAATATTTTCTCCTCTCTAACTTTGATTTAGTTTATTTTTTTAAAATTTTTTGTTTTCTCCAATTTTTTTCTCTTTTGTATTTATTTTTTAGATATTTGATATATTTTCTAATGTGGCGCCACATTGCTAACAAGTATTAAAAACTACCATGACGGATTATTGTGTGCAATATCATTGAACCCGATCGTGACCTCTTTAGAAGGACCAAACTGATGCTGATAAAAAAACATTTAGAAATTTATTGCATAATTCAAATGTTTAGGATTTGGTTGCATAATTGGCACAACTTTTAGGACAATTGGTGCAATTTTCCCATTTATATGTGGTGAAAGATTTAAATTTTTTTGGGTAAAAACAAGTCAAATTGTGTGCAATGCAAAGATTTATTAAGTGAAGTCAATCTAGACCCGCCTTGAAAACTCGCATTTCTCATCCACCCCAATATTTATTGCTATAATGTGGAAGATTGCACTTCATCATTTTCAATAGTTTGGAATCTGGTTGTACCACAATGCATATCACATAGAAACATCTTTTTAATGCACTACTAGACAAATAATATTATAGCCGGGGGCTTCATATGGACATGTCCAATTATTCTAATAGTGACTTGAGAATGTAGTAGTTAACATGATAGGATGTCCAGAGAATCTTAAATGTTGAACTTGAACATTCATTAAATGGAGTAATAATGTATAGAAGAATATATTGTCGGCATGATAAATAATTTCTATGAAGTTAATATCTCTATTTATATACACCAATTTAGATTGCACACTGCCCACCATATCGGTGAACCCGACACAAACAAAGAATTATAGTCCTTCATGTTTGATCTGTAAAGAATTTGTCCATTCCATTGATCTTCTAGATTAGTGGTGGCTCTGCCCCAATAAATAGATCTATCAAAATAGATCATAAACCAATTTCTTAACCCATATATTAGTAAATGGATCATAAATAGGTTAGTTATATTTAGTGAATGGGTCATAAATGGGTATATGTATAATATGGGTGTTAAATGGGTCATAAATAGATCGTAAATGGGTTGTAAATGGGTTTACAACTTATTTAAACACAACTTATCCCTTTCGCCCTCACTCAATCTCGCCTTCACTCACTTTGCATTCTCATTTCAGCTTTGGTATGAGTTTTCCTAGATTTAATTAAATATGGAAGTGTTTTAGCAATACGGGTTGGGTCAGGTCGGGTCGGGTATGGGTCAAAAAAATTGCATTGCGCATTAATAGGCCATAAACGAGTTAATGGGTCAATTTGGGTCAGATCATTTGCGACCCGACCAATCCGACCGAACCCACCCACTTAACAGGTCTACCAATGAGAAAGGAAGAAAGGCTTAAAGCAAGGTTGATCAGGCCAATTTGGAGTGCTTCGAACTTTGAATGCTTATGGACTGCCAAACAAACTTGCCTATAAATACCAACTGCTTCTCTTCATCGTCTTCATCAGCTCAAGCCTTCTTCAATAGCATTCACACCATATCGTTCCACTACCTTCTCGAGTTCATTTCTCTTCAATTCTTACAAGGAAAAAATGGGAGACATCACCTACTCTCAAGAGTTCACATATGCCGTTGCTCCATCGAGGATGTTCAAGGCTTTGGTCCTTGACTCACACAACATCATTCCCAAGATTGTCCCCGGAGGCATCAAGAGTGTCGAGTTCATTGAGGGAGATGGTGGAGTTGGTAGCATTAAACAAACTAACTTCGGCGAAAGTAAGTGGGATCATACACGTTGCTTTACTATGTCAAGTTGATCTATAGTATATAGAACTTGGAATTGAACCATCTACTTTCATGAATTTGTGGAATAGGTGCCCATATCAAGTACATCAAGCACAAGATCGATGCTCTTGATGTGGAGAACTTCTACTGCAAATATACTTTGAGCAAAAGTGATATTTAGTTAGAAAAAATCTACTTTGTCGTCTAAGAGGTGAAATTTGTCACGTCAAATGACGGTGGATGTGTTTGCAAGATGACCAGTGAGTACCATTCCAAAGATAGCGCCGAGCTCAAGGAAGATGATATAAAGCAGGGCAAGGACAAAGCTATGGGACTATACAAGACCGTTGAGGAGTACCTTTTGGCAAATCTTGATGTTTGCTCTTAAATGGCCTTTCTAAAATTCTATTGAGTGATGTGAGCTAAGTTGTGACATTCCGAATTTCGACCCATTTTATGGAATTATAAAACTTGTATTTCGTCAGTGCGCTTATAACAAAATTTCGCCCAGAACTTATCACTCTTGGGTTATCTCTTTTTAAATTAGAGATTTCGCTAGAATCGCACTCGATCGAATTTGGCCGTTATTTAGAGCCCGAACTTTGGTGTCGATTTTCTCGGAGTTTTGTGACGAATTTAATTGGACGGTGTCGATATTATTGTGGCCAGCGTCAATATTGCCTAGGATAAGTGAAAAGTGAAATTTGGATCGGATGCGGATTTGAACTAGTAGACCTCCCTCGTAGTGTGTTTTATTTGATTATCTTTGACCCTTTTTCCTAATTTATAATTAGGATTTTCGTAAACTGTTAGATCATTTTCGGATTCGAACGTGAGCCGTTGGATCGCGATCATTGCATTGACTATCTTTTTTTCTCTCTCCTTTCCCCCCTCTGCCATGCCACCTCGCGCACGTTTCCCCCCAGCGCCTGTCCTTTGTCTCTCTCTCCCTCTCCTCCCCCATGCAACGTCCCCTCGCGCACGTCCCCCCTACCCATGCAGACCTACCCCCTGCCACTCTCTCTCCTCCTTTTCTCTTCTTCTTCCTTTTCTTCTTCTTCCTCTCTTTTCCTTCTTATCTGGACTCCCGCCACAACTGTTTTTTCTTCTGCTCTGGCTTCCTGCTTACTGCTCGCCCGGCGTTGCCCGACCGTCGCCCCAGCCTAGCCACCGCCTCTATTGTCGCTCTAGCCGAGCCGCACCGACGCCCGTCGCCCTTGCGACTGCCAGCCCGCAACCACGCCAGCAGCTCACTCATCCGCTCGCTGGCCGGTCCTGCGTCGCCCAGCTGCCGACCGTTGCTCGTCGTGCCGCCTCGACCACCGTGCAACCTCCCTTCCCCCAATTTTTCTCTTCTCCAGCCTCTCTCGATTTTGGCCGAGCTCGTCGCCGAGCTCATCGCCGCCACCGTCGCCCGTCCCACTGCCGTAGCTCGCCGCCACCACCCAGCTTTCTTCACCCTGAGCCGCCATCACCGTTGCCTTGGCCGGATTGCTCGTGCCTTGGCCGAGCCAGTCGCCGCCAGCTCACCACCGCGTCGCCGTCGCCATTGCTTATCGCTGTCACCGCTGCTCGTCACCGTCGCCGCTGCCGTGCCGCCCAGCCAGCCAGCCAGGCCACTCGCCCAGAACGCCTGGCCGCCGTTGCCCGGCCGTGCCCGAGCCCATTGCCTGCGCCCAGCTGCTTGCCCAGGCCGTGGCTGAGTCGCCCAGCCCGTTTTCCAAGCGTCCCGGCTGCTTGCCCATTGCCCAGCCCGCGGCTGAGTCGCCCAAGCCGTTGCCCAGCCCGCGGCCAAGTCGCCCAAGCCGTTGCCCGCTCCTGGCCGAGCGCCACGCCGAGCGCCCTGGCCGTGGCCGAGCGCCTTACCGGCCATTTTTCCCATCGCACCCTCGCCGAGTTGTCACTGTTCACCCGGGCAATTTTGAGCACGTGTGGATTTTTCCCGAACCAAATTTAGGTAAGTGAGTTCCTAAAACCTACTTAGTATAATGAGTATTTTTAGACTTGTTTAGGGTGTGATTAGTACCGATTTAGTGATTAAACTTGGGTTAGGGCCAATTTATGAATGTGATTAATTGGTAGATTGAATTGCAATGATTATGTGGCATGTTTAGTGGCTAATTTATGTGGGTGTAATGATCGGATTGTCGTGGCGTTTATGGGTGAAATTGACGTGTGATTGGGCCGACTTGAGTGTTGAATTGGTAGGCTAATGTGATGAGTTTGTGATTGGAATTGGATTTGTACGACGTGTGAGAATTGTGAATTGTGATGTGGTGTATGTGCATGCGAAATGTCCAGTCAGGGACGAAGCCCAGATTGATTGGAGGGCTGACCTGAGGCATGTTGACGCGGATCGTGTGAAAGTGTGAAATGTCCAGTGAGGGACGGAGCCCGGATTGATCGGAGGGCTGACCTGAGGCGTGTTGACGCGGGTCGTGGGAAAGTGTGAAAGGTCCAGTGACGGACGGAGCCCGGCTTGATCGGAGGGCTAACCTGTGGAGTGTTGACCCGGGTCGTGGAAAGTTGCTCGGCCATGAATGCGAATTGAGTGTGATTGAATTGATTGAATATACGTGTGAGAATGGCGAATTGTGATGTGGTGTATGTGCATGCGAAATGTCCAGTGAGGGACGGAACCCGGATTGATCGGAGGGCTATCCTGAGGTGTGTTGATGCTGGTCGTGTGAAAGTGTGAAAGGTCCAGTGAGGGACGGAGCCTGGATTGATCGGAGGGTTGACCTGAGGCGTGTTGACGCGGGTCGTGTGAAAGTGTGAAAGGTTCAGTGAGGGACGGAGCCCGGCTTGATTGGAGGGCTGACCTGTGGAGTGTTGACCCGGGTCGTGGAAAGTTGCTCGGCCACGCATGCGAATTGAGTGTGATTGAATTGATTGAATATACGTAGTCATGGTGTTTGAGTGGCGATGTTGTATTCTTGAATTATTATTGCTTTATGGTGAATTGACTAATATGCAGAGTTGGCATGCAATTCGAGACGAGGTAAGTATGTTGTGTGAAAATTGATTGTGTTGGCTGGTGGATTGTATGTTAGACTCGTCTGGGTACGCATTGGCCTACGTGGGGTTTAGGTTGTCTACTTATTGAGATTTATCTCATCCCCCGTTGTTAAATATTTTCAGGTTTGGAGTGACGAACAGTCGTCACGTACGAGTTGGAGACCGGGAATGGTGTTGAATATTGATGCTTTATCCCTTTTGTGGATGTCCCCTTTTTGTATAGTGAAGTAGGCTACCCAATCACCGCCCCTTTTGATGAACGTGATTTAATGCTATGTTTATGGATGTTATAAGCAACCGTTTGATTTATGCAAGTGCTATCCCTTTGTCATTGTTGTTTGTCTGGGTTGATTTAAATTTGCTTCCGCTCGTGATTTAATTTGAGTGTTTTGTTTGGGTCGGCGACGCGTCCTGGGACGTCGCGTTCAATACGACCGTTGAAGGGGTGTCGCGAGCCCGTCGAGGTTCGGGGCGTGACATCCCTGTTGATTTGGTATCAGAGCAAGGTCAGCTCGATCCAAGTTGGTCGAAGCCCGAAGTGATAAGGAGCGATGACTTTGGGGTAGCCAGTTAGGGAGACTCGTGTGCCATGCGTACCCCAGACTGTGTGATTGTGGCTGCTGATTGATTTTATGCAATAATATGTGAGGTGCAGGTGCGTCAGGACTTGAGGTAAGTGCACGAACTCTGTTGGTTGTTATTGGGTGTTGTTTGTGATTGGCTGCCTGCTTAGTGAATTGTTGTTGTGATTCACTGCCTAGGGCTTTAGACTGGTATAGTTGGCCTAGGTTTATAATTCCTGTGTGGAATTTAGCAGGTGAGCATTTGTGAGAACCGGTAAGATGAGCAGCCGAGGTCGAGGTAGAGGTCGAGGTCACGTAACCCCGCTAACTGGAGTTATAGGGGATCCTAGGGTGGATGAAATCTGGAGGGTGCTGGAGGAAGCGGGAATATTATCGGGTAGACAGACGGGGAAAAGAAGCACTACTGTCGCCGCTGCAGCTGCCAGCGAGATTGTTGGGAATAATGGAGATCAGGGGAATAATGTGATTGGTGGAAATCCTGGTCCAGTGCGAGTAAAAGCGATTAGACCAATGTCCAAGCTAGTCGAACAATTTCTGAGGTTGAAACCCCCGAAGTTTGATGGGAGAGGCGATTTTAAGGTTGCACCAAGATGGGTAGAAGAGCTAGAGAAAGCTTTTGAGGTGCTGGGATGCACTGAAGAGGAGAAAGTAACCCTAGCAGTCTACCAGCTTCAGGAAAATGCAAGCGATTGGTGGAGAGCCACCATAGGTCAAGTGTTCCCCGCTAGTATTGCCCCGAATTGGACTGTTTTTACCGAGACCTTCAATGGCAAGTCTTTCTCGGAAAGTGCTCGAGAACAGAAATTGGCTGAATTCATGAGACTTCGCCAGGGTCAGAGGTTGGTGGATCAGTATGAAGCCGAGTTTGCAAGGCTGTCCAAATTTGCCCCCAGAATGGTGGAGGACCTAGTGGACAAAGCTAGGAGGTTCCGGGATGGGCTGAAGCCTGACCTTCGAAGTTAGATGATCTCATTGAACTTGAGGGGCTATCATGAGATCTATGAAAGGGCTCAGGCAATTGAGCGAGATCAAACGAATCGGGCAGCTGCTTCTGGATCGCGGTATGCCCTGGCTAGGGACAACCGTCAATTTGGGAAAAGACCTATGGCGGGAAATAGTCGTTTTGTCCCTCCCGTTCGGAGGAATATTGGGAAGCCAAACCGTTGTCAGAACACCCCGTGTAGGCTATGTGGAGGAAGACACGGAAATCGACATTGCCCGAATAGGGGTGGAGCATGGTTTACATGTGGTGGAAGGGGCCATCAGATGAAGGACTGTCCTAACAACAGGCAGGCCAGGCCACCTGCACTACTGCCACCGCCGCCCCGAAATGGAAATCAAATTAGAGCTATCCAACCGGCCAATCAGAATAGGCCACCGGCCCAAGGACGAGTGTATGCAATGGCAAGGAGGGAAGCTGAGGACGCGCCTGGCGTGGTCACAGGTACGGTCTCTCTCTGTGATCATACTGCATATGCCTTGTTTGATCCGGTGGCGTCGCATTCGTTTATATCTGAATAGTTCGTTAAATTATCTGGGATTGAGCCAAAGCCGCTTGAAGTTATGCTGTGTGTGACTACGCCGTTGAATGATAAAGTGTTGATTGCGTTTGGATGCCCTGATTGTAAGATAGTGATTGGCGATAGGAAAGAGAGGATAGATTTGGCAGTTTTAACCATGCATGACTTTGACGTGATTATTGGGATAGACTGGCTAGTCAAATAGAGAGCTATTATGGACTGTAGTAACAGGATGATCCAATTTAATCCGGTTGGACATCCTAGATTCGAGTTTGTGGGAAACCGAGGAGGAACCTCCATCCCTTGGATTTCGTCACTTGAGGTGACAAAGTTGTTAGATGAAGGGTGCCAAGGATTTCTGGCGTCCGTAGTTGACTCAACGGCCAGAGAGCCAAGGCTAGAAGACATAGCCGTTGTGTGCAATTTCCCCAATGTCTTTTCCCAGGAATTGCCAGGATTGCCACTTGATAGATAATTGGAGTTCGTGATTGAGTTAGCCCTAGGGACGGAACCGATCTCCAAGGCACCCTATAGGATGTCGTTGTCGGAGTTGAAGGAATTGAAGGTTCAAATGCAAGAGTTATTGGATAAAGGCTTCATTCGCCCGAGTGCATCTCCATGGGGAGCGCTAGTGTTATTCGTGAGGAAAAAGGATGGATCATTGAGGTTGTGTATTGACTACAGACAACTGAATCAGGTGACCATTAAGAACAAGTACCCACTACCAAGGATAGACGACCTGTTTGATCAGTTGCAAGGAGCATCGATATTTTCTAAGATTGACTTGAGGACGGGGTACCACCAATTAAGAATTAGGAGGAGGATATACCAAAAACGGCATTCAAGACAAGATATGGACACTATGAGTTTACAGTAATGCCGTTCGGATTGACTAATGCCCCTACTGCCTTTATGGATTTGATGAATAGGGTATTCAAAGAATTTCTGGATCAGTTTGTAATCGTGTTCATAGACGATATCCTAGTGTATTTGAAGAGTTTCGCCGAGCACGAGTTACATTTGGAAAAAGTCCTTCGGACCCTAAGGGAACACGCACTCTACGCTAAGTTCAGCAAGTGCGAAGTCTGGCTCTATCGAGTGGCATTCTTAAGACATGTGGTATCCAGAGAAGGAATTGCAGTGGACTCGACAAAGATTGAAGCCATCACGAATTGGCCGAGGCCAACAACAGTGACCGAGGTTCGAAGCTTCTTAGGTCTAGCGGGTTATTACAGATGCTTCGTGGAAAGATTTTCGGCATTAGCGACACCGTTGACACGGTTATTAAAGAAAGAAACGAGGTTTGAATGGACGGATAAGTGCGAAAGGAGCTTCCAAGAGTTAAAACAGAGGTTAAGGACCGCACTAGTGTTGACAATACCGTCAGGTCCCGGGGGATATGAAATCTACGGTGATGCGTCGCTGAGAGAACTGGGGTGCGTGCTAATGCAACACGGAAGAGTGGTGGCATACGCATCGCGACAATTGAGACCGCATGAGCAGAATTACTCGACGCATGACTTGGAATTGGCCGCGATTATTTTTGCTCTTAAGATTTGGAGACGCCACCTGTGTAGGGAGAAATTTCAGATTTATACGGACCATCAAAGTTTAAGGTACTTATTCTCCCAAAAGGAATTGAACATGAGACAACGTCGTTGGATGGAACTCTTTAAGGACTATGACTGCGAGATTATGTATCATCCCGGAAAAGCTAACAAAGTAGCGGATGCACTGAGCCGGAAATCGAGCATCGAGCATATGATGGTCAAGGAATGGACTCTGTTGGAGGGAGTTCGGGATTCAGAATTTAAGTTTGAAGTGAGTCATGTCTCAAGTCTTCTTGCAGCATTAAGGATTGAGCCGGAGATCCAAACTAAGATTAAGGTTTTACAGTCGACGAACCCGGAGATTCAGAAGATTCTGAGTATGGATGTCACAAAAAGGAAATCGGATTTTCAGGTATCTGAGGATGGGATTCTGAAGTTCCGTGGACGGTTGTGTGTACCCGGTGATGCAGAATTGAAGGAAGAAATTTTGTCAGAAGCTCACCGAAGCAATTACAGTATTCACCCGGGTAGTACAAAGATGTATTAGAACTTGCGACAACATTATTGGTGGAACGACATGAAAGTGGATGTAGCCAAGCACGTGGCCAAGTGTTTAACATGTCAGCAAGTGAAAGCGCAACATTGCAAGCCGGGTGGAATGTTGCAGCCATTGGAAATCCCTGAATTGAAGTGGAAACACATCACGATGGACTTTGTAATAGGATTACCAAGGAGTCAGAGGGATCATGATTCGATTTGGATGGTAGTCGACCGATTGACAAAGTCTACACATTTTCTGCCAGTGCGAAAGGACTTCGCCTTGGAAAAATATGCCGAGATTTATGTGCGACAAATAGTCCGTATGCACGGAGTAGTAGTGATGATCACTTCAGACCGTGATCCTAAGTTTACTGCCGCCTTTTGGAAAAGTCTTCATACGGCATTAGGAACGAAGTTACAATTTAGCACGGCCTATCACCCCCAAACGGATGACCAGTTTGAGAGGACAATTCAGACTTTGGAAGATATGTTGCGGGCATGTGTATTGGATTTTAAAGGTAGTTGGGAGGAACAGTTGCATTTGGTTGAATTTGCCTACAACAATAACTACCAGTAGAGTATCAAAATGGCACCGTTTGAAGCGCTGTATGGCAGAGCTTGCAGAACACCGGTTTGTTGGGATGAAGTTGATGAGAGGAGCATCACGGGTCCCGAGTTGGTTCAGCAGTCAATCGAGACAGTCAAGGTGATTCGGGACAGGCTTAAACCCGTTTAGAGCCGCCAAAAGAATTATGCAGACCGGAGACGTAGACCTTTGGAATTTCAAGTGGGGGACCACGTTTTCCTCAAGGTATTTCTTATGAGAGGATTGTCACGGTTTGGCAAAAAAGGGAAGTTGAGCCCGAGGTACGTGGGTCCATTCGAAGTCTTGGAGAGAATTGGCACTTTGGCCTATCGTCTCGCACTACTGCCGAATTTGTCACAAATCCACAACGTGTTCCACGTGTCTATGTTAAGGAAGTACGAGCCGGATCCGACCCACGTGCTGAATTATGAAGAAATAGATGTGGACGACAGAGTGTCGTACGTGGAAAGGCCAGTAAGGATCGAGGACAGAATGGAACGAGTGCTGCGGAACAAGACAATTCCGATTGTCAAAGTAATTTGGGAGCACCATGGAATCGAAGGTGCGACGTGGGAAAGCGAAAAGCTGATGCGACACCAATACCCCCATTTGTTCGAATGATTCAGTTGGGTTGTAAATTTCGAGGACGAAATTTTTGTAAAGGGGGAAGAGTTGTAACATTCCGAATTTCGACCCATTTTCGGGAATTATAAAACGTGTATTTCGTCAGTGTGCTTATAACAAAATCTCGCCCGGAACTGATCACTCTTGGGTTATTTCTTTTTAAATTAGAGATTTCGCTAGAATCACACTCGATCGAATTTGGCCATTATTTAGAGCCCGAAATTTGGTGTCAAATTTCTCGGAGTTTCGTGATGAATTTAATTGGACGGTGTCGATATTATTGTGGCCAGTGTCAATATTGCCTGGGATAAGTGAAAAGTGAAATTTGGATCGGGTGGATTTGGACTAGTAGACCTTCCTCGTAGTGTGTTTTATTTGATTATCTTTGGTCCTTTTTCCTAATTTATAATTAGGATTTTCGTAGACCGTCAGATCATTTTCGGATTCGAACGTGAGCTGTTGAATCGCGATCATTGCGTTGACTTTCTTTTTCTCTCTCTCCTTTCCCCCCTCTGCCACGCCACCTCACGCACGTTTCCTCCCCTACGCCTGTCCTTTCTCTCTCTCTCTCTCTTTCCCCATGCAATGTCCCCTCGCACATGTCCCCTCCTGCCCATGCAGGACCTACCCCCCGCCCCCTCTCTCTCCTCCTTTTCTCTTCTTCTTCATTTTCTTCTTCTTCCTCTCTTCTTCTTCTTCACTGGTCTCCCGCCCCGACTGTTTCTGCTTTTGCTCTGGCTTCCTGCTTGCTGCTCGCCCGGCGTTGCCCGACCGTCTCCCCAGCCCAGCCACCGCCTCCACCGTCGCTCTAGCGGAGCCGCACCAACCCCCGTCGCCCCTGCGACTGCCAGCCCGCAACCGCACCAACAGCTCGCTCAGCCGCTCGCCGGCCGGTCCTGCGTCGCCCAGCCACCAATCGCCGTGCCGCCCCGACCACCGTGCAACCTCCCCTCCCCCCGTTTTTCTCTTCTCCAGCCTCTCCCTGTTTTGGCCGAGCTCATCGCCGAGCTCGTTGCCGCCACCGTCGCCCGTCCCGCCGCCGTAGCTCATCGCCACCACCCAGCTTTCTTCCCCCCGAGCCACCGTCGCCGCTGCCTTGGCCGAACTGCTCATGCCTTGGCCGAGATAGTCATCGCCAACTCGTCAACCCACTAGCTTGCCGCCGTGTCGCCGTCGCCACTGCTCGTCGCCGTTGCCGTTGCTCGTCGCCGCCGCCGTGCCGCCCAGCCAGCCAGCTCGCTGGCTAGCCAGGCCACTCGCCCAACACGCCTGACCGCCGTTGCCAGGTCGTGGCCGAGCCCATTGCCTGCGCCCAGCCGCTCGCCTAGGCCATGGCCGGACTGCCCAGGCCGTGGCTGAGTCGCCCAGTCGCTCACCCAGCCCGTTGCCCGCCCGTCCCGGCCGCTTGCCTGTTGCCCAGCCTGCGGCCGAGTCACCAAAACGGTTGCCCGCCCGTGGCCGAGCGCCGTGCCGAGCGCCTTGCCAGCTATTTTGCCCGTCGCGCCCTCGCCCGCGCCAAATCGTCACTGTTCACCCGGGCCATTTTGAGCCAGTGTGGATTTTTCCCTGACCAAATTTAGGTAAGTGACTTCTTAAATCCTACTTAGTATAATGGGTATTTTTAGACTTGTTTAGGGTGTGATTAGTACCGATTTAGTGGTTAAACTTGGGTTAGGGCCAAATTATGAATGTGATTAATTGGTGGATTGAATTGCAATGATTATGTGGCATGTTTAGTGGCTAATTTATGTGGGTGTGACGATCGGATTGTCGTGGCGTTTATGGGTGAAATTGACGTGTGATTGGGCCGACTTGAGTGTTGAATTGGTGGGCTAGTGTGATGAGTTTGTGATTGGAATTGGATTTGTACGACGTGTGAGAATGGTGAATTGTGATGTGGTGTATGTGCATGCGAAATGTCCAATGAGGACGAAGCCCGGATTGATTGGAGGGCTAACCTGAGGTGTGTTGACGCGGGTCGTGTGAAAGTGTGAAATGTCTAGTGAGGGACAGAGCCCGGATTGATCGAAGGGCTGACCTGAGGCGTGTTGACGCGGGTCGTGGAAAAGTGTGAAAGGTCCAGTGAGGGACGGAGCCCGGCTTGATCGGAGGGCTGACCTGTGGGGTGTTGACCTGGGTCGTGGAAAGTTGCTCGGCCACGAATGCAAATTGAGTGTGATTGAATTGATTGAATATACGTGTGAGAATGGCGAATTGTGATGTGGTGTATGTGCATGCGAAATGTCCAGTGAGGGACGGAGCCCGGATTGATCGGAGGACTGACCTGAGGCGTGTTGATGCTGGTCGTGTGAAAGTGTGAAAGGTCCAGTGAGGGACGGAGCCTGGATTGATCGGAGGGTTGACCTGAGGCGTGTTGACGCGGGTCGTGTGAAAGTGTGAAAGGTTCAGTGAGGGACGGAGCCCGGCTTGATCGGAGGGCTGACCTGTGGGGTGTTGACCCAGGTCTTGGAAAGTTGCTCTGCCACGCATGCGAATTGAGTGTGATTGAATTGATTGAATATACGTGGTCATGGTGTTTGAGTGGCGATGTTGTATTCTTGAATTATTATTACTTTATGGTGAATTGACTAATATGCAGAGTTCGCATGCAGTTCGAGACGAGGTAAGTATGTTGTGTGAAAATTGATTGTGTTGGCTGGTGGATTGCATGTTAGACTCGTCTGGGTACGCATTGGCCTACGTGGGGTTTAGGTTGTCTACTTATTGAGGTTTATCTCATCCCCCGTTGTTAAATATTATCAGGTTTGGAGTGACGAACAGTCGTCACGTGCGAGTCGGAGACCGGGAGTGGTGTTGAATATTAATGCTTTATCCCTTTTGTGGATGTCCCCTTTTTGTATAGTGAAGTAGGCTACCCAACCACTGCCCCTTTTGATGAACGTGATTTAATGCTATGTTTATGGATGTTATAAGCAACTGTTTGATTCATGCAAGTGCTATCCCGTCGTCATTGGTTATTGTTTGGGTTGATTTAAATTTGCTTCCGCTCGTGATTTAATTTGAGTGTTTCGTTTGGGTCGGCGACGCGTCCTGGGACATCGCGTTCAATACAGCCATCGAAGGAGTGTCGCGAGCCCGTTAGGGTTCGGGGCGTGACATAAGTGGTGGAAAATGGTATTGCATTTTTCTTTCTTTTTTTTTTGTTGCTCCAATGGAGCTTTTGTGAGGAATGTTTTTTGTGTACTTTTATGTTTCCGAAGGGTCTGCTGTTTGTGTGTAAGGTCATTTCACAATAAAACTTGGAAGACAATTCAGCGATCCATTAAATTAGATTGCGCTTGCTTGGATTTTCCCCTGAAAGATGATCACCCCTTTGTCGTAATCAAGGTTTAATATTGCTCCACTTATACGAGAGTTGCTTCAAATATCCTAAATTTTCCACTTATGATTATCAAGAAGTCTCTAGTGAGGAGACAAATAATTGATATATGTAAGGCCGACGTGACTATGGTTGGTTATGGCATCTTGGTTTAGATGCCCATTGTGGGCCAACCATCCTAGTGCATATAAGTCCCGGGGTTAATTAGAATAGAAGCCAAAAATACATTTCTTAATAGGTTGAGTGTGTTAATGATGCTATTGTGCCTCTTCAAAGTCCCAAATCAGGTTATTAGTGTGGTCCAACTAAATATGTTGATGGGCTCAAACTTGAATTCCTTCTTGGTGATCTCCCTAAATTAAGGTATTGAGTTTCTTTTCTGTGCTCCCAATAAATGGTATCAAATCAAATGGTTGATTGGTGGCACTCGCAATGTGTTTTGGTGTTCAGTGAATATTTCAAGAAAGAAATATGACCAATGTAGTTTTGGGCAGCCTTCATGGTGCAGTCTAATGGAAGAGACCTATAGTGGAGGTGGGTGTTGTAGTGTAATAACTCGGTCCCGATTATAACCTTCAGGATTTGATCTATTGGAATGAAGGTGGGTGTTGGAGATATGAATTGGGACATGTTGCTGCAGAAGGATATATGAATTAAGGAGGGATGGACCTTAATACTAAGCTTGCACATGAGTGGGAGATTATTGAGATGCGCATGCGAGTAGTGTTAGAAAAGGCATATATTATAGAATTGTTATGGTGTGGAGCAGTTAATATATAAAATTGGCATATAACTCAAGAAATGGAACCGAGTCCAATTGGATATGTTGATGGATTCGGACTTGAGCTTTCTCTTGGCGATCTCCCTTAATGAATGTATCTAATTTCTATTGGGCGCTCCCAACAATACCCGTGATTGTAGCCACACTCAAGAGAAAGTCCACAGAAATGGTGATTTAGAAATTCAAAAGTCAATGATAGTTCAATCCAAACTAGTCACTTCAATAAAAAAAAATCCATAAATTTTAATTTTTATGTAATTTAATTGTAAATTGAATTGGGTTTGTTTCCTCACTCTACCTGCCATTATTTTAATGTTTTTTACTTGAAAGCTTAGTTGTTTATTTTTCTTATTTTTTTTATTTTTTTGCTTTCTTCAAACTTTTCTTTCACATTGTTTTGTAATCTTTGATATATTTATTAATGTGGTGCCACTT
Source organism: Syzygium oleosum (assembly GCF_021117445.2). Classification (NCBI taxonomy): domain Eukaryota; kingdom Viridiplantae; phylum Streptophyta; class Magnoliopsida; order Myrtales; family Myrtaceae; genus Syzygium; species Syzygium oleosum. The sequence goes on from NW_026607490.1 coordinate 12,433,288, forward strand.
CAATGCCAACTATGCGAAATAATATTTAAAAATGCCGCGTCGGATTCCGGCATGTCATATCATCAAATTTGACTGCCACCTTGCAAAAAAGATCAAATTGCTCCCAATAAAAGACATTTATGATTTGATTGCACAAATTCAAGTGTTTAGAACTTCATTATATATTTGGACAAATGTTTACTACTGTTGCTGCCACTTTTCCAAATTTATATGTTGTGACTGTTGTTGGTGTTTTAGATAAATAAAAGTCAAATTGTGTTCACCGCAAGATTTATATTAAATGAAAGTTAATTTTAATAGTTTTAGAATTCTAGTTGTACCTCAGTGCATATTAACACGAAAACTTCTTTTAATGCAATACTGGAAAATAATATCATAGCCGCCTAACTTTTATGTCGATAAATCCAATTATGTGAATAGTTCGAACATCTACATAATTGAGCATACAGTAGACAACATGATTAAATGTTTGGAGAATCTTAAATGATGAGTTCGAACATCTATATAATTGAGTAACTAATATATAGAAGAATTCATTGTGGGCATGCTAAATAATCTATGAGATTCAATCTACATGTGAAGTTTATATCTCTATTAATATCGCCATTTTAAATTGTAGTCCGCCCGCCAAATTGGTGAACCCGACAGGGACAAAGAATTATAGTCCTTTATGTTTGATCTATAATGAACTTGTCCTTTTCCGTGAACTTCTAGATTCCTGGTGGCTCTGCCCCATGAAAAAGCTAGAAAGGCTTAAAAAGCAAGGCTGATTGGTCCAGTTCGGAGTGCTTTGAATTTTGAATGCTTATGGACTGCTAAACACCTAACTAGCCTATAAATACCAACTGGTTCTCTTCATCATTTCATCAGCTCAAGCCTTCTTCAACAGCAATCACACCAAACTCTTCCATTTCCTACTTGAGTTCATTTCTCTTTGCTTCTTACCAGGCAGACATGGGTGTCATCACTTACTCTCAAGAGTTCACATCTGCCGTCGCTCCATCAAGGATGTTCAAGGCTTTGGTCCTAGACTCGCACAACGTCATTCCCAAGATTGTCCCCGGGGGCATTAAGAGTGTCGAGTTCATTGAGGGAGATGGTGGAGTTGGCAGTATTAAGCAGACCAACTTTGGCGAAAGTAAGTCGGATAATAGATGTTTATCTACCATGTTAAGTTCATTGATAAACTGCAGAGCTAAGAATTAATCTTTTCACTTTGAATTCATGTAACAGGTGCTCACATCAAATACACAAAGCACAAGATTGATGCTCTTGATGTCGATAACTTTTACTGCAAATATACTTTGATCGAAAGTGATATCAAGTTCGACAAAATTGACTTCATTGTCTATGACGTGAAGTTCACACCAGCTGATGATGGATGCGTCTGCAAGATGACTAGCGACTATCATGTTAAGGAAGGTGGAGATCTCAAGGAAGATGACATCAAGCAGGGCAAAGACAGGGCTATGGGATTGTTCAAGACAGTTGAAGAGTACCTCTTGGCCAATCCCGGTGTTTGTGCTTAAATTGTCTTTTCAAAATCCTTTGGAGTGATAATTATTGGAAATTGAGGTGATTTGTTCTGTATGCTTCTTTCTGGCTCTAGCTTGGAGCTTTTGTGTGAGAAATGGCCTTTCTAGTGTCTTTCTATGTTCTAAAGGATTTGTTGGTTAAGTATAAGGTCGTGTCAGAATAAAACTTGAAAGAGCAATGAGCGATTGATGCATTGCCTCGAATTTTTCTCTAAAGTAGATCTCCCTTTGTGATTATCATTCATCAAGTCGAATTTGCTTGCGAATTTATTCTATTCCCACGTCAGTTGCCAAATTTTCTTCTAGCCCTAAAAGAAAAGTTATCCTGAACTTCTCTATCCAAATTATGATGCTCGAACATTTCGAATTATGGGACTGTTATTTTCATTGACTATAACTTCATTTCCAATCCCATCTAATCAAATTGGAAATTTATTGCAGCTTGAAAACTCAGAAATTTAACTGAATTGATGCGAATGAGTTGCTTGCGGCTTCCAAAAAGCAAAGCATTTGAGCCGAAAGGCAGGCAAAAAGAATTTTGGAGAGCATCAGAGAAACAGAGGACTCTGTTTTGGTGGTGTTACTTGGTCGGAGAGTGTGAACAAAGCACCCAATAAAAGTGAGATAAGATATCACCTGCTTAAGGATATGAAAAGCTAGGTTGATTCAAATCCATCAAATCATAAAAATCTAGTCTGTTAATAATATAATATTGGTTTGACGGGGACATATATTTCAATTTTCGTTTAGAGATTTTCATTTATCAATCTCAATGAATGTGGATTGTAGAGTCGTTTCAAGACAGGGACTTTTGTGCAATTGCCTCCCATGGCTAAATCCTAACACCAACAGCGAAAACTATTTGTACGGACGATAATTTCTTTTTCATGAAATATAACTTTACCTCAATGATTAGAAAGAAAAAAATTACCACCCTGAAAAACTAGTTTTTCATCATTCATCAACAAGGAAAATCTTTACATAAGCGTTTCTTTTTGCATAGTATTGAGATAAATATATAGGTAATTAAGCTGTTTTGAAGAACTAATTTTTAAACCAAGTTGTTAAATATATGCTAGTCGTGGAGCACTATCCACCATTATTTTCAATTGGTCAGCACATACTATCAAAGCAAGTACGCCCTTCGGTGTAAAAATTGTGATTCCAGATGAATCGAGACTGGTCTAAAAAAGGCAAGGATCGGAATTATTGCAAAGGGTAAGAGGACACAAGCAAAATATTGCTCTCCTCACTATTTTCACATATGTTCACCTTCTTTTGATTTCTCACATATTACCATTTCTTTTGAATTTTATTTCTCTATGTTAGATAGGAAAATAGGTTGTCTTCAGAGTAATTAAGAGCAGTTATAGCATATACAAATGTCGAGAAAATTTTATAATAAGCTGTATTATTTATTCTTGATTCGAAGGTTCTTACTATCACTCTCCCACTGACTATCAAATCGAGAATGGCCAAGGCCGTATGAGCATAAGTTGAACTTGAGAGTTGATGAGCATAAGTTGAACTTGAGAGTTGATAAGCTTGAGCACCGGTAGTCATGATCCTGAGATGACAATCATTCTTACAAATCCGTGTGAGAAGATCGCCCCTAAGCTTCACTTTTGTAAGTGAATTCAAATAGAAAAATAGTAACATAAAACTTTATTATCATTTCTCAAAGTAATCCATTTATTTCAATGTGCGAAACTGATGGACTTAGATCTCCCAAAGCAAATCCAATACATCATGCCCCGAAAGAAAAGATTACTGAAAAATCCTCACACAATGTTTTCTAGAAAACAAAAGGTCTAATTAGAATGCACATCAAGCATAAGCATCGGGATTGGCAGAAAGGTACTCCTCGACGACCTTGTACAACCCCATAGCCTTTTCTTTGCCTTGTTTGATGTCCTCTTCCTTAAGCTCCACACCAGCCTTTGCGTGATACTCACTGGACATCTTGCAGACACATCCACCATTGCTTGAAGCCTCAAATTTGACCTCGTAGACAACGAACTCAATTTTATCAAAGATCACATCGCCTTCAATCAAGGTGTACTTGCATACTAGGTTGTCACAGTCGAGAGTATCAATCTTATGTTTCAAACACTTCAAGTGACCACCTGGCATAAATTGAAGCTCTTGCTTAGAATCACTACAATAGGAATTAACAAGAACGACAAATTCAAGTATACGTATCACGGATTAAGGACGATAGTTACCATCGGCAAAGTTAGTCTGCTTGATGCTTCCAACTCCTCCATCTCCTTCAATGAACTCAATACTCTTGATGCCCTGGGGGGCAATCTTGGGGATGAGATTGTGGGAATCGAGAATCAAGGCCTTAAACATTCTTGATGGGGCAATTGGGGCTGTGAATTCTTGGGTAAAGGTAGTGATGTCCATGTTTGGTTTTGAGACTGAAGATCTGAAAATGGAGTAATGTGAAAAAGATTGGCTTGAAGGAAGAAGAAGACTGCTGAGTTTGCTGTGGAGATGTTAAGCAACAACTTGATGGGTATTTATAGACTCTAGGAAATGTGTGTGTAATGGTTTAGTTGTTTTCGCTGACGAAGAATTCGAGTTCAATCTATTCGTAGCACTCCTCTTTGGACTGGCCCCACTTCTAGATGGAAAAACCTATATAATCACACTTATGAGATGGACCAAAGTCTAAAATTCTAGAAATAATAGGCCTTCAAATGAGCCATCCTTGTCATTGACCGCCGTTGTACGGAAAATTCTATATGATAGCGAGATGGATGGAACACCATTGTTCTCCAGAAAACGGTGTTCTTTTCTTCTCTCTCTATCTTTCTCTCTCTCTCTCTTCACGATTAATTTAAAATATGGCTGGGTGACCGACATATGAGTTGAACAATCTTAAGTATATGCGATTTAGCTTTTGTTTGCTCGTTCGGTCAAGACATTCCATAATTATCAATTTTCTTTTGCATCCAACTTTTAGGATGATTTAACATGCATATATTCTGCGTTTTATGTACTATTATAATAGGGGCAAACAAAGAATTTTCCAGAAGAACCTAGCTATGATAGTAGAGATAAACCGGCTCAATTCATTCTCTACAAATCTAATAATCTTATATCAGCTAGTATTTAAGCATTACCATTTAGCATTAGGTTAAGTTACTCTCAAAGGTTCTTATATTGTTTCTATTACCGTTAATTGACAAAAAAAAAAAGTAGCTATCACCGACAAATATGACAGACACGGAGTTTGAAGTGGAAAAATTATTCACTACCTCATTAACAAACTATAATTTTATGCACTCGAAAACGGTTTGTTTTTTGTCTGATTAGAAAACTAGTCTAGCTTGGAGCTTTTGTGTGAGGAATGGTTTTGGATTTGTTGGTTTTGTGTATGGTCATGTCGCAATAAAACTTGAAAGAGCAATTGATCAACTCGACAATTGTTGCATTACCTTGGATTTTGCCCTCCCGTAGATCTCCTTTTGTGATTATCATTGCTTAAGTTGAAATTGTACGTGAATTTGTTCTATTTATACATCAGTTGCTTAAGCTATCATAAATTTCCTATGGCCCTAAAAGAAAGTTATCCCAACACCTCCAAGGTTATCCCTTCATGAACCTTGAATCCCGAAAGACCAAGTGGCCCAAAACTATCCTTGATGCACACTTATTTTGAGCTATATTGCCTTTCGCGGAGGACCTCTGGTGCCATATGTAGCTGGAGCAATATAATGCGGACATCGAGACATCTCTAGTCACTTTCCAAATCTATTATCCGATGAGTGATGCCCTGTTGATTGATATATAAGCTAACACCTACATTAAATAGTCGACAACTTATGTGATTATTTAGAATACTTCTTTAAAGGCTTGGCCCATGCGGACCGGCTCAAGTTGTTATGGTCGATATAAGAGGTGTGGTTTGAGGACAAACTAAACCCGTTATGGATCCAACAAGGCTATGTTCAGTGATACATAAGGAGGCCATCATCACACAAGTACTTCTAGGACTTGACCCATATGAATGGGATTGAGTCGCTCCATCACCCAGCTGACCACTACCGACTAGCAACGACTCTTGCCGGCGCCCGAGACCATTTTTGGTGTTAACCAGAAAAAAGGCCATTCCACAAATTGCAATACACAAAAATTTATGAATTCATGCATAGTTGTATTATTATTTTTAATTCAAAAGATATATCTGATCTGTATCTTAATATTCGAACGTGATGACTTGGAAGTCGACCAATTTCATTGTTCAGCGTTTACAATCTTTAATAGTTTTACTATTCTAGTAGTGCCTCAGGTAATATTATGTAAGGACTTCATGTAGTACAACAGTCTAATGTTGGTAGTCCTATTTAATCACGAGAATTGTTGCTTGAGAATGTAGTAGTTAGGATGATGAATGCCTTTAGATTCCTAGATAACAAACTGGGCATCTTATAAATTAACAAGTTTATAAGAAGATTATAACAGGTTAACTTACAATACAAGGTTGATTTTCATCGTGTTTGAAAAATGAAGTCTTCCTTCTTCATCTTCTAGATAACCGGTGGCTCCGCCCAATAGGAAATGCAGAAACGCTTTAAGCAAGTCACAATGGTCCAATTTGGAGTGCTTTGAACTTTGGATGATGATGGACTGCTGAACTATCAACTTGCCTATAAATGTAAAGTAATTCTCTTCACCATCTTCATCAGCTCAAGCTTCTTCCATAGCAATCACTCCAATCCCTTCTATTTCCCAGTTGAGTTAATTTCTCTTTGCTTCTTACAAGGCAAACATGGGTGTTGTCACTTACTCTCAAGAGTTCACATCTGCTGTTGCTCCATCGAGGATGTTCAAGGCTTTGGTCCTTGACTCTCACAACATCATTCCCAAGATTGTTCCCGGGGGCATCAAGAGCGTCCAGTTTATTGAGGGAGATGGTGGAGTTGGCAGTATTAAGCAGACCAACTTTGGCGAAAGTAAGTCGAATAATAGATCTTTAAATACCATGTTAAGTTCATTTATAGACTGCAGAATACATAATTAATCTTTTTACTTTTGTGAATTCATGTAACAGGTGCTCACATCAAGTACACGAAGCACAAGATTGATGCTCTTGATGTTGAGAACTTTTACTGCAAATATACTTTGATTGAAAGTGATATCAAGTTCGACAAAATTGACATCATTGTTTATGAGGTGAAGTTCACATCTGCTGATGGTGGTTGCATCTGCAAAATGAGTAGCGACTATCATGTTAAGGAAGGTGCGGAGCTCAAGGAAGATGACATCAAGCAGGGTAAAGACAGGGCTATAGGATTGTTCAAGACAGTTGAAGAGTACCTCTTGGCAAACCCCGCTGTTTGCGCTTAAATTGTCTTTTCAAAAATCCTTTGAGTGATAATCACTGGAACTTGAGTGAATTATTTTTATATGTTTCTTTTTGGCTCTAGCTTGGAGCTTTTGCGAGAGCAATGGTTATTCTAGTGTCTTTCTATGTCCAAAAGGATCTGTTGGTTATGCATAAGGTTATGTCAGAATAAAACCCGAAAGAGCAATGAGCAATTCAATAATTTATGCATCGTCAAACCGTTATTTTCACTGACAATGACTTCATTTCCCATCCTCGAATTTGAAATTTTTGGGGCTTGAAAACTTAGAAATTTGACGGCATTGATGCGAATGCTTGTGGCTTCCGAAAAGCATACAAAAGAATTTTCATGCGCATAAGAAAAACAGGGCACTCTATTTTAGAGAAGCTGAATACATATTTTGACAATTAATCCACTGAATAACATGGTGTGTTAGCACTTCCTTCAAATTGTTTCTTGACATCGAGAAAATGCTTCATGAGACAATTATTTCGCATCTTTAGTACTAAGAGCGATAGTGCTAATTTGTTTGTAGACCTTTTTGACTCGAACTTGATGTTTAAGCCTCTTTAAAGTAATAACGTTTGGACTAATTCTTTTTACAATTTGTTATTAACCCGTTAGGATTGGCACCTCATAGGATTTTTAGCTCGAAATTGTAGGTCATCTGTTCAAATTCTATCAATTGTGAGTAAATTGCTCTGTGTTAGAGCCACTTCCACTAGTGAAAAATTTACATGGGACTTTCAGGATGTTTCATAGGCCTTCATATATTCATATCTCTGTGCTCCTGCCTCTTAATTATTATAGGAAAGGAAGTACTTTTTTCCTAATAAATAATTGGTTTGCCAAACCTAATATCGATAGTTGCCATTCACACTTGGCAATCATGATGATTTGCGGTATTCATTCCTTGACATAACGAGCAATATAAATTAGGGGATTATCCAATCAATTATTGGATCCGGTGCAACCTGTTAGGATGAACATGAAATATCCAATAATTTATTATCGAGAGATTGTCAAAAGGGAACCAAAATTTGAACCCCACATGCCTAATTGGACCAAGTTTCAATTTAGAAAGTAAAGCCAATGAATTGTAAGCCTAATAGATATACCAACTACTCGATGATTCAACTGTTCGATGCATAATTTTATTGCACTGGTACCCATCTAGACTAGATGCACCTCAACATCGTCGATTAGCATCATTTTGTTGATTTTTTACATAAAAGAGCTTTTCTTTGGTTCCCACTCAACCTGGAGACAAGTTTAAAGTTGGAAGGGTTGAACAACGAATTCCAAAGTCTCCACTACACGGTCAAAGGATTAAACTACCGATGATGTTTTCATTGTGTATGATCTAAAATTAATCACTCACATTTTTAAGGCTGGTGGGACAAAAATTTAATAAAGATAATTATCCTCTCTTGACCCCATTCATGGGATATCCTCCAAATTTGACGACTACTGTTCAAGAGCTACTTGAACTGAAAGGTCGGTCGTCTTTGACTTTTTTGCCTCTTTTGTAAGTCAAGTACTTTTCATGATCTTCTAGATTAATGACGGTCCGTACAGTGTAGAAAGCGACAAGAGTTTGGAAAGTGGCTGCTTGTAGTCCAATGTGGAGCGCTCCTATGAATTCTGAATAGTACCAACAAGAGTGACAAAAATTTGCTTTCAAAATCAATAGGTCAATTTTAGATGACCAGTACAATCTTCACATTTGAATTTGTCTTTTTCAATCACCAAAATGACAAATTTTTTACCAGTGGAGAAATCAACACGTACAGAGGTCAAAGTCTATCCTCAGTCATTGTGTAAACTACTAATAGGGTTAACAAAATCACAGAAGTCAATCCCATAGATGTGGGGGTCCATCCAAATTAAATAAGCAGGTGTCATTGTATGACTTTAGTCAAATTTATCGGATAGCGAAATTGATGGGCGTTGCAACTAATTCATGGGTCCTCTTACCTATTTTAGGATTCTCAACCATTTCCATAAATTTGTATTTACACAATCGTGGGTCCATATACTATTTGGAAAGGAAGAAAAGTATAGGATGGTGGCTAACCTCTGACGAGTCGGTTTTGGAGCGCTCTCAGTATGAACTCTTGATAGTGTGAGATGAGTAGCAAAATCAATAAAGCCATTCATCTATAAATACCCATCAGATGAATACTCTTCTCGACATCAACAAGAACTCAAGCTTCTGCACTAAGCTGAGCATCACTGATAATCCTTTCAAATCCTTCATACTGCTGTTTCTTCTATTTTATCAGGAAAAGAAATGGTGGTCACTAGCTACACCCAGGAGCTCATAACTCCAATTGCTCCATCTAGGATGTTCAAGGCTTTGATTCTTGATTCGCACAATCTTATGCCCAAGGTTGTTCCTCAAGGGATCAAGAGCATCGAGTTCATCCAAGGTGATGACGGGGCGGGAAGCATTAAGCAAACCAGCGAAGCATTAAGCAAACCAGCTTCACTGAAGGTTAGTCTTTATGTGAATTAAAGTTGGTACCAAACATAAAAATATGTTTGCTGTTGATTGAATGTCAATTAGTGTGTTAACTAAAGCAGTTGAAATTTCAGGTGGTCATTTGAAGCAATTGAAGCACAGGATTGATGCCATGGATGCTGAGAACCTTGTGTGCAAGTATACTTTGATTGAGGGCGATGTACTTTTCGACAAGATCGAGTCTATTTCCTTACGAGGTAAAGTTTGAACTTCAAGTGATGGCGGATGTGTCTGCAAGATGACTAGTGAGTACCACACTAAGGCAGGTGCGGAGCTCAAAGAAGAGGACATCAAACAAGGCAAAGACAAGGCAATGGGATTGTACAAAGTTGTCGAGGAATACCTTTTGGCGAAGCCAAATGTCTATGCTTAAAACGTTTTCTTTGTGCTTCAAATGAATTGTACTTCACATATTTTGGCTATGGTGTTTGTCTCGTTCCTCTGCAGTTGCAAGACCGATACTTGAGTCATGAAAGATTTCTTGTATTCCCATATTATATTTATAAAGAAACGATTGTCATTTGATTTGAGATTCAGCTAAAACAAATCATGTAAGTGCAACTGACTGTCACTATCCAAATATGTGGTTAGGGTTGATTTTTTAAAGAGCTGAAGGACGGATAGGCGATCCATAGTTATCGGTAGCGGCACAAGTAGAGTTGACGGGCAAGGACTTGCTGCTGATGATCATTAGGGATGGTCTAACTGTCTTTAAGGACGACTTTGTTTGTCGCCTGTAGCCATTTTTCTTGCAGTCATATCAATCGTGTCTGAAGCCTGAACTAGTTTTCGCATACCATATATTAAAAAGGAGTAATTGGATTTTACACTTGGGAGGAATCTATCCCTCTGACATATACGTGCAGAAAAGAGGTTTCCTCAAAAGTTTTTTTTTGGTAAGGAAAAAAAAATATATAAGGTTTTATAGAACTTAATTAAGTTACGATATCTGTAAGGACCAACTGGTAAGTAAACCTATTGATGTGTTTCTAGTATGGGGCATGAATCTCCTGTCTCCAAATCGAACAGGAGCTTACCACTTAATTTCTTCGTAGATGAAAAAATGAAGAATTTTCTTATAATTTCAGCAGTAGCTAATTATATGTTATCTGCAGAAAGAGGTTCGAAACATTACTTTTAAAACATCAATAGACTGCGCTATATCAAAAGGACAGGTGTTTTAAACATGGGCGTCACTACCTTTATCCAAGAATTCACAACCCCAATTGCTTTTGTCAAGAATGTTCGAGGCTTTGATTCTGGATTCACTCAAGCTCATCCCCAAAGGCCCCTCAGAGCATCAAGAGCATTGAGTTCATTGAAATACATGGAGGAGTTGGAAGCATCAAGCAGACTAACTTTGCCGAAGGTATCTATCGTCCTTAATCAATGGTGCACGTACTTGAATTCATCTTTCTTATTGATTCCTATTGTAGTGATTCTAAGCACAATTTGGTGACTTATTTTGTGATAAATTCTCCCTTGACGAAGTTTAGGATTGTGCTTTCCCTTAGAATCACTACAATACGATTCAATAAGGAGGATGAATACGAGTATGCGCATCACTGATTAAGGACAATAAGAACCTTCAGTAAAGTTAGTCTGCATGATGCTTCCAACTCGTCCTTCTCTTTCAATGAACTCAATGCTCTTGATGCCCTGGGGGGCAATCTTTGGGATGAGATCGTGGGAATTGAGAAATCAAAGCCTTGAACATTATTGATGGAGCAATTGGGGTTGTGCATTTTTGGATAAGGTAGTGACGCCCATGTTTGTTTCCGAGAGTAAAGATCTGAAAATGAAGAAGTAATTTGAAATAGACTTGCTTGACGGTAGAAGAAGACTGTTGAGTTTACTGTGGAGATCTTGAGCAACAACGGATGGGTATTTATAGATTCCGGGAAAGTGCGTGTAATGATTTAGTTGTTTTAGCTGACAAAGAATTCAAGTTCAATCTATTCGTAGCACTCCACTTTGGACTGGTCCTAATTCTAGATGAAAAAACTTATACAATACATTTTGAGGCATTGAGTAAAGTCTAAAATTTCAAATATAATAGCCTGCAAATGAGGCATACATTGACGGCACAATAAATAATTTCTATGAGATTCTATGCACATGTGAAGTTGATATCTCTGATTATATCACCAATTTAGATTGTACTACACCCACCATTTCGGTGAACACGACATGAACAAAAGAAATCTAATCCTTCATTTTTGCTCTGTAATGAGCTTGTCCTTATCCTTAATCATCTAGATTACTGGTGGCTCTGCCCCAATGAGAAAGGAAGAAAGGCTTAAAGCAAGGCTGATCAGTCCAATTTAGAGTGCTTCGAACTTTGAATGCTTATGGACTGCTAAACAACTAACTTGCCTATAAATACCAAGTGCTTCTCTTCATCATCTTCATCAGCTCAAGCCTACTTCAATAGCAATCACACCATATCCTTCCACTACCTTCTCGAGTTCATTTCTCTTTGATTGCAAAATGGGGGTCATCACCTACTCTCAAGAGTTCACATCTGCTGTTGCTCCATCGAGGATGTTCAAGGCTTTGGTCCTTGAGTCGCACAACGTTATTCCCAAGATTGTCCCCGGGGGCATTAAGAGCGTCGAGTTCATTGAGGGAGATGGTGGAGTTGGCAGCATTAAGCAGACTAACTTCGGCGAAAGTAAGTGGGATCGCTTGCGTAGCTTTACCATGTCAAGTTCATCAATAGTATGTAGAACTTAGAATTAAACCATCTACTTTCATGAATTTGTGCAATAGGTGCCCATATCAAGTACACCAAGCACAAGATCGATGCTCTTGATGCAGAGAACTTCTACTGCAAATACACTTTGATTGAAAGTGATATCAAGTTCGAAAAAATCAACTTTGTCGTCTACGAGGTGAAATTCATTGCGTCGGACAACGGCGGATGTGTTTGCAAGATGACTAGTGAGTACAATTCCATTGACGGCACGGAGCTCAAGGAAGATGATATCAAGCAGGGAAAGGACAAGGCTATGGGGCTATACAAGACCGTTGAGGAGTACCTTTTGGCAAATCCTGATGTTTGTGCTTAAATGGCCCTTCCAAAATTCTATCGAGTGATGTGAGTTAAGTGGTGGAAATTTGTATTATGTTGTCTTTGTCCTTTCTCTTGCTCTATTGGAGCTTTTGTGTGGAATGTCTATTTCTATGTTTCTAAAGGGTTTGGTGACAATAAAATTTGAAAGATAAATGAGCAATCCATCAAATGGATTGCACTTCTTTGGATTTTCCCCTAAAGATGAGCACCCCTTTGTCGTAACAAGGTTAAATATTGCTCGACTTATAAGTGAGCTGCTTCAAATATACTAAATTTCCCATTCATCATTGTCAATAACTCTCTGGCTATGACTAATGAGACATAAATTCACGGAGGTCATAATTTCCTCTGACTTTTTTAAGGTTGAGATTATGAAATGAAATGGATATGAAGAAAAGATGGTGGTCTAGTGCGTACTTTTACCAGCAAGCATGGTAAAAACCAATGGCTAGACTAGAGAAAAATCATTTATGATCAGAGGAACTAAATGCTTGAAATGGTATCTGAAAAGAACAGAGCACGGCTAATTAAGCACGGGGAAAAAGGTGGGCACTTCAACAGGTTTAGTCATAATAGTTAGATTTGTTTCAAATTAGTACCCAAATAAAGTGGTAAATGTTAGCGCTGTCACTGTCATTAGAGAATTTATTCTCGCTGGACTACAGAAGTCAAATTTTATGAGAATAATTACTTAATATGATCATAAAAAAAATCATGTCCATAAAAATGTCGTTCAACGAAATAGAACTGATAAAACTGACTCACAAAGACAAAAAGGGGGTCAATAGGTCTATCAAAACCTTTTCGTGGAAGATTTGAATATATTCTTTCGTAGAATGAAAACAATTGTGCAAATGCAAATACTTCTATCAAATAGTGAATAACAAAGTTTAAGAGATAGAAGATTGGGCAAACAGATATATAGTTGTTTGACTCTAACCTTTTGTTTACATCTACTCTTCCAGACTAATAGCCACAAACTAGTAATCTCAAGAGGTTGCAGATTGTAGAAGGTGCTGCTTTTGCTCAAAGTTAAGTAGATAACTCTACAATAACAAACACCTCTAACACTATAAATACTCTCTTTTCAAACACTACGGCAACCATAATCCTTCAAAATGTTTCCTTTTACTAGCCTTCCAATGTTAATGAAACCGGTGGAAACTATTTCTCGGTCAAAAGATCCATTGGATTCATTCATCGCGGAGGACCACTGGTGACATATTTTGTTGATGAGAGATGCATTGTTGAGTGATATATAAGCTAACACTTGCCACAAATGGTCTACATCTTGTGCGATTACTTCGACTACTTCTTTTAAGGGCTTGATAGATGTGGACCGGATCAAGTCGTTATGGATTGTATTAGAGGAGGAGCCCTCTAATAGATGTGTGGCTTGAGGATAGACTAAACCCATACTGGATCCGACGACATTATGTTGAGTGATATATATATAAGTAGGTCAGGCCATCATCCCACAAGTACTTCTTTTGAGGCTTTGATCTGTTGGAATGGGGTTCGAATCGCAACATTACCCATCGGCTAGTACCGACTGTTTCCCCAGCTTTGGTGACTACTCTTGCCGGCCCCTGAGACCACTTTTAGTGAGAACCAGAAAAAGACAATTCCACAATTGCCGTAGAAAAAAATTTATGAACTCATGCTGTCAAAATAATTGATATACATTTAAAACCTTACGCATTTCTGATCTATATCTTAATATATGCTTTTGGAAAGCTCACCAGTGTCATTGTTCATCATCTACAAATTTTATAAACGTTTAATTATTCTATATATCTTTAGATTCCTACATAACAAACTGGGCATAAGAATATTATAACATAATAACTTATAATACAAGGTTTATTTTCAACGTGCTTGAATAATTAAGTCTTCCTTCTTCATCTTCTAGATGATCGGTGGCTCGGCCCAATAAGAAACGAAGAAACGCTTAAAGCAAGGCCGAATGGTCCAACTCGGAGTGCTTTGAAGTTTGAATGATTACGGACTGCTGAGCTATCAACTTGCCTATAAATATAATGTAATTCCCTTCACTATCTTCATCAGCTCAAGCTTCTTCTATTGCAATCACTCCAATCCCTTCCATTTCCTACTTGAGTTCATTTCTCTTTGCTTCTTACAAGGCAAACATGGGTGTCATCACTTACTCTCAAGAGTTCACATCTGCGGTCGCTCCATCGAGGATGTTCAAGGCTTTGGTCCTTGACTCGCACAACATCATTCCCAAGATTGTCCCCGGTGGCATCAAGAGCGTTGAGTTCATTGAGGGAGATGGTGGAGTTGGCAGTATTAAGCAGACCAACTTTGGCGAAAGTAAGTCGGATAATAGATGTTTATCTGCCATGTCAAGTTCATTTATAGATCACGCAACTCAAAAATTAATCTTTTCACTTACGTGATTTCATGTAACAGGTGCTCACATCAAGTACACAAAGCACAAGATTGACGCTCTTGATGTTGAGAACTTTTACTGCAAATATACTTTGATTGAAAGTGATATCAAGTTCGACAAAATTGACTACATTGTCTATGAGGTGAAGTTGACATCAGCTGATGGTGGATGTGTCTGCAAGATGACTAGCGACTATCATGTTCAGGAAGGTGCGGAGCTTAAGGAAGATGATATCAAGCAGGGAAAAGATAGGGCTATGGGATTGTTCAAGACAGTTGAAGAGTACCTCTTGGCAAACCCCGGTGTTTGTGCTTAAATTGTCTTTTCAAATCATTTGGAGTGATAATTATTGGAACTTGGGGGGGATTTCTTTTGTATGCTTCAGCTCTAGCTTGAAGCTCGTGTGAGGAATGCCTTTTCAATTGTCTTTCTATGTTCTAAAGGATTTGTTGGTCAAATATAAGGTCATGTCAGAATAAAGCTTGAAAGAGCAATGAGCAATTCAATGATTGGTGCGCATTACGAGGCAGTTATTTTCACTGACTACGACTTCATTTCCCATCCTAATGAATTTGCAAATTTTCGGCGTCTGAAAACTTGGAAACTTAACGGAATTGATGCGAATGCTTGTTGCTTCCGAAAAGCATAGCATGTGAGCCGAAAGGCAGGCAAAAGAATTTTGGAGCGCAAAAGAAAACAGTGCACTCTGTGTCGGTGTTTGTCACGTCCCGAACCCCATCGAGCACGCGACACACTTCTCTGGTCGATTAATGCGATGTCCCAGGGTATCGCCGACCCAATTAAACTTATCAGAGATTTAAAAACGATCAGCGAAAGCCACTAATACCCGGACAAATAAAAACTGGGGTAAACAAAGGAGAAGATACATATTCATTTTTCTTCCAAACTTATACAATATTCACAATTTACATAACCACCATACATATGCACCAGCACACCGAACTTATAACTATTAACCATCGACATCAAAAGGATCGATAGCCTGTATATCCTAACTTCCAAAAATGGTACACCTCAAAAGACCTACTCCCAATCCCTACTCTAGCCCCTACGCCCTCGAGATGGCGTCCACTCCAAATTCGACTCCTCAGAACTCGAGTCTGAATCCTCCTGAGCCTCCTGCTCGTCTAACGGGTACTCTACCACGTTATTGTCGATGTGCAACGGTATTGCAAAACGCTGCGGCGGCGGCGGAAGGTTCATCGCTCAGGTCGGGATTCTGAAATTGTTGATTGAAACAACCATAAGATCACATCTCAATAAGCACACACCCTAAACCCCACCTAGGCTATCACGTACCTCCAGACAATCACAAGACTCAACCACACACACGCCATCATCACATAACAGGCACATCAATTGTGCTTACCTGGCCTATCCTGCTTGCACCCTGCACGTTAGTCATATTCACACTATATGCAATCACACGCATGCTCAATTCACGTTTCACGCATTTCTGCTTGCCTCATCACATTCCTTTCCGTACCACTCGCCAGTGACCCGCGTTACAGTACACGCCTCAGGTTCACTGCGACCGATTTTCACAACACTTCAGGGCCCGCGTTACAATACACGCCTCAGGCCATGTTTCTCGCCCGCGTTACAGTACACGCTTCAAGCTCAACATCTACCACCTACTACACAACCCGCGTTGAAGTACACGCCTCAGGACGGCACAATTCCCACGATCGCACATGCCACACCACATTCACTTTCTTGCTCATGCACATGCTCAACAACCACTTGCCACTCAGTTGACCAATCACACGCAGCCCATGCACACAACAATTCACATACATTTTTCATGCTCACCAAGCATTCGATATGGCCTATTTGACAATTCATTCAGTTCGGCCCAAGCGTGCACACAATCAAGCATATTTCAATCCATCAAATCTCGGTACAATAAACACACAAGGCCACTCATGGGCCCACAAACACAGCCACGTTCAAAGGCACAAATTCAACATTTCCACGCATAATTCAAGTCATAACGGGCACCACAACACAGCCACATCACAGCCCATTCAAACCGACACAAATCGTCTCCAAATCAGACTATATGTCCGTCATTTCAATCCACAACGTCCGGCACCCTAATCAGTCTCACTCCAGCCCCGAAACATCCTCATTTCATCCTCAAATTAATTCATACAACACAAATTCAAGCATCAATTCCAGTCACGAGGGCAACAACCATTCAACCTCGACACCCCCGCCATTTCACTCATAAAAATGAACATCCAAAGAATCGGGGTAAAATTGGGCAGTTTACACAGTGACCGAAATCCCATCAAAATAAATAGTAAATGAATTCCAAAAATTCTAAATTTTGGATATGTTGCGTAAAACATCTTGATAAACATTTTCCGTGAGAACTCGAAATCCAGTTCCAACTGTAAACACCTCTTTTTATCACTTGAAATCAGATGAAAATCAACCCGTCCGGTCAGGCCACCTGACCATAAAAATGCTTCTCATCCAGTACACAAATTACTTTAGAAAACCTTGAAATTTCTATATGTCATAGTCACAAATGTCCCCAACAAGTTTTGTGAAGGAAGTATTTTGAAAATAGGTCTGGAAAAATTTATAAAAATTCGAACAGACCCGAAGGTCGGAGGAACAGTATTTCCAGCACACGAATTTCGGTCCAAAGATGGACTTCCGAATGGCCTCCGATGATTTCCAAAAATTCTCAAATTAAATTATGTCATACGTCAAGATGTTGGGAGCAACTTTCATGAAGATAACTTCCTCAAATTCGGCCCACAAAATTCTCCACAAAAATAGCAAACCGGACGGGTACAGTAACCGCGAATCAGAAATTCACCTCAAATTTCAATGATCCGAGCCTTAGTTGATATCCACCCAATTTCAACCCACAAAACTCACTTCACAATGCTCAAACTACCATCCAACAGCCACAAGGATATCCAAGAACACAATGAAAGATCAAGCTCTCCTTTAATCTACCTATAATCACCTCAATCAACCCCTAAAATCGACTAAACCGCGTCTAAACTAGTCCGTTAATACCCGATATCCTAAATAGGGTTTAGGGGGTGACTTACCGAGCCCTAGACTACCTCGGCTAGAGCGACAAGCGGCGGTGATTGACGGGGACGGCGGCGAACGGCGCGGCTTGGCACGGCGGACGGCGATCGGCGCACGGCGGTGGCGCGGCTTCCCCTGGCCAACCAGCTCACGGCCAAGAGCAAGAGAGAGAGAAAACCGAGAGAAGGACGGCTTGGGGTGGCGGCGGTGGTACGGCGGCCGGCGTACGGGTGGCAGCTCGGCGGGCGGTGAGCGGTGGCGCCGGCGTACGGCCAAGGGGGCAATCGGCGGTGAGGGAAAAAGGGAGAGAGAGGTTTCGGTGGGGGGGGGGGGGTGGCTGCCGTGAGGGAGAGAGAGGAAATGAGGAGAGAGAATGGGTCTTGGACTTAAATAGTCACATTTTGACCAAAAGTGGCAAATTACCATCTTGCCCCTCTCTCACAATCCAAATCGATGGCCCAGATTCGATCTTATCTCGAAATCGACGGCCGAGATCGAATCTTACCAAAAATATCCAAGGGCATTATGGGAATTTCATAAAATTCCAAGGGCAAAATTGTCCAATCCAAAAAGTTAGGGCAAAATGACCAAAATGCCCTTCTACCATAAAGCATGCCATTTACAAACTCTTAGGGGTAAAATGGTCACTTTCCTCATTTATTATCGAAATCGAATTTTTCCGAAGGAATCAGGACATTCCAAAATTGCACAATCCATTCACAACGTCATCCTAGCGCCTTGTTGTGACTTCCTAATTTTCCGGGTGTCCGATTTGAGCTCAATTAAATAATTAAATTTTATTAAACGCAACTCGATTGTTTCTCAAACTAACGGGTGGCTCGTTGGGGAAATTTGCATATTCGACCCGTGACCGATAATAAATCGAGTCACGTGAAGTTTTATTCGGTTTGCGACGACTTCGGTTGTCATTTAAATCGCGAGGATCGATCACTAGATCCGAGGGGTACGATCGTTCGGTATAGGTTTAGGATCATTCGTCAATTCATTTCGTGGTCTGGCGGTATCACCCGCGAGCCACTACTCTGACAGTGGCGAACTGACCCCTAACTATCCTTGGATCGGCCAACAGTGGCTCAAAATGTCACCTCGGCGATTTTATGGTCGAAAGTCAATTCACGATCGAATTTTCTCTTAGTCGTACGAATTTAGATCTCCGGTCAGCCTTTCCCTATTGGTTAGTATCCCAGGAATGATCAGTTCCGGGCGAAAACTAACTACGAGTACGTTCATAAAATCAAGCATTTCTTAAACCCCAAATGGACAAATTTCAGGATGTCACAACTCTTCCCCTCTTACAAAAATTTCGTCCTCGAAATTTACAAGTTCTACTACTACTCAAACAACTGGGGGTATTGACGTTGCATCATCTCTTCACTTTCCCAAGTCGCACATTCTGTCCCGTGATGTTCTCACACAACCTTGACCATCGGGATCCTCTTGTTCCTCAGAACTTGCTCTTTCTAATCCTCGATCCTTATTGGTCTTTCAACATACAACACCCTGTCGTCAACTTCTATTTCTACATAGCTTAACACATGAGTCGAGTCCGGTTCATACTTTCTTTCTCCAACTTCGTCCCAACATATGAGCGTTCTACATGCTCTGCCATACAACGCTTCAAACGGCGCCATCCCAATACTCTGCTGAAAGCTGTTATTATACGCAAATTCTACTAAGGGCAATTGTTCTTCCCACTTACCTTGAAAATCAAGCACACATGCCCGAAGCATATCCTCCAAAGTCTAAATCGTCCTCTTTGGCTCCTTGGTAGTCTCGTCACATAAATCATATTTATATGCTCCCATTTCTATTCTGGGATTCCTCAAAGTTCGCAAGAATCTTCCGGGCTTACAACGTTGCGCCGCCACTTGTTGGCATGTCAAACACTTGGCCACATTCCTTTTCAAATCACTCCACCGATAATGTTACCGCAAATTCTGATACATTCCTGAACTGTTCGGATGAATACTATGACTACTCCTATGAGCTTCTGCCAAAATCTCTTCCTTAAGCTCCACATCATCGGGCACGCATAACCATCCTCGAAACTTCAAAATTCTAACCTCGGACACTTGGAAATCCGGTTTTCCCTTAATATTATCCATCTCTTGACTCTTCTGAATCTCAGGGTCTGCAGACTGCAACGCCTTAATCCTTGCTTGGATCTCCGGTTCGATTCTCAATGCAGTCATTAGATTAGACATCAGACTCACCTCGAACTCAAACCCTGAGTCTCATACTCTTTCTAACAATGCTCATTCCTTACCATCAAATGTGCGATACTTAACTTCAGACTCAATACATCAATTACCCGGTTAACCTTTCCGGAATGATACCAAAGGTCACAATCATAGTCCTTTAACAACTATATTCACCGACACTGCCTCAGACTTAACTCCTTTTGCGAAAACAGATATTTGAGGCTCTAGTGGTCTGCATAAATTTGAATTTTCTCTCCACATAAATAGTGTCGCCACATCTTCAGGGCAAATACTATTACAGCTAATTCTCAATCGTGCGTCGAAATAATTCATTCCATGCGGCCTCAATTGGCGCGACGCACATGCAACTACCCTTCCATGCTGCATCAAACATATTCAAGTCCTATTAATGATGCGTCACTATAGACCTCAAATCCTCCTGATCTAGACGGAATAGTCAAGATCGGGGCAGTTGTCAGCCTATGCTTCAACTCCTGACAACTCCTTTCACATTTTTCATCTCACTCAAACTTAGTTTCCTTCTCACGCAATCACGTCAATGGCCTAGCTATCGACAAGAATCCTTCTACCAAACATCGACAATAACCGGCCAATCTTAAGAAACATTGAACCTCCATCACTAATACCGGTCTTGGTCACTTAGTCACGGCCTCAATCTTTGATGGATCCATAGAAATTCCATTTCCCAACATTATGCGTCCAATAAACGCTACTCTGCTAAGCCAAAACTCACACTTACTGGACTTAGCGAAGAGTGCGGGTTCTCTTAAGGTCCGTTGCACCTTACTCATTTGCACTTCACGCTCTTCCGAGCCTTTCGAATACACCCATACATCGTCAATGAACACTACGATGAAATGGTATAGAAACTCCTTAAACACCCGCTTCATTTGATCCACAAAGGCAGCAGGAGCATCGGTTGGACCAAAGGGCATCACGGCGAACTCATATTGCCCATACCGCGTCCTAAAAGCGGTCTTAGGAATATTCTCTTTCCTGATTTTTAACTGATGATATCCGGTCCGTAGACCAGTCTTAGAGAACACTGAGGCTCCTTGCAATTGTCAAACAAGTCATCAATCCTCGGCAGTGGATACTTATTCTTAATCATCTTCTGACTCAACTGCCTGTAATCGTTACACAACCTCAATGTCTCGTCCTTTTTCTTTACCAACAGGACTGGCGTTTCCCATGGAGACACACTAGGACGACTGAATCCTTTATCCAACAGTTCCTGTATCTGAACCTTTAATTCTTTCAATGGGAAGAGCCCTCTATTTGAGATCTTGTGCCTATGAAGAAAGTGATTTCCTCAAATCGCCCCTTCCATTATCCCTTATGCCAGAGATATCGGACACTTTCAAATGAAAAAGCATATCCTGAATTATGGCGATGGCGACGGCAACGGCGACGATCTGATGTGGATGAGTCACAACGGCGGCGGCGACACAGTGTTTAGGGTTTTTTTGGGTGGTTTGGGGAAGTTTGGGATCTAGGTCGGGTTGGGTCAATTAAGGTCCCTAGATCAGTCGCTCTAATACCATGTTAAAAATCTAAATGCATATCAAGAAGAAGAGGAGAATAACACAAGAATTAATGAGGTTCGGCAATTTGCCTACATCCTCGGATAAGCCTCCTAGACCCTCTTTTTTTATTTTTATTTTACTCATTCATCTTTAGTTACATTAATACATATATATGTACAGAGGAGATTCCCTATTTTAGGCTTGATACACAAATCCCCCTTATTGAGCGTTAAATACAACAAGATATTTATACAGAGGAGATTCCCTATTTTAGGCTTGATATGCGAATCCCCCTTATTTAGCCTTAAATACAGCAATCAACAACTCACACTAACAGGAGCATTGTCCCGAACTTCGTTGAGGGAGAATTTTCCACATACGACCTTATCCATTCTCGATCTGATAGTTGGTGGGAGAGCGATAGTGAGAACCTTCGAATCATGAATGGATAATGCTGCTTGTTATAAAATTTTCTTAACATTGGCATATGCTATAACTGCTCTTAATTACCCCTAAGACACCCTATTTTTCTATGTGACATAGAAATAAAATTCTAAAGAAATGGTAATAAGCGAGAAATCAAAAGAAGGTGAACCCAGGTGAAAATAGTGAGGAGCGCCATATATTGTTTGTGCCCTCTTACCCATGCAATTTTTCCGATCCTTGCCTTTTTTGTACCAGTCATGATACATCTGGAATCACAATTATTCTTCCGAAGGGTGTACCTACTTTGATAGTATGTGCTGACGAATTGAAAATAATGGTAGCTGGTGCTTCAGGACCGACATATATATTAAACAACTTGGTTTAAAATTTCTTTACATCGGTATATGTTATAACAGATCTGGTAAGGGCCTTCGCACCCTCACTAGCAGCCAACAAGGGCCTAGGCAAGGGCCACGACCGTCGCTAGCAACCAACAAGGGCTTGTTGGCTCGTGCCCAATGTCTATAAATTAAAGAAAAAAGAAAAAAATAATGAAAAAAATCAATTTTTTTAAGAAATTTCAAAAATTGTCCGTGTTAGCGCTAGCTGCTAGCCGCCAGCCATGCCGCGTAAGATGGCCGACGTCCAAATTAATAATTTATGGCCAAAATTTGCCGGAATGACTCAATTGACAAATTGTTTAAAAGTTTAGAACTAAATTGGCCAAATTGAAAGGTTTGTAATTTAATTGGCACTAGTGCAATAGATTTAGGGCTTTTTTGGTAATTTTCTCGTGCCAACTAGTAAGAAAAATGATGATGCTCAAAATCATATAAACAACAATTTATATTTGTATTCAGAGTTTCCTATTTTTTAGTGTAGTAGGCGTAGGCGAGGTTATACAGAATAAGATATACCATTGAATAATTTTCTTATTAACATTAGTTTTTAAATAAGGTAAACACGAATTTGACTGAATTTAATTTACTCTTTCCTTGTTAAAGTTGAAAAACTCGAGACCATATAAGGTACAAATCATTTTTAAGGAGGTAAGATTTTTTTCTAGCTGCTTTTGAAAATCAACAAATCAAATTCAGATGACAAGCACAATCTTCCCCCAGTAACTATGGCCAGGTTATAGCTAATTAGAGTTACCTATCGAAAATATCATTTTCAATCAACGAAGTGACAAACATTGTGCCAGTGGAAAAAATCGATCCGAAGATCAAAGTCTATCCTCAGGTCATTCAACATACCGATGTAAAAAAACAAAATTACAGAAGTCACCCCAGATGTGGGGGTCAAACCAAATTGAATAAGCATGTGTCATGCTATGACCTGGTCAATTTTATTGGTACAAAATGAAGCAATTCATATGAATTTGGCTTCCTATTTTTCAAATCCGCCGCACATAATTCAAGGTCGTCCTTTCTATTTCAAGATTGTCAGTAAATCAATGATGGGTCCATATAATGTGGAAAGGAAGAAAAGTATAGGATGGGGGCTAATGAGACCATCCTGGAATGCTCTAAATATGAACTCCCAAAGCGAGCAATCGGTAGCTAACGTGAGGCCTTCCTCTATAAATACCACTTAGATGGGTGCTCTCCGTCATCATCGAGAGCTCAAGCTTCTGCAACACTAGTAGTCCTCTCAAATCCTTCGTAGTTCGGTTTCTTCTGTCTTTTTAGGAAAATAAATGGCGGTCACTAGCTGCGCTCAGGAGTTCACAACTCCAATTGCTCCATCCAGGATGTCCAAGGCTTTGATTCTTGATTCGCACAATCTTATGCCCAAGTTTGTTCCTCAGGGCATCAAGAGCACCGAGTTCCTCGAGGACGATGGCGGAGTCGGAAACATCAAGCAGACCAACTTCACTGAAAGTTAGTCTCAATGTGAACTCAAGTTGATACTCAACATATAAATATGTGTTATGTTGATTGAATTTCGATTAATGTGTTGTCGCAACCCGCTAGATTTTCTTCGGAGAGGGAAAATGGCGTAGCCTGGTACACGCTAAGTCTAGATCTAGGACTTAACTTGGGCTCTCCCAAGCCCATACCATATCGCAACTTGTGATTTAGGTTTTTAACCTACAAGTGATTTTTATCTAGGAGTCGCCACTAATTAATTTGGGATGGATCGATTAGAAACTCAAGTAAGGTAATTGGAGAATTGCCTTACTTCTGCGAACCAGAGATTGAATGAGTTCGGGAACTTAGTCACACTAGTTGAGTGACTAGTGCCTTTTTGGTACCTTTCATCATGTTCATTTTAGAAAATATTTACCAGGCAGTTTGAATTGATTTTAGGATCTATCTCCTAACATGTGAAGTGATCAAGCAAGTGCACAATCATTAAAGATTAGCAGTCAAGGTAGATATCCAGGCTAAGGTTCTAATCCTAACTAAGGCGATAGTATTCAAAACATGACAATTTATGTAATTACATTCTAATTAGAAACAACATGCATAATAATAATACAACAGTAGTAAAGATAACACGTAAAATCCTACTGTATAGCTATAGGCTTATCCGATTTAGACATAATTATTAATCGAATAATTAACATAATTTAGAAAATTATTTAAAAATACTAATTTTCAAACTATTTCCTAATTTTTTTATATATATTTAAAAAGATAAAAAAATTAGAATTATAAAAAATTATAAAATAATAATAAAATATTCGGTCTAGGTTGCGTTATTGGATCCGGGTATGGACAGAACCGACCCGGATCCGTGAACCCAGCCCAAATCAGCCAATTTGGGCCGGACATTCGGATCCAGATCGGGCCATGACTGACCGGGGCCAATAAAATGGGTTTCGAACCAGATCAGGCCGGCCAGAGACCAGCCTGCTCGAAACAGACAAAATAGGTCGGTCCAATCGAGCCGATTCGATCCGGTCTACCGCGCCTCAGACGCGAGGGATCGCTGACCGGACGAAATTCCGTGATTTGCCGACTGTTTCGTCCAGCCAGTGGCTTCATTCTCTTCAGCACCCAAAGCTGAAGAGCCCTGCGTGCTGGTCGCCTGAGTACCGGCCAAGATGGTCGCCGGCCAAGCCTCGACCGGGGCTCATTAAACCCAAACGTTGGTCAGAGCTTGGCCGGCGGACCTAGGCCAAACTTTGGCTTCGTTTGGTCCCTAATGACCGCCACAAGACTATCCTAAACTAGCTACGTCAACATCTTACCATATTCTCGCCGGCAAAAACCAAAATCAAAACGGTCTCAGTGAAGCATTTTAACAAACAGTTGGCATGCATGAACAAAACGGGGGAACTCCGACCTATTTCAGGGACAAGGTCTGCTCCAGCGGCCACGAATTGCCTCCGACAGCGATTATGGATAGGGATCAGGGATGGTATGGGCCAGGATTTGCGCCAAATGGTCGGCGCGAGTCCTGGTCGACCGATAAATGAAAACAGGGCAAAAAAGGGGAAGTCGAGAAGCTTACCTGGTATGGCTCCGGTTGAGGGGTCGTCGGCCAGCTTGCAAGTGACGGAGAGGCTGGCTGGCTCTCTCTCTCTCGCCTTGTATTCTCTCACTCTCTTGCCCTTTAGCTCTCTGTCTCTCTCGAACTTACTGCCTCCTTCTCTCTCTCCTTTCTCGTCTCTTTTATGGCCGACGACCACTTGCCTCCGCCCCTCTTTCCTCTCCATTAACTCCTCTTAATTACTCTCTACTGTGTTGACTTTGGTGGTCGATTCTTGCACGGTGGAGTGGCTTCTCCGCTTTGTCCAGGTAGCGGCCAATGTTCGGCTCTTCTACGTCCACCACGAAGGAGAGAGGAAAGGGGGCGAGAGAGAGAGAGAGACTGGGCCGGGGAAACAAAGAAGAAGAAAGGGCTGGGGTAGGCCCAGCGGGAAAAGAAAAAGAGAGGAAAAAAAGGGCCAGACCCAACCAGGGGAAGGACTAGGGGGCCGGGTCGACCCGGCCCGATTCCCCTCCGGTTTTTTTTTTAAGAAATTTTTTTAAATAATTCAAAGAAGAAGAATACATTCTAATAATGCAAAATGCACCTAGTGTCTCTATGCAATGCAATTAGAATTTAAAATATTTTTTTTTGTTTTAGGAATTAAATTTAATTCCTAAATTTTGCATAATTAATTGGGCAATTAAAAAATAGGTGTCAACATGTGTTAACTTAAGCACTTGATACTTCAGGTGGTCATTTTGAAGTACTTGAAGCATAGGATTGATGCCATCGATGGCAATAACCTTGTGTGCAAGTATACTTTGATCGAGGGTGATGTAGTTTTGATAAGATTGAGTCCATTGCTTACGAAGTCAAGTTTGAAGCTTCAAGCGATGGTGGGTGTGTGTGCAAGATGACTAGCAAGTACCACACTAAGGCAGGTGCGGAGCTCAAAGAAGAGGACATCAAACAGGGCAAAGACAGGGCTATGGGACTGTACAAAGTTGTAGAGGAATACCTTTTGGCGAACCCCAATGTCTATGCTTAAGCCACACGCTTTCATGCTGCAATCGGAAAAAGTGCCAAAAAAAATCATAAACATTTTGCATTGGTGTCAATTTAGTCCTAAACCTTTTTTTGATACCAATTCAGTCCTAACCCTTTTGCATTTGTGCCAATTTAGTCCTAAACCTTTTTTTAGTACCAATTGAGTCATAAACCTTTTGCACTGGTGCCAATTCAGTCCTAAACCTTTTGTCTTTGTGCCAATTCAGTCCTTACGATCAATTTTGGCTGGATTTTGCTGACGTGGACGCCGACCGGCCGGCGGCCGGTCACCGGCGCTGATGTGGATAACTTTAATAATATTTTAATATTTTTTTTGAATTTTTATTAATTTTTTTCTTTTCTTTTTTTTTTCTCTCCCTCGCCAGCCAATGGTGAGGGCGGCCTTGCGTTGGGTGAGGCCCGACCACCGGGCTAGGCGCCCATTGGAATGCCGGGCCTAAGCCATGGCGAGGCTCGAGCCTCGCCGGGAGGCGCCGGCGAGGGCTCGAGTCCTCGCCATGGCCGGGTGAGCTCCGACCTCGTCGGATCCGGGAG
This sequence comes from Syzygium oleosum, assembly GCF_021117445.2. NCBI lineage: Eukaryota > Viridiplantae > Streptophyta > Magnoliopsida > Myrtales > Myrtaceae > Syzygium > Syzygium oleosum. Next base: position 12,460,491 of record NW_026607490.1, read on the forward strand.
GGCTCGAGCCTCGCCGGCGGCCGGGCGAGGCCCGACCTCGCCAGTGGCATGACTCGCCAATGGCCCGTGCGGGCGAACCTCGCCAGTGGCCGGCGTGGGCGAGCCTCGCCGGCGCCGGCCTCTGGCCTCTGGTCACCGGCCGGCGACCAGCTAGAGGGAGAGGAGAGAAAAAAAAAAGAAAAAAAAATTCAAAAAAATATTAAAATATTATTAAAGTTGTCCACGTCAGCGCCGGTGACCGATCGCCTGCCGGTCGGCGTCCACGTCAGCAAAATCTGGCCAAAATTGACCGGAAGGACTGAATTGGCACAAAGACAAAAGGTTTAGGACTGAATTGACACCAATGCAAAAGGTTTAGGACTCAATTGGCACCAAAAAAAGGTTTAGGACTAAATTGGCACCAATGCAAAAGGTTTAGGACTGAATTGGTACCAAAAAAAGGTTTAGGACTAAATTGACACAAATGCAAAAGATTTAGGGCTTTTTTGGCACTTTTCCCTGCTGCAATCCCGCTGTTCTCTTTGGCATTTCATTGTATTAAAAAATGTCTTTCAGTTTGATTAGAAAAAATTGGTCACGATGTTGTGTAATCTTATTATATGTCCAATAAATGAATAATGCTTTTGATTATTCTCCAATGTGTTCATCATAGCCATAGCGCCATCACAGAATTATAATGTGCCCATACTAGCATAGTTGGGCGATTGCATTACCCTTATCTGCGTATGGATGCAATTTTTACCAAGAATAAGGACCATTAGCTACTATTGGTCATTTCTTAGTTCCAGAAATGTAATAAAGTGCTTTGGTTAGTTTTTCTTTGTGGGGGCAAAAAGTTTCATGTTTGAATAATGCCACTCAGATATGATCTTGCATCTTGCCCCTTAAGCTCGATGAGATAGATATTCACATTAATTTTAGTTGTTATTCGACTTAAATGGACTTAATTATACTTTGTTGGGGTGTGATTCATACTCCCCAAACGGCTTTTATATTTCGAATCCGTGATTATATTAGTAGTTTGGATTTGGACTAGTGAATAGCTAATGAGTATATATATATATATATTCTCTTTATCTTGTAATTAAGAGATGTAACATAGACGTGCAAGATGCTAATTATAGTGGAATTATTTGTTGGACGTAACCTAGTTTAAGGATGAACTAGGATAAAACATTATGTCTCAATTTCTTTTTCTCGCTTTTACTCTCTATTTTGTTGTGTTTGTATGCCGAAATCTTACATACTTCTCTTCTTATTGTTAATGAAGAGAAAAATAATTAATGCACCTTTTGTGCTATTAGGTAAAAACAAGCCTTCTAATAAGTTGATCTCAAAAGAGCGATTACAGTGATTCCTATTTGATGGGCGAATTCCTAGTCCCCTGCCACCGAGATGATTGAGTTAACTAACACTTACTTCCAAGTGGTTTGAAGTCTTTCTTAACCACCATTTCGACTCTCCAAATTGTCTTGAGATCAAAGGAAATTTTGATTCTTCCATGACATTGCTTCCGCTAGTATTAGGCGTAAGAACAACTTAAGCTTCACTTGAACTTGCATTTGTCAATGTCGCGATGATGGGCTTGCTAGAAATGAGCAGCAACTATGGCATAAAACGAATATTCTGGCCATCCATGCGAAGCTACTATGACTACGTCTAAGAGGATCACTAATGCCAATTGCCCTTTTTTGCACCTCTTTAACCTATCAAAGGGAACTTTCAGTCCCTTCTAAAATAAGTTTTAGATGGGTTACCATCACGGATCGTCAATCAATGGTCGAATTGGCAATGATATCGAATGGAATGAGAAATTTTGGCACAATTAAGTAGACAAACAGAAAATTAAAGGTTATATTGAATATAGAAACTCTATTTACAATCCAGTCTTCGGAATAAAAAAACTGTTTTCACATGCATGCAATTATAGTTTTTTTTTTTTTTGTTAAAGTAAGTAGTATATAACTTTTCAATGCGCATTTTACAGCAAGTGAGGCCGAATACAAAAACCTCGTACCTAAAGAGACAAAGGTGTCCCGACAGGTAGAAAGGTGTTGCGGCAAACAAAGGAAGCACAAGAAGCGCTATACAGAGAAGGCTACCCGGCAACCAACATAAAACACCAACAAAGACTACAAAAGAAGGTCAGCTAAATATAGAATCAGATATGCCCCAACTGGCTTGAATCCTTCTATTCCGAGGATTGTCTTGAACCGGCTTGAGAGAAAGGCCTTTGTCTCTAACTACCTTAGCAAGATGATTGCGGAGAGCAGGCATAAAAAGGGTGCTATTTCTGAAAAGGATATTATTCCGTTCAACCCAAATGAGATGGCACAATGCCCCAAGAGCAAATCGAGAGATATGATGATAAAAGCTATCTCCACCAATGAAACGCATACCCCATCGGAGGTTCTCTTTCCAGGACCCATTACGCCATGAAAGATGACAATTGGAAGCCCAATATTGCGCTAGGGAGCCCGTAACATTGCATCCAAAGAACAGATGGTCGACGGAATCAGGTCTAATGCGACAGAAGGCGCATAGACCTTCAGATATTCTATGATAGTTCAGAAGGAATACCTGCGTGGGAAGCCTATTAAGGGTCATCAACCACATCAAAAAACCATGGCGCGGTACAATATGACAGTCCCAGATGAAGGTGTCCCAGAAAATCGCTTGTCCTCTTGCCCGAACCAATTCCCAAGCCGAGGTAATAGAGAAAATACCAGACGAATGTCCGAGCCAGACAAAGTGGTCTGGTGTATCAGTATTAAGTATTGGGAGAGGAGATGCCCAAGAGTTGAATGATTGCAATACATTCGAATGGTGCCAATCCGAAGAAAACAACTCACAAACCGAGGCCGAGCGTGGGATACCCGAATAGAAAATATCCCTATCCGAGAAGATCAAATGAAGTGGGCCTTTTGGATGCCAAGAATCAAACCAGAAAGAAACGGTCTTGCCATTACCTATTCGCCATTTGAATTGCGATTGGAATGTCTGGCGTAAATCCAGTATCTTTTTCCACGTCCAGGAGCAGAATGTCGGTTTGGACACAACCCAGAAATTCTTTGATTTGAGGAAATTTGAGTGAATCCATTTACACCATAGGGATTCTTTATCCGTGAAGAGGATCCAAATATGTTTGAGCATAGCCGCTTGATTGCAATCAATGAGCCTACGAATGCCCAATCCGCCTTCTTGCTTGGGAAGGCATACCCGACTCCAGGATACCTTGGCCCCACCAACCCCTAAATCAGGACCTTTCCAAAGGAACTGTCTGAGAATCAGTTCTATCCTCGCTATGACCGAACGGGGGAGGGTGAAAATGGAAGCCCAAAAAACATGTATGGTGTGGAGAACAGATTTAATCAGCTGTAGGCGTTCCGCAAAAGAGAGAAACCGATGGGCCCAGGATCGAGCGCGAGCCGTAATGGAATTGACAAGCAATGTACAATCGGCATGCAATTATAGTTTGTTCATGAGATATTGAATAATTTCTTCCACGTCAACTCCATGCCTGTCTTATTTTTCGGTGATATTTATTTGTTTTTTTTTTCAATCAGCGTATATAACCAATATTATTTATCTAATAGACTTGGTACAATTTGGCAATAATGTCGATCGCTAACCATTTCTTAAATTAATCTAGACGTGCACGTTTATTAAGGCTAAGATATTAGCATCACATGAGCAAACAGGCAACAAAAGAGAGAAAAGAAAGTAATAACGTTTTCTAGGAAGGAATGGTTGTTAGTGGTATGTCCTAGGAATCAATCAAGGTTGATACTCTAATATTAGTTGTGGATTAGATTGTGTCGAAAAACCGATCTTCACTATACTTAGGTAGTCATAATGTGTTGCGAGAGACCGCTTATGACTTGTGGGCCAAAAGAGTTTTGGGCACACTGCTAATGTTTAGTGAACCTACATGGTCGCACAAAATACCGAACGGACTTAATATTGTCTATGCGCCTTGATCTACTTAAGAAGTAGATTTTAATTTATTCTCCTATTTAAATTATCTATGCGGTCGTACGCGTTATGAGATAACGATTAAACGTACGATTGAAGGTGGACAGTTTGGCGGGCCCAAATAGCTCGGCCCACTTCTTTTAATTCCGATAGATAATGAGGCTGTATAAATAGATAGAGAATCGTTCTCTGTCTAGGGTTTTTCGATAGAGTATCGAAAATCAAAAGGCGTTCAAGAAAAAGGAACTTCAAGATCTTTCGCTAGCACATGGATCGTTGGAGAATTCCGTTCGTGTGTGTGGATACCGGTAGAGGCACAACACTTGGGGCGCTAATCCAGATATAATCGGTTGCCGATTTATCTTCGATCTGCAAAAGGTATGTATCGAAATTCCTTTTCGATTTCAATATACACATGGATCCTGTCTAGGGTTCTATATTCCGCTGCGTTGTTTTCGTTGATGAACCCTACAGTGGTATCAGAGCTGCTTGTGATATATTGAAGTTGAATTGGAAACCCTAATTGTTGATACATATGATGTATGCCTGAAGTGAGTCTAAATTAGGGTTAGATGAATTTGAAATACGAATTGATATGATCAATTGAGAAGGAACGAAGCAGCGATGGGTCGATCCTGTTCCACTCGCGTCGAGGCAGAGACGGTGTCGCGCCTGGGTTGTTGCCCGAGGCGGAGACCGCGGGCGGAAACGGCGTCGCGCCTGGGTTGTTGCCCGAGGCGGAGACGGCGACGTTTCTGGGCCTGTTGCCCGAGGCGGAGACGGCGGGCGAAGACGACGGCGCGTTTGGGTCTGCTGCCCGAGGCAGAGACGGCAGCGCGCCTAGTCATCCGGCGCGTCAAGGACTCGAGGTGTCCGGCCAGATGCGTATGGTGAGTGCGCGGGAGGCGGCAGCAACGGATAGTCTCCCGAGAACACAGAATTGAGAATTCTGTCTAGTTTTCGGGGACTCTCCTCAAAAAACAGAATTGCAAATTCTGTCTAGCTTTCGGGGGCGCTGCCCCTTCGAACCCCGCTCGCTGACCGGTCAGCGAGACCACCACAAGGGGCTCTGCCCCTTGACCCCGCGAGGGGCGCTGCCCCTCGACCCCGCAAGGGGGCGCAGCCCCCTTGACCCCTGCATGGAATTGGTCGTTCCCGTATGATTGATATATCTTTGTTATTATAAGTGATGCTTTGTTGATGTTCAGAACATGCATACATTCACCACTACATAATTATTAAGAGTCCCTCATAAAATTAAGTAATAATATGATGCCTTTCCAATCATACACCTATTAAGACTTGAATCGTCAAAAGATGGGCCTGCCAAAGCAGGGTGTCTTTAACTATTTGAGTAAAATAGGATGGATAATGGTTATCCATATGTTAAGATTGGTTTACTTAACGAGGCTATCAAAACGGTTTTGGGCTTTGAGGCATAGTGTTTAGGGATAAGATATGAGATGTCAACCCCAATAACCAAGAGTTGTATTCGATACAATTGACAAATAGTTGTCTACCTAAATAACTTAGTCTTGAGCGGTAAGCCAAAGTTTACTCGAGTCTTGGTAAAATATGGATCTTGGTTCACTATACTTATTGGGACACATGTTATAAAAGTATAGTGGGAGTTTATTATTTATAATATTAATGAACAATTCACTTTGCATATTTGTTGTAGATAATGGCAAATAGCTCTGCATCATACTTTTCACTGCGATCTGTCCTTGAGAAGGACAAATTGAATGGTTCGAATTTTTTGGACTCGTATAGAAGCTTGAGAATTGTTCTCAAGCAGGAGAAAAAGGATTATGTCCTGGAGAAACCAATCCCTCAAAAGGCACCTCCTTCCAACGCTCCCCATGCTGAAAGGAATGCTTATCAGAAGCATAAAGATGATGCGTTGGATGCATCATGTCTAATGTTAGCTACTATGAACTCAGACCTTCAGAAGCAGTTTGAGAACGTGGATGCCTATGATATGATCATGAACCTGAAAAATTTGTTTCAGGAGCAGGCACGCACTGAAAGGTACCAAACGGTAAAGACGTTAATTGAGTGCAAGCTAGCAAGTGGGAGCTTAGTTAGCCCACATGTCATAAAGATGATAGGTTATATTGAAAACCTGGAGCGACTGGGCTCTCCCATTAGCCAAGAGTTGGCTACTGACATTATTCTTCAATCATTGCCTCAAGATTATGACACGTTTGTTATGAACTATAACATGCATAATCTGAATAAGTCTTTGATTGAACTGCATGGGATGCTCAAAACTGCTGAGCAGAATATCAAGAAGGACCCTACCCCTAATGTTCTCATGGTTCAAAAGGGGAAAGGCTTTAAGAAGCCAGGTAAGGTCAAGGGTAAGGGCAAGGGCACTAAGCCTAAACCCAAATCCAAGACCAAACCGGGTCCGACTGCTGATGCTATATGCTTCCATTGTAGGGAGAATGGACATTGGAAGAGGAATTGCAAGAAATATTTGGAGAATCTGAAGAAAAAGGGAAGTGAGACTTCCAATTCAGGTATTTATGTTATAGAAGTAAATGTTACTACTAGTTCTACTTCATGGGTATTGGATACCGGTTGTGGTACTCACATTTGTATGAATGTGCAGGGACTAAAACGAAGTAGAACACTTACAAAAGGTGAAGTGGAGCTACGTGTTGGGAATGGAGCAAGAGTTGCTGCATTAGCCGTAGGAACATATGATGTAGCTTTACCTTCTGGCATGTTTTTAGAACTGAATAATTGCTACTATGTACCTACTATACGCAGAAATATTATTTCTGTTTCTTGTTTGGACAAGGAAGGTTTCTGTTTTGATATAAAGAACAATAGTTGTTCGTTTTATCTTAATAGATTATTTTATGGTAGCGCCCATATTGTGGATGGGATATATGTTTTAAGTCTTGATGTGCCAATCTATAATATAAATACAAAAAGGTTTAAATCTAATGATTTGAATCCAACCTATGTATGGCATTGTCGATTAGGCCACATAAACGAGAAACGAATTCACAAGCTTCATAGCGATGGACTATTAAATTCATTTGATTTTGAATCATTTGATACATGTGAATCTTGTTTAGTTGGAAAAATGACAAAAGCTCCTTTTACTAATCAAAGTGAGAGGACAAAAGAATTATTGGCCCTTATACATACTGATGTGTGTGGACCACTAAGTTCTACAGCCAGAGGAGGTTATCAATACTTCATTACATTTACTGATGATTTCAATAGATATGGATATGTTTACTTGATGAAACATAAATCCGACTCCTTTGAAAAGTTCAAGGAATTTCAGAATGAAGTACAGAATCAACTTGGCAAGAATATCAAGGCTCTTCGATCTGATCGAGGAGGAGAATATTTAAGCCAAGAGTTCAATGACCATCTCAAAGAGTGTGGAATTGTTTCACAGCTCTCTCCTCCTGGAACACCACAGTGGAATGGTGTCTCTGAGAGGAGAAATCGAACTTTGTTAGACATGGTTCGATCAATGATGAGTCATTCAGATCTTCCATTATCTTTCTGGGGATATGCACTCGAGACAGCTGCGTTTACACTAAATAGAAGTCCATCAAAAGCTGTAGAGAAGACACCATATGAGATGTGGACAGAAAAAGTTCCTAGTATATCTTTTCTAAAGATTTGGGGTTGCGAAGCTTATGTAAAACGTTTACTTTCTGATAAGCTTGGACCCAAATCTGATAAATGCTTCTTTGTGGGATATCCTAAAGAAACGAAAGGATATTACTTTTACAATCCATCAGAGAACAAAGTGTTTGTTGCTCGAAATGGTGTCTTTTAGAGAAAGAGTTTCTTACTAAAGGAACCAGTGGGAGTAAGGTAAACCTCGAAGAAGTTATTGTGCCACAAGAGGGTGTTCCAGTTCATGAGGAACCTCAATTAGATCTACAAAGAGTTGTAGAGTCTACTCCATTGGCACCTATAGTTCGTAGGTCTGAAAGAACACATCGTGAGCCTATGAGATATGGTTTTCACGTGATAGAACATCGTCATCTATTATTAATAGAAAATGACGAACCTACGACCTATATAGAAGCTATGATAGGCCCAGACTCCGATAAATGGCTTCAGGCCGTGAAATCCGAAATGGACTCAATGTATCAAAACAAAGTTTGGACTTTGATTGATCCACCCGAAGGTGTCAAACCTATAGGGTGCAAGTGGGTTTTCAAGAAGAAAACTGATATGGATGGAAATGTTCACATCTATAAAGCACGGCTAGTAGCTAAAGGTTTCAAACAAACTCATGGTATTGACTATGACGAGACCTTTTCGCCAGTGGCCATGCTTAAGTCCATTCGGATTATCCTAGCGTTTGCTGCATATTATGACTATGAGATATGGCAAATGGATGTAAAGACAGCTTTCCTTAATGGAAAACTAGAGGAGGATGTGTATATGACACAACCTGAAGGCTTTACATCACCAGATAACACTGGGAAGATATGCAAGCTTCAACGTTCTATTTATGGATTGAAGCAGGCATCACGGAGCTGGAATATTCGTTTCGATGAAACTGTCAAAGAGTTTGACTTCATTAGAAACAAAGAAGAAGCTTGTGTATACAAGAAGTCTAGTGGGAGTGCAATTGTGTTTTTAGTGTTGTATGTGGATGACATACTACTCATTGGAAACGACATTCCTATGCTTCAGTCAGTTAAGACATCGCTAGGAAAATTTTTCTCCATGAAGGACATGGGAGAAGCAAACTATATCTTGGGGATCAGGATCTATAGAGATAGATCTAAGAGACTTATTGGACTGAGTCAAAGTACATATGTTGACAAAGTCATCAATAGGTTTAATATGCATGATTCCAAGAAAGGTTTTCTCCCGATGACACATGGCATAAGTCTTAGCAAGACTCAGTGTCCTTCAATACAAGATGAGCGAGACCGCATGAGTAGGATTCCTTATGCATCAGTTCTGAGATCCATCATGTATGCTATGTTATGCACTCGTCCTGATGTTGCTTATGCATTGAGCATGACAAGTAGATACCAGTCAGATCCAGGGGAACCTCACTGGATTGCTGTCAAGAATATCCTTCAGTACTTGAGAAGAACTAAGGATTTATTCTTAGTCTATGGAGGTGAGGAACAGATCACTGTAAATGGTTACACTGATGCTAGTTTCCAAACCGACAAAGACGACCTTCGATCGCAGTCAGGTTTTGTCTTTTGCGTGAATGGTGGAGCGGTGTGCTGGAAAAGTTCCAAGCAGGAAACTCTTGCAGATTCTACGACAGAAGCTGAGTATATTGCTGCTTCAGAAGCATCAAAGGAAGCTGTTTGGATTCGAAAGTTCATAGAAGAACTGGGAATCAGTCCCACTAGTTCGATTCCAGTGGACCTCTATTGTGACAGCAATGGGGCCATAGCTTTGGGTAAAGAGCCTAGGTCTCACCAGAAGACCAAACACATACTCAGGAAGTATCATCTCATTCGAGAATTCATTGAAAGAGGTGATGTCAAGTTGTGCAAAGTTGCAACGGAGTTGAATACAGCTGATCCGTTGATGAAGGCTCTTCCACAACCTAAGCATGAGCGTCATTGTAATGCTTTAGGCCTTAGACACATTAGTGATTGGTCTTGATGTGAGTGGGAGTATATGTGATATACATTTTCATTGTTCATTAATAAAAAAATATATATATTATATTTGATTTCGATTTAATTTGAGTATATAATTGAATTCGAAATCTTTATCCCCTGAATATTGAATATCCTTAATAGATAATCAAATACGTGATTTGATCTTGAAACTCTATTAATAGAGTAGATATTAATATTCTAAATGTCCCTAGTCAATTGCCATTGTGCATTGGGACGCAAATGTCGTTTGAGACTAGTATGTGAGTCAACTGATGATCAAGTTTCACGGGTCATGAATATAGAGATATAAAGTTGATCACATGGAATACATGTTGGAGAATATTGTATTGGACTGACCCGCTATGAGAATACTGTAGGATTATTATATAATGTCATCAGTATTTCTCATCACAGCTATAGAGTATAGTCCTTTGACCTGAGTCTGCCATGGTTTCCTAGACGTGGATTGGCGTGCTTTAACATTGCCAAACGTCAGCCGTAACAGGTGATTATAAAGGTAATGGCTGGGTATGTCATGAAGCGTGCTGAGTGATGTGAGTAGACAAGATGGGATTTGTCCCTCTCATATAACGAGGGTATGATTTCCTGGCCTCCCGTAGAGTTGAGACTGTGAAATGCATGGCCATGCTCAAGTGAGTTGAAGAGTCAACTACTTGTTTTGACAGTCTAACTGCGGTATCGGAAAAATGAGTTTAAGCTATATAAGGATGACACTTGTCCTGCCTTATGCTTAACTCGGAAATCAAGTGACAAAAGAGACTTAGTTTATATGATTGGTTCTAGTGCAAGTGGGAGATTGTTAGTGGTATGCCCTAGGAATCAATCAAGGTTGATACTCTAATATTAGTTGTGGATTAGGTTGTGTCGGAAAACCGATCTTCACTATACTTAGGTAGTCATAATGTGTTGCTAGAGACCGCTTATGACTTGTGGGCCAAAAGAGTTTTGGGCACACTGCTAATGTTTAGTGAACCTACATGGTCGCACACAATAGCGAACGGACTTAATATTGTCTATGCGCCTTGATCTACTTAAGAAGTAGATTTTAATTTATTCTCCTATTTAAATTATCTATGCGGTCGTACGCGTTATGAGATAACGATTAAACGTACGATTGAAGGTGGACAGTTTGGCGGGCCCAAATAGCCCGGCCCACTTCTTTTAATTCCGCTAGATAATGAGGCTGTATAAATAGATAGAGAATCGTTCTCTGTCCAGAGTTTTTCGATAGAGTATCGAAAATCAAAAGGCGTTCAAGAAAAAGGAACTTCAAGATTTTTCGCTAGCACGTGGATCGTTGGAGAATTCCGTTCGTGTGTGTGGATACCGATAGAGGCGCAACACTTGGGGCGCTAATCCAGATACAATCGGTTGCCGATTTATCTTCGATCTACAAAAGGTACGTATCGAAATTCCTTTTCGATTTCAATATACACATGGATCCTGTCTAGGGTTCTATATTCCGCTGCGTTGTTTTCGTTGATGAACCCTACAATGGTGTCGCTTCCAAGTTCCATCTTACCATATGAAAACTATAAAATATCCAGGATTTCCCGTACTACGGCGGTCAATGACAAGTATGCCCCACTTGAAGGGTATCAACTTTAGAATTTTAGACTTTAGTCAACCTCTCAAAATGTCATATTATATATGCTTTTTCATCTAGAAGTGGGGCCAGTCCAAAGTGGAGCGATACGAATAGATCGATCCCGAATTCTTCGTCAGCAAGGACAACTAAACCATTACACACACATTTCTTAGAATCTATAAATACCCCCCAAGTTGTTGCTCAACAACTTCACAGCAAACTCAGCACTCTTCTTCTACCTTCAAGCAAATCCTTTTCAGATTTCTCCTCCATTTCCAGATCTTCGCTCTCAAGAACAAGCATGGGCGACACTGCCTTTACCGAAGAATTCACAACCCCAATTGCCCCCATCAAGAATGTTCAACGCTTTGATTCTCAATTCCACAATCTCATCCCCAAGATTGCCCCCAGGGCATCGAGAGCATCGAGTTCATCCAAGGAGATGGAGGAGTTGGAAGCATCAAGCAGACTAACTTCGCCGAAGGTAACTATGATCCTTAATCGAGTGATGCACATACTCGAATTCGCCCTTCTTATTGATTTCTATTGTGGTGATTCTAAGCAAAAGTTTTGATTTATGCCAGGTGGTCACTTGAAATGTTAGAAACATAAGATTGATGCTCTTGACTCTGATAACCTCGTCTGCAAGTACACCTTGATCGAAAGGGGATGTGATCTTTGATAAAATTGAATCCGTTGTCTACGAGGTCAAATTTGAGGCTTCAAGCAATGGTGGATGCGTCTGCAAGATGTCCAGTGAGTATCACACGAAAGCTGGTGTGGAGCTTAAGGAAGAGGAAGTCAAACGAGGCAAAGAGAAGGCTATGGGTTTGTACAAGGTCGTCGAGGAGTACCTTTCGGCTAATCCCGATGTTTATGCTTGATGAGCCTTTTAATTAGACCTCCTGTTTTCGGCAAAAATTGTCTGAGGATTTTTCATTGATCTTTTCTTTTTGGGCCATGTTGTATTGTATTTGCTTTTGGAGATCTAAGTCTTGGGTCTTAAGCTCTCCCGGGATTTTATCAATTGGAATAAATGAATTTCTTTGAGAAGTTATAATAAAACTTTTGTGACTACTTTTATTATTTAATTCACTTATGATCCGTGAAGTCAAGGGCCAAACTCCCGACACGCAATTATCAGAAGATGCCCAAATTGTTGAGTGGGAGAAATTGACCAGCAATGAGAGAAAGTGCCTTTTGCTTTTTTATAACCAAATTCCAGAACAAATGGGAACTCGCAGCAAAAACGATGTAATGAGTTAAATGTTAGGTATGTTTCTCCATAATTCGGGTACCTTTCAGTTCCAACGTTATCTCGACTCGAATCTCCAATCATCAACCGGTGCTAACATGTCTTTTACCCATAATCTCCTTCCGGACTCAACAACCGCAAAGATCCATGGGATTCGTTATTAAGTCCAGGATACGCATACACATTGGAGACCAACCATCCATCGATTTGATATAACTTGTTTGGACGCGCAGCAGAAGCCGGATACCTTCACCTAAGGAGAAGACTCACCTTGCTGTGACTCACATTCCAACAGGTTGTGAGCCAACTAGAATATGTAATTGCTCCACACCATATTAATTCTCTAATGTGAAATTTTTTTAACACAACTCATATGTACATCGATAAGAAGACATCTACATCTAGTAGGGCCAAAACAAAGCGTTGAGATTGTGCTAAGTGGTTGAGGAGTACGTTTTGGCAAATCAAGATATCTATGCTTCAGTGTTGTGATGTCGTGCTTCGCTTTTGGGGTTTAATTTGGAGGTTTGAGTTAGAGTAATTAATGTCTTTCTTGATGTTTTTTAGTGAAAAATGGTTATGATTGGGCGAAAGTCAATGATTCATATAAATAAAGTTGATGGGTTTTCTACGTTATTTTCTTCAACAACGTGGGCCATGAGTTGATCCAAGAAAAGAGAAGAAAAAAGAAACAGAAAACAAGCGAAGCTAGAATTTCAAGAGATTTACACATTGTTCGGTACAACTTCTCGCCAATAGCTTTTGCTGTAAAAAGGGGTGCTGTAACTTTGAAGTCTTTGAAAAACATCCCCTAGCTGCAGCTCCTCCAAAACTACACTAATTTATATGAACTTAATTTTATGAAACCAATTTACCCAACTTTTAGATGTTGCAGTTTTAAAACATGTATTACCAAATATAAAAGTTACAACACTTCATAACACGACGACTACAATTCAGGTACAGCTATATACAAGCAGGTTCTTATTATAAGGGGTTTTGTTGCTACGTATAGCAGAATTCCTGCGCTCCATGCACCAAAAAACAGAAAACTATCTCATATTGGAAATTTTATACAAAACGTAATAAATTACTATTTTGTTGGTAGCAAAAAGTGACTGGTTTGTTCATTCCGATTTGCCAACTTTTTCTAATTACTAACCGACTTTTAGCCGAAAAAAAGGACCGGTATATTGTTAATTCCGGTTTTCCAAATTTTTCTAATAACTAGCCTACTTCTAGCAACTGTCGCGTCAAATTTCAATTTTCAAGTATTGCCTCAACCACATGAATCGGAGTGATTGCCAAAATATAACCCTGATCTTCAATTTGTAAAGGCTAAAATTCTATAGAATATGTATCTTTTTGGGCTCTTGACCTGGGCAAACATTTCTATTCATTCCTAGATTCTTACTCTCACTTCAGAATTCATATACCTTGCTCGGCCTTCTAGCTAAAAAAGATTAAAAATTCATGAGAAAAGTGTTGTAATAATGTCCCCGTAACTTGCTTTTTCAGAATCAGATATCTATATTATATATGTTTATGTCGTCATAGACACAAGTATATACAAGTCCAGTACAGGCCATGCATGTGGCAATTTGGCATCGAACGAGTCCCGATATTCCCTCTAAAGTTTGTCTCCATCGAATGAATCAAACATCATGCCATTCATATTGGACCATATCCTATGAATCCATACCTAAAAGTTGTGTGATAAAGCTTGTCATCTTCCCAACACGAAGTGGTTGCGATGTCTCTGTGGGACTTCCATGAACCATCACATGGCAAAATTATGTATGCTCGACCCATTTTTTTATGAAGTCCGAAATGGCAGACTATTCAACACGGTCTCGAGTTATTTTAAAGTAGCATATTTATTACCTATGTTGTTTTTTGTCTATTAATATATAGTTAGCCTCCCGACATATAATTTAGTTTTTTTTCTAATACTTTTCAGATTATCAATACTCGACCACAAATGTTTTAAAAACCTAAACTGCTACACGAGATATAGAAGTTATCATGCAGTTTGTCCTTAGGCTTTTACGTGATCTAAGAATTAAGTAAATCAAACCACTTAATTGAGCTTCCAACCAAGGTCCAGGTACCATAGCGATTGTTGTCTTAATCAGTTACATGTGGTAGCTAGAAGGACAAGGAAAGAAAAAATGCATGATTTTTCTTACATTGACTTCGGGTCAACTTTCTTAATAGAGGAAAATGGTTTTCTTGAAAGTCACTTTTCTAGGAAAATGACTGGCTTTCGATTGTTTGGTGGTGCACTTGATAGTGAGACAAAAAAAATTTCGATATTTTGATCTTACTATAAAATTTTATTCTCTCTGTTATTTTGATCCTAATGTAAGATATTAAGATGTTATGGATACCCTTATCTAACATATTACTAATATAAAGTATGAGTTATAAATTTTCTTATTATATAAACTCAGATCTGAGGTCGCCTAAGGCTGACAATTCACCCGCCACTGTTCTATCGACGCTAATCTTATAACATGCATGGAATTTCATCCAACTTTTTGCAAATTACTTCCAATTTCTTATTTTTCCTTTTCCTCTTCTACGTGGAGCAGCTTCTCAATCCAAAAGTAAAATTGGTACCGCCTTGCCAATTGCAATTCAAGAATTTTGCATCATCGACGTATTAGTTAAGTCAATAGTTCGGTCCAAGTCGGCGGCAAGTGGGAAGGGGCTATTTTTCTCCCCTTGTGCTGTGACTCTCTAGAAAATGGCGGGTCAATGCCAATGAAGAGAAGACTATCAAGAAATTAAAAAAAGAAGAATAAGAAGAAGAAAAACAAAGTCTTGGTCGGTCAGTCCACCATGGAGTGCTCTGAACTTAACGTGAATGTGAAGGCCCCAAAAGCTAAGCCCCCTTTCAGGAGTCTATAAATAGCACCGCGGTTCTTCATCATCTGCAGCAAACTGAAGTTCTTGCACTAGTAAGAAGCAATTACACATATTTCTTCACATTCTTTCTCTAGTTCAATTCTCTTTGCTATTCCAAGATAAAAACATGGGTGTCACCACATATGCCCAAGAATTCACAACCCCAATAACTCCATCGAGAATGTTCAAGGCTTTGATTCTTGATTCACACAACTTAATTCCCAAAATTGCCCCTCAGGGTATCAAGAGCATCGAGTTCATTGAAGGAGATGGAGGAGCCGGAAGCATCAAGGTCACCAACTTCGCAGAAGGTTAGTTTACATATCAAATGATGCGTAGAGAGTTCCATTCGTTTCACAATCTTATGAATATCTCTCTTTTTGTGTATGTCCTATATAACATTATGTGATTTTTCCGTGGGATTATAGGTGGTCACTTGAAGTTCTTGAAGCACAGAATTGACGCTCTTGACACCGATAACCTAGTTTGCAAGTACACTCTAATCGAAGGTGACGTCATCTTCGAGAAAATCGAATCAGTCGTCTACGAGGTTAAATTCTTGGCTTCGAGCGATGGTGGATGTGTATGTAAGATGACCAGTGAATACCACACTAAGGGTGATGTGGAGCTCAAGGAAGAAGACATCAAACAAGGCAAAGAAAAGGCTATGGGACTCTACAAAGTTGTTGAAGAGTACCTGTCGGCGAACCCTGATGCCTATGCTTAAATTGCAACTTCTTGTGCCGTCTCCGTCATGCGTCATTTTGCACTAATTTCCCTTATCTGTCACTATAAGGGATATGCAAGTGTATTATATTGTAATTTTGAGTGCGATTGAATTGTAATTCTGAATGTGATTGAATAAACTTCCATTGAAATGGTTGATGCTTTATGAGTAAATTGGTCTAATATCGGATGGGAGTGAAAAGTTCTCATGATTGACTTTTCACATTTTCATTTTCATGTTTCCTTAATTGATGTCCCGATCAAAGCATATGTACCAGAAATAGGACAACATGCAGGAAACTTCGTAGCGACGTCCACAACACATAGGTCCAGTTCATGTAATTCATTGATCTCGGGGATCCCTCACGGGAACCACATGATCCAACGGATGATGTGCGTTGGACCAATGTTACTCAATGCACCCAATAACTTCTCCGGCGGCAGGTGAGCCTACTTCTTGCTATGATTCGCAGAAAGGTCCATCTATGCGAATCGAGAGTTTAGAATGATGTGCTAAACATCCGATCCATTTCCATCAAATATAATAGACAACACAATTCACACCCAACTGTCTCCTGATGTGTACGTATATCCTGCTTTCGTTCCTCGATTCCTGATCGACATTCTAAGCTTATTCCAAGGGCTTATTTGGAAATTCATTTTCCTGGATATGTTTGTAATGGCAATTGCTTGGTTCTTCAAGCTAGGGTTGACACAACATATGGGGTCAGTTTGCGATTGCATATGTATCTTTTGGACTAGAGCATACGATATAATGAGGTAAATGAGCTTCTTATTGCTCAATGCACAAGACTCTATTTTGATCAAGGGAAAAAAAGTAAGCACGACATTAAGGCTATTGACAAAGACTCGAATTTCGCGGCTGACCCAAACTGATTAATGCTCCATTTTTCGCCTGCATCTCTATCTAAATCTATCTTTTCTTTAATGTCATATGTGGGAAAAATGCATCTCTATCTAAATCTATCTTTTCTTTAATATCATATGTGGGAAAAATGCTAGTCTCGATGGAGTTTTCGTTTGTTTCATGGAAAATAGATTATTTGGAAAAAATTATGCTGACACAGACTCAAATTTCGCCACTAACCAAGACCAATTAATGTTCCATCTTTCGCGTGCATCTCTATCTAATTCTATCTTTTTGTAATATCATATGTGGGAAAAATGAAAGTCCCGATGGAGTTTTCGTTTGTTTCATGGAAAATGAATTATTTGAAAACTATTTTCCAAAAACTGATTGCTTGTATTACTTACAAAAATGAATGAATGAAAAATATATTAATCGTTCACGAAAATATTTATACATAATTTGCTATCAATAACGAAAATATTTTTCTTTGACTAATTATTTCAAACGATATAATTGATCATTTTTTGGAAAATGTTTTACAAAATATTCGGGGAAAGTACCAAAAAAGTCTTAAACATATTGCACTGATGCTAATTCAGTCCTAAACCTAGTACTTAGTTTTGTCGGGGATGGACACCCCGAAAATCTAATGGGTTGCTGGCTAATGCAGCCCCTTGAACCACGCTATTGTTTTTATTAATATGGAAAAAATGCAAAAATTATGGTCAACTTTGCTTCCTATATTATCCCCACATTTCTAAATCTACATTTTACATCTCCCACAACCTCAAAAGACACATTTTCCATAATGCACAATCCAATTCTACATCCAAAACCTTCTCTCTCTCTCTCTCTCTCTCTCTCTCTCTCTCTCTCTCTCTCTCTCTCTCTCTCTCTCTCTCTCTCTCTCTCTCTCTCTCTCTCTCTCTCTCTCTCTCTCTCTCTCTCTCTCTCTCTCTCTTCGCACAAGCCAACCGAGCCACATCCACAACAAATTGTTGTAGCCTGACACCGACCCTGCCATCGCAGCCCGACTCAGCCGCCGACAAGGGCTGTGACTGGCCACGCGATCCTCTATGAGAGAGCTCAGCCATGGCTACTGGCAACCTCGATCTAGGCGTCGGCACGCATGATAGGGAGACCAAAAATGGGTCCATGGTTTGAGTCAGTCCGGTTAAGGAGGAAGATATATCTATATATTTTTGGGTTGGGGTGTGAGTAATTTGAGAGATATAATGGTAACTTGATATATTATATATGGATGGTATATGCAACTTGAAGTTCAATGCAGAAAATGATTATAGTAATTGTAGGTTTTGAAATATGAGGAAAATATTTAATATGGGAAGCAAAGTATCTTGATTCTTTTTGTAATTTTTTCTATTATTTTTTCAAAATATTATCTTTTATACTTTTTTATACAAGTTAATCACAAATTATCTAGATTATTTCTTATAATTACACCAAACAAAGATTATTCTAATGATCTTTCTATGACTAAGGAAACATATATCTCTTCATAGCAACAGTAATTATATAAAGTAAGGACTCAAGATTTCTAAAAAGATTAATTTTTATATTAAGTGAAAAATGCTAAGATATTAGTTTTAGGTGTCTTCAAGAAAGGAGAAACTCATAACATACATCAAGAATCAGCAATCACATTTACTTAATAACACTATTTATTGTTTTTATCTCAATCAAAATTCAAAACGCATTCTGTTCTCTCTTATTGTTTTGATGCATGGAACAGGTCAAAAGTGAACCTATCACGAATATGTACCGGCCGTTATCTAATCTTTAGGTTCGCAATCATTTAGGAAAAACCTTATGCGTGGCCACTATGTAATTTTATTATTATTAATCCTTTTAGTTCTTTTAAAAAGTGGGGCGGTCTGAGGTCGATCCATCAATGATACTTTGACTAACGTGATATCAACGTCGAATCACACTATGGTTAATGTTAGAATTATCCTCTTATTGATCTGGATGATTCGAAGATGAAAATTAAACGAAGCGTACGCACAATCAAGTGTATTGGAGAATATAAATTGAATGGTCCATGTTATCACCACTATCATGATTAGCTGATGCTGGAAAATTCTTTATTAGGGAATCATTTTCAAGCGAGGTCATGGATCATTCATGATATTTCATGGGTAATAACACATAAATGTGCAATATATACAAGGTAGATCATCCTTAAAATGGATTCAAAAGAACAATTGCTAATTGTAGAATCTCTGGACCGAACGATCATATGGGCAAAAGGTAAAAGGAAAAAAAAAACGTATAACGTTTTCTAGAAAAGAGATGATGTTGGGATTTTCCGTACTACGGCGGTCAATGAAAGGTATGCTTCATTTGAAGACTATTTTGTTTAGAATTATAGACTTTTGTCAGTCTCTCAAAATGTGAACATGTATGTTCTTTCATCTAGAAGTGGGGCCAGCCGAAAGTGGAGTACTACGAATAGATCGAACTTAGAATTCTTCGTCAGCGAAGACAACTAAACCATTACACACACATCTCCTACAATCTATAAATACCCATCAAGTTGTTGCTCAACATCTTCACAGCAAACTCAACAGTCTTCTTCTACCTTCAAGCCAATCTTTTACACATTACTCCTCCATTTCCAGATCTTTACTCTCAAGAACAAGCATGGGCGTCACTACCTTTACCCAAGAATTCACAATCGCGATTGCCCCATCAAGAATGTTCAAGGCTTTGATTCTCGAATCCCACAGTCGCATCCCCAAGATCACCCCCGGGGCATCAAGAGCATTGATGCGATTCTAGCGAAATCTCTAATTTAAAAATAACCCAAAAGTGATCAGTTCCGGGCGAGATTGAACTATAAGCGCACTGACGAAATACACATTTTATAAATCCCAAAAATGGGTCGAAATTCGGAATGTCACACGCCTTTTAATTAGACCTATTGTTTTCGGCAAAAAACTCTGTGAGGATTTTTCATTAATCTTTCCTTTTTGCGCCATGTTGTATGGTTTGCCTTGGGAGATCCAAGCCATGGGTCCTAAGCTCTTCGGGAATTTATCAATCGGAATAAATAAATTTCTTTGGGAAGTAATAATAAAGTTTTATGTGACTACTTTTATTTTTGAATTCACTTATGATCCGTCAAGTTTAGAGCCAAACTCCCAACAAGCATTTATCAGAAGATGCCCAAATTGTTGATTGAGAGCTATTGATCCGCAGTGAGAGAAATTTAGAACCATATTCCAGAACAAATGGGAACTTGCAGCGAAAATGAGGTAACACAAAACAAAATTAATAACCTTATATGTCAGATCAGCTTTAGGTATGAGAGCATACCTATAATTTGGATACCTTTCAGCTCCAACATTATGCCAACTCGAATCTCCAATCATCACCAATCAGTGCAAACACGTCTTTCATCCACAATCTCCACGCGCACTCGACAACCATGAAGATGCGAGATTCCTTATCAAGTCCTGGATACCGATACACATTGGAGACCAACCAATCAACCATCGATCTTATACCGCTTGTTTGGATGCGCAATAGAAGTCTACTATTTTCACCCAAAAGATCAGCTGGTGAGAGCTCAACTCCAAGCAGGGGAACATATCCAATTCGACTCACATTCACTCAAAAGTTAGAGTAAATAAGTTGGGGGCCAATTAGATTATTTAATTGCTCCACACCACATCAGTTTATTGATGTGAAATTTTTCTAACAAAACTGATATGTGCATCTCAATAAAAAGACATATGATAGGGCAAAAACAAAGCGATGGGATTGTGCTAAGTGGTTGAGAAGTATCTTTTGGCAAATCCAAATTTCAATTTTTAGTAGAAAAAAAAAGGACCGGTAAATTGTTTATTCCGGTTTGCCAAATTTTTCTAATAATTAACCTACTTCTATCGATTGTCACGACAAATTTCAACTTTTAAGTATAGCCTCAACCAAATGAGTCGAGTGATTGCCAAAATATAACCCCGATCTTCAATTTGTAAAGGCTTAAATTCTATAGAATATATATCTTTTCGGGGTCTTAACCTGGCCCAACATTTCTGTTCTTTCCTAGATTCCTACTCTCAATTCAGAATTCATATACCTTTCTCGGCTTTTTAGCTAAAAAAGATTAAAAATTCATGAGAGAAGTGTTGTAATAATGTCCCGGTAACTAGGGATGCCAACAGTTCGGATCGGTTCATGTTTTCATGATACCCGACCCGGACGTATTTGGTATTTTTGTGTTCGCAACCCAAACCATAACCGAAAACACAGGTCGGGTCGGGTCGAGGTGGAAATGACAACGGTGAAGGAGACTTTCATGCAGGGCGTTCTCTAGGAGGAAAACAATGTATGGTTTAAAGTGTTTCAATTCGGTTCTGTCCCGAACTGAAACTGTTTATGTACCCATTTGTTTATCTATTACCCAAATAAGAAGGAACCCGACACGCAAAAATTTCAGTTCGGTTTGGGTATTTTTGACACTCCTACCCGTAACTTGCTTTTTCAGAGACAGATATATGTATTATATATGTTTATGTCCCAATAGGCACAAGTATACAAATCCAGTACAGGTATTCCCTCTAAAGTTTGTCTTCATCGAATAAAATCAAACATCATGCCATTCATATTGGACCATATCCTATGAATCCATACCTAAAAGTTGTCTGATAAAGCTTGTCATCTTCCCAACATGAAGTGGTTACGATGTCTCTGTGAGACTTTCATGAACCATCACATGACAAAATTATGTATGCTCGACCGATTTTTTTATGAAGTCCGAAATGGCAGACTTCAACACGGTCTTAAGTTATTTTAAAGTAGCATATTTATTACCTATGTTGTTTTTTGTCTATTAATATATAGTTAGCCTCCCGACATATAATTTAGTTTTTTTTCTAATACTTTTCAGATTATCAATACTCGACCACAAATGTTTTAAAAACCTAAACTGCTACACGAGATATAGAAGTTATCATGCAGTTTGTCGGTAGGCTTTTACATGATCTAAGAATTAAGTAAATCAAACCACTTAATTGAGTTTTCAACCAAGGTCCAGGTACCATAGTGATTGTTGTCTTAATCAGTTACATGTGGTAGCTAGAAGGACAAGGAAAGAAAAAGTGCATGATTTTTCTTATCTTGACTTGGGGTTAACTATTTTTTTAGGTTAATTAATTTCAAATAGTAAGTTAAACTTTGGTGCATTTATTTCACAAAACAAATAATTCTTAATAGAGGAAAATGTTTTTCTTGAAGTCACTTTTCAAGGAAAATGACTGGCTTTCAATTGTTTGGTGGTGTACATGATAGTGAGACAGAAAATGCTTTTTGATATTCAGACCTTACTATAAAAATATATTCTCTCTGTCATAATTATAGTTTGATCCTAATGTAAGATATAAAGATGATATGGTTATCCTTATCTAACATATTACTAATATAAATTTTAAATTTTAAATTTTCTTATCATATAACCTCAGATCTGAGGTCGCTTATGGCCGTCAATTCACCCACCGGTATTCTGTCAATACTAATCTTATAACATGCATGGAATTTCATCCGACTTTTTACGAATTACTTCCAAATTCTTATTTCTCCTTTTCCTCTTCTACGTGGAGCAGCTTCCTAACCCAAAAATAAAATTGGTACCATCTTGCCAATTGCAATTCAAGAATTTTGTGTCGTTGACGTAGTAGTTAAGTCGATAGTTCGGTCCAAGTCGCTGCCAAGTGGGAAGGGGCTATTTTTCTCCCCTTGTGTTGTGACTCTCTAGAAAATGGCGGGTCAATGCCAATGAAGAGAAGACTGTCAAGAAATTAAAAAAAAAAAAAAAAAAAAGAAGAAGAAAAACAAAGTCTTGGTCGGTCAGTACACCATGGAGTGCTCCGAACTCTCTTTAACGTGCATGTGAAGGCCCTAAAAGGTAAGCCCCCTTTCGAGAGTCTATAAATAGCACCCTGGTTCTTCATCTTCTGCATGAAACTCAAGTTCTTGCACTAGTAAGAAGCACTCGCACATATTTCTTCACATTCTATCCAAACTCTAGTTCAAATCTCTTTCCTCTCCCAAGACAAAAACATGGGTGTCGCCACATATGCCCAAGAATTCACCACCCCCATTGCTCCATCGAGAATGTTCGAGGCTTTGATTCTTGATTCGCACAACCTAATTCCCAAGATTGCCCCTCAGGGTATCAAGAGCATCGAGTTCGTCGAAGGAGATGGAGGAGCCGGAAGCATCAAGGTCACCAACTTCGCCGAAGGTTAGTTTACATATCAAATGATGCGCGGAGAGTCTCATTCGTTTCACAATCATATGAATGTCTCTTTTTTTTTGTGTACATCCTATATAATGTTATGTGGTTTTTCTGTGGGATTATAGGTGGTCACTTGAAGTTCTTGAAGCACAGAATTGACGCTCTTGACACCGAGAACTTGGTCTGCAAGTACACTCTGATCGAAGGTGACGTGGTCTTCAACAAGATCGAATCGGTTGCCTACGAGGTTAAATTCTTGGCTTCGAGCGACAGTGGATGCGTATGTAAGATGACCAGTGAATACCACACTAAGGGTGATGTGGAGCTCAAGGAAGAAGATATCAAACAAGGCAAAGAAAAGGCTATGGGACTCTACAAAGTTGTTGAAGAGTACCTGTTGGCGAATCCCGATGTCTATGCTTAAATAGCAACTTCTTGTGCCGTTTCCGTCATGCGTCATTTTGCCCTAATTTCCCTTATCTGTCACTATAAGGGATGTGCAAGTGTGATCTATTGTAATTTTGAGTGCGATTGAACTGTAATTTTGGGTGTGATTGAATAAATTTCCATTGAAATGGTTGATGTTCTATGAGTAAATTGATCTGATATCGGATCAAAGTGAATAGTGAACAGTGACTCTTCACGTTTTAACTTTCATGTTTCCTTGATTAATGTCCCGATCATTCAAATCAACATATCATCCAGCTCAAGATGTATACATTGATTTAGTTAGTGATGGACCCATTACAAGGCCCAGAAGTAAAACGACAACAGATCGAGCACTGTTACTGATTACTTAAGAATTCAACGAGTCAACATGTGTTGAAATCCAAATTTAGGCTCCGTTTATTTCAAAAAAAAAATTTCAGGAAAAAAATTTCTGGATTTTTCAGTATTTGGTTCACAGAAAATAAATTAATCAAGGAAAACATTTTCGATCAATGAAAAAGAACACCTTCAAAAGTAAGATAAATGAAAGAGGAAATCATTTTCCCTTCTCTTTCTTTTACCCAAACCCAGCACGTTCTACTCTGTGGACTGTACTCCTTCACTTTCCTCCTCTCGCCTGTGCACTCCTTCACCTTCCTCTTCTCGCTTGTACACTCCTCATCTCTCTCCGACTCTGGAGTTCCTCCTTCGCCTCTCAGCCTACGTGTTCCTCGTCTCTCTCTGGCTCCAGAGTTCGTCCTCCTCCTCCATCTCTCCGCCTCCAAAGTTCCTCTTTCTCCCTCACCTTGTTCCTCTGCCTCCAGAGTTCGACTGGCTTCAGGCAAGGGACAAGCTCGCCAGCCTTGGGCAAGGCTTTGACACCGTTACTCACCAAGACTTACCAGCTCGTGGACAATCCAGCGATGGACAATTTGATTTCGTGGAATGAGGACGAGACGACGTTCATTGTGTGGCGGCCAGCGGAAAATGCGAAGTATTTGCTCCCCAAGTATTTCAAGCACAACAATTTCGCCAGCTTCGTTCTGTCAGCTAAACACATACATAAGTCTACAATTACAATTCCTAAAATGCGATTTTGCATGGTTTTGGATACGATTTCTACGAAATCTTATTCATGTCGATGATCATAATCGATTGGCTTCTAGGGATTCAGAAAGGTAGTGCCGGATTGGTGAGAGTTCGTCAATTATTGATTCGAGAAAGGCAAGAAGGCCCTCATCCGCGACATACAATAGAGGAAGATCTTTACCTCACCAGATCCAGCAAAACTCGAGCTCGCCGGAGCTCGCTCGAGGCTGGTGAGGCTTTAGCTTGTTCGAGGCTGGCAAGGTTGAGCTCCCCGTATCGAGCGAGCTTGTCCCGACAGCTGATGACCAGCTAAGGAAGAAAGAAAAAGAAAATGAGGGAAAAAATAATTAAAAATTCAAATTTTTTTATAATTTTCCCCAAAAAAATCATATTAGATTTTTCATACCAAACGGCAGAAAACATTTTCTAGTTAATTTTCAAGTTTCAACCAAATATGGGAAAATAATGTCTTGAAAAATGACTTCTTAGAAAATATTTTTCAGAAATGTCACATTTTTCTCGAAACAAGTGGAGAATTATTTTTATTTCAACTTCCGCATAAACGGTCCCTATACAATTGAAAACTTTTACGTGTCTATGTGTTATGACACTTTGGATTGGGACGGATGTACAGAGGATTGTTAAGGATTACCAATTTCTAATGCATGGGGTAGTAATTACTTAAGTATTGTACAGGGTACACCTTCAATCTTTCTACGGGACACCCTGCACAGTGTACATGATATAGGATACAAGGTGGGAATGACCCCAAACCTTCGAACTAAGGGATGGGCATAAGGCGGGGCAGGACCGGAAAATAGTGACACCGAGGAACTAAAAATCAAAGCATATGCACCAGATATCGAATGACATGTAGGAAAATTAGTAGCGACGTCCACGACACAAAGGCCCAGCGCATGGGATTCATTGGAACTCGTGGATCCCTCACGGGAACCACATGATCCGACGGATGATATGCACTGGACCAACTCTACCATATGCACCCAATTAACTTCTCCGGCATGTGAGGCTACTTCTAGCTATGATGCGAAGAAAAGTCCATCTATGCAAATTGGGAGTTTTAAATGATGTGCTAAATAATTTTCCGTACTTCGGCGGTCAACTCCTATAATGTGAACATATATGTTCTTTCATCTAGAAGTGGGGCCAGTCGAAAGTGGAGTGCTACGGATGGATCGAACTTAGAATTCTTCGTCAGCGAAGACAACTAAACCATTACACACCCGTCTCCTACAATCTACAAATACCCATCAAGTTGTTACTCAACATCTTCACAACAAACTCAACAGTCTTCTTTCTACCTTCGAGCAAATACTTCACACATTTCTCCTCCATTTCCAGATATTTACCCTCAGGAAGAAGCATGGACGTCACTACCTTTACCCAAGAATTCGCAACCCCAATTGCCCCATCGAGAATGTTCAAGGCTTTGATCCTTGATTCCCACAATCTCATCCCCAAGATTGCCCCCCAGGGCATCAAGAGCATTGAGTTCATCGAAGGAGATGGTGGAGTTGGAAGCATCAAGCAGACTAACTTTGCCGACGGTAACTATCATCCTTAATCCGTCATGTGTGTAGTCGAACTTCTGCCCTTATTAAAGATTCCAATTGTAATGTTTCTAAGCAAGAGTTTTAATTTATACCAGGTGGTCACTTGAAATGTTTGAAACATAAGATTGATGCTCTCGACTCGGACAACCTCGTCTGCAAGTACTCCTTGATCGAAGGTGGCGCGATCTTCGACAAAATTGAATCCGTTGTCTACGAGGTCAAATTTGAGGCTTCAAGCAATGGTGGATGCATCTGCAAGATGTCCAGTGAGTACCACACGAAAACCGGTGTGGAGCTTAAGGAAGAGGATATCAAACAAGGCAAAGAGAAGGCTATGGGTTTGTACAAGGTCGTCGAGGAGTACCTCTTGGCCAATCCCGACGTCTATGCTTGATGCGCATTTTAGACCTTATGTTTTCTGCCAAAATTGTGTGAGGATCTTTCATTAATCTTTTCTTTCTTTTGGGCCATGTTGTATTGGATTTGCTTTGGGAGATCTAAGTCGATGGGTCTTAAGCTCTTCCCAGAGTTGTCACGTTGAAATAAATGGATTACTTTGAAAGCTTATCATAAAGTTGTATGTGACTATTTTTATTTTTAAATTCACTTATGATCCGTAACGTAAGGACAAACTCCCGATGCGCATTTATCAGATGATGCCCACATTGTTGAACGAGAGAAATTGATCAACAAGGAAAGAAATTGACGACCTGTTGAGTTTGATTTCTTCACTCATGATAAATGGGTTCGGAAGAGCAAGAGGGTCTAGGGCAGAATCTTGATCGATCACGGCATTTCATATTGCAAAAGCACGAGAAACTCTTGACCTCGCCGGCACTGCCGAGGGCAACGATCTCGCCGTTGCTGCCCTCGTCCAACAATGCTAGCCCTCGTCCAGCAATAGAGAGGGCGAGCCTCGCCATGGCTGGGTGAGCTCGACCTCACCCAGATCTGGCTAGGTCAAGCCTCGCCATGGCCAACCTCTCCCACAACCATGACGAGGTTCAACCTCACCACGGCTAGGCGAGCTCAACCTGGCCTAGATTTGGCGAGATCGAGCCTCGCCATGGCCGACCTCGCCCATAGCCGTGGCGAGGCTCGATCTTGCTCACGACAGCGAGGTCGATCTTGCTGGCCCTAGCCTTTGGCCTGTCTAGTGACCAGCCAGGGGAAGAAAGAAAGGAAAAAAAAAAGGAAAGAGAAAGGAAAGAAAATGTAAAAATTCAAAAAAATATTTAAAAATTGTCACGTCAGCACCGGCCGTCATCCACGTCAGCTTTGGCCAGCCAAAATTGGCCGAATTGACTAAATTGATACAACTGTAAAAGGTTTATGACTAAATTGGCAAAAAAAAATATTTAGGTTTGAATTGGTACAATTACAATAGGTTTAGGACTGTTTGGGTAATTTTCCCAAATATTAAGTACACTCTTAACTAGGGGTGTGCAAAACGAACCGCTCGGACCGGAAACAGCCTAGATTGGATTGGACCGGTTGGTTTGATCCAGTTCCCGGGAGTATCGGCCCGGTTCTCGATTCCTAAAAGTGGAACCAATGGCCGAGGGTCCGGTTCCCGGTTCCAAGGGGGAATCGAACCGGACTGACTACATATACTTTTTTTTTATTTCTTTAAAAAAATTAGTAAAATGTGAAGTACATCCATGTACAATGCTTTTCCCTTATCATCGCACCACAATAACTCTTCACTCATCATCGCTTCCGTCAATATGTTGAAATTTGTCACCCTCTCTCGTTGTATTGGGGAAAAAAATAAAAAAGTGACCGGTTCCATTGGACTTGACCAAAATCGGATCAGGAATTGAACACCCCTACCCTCAACCCAATGAATCAAAATGACTGCCAAAACATAAGCCCAATCTTCGATTCGTAAAGGCCTACATTCTATAGTACATACATCTTTTTGGGCTTGTAACCTGGCCCAACATTTCTGTTCGTTGCTATATTTCATATATATATTTTCTGAAAAAATATTAAAAAGATCAATGAGAAATGTGCTGTAATAATGTCCCCATAACTTTCTTCTTCAGACAGGGATATCTGCATTATCATATGTTTATCTTGTCATGGGGACAAGGGTCACAGGTCATGCATGTGGCAATTTGGCCTCGAAAGGGCCCCGATATTCCCTCTAAAGTATTGTCTTTATCGAATGAACCAAACATCATGCCATTCATTCAACCATGTTCTGAGAATCCATACCTAAAAGTAGTCTGATAAGCTTGTCATCTTCCCAACATAATGTCGTTTGCGATCTTTCTGTGAGACTTCCATAAACCATTCACATGGCAAAATTATGCATTCTCAGCTTTTTTTTTTTTATCGAGCCCGAAATGGCAGACTAATCAAAGCCATCTTTATGTTATTTAAAGTAGGATATTTATCATGTATGTTTTTTTTTTCCATTGATATATAGTTGGCCCCGCGACATATAATCAATTCTTGTAATGTTTTTAAGTATATTGATGTTACCATATAATCGGAAAAATCATCCAAAAAGTCTTAAACTTTTTGCCAATTTATTCATAAACCTTTTAACGATTTGCTAATGCCATTGGCCGAAAAATGCTTGCGCGAATATCCAGTCAGCGTCGACTATCCTACATGACACGGCCGTGCCGATGTAGACAGTTTTGGGAATTATTTTAAAATTTTCTGATTTTTTCTCTTTATTTTCCATTTTCGTTTCTTTCTTTTCGTTTTCAATTTTTCCTTTATCAGATTTCCAGCTATCGCCAGGGCCGGCGAGGGCACGGAAGCCTTCACTTTTGCAGGCCAGAAATTGGATGAAGAAAAAATAACAAAAGAAAAAAATGGAAAAATGGAAAAAAAAAAAAGAGAAAAATTTAGCAAATTTAAAAAACCTGCAAAAATCGTTCACATCGGTGCTGCCTGACACTAACCAGGCATCCACCTAAGTGTTTCTAGCCAACATTGACAAATCGATAAAAGGTTTAGGATTAAATCGACAAAATTGAAAAGTTTAGGACTAAATTGACCGTCATACGATAGGTTTAGGACTTTTTCAACGAAATACCACTGATATAATCATATGCGGGTGCCTTTCTTGCTGGTGTAGTCTGGACACGAAGTGTTGCAGTGGGAATTAGATTTCGAAACTGATATGTTAAGCAACTATTATTCATGAGATACAATCTATAAACTGGCGGAAAAAAAGAGATAAATCGTTAACAATTATTATATTTCTTAAAATTTGATTAACTGAGGGAAGAAAATATTCTTCAGTTTTGATATCAATTTATTTGAGATATTAAAAGCAGGACCAATTATCATTTGCAGTTTGTCGGTGGGCTCTTAAATGATCTAAGAATAAAGTAATATCAATCCACTTAATTAAGTTTTCAGCGGAGGCCCAGGTACCATAGTGACTGCTATCTAATCATTTGCGCTTGACAGCAAAAAGGACAAGGAAAGTGAAGATGCACGATTTATCTCACATTGACTTGTGGTCAACTATTATTAGGTTAATTGATTTCGAATAATAAGGCAATGTTTTTTTAATAGTCGGAAAGTTGAATAACTTGTAATTGAAAAACGTCTTATTGCAACGATCAACATCTACTTTTATTGACATAGGATCGTTGTCCAATTATCGTGTCCATCTTCTTGATAAGACCTCCGACCTAAACATGTCTTTAAAGGTCTTATCTCGGTTCTCGTTTCGATTTCGAGATTATCGAGATGTAAAGCTTTCAAAGGGTATTCTCTCTTTCTAAAAAGAAAAAGATTCAATAAAAATTAGATGTGCGAGGCGTGTTGGTACTATCATATTAAAATAAAGATCACATCCGTGGAGCCTGCCCCATAGGATGGGGACAGGCTACGGATACCCTCGTAGGAGCAAAAGCTCTTTTTCTTTCATAAAGTTATCTCTTAATCGAACATCAAAGATCCAAGGAAAGCTCCTCCATCTTCTTGATAAGGCCTCAACCTTGATTGTTTTGTACAATTTTTCACAACAATTTCAATTGTTGAAAGGTGGTGTTGTGGCTTCAATTATAACTTTCGTAGGATTGCCATCTTCTATATTTAAAGGGTAAATTTATGCCGTAAATTAACCCTATTAATAGAAGAACCCATGAGCATATTAAATTTCGATGACTGAGATGTGTTCTCATTTTCTTTTTTCCATTTTCCATTTTGCCTTTCCTCTTCCTCTCTTTTATCCTTCTTCCGTGTTCCTCCTTTCTCTTTGCTCGTTCTCTTTCATGTACTCGTGGTCGTAATACCGCTCTAATTAATCGTCACCGCCATTACTTGGGCCCTCTCTACGTTCGCCATCGAATCCTAAATCGGAAGTCGCCTAAGTGAATGGTATTTCATCCAATTTTTAGAAGTGAATTTATTCCAATTTCTTGTTTATCTTTTTCCTCCTTTACGTGGAGCAGTTTCTTAATTCATCGAAATAAATATATCTCGTTCTGAAAATGAAATTCATACCATCTTGCCTATTTCATTCCAAGAATTTCGCATGATTAACGTATTAGTTAAGTTGACAATTCGGTCCAAGTCGCTGGCGAGGGCTATTTCTTTCCCCTTGTGACTCTCTAGAATATGGCGCGTCCACGGCACGGAGTGGAAACATCAATTTTTAAACCAGAAAAAGAGGAACAAAACAAATTCTTGGTTGGTCACCATGGAGTGCTTTCTAACTCCCTTAATGTTAATGTGAAGGCCTTAAAAGCTAAAATGCATTTCAAGAATCTATAAATGGCACCGTGGTTCTTCCATCTTCTACATCAAACACAGTCCTTGCACAAGTAAGAAGCACTCGCACACATTCCTTCATGTTTTCTCCAAATCTCTAGATCAATTCTCTTTCCTCTCCCAAGACAAAAACATGGGTGTCACCACATTTACCCAAGAATTCACCACCCCCATTGCTCCATCGAGAATGTTCAAGGCTTTGATTCTTGATTCCCACAACTTAATCCCCAAGATTGCCCCTCAGGGTATCATGAGCATCGAGTTCGTCGAAGGAGATGGAGGAACCGGAAGCATCAAGGTCACCAACTTCGCCGAAGGTTAGTTTTTGTATCAAATGATGCTCGAAAAGTCCCATTTGGAGCACCTCCTATAAAATGTTATCTGACTTTTATGTGGTACCATGGCTGGTCACTTGAAGTTCTTGAAGCGCAAAATCGATGCTCTCGATACAGAGAACCTAGTCTGCAAGTACACTCTAATCGAAGGTGACATGATCTTTGACAAGATCGAAAAGGTCGTCTACGGGGTTCAGATCTTGGCTTCGGGCAATGGTGGATGTGTCTGTAAGATGACCAGTGAATACCACACTAAGGGAGATGTGGAACTCAAGGAAGAAGATATCAAACAAGGCAAAGAAAAGGCTATGGGACTCTACAAAGTTGTTGAAGAGTACCTGTTGGCGAACCCGATGTGTATGCTTAAATCGCAACTTCTTGTGCCGTTTCCATCATACGTCGTTTTTCCATTACTTCCCTTATCTGTCACTATGAGGGATATGCAACTGGGATCTATTGTAATTCTGAGGGTGATTGAATTGTAATTTTGGGTGTGATTGAATAAATTTGCATTGGAATCGTTAATGCTTTATGAGTGATGTGACTGTATAATGTCATTTTCATTCAAAGAAAGATCGCTAGATATTATTAATAAACATCTCTTTCTCTTATCCTCAATGTCCAGAAGTAACATAAACAAGTTGGTCAATGGCTATCTCAGCATTCGCACTATACGATGATGCTCGGCATATTTGTCAGAAGAATTTTGCAGATGTAATCTTAAATAATGTCCCCATCATTCATATCAACAAATCATCCGGCTCAAGATTTATCCATTGATTGAGTCAGTGATGGACCCATCACAGGTCCCAGAAGTAAAACGACCACAGATCAACCACTGTTGTTGAGAACTTAAGAACTAAACAAGTCCACATGTGTTGAAAAATATCATTTTAAGGGAATTAATCCCTTTTTACCCATCGTCATCCATGTTTATTTTTATCGTAACTTGCGTTTAAACAGTCTTTATGTATGATTGAAGTTTTTTTAGTGTCTATGTGCTATGACGCTTTGGATTAAGAAGGATGTACAGAGGATTGGCCCCTTTTGATATCATAGCCAGGTCGTTAAATGGGTTACAACTTAGAAGTTTCACAGGGAAAAATTAGTGCTAAGGATTATGCATTGGGTGCTAATCATGAGTGTGCAAGGGTGGGTAGGATACTTGCCCTAACCTTGAACCTACCCTATAGGCACATGTTCTAAGTTTTTGCAGCCTAAAACTTATTGTTGGGAGCGCGCAGCAGAAACTCGATACTTTTCACCAAGAGCGAGACCAAATCCGAACTTGTTAACATATCACCGAGCATGTTAATATATCCAGTTGGATCCACATTCGCTCAAAAACTTAAGCTAATAAGTTATGATACCACATCAATTCTCCGATATAGGATTTCTGTAACATAACTTATGCATATATCCTAACAATCTCCCCCTCTCATTTGAGCTCAGTGTTAGGTTTATTCTCTCTTAATCCAAGTATCCTTCTACATCAATATATCTCAACTTGAATAGATTGGGGACCCATCAATCTACTATCGGTTCGATATCATTTATTGGGAGCGCGTAACAAAAACCCGATACCTTTTGCCTTGAAAGATTGCCAAGAGGGAGCCCAAGTTTAAACCTGTTAATATATCCAGTTGAATCAACATTCGCTCAAAAGCTTAAGCCAATGAGTTACGGACCAACTATGATATATTAACTATTATACACCATACCAATTCTCCTATGTGGGATTTCTCTAACATAACTCACACATGCTTCTTAATACTTATCATATAAGGTTTTGAAACCATAGGAACTAGGAATTTGTGAGTTCCAAGGTACACTATACTACCCTATATTCTTATTATATTTTTATTAATTAAATAATGTTATAATTCTAATGAGTGACATATGCAACATTCAACATAAAAATGTAAGTGAATTCACAATTAGGTACATGTACATTATCTAATAGTAGCATAATGCTAGACATAATGTAATACAAACAACAAATAGGTGTGCTTCCCCATCAATTCACAGATTTAAATATGAAAAGTCTATAAAGAAAGAGAAAATAATAAATTATCTAGTGCATATAAATTTACATAAATATCACAGAAGGCACCCTCTATCTCTCCTACAGATACAAGGTGAGATTGACAGACTAATCGATGCGAAGTGGTTTCTTGTCATCTTCCCAACATGAGTGATTGCGATCTTTCTGTGAGACTTCATAAACCATCGCATGCCAAAATTATGGGTTCTCAGCCCATTTTTTTAATGAGGTCCGAAATGGCAGACTAATCAATGCGATCTTATGTAATTTAAAGTAGCACATTTATCATTTATGCTGTTTTTTTTCTATTGATATATAGTTGGCCTCCCGAGATATAATTTACTTTAGTAATGTTTTTAAGTGTCTAAACACTAATGAGAAAGGACACAAAATGGAAGATCCCAATGTGAGCCAATTCGATCTTTCTTGTATTCTCAATGTACATATTTATACACCATTCACAACTATATTTCTTAAATCTACTCCTATAGTTATGATAGGTACAACCGAAAGATTGAATAAAACAACTCATGGGATAAGAATGACATGGTGGCATATGATCACGCTAAGACTCCCCCTCAAGTTGGCATGTGTAGGTTATAGACGCGCAACTTGGAATGTAGCCACAGGTACTGATCTCGGCATAGTAGTTTGGTAAACACGTTAGCTAGTTGTGACTATGTACCAATCTTCAATGGAGCAATGAGGCCGGGTTGTATTTTTTCACGAACGAGATGGCAATCAATTTCAATGTGTTTCGTTTACTCATGAAAAACTGGATTGGTAGCAATGTGGAGGGCAGCCTGGTTATCACAGTGTAAGGAAAATTAGGGCTTGGAGAGGCGTGCCAATGTCTTGTAAGAGGTATGATAACTAGGTAATTTCGCATGTAGTTATTGCCAATGCATGATATTCCACTTCAGCAGAAGAGTGTGAGACCGTTCTTTGTTTCTTGGTTTTCCAAGAAATGAGGCTATCACCCAATAAAATGTAATACCCAGTTAATGAACGGCGAGTCATGGGGCAATTAACCCAATCTGAGTAACAATAATCCATGAGTTGGAGTCCATTTTTAACTGGGTAAAAGGGCCCCTGGCCTATAATAGCCTTCAGATACCATTGAAGACGGTGTGCTGCCTCCAAATGTGGTTGGCGTGGTGCATGCATAAATTGACTCAGGATGTTGACACTATAAGCAATGTCTGAGCTAGTAATAGTTAAATAAATGAACCGATCAATCAAGCATCGATAGATAGATGGATCCTCCAGTAGAGTGCATGTATCAATGCTCAATTTTATATTCTGTTGCATGGGAGTATTAGTTGGCCGAGCTCCACTAAAACCACAATTTTCTAGAATATCCAGGATATATTTTCGCTGGTATAAATAAGGACCAAAGTGGGATCGAGCCACCTCAATACCCAAACAATATTTTAGAGGCCTGAGGTCCTTAATGTGAAACTAATTGTGTAACATAGTCTTCACTAAATCTATCAAAGAAGCATTAGTACTAGTAATGACTAGATTATCGGCATACAGTACCACAAACACAGCGTCACTACCATTGTGTAAGACAAAGAGAGAATGATTGGTCTGAGAATATGTAAAACTGAAGTCACATAAGACAAAATAATACGTAGAATACCATTGATGGGATACTTGTTTCAAGCCATGTAGAGATTCGTGAAGTCAACACACAAGATTCTCCCCCTTACGCCAAAAACCAGAGGAAGGTTTCATATAGACTTCCTCATCCAAGTCGCCATGTAAGAAGGAGTTATAAACATCCACTTGTTCAAGAGACCATCCCTTAGCTATAGCAACGGCCAAAAGTACACAGACTGTAACCAATTTGGCAACAGGTGCAAAGGCATCATGATAGTCTTTCCCTTCAACCTAGGTATAGCCTTTGGTGACTAGGCAGGCCTTATATTGTTTAATATTGCCATCAGATTTTCATTTAATTTTATAGACCCACTTGGAGCCTGTGGCCTTCTTGCCAGGCGGAAGTGTTATGGGAGACCATGCATGATTCTGAGAAAAAGCTTTGATTTCAGCCTGCATTGCGTCTCTCCATTCCCGATGCCACATTGCCTCAGTGAAAGTGGATGGCTTAGTAGTAGTAGACAAAGAAAGTAAGAAATTCCAAATGGGATTATTTTAAATGACTATATTTGAGAATATTAGGCATAGGGTAAGAGATACCTGGATCATTATTTTCGGCGGAACTTAGTGCTCGAGTAAGCGAACAATAATAGTCCTAGAGGTGGGAGATTGACGTGTCTATTGGGGTCTAGTGGATTGTTGAGGTGATGGTGGTGTGGGGATTGGGTGTGGTGGTGTGGGGTTTGAACGTGGGGGTTGGGTTATCTTGTCACATTGGGTGACAGGTAACGGTAATACAGGCGACCCTAGGTAGGGTCGGGGAGGACCGAGAAAGGAACAATTGTTTCGTAAAACACAACATCTCGACTCGCATGTAGCTTTTCGGTGAGGAGATAAAAAATGAGATACCCTTTTTGACTATTGGGATATCACCAAAAAAACCCTTGGAGTAGCACGGGCATCAAATTTATTTTGAATGGAGGTATTGCACCCAAAACACAAGCAACCGAAGACTTGAAGTTGAGTGAGATTCGATGACTGACTATGTAAAACCTCATATGGAGTTTACCCTTTCAAGACAGTAGTGGGACCACCAATTCATTTAAAAACCTAAACTGCTACAAAATAAACTCTCTCTAAACATTCTAGCAAATTCAAAGGAAGTTCAGCCTCTCACTTTTTTCCCCAAAAAGTTCCAGTAAAACCCATACATACATATATAGTGAATTTAATATGTAATAAAAATAAAAAAATAGTTATTTAAAAGAGACAGCATAAACATCTATCATATCATATCTCAAATTTGCATTAATTTGAATATAATTCCCAAAATTGCTCAAATCCCTCGTTTAAAACTGATTTTTTTTTATGTTAAGCAACTGTTATTCATAAGATTTAATCTATAAACTGACCAACAAAAAGAGACAATCTATGACAAGTACTATATTCCTTACGATTTGTTTAACTGAGGGAAGAGAATATTCAGATAAGGTATCAATTATTTTCATTTGCAGCTTGTCGGTAGGCTTTTACATTGATCTAAGAATAAAATAAATCAAACCAATTAATCAAGTTTCAACGAAGGCCCAGGTTAATTAAATTTCACTTGCATGCGGTAGCTAAAAGGACAAGGATAGAGAAGATGCGTTATTTTTCCTTACATTGACTTGTGGTCAACCTTTCTAGAGGTTGGTTAATCTCAAAAGTGAAGCTTCTTTTTGGTCGGAAAGTTAAACTTTTATTTAAATAGAGTCTTAATCAAGTGATTAAGATCAACCACTTTTATTGGCATGGGCTCATTGTCCATTTACCATCTCCATTTTCTTAACAAGACCTCAATTATTAAATGGATGTTTAGCACAAATCACCCACCGGTACTCTATCTACTCTAATCTTATTGTATACATGAAATTTCATTCGACTTTTTACGAGTGACTTTAATTCCATAATTCATCGAAATAAATATTTCTCGGTCTCAAAATGAAATTAACACCATTTTGCCTATTGGAACCCAAGAACTTCGCATAACGTATTACTTACTTAAGTCGACAATTTGGTCCAAGTCGCTGGCAAGGGCTATTTCTCTCCCCTTTCCACACTCCAGACAATGGAGGGCCCACGGTGTGAAGTGGAGACATTCAAAACATTAATTTTAAACCAAGAAAAAGAAGAAGAACAAAAGTCTTAGTCAGTCCACCATGGAGTGCTCCGGACATTTTTCACTAGGGCAACCCCAGTGGTTAGCTAAGCCCCCTTTCAAGAGTCTATAAATAGCACTCTGGTTCTTCATCTTCTTCATCAAGCTCAAGTTCCTGAACTAGTAAGAAGCAGTCACACATAGTTCTTCATATTCTCTCCAAATCTCTAGTTCAATTCTCTTTCCTCTTCCAAGACCAAAACATGGGTGTCACCACATATGCCCAAGAATTCACAACCCCCGTTGCTCCATCAAGAATGTTCAAGGCTTTGATTCTTGATTCACACAACCTAATTCCCAAGATTGCCCCTCAGGGTATCAAGAGCATCGAGTTCGTTGAAGGAGATGGAGGAGCCGGAAGCATCAAGGTCACCAACTTCGCCGAAGGTTAGTTTACATATCAAATGATGCTTTGAGAGTCCCATTCATTTCA
Source organism: Syzygium oleosum (assembly GCF_021117445.2). NCBI lineage: Eukaryota > Viridiplantae > Streptophyta > Magnoliopsida > Myrtales > Myrtaceae > Syzygium > Syzygium oleosum. Next base: position 12,498,178 of record NW_026607490.1, read on the forward strand.
CAATCATATGAATGTCTCTCTTTTTGTGTACATCTTGTATAACGTTATGTGGTTTTTCCATGGGATTATAGGTGGTCACTTGAAGTTCCTTAAGCACAGAATTGACGCTCTTGACACCGAGAATCTGGTTTGTAAGTACACTCTGATCGAAGGTGATGTGATCTTCGAGAAGATCGAATTGGTCGTCTATGAGGTTAAATTCTTGGCTTCGGGCAACGGTGGATGCGTTTGTAAGATGACGAGTGAATACCACACTAAGGGGGATGTGGAGCTCAAGGAAGAAGAAATCAAACAAGGCAAAGAAAAGGCTATGGGACTCTACAAAGTTGTTGAAGAGTACCTGTTGGCAAACCCCGATGTGTATGCTTAAATCACAACATCTTGTGCCGTTTCCGTCATGCGTCAATTTGCCCCAATTTCCCCTTTATCTGTCGCTATAAGGGATATGCAAGTGTGTTGTATTGTAGTTATGAGTGTGATTGAATAAATTCCCATGGAAATGGGTTGATGTACTACGAGTAACTTGATCTAATATCATATCGGAGTGAAGAGAGTTCTCATGATTGACTGACTCTTCACGTGTCCATTTTCGTGTTTCCTATCTTATGAGAAAATGATGTCACCGTCTAATATGAATTTCCAATAGTTTTAGATCTTTTGAAATAAGTAGTGGCAAATAATCTAAATAAATAAATCACAAGATATCGTTCATAATGATCTCTTTCCCTTATCCTCAATGTTCTTGAGCTTGACAGGATTCAAATAATAAGAAATGACATAAACAAGTTGGCCTCTGGCCATCTCAGAATTCGCACTACATGGTGCTCGGCATATTCGTTAGAATTTCTTTTTGCAAATGTACTTCTTAATTGATGTCCCGATCACCCAAATCAACATATCATCCAGCTCAAGATGTATCCATTGATTTCGCTACGGATGGACCCATCACAGGTCCAGAAGTAAAACGACAACAGATCAACCACTGTTCTTGATTGCTTAAGAATTGAACAAGTCAACATTTATTGAAACTTTGAAATATAAAATAGTAATTATGTAATCCCCTTTTACCCGTCCTACACATATTTAACTTCCATACAAGCTGTCGTTATATATAATAGATATTCTTCAAGTGTCTACGTACTATGACACTTTGGGTATATGTACAGCAAGTGACATATTCAACATTCAACGCAAAAATACAAGAGTATTCAAAATAAGGTATATGTACATATCTAATATTAGCATAGTCCTAGACATAATAACATCGAAAATATAATGTAATGCGTGCTTCCCCCAATCATTTCACATATTTAAATATGATAAATCTGTAAAGAAAGAGAAAATAATAAATTGCTCAGTCCGTATATATTTGTTTAAATATTGTACGGGGCACCTTGAATCTTTCAACATAATACCTTGCACATGGTACAGGGTGTATGGTAATTGATGCGAATGGCCCCAAATCTTGGAATTTAGGGATGGGCACGTGGTGGGGTAAGGTCAGAGAATACTGACATCGAGAAACTAAAAGCAATAATGAAGCATGTATACCATAAATGGGACAACAGGTGGGAAATTATTAGTGGCATCCGGAGCACACAACCCAGTTCATACGATCCGTTGGATCTCGTGAATTCCCACACGGGGATCCCCGTAATCCAACAAATGGTGTGAATTGGACCATCGTTACCGGGCGCACCCAATAACTTCTCCCGTATGGGAGGCTGCCAAGAAAAGTCCATCCATGCAAATTGAGAGCATTAAATGAGGTGCTAAATATCTAGTCAATTCCATCAAATATGGTAGACAACACAATTGACGCCAAAATGGTCCCCTTGTGTGTGGATCCAGCTTTCATGGTCCTCGGTTCCTGATTGGAATTCTCACTCATTCCGAGGGCTTATTTGGAAATTCATTTTCCTAGCTACGCTTGTTATTGCAACTGCTTGGTTCTTCGAGCTAGGATTGGCCCAACATATTGGGCTTTCAGTGTCACAAGTCCGTTGGGCTTTTGAAGTCAATGCACGAGACTCTCTAATCTTGATCGAGGGAATGAAAGTAAGCGCAACACTGTCGTGGGTCAGCCGCCGCTGACGAGGACTCGAATATCGCCGCTGACCCAAACCGATTGATGCTCCATCCTTCGCGGGCGATCTCTATCTAAATCTTAACTTTTCTGCAAGTACCAAATGTCCATTCTTTTGAGGGAAAATGCCAGTGTAGATGGAGTCTCATGCCTCATGCCATTAATTACATAAAGGCCCAAAAGGCCCGTTATATATAGTGCTGTTGGGGCTTGGTTCCAAAAAAATCAAATGGGCTGGCTAATGCAGCAGCCCCTTGAATCACACCCGTTGTTTTTTTAAGGAAAATTCCAGATAAAAACTTGAAATACCCTCATTTTCTAAGAGAGTTCAGACTAAACCTCATTTCAAATAAGAGCCTGAAGTGTCCAAGTTAGTCTCGAATAAGGGCCTGAGCTCACCAGCTGGTCAAATGTTCGTCGGCCGGCGAGCATGTGATTTTTTTTAGGGGTCGGAACAAGGCCATTTTTGTCCAAATTTTTTTTAAATATAACAAACCCAAAGCTCTAAAATTAAAAATCTCAAAATTGGTCTTCTCTTCCCTAACCATTGTTTTTATTATTATGGGACAATTGCAACAATCATGTTCAACTTTGATTCTTAAATCAAATACCATCTCCACATTTCAAAACCTACAATTTGCATCTCCCCCGATCTAAAAGGACCCATTCGCTCTTTGCGCAATCTAAATGTACACCAAAGACCCTCTCCCACTGTCTCTCTCTTTCTTTCCATGCCTTTTCTCTCTCCTCACGCATGCTAGCTGAGCCCCACCCACAACAACGCGTCACTGCCCAATACTGACCTTGTCACCACTTCACAGTTCAGTTGCCGACGACCTTGTCCTTCCCATCGACCTTCTCCTTGCCTTTTTCTCCGTTGTGGCAAACTTTCCCTCAAGCTCACAGTCATTAGGGCTGCCATACTAGGTTGCCCTCGAGCTTGCAAGGGCTGCGTACAAGAGAGCTCATGAGCTTTGCAGTGGAGCTCGGCCATGGCCACCAGCAACCTCGATCTAGCCTCGAGTTTGCAACCGTTACCCGCCTGATATTTGAGGTCGGCGAACGTTCATGATGGCCTACAGAGGAGCAATGGTGACCCACACGGTGGAGAGAGGGAGACCAATGGTCAGCTTATGGTTTGAGTCTGTCGAGTTACGGGAGAATATATAGCTATATATTTTAGGTTTTGGTGGGGTAATTTGGGAAATAAAATGACAACTTGGTAAATTATGTGTGGGTGGTAGATGCAAATTGAGATTCAATGCAGAAGTAGGGATAATAAATGTAGGTTTTGAAATGTAAGGAGAGCAATTGATATGAAAAGTAAAGTTGACTATGATTTATGTAATTTTCCCTATCATATTTTGTCAAAACATATTCCATTTTATACTTTTTTCTTCTTATACAAGTCGATCATAAACCATTTCGATTATTTGCTTATAATTACGTCAACCAAACATTACTTTAAATATCTTGTTGTGACTAGTGGTTAGACAGGAAACATGTATCTCTTTCATAGGATCATTTATAACATGAAGTAAGAATTCAAGATTGCTAAAGAGATTGATTTTTATTTTTAGTAAATAATACCATAGATATTAGTTTTAGGTGTCTTCAAGAAAGGAGAAACTCATAACATACATCAAGACTCCAACAATCAACATTATTTAATAATAAGATTTAAATCCAATAATGCTCTTTATCAATCAAAATCCAAAACACATTTTATTCTTCTTATGTTATATTATTGATCGTGCAGAAGTTTTTCACATAAATTAATCTTCAAATCGAATATGCTAAAGATCTCTCCCCCACTAAATTCCTCCGTCAGAAGCACATGTTATCTCCCTATGGAATGGCTGGAAACTTTCAGAATCAGTTCATGCATGGAACAGGTCAAAAGTCAACCCATAATGCATATGGGTCGGCCATTTTTTAATCTTTAGGTTCACAATCATTTAGAGAAGAACCTTAAACATGGCCCCCAGCTAATACTAGTATTATTAATATTTTAGTACGTCAACCAGTTAAAGAACTAACTTCATGTTACTTGAGGAATAGTCACATAATGTTTTAATTTGTTATAAATTGGTGCGGTTTGAGGTTGCTCCATCAACATTGCTTTTACTAACATGATATCGACGTTGGATCACACTATGGTTGGTACTAAAATCGCTCTTTTAATGAACCGGATTATTCAAAGGTGAAAAATTGAACAAAGGGGACGCACAAACAAGAGTATTAGGGACGGAAGCAAGAGAAAATCATTATTGTTCTACTAATGATGAAGAAGGTCCATGAAATAGCTGGCACTAATAATGAGGATTACTTGCGAAATGAGACGACAGTAACAAATATCCATAGGTCAATGTCGACACCACAGGACATTATCGCAAGAAAACATTTTTTATAACTTGCTTAAGAAAGTAATGCGTAGAATTAGATGATAATGTACTATTAACTACTATAATTAAGGATGAATCTCAAATTGGAACATGGAATGGGATTGTTTGCTAGTTGAAATGATGAACGTGCTTAGACCAATTTTCGCCAAATTCGAATTCAACGCATGCATTATCTTGACTCCCCTAATTTGTCTTAACTCTATTGTAGCTATGTGTGTTGAGAATATGTTTTGTGTTTCAACCCGGGAAAAGTACCAAAAAAGTCCGAATCCTATTGTATTGGTACCAATTCAGTCCCAAACATTTCAATTGGACTAATTTAGTCCTAAGCCTTTCACATTCATACCAATTCAGTCATCCAGCCAATTTAGGCCGAAAATTGCTGACATAGACGCCGGATGTCCTACGTAGCATGGCCGGTGCTAATGTAGATAATTTTTTAATAATTTTTCGAATTTTTTGTTAATTTTTACCCTTTTTCTTTTTTTTTCCTTTTCTTTTTTTCTTTCCTTTTCTTCCTTGTCTTCCTTTGACCTGTGGCCAGTGACCGGCCACAGGCGAGGGTCGGCGAGGGCGTCATGGCCCTCGTCAAATCTAGTGAGGGTTCGACCCTCACGAACTAGAAAAGACAAAAAAAAGGAAAGGAAAAAATTAATAAAATTAATAAAAAATGCAAAAAATTATTTAAAATTATAGAAAAAAATTTGTCCACGTCAGCATCGGCCATGCCACATAGGACGTCCGGTATCCATGTCGGCAATTTCCTGCCTAAATTGGCCAAATAGACTGAATTAGTAGCAATATGAAAAGGTTTAGGATTAAATTGATCCAATTGAAAATTTTAGGACTAAATTGGTACCAATACAATATATTTTTGACTTTTTTTGTACTTTTCCCATTTGAACTCGTAAAGGAAACACAATTCAAGTAGATTTCCTAGTTTGAGTGATTTCTTAATTTGAGTAGGTTTTCCAAAAGGGGTTTTGCTATTTAGACCCAAAACTTTTTTTTTTATATAAGAAGTAAGTTTTCTTCTTGAATTTCATCAACGAGGAGCTTTTGGTATTCAAGTCAACAACTCTTGTGGTAAGATTTGTGAATTTTTTTGTGAGATTGAGATATTATTTCGCGAGGAATTATGAGAGCTAAACATTGTGCAAGTTATTAGGTGTAATCGGGGGCTGAGAACAACTGAAAATACTTAAGCGACTCGAGTATGATTGTAATTTTTGTTAAATCGCTTGATTAATAGCGAATCATGTGCTACTCTCTTCATGGAGTAGGTCCCATAGATCAAACTAGGCAAATCCGAAGTCCGATTTATTTGCTTGTTCTGCTCACTATTGTGTTTGATCGCTTGTTTTTTTTTTTTTTTGGCAACAATATGAATCGTTTAAATTAACTTGATCGGTGGAAAAAAAAATGAACTCTTCTTTTTGCAGAGATGCTACCAATCCCTTTTTCCTTTAAAATATTGTGTTTTTTCTTCTTGTCAATCCTTGGAAGATTGTATACATGTTTCTGACTAGATGAAATCACCGATCCAACTACCCTGACAAAGTCAAATTTCTATTTTGTTTCCCAATTAAAGTTCGAGATAATTTTGATGTCATGTCATCATACAGTTTCTCCTAAAAATTATAAATTTGATCGGTTGGTTCCCTCATAGTTATTTTAAAAAGAGCTAATGCAACTTCATAGGATGAATACTTTGACTCATGAAAATCAGAAATCCAAAACAAGCAATCCGTTAAAAAATAAAAGATAATGCCTACTCCATCATGTTAGAACCATTCAAAACTGTTTAAAAAAATTAGAGACACACCTACTCTCGATCTCACATGTATCCATGGAGGACACTAACTTGCACGATCACCTTCATGACCAATCTATAAATACCTTCATCTTCTTCACTCGAAATGCACCATCTCAAGAAGCTCAGTGCTCGATCCAAATCCGGAAAAAAAAAAAAAAAAAGAAAGGCTCTAGCTCTCCGATTTTTCCTGTTTTTATCATCGAAAACGCTCATTAGAATATGGGTCTCATCACTTATGACATGGAGATCTCCGCCACGATTCCGCCTGCCAAGATGTTCCATGCGTTTGTTGTCGACGGAGACAAGATATATCCGAAGATCCTCCCTCAAGTCTTCCAAAGCGTGGAGATCGTCGAAGGCGACGGAGGGCCCGGAACCATCAAGAACATTACCTTTGGAGAAGGTTAAGAACTTACAAATGATCTCCATACATGTATTGGATTATCCATATGGTTATTTTAATGTTTCATTAGAAAAGGAGTTTATGTTAAAGTAATCGATTTTAACAGTACACCTTCGTTTAGTAGATTAATTAAGTTCTTGGATCAGTTCACAATGATTTCATAAAATTACAAAAATCACGAGTCATAAAGAGATCACTAATGGATGATAGTTCAAAGTAATTTTCAAAAATGAATAGAGAGCCTACTAATGTAGTATTTATTTTCGAGAGTTGACCGCGGAAAACTTTTCTAACATTACAACACCATCCGTTCCAAAGCTTCTTGTGAATTGTTATCACAATTTGCATACAACCAATTTTGGCTCATCATCAATCTTTGAGCAAGTAACATTTTCTTACATTCGATCAATTGATTGCGATTGCAGCTAGTCAATTCAAGTATGCAAAACACAGGGTCGATGCTCTGGACAAGGAGAAGTTAACATACAGCTACAGCTGGATCGAGGGCGACGCCCTGATGAACATATTCGAGAAAATCTCGCATGACGTCAAGATCGAGGCCGGCCCCAACGGAGGGTCGATATGCAAGAACACCAGCAGGTACTACGCCATCGGCGACATCCAGTTCACCGAGGAGCAAATCAAGGATGGCAAGGAAAAGGTCTTGGGCGTGTTCAAGGCTCTCGAGGGTTATCTCTTGGCCAACCCTAATGCTTGCTAAGAACGCACACGTGCGTGGTTATCACCATCTACTACCAAAAGATTATCGATCTTATGGTGTCTCCTAAAGGGTGTGTGTCTCTTCATGGTTTTTCATATTTAATCTGGGGTTTATCATCTAAACTTCTGATTAAGGGACCTCAGGCTTGCCCCATGGCAAGTTCTTGAGGTCGTTTTGTTGTTCTGAGTATTTTCAGAATGGTGTATTGTATTGTCATCAATAAATTCAAGGGAAATCATCTTTCTATTTTGTTGGTATTCCTTAATTTGCTCCTTGAAAGAAATAATGGGTGGACCGCCCAAGATGGGCCATGAGCCACAAGAGCCCACAAGGTAGTTATTTGCCTATCACTATAATAGAAGGCACCCCTTGGAAAAAAAAACGTGATTTTTCCATATGCAAACACACTCCTTCGAACATAACGCTTTCTCTGCTTTTGCTTCGAAACGCAAACGAGTATGAAAGACGATCAAAGAACTCTCAAGCGCAAAGTGGCACTTAATCTGTGACAATACGGGATATGTTCGTTATGTGATATGCATGTACGATCGATGATACAAGTTGATGGTCCTCGGGCACGTTTTCCGCATTGATTGAATTCGTTCCAAATATGTTTCGAATGTGTCGATCGGAGATTAAGTTTTTCCCAACATTGGTATCAGAGCCCGTTTACTTCTTTTCCGATCATGCATGTGTATCGTCTCTACCATTGAAGTGTATACTGCTTGTTTTTCCGTTTCGCCATCGTTTTTGTTCGTTTTCTTTGCGTCGCCGAACTGTTCATGCATGTTTTGATTTTTTTTTTGTCAAAACTTGAATTTTATTGCATAAACAGAAAGTGCTCGTCCAGACGAGCAAAATGATGGGCGACGCGTCGCCGGAGGATGCTGCACGCGCCCTCACGCGCCGACAAGGGCTGTGCGTGCAACAGCGCGTGAGGACCACGCGCGGCGGTCCAAAACGGCGCGTCGGTCGCCGCCTAACCGCCGACGATGACGTCAGCGTGACGTCATCGGAAGCGGACCCGAGACCCGACCCGTTTGACCGTTGACCCGACCCGGTTGACCGTTGACCGACCCGGTTGACCGTTGACCGGTCAACGGTCGGACCGGTCGAACCGGATCGGTTCAAACCGGGCAGAATGACCCAATTATTTCTTTCGGCCCGTTCGAGCTCATTTGAACTCCGATTTGGGCGTTCTTGGTATCGACGTGCTCGTATCGGAATGCTCTACGTAATGGTATATTCATATTACATGTTTGTTGCACTTATGAATGTGAAAATACACGATAAACCCTATGTACACGTACTTAGGGGTATATTCTTTGGCATTTTCTCTAGTATTTCTCTATAGTTTTTTTTTAAATACAAGTGCTAAATCATATGTATATAAATAAGCAATCATTATCTTAATGTATCATGAATTATAAGTAATCCTTTGTTCTGCATTCGTTGCAGGAACAATGGTACATTTGAGACGTACTCCGATAATCCCAAGAACGGCAGCTCAAAAGGATAAGCTTGAGAACCTAAGAATCAAGCTAGCTCTTTATCGATGGGACGCTGGGGATGATATGATGACACACATCATCAAGGTCAACAAAATGATACAGGATATCATTTGGAACGGTTTTGTAATGCCGGAATAAGTAATGGTCGGAGACCTAAAATGCATTATTCCTGAGGAGTTGGGAAGAATGCTTGATAAGGTTAAAGAAACCTTAAAGGGTCCAAGCTATAAAATACTTGTGGAGAATTTTCTGCAAGAATACATAAGGGTCGGGACAAGGAGAACATCAACCCTTGCATTGAATGGGTCTCGACGCAAACCATGGCCCGGATCTAGGGATTTTTCGGGAGCCTCTGTTTATGTTCCAAAGAAAATAGAATTTTCTAAAGAATTTTATGAGTAATTTCCTGTTTATGTGTTGGATTGGTACATGTGATGTTGTTCTTTTAGGATTTAGAATCAATTCTGTATATGTTTCAAGTTGATATTATATGTTCTTAAACATTTGTGAATGTGTTATGAAATATATATATGGCTATGAATTTTTGTGATTTCTCATTTTATATTTCCATATTATGTGTTATGTTATATGTGGGAAGTTCTTAAAAGTTTGTATAACTTTTGAAGAACCAATTTCTTTACATAAATGATTATGTTAATGATAATTTCAAATTAGGTTTTTTAGACGATGATTGGGAACATAGTGAACTTTCAACTCTAAGACCTTTTGTGAAACTATTCATTAATATGATTAGTTTATGTAATCATGATGCTGATGAAGCATTTAGATAGGCTTTAATAATTCGTGCGTATGTGTCTGAAATGTTCAGATACGATGGCTTCAGCAACTAAGAACATAGTGGCTGAACTTAATAAGGGAGAAAAATTGAATGGCGATAATTATGAGATTTGGAGTCTCAAGATTCAATATGTGCTGGAAGAGCAAGAGGCACTCGAAGCTCTTAACCAGATTATGGAAGAACCTGAGGATGGGACAACTGCCCAACACAAAAGGGATAAAGATGCCTTTGCTGTTTGGAAAAGAAAGAACTCCCTTGCTTGCATTACGTTGCTAAGCAGCATGGACAATGACATCATGCGAGAGTTCGGACGTTTCCAGAACGCCAAAGACATGTGGGCTGCACTGGCATCAAGATTTGGTCAAACTTCTGTGACCAAACTGAGACAACTCACTATCCGTTTCGACTCATACAAGATGTCTCATGGAAAGACCATGAAACAACATTTGAGGCAGATGTCGAATATGATTAGTGAGCTAAAGGATGCCAGGCACATACTCACTGATGAACAGCAAGTGCAGGCAGTAATCCGCTCCTTGCCTTACAGCTGGGAGCACATGAAGATCCATTTGACCCATAATGAGGGTATCAAGACCTTCGAGGATGCTATGCGGCATCTTGAGCTAGAAGAGGATCGCCTCATGGCGGCTAAGCCAGAAACTGATATTTACTTTGCTGGTTCTAGCTCGCATGGAGTTTCGGGCTCCAAGAGGAAGCACCCTGCTGGGTCAAAGAAGTGGAAAGGCAAGGGAGCAAGTATTTCAGGGAAGAAACCGAGGCACAACCAACGGGAGAAAGGAAAGCGTCCTTTTAAGAAGAACATTTCAAGAGTAAAATGTTTCAACTGTGGCAAGAAGGGTCACTTTGCTCGCGACTGTGGCGAGCCAAAGAAGGTAGAAACCCTTAGCATTATGAAAATGCTACTTATGTGTCTAGTTCAGTGTTTCTAACCGAATCTAATCCTTTGTGGATTGTAGACTCGGGAGCCACAGACCATGTAGCGAAGGACAGAGAAGCTTTCGTGGAGTTTCGACGAATTCCACAAGGAACGAAGTGGATATACGTGGGGAACAATTCAAGAGTAGAGGTCAGAGGCATTGGCACCTGTCAACTACTTATGCGCGGTGGACGCACATTATTCCTACATGATGTGCTATTTACTCCGGAGATTCGTCGGAACTTAGTTTCGGTGTTGGTCTTAGTTAGACTTGGTTTTAATGTAAACTTCCATAACAATGGTGTAGACTTGTCTTTAGGTACAAGTTATTATGGTTCCGGATATTTTTTAGATGGTTTCATTGTATTAGATGTTAACTATTGTGAAGTTAATGTTAGTTATTCCTTATTTACATCATCTGATTCTTATGAGAATGATGTGAACGTGTGGCATGCTAGACTTGGTCATATTGGCCAACAAAGAATGAATCGATTAGCTAAAGATGGCTTAATGGGCAATATTAAAAAGGTTGATTTGCCCATATGTGAGCATTGCCTAGAAGGAAAAACAACGCGAAAACCATTTGGAAAAGGAACAAGAGCTGAATTTCCTTTGCAATTAATCCATACTGACATCTGCGGTCCAATGAATGTAAAAGCAAGGCATGGGTCTATTTATTTCATCATATTCATTGATGATTATACTCAATTCGGACATGTCGATTTGATTTCTCATAAGTCCAAGGCTTTAAATTGCTTTAAAAGATTTATGAGCTTAGTGGAAAATCAATTAGATAAGAAAATAAAAGCATTAAGATCTGATCATGGTCGAGAATATCTGTCTGATCAGTTCAGAAATTTATGTGATGAAAAGGGAATAGAAAGACAACTGACTATTCCACATACTCCTCAACAAAATGGTGTTACGGAAAGAAGAAACAGAACCTTAATGGAAATGGTTAGGTCAATGATGGCACAAGCTAACTTGCCCATCACTTTTTGGGGTGATGCTTTGTTGACTGCTGTCTACATACTTAACCTTGGGGTTGTGCTACCTATACTCGTGAGTCTTCTCACAAGTATGGAAAATTAGGCCCAAGAGGCAAAAAGAGTATTTTTATAAGATACTCAGAGCACTCAAAAGGATATGTATTCATAGGTGAGTAAGAAAGCGGAAGTATAACTGAATTTGAATCACGGGATGTCACATTCTTAGAGAATGAATTTCCTAAAAAGGGCGAAGTAGGTGGAGATTACTCACTATACGAATCTGTGGATCGTGATAGTGAAGTTAGTGGGAGCATTGTGACAAATGGAGAGTTGAATGCAACCCAGTCTCAATTGTAACCACTTAAAGAGACGACACCACCATTATCTAATTCGAGTAGGAGCGCAATGGAATGGGGTGAATCATCAGGAGTACAGCATTCCATACGACAGTCAAGTCGTAATAGGATTCCCCGTCGACGTTTTGACATTGAAGGAGAAACTTTCATGATCGCCCCACAAGATGAAGATGAGCCAAAGAATGTGAACGACGCTCTAAAATGCCCTGATAAGGAAAAATGGATACATGCAATGGAAGAGGAAATGGAGTCATTAAGATCAAACCAAGTTTGGGAATTGGTTGACCTTCCAAAAGGACGCAAAGCCATTGGGAACAAGTGGGTTCTCAAAATAAAGCGTAAGGCTGATGGCTCAATAGAGAGGTATAAGGCTCGCCTTGTGGCGAAAGGATATAATCAACAGGAAGGAGTTGACTTTGAAGAAACTTTTTCTCCTGTGGTTAGATTTACCTCTATTCGCCTTATTCTGGCAATAGTAGCTAGTATGGATCTTGAATTACATCAAATGGATGTAAAGACTGCATTCCTCAATGGAGAATTAGAGGAAGAAATTTATATGGAACAACCTGTTGGTTTCATTACAAAAGGCCAGGAGCACAAAGTGTGTCGACTATTGAGATCGATATATGGCCTTAAGCAGTCTTCGAGACAATGGTATATACGTTTTCACAATGCCATAATGGCATATGATTTTGTAATGATTAGTGAAGACAATTGTGTATATATCAAAAGATCCAAAGATCAATTTGTGATCTTATCATTATATGTTGATGAAATACTAATTGCCGGAAGCAATATGGAGTTTGTTAATACAGTCAAGAATTGGTTATCTTCCAATTTTGAGATGAAAGATATGGGTGAAGCTGCATACATTCTTGGAGTTAAGATTTCAAGAGATCGCTCAAAGAAATCCCTATCCCTTTCACAAGAGACGTATGTGAATAAAATCCTTGAGCGATTTCGTATGCAAGACTGTAAACCAATAGATACTCCTATTGCAAAGGGCGAAGCATTAAGCGACAAAATGTGTCCTAAGACTTCACAAGAAAAGGAGCAAATGGAACAAGTTCCATATGTTAGTGCTGTCGGAAGCTTGATGTATGCTATGATGTGTACAAGACCTGATATTTGTTATGCAGTTGGAATGGTAAGTAGATACCAATCCAATCCAGGTCAAGCACATTGGATCGCCGTCAAAAGAATCCTGAGATATCTAAAGGGAAGTGCTGACTATGCGCTGACTTATCAAGGAAGTGATTTACACCTTGAAGGCTATACTGATGCTAACTGGGGAGGAGATTTAAAAGAAAGGAAATCTACTTCCGGATACGTGGTTTTACTGAATAATGGCGCCATATCTTGGAGCAGTAAGAAACAACAGTGTGTAGCCTTATCTACAATGGAAGCCGAGTTCGTGGCTCTATCAGCAGCGGCACAAGAAGCTGTTTGGCTTAGAAGATTTTTGGATCACTTAGGTGTTACTGAGAATGCTGCAAACCCAGTATTGGTCTATTGTGATAGCCAAGCAGCAATAGCGTACACTAAGGATCCTAAGTACCATGGAAAGACAAAACATATAGATATCAAGTATAACTATGTCAAGGACATGGTTGCACGAAAGGAAGTGAACGTGAAGTACATATCTACACAAAGGATGATAGCAGATCCTACGACAAAGCCGATTCTAGAGAAGTTTTCCATGATCATGTGAGATCTCTAGGACTGTGTAGAATATGATGTACTAAATATTGTAATTTTTCCAGAATGTTCACTATTAATGAAGTTTGTTATTATCAATGCCTATAAGTTTGTAAGACGTTTATGAATGTCGATGCTGAGTGCATTATATTGAAAAGGTATGTCGGACAGATGAGAGATTAGCCCACTCACACGGGTAATCGCCTCTAGTCACTATGTGATGAATAGAGATGAGATAGTTTTAAGCTTGTTATCTAGGTGTTAATTGAGAGCTCAAGCTTGAAGCATGGACGTCACCTTAACAGAATGTTAAGATGAGGACATATATATTATTATGTCCGAAAGTGAAATGACCCACATATTTCACTTTACCTGTCTTTAATGCCAGATGTGAGTTCTGATAGATGCTTATGAATAGAGTAGATTTGTGAACTCAAGTTAGGCATTGAGTATGTCTAAACTATCATCTGTACGGTATTGAGAGTAACGACATACGCTCTATGGGAAAAGAAGAGAATACTGTAATACGTATTTCATATTACGTATGCATGGGACGACCGATAAGAGTTGGCAAAAAGTTATGATCTCAACTTTTAAGTCGTGTGAGACTCTTGAGGAAAATAGTTTTTCTCAATTAAAGTGCCATCACGACTCTTACTTATTCTCAAAATTTCTATTCAGTGTTTGCTATCTAAGGATGTTGCCGATGATCCTTATAATTCGGTCTAACGGGGCATTTCTAGAAAAACGAGTTGGACTAAAATGGAGAGGTTTAAGGAAAGAGGAAGATCAATTTAATTTATGATGTCACATTCTATTATTTGTATTCACAGGTCGACCAATTATGATTTTGAGTAAATCATAATTGTGAATACAATATACGAGATACTAAAAGAGATCAAGAGAGATAAAAAAAAAATTTGACTGATTGATCTAGGGAACTGCATACTAATTCTACTCTGGATAATGCCCAATTTGAGCTGTTATATTGTCCTAACAGATGTATAACAATGAGCTCTCGTAGTATGCTGGTCGCACGGATTATTTGCCAATATGAACTTTGCAAGGAAGAGAGTTGTGTTTAGCCCATCGTGGGCGAGTGGGAGATGAAAGAAATAATGGGTGGACCGCCCAAGATGGGCCAAACCCGGCCCGCGAGCCACAAGGGCCCACAAGGTAGTTATTTGCCTATCACTATAATAGAAGGCACCCCTTAGAAAAAAAAAAACGTGATTTTTCCATATGCAAACACACTCCTTCGAACATAACGCTTTCTCTGCTTTTGCTTCGGAACGCAAACGAGTACGAAAGACGATAGAAAAACTCTCAAGCGCAAAGTGGCACTTAATCTGTGACAATACCGGGTATGTTCGTTATGTGATATGCCTGTACGATCGGTGATACAAGTTGATGGTCCTCGGGCACGTTTTCCGCATTGATCGAATTCGTTCTGAATATGTTTCGAATGTGTCGATCGGGGATTAAGTTTTTCCCAACACTCCTGAATTTGATACATTAGAACAAAGTAGGTAAAAGGTCAACCATGAAGGTGTATTATACGCTCTTTATTTCTATAATAATTTGCGTATCGGTTCAAATATTTTACTTTTACTAAGTCAACTATACAACTGCTTAGCTAACAATATATATGTCGGAGAATAAATCACTATGTACTTTGGTTATGGAATAATAGCTATAACCTTGAGTTCTTAAATAAGACTAATGGCATTCATTTCTATATCAAACGCAGTGTTTAAAACTCCAATTTTGTTTCTTAATTTTCATTATAATGTGCTAAATAAGTCCCAATTGATGTTGTAATCAACCCAATTTGCCGACTTGACTATTAACACGTACTCTTCCAACAACTTTTCGTCATTTGGATCAAATGAAATTAGTATATGCCATGTGAACTGTGAAGTTAATTAATCTAATTATAGACAATATGAAAACGATATGGGTGTTGACTGTAGTATCTAATTCATCCACAATTTTAAAAATAAAACCCATTGACCATTTAGACAATACCTTATCTTCTCCAACCTTGGCCGCTTTCTTGTGTCAGAAAAATTATTTCCAAATCACCGACCTTATAATACAAATCCTGTTTCCACATTTGAATGAATCCGATAGGAAAAATTATCCAAAAAAGTCCTAAACTTAATGTACGGAAACTAATTCAGTCATAAACATTTCAATCGTACCAAATTGTCAATTTAGTTCTAAACCTTTTGACGATATGTCAATTTAGTCATAAATATTTTTTCGTGTCAATTTAGTCATAAACCTTTTGAAGATTCGCCAATTTAGTCCTAAACCTATTATTTAAATATTTTGCCGGAAGAGCTATATTAGTAAATCGTCAAAAGGTTTAGGACTAAATTGGCAAATCATTAATATATAGGTTTAAGACTAAATCGGCACAATTGAAATGTTTATGATTAAAGTGGCGAATCTTCAAAAGGTTTAGGACTAAATGACACAATTGAAAGGGGTTTAGAACTGAATTGGCCTCTGTACAATTGGTTTATGACTTTTTGGACAATTTTCTCTGAATCCAATAATATAGATATTTAGGCTCCGTTTGTTTCGCGAAAATAAATAATTTCAAAAAATATTTTCTATAAAAATAATCATTTTTTATCTCTTGAAATAATTATTTAAATGAAAAAAAATTCAATATCAACGACAATTCAACCACGTATGAAATTCATGACCAGCCACTGACGTACCCCAAATCTGCTTTGCAGACCAGCTCTCAACATGCTTTCAATTACACAATCGATCCTCATGTCGTATGGGCATTGGTTGGTGTTGGCCTGCTCTATATAGTATCGCCTAAATGGGATAAATAATGGACTTTAATTGCAAAAACCAAACATTAGTATTGGATCTAAATCGATCTAAGTCAAATATGCCGAGCAGACAGATTGGGAAAATGAACAAGAGCGTGTTCTCTGGTTCTACCCTCAACCTCAAAGTGATCAAACTTCCTCATTACAAAATTTGTAAAGATGGATCGAGTGACTGTGTGAGTAATGAAGACGTGCCAGCTCTTGAGAGCAAGAGCTCGAAAGACATTTACCACTTTGATCTCGATGACAAAGAAGTGAATTGCAAGCAAATTACGGTGTAAAGACCAGCTTTTAAAAGAACTTGAAAGCAAAAGTACTGAAAATTGTCATAACAAGAAAATGAAAATATTTTCCGGGATTTGGCTGACATCTGAAAATGAACTAGAAAATATTTTCCGTTGTTTGGTAAGAAAAATATCATTTAATTTTCCTAAATAAACATGCACTATTTAGGCTCTAGTGATTTGCGCATGGACAACCAAGAAATCCGGCACAGGCACCGAGGTCTCAAGCCTAGATGCTTGACTCCTAGGCATGAGCATGGGCACTGGTCTTAGGTCCACCGAAACTGTGCTGAGAACTCGATGCCCGTGCGCGGCTTCCTGGTGCCCCAGCCTGAGTCTACAAAGATCGGGCCCAGGTCCCCGGCGCCCAGGCTTTGGTCAATCGAGGCCAAGCCCGAGACTCCGGTAGTGGTATGCATGCCCCTGTCCATCGAGGCCGAGACCCTGAACTTTGCGCCTGGGACTCGGTCCCCCTTTGCCTAGACCTAGGTCCATCAAAGTGGGGCCCGAAACCTTGTTACCCATGCCCGAGTCCATCGAGGCAAGGCCTTGGTCCCCAGCGTCGGGGCCCGGCATCGATGGATCAGGGCGCAGGCACAGGGGACTCGGGCAAGGACGCGAGAGTCCTAGGCCCGGCCTCGATGGTCCTAGGCTCAAAAGTCGGGGACCCAGGCATGGTTGTCGGGTCCGGGGATGGGCCTCGATGGACCCGAGAGAGCCGGACAAGGTCTCAAGCGCGGCCTAGATGGACTCGGGTTGGGGTGTTGGGGTCCTAGGCTAGGCCTCGATGGACCCGGGCTTGATCGCCGAGGACTTGATCCCGCTACCAAGGGCCCGGAAATGGGCATTGGAGTTCCCGTGCCCAAGCGAAAAGTTTTTGGTCTAAGCACCGATACCTAGTCATATTTTGGAAAAATGATTTTCGATTTTTTAAAGAGGAAATCATTTTCTTTAATATAATCTTTGAAAGGAAAATCTTTTCCGTTGACTCATTTATAAGTGATTCAAATGTCGAAAAACTCGAAAAATGTTTTCCGCGAAATAAACGGAGCCTAAGATTAAAACTGAAATGGAAAGACATTGTTTGGAAAGGGAAATGCTTCAGGAGGAAAATTTGACAGAATTCTAGCATAGCTCCAGCATGTCTTCTTCCTCCCTGTCCTATCTATCTTTATTCCTGTGATCTCCTTCAATGGTTATTGGAATTCACCCGCAATCTTTTCATTAGCTGCTCCATGCTTCCATGGTTTTCTACCATGTCCACGATCTCAGTCTCTTCTCTGTGGTAGTCCTGCGTCCTGCAACAACCGTCGCTTCATCCACGAACCGATTTAATTCTGCAACGGTTTCCGCTCTTAATTCAAACAGATCGAGGTATTCTTTCCTTACTCCGCTCGATGTAGTCACCAATACATCTCTGGTTGAAGTCGGATTACACATACCCGCAGCTCAAAGTTAGACTGGTTAAGCTCCAGACCGAAGTGAAGTTAACGCAACTTGACTTTCTATACCTGGCTGTACACCTCTAAGCTTATTCTAACCACCAACCTTGCAAAATCAATTTCCATGAAGGAGGGTTACATGTATATACTACATTACTACTGTACTGTTTCCTTTCGGAGCTTGGCTGTGGGAAATGGGGGTGCAACCTAGACTGAATCAAATGGGTTGTACGATTGCGACCACGATTGAATGGCGACAAGTTTTTCTTTCTTTGGGCTGGTTCCCACCAATCCGTGACCTTTACCAGCAATTCAAAACTCACTGGCACAATGGTAAAAGTAATTAATGTACAAAATCACCAACCCCTCTTGAAAAGCTATTATGACCCATAAAAACTTATTAGACTCAGCGGTTGAGTCGCGAATTTCACAAGTCTTCTACTTTTCTACGAGGTTTTGACTCACGTTTTGTTAAAGCATCCCACATCCTTTGTCTAGGAGAGTTGTATATTATTTATATATGTGTAGTCTCCTTCCATCTATTAATCTAAATTTTTTAATAGGGTTTTCTAGCATGATATCAAAGTTACTCCATTTATCTTGTGATCTCCGTTTTCCTAAAGGTAGGTCGGGTCAAATCCACGTTAGGCCCACACTATTCAAGGGCATGCATTACAATTTATTTTTTTTTATCTGGTGGAATTTTGGATGCATCCTCTATCTATGAGAGGAGTTGTACCGATCGCGTTTATTAGTCTTCGCTGTTGGTAGATGGGTGTGTCGTGGAGTGGATCGAGATGACACCCGAACCACTTCATCTTGTGTTTTGGCCTTTTCTTTTTGTTCCTTGACTTGTACTCTCCTATATCACAATAAATGAGTCAGTCGATGGTGCGTGGAATTTCGTGTGAAGTAAAAACATATACTTCAATTGTTTCATCAGCTTTTTCGTGCAAATAAAGAAGTTGCCCCAATAGCATTAATGACATAGAAGTAAAAAAAAAATTCAATGCCAACCCCTTTTTTAACATCTCCGCTGAAATTAATAAAAAAAAATAGAGGGTACAATATCATGGTGCTTATAATTACCAATTAATAATAAAAAAAAAGAGTAGGCTTGAGCCGAGTGATGATACAGATCCCACATCAAGAACATATGCAAAAGTATGTATATCTCATCAAGACTAATGTCCAAAATCACGAAGAGCGCCCAAATGCAAGTGAATTACTCAAATCTATTTTATGTAAAAAAAGAGACAACAAAAAGAAGAAAATACACACACACTTTATTAGTAGACTAATTTTCTCTATCTCACAATATTTCATGGGTGAACCTTCCCATGCGAGAGACTAGAATGTAGAACTCCTATCTATATGTGTGTGTGACCTTTGTGGGAAATTTTTAACCTGGGACAGAAGAAGATGTGACGTGTAGCTACCAAGATAGACATTAATTGGAAGGACCCATCTCACTCTCTTAAATTCACCTCCACTCTTCACAGTCTCATCCTACATCTAGAAATCTCACCTATTTCATACTGAAATTTATCTCAATTTCGTTCTCATCTTTCAATTACATCCCTGAGGGGAGAAAAAAGAAACTGAGAACAATCATGAGTGCTCCGGTTACATTCACTGATGAATTCAGCAGCCCCGTCCCGGCGCCAAGGATGTTCAAGGCTTTGATCCTCGATGGCGATAATCTCATCCCCAAGCTCCTGCCTCAGGCCATCAAGAGCGTCGAGCTCGTCCATGGCGACGGAGGCCCTGGGAGCATCAAGCAGATGAACTTCGCCGAAGGTTAGGTGACTTTGGTGATTTAATTACTCGCATGCTATATTTCAGCACGATCTCTTCTTTAGTAATTAGAAGATTGTTATGCAAGTAAAGGGGGAAAAAACATCGCGTACGAGATAAGTCAATTGAGGTCTGATACATTTTATTTTATCTGGTAGAAATTGACTATCCCTAACACAAGGATATAGCATCATTATTTACCAGCAAGATGATGAAGATCAATCATCTTCGTACCTATCCTTAACGGAGTAGAGAAATTCTCGATTATACACCTAATAATAATGACAATAGTGACCCTTTAAGTACAGGCAGTCACATGAAGTACGTAAAGCACAGAGTCGATGCACTGGACAAGGAGAAGATGACGTACAGCTACTCAATGGTGGAGGGAGGCGAATATGCAGACAAGATCGAGTCGATCTCTTATGAAATCAAGATGGAGGCATCTCCTGCTGGGGGCTGTAAGGGCACGAACGTGAGCAAGTACCACCCAAAACCAGGGGTTGTGATCAACGAGGAGGAGATCAAAGCCGGGAAAGAGAAGGCCATGGCCGTCTTCAAGGCCGTGGAGGCTTATCTCGTGGCCAACCCCGAGGCCTATGCCTAAAAAGCTTTTGTCTTATATTATCGTCTCTGTTTGAAGCAAGTTTTGCATCTCTCTCTGTGGATCCCATAAGTTATGCTAATTATAATGGGGTCCTCTATATGTGAGAACCCCTTGATTGAGAGTGCTAATGGTGTTGCTCGTACAATAAAGTTTCTCCAATTCTACTACATATTATAGTACTTTGGCTTGTTAAAAAGTGTCTCGGAGCACGTTAAGGTACAATGATGTTGCGGTGATGCATATATCAAATGTATTTTGAAAATTAATGAGCGAGATTGTTTTCACGCGTTTGAAGAAATTTGGGTGTACCTCTTACAAGGTAGCAATTTTCGTTCAGCTTGTTCCTTCCATTGATTGCATTCAATGCTTCAATACATTAAATCTTAGAGGATTCCATCTTTTTAAAACTGAAGTATAATATATATTATATATTGTTTTAATTCAAAAGAAAGGTAGATTTGGATCTGGCCTTTCTTTGCACTGTAATTCTAACCCAAATAGCTGTATCATTAGATGAGACGTTAAGATGTTTATAGCATTTCTATAGAAGCATGTAATGAGCATATGTGATTGAGTATATAAGCTCTATCATTAATGATCATGGTCATCATGCCTGCTTATTTCCAAGAAACTTTACCGAGTCATATTTAAGAAGTGGGTCTCATGTCGTAAATATAATGGCCCAGAAACCCTAGACTCTTGACAATTCCATGCAAAAAAAAAATCAATGGTCATGTTTCTACTTTGCCAAATCTACAACAATATTAGCTCGTGTAGATCTGAATCTGATCGATGCCATTCATCTTTTCTTTTCTTTTCTTTTCTTTTCTTTCTTCCCGGTTATAGCAATATATGAACATATGAAGCCAACTGTTCATCATTAAATAGGACCCAGCCTTTAGTGGGAAATCAATGTAGCACGAAATATCCTCTTGATCAAGAAATGACAAAGCTTTGACGACGACACGCACGCAAACACTTCGATCATTTGTGGTTGGATATATTGAATTACCCAATATAACTAATCACAGCACCATGAAAAGGCATAAGAGAATATCCATGAGAAAACAGGACAAAGTGGCCAGTTAATTGGAACTTGAGTAGAGACCTCTTAGTTCTCATCCAATTCGTCGTTAAATTAAATAATTGAAAAGGTTTACAATATCCCTTTTTTTTATTCAGCCTCAGGAACTGGCTGATCCATCTTAGCAAGCTAATTTGTCGATGTAAGTGAGGTTGATGAGTGCATTCTCTTTGTTTGTCAAGCCCTTCCATTCGATAATTAAGGTGCATCGGCGAGCTTAACATTTAGTATGCGGGAGACGTAGTTGCCCCATGGTGGGACGAGGAAATAATTAGTTAAGAATCCTCTCGGATCAAGTGGACTTCTCGAAACATTTGTGCATTAGAAGACGATGAGATGCACGCGAATCGAATGCCGGCAAGTTTTTCCATTCACTGGACCGCACTCTAACTACCTTGTATTATCCATAGCCCCGCTTTGAGAACGACGCCCTATCCCAATCAACTCATGAATTTTTTAATTTCCCTCCGAATCACGACAAGGAAAGACATCTTTCGTGCTCTAGAGCCAATAGAACATAGCCCGATTCAACGAGGGCTCCTCGCTGACCAAAAAAAAAAAAAACGAGGGCTCCTCCTCTTAGACCTATAAATGATGCCCTCCCTTGGCGCTCTCTTCACACCAAGCTCAACCAAGTCGATTTCATCGTTTGCATAATTTCACTAGCTGGTCCCTAGAGATCAATCATGGGTGTGTTCACATTTAATGATGAGTACAGTTCCCCCATTCCTGCGGCGAGATTGTTTAAGGCCTTGATTGTGGACTCCCATAACCTCATCCCCAAGCTCATGCCTCAAGCTATCAAGAGCATCGAAATCGTCCAAGGCGACGGAGGAGCTGGAAGCATTAGGCAAATCAATTTCACTGAAGGTAAATTTTTCTCAAGGGCTTTTCTTGCATAATGAAATTGCAAATTTTCGTAAGAAAAAACATAGCGATAAGAAAAAGAAAAACATAGCTATTATTAAGATGTTATACTGTTTGATCGGGTGACATTTCTGAAGATGTTATTTGTCTTCTGTGATTAGTTCAAATCTAAGTAGTACGTATGTCCCATTTCATACGCAGGTAGCCAACTCAGCCACATGAAGAACCGAGTAGACGAGCTGAACGAAGAGACATTCACATATAAGTACACATTGATCGAAGGCGGTCCATTGATGGAAAAGTTCGAATCTATTGCTTACGAAGTTAAGTTCGAGCCAACACCGGACGGCGGGAGCAAGAACAAGATGACCAGCACGTACTACACCAAGGGCGATTTTGAGCTCAAAGAAGAAGACATCAAAGCCGGCAAAGAGAGAGCCTTAGGAATGTACAAAGTCGTCGAAGCATACCTCTTCCAAAACCCTGATGCTTATGCTTGATTCCGGAAGTTCTTCTCTCAAATAAATTTGGAAGTACTCGTGGTACTTTGTGTCTTCCATAGTAAGTGTTTGGCTTGTTTTTTGGTGATGGACATGATCGTCCTCTTGAGTGTGGATGGCAATAAGGATACATACTTTGTACCTCGTTCAAAATGGTGGATCATTATCCTATGAAAGCATTCAAGCATTTCCCTGAATACCACTTCACTTTCCCACTAATTTCGTAAGAAATCTCATTTAGATTTTCTCGCGACATGCTTGTTTTGCTATTTGCTTTTAAAAAGTTTTGCCAAATGGTGTTATGTCTCTAATCAAAGTAAACAATAAGATAGTTGTTCATTTTGATAATAGACATGTGTCTTCCTAACAAGGCGTCTGACAATATTGAAGGAAAAGCTAAACTTGATCGAGATACTAAACAAGCCGAAATCAAACAATAAACTTTAAGTCTCATAAACCGGTTAAGTTCCAACTCAAAACTACGTAGGTAGCCATAGCCAGAGTACATGGTTTGCCCACATTTTATGGGATTTAAACAATAACCTCTAATTCCTAAACTGAAAATTCTCCAACGTCTAGACCAATTGTACCAAACTCTGAGGTTGACCAGCCCTTTTTTTTTATCAACATTTCTGCAATTCCAACATTTCTTGAGTTTTATCAATATGGAAAAAAAAAAATTCACCATAGATGTGCGAGACCCTATTTTCCCCTATGTGATATATTAAGGACCTTGTATATTGCTATGAGATTATATTTAACAGAAATGAGCAAAGCACGAAAATCTTCCTTACCATGCCTATAAGAAGGTGGCACTCTTAGATCTTATGAGTATAGTTATAATTGTGACACAAATAAATTCATTTGTTTGATCTATACTTTTATTCTTAGTCTTATGTACTATAAGGAGAAAATAGGGTTTTTGCGCGCGAATGTTTACAGGGAGATGAAGAATTCTCACTTCGTTTGGCTATTTATGCTTGGATTCATTCATTTCGCATAATGTTTCATAAATCGGATAATACGACACGCAAAATATGGCCAACCAATATGATTACCGATATGTCTAAACATGTGCAATCCAATTAACCCTGAAATTCGAAAAATAGAATTAATGGTGATTATCTTTTTCGTCTTAGATTTAAAAATAATCAACCAATTCTAATGTTTGTTTCTCTGATGATCATTATATCAGTCTTTTACTAAGTCTTCTTGTACATACTGAACTAAAAGAGAAAATAAGAGA
The DNA here is from genome assembly GCF_021117445.2 of Syzygium oleosum. Taxonomy (NCBI): domain Eukaryota; kingdom Viridiplantae; phylum Streptophyta; class Magnoliopsida; order Myrtales; family Myrtaceae; genus Syzygium; species Syzygium oleosum. Next base: position 12,522,581 of record NW_026607490.1, read on the forward strand.
ATATGATGTAGATTTATACGAGAACTAGCAAATGTGCACTCGGTTGCATGTATGCGAGATATTGACATTTGAAAAATAAAGTAAAATAGTTTTATTACAAAATATTTGAACCATTAATGAAAAGATACTACTAATGAAAATACTCAATACAAAGGACCGTATAAATATATGTGATATAAAAGATTTATTGGAAACTTTTTTGGTAAATTGTTGTAGGATAGAAATGATTTAAATTCTAATATTGAAACATGTGATACATAAAACAGAGAATTTAATTTACACATTTATCCATGGATCCAATATTTATAAAATAAATAATTGAGGAAATTTGAAGACTGAAAAAAAAATGATTGACATCCCTCATATGTAGGATGTTCTTTTTATTATATACTAGCTCTCTAGCACTCGACACACACGTGTGGTTGCCTTCATGCACTTTTGAATTAGTGAATAAGTGGTTTGTATTTCTTTAACGGCTTTGATTTTTTTTTGTTTACAAGTGATAAGAGTTTGATTTACAATAATGGATTCTATCGAAATAATAGATAGGAAAATCAAGGATATATTTGTAAACAAGAGGTTGGATATCAAATTCAAAAATTGACTCTATGTATAGTATTAATAGATAGATAATAGCACAGATACGATGGACCAATGTGTGGTGGTCCCAATCATGTCAACCTTGAGATGAATTTTCATTCATATTACAATTTTTTTAACCATAGAGATCTATTATATTTCTATTGCGCCTTCGTATTATCTAAACAGATGATGACCGTGAACATTGAACATGCTCTTTTTTGGATTTTAAGAGCCTCTCTCTCTCTCTCTCTCTCTCTCTCTCTCTCTCTCTCTCTCTCTCTCTGGAGAACGACGCCTCGAGTCCAATCAACTCTTGAGTTTTCATGCTTAATGCTGACAAAAGGCAATGTATGGAACTTTAGGACTATGACAATTTGAAGAATTTTACATAGCCAACGAAACACTCTTTGGAAAAGTGAGGACTCCTCTACTTGCACCTATAAATACATCTCCTCCATATCACTTCTACACCAAGCTCAGAAATCTTCCTTAAACTCCAGCCACCTTCATCATAGTTTCATAATTTTCTCTAGCTAGCAACAAAGTTATTCATGGGTGTCTTCACTTTCACAGATGTATACACATCCACGATTCCTCCAAAAAAGATTGTTCAAGGCTGTGACATCCTGAAATTTGCCCATTTGGGATTTATGAAATGAGTGGTTTTATGAACATACTTGTAGCTAGGTCTCGCTCGGAATTGGCAATTCCTGGGATATTAACCATTAGGAAAGGGCTAATTAGGAATTTAAATTCGTGCGACTAAAGAAATTCGGTCGTGAACTGACTTTCGACCATAGAATCATCGAGGTGACATTTTGAGCCAATGTAAGCCGATCTTAGGATAGTTATGGGCCGGTTCGTCATTGTCAAACGAGTGGATCATGGGTGATTCCGTTTGACCACGGGGTGAGTTGACGAACGATCCAGAACCTATACCGAACGATCGCGCCCGTCGGAACTAGCGATCGATTCTCGCGATTACATTGACAACCGAGGTCGTCACGATCCGAACGAACTTGCACGTGACTTGATTTAGTATCAGTCACGGGTCGAATATGCGAATTTTCCCAAAAGCCGCCCGTTAGTTCGAGACACGCTCAAGTTACGTTATTTAAAATTCAGTTATTAAATTAGAGATCAATTTGGGCATGGAAAATTTAGGAAGTCACGACAGGACATTTGGACGACGTTGTTATTAGCATGTTTAGTCTTGGATTTTCTCGGATCCTTCAGAAAAATGCAATTTTGGCGAGAAATGAGGAAAGTGACCATTTTACCCTTGGCGATTTATAAAGGGCAAGTTTTAAGAGGGAGGGGCATTTTGGTCATTTTGCCCTAACTTTTGGTTGGACAATTTTGCCCTTAGAATTTTATGAAATTCCCAAATTGCCCTTGGATATTTTTGGATAAAATTCGATCTGGGCCGTCGATTTCAAGATAAGATCGAATCTGGGCCGTCGGATGAAAAGTAGAGAGAAGGGCATTTTGGTCATTTGGCAAAATTGGGTCAAAACTTGGGTTTTAAGTCAAGAGGCTCTCTCTCTCTCCTCATTTCCTCTCTCTCTCATCTCACAGCACCTCTCTCTCCCTCACCCACCGAGCCAGCCCCCTCCCTTCGCCGAGCCGCCGCACGCCGGTCATCGCCCGACCGGATCGCCACCGCTCGCCACCGCCGCTTGCCGTCGCCACCGCCGAGCCGCCGCCGCGCCGATTGCCGTCCCGTTCCACTCTAGTCGAGTTAGTCTAGAGTCCGGTAAGTCACAATCTAACCCTTGCCTAGGACATCGGGTATTATTGGACTCGTTTATACGCGGTTTAGGGTAGTTTAGGGGTTGATTGGGGTGTTGAACGTGGTTGTTGGTGGCTGATTATGGCTGTTAATGGCTGTTGCGTGTTAGATTAGACGTCTGGAAATGAGTTTTGGCAGTTGAAATTCGGTAGAAATCAATTGGGGTTCGAATCCTTGAGGTTTGGTGTGATTCTCGGATTCGTGGTGACTGTACACGTCCGGTTTGCTATTTTTGTGGAGAATTTTGCGGGCCGAATATGAGGAAGTTTTCTTCATGAAAGTTTCTCCCAACATCTTGAAGTATAACATATTTGGAATTTGGAATTTTTGGAGGCCATTTGGGTTGCACGAAAACCCATTTTCACACCGTGTTGAAACTGCCCGGAACACTGTTCATCCCGACCTTCTTGTCTTACCGAATTTTTATAAAATTTTTCAGAGCTATTTTCAATAAACTTCCTTCACAAAATTTGTTTCCAACTTTATTTTCTATGACATATAAAAATTTCAAGGCTTTTCAAGGTGATTTGGGTATTGAAAGAAATGTATTTTGAGGACAAAACGGTCTGTTAGAGCGAACTGATTTTGGCCTGACTTCGAGGGACAAAAAGGCATGGTTGCAGATTGAATCGGATTTCGTGTTCTTCATAAGAAATGTTTATCAAGATATTTTTTTATGATATATCAAAATTTAGAATTTTTGGAGTTCGTTTACTATTTATTTTGATGGGATTTCGGTCACTGTACAAACTGCCCAATTTTACCCCGATTCTTTGGATGTTCATTTTTATGAGCGAAATGGTGAGGGTGTCGAGGTTGATTAGGTGCTGCCTCGTGACCGGAATTTACGCTTGAATGTGTGTTATATGAGTTGATTTGAGGATGAAATGAGGATGTTTCGAGGCTGGAGTGAGACTGAATAGAGTGTCGGACGTTGTGGGATGGAATTGGCGAGCTTAGGGCTTGATTTAAGGACAAATGGTGTCGGTTTGGTGTGTGGTAGTATGGCTGGATTGTGGTGTTTAATATGCTTGGAAATGTCGAATTTATGCCTATGAACGTGGCTGTGTTTGTGGGCTCATGAGTGGCCTTGTGTGTTTATTGAACCGTGATTCGATGGATTGAAATGTGCTTTGTTGTGTGCACGCTTGGGCCAGATTGAGTTAATTGTTAAATTGGCCATATAGAATGCTTGGTGAGCATGAATTGTGTGAGAATTGATGCGTGCACGGGCCACGTGTGATGGGCCAATTGTGTGTGGCAAGTGATTGTTGAGCATGTGCATGAGCAAGAGAGTGAATTTGGTGTGGCATGTGCGATCGTGAGAATTGTGTCGTCCTGAGGCGTGTACTTCAACGCGGGACAATGCCCGGTATTATCGGAAGACTGCCAACCTAAGGCGTGTACTTCAACGCGGGTTGTGCCGTAGGTGGTGAGTGTTGAGCCTGAGGCGTGTACTGTAACGCAGGCAAGAGACATGGCCTGAGGCGTGTACTGTAACGCGGGCCGAGGAGTGCTGGAAACATGGCCAACCTGAGGCGTGTACTTCAACGCGGGTTGTGCACTAGGAGAATGGATGTTGAGCCTGAGGCGTGTACGGTAACGCGGGCAAGAGACATGGCCTGAGGCATGTACTGTAACGCGGGCCCTGGTGTGTTGTGATGAGTGGGTCGCAGTGGACCTGAGACGTGTACTGTAACGCAGGTCACTGACGAGAGTTGTGGAAAAAGATGTGATGAAACGGAAACAAATGCATGAAATGTCATTAGAACGTGCATGCGAGTGGAATAGTGCTATTGTAAGACTAACGTGCAGGTTTCGTGTATTGAGAATCCGGTAAGTACGATTGTGTGGACGTTGTTTGTGTGTTGCTTGATTCGGTGTCTGGACTTGTCTGGAATACATGGTAGCCTAGATAAGGTTTAGGTTGTGTACTTATTGAGAAGTGTCCTATGGTTGTTTCAACCAAACCATTTCAGAGCACCGCCCGAGCCATGAATCTTCCGCCGCCGTCGCAGCGTTTTGGGCTGTTATGCACTCTGATCATGATGTTGTAGGATAACCCGATCGAGATTGAGGCCGATTCAGAGTCGTCGGATAAGCATGTGCTTGATGAGGATTCGGATGAGGATTCCGAAGAGAGTGAGTCAGAGTGGATGCCATCTAGAGGGCGTAGAGATTAGTTTGGAGCTGAGGAAGACTTTGGAAATGTCCCATTTTTGGTGTAGTGCTTATCCAGGCTACTAATCTTTTTGTGATATCGGTGGTTTGCAGTTTAGTTGTTCAATGTGCATATTTTGCTTTGTGGTTTGTAAATGGCGATTGTGGCATAAGTTTAAATTGTAAATGGATATTGTACTTGGGCCGAGGTATAGTACGTGATTTGGTGGTTTGGCAATTTATTCTCCCTAGTACCCTTGGTAAATCATTGTCTGGGTGTTTGTTGTTTCCGCCGCGATTAAACTTTTATGGGTTCATTTGGGTCGGTGACGTTCCTGGGACGTCGCACTAATTCGACCAAAGAAGGATGTCGCAAGCTCGATGGGGTTCGGGGCGTGACAAAGGCCCTCATTGTGGACTCCCACAATCTCATTCCTAAGCTCATGCCTCAATCCATCAAGAGTATCAACATCGTCCAAGGCAATGGAGGGGCCGGGAGTATTAAGCAGATCAATTTTATCGAAGGTAATGATTATGAGACTTTGCTATTGCTTCTACCATTATTAAGGCACAATCACCTTTCTATATGACTCCTATGTATTTATGTCATGACAAGTTTTTAGACTTTGACAATGAAGCGATTTCCATAGAAACATCAAGAAAATTCTTTTCCCATTGTAGTAGGCTTCGTTAATCTTGGTTTAAAAATATATTCTAAGCGTTCTTATCTGGGAATTCTTGCATAATTATCAACTCTGTTGTTTTAATAGATGTGTCCAACTAATTCATATAAAAAAAACAATTCTCATCATATGATGTAAAGGAAAAAGTTCCTTTGTGAAATTTCATTTACTAAGTGTACAAGATGTAGTGTTAATCTGTAATGTTTTGAGATGTAGGAAGCCAACTTAGTAGCATGAAGAATCGAGTGGATGAGCTGAACAAAGAGACGTTCACATACAAGTATACTATGATCAATTTGATGGATAAATTCGAATCTATCGCATGCGAAGTCAAGTTCGAGCCAACCCCAGATGGTGCGAGCAAGAACAAGATGACCAACACCTACTACACCAAGGGCAATGTCGAGCTTAAAGAAAAGGACATCAAGGCTGGAAAAGAGAGAGCCTTGGGAATGTATAAGGTTGCGGAAGCATACCTCCTTCAAAACCCTAATGCTTATGCTTGATTCTTACAAATAAAACTCTTAAATAAGTTTGGAGCAACCTTCTCCAATAAGTACTTGAATGGTTAATAAGGATATGTACTTTGCACTTGGTAATTGTTTGTGGGTCAAATCCTGTAATGCTTCCTTCCGTGAGTCACTCACAGGTGTTTCATGTTGGGAATCGAGCACCGATTCCAGAAAAATAACCCAAACAAACGATCCTCACTAGCAGAATATAATAATAAAAGAACATAATCGAAAGAACACACCAGAGAATTTGCTATCGAAGTTCACCCAAACCTGAGCTACATCTCTGCGCAGAGGCACTCTGCGAATCCACTAGACTTCGAAGAAAGTAGGAATACAATTATGATCTTCTCTCATGATCGGAGCACAAAGAGATTGAGAACAATCACAAAGAAAAAACTCACTTTTTTCTTCTCTCTTTTCTTTTCTCTCTATTTTCTTATCAGCGCTTGACAGCTAACTTCTATCAATGGCTGATATATAAAGCGTAGCTTTTAACCTAAAAGCAAAATTAATAAAAAAGATAAAAAAGCCCTTAATAACAATATTTGGCTTCATCCTCCAACAATCTCCCACTTGAAGACAAATACACCCGATGCACCAAGCAACTTTGCATCCATCTACTTCAAAAGCTAGTAACCTGAACTTGTGCTTCTGCGATACTCCTCATCAATTAACATGGAGTAATACCAATGGTAGTAGTACAGAGAATAAGTTTCTCTCTGTCTACTACCTTGGTAAACATATCAGCTGGATTCTTCAAGCCATCAATCTTCAGAATCGTAACTCATTATCTTTCAATGCGACTGATGAAATGATAACGCTTCTTGATATGTCTAGTTCTTGAGTGATAAGTGCATTCTTTGCTAAGTGTACTGCACTTTGACTATCACTCCACAAAGTGTGCTCACGGCTGCTTTCGATGTAGCTCCTCCATGTAATCTTGTAACCACATGATTTCCTTGGAGGCTTCCGTGATCGCCACATACTCTGCTTCTGTCGTCGATAGAGCCACTACTTTCTGTAGTTGAGATACCCAACTCACTGCAGTACCTGCAACTGTAAAGACATATCCAGTGGTACTTTTACCACTATCTCGATCACCCGAATGATCTGCATCCACATAACCCTGCAACTCTAGAGATGTCCCTCCATAACAAAGAGAGTAATTTGATGTACCTGCTAGATATCTCAATATCCATTTTACTGCATTCCAATGCTCTTTGCCCGGGTTCTGCAAATATCGACTCACAACTCCCACTGCCTGTGCAATGTCTGGTCTCGTGCTCACCATGGCATACATTAAACTTCCCACTGCTGATGCATATGGGATTGCCGCCATCTCATCTTTCAAAGCCTGAGTACTCGGACACATATCCTTAGAAAGTTTGAAGTGACTCGCTAGAGGAGTGGCAACTGGTTTTGCCTTATCCATGTTAAATCTCTTTAACACCTTCTTCACATAGTCTTCTTGCGACAACCACAATTTCTTATTTTTTCTGTCTCTGATGATTTTCATGCCTAAGATATTCTTGGCCTCTCCCAAGTCTTTCATAGCAAACTGCGATGCCAACATCTTCTTCACTTCTGCGATTCTCTTTATATTGGAACTAGCCACCAGCATGTCATCCACATATAAAAAGAGATATACAATATCACCATCGCTATACTTGTGAAAATAAACACAATGATCAGCTTCACAATGTGCAAAGCCTTTTTCTTCCATGAAACCATCAAACTTTAAGTACCATTGCCGCGGAGCTTGCTTCAAGCCATACAAGCTTTTCTTCAAGCGACATACCATGTGCTCTTTACCTTTGACCTCAAAACCTTTAGGTTGCGCCATGTATAACTCTTCATCTAGGTCCCCATGCAAAAACGCCGTTTTCACATCCAATTGCTCGAGATGAAGATCCTCCACTGCAACTATACTCAGCAAAACTCTTATTGATGTCATCTTTACTACTGGTGAAAATATTTCGGAGTAGTCAATTCCTTCTTTCTGAGAAAAGCCCTTGACCACAAGTCTCGCTTTGTATCTGATACTACCATCTGCTTTATTTTTTATCCTGTACAACCACTTATTTAACAAAGCCTTTTTACCTGCAGGCAACTCTGTTAACTCCCAAGTTTTGTTCTGAAGTAACGAGCTCATCTCGTCTTTCATAGCACGCTCCCACTGCATGTGAGATGTGTCTTTCTTTGCCTCATTATAAGTCTCCGGTTCTCCTGAATCTGTATATAAGACATGGTTCATAACAATATTAGCTGATGGATCAAAAATTACCTTTGGCTTTCTAACTCGTGTAGACCTCCTCAAGATAGGTACTTCAGGGTTGTCAGTATGTTCTGGATCACCGCGTTCCTCTTGAACTCCCTGTTCATTGATAATAGGTTCATCTTGAACCTCCCCTTCAGGTACATTTTGATTCGCTAGAACTATTTTCACAGGTATTGTGTCTAGCTCAACATATTCTGGTTTTACTGCCTTCTGATGCTCCATCTGATGATCCTTGTACATCTTTTCTTCATGGAATACCACATTCCGACTGCGGATGACTTTGTTATTTTCATAATCCCAAAGCCTATAGCCATACTCATCGCTACCATGTCCAATAAAGACGCACTTCTGGGATTTAGCATCAAGCTTCTTCCTATCCTCCCTATCAATAAGAGCATATGCAATACAACCAAAAACTTTTAAATATGAATAATCAATCTTTTTACCTGACCACTGCTCTTGCGGTATTTCTCCTTCAAGCGCACTAGATGGACTCCGATTAATCAGATAAACAGCTGCATCAACTGTAGCAGCCCATAAGTGTAGCGAAAGACCCGCATGTAGCCTCATGCATCTCGCACGTTCCAGAATGGTTCTATTCATCCTCTCAGCTACACCATTCTCTTGAGGAGTTCTAGGAACAGTCTTCAACCCGTGTATACCTTCTCAGCTCAAGTATTCTGCAAATTCCTTACTCGTGTATTCACCACCATTATCAGATTTTAGAGCTTTAATTTGATAACCTGTCTCTTTTTCTACCATGGCCTTCCACATTTTGAACATCTCGAATACTTCTGATTTTTCTCTGAGAGCATAGACCCAAGTCTTTCTTGTTGCATCATCAATGAATGTGACAAAATATCTCTTACCACCATAAGAGAGTTCCTGAGCCGGTCCCAACACATCCGTATGAACCACCTCTAATTTTTTACCTTTATTCTGTCGCCCATTCAACTGAAAACTAACTGCCTTTTGTTTTCCATAAATGCAACTCTCATAGAAATCTAATTCAACTTTCTGCAAACCTAGAAGTAACTTCCTTGAGTGTAACTGCTTTACACCCTTTTCACCAAGATGTCCCAAACGATAATGCCAAAGAGTAGACAAATTACCTGTAGCCACTGTAGTTGCAACCATATCACAGATATTGTCTCCCTGGAGAAGGTAAAGCGTACCTGTACGTTTTGCCTTTGCTACTACTCTTGCCCCTGAGGTTATCTTCCACTCTCCGCATCCAAAGGTTGTTACCAAACCCTCTTGATCAAGTTTACTAGTTGAGATCAGATTTTTCTTTAATTCTGGGATATGTCTAGTTTCGTGCAAAACTAGACGTCCTCCACCTGAGATGTTCATAATCACAGTTCCTTTTCCAACAATTGGACACATGTGGCCATTTCCCACAACCACTTGCCCAAAATCTCCACTGGCATAATCAGCAAATATGTCTCTTTGCGAGGTGCAATGGAAAGAAGCACCGGAGTCAATAAACCACTTGTCTGTCGTCAAGTCATACCCTGCAGATAAACACAAGTTCTCTAGCGAAGGTTCATCGCTAACCACATTAGCTCCTTGATTCTCATCCCGCTGCTTCTTTTTGTAGGCCTCACATTGAAACCTCCGATGTCCAGTCTGGTGACAAAACCAACACTCATCTTTGCGACCTCTCTCTTTCCCTTTGACTGTGATCTACCGCGCCTGCTGAATTTTCCTCTGCTTTTACTTCTCCCACGGTTCTCCACTGCTAGTGCCGTGGAAGATGTAGATGGCGAAAAATTATTTCCACCTGAGACTTTTCTTCGCATCTCTTCATCCATGATACTACTCACAGCATCATCCAGAGTCAAATCATCCTTCATGGTGCTTGAAATTCCCTGCACTGCGGTGTTGTAGCTTTCTGGAAGAGAACATAAAAATAATAAAGCTTGAAGCTTCATATCCAGATTTATGCCTGCGGATTCCAACTGACCTGTGACTTGCGTGAAACTATTAATATGCTCTGCTACGGAACGTCTATCAGATAACTTCATATTAACCAACTTCTTCAGCAAAAATACCTGATTTGATGTGGATGGCTTCTCATATATATTCGTAAGAATATCCATGGCTTCTTTTGCAGTTTTTGCTTTCGCGATGTGGTACCCTGTCTTTTTCGTCAACCCTAGACGAATCGCACCTAATGCCTTTCGATCAAGAATTTTCCATCCTGATTCTGCTGTCGGATCCACTTTCGCTATTTCAGGTTTCCAACCCTCAAGTGGTGCATAGAGATCTTTATGATAAAGATAATCCTCGATTTGGAGTTTCCACCATCCGAAATCCTGCCCGTCGAACTTATCGATCCTGATTTTATCTTCTGCCATATCGTTTGCTTTCAATCAAAAGTCACCGAAAAACCCCTCGATGTTCTCAATTAACCAACCAAGCTCTGATACCAGTTGTTGGGAATCGAGCACCGATTCCAGAAAAATAACCCAAACAAATGATCCTCACTAGCAGAATATAATAATAAAAGAACATAATCGAAAGAACACACCAGAGAATTTGTTATCGAAGTTCACCCAAACCTGGGCTACATCTCCGCGCAGAGGCACTCTGCGAATCCGCTAGACTTCGAAGAAAGTAGGAATACAATTATGATCTTCTCTCAAGATCGGAGCATAAAGAGATTGAGAACACTCACAAAGAAAAAACTCACTTTTTTCTTCTCTCTTTTCTTTTCTCTCTATTTTCTTCTCAGCGCTTGACGGCTAACTTCTATCAATAGCTGATATATAAAGCGTAGCTTTTAACCTAAAAGCAAAATTAATAGAAAAGACAAAAAAGCCCTTAATAATAATATTTGGCTTCATCCTCCGACATTTCACTGGATGTTACTTGAAAGGAGTTTTCGTTTCACATTACCGACAGCAAAAAGCTACTTTAATTTGGATGTCAATAGTGGAGACAGTCCTTTTCTTTACTAAGTCACTGTCCGTCCTTGTGTATGTGTATGCTCAAGATAGCAATAAGGGGCTCGTATTGTAATTATTAAGTCCAACATTAAGCATTAAGCTGAAGAGAGAGAAGGGAGAGAGAATAAGACTCGGCCTTGTAAGCGCTTGCGACATTCTTACCTAGACAGGGTCGACAGGCAATGAGGAAGTCCCAGGGCTGATGCTCACCTAAGGTCAGCCCAAAGTGGCTGAGCGTACGTCATAATTTGTGGCAGCGGGGTGGGTTCGCGAAACCTCTACCCATGCCCTCATCCCATAATTGGTCAAGTCCAATTCAAGACAGATATTAACAACTCTATAGGACCATTCAGTTCCGACGCTCAGTGGACACTAACATGGAATTCAAGCATAGCTTTATGGAAGCTTGAACTCTGCTTATCTGAAATTTGACTATGGGTACGAGATTATTGTCATTCGACGCTCCAAAACTTGGCTTGATAAGTGTTTTTTTTTTTTTTTTTTTTTTGGTAAAGGTAATAATATGTATAACTTTTCAAAACACCAAATACAACCTAAAACTTTGTGCCTGTGCTACGACAGTTTTTGTTGATAGTTTTTTTGATAAGTGTTCTTTTCGACAGTTTCAAATAATTGGTAACTAGACTTTGTGCCTGTGCTACGACCGATTGGGTTACACGGTTATTAACAATGGTTTTAAGAAACTATCAACAATTCCTTGGGGAAATGACTCTACGAAATGTTTAGATTTTGAGGAGCCATAAACCTGGAATGGTCACAAGAATATCGGCAATCAGTATCTGAGAATTGAGTTAAGATAACACTACAAAGTCTTAACAGGAATATCATTCTGAACAGGACAAAGTCGCCAATTATAGTTTTTGCGGATGCATTTCTGAAGCCTGGAAATGCCTTTTAGTTTTTCTAATCCAACCCTGAGCAACGAATTCAAACATTAATGACCAAATATTCTATTCTAGCGTAAACAAGAAAAAAATAACCCACGGAGCTTATCCTTTAGTTTTCTAGTTCGTGTGATACAGTCTACAAATTAGTAATAAGTCCTTTTCCTCGTTGGAAATTTGGCAGGAAATATGGATTTCTAGGCATGTAAGTCTCTGCTATGTAGGACGTTGCCATGATCTTATTAAGGTAATCGAGTAATTTGGCCGAAAAAAGGTATGAAAGCTATCTTCGGATATGAATAAAGACATATAAAGATACAGTAAATAGGAGGAGTTGGACTTAGCATTCGAGGGCTGTAGTTCATGTGCTTGGATTGGATCGGATCGAATGCGGACTAATAAGTCATTGGTGTAGCTATGGCCGGCGACCGGCCTAAGAAGAAGGAAAAAGAAAAAGAAAGAAAATAGGGTTAATACCACAAAAAACCCCAAATTGGTACACATGTGATAAATTTACCTTAAAATAATTTTTTAAGCACCAAAAATACAAAACTGGTACACATGTGACAAATTTACCCTCCATTTATTCTCGTTAAATTTTACAGTTAAATTACTGAGTTGAATGACACGTGGTAGCTGATGAGTATACCAGTTTGAGGTTTTATCCTCCGTTTATCACAGGTGTATCAATTTGTGATTTTTTATGGTCTAAATTCAATTCAACGGAAACTAATTGAGAGTAAATTTGTTATAAATGTATCAATTTGAAGTTTTTTATGATAAAAAAAGTTAGTTTTGAATAAAATTGTCACAGATGTACCAGTTTGGGATTTTTTATGGTCAAAAATTAGTTTGGGATAAATTTATCACAAGTATACTTGTTTGGGGTTTTTCGTTGTATTAACTCAAGAAAATAAAAAAAGAAAAAGAAATAAAAAATAATTAAAAATTCGATTTTTTTAAATATTTTCATAAGAACAAACGTTTGATTAATGAAAGACCCGAGCCCGAGCACCGAGGATCCGCGCACGGCCTTTGTGGGCCCGGGCTTGAGTGCTGGGGACCAAAGCTCGAGTGTCAGGACCCAAGCACTGCTTTTATGGATCCGGGCTCAGGTGTCGGGGCATTGGACATGGGTACAGGGCTTTGGGCCTGGCCTTGATGGACCCGGGCATGGGCATTGGGGTCCCGGGCCTAGTCGCCGAAGACCCTAGTACCGATATTTAGTCATATTTTGAAAAATGTTTACCTACTTTGTCAAAGAGGAAATTATTTTTTTGAATTTAAGCATAAGTTTTCCGTTAACTCATTTTCCTTAGCAAACTAAACGCTGGAAAATAAGGAAAATGATTTTTTTTATAATATTTTTCACAAAATAAATGTAGCCTGACATTTATTGTTTTTTTTTAGTTGCCATTGTGTTACTTGAACGACGAAGGCTATGAACATGAGAAATGCTCCCTTTTGGATTCTAGTGCTCTCTCTTCATCTCTCTGTCCTAGAGAATGAAACCCTAATCCAGCTAGCGAACTCATGATGTTGGAACAAACAAAAACAAACTCATGATACAAAACATGACAAAAGGTAGAATGGTTGGTGCTTTGCTAGTTTCACGAGTCTAAAACTCATCAGCCAATGCGAAACACTTTGGAAAAATGAGGACTCCTCCACTCCACCCTATAAATGTATCTTGTTCTCGTCTCTTCTATCCCAAGCTATCAAACGTCCAGAACCCCACTCTCTTTGATCATATTGTTCCATATTTCTCTAGCTAGCAACCAAAAAAAACATCATGGGTGTGTTTGCTTTCACAAATGAATACGCTTCCCCAATTCCTCCGGCACGGTTGTTCAAGGCCCTAGTTTTGGACTCACATAACCTAATTCCCAAACTCATGCCTCAAGCTATCAAGAGCATTGACATCATCCAAGGCGACGGAGGGGCTGGATCTATCAAGCAGATCAACTTCATTGAAGGTAATTACACAAATGGGCCATTTCTTTCTAGCTTAACGTATATTATGGCATATAAAAGTACACCGTGATACGATCTCCTATTATATACAGCTAGTCAGCTCAAAAGCCTGAAGAATCGCGTGGATGAGCTAAACGAGGAGACATTCACGTATAAGTATACTGTGATCGATCTCAAGGAGAAGTTCGAATCTATTGCTTATGAAGTCAAATTTGAGCCAACACCGGAAGGTGGGAGCAAGAACAAGATGACGAGCACGTATTACACAGAAGGCGATGTCGAGCTCAAAGAAGAGGACGTTAAGGCAGGCAAAGAGAGAGCCTTGGGAATGTACAAGGTTGCCGAAGCTTACCTCCTCCAAAACCCCTCCGCTTATGCTTGAAACTTAAGATGCTCTCTTTTAAATAAATTTAAGAAGTCCCGTCAATAAGTACTTGAGATATTTTCTATCTTCCGTTAGAAGTATCCGAGTTCCTTTACTTCTTTGTATGCCTACTGTAAACGTCCCTCAGATTTGGATGGCAATAAAGAGACGTACTTTTTAACACAATTGCAAGCGATTCCTGTGATTGCCTTGTGAGAGGAACTATTTGTAATGTTAAATAGCTGTAACGAGCCACAGAGTCAGCTTTCGGAATCTGAGCCTATACCCAGTTTCGTCTCGCAGCCAATTGAGTAGAGCCAACATTAAGGCTTGGGCTCTAGGCCCAGTGGAGGATTGGACGTGAACTTGTCCTATAGCAAAGTGCTTTCAAGATATGGCCCATGGAGTCACGTACAAATACTGCTGATGATTTCTTTGATATGCACCATCCATTGAACTCAATCCTATATTGAATTTTATGGGCTATTATTTTTCTTTTATATAAGTGAATAAAGTGAAGACGAGAGAGGAAAAGGGTGTGAATTGCACTTACCGGTGGAAGCCCACCCGAGCACGTAAGAGAGGCCAAGAGCTTAAAGAACTCAACATTCCAAAATGAACAACCTTAGGAAATAGTCGAATCATGTTACAAGCCATTCAATTCATTTATGCGTAGTCGATTTGCGACTTCGATTCACCTCAACCCTTCAAACACTCGCACCCATCTGTCAAGGGTTTCGTCCTTCAACAATGGGCTTATAATATGGTTCGCGGTTCCTAAGATTGACCATTTTGAAACAAGCACATTAGGCTCTAAAATTACAGCAAGTGTATATCGATGGCCTCTGATTTGATTCAATAGCTTGAACCATGAAAATTTACTGCTCTTTCATAGTAAGGTTCAGCAATGTCTGCCAACTTAATTTCTCAAAAAACCATGATCTCCCCAAATGCTAAAGGCCTCTTTCCTCCCCCGTCCCAAACTTTTGTTCATCGCCATAGAGATAGAGAAATTTGGTGTGAATCTTTTTTATCAATACTATGGTCTCAACGCCCACTGCGTCATACACCCGATCCCGATGGAGGAAGTACATGATCTGTAGGTCCGCGGTCGACCCAATCTAGTTGATTGGTGACTAATTAAGATTGTGCGTGAGTGTTGCTCAGAGCGACAAGAGATGTGATATTGATTTTGGATCATTCCTTTGTTTAGTAACCCATGGTACCATAGTCACCATTAGGGGTGAGCGTGGTCCGGGCGGGCGGTTCCCGACATGGAACCGGGAACCGCCCACTAAGGACCGGTTCAGAGAAATTGGAACCGGGAACCGCCCATTGGTTCCATGAATCCACCCGGGAATCGGACTGCCGGTCCGATCCGGTTCCCGGGTGGGTCCATGGAACCGGTCCCACCAAGTTTCACGCAAATAGAGGTGACCGAGAGTAAGAGGGAGAGGCGATGAACGGCTAAAAGCGCGGCCGTGAGTTAATGGGAGTTGAGAGTCGAGTTTTAGGCTCCGTTCGTTTGGCGGAAAATATTCTCCTTTTGGAAAATATTTTTCCGGAAGTCATTTTTCTGAAAAATGTTTTCCCGGAACATAATTTTCCGATGTTCGGCGACCAATATGAAAAAGTTTCGGAAAATATTTTTCGCCGGCGGCGCGGTGGCAACGGCGGCCGCGACCAAGGCGATCGGCGATCGGCGGCGGCGGCGGCGGCGGGCCGCGCCGGCGGCGGCGGCGCGGGGGGACCCGGCGGCGGCGGCGGGCGATGTGCGGCCGGTGGCGCGGTGGCCGACGACCTTAGTGAAGAAGAAGCTCCGGAAAATGATTTCCGCTTTTGAAGAAGCGAAAGTCATTTTCCATAGACTTAGGCTATTTTGTGAGGGGGGGAAGGAAAATATTTTCCGGGAGAATATTTTCCGCCAAACGAACGGAGCCTTAGATTATGGATTTTATGGTTTTCATTTTTCTAAACATGTTTTCTTTTTTTTTGTTGGTCAAAATTTTCCTAAAAAATTATATATATTACCGGTCCAGTCCGGATGGGCGGGTAGGCGGTTCCACACCTAAAACCGGGAACCGGACCGGTCCTCACGAGAACCGCCGGTTCCGGGCCAGTCCGATCCGGTTCCAGGCGATTCTCAGTTCCTTTGCACACCCCTAGTCACCATTAAGGGAAAATTTGTTCAAAAAGTCATAAATCTATTGCAATTTTGCCAATTGAGTCATAAACCTTTCAATTTTGCCAATTGAATCCATCTAACTAAATTTGACCTGAAATCGCTAACATAAACGCCGGCCATCCTACGTGGTATAGCTGGCGCTGATATTGACAATTTTTAATAATATTTTAATATTTTTTTGAGTTTTTTTCCTTTTCCTTCTTTTTTTTTCTTTTTTCCCTTTTCTCTTCTTTTCTTTTCTTTTTCTTATTTATTTTTTCCTTTTTCTCTCCGCCGGCCTCCAGTGAGGGACGCCCTCACCTTAGCTCACCAGATCAAGGACGATTGTTGCATCGCCCGCCAAGGTGAGGCGACCCTCGCCCGAGGCTGGCGACCTTCGCTGGCCATTGATGAGGCCCGACGGAGAGAAAAAGGAAAAAAGAAAGAAGAAAAAGAAGAGGAGAGGAAAAAAAAGAAAAGAAGGAAAAGAAAAAAAAAGGAAAAAATTAATTAAAAATTCAAAAAAATTATTATTACAAATTATCCACGTCAGCGCTGGTTGTGACACGTATGACGGCCAGCGTCCACGTCAGCAATTTTCGATCAAAATTAGCCAGATGAACTCAATTGGCAAAACGTGAAACAGTTTAGAACTCAATTAGTAAAATTAAAAGATTTAGGATTGAATTGACAAAAGCGCAATAAGTTTAATACTTTTTGGATAATATTCCCCTCCACTAAACAATTAATACAAAAGAGAAGAAATCTAACTTTTGACGAAATTTATACCCCATCGTCAAAGAAATGCCATTGCTAAGCAACCTCGTACCTTCCAATGTGCCCCACCCTTGAGCGCGGAAGCTTCATTCCATCTCTATCGAGCGAGCAGTCCTCGAAAGAAAAATAAGGGTTCGAGAATAGAACAATCTAGCGCCGCGTTGAATTGGTCAAACGATTTGCGCAGACATAAAGTCCCAATCTATTTATATTCCCTTTCATACATTGGAGACCACCAGTAGGTTGGATCCAATCTCATATCACTGCAAAGACCAGCGTCCTTTCATTCTTCCCAATTTTGATCTCCAATCTGAACTCCTTCACCGAAGTTCAGTCGATCCATTGAAGCTCTTTCTCTCTGTCTGTCGAATTTTCGGCTATCATGGGCATAACTCGATACCACCACACGTTCCGGGCGCAGGTGACCCCGGCCAGGATGTTCAAGGCCTTGTTCCTCGACTCGCACAACCTCTGCCCGAAGCTCATGTTCGCGTCCATCAGGAACATCGAGTTCATCGAAGGCGACGGGGAGGTCGGGAGCATCAAGCAGGTCAACTTCACCGAAGGTAAGAACGAAAGTCATATCTTGATTCATATTGATGGTCATCATGACCTGTGTTGTGTAGTCCTATTCACAAGTTAGATATCAGAAATTTTGAATTCTTGAGGAGTAACAAGGAACCGGGTTTCTTTCGGAATTCGCAGCTAGTCCGTTGAAGTACATGAAGCACCGGATCGACGCGCTCGACAAGGACAATCTCACCTGCAAGTACACTCTGATCGAAGCCGAACCGCTGATGGAGAAGCTCGAGTACGTCACCTACGAGGTCAAGTTCGAGCGATTCGGCTTCACCGGGTGCATCTGCAAGCTGACCAGCGAGTACAAAGCCAAAGAGGGCATTGAGATCAAGGAGGAGGACATAGAGCATGGGAAGGACAGAGCAATTGGGATGTATGAAGTTGTGGAGGCCTACCTCATGGCACACCCACATGCCTACGCTTGAGAAAAACCAGATTTTTGGTTCCTCCCTTTGTTTATTCTGCAAGTAAAAAGTAAAATGGTCGCTTATTGAACAATTCTTTAAGCAGATCTGGGTTTGTTTGTTCATTCAACAGTGTTCTTGTTCCTGAGGTGAGCTCAAGGGGAGTTGTCATGTGAACTGAGATTTGATGAATCTGGGTTCAGTATTATGAGTCATCTGACTATGAATTTTACTCTGCAATTACTCAAGTTGTCAAGTTATCAAAAGAAGCATTTTTTCTGCACATTTTAGAGAGAGAGAGTGCCGTGGAAGGGAAGGCGCTGGCGGCTAAGTTATTGGTGGCTGGAGTTTCATTTCGTTATAAATTTCACTTTTTTTGGGCAAGTTGCTTTGACACAAGTATCATGTGATCATTTTCAAGAATTAGATGGTGATGGGCCTAACAAGACTGTTTTTTCTTAAATTGTAAGGGTTCCCAGTCACAAGCAGCTCCTCAAAAATGTGAGTATGGCAAAAATACACCCAATTAGTTTATTCAAAGCCCGCCTCCACAAAAGAAAAACCTCAAGAGACTTATAATGAAAAGAAGTCTGTGTTATCCCCTCCTTTGAGGCTATTACTCTAGAATGATTGGAAGTTTTGACTGAGATGGCCTGCCTTTTTTGACTCAGCACCCCAATTCTTTGAATTAATAAAGAAATAACATATGCCAACTATTTGTCAAATTTAGTGCGGACTTTGATTGAATTTGAGTCTATCTGTTCTTCTTCTGCTGGTAAAAACCATATACTGTCACAGATGGTTTTACCTAACATCAGCATCAGCTGTATTTTCTTACAGTTTCAATTCTAATCCATTCCAGACAAGACTATATTGGTAATTTGTAATGTTCTTGTAGGACAGTTCTCTTCGGTAGAAAAGTTTAAACTCTGTGAATGGGTCTTCGAAATTTTCCGCACCCTCACAAAGCTCGAGAAAGGCCACTTCAGTTGATAGCACTACACACAAAGCCGGGTGTGGTCATGATTCAGATTCATCGCCTTAAAGAGGATGGTTCCGTTTCTTTGAGCGCCACTTCTTTTCCAGTTAACACTCCAAAGTTCTCTGTGTTGTGATTTTGGAGATAAAAATATAGATCGCTGGCCTTCAAGTCATGTTAATTACTTCAGGGGGGTGTCATGCAGCATTCGCCAGTAGTATGATTCGGCGAGATGTTTCCTGGGAAAGGATTGAATCTTTGATTTTGAGATCGGTATGAGGCTGCTGGCAATGACAGCTCCCCGTCGACATGTAATCTCAGAACTATGTGAATATGAACTGTCGGAGTGACCGTGAGCAGTTTTATGGAGTATGCTGTGCTGAAAAAGTTAGTCTGTAAGCCATGTTTGCAACTTGTTAAGATTAAGCCCTCGATGAGCTGAGGAAAACATCTTTTCCTGTTCAATCCCATTAAACCACCGGGGTGAATAGAACCACAGAGGTTTCTTTTGCCCTTTTTGACATTTTTCTTGTGCAAGATTCCATGAGACCACAAATCCATGATCGAACTTGTCCCCGCTGATATATTTCACAAAATTTCCCGAATAGAACCCACAGATACTAGCAATGGCCACCCTCCAATGTGGCTTTTTTTTCATAAAGCACACAGGTCCAAGCAATCATAAGGGAATCCTCATTCATTCACTGTAGACCAGGGAAAGTATTCTTCCCATTCTCAGTCAAAGGTGTCCCCAGCAAAAGGGTTGAGCATGATGACTGTATTAGAGGTTACCCAAATTTGATACAGAGACTCCCCCTGCACTAGGATTTCCATGCATGTTTCATTGTCTTTCCCATGAAACAATGCAAATGCTATTGAAAATACGCATCCTCCTGGCTCCTCAACAATCTCTAGTTGGCTTTAAGTCCCATGTTTACCTAATATCAAGTAATTCTGGTCTATGAGGGCTATTATTCCGTTCAGATTATGCAAGCAATTGATAGCATCACCAACTAGGCCAAAATAGCTCAGGGCCTCTCATACATCAGGTGAAATCAGCAATTTCACAACATGACCCGATGGTCTAGGTTGCGAATGATAACCATTCTGTTTCAGAAATCAATTTATAGTTCTATTTCTGTTCCTGGACAAGTTTTTAAGCAAAAAAACACGTTTGATAACAACACAAAATTTTTGTTTTCGAAATAAAAATTTGTTTGATAACAGCACAAAATTTCTCCCTCTCAGGTGACTAGCGAGTGGACAGTGGGCAGATGGCGGCGACAAATGGCAGGGCGGCGGACAATGGTAGCGAACAGCGGGCAGCGGATGGCGGGGGGAGGCGGCAGCGGACGACGATGTGGCCAGTGCGGAGAACGACGGCTGGAGGCGGCCAACGTCGGACAACGGGCGACGACCAATGGTGGGAGGGGGCAGCGAACGGTGGGCTACGGACGGTGGGGGGAGGCAACGGAGGATGGCGATGCGGCCAGTGCGGAGGACAGCAGCTGGAGGCGGCCGGCATCAGGCAACGGCGGGAGGCAAGCGATGAGCGGCGGCGGGAGGGGAGCGGCGGCGGGAGGAGAGCAGCAGGAGGAGGTGGCCGGCAGGCAGCGGGTGGCGGCCCACAGTGAGCGATGGCAGGGGACGGCGAATGACAGGAGGCGACAGCCGGCAAGTGGGCGGCAATGGGCAGTGGGTGGGCGACCGGCTAGTAACGAGGGCGTGCAATGAGAAGAATTTCTCATTTTTGTTCCAGAAATAAAAAAGTAGAAAATTTTTACTTCTAATTTCTGTTCCAAACCTATTTTTGTAATTAAAATTTACTCCAGAAATTGAAAAATGAAATTGCGTTATCAAACGGATTTCTGTTCCACACTTATTTATGAAACAGAAAAATAAAATTAGAATGATTATCATTCGCAGCCCTAGTGTCCAGAAATTTCTGGTTCAAGCGGTGCAGGAAGTTCATGGACCCGATGCCAGCCGGGGAATCTAACCTTCCAATCTGCATCAAACTTTATGACAAAAACAAATGATGGCTTTGCACATCACAAACCCTCTTAATAATGCATTAGGGACAGGTTCCATTTTTTCGTTACTATCAATTTGAGGCATAGTGTGAGCTTTTCTTGAGACACAAGGATTCCCTGAGCGTGCATATCCATCATGCTCGACAAAAGCCACTTTCATCTCTTTGACTGATGAAACCATATGCATCTCACTGATCTATCTTCTGCAATCCGCACCATCACTTTAATCCTTTTTTTTTCTTTTTAACTTTTCTTGTTATTTATCGCTGGTCGGTTTTGGATATCGTACGTGCACTCACACCCCCATCAATTATAGATAGCCACCCATCTTTAAAAAGCAAATTCTCTTTAGCTCAACGTTTCAGGGTGCAAGCAAAAACTGACCCTTTCTTCAACATTTGACAATGACATGAAAGAAAGAGAGAGCACAAGTAATATCGATTTCCCTCACACTCCGAGAAAAGAGATTCCTTACATGTCCCACACACTTTTGCCTTTCACATATTCCCCTTCTGGGTGCACAAATAAATGCCACCTATTCTGATTCTCTCTTTACACATGCCCATTCACCTCCTCCTCTCCAATCTGTTCTTCATCCCAAGCTTTGCCTCATGATTCCAGAATTGGAGGTATTGATGCTTCAGGAGTCCATTCCCTCAATTCATCTGTTTCTTATTTCCCCTTTGGAAAAAAGTTTTGATTTTGTTAAACATTGGGTTTGTGCTCTCTAATGACGCAAGTCTTTTTCATTCGTGTCCGCACAGAAGCCTCGGGTCACGGAGATAAATGTCCGGATGGACTGTAACGGCTGTGTGCAGAAGATCAAGAAGGCGCTACATGGCATTAATGGTAAGTGCAATCGAGAATTACTAAATCATCAGCATCAATTTCTTCATTTCTTCTTTCATTTATATATCTGACTTTTGTTCCAAGTAAAAGAGTTTGCTTTGCCGTCAAAATTTCAGGTATATATGATCTCCACATTGATTTCCCACAACAGAAATTGACAATTGTTGGTTGGGCTGATCCTGAGAAGATTGTCAAAGCCATTAGGAAGACCAGAAAAACTGCCACCATCTGTTCACATACAGAGCCATCATCAGACCAACCTTCTCAGCCCACAGAACAAGCCCCCAACAGTGGCGCCCCACCGCCTACGGAGGCAGCAAACCCTTCCCAACCTGAGGCCCCGCCATCAGAACAACCAAAGGAACCTCCGCCTCAGGAAAATCCGCCGCCGCCGCCGCCTCAGCAAGCGGAAAATCCGCAGCCGGATGCAAATCCGCCTCCAGCCGCTGCTGCCAACCCTCAAGAAGGCCAACTGCCTCCGCAAGAAAACCAGCCACCACAACCCTCCATGCCTAAGGAGGTAGGCGAGGTTCACACAATATACCATCACCCCCCGGAATATGGTTACAGATCATACGGCTGCAACCGCAGCTACAATGGCCACTACTACAACTACCCGAGCAGCAGCAGCCACCAAGCATTTCAACACGAGCCACCGCCACTGCCACCAGCGCCGGTCTACGTGACTCACAGCTACAACACATACAGGCCGTCACCTTATGTCACCGAATACGAGTACGTGAGATCACCACCACCACCACAATACAACTACAGTCAATACCGGAACATAGACCACTATGGGGAGGAGTCCCCCAGCAGCTATGCCAGCGCCGCTGGGAGCGGAAACATCACTTCGATTTTCAGCGACGAGAACCCGAATGCTTGCAGAGTGATGTGAGAGGATTGTCTTGAGGGTGATTGGCATGATCAAGCAACGCACATGGACCGTTCTTCGCCTTGGACTCAAAGAGGGTGTGGCAAAAGAAAAAAGGTTAATCCAAATTAGGAATAATTTGTAGGACAATAAAATTTGAGTGGCCGCAGTATTTTGGTGGATTAGCATTTGAGGAAAAGAATGAGATTCCAAGCTTGTAAGTGCAGGAAGAATCGGACATACAATGAGAAAGTTAAAAATGAAACTTGAAAGTCTAATTCAATGCCGTAACCATTTCCTTTTTCCTGGAGAAAGAATCTGATTCCGTGGGCACACATATACTTCCTTGGACTTCCATTTCTGCTACATGATAGACTACTTCTGTCATTTTAGGCAAAAGCTTCATGCGAGAAAACAAGTGGAAAGATCCGGAATTATGCGCGGCCTTGCCATGCTAGACCACGGACCTTAGAAAATCAAGCGCTGGGCCGTTCGACGACCAGTGAAGGACCGCCCTGTGTTTCTATATGCAACAGTGATTGATTGATTACTTTGGCAAATAAACTGGTTTGGACTGCTCGATAAGCATTTCTAAACTTCGCTATGAATGGGAAGAGGTGTTCTTAGTGTTCTTAATGTGTAATAGATAACATAGAACCAGCAGCTACCTGAAGGTATATGCACAAAACAAGAATGATTGAGAGAGTAATCGTGTAGATTCTGCTCACGGTCCATATATGCAGAAAAGGTTTTGGTATTAAGATCTGGCCAAAGATGACCGAAGTAATCCTATCTATCCTGCTCACCTTCTCTTACTTCATTGAGATTATGGATTAGCTTTCACGACACTGCATGTTCATATGAGGAAATATGACACAAATGGCCCTTGAATTTTGGCCTAATACGGGATGTGGTCCCTGAACTTTAGCCCAATGTGAAATGTGGTCCATAAACTTTCAATTTGTTCAATATAATCCCTAAACTTTCGGTACATATTCAATATACTCCATGAACTATATGAAAATATTTAATATTGTCCATAAACTTGAATTGATGGAAGGACAACATTGAACATTTTCATTTTATTCAGGGACTAGGTTAAACATGTATCGAAAGTCTAGGAACTACATTGAACAAATTGAAAGTTCAGGGACTACATTGCATATTGGACTAAAGTTCAGAGATCATATTGAACAATTTAAAAGTTTATGAATCATAGACCATTTATATTATTATTCCTTCACGAGAAATGAAAAGACCATTTTAACGTGGTTTTCGAGAGCCAAAAACAAAAGGCGATACAGACCAAGCAAATTTTAAAAGAAACATAATAAGGAATGGGATCTTCTGATATGATCTGATTCGTGCGATATGGAGTGATCCATCAGAGCTTGCCCAACCACGATAAATCACTATTAAAGACAATTGAGCTGTCAGACCTAGCTTTTGATTAAATTAATATCAGACAATGTGTACCACATGATTAATATAGTTGACCTAATGAATTTAAACGCAAGAAAATTATATATAAATTTAATAATTCTTCTTAATGCCCACGAGAAGGGCACTGTCATTATCATTGCCTCATAATTACTTGGGGGTCAACCTCGCTGTGACTTCCCCAAGATCTTACAAAGAAGTTTTACCTCGAAATCATATGGAAACTTCATTTGTCATCCATAATTATAGCATAGATTGTAATCACCACTAGTACAACATAGATATCTAATTCATGACAATCGGGTTTTACTCAAAGGTCCTAGATTGGTTCTTCGAAGGCGGTACGAATTTTCGAAATACACTTGTGGTGGTTTAACGTTAGTGATTTTTGTTGGTCTGGGTCCGCCTCTTGTGGGGTCCGGCTCATCATCTTGAATAAAAAAAAAAACAAAGAGCGGGACAGGCCCATCCACATTCGATGGTGAAATTGCATCGATTTGGCTAAATTTTCAGTATACTGTTCGCGAGTCCAAGATCTACAAGTTGATCGGCTTTATTCGTTGCAATCCTTATCCAAATTATTACTCAATTTCTCTAACAGGGTTGAAGCTTCTTCCTTCTTTGAGTTAATCAACCTTTGTTGCAATGATATATTGTAGTTTACTAATCTAAATAGCCTCCAGCTGTGGCTCGATATGTGAACTATTACGTATTCTACTATTCTTAGAGATTAGTTGAAGTTATTTTGAGCAGCTCCATGAGTTTTCCCGCATTGGGTTTTACACGTAAAATTTGTGGGTGCTGTTTCGAATTTTGCCTTGCTTTAATTTTAAGCACCATATTTACCGCTTTGAGATTGATATTATTGGAATATTGTGACTGGCTGCTGCTTGGTATATTTGATATTAGTTAATTGAGTTTTGGACCCCAACAATTTTCGTTGTCAAGATATTATTTTCTGAAAAGAATACATTTAATCGGCACGAGATCGTAAAGAACCCCCCGACACTAGGTTTAGAATTCATGTTTGCATGTCATGTTCGCGTCATTTCAAGTCGTTACAGAGATGTTTCGACGTAAATTCAACTTATTTCCACTGCAGATTAGTACAAAGGTGTCAATTTGGAGTTAAGCTGAGCCGAGCCGAGCCTGGCCAGGTTTCTCTCGGTGAGTCTGTGTTGGGTACGATTCGCGTTTCTCGTGTCGTGTCGAGAGTTGTCACCCTTTATCCGACGGTGATGTACGTAAAATGTATGCCGTTACTCTAATAATTTAAGCTTTTAAGAGAAAACGATTTGAATTCCTCCACTTCTCCTCCGAGGAAAATATTGGGAAGGAAAAGTATCTATACATAGATATATTTTTTCATGAAGCTATGACAAAATCGAGCTATGCTTGATTTATTTATTAGAGAGAGAGAGAGAGAGAGAGGTTGGCCCACCAGGCCGGGCCCACAAGCCCAAGTTGGATCCAGCCACTCTCCATTCTTATCTCCAGAAAAGCCTCCCCATAATTGCGATTAGCTCGCCCGAAATGACCATATCACCCCCATCATCGGGTCCGCGTGCCCCCGGCGAACGCGCGGGACTTTTCAGTAATTCCACACCACTGCAGATGACCCCTCTAATCATCCTTCCTTCCTCCCTTCCTTCCTTCTTCCTTCTCCGAGCCATCATCGTCAGTTCACAGCTGCATTCCTTCCTTCACCTCCGTAGCGGAGCCGCATTCCGGACCTCCGGCCTCTTCCCTCCCCCCCGGCGCCGGTGAGCCCGATGGCGACGGGGACGGCGGCGACCGCGGCGGGAGCGGCGGTGATCCTGTACTACGTCCTGAGGAGGACGCTTGCCTCGAAGGAGGGCGGGGGCGGCGGCGAGGAGGACGAGACCGGGGACCGCGGCGGGGATCCGTCGAGATCGAGCAGGTCGCTGAAGAGGAGGATCGCCCGGCGGCCGGCCCAGGCGCCGGCGACGCCGCTCGAGGCGATCGCGACGCTGGCGGAGACGCTCCGGTTCACGTACTCGGAGACTCTGGGGAAGTGGCCGATCGGGGACCTGGCGTTCGGGATCAAGTACCTGATCAGAAGGCAGGTACGTACGGGCTTGTTTTTCTCGGGGTTCTTCGGCTGGAAACTTTTGGTTGTTTAGGCCTGTTAACGCAGTCGCTTGGCTTGGATTTTAGTGTAGTTGAGCTATACGATAGTGTCTTGTAGCGTGGCAAGTCGAGCCTCTTGATCAATGTTCAATCGCTGGTTCCTCAAATGGTGAACTTGGAAGATATCGCCCTGGCACTGCAATCATTTTAGTACGGCTGTTACGGCGCCTGAACCAGTTGCATTCCTTGGTTGTAGTTATGAATGGCAGCTTGAGAAGCAATTTGTCTACAAGTTGTTATGCTACATGTCTTCTCGCAAGTCAGCTATTTTAAATCATTGTTAGGAAAACTTCCATATACATTGTCTCGATCGCGAACAGCTATAGCAAAGAACATTTATAAGCAGTACCAATAGGAGATACTGACAGGAAACGATAGAGTTGGTATCGTTGTTGTTTTCTCTTGCTTAATAACGGAAATGAAGCGTCTTATGCTTTGTCATGTCTAGTAGAGATTCAAAGATTTAATTTTGCACATCTATAATTGTAAAGATTAAAGAAAAAGGACGGTGATTCTGTATTATGTCGTATATTATTCTCCTTGCAACTTTTTCATCAGCATGTACGAATTCTTGCAGGGTAATATCTCAGTTGCAAGTATATATGCTGGAAGTAACTGCATGCGGCTGGGGGGCCTTGAGATTCTGACCAAGGTGAATCATCTCTTGAGGTTGCTGACGCTTTGCATGCTCTTCTCTAAGAAGCCATTTCCAGTGTTTTTGGAGTCATCCGGATACTCTCAAGAAGACGTGCTCCTTCAAAAACCTAAGGCCGCGGTATGTTACCTTCATAAGCACAATCACAGTGATCTGACCTTGAATGATTGCCCTGCCAAACATCGGATGGGTACACCGGCTTAGCACATTTTAAGATACTTTTCAATTTCGGAGAAAATCTCTTTTGCAGTTTTTTACTTGAAGTATGGCTGGATACTCTTTCGACTTTCGAGAAGATCCATTCTGCACCTTTTTCAACAGTGGATTGTCGACACTGTTGACTATTTCACTGACAAGATTAAATAAATTTTTCAAATATTACGCTGTGGGTGACAGTCTTGGCAAACCCTTTTGCTCATAAATGACTACTTTTATCTTTGAAGAGCAAGAGCTCATTCTATATAATTTGTTTATGATATATGCAGCTTTTGAAGCCCGCTTTTACAATAATACGTGACAAAAGTGAAAAGTGCCTTCTCCTATTGATTCGGGGTACACATAGCATCAAAGATACGCTAACTGCAGCAACTGGCGCAGTGGTCCCTTTTCACCATTCAGTTTTATGTGATGGTGGAATTAGCAATTTAGTTTTAGGATACGCCCACTGTGGAATGGTTGCTGCTGCTCGTTGGATTGCTAAGCTTAGTACTCCTTACTTGCTTAAGGCTCTTGATGAACATCCTGACTACAAGATTAAGGTACTTTATGTCTCCTGTTGGGAAGGATCACTGGAAGCTCTTAAGTGAAATTATTTTCTTGACTAACAAAAATGGGATAGCAGTAAATTTTTCCTCTGAACTGTCAACTGTGTATGAAGTAGTTGGTGTTTTACTTAAATTTGTAAAGCTTGTGTTTGTTCTTCTGTTTCCAGGTGGTTGGACATTCTCTAGGTGGCGGTACTGCTGCACTCTTGACCTACATTCTCAGAGAGCAGAAAGAGTTCTCCTCAACCACATGTGTCACGTTCGCCCCTGGTAAGCACAACTTATTTTTTCATGCCAATACATGATTATTACCTGCGAGATGGTAATTAGCTGGACAAGCTGTAACGCATGATTTTCACCTTTATATTTTCACCCAAACCTGTGAGGCAGTAATTGGGTAGGCAGTTGCCTAATTGTCAAGCTAAAGTTTAGCAAAAAAATGAAGTTGGTAGAACAAACGTTACTGTTTTTACTATGTTTCCGGCTAGTTTAAACTGGTTGTAGCTTGTTTTTGGCCACAAAGAAAAAGAAACTGTAGAAGCTTGTGGGGTATCAGGATCTGGAGATTATCAGCTTTTTGAATTGATATAAGACTTGTTGGTGGAGACAAGGAGGTTTATCTCAGCATCAGAGGGAAAATTAACCGACCAATGAGCAAAGTAATCTTTGACATGGGCGGCACAGTGTTTCCACTGCATGATCATGAGATTGCTTATTTAACTGAAGCGGGATCTTTTACTAGACGCGACAATCTTCATCTTCTTGTTTGAAGGATGTTTGGTAATGACTTTTACATCTGCCAGTTCATCACTTTGCTGAATTTATAGTGGAAATTGATTCAGTTTTTCTCCATAGGACTGGGATTGGTGATGTAGATCTGCCACATTGAAACTTGCGTGTTGTTTTCCTTTCTTAACTAGGCAATGACTGAACTTGTGAAACCATAGCAAAGTTGTCTTCTTGCCTCTTTGATTTGAATTTAAAGGAACACTTACGCTACTTCTGGTAAAATATGCACTTGACTGGTAACCCTACCGGGGAAACTACATAGATAGAATGGTAAAAATTCAATTTTAGCAGGAAGCTTATTGTACTTCTACCATTCTGCAGCTGCATGTATGACATGGGAGTTGGCAGAATCAGGCAAGGATTTTGTGACTACTATAATAAATGGCTCTGATTTGGTGCCAACATTTTCAACCGTTTCCGTTGATGATCTTCGTTCAGAGGTAGATAACTGTTGATTCCTCTATTCCCGCTGTAGTGCCCTTTCAAATGTAGGAATATGGGGAATTCTATTATTCCTCCCATTCTGTCGAACTAATGAGTCAGTCTTATGTCTAATATCAGGTGACAGCATCATCCTGGTTGAATGATTTAAGGGATCAAGTGGAACAGACGAGGGTCCTAAATGTTGTTTATCGCTCTGCAACTGCTATAGGATCTCGTCTGCCTTCTATGGCTAGTGCAAAAGCCAGAGTTGTTGGTGCCAGCGCACTTTTGCGCCCAGTCTCAAGTAGCACTCAGGTAATGTTGCGTGTCATTATTACAGCTAAAATGGCGGATACTGTCTTCTACACAGCCTTGTGCGCGTTTGAATGTGCTGAGCATTGGATACTAAGAGACATAGGGTGTAATTACTTTTAAAATAATAAAAGAAAATGGTATTCTATCATATTAATATGTGATGCGCCCATTTTAGGGGGTGATGAAGAGAGCACAAAATGTAGCTCAAGCTGTAGTCAGGACTCGCCCGTCTCTATCTTCATGGACCTGCATGGGTGCTCGTCGCCGCAACGTTGCTTCTTTATCAAACTCGAAAGTTGAGGATCAGCCTGAAGTTCCTCTTATACCTGATAAAACATGTGAATCTCATCTGACAGAAAAGACAATGATAGGGTCTGTACAAAGTCATAATGAACTTCATCCCAGTGATGGATCAGGAATCGACAGTACAGATGAAGAGGAGGAGCTCATTCCAGGGGAGAGAGATATATCAGAAGAAGCAGAAAACATAACAGAAGGCGAGTTGTGGTATGAATTGGAGAAGGAGCTTCAAAGGCAGGAGAAGGAGCCTGACATTCAGGCCCAGGAGGAAGAAGCAGCTGCAGCGAAAGAAATTACCAAGGAGGAAAATGAGATAGCCGATGCTTCAGAGAGCCAGAAGGCTGGAACTTCGCTCAACTCCCTAGAGAGCCACAGGTTTTATCCTCCCGGGAGAATTATGCACATGGTCTCTCTGTCGGCATCATCTGACACCGACATGGATCACGGCAGCTCTCACGAGGAACGTGTGGGAATTTATGAGACGCCAAGGGAATTGTACAGTAAAATCAGACTATCAAGAACGATGATCAATGACCATTATATGCCTATGTACAAAAGGATGATGGAATTGTTAATTAGGGAACTGGAAAATGACGAAGTATATTGTGAAATATGAGAATAGTTGGTTTGCTTTCGATTTCAGGCCATAGGAAAGTGACGAGATTCACGCCAAATGGGGGACTAAACGGATTGAGGCTGGAAATAGTATGTCAAATGGGATTCTATATTATGCGACTTTTTGAGTCATGCGCCTTACAAAGAAAATTGCACTGCACGTGTCTTTTATAATGCTTCCTTCAAAGATAATATCCAAGTTGGAGGAAAGAGAACTGTTCCTGTCTTAATAATAAACAAAGAAAGTAGTTATTTCGACTGATTTATATGTTAGTAAGTTATGAGTTATGATTAATTTATAATTTTAGCTAAATTATGAATAATAATAAATCATTTATGGATGGGTATTGGACATCAAATTCACTTTTAATATTGTTTCTTAGTATTGCAATTCTCCATGGCGGTTAGAATTCTATAATCCGCAATTCTATAATCCGCCGTTCACTGACGAAACTCCCTTAAAACTCCCTTATCGACGACGTGCGATTATCAAATAGAGTGTTCTTAATGTCAAATGGTCTTGAAGGATTATCACTTGATGTGGGATTATCACCGGGGCTCTATTAATGTCAAATAGAGTCTCGAAATTACCGTCATCTGTCATCCGTAAAACATAAGCCCTTCATCTCGAATTGAATCTCTTTGAATAGCCTTCCAATTTATTGAATGATGCGTTGGGTATCCGGTAGGTGTGAGCCCCACCAAAAGAGGCGAGGGCTTCCAAAAATTGGCGGGCAAGTCCCACCTAAAGTAGAGCAGGACCCGCTCGCCTTGTTACTAGGGTGTGTTCGTTTGTA
Organism: Syzygium oleosum; assembly: GCF_021117445.2. Taxonomy (NCBI): domain Eukaryota; kingdom Viridiplantae; phylum Streptophyta; class Magnoliopsida; order Myrtales; family Myrtaceae; genus Syzygium; species Syzygium oleosum. Next base: position 12,553,693 of record NW_026607490.1, read on the forward strand.
CTAGGTGTCGGCGCGACCCGCCGTCTCTAAACGATCATTGACGAGTCGCCTTTCACCCCTGACAGGACGAGTTAATCCATACGTGCCTAAATCGAATAAGTTATAAGCAGCCACAGAACTGTAGGAAACTCCTTTACGGTCGATGTGGGATTTTCAGTCCTCCTCTTCTCTCCTTGCCTTTTCGACGCCAGATTAAACGGTGCTTTCGCGACTGCCCATTTGTTATTTGAGGCTGGTTTTATCTGTCGGAATTGCAAAGAGCTTGATTCAACGATTAAAATTGAAGAGAAAGGTGAAGAGCTCTTTCGCGATCTTTTAGGGCGGAACACGCAGAGCTGGGACAGAACGCCTATTTGTTTTATTGGATCTGTGGTTAGAGATCTACAAAGGTAAGACCTTTCGTTTGTATGTACAGCGACTGCTTTGAGTCATCCTAAAAAGGCAGCAACAATAAATTGGATTCAACCATCCAACCCGCGGTGTTTCGGAGTTTTGACACCAACTCCTCTTGTCGGAGCCCTCAGAGGGCGATCGAACCCCGCGGTCACCGTATTGTGAAAGAAGAGGCAGATAGCCGAGATGTCGTCCATCGCGATGCCTCGCCTCTTGAGCTTCCATCCACGAGCGGCGCACTCTACCAGCGTCTTAGCTGACTTCTCCCTATCAGGTGCCGACGACACGATTTGAACTGCTTCATGGTTGGATATCACGTCCCACACCTGCGCATAGATGCGTAAACGTTCAGAATCTGAACTATCATATATCGATCTCAATCCATTCTCTCTTGGGCAACAATGTAACTTTCCAACTAAGATCTGGTAGACGTTAGATTGAAAATTGTTCTTCTTTCCGTAACAACAGATAGCTATCTGAGTAGGATATCGGCTTTATATAGGAAAATCAAGGTGTATTTATCAACTAAATTGATCACATATTTAACATTTTAGTCTCAATTTAAGGTTGTGTTCTAAGCTAAGTGCCCATTTTAACATTAAATGATGGTTGCAATATCCACAAAAATATGTGAGCTCGTGACATTTGCATTAATTCCATAGTTGGGTTGCCAACCCTCAGATCATCACATGGAAAACATCACAGTTCAGGCAATATTCATTAGCCACCGCCACGTAATCATTTCCTATCTTGATCCTATGAGGCCTCCAAGCTAGCTCAATGGTGATTCATAGTAGTTTACACTGAATTCTCAATCAACTAGATCAAAGATTAATGCATACATAGAGTTTACATACCCGAATGCAAGAGAAAAGCAGATTCTTTTCACATTGTTTCATTTTACTCAATTTCACCACAGAATCCATTTGAGCTTACCCCTAATATCATCTTATCTTGGAAACTCAAGCTAACCTCCCAAATCCATAATCAAAGTTACTCATTTTATCTACTTAGAAAGTCCTGATGCTTTATAAAACAGCAAGCAAAATAAGAGGATTATGAAAATGCTTACTCCATCAGTAGCCAAAATGATAAATTGGTCGCGGCTGGTTATCTTTCGTTGTGTCACATACGGCACTGAGATTAGTCCAAAGTCCTTTAAGCAGAAGTCACCAAAGGCTCTTGAAACTGCTAATCCCGGTGTCTTATCATTTGGCCTCCAGACCCTGTACGCCCCTGGTTCATCGTGCAAACAATATACCCTCCCTTTTGACTGCTTTATTCGCTCAGCTTCCCCTGTTACCAACATCAACAACACAATATAAGTCTTCCAAAACATGTGTCTCCATGCTCAGTGTCACATGCTCACATACACACAAGCAAGTAGATAACATGTAGAGAGAGAGAGAGAGAGGCTTACGAGGTAAGTTGGGCTTAAAATCGATGGTTAGCTGAAGAGGAACCAGACTGCCATTATCAGAAGAAGTAGCCAGAACAGCCCGAGAATCACCAATATTTGCTATAAGAAGATTTTCACCCTGAAATCATAGAAAATGGAAAAGGAAATCTTCAGACTAGACTATGACAGATTAAACCTGAGAGATCCATAAATGATCATAAACAGGCAATTAAATGAGCTTTGGTTATTTAAAAAATACAGTGAAAATTTTGCCCATATTTTTTCAAAGACAGTGAGAAAGAACAGTTAACGTAAATGAAGCCAAACTGGGGCTGTATGTTAAACTTAATAGTTCAGCAGACAACATTAGATTGTAGTAAATTTTTATAAGAATTCTCTTGATGGACAGGCCAAGCATGCACTACACAAGTGCAACCAAAAAAAAGTGTGAGCCTAATCAGGGTACCTGTTTAACAATTGTCGAAGCTGTAGTTCCACTAAAGAAAGTATCGATACTCCTATGCAGCTTCAGCTCCTGGTCAATGGCAGCATACGTTTTCAGGAAGGATTGCTTCCATATGTCAAAGTCCTGAAGGTTTGCATTCCAATCTTGGGATCCTAAACCGAGAGCTTCTTGCCATTTACACAGCAAAAAAGAAGGCAACAACTCCCTGACCCGCTTTGCCACAACATGGCCCCAAGGACCATGGCCATCAAACACTCCACAAAAGGTCATGTCCTCTTGACAACCATACTCCTGCCAAGAAAAGCACGATAATTTAGGCAAGGTCCATTTGCACAAATCTTCTTCTTTTGCAGTATAGTGTTTGTTGGCTTCAGAAAAATCCAGAAGATGATTGAACGACCTACCTCCCAGAGTATGAAGCAATCCTGATTTATACCTTTGTGTCCTCTTTTGGAGCATGCAGAGGCGAGTCTACTAGACTTGCTAGTCTTAACAGCAGCTGTAGAACTCAAGATCGACTCGTTCCTCTTTGCTTCCTTGGCCAGGGTATTTGCGGCTTCCCTTCCAACATCACATGGACCACTTTTTCCTTTCTTATTTGATATGGTTTTCGCAAGTCCATCAAGGAAAGTCGGTAACAAAACCATAGCCCCTGCATCTCAACAAAAGGCAATAAATCAGCAGCCTTTAACATTTTGTAGGAAGAGGCCAAGCTCGTGAGAATCACCCAGAAATCTGACAAAATCATGAAAAGGTGAAAGCAAATTTATCACATTCAGGGATTCAAATGGATTTTACATAATATAGGTGAATTTTCCGATCTTTACATACTAGAGCAAAAACTGAAGACAGAATGCTTCCATTTCTTTGCATCCATCTTCAAATAGATCAACAAAGCATACCAAAACCACATAAAACACGAAGATATATTTGATAGTTCAAAGAAACTTCTTCATAGCATAGTATTCAATCGAATAAACGCAATTATATAAAAAACCGCGGCCCTGCATGTTTATGTACAAAATTTCCATAAGAACTACACGTATAGAGCCCATTGAATTTTACCAATTTCCCCCCCAAAAAAAAACCGACTCTTGACTTGTTCGATAGCCGAAACAACCCGGAAGAACCAATAGAAAACAAATTCCCGCGACCGACCGTGCTCCTAAGGAAACAAACCAAAGCCTCCTCGACCGGAACTGCTAGATGGCAGTATTAGGCTCAACTGAGCAAGAGAATTTCGTTACCTCCTCTGCAGTGGCTCCATAATTGATAATAATAATAATAATAATAATAATAATGCTAAACTACAATTTATAAACCTTGGAGTCTCTCTGCAACCACCTCCTCATCTACCAAATTCTTAGTATAACCATTTTTGCTATCGTCACACCGCAAAGATGAACGCTTTCACTTTCTTTTTTTTTTACTTTGGTTTCCGGTGGAAACAGATATTCTGAGCAAACAGAATCCAGCACAGTTCGCAATTGACCTCACACGCTACAGTCGCTTCCCAGAAGAAACCGAAACAAGAGACAAGAAAAACTCACATCAATCTCCAAAGAAGCAACCGGAAACATTAAACAAAACCCGAAATAAAGTACGTCAATCATGGCGACGGTATCGTCTCATCCTCCGATCACACATTCGCTCCCGATGATCGCAACCGTCCAACACCTCCATTTCCTCTCTCTCTCTCTCTCTCTCTCTCTCTCTCTCTCTCTCTCTCTAGAAAGCGCAAAAACGAGCTAAAAACTGAACTCCGAAGGCGATGATGAACACAGAGAGGAATCGATATATGATCGCAACCATCCAAAACCTCCATTGCCTCTCTCTCTCTCTCTCTCTCTCTCTCTCTCTAGAAAGCGCAAAAACGAGTTAAAAACTGAACTCCGAAGGCGATGACGAACACAGAGAGGAATCGATATATGATCGCAACCATCCAAAACCTCCATGACCTCTCTCTCTCTCTCTCTCTCTCTCTCTCTCTCTCTCTCTCTCTCTCTCTCTCTCTAGAAAGCGCAAAAACGAGCTAAAAACCGAACTCCGAAGGCGATGACGGGCACAGAGAGGAATCGATATCCAGCACCAGTACCTGATCGGAATCGCCCGCTGCCTCCGGCCGACGAAGCACCCGATCCAGGCTCCGGAATGCAGACGATCGCCGGAGGAGACGCCGGCGCTCGCGTTGCTCGGAGAAGGAGGAAGAGGAAGGAGAAGAGGAGGAGGAAGATGAGGAGGAGGAGGAGCAAGTGTCGCTTGGACTCCTCCATTGCCGACTTCTTTATCAAGCGTGTACGTGTAGAGTCGGCCGAACTCTTAAAAAAAAAAACCAAAAAGGAAACGGCATTTACGCGGTTGTGGAATTACCGGATTGCCCCTTTCGTCCTTTCGGATTAGAAGAATCTGGCGTTGGATTTGGAAGGAGGGGGTTCGGTTTGGGGAACCGAATATATAAATCGAATTTGCAAGCTCACCTCTCCCCCCCCTTAAATTCCAACGTTTCGTATTTTAGGCGAAATAATTGTATAGAAATTCCTCCTCCCTCGTTAATCGAATCTCATTAGAAATCTCGTATGAACTATGGATAATAGTATAAATAATCTCTGAACTTTGATATGATTGTGCAATATCGTCCACGAATCTTTAATTTGTTGTAATGCGATCCATGTACTTTGACCCAATGTGCAATGTCGTCTATGTTGAGGTTGATATCTTGTACTCTATTATCCAAGAGATTATGAGGCGGTTTGAAAGGCCCCCTGACGACTAGACAGCACGGGGGTCCCGCTGTGAGCATAGAAGGATTTATATGGAAAAGCTAAATATTTTAGGCTATGTGGGTAATTTTGTAATTTGTGTCATGTAGGGTTTCGCTATATATGTTTAGGGCGAAACGGGTCTCTAAAAAGAGAGGGAGGGAGTGAAAAAGAGCGGCTGTACACTTTTCTACGTTATTAGTGAAACAGATCTCATCTCCCCGTGGACGTAGGTAGGCGGAACATCTCCCCTGCTGAACCACGTAAATTCTTGTGTTGTGCGAATTTCCATTACTTTCTTGCATCGTTGATAGGATCGAATTTAGATATTCGACAATTGGTATCAGAGCTTGGTTCGGCAAGCTATCAAGATGGCAGGAAAGGGTTCGAGTGTCAAGTACGACATCGAGAGGTTTAATGGAAAGAACAACTTCACTCTCTGGCGACGAAGAATGATGGATCTTCTGATTCAGCAGGGCCTGTTGAAAGTGCTGCTGGGGAAAGGGAAGAAACCAGAAACGAGTGATGAAGATTGGGCGGAGATGGAGGAAAGGGCGGTAAGCGCCATTCGATTGAACCTATCTGATGAGGTTCTGCAGTATGTGATGGATCTCAAGTCGGCTCCGCAGGTGTGGTCGAAACTTGAGAGCATCTATATGACCAAGTCCCTAACGAACAAACTGTTTTTGAAAAAACACTTACACTCTCTACAGATGGAGGAAGGCTCAGATCTGTTAGAACACATCAACACGTTCAATCAGATTCTGAGTAAACTTGCAAGTCTGGAGGTAAGTATGGCAGATGAAGACAAAGCCCTATTACTGCTATCGTCGCTACCAGCATCTTATGATCATCTGGTGATGACACTCTTGTATGGAAAGGAGACGCTTGAGACAGATGAGGTCACTGCTGCCCTATTATCTAATGATACAAGAAAGAGGGTTAACAGTGCTACGGCACGGGTGGTGAGGTCTCATTGGAAAAGTCAAGGAGCGAGAACGGGAAGAACAATTGCGGAGATCCGGGAATAAGGGTCGATCGAAATCAAGAGGGGGTAAAACAAAACTCTCTTGTTATTATTGCAAGAAGGAAGGCCATCTGAAAAGAAACTGTTATAAAAGAAAGGAAGACTTGAAGAAGCGCGAGAAAACTTCTAATCAAGCAAGTGTGGCTGATAGCTCAGACGGTGATGATGGAGATCTTCTCTCTATATCATCAGGTAAGAATCAGTTCACTGATTCATGGATTTTAGACTCTGGATGCTCTTATCACATGTGCCCGAATAGGGATTGGTTTGATTCATACCGGTCATACAGTGGCGGATCTGTTCTAATGGGGAATGATGCGGTTTGCAAAACCATTGGAATAGGGACTATTAAAATCAGAATGTTTGATGGTATAGTTAGAACTTTAGTGGATATAAGGCACGTTCCAAATCCAAAGAAAAATTTGATATCTTTGGGTGCGCTTGATGTGAATGGCTGCCAGTACGCAGCAGCAGGTGGAGTTCTCAAAGTCATCAAGGGAGCTATGGTTGTCATGAAAGGAGAGTTGACTGGAACTTTATACAGGCTCATAGGGAGTACAGTAACAAGTGGAGCATCCGTGACTACAGCTGCAGAGTCCGATTCAGATGACACTCATCTGTGGCATATGAGGTTAGGGCATATGGGTGAAAGGGGTATGATGGAGCTCCATAAAAGGAAGCTGTTAAAAGGTGTCAAAAGCTACAAATTGAACTACTGCAAATACTGTGTTTTCGGAAAACAGAGCAGGGTTAGTTTCAGAACTGCGAAGCATACGAGCAAGGATGTACTTGATTATGTACATACCGATGTATGGGGTATTGCACCGATCAAATCAAAAGGTGGAGCCGAATATTTTGTGACCTTCATTGATGATTACTCAAGGAAAGTCTGGGTCTACTTCATGAAGCAGAAAAACGAAGTCTTCTCCAAATTCAAAGAGTGGAAGGCTGAAGTAGAAAGGCAGACAGGAAAGAAGCTAAAGTGCTTGAGAACAGACAATGAAGGGGAATACAGGTACACACCATTCTTAGAACTATGTAAAGCTGAAGGGATCATACGTCATTTCACAACATCAGATACACCACAGCAAAATGGTGTAGCTGAGAGGATGAACATGACACTTTTGGAAAGGGCCCGGAGTATGAGGCTGAATGCAGAGCTGAGTAAAAGTTTCTGGGCAGAAGCAGTTAATATGGCATGCTATCTCATTAATAGGTCTCCATCTACAGCCATTGAATGCAGAGTTCCTGAGGAGGTATGAACAGGTAATCCGATTGACTATTCTGGTTTGAGAGTATTTGGTTGTCCAGCCTATGTTCATGTACAAAGTGGACATCGTTCCAAGTTAGACTCAAAGTTTAAGCAGTGCATCTTTCTTGGCTATGAGAAAGATATGAAAGAATTCAAGCTATGGGATCCAAATGCACGGAAGACCGTGGTTAGCAGGGACGTTGTCTTTAATGAATCTGACATGGTGAAGGCAAATAACAGTTCACATGCAGATGGCAGAAGTGAAGAAGGATCTACTGTGCAGGTGGAGTCAGGTGAACCAGAAATAGCGGGAGGAAGGGAATCATCCAGTAACTCACCAGAATCACACGAGACAGAAAAAGATACCTACACCATCGCAGAAGGTAGAGGAAAACGTACTCACAAAGCACCTGTGAGATACGGGTTTGAGGATATGGTTGCTTATGCCCTCATAGTAGGTTCAGGCGATCCATCTTCCTATCAGGATGCGATATCTGATGCTGATAGTGATAAATGGATTTCAGCTATGATGGAAGAAATGGAATCCTTACAGAAAAATAGGACTTGGAAGATTGTGGAGAAACCTAAAGGGCGAAAGATCATTGAGTGTAAATGGATTTTTCGCAAGAAAGAGGCAGTGTCTGAGAATGAACAGGTAAGGTACAAGGCTAGACTTGTAGCTAAAGGGTATGCACAGAAGGAAGGGGTGGATTATAATGAAATATTCTCTCCAGTAGTAAAGCACACTTCCATTCGGGTTCTACTTGCCTTGGTAGCCATGTTTGATTTTGAGCTTGAGCAACTTGATGTGAAGACGGCGTTTCTTCATGGAGACTTGGAGGAACAGATTTTCATGGAGCAACCTGACGGGTTCAAAGTGCCAGGAAAGGAACATCACGTTTGTCTGCTTAAGAAATCACTTTATGGCCTTAAGCAATCTCCGAGACAGTGGTACAAGCGTTTTAACTCTTTTATGGTGCAAATTGGCTATTCGAGAAGTGAGTATGATTGCTATGTTTATTTTAAAGTGTCAGATGATAATTCGATTATTCTTTTAATGCTTTATGTTGATGACATGCTCATTGCTGCTAAGGATATGCATAATATTGTCTCTTTAAAGTCCTTGTTGAATAATGAGTTTGAGATGAAGGATCTTGGTGCTGCTAAGAGGATCCTTGGTATGGAAATTCATAGAGATAGAAGTGCAGGTAAACTCTGGGTATCTCAAAAGAGGTATGTTGAAAAGGTGCTTGAGCGTTTCAACATGAATAAGGCTAAACCAGTGAGGACACCATTAGCTAGCCACTTCAGGTTATCTGAACAGCAATGCCCCACAAAACATGAGGAGATTGAGGAGATGACTCGAGTTCCCTATGCTAGCGCAGTTGGGAGTCTCATGTATGCTATGGTGTGTAGCAGGCCAGATTTATCTCATGCAATTAGTGTTGTTAGCAGATACATGAGTAATCCAAGGAAGGAGCATTGGAATGCAGTCAAGTAGATCTTTAGATATCTGAGCGGGATTGCAGACTTGGGTATTATGTTCAGTCGTGACGGAGGTTCGAAGGAGCTAGCGGGATATGTTGATTCAGACTTTGCTGGTGACCTAGACAGGAGGAGGTCTACTACAGGATATGTCTTCACATTAGTTGGTGGACCTATCTCATGCAGGGCGATGCTCCAGTCCACAATTGCATTGTCTACTACAGAGGCAGAGTACATGGCAGTTATAGAAGCTGCTAAGGAAGGGCTCTGGTTGACTGGGTTGGTTCGTGAGTTGGGTTTAGAGCAAGGAGGTGCGGTGTTACATTGTGACAGTCAGAGTGCCATACATCTCGCCAAGAATCAAGTGTTTCATGCAAGAACAAAGCATATAGATGTGAAGTTTCACAAAATCAGGGAGCTTGTGTCAGATGGCAGCATTCACTTGAGGAAGATTCACACGAATAGCAATCCTGCAGATTGTTTTACCAAGCCAGTCACTATTGAGAAGTTTGGGTCCTGTTTGGGCTCAATTAATATAACTCGCTGTTGAAGGTGAGGGACGCACTCAATGAGTGCGGAAGTGTACCTCTTATGGAGGTACGGGGATGAAAACATCTATATTTCATATTCTTTCACAGGTGGCTTTACAGAATCCAAGCCAAAAGGTGGAGATTGTTGAGGTTGATGTCTTGTATTCTGTTATCCAAGAGATTATGAGACGGTTCCGAAAGGCCCCCTGACGACTGGACAGCACAGGGTCCCGCTGTGGGCATAGAAGGATTTATATGGAAAAGCTAAATATTTTAGACTATATGGGCAATTTTGTAATTTGTGCCATGTAGGGTTTCGCTATATATGTTTAGGGCGAAACAGGTCTCTAAAAAGAGAGGGAGGGAGTGAAAAAGAGCGGCTGTACACTTTTCTACGTTATTAGTGAAACAGATCTCATCTCCCCGTGGACGTAGGTAGGCGGAACATCTCCCCTGCTGAACCACGTAAATTCTTGTGTTGTGTGAATTTTCATTACTTTCTTGCATCGTTGATAGGATCGAATTTAGATATTTGACAGTCTGTAGGCTTTTAATTTATTCGATGTGGTCCATGAACTATCAATAAATGTTCAACGTAGTCTTTAGATTATATTAAAATGTTTAAAAATTCATAGATCACATTGAATATTAGACCAAAGTTCATAGACTATATCGAATAAATTAAAAGTCTCTAGAAGATACTATACATTCACATAAGTTAAAAATCTAGGAATGACATTGCAGATTGGATCAAAATTCATAGACCCCATTGCAGAAGTTAAAAGTTTAGGGACGGCATTGTTCATTAGGCCAAAATTTGGTAACCATTTGTGGTCATTTTACATATAATCTAGGTTCTAGCGTCATGACGTGTCGTGGGCCTCCTCCATCCGCGTAAAAGTTACTCTCGTTTTCGTATACGAAAGCTAGGCCGCACGGAAAGTGAAGAGCTATAAATGTCTTTTCTCTTGGTACCTCTAAAAAATATGCTGGATCACAATGGCTTTTTTTAAGGAATGTTTGGTAAACTAAAGAAAATCATTGGTGACGTTGTATGCATAAACTAATCCTTTCGATTGGTCCGACATAGAACCACGGCGCCTCTCGTGCGATAATATAAAGATATAACTAGGTCACCCACCCACCAATGGGGAAGTGGTGAACGTCCATCCCGGTGCCCGACGTCGACGCTGGTGATGTGACGGGCGACGGGACAAGGGATTTGAGAACGAGATTAGACCGCACCTCGATTTATACAAAAATTGCGAGGTCGGTCCAAAGGGACAGTTGGGTTTCATGGTAAGGGAAGTACGTCAGCGCGCACATGTTAATGGTATACATGCGGACGAGAATCGGCTGGCCACCTTTCAAGATCGTCACATCGACACCTCTCCATCACGGTATAATAATCAATCATTGTTGACCCCCTTAGCATAATCGACCTTCGGCTTTTTTTTGGATATATTACGTGGTTGGCCAGGCCAACCCATCGATTTATCTTTGGGCTTGTTCCGTGGGGGAAAAGTAGAACGCATTTACTAGTGGGTGAGCAATTAGGTGAGAGTTATTTTGTGGAGATTTGTTATTGCAATTGATGAACTTTAAGGGCCAATCAAGATGCCGAGAGACACGTGGCGCGTTGCTTGCCAGTCCACGTGGATGGAGGGGGGGCCGTGTGTTTTCGTGGGGGAGTTCAACGTGGGTCGGTGCGAACGCGGACGTATAAGAAAGGGGGAGAAAAGAAAGGCCGAAGTTCAAGAGGGGACCGAAATTGTGGTTTATGTAGGATGGAGGAGGAGGGGAAAATTTTAGTGGATTTGGCTTTCTGGGGAATGAGAAGCTAGAAAGGGGTCAGCTGGCTACAGCACATTTTACGTGTAACGAGCATATGGTAAGGGCTAAAGATTTGGCGATTGTTAGTGGGGAGACTTAGGCCATAGATTTGGTCATACTGTTAGTGGGATGCCCCGCCCCGCCCCACCCACCTAATTTCACCCACATTTGATGTAGACAAGGCACGATTCCTATCCATTGGAAAAAGAGCGTGCTTTTTCGTGAGGTTGAGATTCGAAGCTCGCATGAGTGTTCCGTCCCCCAACTTCTAAACCCATGCTGCTTCTTTCTTTATAGAACGCAAAAGAAAAGGAACATACAAATTCGGGACACTTTTTCTTTTCCTTATTTTTATGTAAAATCAATAAGCAAGAATGCTGGTGGTTCTGGTCTCTGTCAATCGCGTTTCTTGCGAATGCGCGGAGATGGGGTCAAAGGAGTTCATAACGTAAGAGCATCGTCTTGTAAGCTAGAGACTCCATCGAATGAGCAGTTTATGGACCATTCCCAGAGTACTATGTAGCTTGCACCAGAGATATGCCTAGCTACATGAAGATAAACAAACAGACTGACAATGCACTATGCCTGGAGATCAGCACCGGCGTGCAATAATCTTTAAGGCGCCACCGGCTGATGATCTCCAAGGTTTTATAAATAAGTACAAAAGTGTTCACTTGATGCTTGCAAAACAAGTCGCTCCGACGAGGCCATCTTTCGACTCAAACAACAAACCTTTAACGGAATGAAGTTTTGTAATGAGATGAAGCAAAAGTTTAGATGACAAAGGATTAACATTATTCCGAAGTCAGTACTTTATATTTATGACAGACATCACAACTTCCCTCCAACCCAACAATGACCCCGCCGAAATAAAAAAGAGACGTGGAGTCAAATCGTTTTTTGTATACTGTAATGGTATATGCATGTAATGATACAAATACGGCTGTCTCTTTGCGCTTTCGTATGGTTGTAACCCTTTAAGCTCCCCCTAAAATCGTGCTCAGTGGAAAACTTGAGGAGATGCGTAATATTCGCTCTCGTTAAACACCGGTCTTAAATCTTCTCTGCACATGAAATCCAAGGGAAAAGAAACAAGATGACCCCTCACCGACTCTAATCTCAGCATGGGATCGGTCCTCTTTATATCGCCATTGTGGTAGGACTCTAACCTCTCGGGGGCAATACCTAAATCGATAGTAGTGTGCCCAATTTCCTCCTTCCAGTGGGCCGCGTTTTCTCTGATAGCGACTCTGCATGGCAATCATCACAAAACACAGTCAACTCACAAGAAAGTAAAAGATGCAAAAGGAAGATCTGATTACATATGCATTGTCATAATCAACCCAAAGGAAGGAAAGAGATGCAGAAAAACGACCGCACTAGATGTGTGCTGTACCTGGAATGTATAAGATCATTAGGTATGCAAGAGAAGACGTCTTGGTAAATTGCTGAATTTTCCTGCCAAATGTACAACAAATGATCAGCAAATGCTGGCAGTTCCCAATCGAACGACTATAATACACATTGGAACTAACTCCACAAACACCCCCCCACACACACACACACACACACACACACACACCCACACACACACACACACTCTCATGCACGCACGCACAGGTGCCGATCCATTCTAAAATTAAGAAATTAAAGCTCTTCTAGTATTTATTCAAAAGCCCCATTCATCTTTCCCATTGCACAGGAGATAAAAGACAGATTTCTTCACATGAGGAACCTAATTCTACCAAATGCAATGGAAACAACTGCAACTGCTTTCACATATTTTGAAAAACCAAAACTACTCCTCAGGTACACTGAAAATCTTTGAAATCAGGGTGAAAAGCTTCTTACCTTTGAAGTTGCCATCCATATATCTTTGTAAGTAGAATCAACCACCGGATCAATTATTTGATTCACCTGAGTAAAACAAAACAAGCTGTGGTAAAAACTCATCGCTTGTGATTTAATAAAAACGTCAGAGAATGTCTACTTTTATCCACACATATGCAGCACCCAGAAGCTAATGTTTATACCACCGTCAAGCTCAATCCAAAATTCCAATAACAGACAACCATTTTCACTGACCTCTCCTCCACGAAGACCAAGGTGTTCAGACCACAGAGAAAGACGAAGACTCCGAGAAAATTTTCCAGCCTTCCAAGGCATGCCTCCCATAGTTGAATCAACTAATTCCTTGTCTTCGATAAGCACGCCAATCTAAGTTAAAAGCAGAAGTCAAGAAGGATGAGATGAAGAAAAAACATCAAGTACATGCAGAAATACCACAGAGTACAGTAACGCTAGACTATGTAATACTGAAGCAGAGCCACAGAACCTGATGTATCAAATCTTTCACAGTTTCACCATTCCATAAGCTGATAAATCCACCCTTATATTCAGTGGCGATGTATATCCAATAGCTTACTTCTCCATTTTAAGGACAAAAAGGAGACGACCATTTTAACTTAGGATGAAGAAAAGAAGGTATGGAAAACGAAAGGAATGAAGATAACGTGGAAATGGAAATAACAGATCTAAAGCAATCAATTGAAAGCTGACACACCATTCTACCAATTTAAGATCTGCTGCAGAAGAAAAAGTTCATTAGAAGATCAGCTATCTCATTCTCATGCTTATGGGTGTTGATGACTTTCCATAAGCAAAAGACCCTACCAGTATTGCAAGCGTGAAAGACTTCAATCATCACTAAGTCACCAATAAGCAATTACATGGCTATAAAGTTCCAATAGTAACTAGTACCTCAGAATCTCTGGAACCAAGCAAACTTCTATCATTTATATTTGCTGATCCAATAAGCGACATGCAGTCGTCTATTATCATGACTTTACTATGCACATACACCTGCAATACAGGATAACAAAAACTCAGAACATAGTGCAAATGCTAGACCCAGTAAACAACAGAAATGGAAGAAGGCGAGGAAAGTAACTGAGAAAGCAAATACTGCAATATAGAGTGAATTTGCATTCGTCATGGTATCCTACCTGGCTAGATGCAATAGAGCCTCCATCAAAGAGCTTTCCATAAGCTCTGAGACCATAAAAAGAGATGTAATCATGAGCTTTAGGACCAAGTAGATCATAAAGATTGTGCAATATTGAATTGTTTCCTCTGCAAATAGTTCGATATTGCCAGTGCATTATAGCTCTAACAGATGCTGCACCACCATCATCAAGCCCACCCTGTTGGAAGTTCACAGATTTTTAAGAAAACATTCTGAAAGTTAATAATTCTAAGTTCAATGTCAAGTAATAGAGAAATAACCTGGAAACCGGGTAGGAGAGGTATAACAATTATAACTCTGAAAGATCTCTTATCATTATGAGCTTTCATAATCCGGCGGTATAGTGATTCCAAAACACGATTTCGAATAATTTCATCTCCTGAAAGACCTGATATAAAAAATTGATTCTGGCAATTTGGTTACCAGAGAATTGGGCAAGGTCAGGAGTGAACAATCACTATACGTAGAATGCAACCCAACATAAAGATATAAAACTATGGTACAAAGAAGATAAAAAGGCATATTTTGACCAAATAATCAAAATCACCATTCACCAATGAATGAGAATGAAGATGCATAGCCAACTGCATAATCGTCCATGGAAATGCAAAAGGAAACATAAATATGGCTCGTAATAAGAGAACGAAATAGAATTTCTGAAGATTTATGTTTTACTTGATGCAGGATATCAACCCCAACATACTTTCACCCAGTTGAATATGTTTTACAAAATTCTTTGTCCAGTAATCTGTTATCTCCAACAAAAACCACTCCCTCCACAAGCTTTGCCTTGAAAACTGCGAAAATTATCAGGAAATTGGAGTTTGTCTTTATACCTCGATATAAATAAAGTGTTCTGATTTCTCAATAAGAGAACAATAGGCATTGTGAATACTCTCCTCAGTCTGGCTTGTTCCAGCAGACCACTGACTGACACTCCTAAATACCTGGAAATTATAACAATGAGTTATATAGAGGAAATCACCTTGATTAGCAATAAATAATCATGTAGATTACAAGCCTTCTAAGGATTTTGAAGTATCTATGGCTAGAACAAGGATATAGACATGCGCTGACGTCGTTCAAGGCATATGACAATCTACTAGATACTCGAGCAAAACACAAATGAAACTAGGATAAGATAAAATATAATAAGTATAGCATCACATGACTGACTCCTGTTACCAACAGTTAACAGACTTCATTCACAGAAATATTGGGATGTAGTTTGTAGTAGAATAAAAAATATTAAAGCACATAGGGCAGTTTCACGTACCATAATTTGATAATAATTTAAGATTAAGCAAGGTACATTATTTTTCAAATGACTTTTCAACAATCACCAACAGAAATCCCCCAAGAATATGTTGCCTGAGAGGAACATTTAGTTCAAGATCTGTATTTGCTATATCTGACAATTGTCAGAAATATTTAATCAATCAATATACAACAAATTTCCAGAAATCTTCCTTTCAAAGGTCCAGAATTTGCAGAGAAGACTAAATTTCCAACTGAAGATGTAAACTTCAAAATGCTAAAATGAACATATCAGTCAAAGAGTACTATATATGCCAATTATATTTTGAGTAACATGGGAAAAACTGCAGTCAGGAGACATGACCACCTGACAATGACATGGAGTGCAAGGACCAACTTGCCCAGTTTCATCTGTAGGTGCCATTTGATCACCCCGCTCCTGTGTTTCCCACCATTCTGGATCCGAAGTCAACACAACTGGTGGACAGGGTTTTTTAGGAAAATCGATGTCAAGGTCATCAACAAAACCCTTCATTGGTGTATCGACCACATCTTCATATTTGGATTTACGTAACAAAAAGTGATGATTCCTGCCTACTCTGCTTGGTTGATCAATGAGACGAATATCATGATCCAGACAACTGGATTTTGGGCTCCCTTCAGGAGGAGCATCGACACTATCAGGCTCTTGAGGAAGAAGTAGTGGAATATCTTGTAAAGAAGATCTAGAGGAAAAGGAGTCCTGTCTTTTGAGGCTTTTACTGTCACTATCTTCAAAATTCTTGCTCTCATCCTCCAACTCCTTACTTTTACCCATGTAGTGTGGAATAACCATATGATGTTGAGGCATAAGTAGAGGAATTGCCTCCTCATACGGGGCTTTATTTCTCTGAAAGATTAAATATTAAGCACAATAAGTCACAGCTTCATGACTGCTAAGAAGATTTACCATTTCAAAGAAAATGAAAATCCAAATGAACCTTTGCATAGTTCCACCGTTGAACAAAGTGTCTAGCTACATCCCGGCAAGGTGGTCCCCATAGAGCACAATGGACGTCATGCCAAGGCATGCGAGGATATTTTTCACGGTCCAATTCATCTTTCATTGTGTCTTCCCACGAATTTGGCTCAGATTCCCTGATAGATCACATTTTAAAGTGCAATGCTCATCAAGTGGCAGATCAAGGAAAAACAAAGCGATAGTCCTCCATGTATCTAAACAAGTAATTGGATAGGTACAGTTTCTTATCGCCGCTAACAAAATTAAGTATTTTCCTAAAAGCCTTTTCAATCCAATTCAGCAATTATCCCTTCGACCTCCTAGTCATATAAATGACTACTCTAAGGACAAAATCAGTTTATAGACAAGGGACAATAGAATTTGACATGGTATAACAAGTAGCTAAGTAGCGTATGGAGCATTTCGTCCTTTGCCAAATCTCCACCACAAGTGTAAAATAGGATCGCTGATGTGCTGATGAAGCTTACCTTGGGTTGTAATAATCCTTTCCAGGCCAGATCAAAGGGGGATGGTCACCGACCTTGTGTTCGGAGGTGTCATAACGACCAAAACACAAATCTAGTCCACCTATGAAACAAATCTGGTTATCCACGATGACGATCTTTTCATGGTGGGACCTGAACAGTCAAATGCTGATATCAGAAATTGCCAGCCCACAAGAACAATGTCTAGAAAGCCTTAGAATCCTATTAATTGTTCCTAAAAGTCGCATACCATAGGTAGACACCACTAGAAAAGTGATCAGGATATCGAAGTACCCTCACATTCTCATGAATGCTAAGAAGCTTTCGTTTGCTGGACATGCTGTTGATTTTCAAAGCAAGGGCCACCTCTTTGTACAAAAGAATGTAAATCTGCAATCACAAAATATTTCATGACTAAGAAACCAAGACAGCTTGGTGCAGTCAAAATTGCGAGTTGACTTGTAAAATCAGTTAAAAATTATATAAGGCCATGATCTTATGTTGTGATTTTGGGCTTTGGGAAGCCCAACAGCCACTTCACACCACTGAAACTCATTGCTTCACTGACGAGCACAGTCTAAAAACTTTTTAAAAGAAAAATAAGCTGTTCTTCTTCAACGAGACATAGATACAAATCCATTAGGATTCAGAGACAGAGTCACGACTCTCTCAACGTCTCAACAACAACGATCGCTCCTTGCCAGCCACAACGTCACTTTGGAGCAACTCCAAAAGCATGATCACCTCTGACCCATATGTCTTTTTGTATCCTTTGATTTTACCGATAGAAGCAAATTTTGGATATATTCTCTACAATTTAATCTAGATCAGTGAGTGATTTAGCTTTATCAGTATACTCACAGTTAAATAACAAAAAGATATGTTTGGAAGCTAAATTTTAACTTACATTTGAAGTTTTAACCTTTTCTTTTGCCAAATGAACTTTTCAACAATTACAAATTCCTTTTGGTACAATGAATACATTCAATTTAAGTATTGTTTGCGTAACTTCAATAATGATCACTACTTATTTTACGAACCACCTTTAATCTTTTGGATTTAACAAATACTAGTTGATGTATAAAAAAGAGATTACTCTGAAGTTGTAATCGATAGTGCCAGTAATTACTTAATTTAGTAGTTTTGAGCTTTATGATCCAATATGTATTAGACTCGTGAAATGTTTGTAGCTAATTCATAAAGAGTTTGTTAAATCTTACCATTTCACGATTCGATCTTATGATTCGATTTTATGGACACCTCATCGATCCTAGGTGAAAAGGCGAGTTTGACTACCTTGATAGTCATACCTGAATATTTGGTTCTAGTACCAATTTAGTAATGTCAAATGAGCTAAAACTAATCATCCATTTGTGTGTTCATCTATAATTTTGAATCTGAACCGTCATAGAACTGTATTTTCTCCTATAAAACAATATCATTAGAACGTTCAATATAGTGACCCCAATCTGCCATCGAACAGTAAAATTTACCTGCACTCCTTGCTTAGCTTTTGCTTCCAATAATGTATCAAGTCTTGAGGAAACATTAGTATGAAAAGGGCGCCTTAAATATAGTTCTGGGCACACCCACCATCCACAGATAAAAATCTGCAACAACCCTTAGCCAATTATGATACGCATTATATGGCCATTTATCAATTTAATAGTTCTGAAAAAACTAAGAGTCAAGGTTAGCAGACACAAACCTCAGATTTCGCATTTTCAATAGAGGCAGCAATGGCTTCAAATGCTGCCTGTCCATCAATGAACCACTGAGCCTGGCTACCATCGTCATTCAAACCCCTTGGAGGAGCAAAAGAGCCAAAACGATGCGGATGGCACCAACCTTCCGGAGGCCTAAGACCAGCATCATTGATAGCAGCCACCCAATCTCTGACTTTAGCATTGCTCTTGACTCTTAATCTGATGTTCCGGGTTCCACAAGTCACCTTTCATATTACGCATTTGTTAGTTCGACTATAAAACTGTTGCCTATTAATTCCATTGAGTGCAACATGTTATTCGATTTTAGCCATGATTAACAGCAAATGTGTTATAACTCCTCAATCATCTGAGACATATACCCTTCGCCTGTAACATCCTGCAACCGATGTGAGTCAGAGTAAGTGTTCCCCTTCCTCTCTAACAATCACTAAAGATTGTTCATTTAGGTTTTACTATATTGACCTCTATTTAAGATGTTTCTCAACCACTCAATAACCACAAACAACATCACGTAGAAAACTTCCACCAATTCTTTTGAGTCGTATTTTTCTGTTTATGAGCCAAATAAATTTTAGATTTCTTATTAATAAAATGACTTTATTTCCTCTGTGAATGATACAGAGTTCAATTACAAACCTATGACATAAAGTTAGCATAATGATCCCATAGCAGAGCCGCATTGTGGCAATAATAGAGAAGTTGTAAGTACATTTAAACTCTCCCATAATGATATTGACAGGTCAAAAGCACTAGAAAGTGCCATGTCAATTAATTCTTTTAAGCCCCCCACCCCCAAACACACATGCAGAGCGAACTGTGCATGCTGCATGCTTTCTTACCCTGAATGCATGGCGGAGTGGATTATTTTCCTTCACTTCTTTAGCTAACGCCACTCTCCCTTCTCCATTTCCATCTGATGCTGGTAATACGTCAAAAACAATTATATCCAAAGGTTTTGTATCAAAGGGATCCCCCAGCAAGGCTAAGAATCCAGGTTTTAGCACAGCCCACATCTGCAATGTACAGTGTTCTCAAGAGTTGGTCGCGAAAATATATCTGAAAGTGTCCATAGAAATCAACTAAACAAAACTTCTGTTCCAGTCAGAAAGTTTGAATGCTCAAAGAGTATCGGGTATATACAGAGAAAAAGGAGAAAGAAAAAAAGAAAACGAATGATGACAATGAATATCATGATGAAAACAAGAAAAATAACTATGGTAAAAATAGCTACACTGTTTAAAACTGATGAATGCCAAAATCTGGTAGGAAAATCATCAATCTGTATGTCAGCCAATCTATAATGAACAAATAATACTTTACCTTGCAAAGAAGAAAACAAGTAATTATCTCTGGAGTGACTTTCATAAGGGGAAAAAATACACGTGCATAAACACATGCTTTGATGCGCATGAGACGGAAAGCCGCTCAATGCACAAGTTAGCAAAGTACTTCAACAAGATTTCAAGTAAGATCTACATCAACACCTACTGCCACTAATATTAGCCTCAACTGCATGGATGCATTATATTACCTTTTGCCAGTTATTATTACAGCAACTGAACCAACCACATGCACAGCATTTTCTGGAATCATCACTTTTCGAAATCTTTGGCAGATGCTTCACCATTACATACTCCTCCTTCAGTTTAGGGCCATACTCCGGGCAGAAAGATAACTTAGAAACCTCCAGAAACTTGCATACCTATGATGTAGCTTGCCAAGCATGAAAGAACTGATATTAGGATAACCGGGACAATAACAGTACTGCTACAAGCTCCCCATATTCAAATGCAAAGAAGCCTCGACCATTTGCCTCTCTCAGAAACATGTGAGAACTACAAAGTTTCTAGATGGTAAAACATTTCATTGAGAAGCATGTCTATGCCTTAGTCAAGAAACTCAAAAACGCAGATTTTTTGCATTAAGTGGTTACCAAGGAGGACCTTTGACTATTATTTCCACAACTAGTGATGTTGAAATTATACTTGCTTTCAGTGGTCGTACCAAGGTGTTCACATGCAGTGCCGTAATATTGTTAAACACAAAAACTTCCTTAAGGTTACAAGTAGATTGACATTATCCAGCCGGACTTCATCATAGAAACAACTCTCACAGACAAAGACATGACCGCATCAGCTAGCTACAACTAGGCACAAAACTATTAAACAGTCCAGACATGAAAGTAAAACTTTCAGAAACCAATGCACATCCAAATTCAGGGAAAATAACAACCATATAGTTGAGCATAATTACCGCGGTATACCTCTCGAGAATTGACAAGATCCATGTTTCCAAGAAAGTGATTCAAGTACTCTTGCATTGCAATCTTTGCTCTGTCTGATATAGATTGCTGCCTTCCTAAAGCAGGCCGAATGACAGGAAGAGCAGCTCTTGAGGGAACATCTCTGAACAAAAAACCCACCTGTAAGAATTATTAATATTATGGATGCTTCGAATCATAAAATCCAAATTAATGCGCCATAGAGTGCCGTGGATTACCTATTTTTAAAACTTTCATCATGAAGAAATGGAACCGCATCGTCATCAACTTCATCTTCATCTTGCACAACAGTTGTGTGATCTCCAATTCCTAGATTTTGAAGCCATTCTTTAACCTTAATATTCCAAAAAGGAGTACATCAAAAGCCCACATTTCTGAAACGTTAGCCTTAAATAACTAAGGTAATAGAGCATAAACAAGCTAAAAGGGTATTGAACAACTGTATACTTAGATAATTAGAACATTACAATCCAGCACACACCTGCTCCTGTTTCTCATGAATTTCCTCGATGAAGGCACGTTTCTTCAACGCAAAGTGCAAAATGAAGACTTGGGATGCTTTCTTCAATAAACGCCATTTGAACTAGAGCATTCACGACAAAGAGAGAGAAATTCACCAACCAAGCTTTTAAAGCAGAGTGTGAGATAACAAAAGGTTGGCAAATTATGATCGTGATGAGTTAAAACATCAAAACTTTTATCCGCAATTACAGAAAAATAAATCTCAAAAGGAACAACGAGCTTGCCATATAATTAGTTCTGATCAAGGATCTACCTTTTCAGACTGACATTTGAAGCAAAAGACTCAAAGAACAGGAATTTGAACTACTTGACTCACCACTTTCAGATTTTGGTCAACAAAGAATACAGATTTTACATTTATCGAAGCACCAAGATGACAGAGAATTATGGAGCATCGTATTGATTCATCTCAAGCTGCCCATTCGCAAAACAAACTACACTACACCGCCCCCACTACCTCCGAAACCAAAAGCATAAGAAAAGAAACACAGCCGTGCAAACTAAACATAATGGAAGCATCAATCAACACAGTAAAACATCACAGAGTATCACATTCACTGGTGTAAAAGAGACGCTCATCAGTAAGAGCAAAGCCAATTACACAATTGCTCAAATGCTCATCCATAACCAACGATTCGTCAACATCTCAAAAAGTATCGCCGCAGCAAAGTCAACTGAACAAGCCCCGCCAAACAAAAGCCGAAATACTTCTAACAGCTCGAGACGATCGCCGCACGGACCAGAAGGCACAATCCCAAGCCCGCACCCCCGCGCCAAAGATAGAAACCGTTACCTGCTTGTACTGAAACTCGATCGTGTAAGACAGAAGCATCGGGCTGATATCGCCGGCGTCGGGCCTCGAGACGGACACGATCGCCGCCTTCGGGAGCTCGTCGAAGATCCGGGCCACCTCCGCGGAGCCCTGGCGGAACGACGGGAAGGACGACGCCGTCGCCTGGGACGGCTCCGACTCCATCTGGAAGTACCGGTGCCCGCCGGTCCCCATCAGCTGCTCCGACGCCATCGGAGCTCCGGGAGAAAAAAACAATCCTCCCCCCGATCGAGGAACGCGACGGCTCCTTCCTTCCTTCCTTCCGGCGCCGATCGATGGGGCGCGCTCCGAGGTTTCCAAGTTCCGAACGGGATCTCTCCGGCGAGCGTCGAGAATCTCGGGCGGCGATCGCGAAGGACGGAATGCGGTTTTCGATCGGAATTCTGGATCTCTAGAGAGAGAGAGAGAGAGAGAGAGAGAGAGAGAGTTTGGGTTGATTTCGCTGTACACAACTGCAACACGAAAACTGAAAATAGCGACGATACGAAAATCTGGAAAATTTCTCCTTCTTCTTCTTTTTTTAATTCTTATTAATTTAATCGAATTTCCGAGTAGATGGCCGGGGTGCGGTCTTCTAGAATCGGAGCATGCCTTCCTCCTTAATCAATGAATTAAATTAAGTTAATTATATGGTTAATTGGTATTTTTTTTTTTTTTTTGGGGGAGGTGGGAAGGCATGCAAGGATTTGACTAATCGTTATGAACAACCTAATAACGTGAAAAGTTAGGTGGAACCATATCGATGATTTGGCTTGTTTATATGGAAATGTTTCTGTAGTCGTTACTTTCTGTGTGGTTCGTCGTAGTAGAGTGGTGATCGTAATGGGATACCGATGTTAACTTTGTTCATGAGAAATAAATTTATTTTGTCGACACCGAAGCGAGAACAAAGTTCAATCTAAAAACATAAGCCATCAGTGAGCAAGACGATCGACGAATTACGAGCTTGTCGATTAAAAGGGATTGGCAGCATATGGTGCGAAATTTATCAACGAAAGCCTTTGCCTAAATTTAAGAGAAAATGATCGGTAAAGTCATCGAGAGCAAATGATCCCAGATTCTGATTAAGTGTTGAGATAGTACAATTAATGAATTGAACAGAAGTTCGGGGAGTTGGTAACGTTGAAATGGCAACGAAGATATATCACGCTGGTTTGGAAAAATTGGGTTTTCGTTGATTTTATTGTTAATCTTTTAAAGTGAAGGCACACCCGTGATGATGAACATCTAAGATTAACAATGATCGGTGACCGTATATTGTACATCTACGTTTAGTTGTCTAGATTTTTAGTTAGAATACGACTGGATAGAATGAGATATGAAATGAGGAGATTTTTTTTATATCTTATCCACTCTTTGATGAATCACAGTAATAAAACTAGATACTTTCGCATCCTATCACGTATATTGTTTGGTATGAATGATATATCGATGTAAATGAACTTGAAAATGCACGAACGAATAAGAATCTCACTACTAAAGAAACAACAAATACACAAACGAAGATAACCTCCATCAATTAATCCATCATTATTGTACCATCTAAGTCTTAAACAACAGAAGAGCTCATTGCAATATTCTAGAATGATAGGTTCATCTATGACAATAAATGTAAACGAGTTCTAGCAACATAGCTAGATCAGTCAACAAATGCTATATCTAGTAAGAGAAAGAAAAAATGATCATGTACCTTCACAATTCCCAAAAAGGTATAGAGTACTTCAACTTTCTTGCCATTTTGGTCAAGTTTCAACATGAACCACAGAGTTACAAAGGAGAAGGAACTTCGACAATCTTATTGTTTTCGTAGACTTTTGACCTGAACCATAGAGGTAAAATGAGTTTTAACTCTTTTGCAGTTTTTTGTGAAAATTTAACAATGATCTAGAGATACAGGCAAGGAGGAAACAAAGAGGGTAGAGATTTTTTTTTAGAATTCTTATTGGCCCTCATTCTTCAAGAATAAGAGAAAATCATTTTCAAATTTGAATTTGTTCGTGTAAAATCTAGGTTCTTCTACTTCATTTTTATTTCCTATTTTTTATATTTTTATTTCTTTTTTTATTTATTCCCTTCCATCATTCCTCAATAAAAATTTAGTAAACAATAAATTATACTTATATATAAAACATGTAGAAAATATAAATGCTAAATACATATATAGAAGATATATTATATACTAGAAAGAAATTCAAAATAAAAATAAAAATAGGAATAAATAAAAACGAAAATTGTTATTATTTTTTGTCACATTGAATTTTCTTTATTTATATGAGAATACAAACATTATTAATATTTAATTATTATTTTAATCTCATTAATTGAAAAAATTTGTTATTCGAGAAAAATAGCTTTTATACCATAGATAAAATAAATCTTATCTACTTTTATCCTACCTCGTTCATGAGATATTTTTATTCAAATTATACCATTTTTATATTCGATTTTATCCTATTTTGGGTAGGAGTGTAATAATGGGCTTAAATAACCCATTATTTTGTTTAGAACCCAGCCCATTAATTGACCCTTTATCTTCAATGCAAGGGTTAAAGAAGCAGACCCTCCATGGCCGAAAACAAGAGGGAAAGAAGAAGACGCACGCAGAGAAGAAGTAAAGGGGGCGGAGGGAAAATCTTTGTGCATTTACGTTCCGGACGACTTGACAAGACGAATCAACACTGTTTTGCAATGCCGGGTAAGTAATCGAGGCCTCTATTCATCTAATCATAATGATTTCGGAAATTAGGGCACAAATTTGAAGGAATATTGATTTTGAATTACAAGGCTCTATTGAGGAGTTATTAAGATACGATTTTGTGTGGAATGATTGTTTATGGTGTTGTTGAGCGGTGGGGTTTGTCGAGTAACTATTTCAAAGTATGGTTTGTCCGGGATGAATTTCAGAGGTTTCGTGTTTGAGTTACGCGTATCGGATAATACGCGTAATGGAGAAAAGTGAACGTCTACTATAACCGATTTTATTCATTAGCATTAGGAGTTGTTTTATCGACAAGTAAGTGTAGTTCAGTCAAGCAGTTAGTTAAAAGTAGATTTTACTTGATTTTTAATACCGTGTTTCGGTTAATTGTTAGGAATTCGAGTGCGTCGGCTCTAGTAACTACATAGGTTGGTTTTCGGCTTTTTTCAGGTGAGTGGTACTATTTCTTTTATGAATTTACAAGCTCATGTTTTGAAAATGGTAATATTATAATATAGTAAGAGTTATTAAGAGCATGTTTTCAGTATAAATGGGATCGAACTTTTACCATCTTTTAGTCTATTGACAATATATTGGAAAGTCTTACAAAGTAGCTTGAAATGAGTATTTGTGAATGTTTTGCTTAAATGTTTTGTGAAAGGAATTACCAAAAGCTATTTGTATTGGATGCGAAATGTTTTATGAAATGGATTCTATTTGATGATAGAAAATGATTATGTGATTCGGTGTGTGAAACCGGTTTATGAAATGACTTTCTGATGTTAATTGTGAGTTGTCGGAGAAAGATTTTGGTTGTTATGGCTCATATCGCTATGATGAGAACCCATTGAGAGGGAGTATGCATACTGTTAAGACGTCCTTCCGGGCTGAGCCGCCAACTGATATAGGTGGTAGACCTAGCCAAGGGGGATAACCTTGGCCGCCTTTGTTATGACGTTAAACATGACCATAGTTTGATAGTGAGCATTAGATTCGTCGATGGAATGGACCATCGACATGTGATTTGATGAGATTAGTCAATGGATAGACCATTGATGGTTGTTGTTGTCGAGTAGATTTTATTGACTAATCTTGTACATTATAAAGTTTTGTTGAAAAGCTATCATATATTTTTTATATTTTACGTATACCGTATATTGAATTTGTAACGAGGAGTTATGATGTCATTTTATAGCGTTGCGTGTGATTGTTTGATCCACTTAGAAGAAATATATTACTTAGTGAGCTGTGATAACTCACTTCTTTCATCTTACTTGCTTTTCGGGTTCTTCAGCAAGTCGCAAGTAGGGCGTGAGCGTATCGTTCTCAGGAGGACTTTTGGTGGTGGGGATTTTTAATATGAGATGTATATAGCTAATGAGCTTCTAAGTTAGTTGTGGTGGATATGTATATATCTTTTTGATGGATTATATTGAACTCTGATACCGTAACTAGATGAACTTTTTATCACATATATATGGATGTATATATTTGATATTAGGTTGAGTTTTGGTTTTGTTGAGGTTGCGTCCTTACGTGTTAAGACGGCCGTGTTATGCCTTTGCTCTTTTGAGTTGGGAGTGTGACATTTGTTGGTATCAGAGCTTAGGTTTTGATCTTTTGAGTATAGATATGGATGGGAAGTTGTGAGATTGAATGATAGTTTTAGCACGTTGATCTTTTAGGAACTAAGGTTATGTTTCGCCTTGGATCCAGGTTATCATGCGTTCTAACACGGAGACACTTGCCTCAATTCGTAAGAATAGCAAAGGCAAGCGAGTCATTACCCTTGACACTAGTGATATGCCTCAAGTAAGACACGGCTTTGACAAAAAGACGAGATGATGCAAACTCGGACTCACAGGAGACAAGAGATGAGCGTCAGAAACCAGTGGCTGATATATTTGAAGCTTGCCAAGTAGTTCTTGATTTTCATCGTCAGCTAAAAGAAACTGGTACACCTGGAGTTCTTGAATCTGGGAATGACGTAGGTTGTACCTTAGCCCAATTTAGGAAGTCGAAGCCACCCGTTTTCAATGGGAAAGCTGATCCGCTCGCTGCTAAACGTTAGATTAGGAAAATTGAGGGAATCTTCAGAGCTGAAGGAGTCCCCGAGGATTGAAAGATTGATTTTGCCACCCAATGTTTGGAGAGTGAAGCTGAGTATTGGTGGGAAGGAATGAGGCCAACTCTTAGAGGCAGGGATGTTATTATATCTTGGAAGGATTTTGTGGAGGCTTTTAACACTCAATTCTTTCAAGAATCATTCCAAGCGAAGATGAGGGGCGACTTCGTATATATATATATATATATATCTCATGGTGACTCTACCGTTTTGGAGTATGCAGCACGCTTCAACCAGTTGAGTAGATTTGCGGAGCATTTTGTGGCCAGTGAGAAGGATAAAGCTGAACATTTCTAGAGAGGACTTCGGCCCAAGATCTATTTCACACTCGTACCTCTTCTATTAACAACTTACAAAGACGTGCCGGAACGAGCGATCAGGGTTGAACAAGACACGTTGGAGCACAGGACACAAGGTGGTCATCAACAAAAGAAGCCGAAGTTCACGGAATTCCAAGAAAGCTATACTAGTGGTAGCAACAAGCAAAGAAGCATTAGCCGCCCTAGAAAGGATAAAAGTCAAACTATTCAAGGTCCTTGCACTACATGTGGAAAACAACACAGTGGTCAATGTTATTGGAAGACGAGAGTTTGCTTTCTATGTGGAAAGATGGGACACATGCGACAGAATTGTCCTATGCAGAGGAATGCTCCAGTGAGTAATAGATTATGTTTTGTACGCAACCTGGACATTTAGCACGTACTTGTTCCATGAGGAAGGATGTGCCTTCAGTTGGTAGACCTCAAGAAAATCTGCAAAAGTAAAGGACGACTGGGAAAATTTTTGCGATGACGGAGGAGGATGCGGCAGCATCTAATGCAGTTGCTACAGGTAATATTTTTATTGCCTTGCGATATGCTTATGCATTATTTGATCCCGGTGCTACGCATTCCTTTATTTCTACTGAATTTGCAAAGAAACTTGGTGTTCTACCCAAGCCTCTTGAATGTGAAATGCACGTTGATACTTCTACTGGTGATTTCTTGATTGCTGATCATGTGTTTACGAGATATGTTCTCTAGATTGATAATGTTGAAATGCCAGTAGATTTGGTGGAGTTAGATATACAAGATTTGATGTTATTCTGGGGATGGGTTGGTTATCAACATTTCATGCTACTGTTGATTGTTATTCCAAAAAGGTCATCTTTCAACTTCCCAATCAGCCTGAATCCTCTTTTTCGGGAAGCTGTAAAGGTATTTTTCCAAGTTCGATTTTAGCTTTGCAAGCGAGGAAACTTTTAAGGAGAGGTTATTGTGGTTATCTGGCTTATGTAAAAGATACAAGTAAAGAAATTGTAAAGCTAGAAAATATTTCTATTGTCAGGGAATTCTCCGATGTATTTCTTGAGGATTTACCTGGTTTGTCTCTTGATAGAGATATTGAGTTCTGTATTGATTTGATGCATGGTACAATGCCTATCTCTAAGGTGCCATATCGAATGGCACCATCTGAATTGAAGGAATTAAAAACACAGCTACAAGAATTGTTGGATAAGGGTTTTATTAGACTTAGTGTTTCGCCTTAGAGAGCTCCTGTTCTCTTTGTGAAAAAGGACGGTAGCATGCAACTTTGTATAGCTTACCGAGAACTTAACAAGGTGACGATAAAAAACAAATATCTTATGCCCCGAATTGATGATTTATTTGATCAGCTTCGGGGAGCTCATGTATTTTCTAAGATCGACATTCGTTTTGGGTATCATCAGTTGAAGATAAAAGCAGATGATGTGCCTAAAACTGTTTTTAGGACAAGATATGGGCATTATGAATTTCTTGTCATGCCTTTTGGGTTAACAAATGCGCCTACTGCTTTCATAGATTTGATGAACAGGATATTCAGGCAATATCTTGACAAATTTATTGTGGTGTTTATCGATGATATTTTGGTATACTCGAGGAGCTTGGAGGAGCATGAGCAACTTTTGAAGTTTGTCTTACAAACCTTGCGTGAAAAGAAGTTATTCGCCAAATTCAGTAAGCGTGACTTTTGGCTTGATCATATAGAGTTCTTGGGTTATGTAATTTTAAAGGATAATATCTCAGTTGACCCAAAGAAAGTTGAAGCGGTTATTTAGTGGAATCGCCCGACCAATGTAACTAAAGTGAGAAGTTTCTTTGGGTTAGCTGGCTATTACAAACGATTTGTGGAAGGTTTTTCCAAAATCGCTGGTCTACTTATTTGCCTAACTCAGAAAGGAGTTAAATTTGCTTGGTTGGATAAGTGCGAGATAGTTTTCAAGAGTTGAAGAGGCGGTTAGTGTCAGCTCCTATATTAACCTTACCTTCAAGAACTAGCAGCTTCACAATTTTCTGTTATGCATTTAAAGAAGGTTTAGGTTGTGTTCTTATACAGCATGGTAAAGTCGTGGCCTATGCCTCCAGACACTTGAAAGCATACGAGAAGAACTATCACACTCATGATCTGGAGTTGGTGGTAGTTGTATTTGCCTTGAAAATATGGCGGCACTACTTGTATGGGGAAAAATGTGAAGTTTTCACTGATCATAAGAGTTTGAAGTATATCTTTACTCAGAAAGAATTGAATAAGAGGCAGAGGAGATGGTTAGAACTTTTGAAAGATTATGATTTGTCTATTAATTATCATCCAGGTAAGGCACATGTAGTAATAGATGCCTTGAGTCGTAAATCTTTTGGAAACATGGCGGCGTTGCTCACTTCTCAGAGGATTATCCTCAAGAATATGAGGAAGCTAGACCTTGAGGTATTGGTACATCAGCTGGGTACTCGGATAGCAAATCTTCGAGTACAACTAACGTTGATTGACAGAATTAAGGCTAAACAGAATGAGGATCTTCAGTTGGAGAAGATTAGAGAAGGCGTAGAAGCTGGAAGACAAGAGGACTTCGGGATCCATGTAGATGGGTCGTTGGGGTTTCATAGTCGGCTATGTGTTCCTGATGACTTATAATTGAAAAAGGAAATATTGCAAGAATCTCATAGCACAAGATTCTCTATTCATCCGGGAAGCACTAAGATGTACAGAGATTTGAGAGAGAACTTTTGGTGGATTAACACGAAAAAAGACATTGTGAAGTTTGTCGATCAATAAATGGTTTGCCAACAAGTAAAAATTGAGCATCGGAAACCTAGTGGCCAGCTGCACCACTTGAGATACGTAAATGGAAGTGGGAGCATATCACCATGGACTTCATCATCGGGTTATCGCAGATGCCCAGCGGTAAGAATGCCATATAGGTGATTGTCGATCGATTGACTAAATCTGTGCACTTTTTTTTCATACCGATTCGATCTTTCACTAGAAGACATGGCAAAGCGGTATGTTAATGAGATAGTGAGGCTTCATGGAGTTCCAGTAAGCATTGTTTCCAACAGAGATATCAAATTTGTGTCTAACTTTTGGAAGAGTTTACAAAGAGCGTTGGGTACTCAACTCAATTTTAGCACAGCTTTTCATCCACAGACAGATGGTCAGTTGGAGAGAACCATTCAGGCATTAGAGGATATCCTACGATCCTACATTATTGACTTTGGCGGTTCGTGGGATGAACACCTGTATTTGGCGGAATTTTCTTATAACAACAGCTATCATTCTAGCATTAAGATGGCTCCATTTGAAGCATTGTATGGTCGGAAATGTAGAACTCCTATTTGTTGGGACGATATTGGTGAGAAAAGACTAATCGGCCCCGAGTTGATACAACAGTCAAAAGAGAAAGTTATGCTGATTCGAGAGCATCTGATAATAGCACAAAGCCATCAAAAAAGCTATGCAGACCTTAGAAGGCGCAAGATTGAGTTCAATGTAGGAGATCATGTATTCCTCAAAGTTTCTTCAATGAAGGGCGTTATGAGATTTGGTACTCATGGCAAGTTGAGTCCAAAATATGTGGGACTATTCCTGATATTAAAGAAGATTGGCAAAGTTGCTTATAAATTGGCTTTGCCACTAGCATTATCTGGAGTGCATAATGTGTTCCACGTGTCCTTATTGCGGAGATACGTACCAAATCCTGGACATGTACTAGATTTTACACCATTGAAGTTAAAGGAGAACTTAACTTATGAAGAGCAGCCTATACGCATTGTCGATAGAAAGGATCAAGTGTTGCGATGACGCATTATCCATTACGTGAAGATTCAATGGCAAAACCATACTAAAAGGGAGGCCACTTGGGAACTCGAAGAAAAGGCACGACGTAAATACCCGAACTTGTTTGACGATTGAGGTACGTCTAAATTTCGAGGACGAGATTTTTGTAAGGAGGATAGAATGTAATAATAGGCTTAAATAACCCATTATTTTGTTTAGAGCCCAGCCCATTAATTCACCATTTATCTTCAACGCAAGGGTTGAAGAAGCAAACTCTCGGTGACCGAAAACAAGAGGGAAAGAAGAGGATGCATGCAGAGAAGAAGAAAAGGGGGAAGAGGGAAAATCTTCATGCATTTACGATTCGGACGACTCGACAAGCCGAATCAACGCCGTTTTGCAACGTCGAGTAAGTAATCGAGGCCTTTATTCGTCTAATCGTAGTGATTTCGGAAATTAGGGCATAAATTTGAAGGAATATTGATTTTGAATTACGAGGCTCGATTGAGGAGTTATTAAGCTGCGATTTTGTGTGGAATGATGGTTTATGGTGTTGTAGAGCGGTGGGGTTTGTCGAGTAACTATTTCGAAGTATGGTTTGTCCGGGATGAATTTAAGAGGTTTTGTGTTCGAGTTACGCGTATCGGATAATACGAGTAACGGAGAAAAGTGAACGCCTGCTATAACCGAGTTTATTTGTTAGCGTTAGGAGTCGTTTTATGGACAAATAAGTGTAGTTCAATCGAGCAGTTAGTTAAAAGTAGATTTTACTCGGTTTTTGATACCGTATTTCGGTTAATTGTTAGGAATTCGAGTGCATTGGCTCGAGTAACCACATAGGTTGGTTTTCGGCTTTTTTCAAGTGAGTGGTACTATTTCTTCTATGAATTTACTAGCTCATGTTTTGAAAATGGTAATGTTATAATTTAGTAAGAGTTATTAAGAGCATGTTTTCTGCATAAATGGGATCGAACTTTTACTATCCTTACGAGGTTTTTGAGTACGACGTCCTTTCTTTGTACTTGGTGCGTTAAAAGTATAAATACATCTTACTTTACCAAAAAAAAAACTTTTACTATCTTTTAGTCTATTGACAATATATTGGAAAGTCTTACAAAGTAGCTTGAAATGAGTATTTGTGAATATTTTGCTCAAATGTTTTGTGAAAAGAATTACCAAAAGCTGTTTGTATTGGATGCGAAATGTTTTATAAAATGGATTCTATTTAATGATAGAAACTGATTATGTGATTCGGTTTGTGAA
Source organism: Syzygium oleosum (assembly GCF_021117445.2). NCBI lineage: Eukaryota > Viridiplantae > Streptophyta > Magnoliopsida > Myrtales > Myrtaceae > Syzygium > Syzygium oleosum. The sequence goes on from NW_026607490.1 coordinate 12,586,126, forward strand.
ATCGGTTTATGAAATGACTTTCTGATGTTAATTGTGAGTTGTCAGAGAAAGATTTTGGTTGTTATGGCTCATATCGCTATGATGAAAACCCATTGAGGGGGAATATGCATACTGTTAGGATGTCTTTCTCGGCCGAACCGCCGGCTGATATAGGTGGTAGACCTAGCCAGGGGGTAAACTTGGCCGCATTTGTCACGCCGTTAAACGTGACTATAGTTTGATAGTGAGCATTAGATTCGTCGATGGAATGGACCATCGACGTGTGATTTGATGAGATTAGTCAATGGATAGACCATTGGTGGTTGGTGTTGTTGTCGAGTAGGTTTTATTGACTAATCTTGTACGTTACAAAGTTTTGTTGGAAAGCTATCATATATTTTTGATATTTTACATATATTGTATATTGAATTTGTGACGAGGAGTTATGATGTCATTTTATAGCGTTGCATGTGATTGTTCGATCCGCTTAGAAGAAATATATTACCCGCTGAGCCGTGGTAGCTGACTCCTTTCATCTTACTTACTTTTCAGGTTTTTCAACAAGTAGCAAGTAGGGCGTGAGCATATCGTTCTCGGGAGGACTTTTGGTGATGGGGATTTTTGGTATGAGATGTTATAGCTAATGAGCTTCTAAGTTAGTTGTGGTGGATATGTATATATTTTTTTGATGGATTATAGTGAACTCTGATACTGTAACCAAATGAACTTTTTATTACATATATATATATATATATATATGGATGTATATATTTGATATTAGGTTGAATTTTGGTTTTGTTGAGGTTGCGCCCTTGCGTGTTAGGACGGCCGTGTTATACCCTTGCTCTTTTGTGTTGGGGGTGTGACAAGGAGTCAAACAAATTTATCATGATTGTTACTTTTACTACATAGCATAGCCTAAGCCTTCTAAAAATTGATTAAAGGAAGGACTGATCGCTCTATACTTTTTCAAATATCACAAAAATATATAATTTTCGCATGCTAATCGAATATTAGCAATTTCTCCTCTCTTTCGGGGAGACAAGATAGGACCAATATGCTACATAGGCCAGCTACAAAGGACAAAACGTCTATTTAGAAACTAACGATTGAAGTGAACAACTCAGCGTGAGTCATCCCTTTACTTTGGCGCACATCTTCATTGCCATTAAGTAGCTTGGTTTAGTGCAACCAATTTGCGAAAATAATTAAGTTTTAATTCCTACCCAATCTATAACTTGAGATGGTTTTGTGTTAAAATAATGGATTAATACCACAAAAACCTACAAACTGGTACATCAGTGATAAATTTACCCAAAAATAATCTTTGAATTACCAAGAATCCAAAACGGGCATACGCATGACATATTTACCATATGTTAACTTTTGTCAAATTTTTCCGTTAATTTGTTTGATGAGATGATACATGGCAGTTGACATTGCAAGTCCACGTGGAAATTTGTATGTGTTAATATCACGAAAACCCCATACCGGTACATCTGTGACAAATTACTCCAAACTTATACATGTGTGATACATTTACCCAGTTATCTTTCATCAAATTTTACCGTTAAATTTAGCGAGAACTGTAGATTTTTTTCTTCTTCATCAAGTCCTTCATCGTCATCTTTGTCTAAGGTCGTGGAAATTACGAACATCATTTAGCGAGAACTTTTTAATGACACTTTTAGTGGACGTTACTCTGATTGACTATCACTATTGCTATCATCACTCTCACTAGCATCCTCATCAAAATTACCATCACCAAGAGCACCACAACCATCACCAAGAGCAGCTCCTTCAATATATACTTTAATAACATCAAAGCTCGATCCTAGAATCATCAATTCTAGGACTCGATCATCACCAAAAATCTTCACAACACCACCTCTCAAGGAATACCTAGAAATTCGGTACCATAACTTTTGAACTGTGTATCCTAGACCAATTACAGCTTTAACAATTGCATTATAGTTCACTATCATTGACTTACAACCATGGAGATATTCTACATGGCGGCCTGTATACATCGTGATGTCTCCAACTCATAAGTCAACCTAGGTTAAGTGCAATTGTAATTCATTAGACATCTACAAGAGAGTAACAAACAAACCAATTAGCTTGTAAAAACCTCTCATTGATAACTAGCAAAGATGGGAAAATCAAGTTCGACAAACAAGATGAGAAGGTCAAGTTCGGCAAACAAGCTTGCTTGGTATTTTTCAAGTTCCACATACAAACCAAAATAGTGAACTCTCATAAGACAGGTCAAATCACACTCGAAGTAAACCGGAAATAAGTGACAAACTTATGCGAATCTAGTTTTGGCATTTCATCGGGCATGTGGTCTACAGTTAATCATATCATTCATATATAAGTTTCACATTATAAATTGATACACGTACAATTCATGGTTGGAAATACCACTTAACACTAATGAAGACATGAATTAACACGAAAGACCAATATTGTGACATCCCCGAATTCGGGCATAGGAAGCCGAAGGTATGTGATAAAAGATTGGACAAGTAGTCCAAGCCGATGGTCGGTAATGAAACGGATAACATGGTCGGAACGAGTGTACTGAGGGTTGGTCATGGTTTAATCAAAAGATTGTCCATGAATAGGCCTAGGGATCGACAGTGGAATGACTCCCCGATTACGCAAGACGATTAGAGTAATATGACCGTGGAGTGACCCTTCGACCATAAGGGTCGTTAGTGGGACGGTCCAGGATAGCTATGGATCAGTACTGTGTCGGCATGTGTCGGTCGTGAGTGATACCGCACGGCCATGCATCGGCCACAGATGACCATGAGTTAATTTCGAGGTACTGGATTCCACAAGGCCACATGACAATCGAGGGTCGACCATGGATCAATGATACTCGAACGTGGACTGGTCGCGAATCGGTCATGAATCGTTGCGTCAAGTCGGGTAGGCCATGGATGAACCATGTGCCAGGCCATGAGCCCAATGACTTGGCCACAGACTAAGTTATGTGCCGGCCGCGGACTAAGTTATGTGCCGGCTAGGCCTTGTGCCCGGACATGACCGGCCATCGTGACCGTCAGTTAGGCCACGGGCCGGCAACGTGCCCGGCCGTGTGCCGGTCATTGTGTCTGACCCTTGTGCCAGGCAATGTGCTCATCAAATTCGATTCCGATCTAGTCCCGTACCCAATGGACTTGGCCATGAGCCCTGCATTGTGCCCATACATGAGCCAATGCATGTGTTAGACTCATGAACCGGCCCCTTGCTCATGTGGGTCGGCATTGTGCTCGGCATGTTGCTCATGCAGCCGGCGTGGTGCTCGGCACATCGCCCGACGCAGCGCCCGTGCGGCCCGACCATGTGCCCGTGTGGCCCAGTCGCGTGCCCGTATGGGCTAACAGTGCAACCGGCCTATTACCCAGTTAGACCCGGTCACGCGCCCAGCCAGCCGATTAGCTTGAGTTTATTCCATTTAACTTGGACCTTGATTTGGTTGTGTTAGGTGATATTTGAGGACATTCTCGCATCGAACCTCGGATTAAATGGAATTGTTATGCGTATTTTGTCGCGAAAAACCCTCGGAAAACAAGTTAGATATTACGATGCGGGGTTGCGTGTTAACTATCGATTAGTCGGTTTGTGTGAACCGGTTGACCTGAATCATCTGTGAGTGGAACCAACAATCCCAGAGGACCAGAATTGAGTCCCACGGTTCAGAAATTAGAAGGAACTAGAGACAAAAATATTGACCAAGTCAATTCTCTAAAAGCCACCAATAATGGACCCTAAGCTTAGGTGTCCCACTTCATTTATTTCTGACCAGCTGAGTTGTGCATCTCATTAAATGAAGTTTGATGACTCGTAATCATCAATTATTGACACAAAACAAGGGGGAAGTCGGCCAAGGAAGAGGGAGCCGAGAGAGAGGCCAAGAGAGAGAGAAAGGGAGAGAATTAGAGCCAATAATGGCTTAGATTTGTCTAGATCACCTTCATTATGCTCTTTGGCTCATGTCCATTAATAACCTTAGACTTTGAAGCCCTTTCATGATGACAAATCCTTAAATGACCTTAGACTTTAGGGACCCCCCTGTCATGATGAAATTTTGTCTATTCTTTTGCTTTGGTCACTATAAATAGAGGAAGTCCCAATTTGTTGAGAATTACTCACACCATCACCATCTCTCCCCTCATTCTCACGCCCAAACACACACACACACCACCGGCTACTTGCTCTCTTATTTCCTTGTTCATGCCCAAGGAGAATTCCCCACTGACTCTCTCTTTTCTTTTGATTCGGCCAAGCTAGAGAGCCACGCCCGAGACTCCCTTGTTCACCGCATGCCTTTCACTTTCTAGTTCTTGTTTTATTTGTTTGAGTAAGTGAATTCCCTAATATCGGGAAAGGAAATTGAGATGCGTTGTAACATGGTTTGCTTGGACCGTTTATCGGTTACTTGGACGATTATAGCTTGTTCCTTCTTTGGCTAATGATGTTCACGCGTGACAATCATGTTTGATGTTGTTTGTTGTTTCGTAGCATGAACTTTGCTATTGATTTGCCATCGGTGCCGATACGGTAAGAGCCAACTTATGCTAACGGCGATTGATTCATCATCACTTGATATTAGTGTTTTCACTTATTGAGTCTCCCCAACTCATTCCCCGTTATTTTTCTTCTTTTTAGGTTCGTAGGATGACGTCTCCCCCTACCCGGTTTGGTAATCCCGTGGAGATGAGAGCCGAGTTGCTCACGGTGATAGATGCCCGAGAAGGTCGTGCCTATCGTCGGATTACGACGTATATTATGGTAGATGAAGGCCATGAGGACTTGGTTCCTCATCCGTACGTGGCGTGGTATCGCCTCGCGAACGGAGATTAGGTTGGACCCCTACATGGGTTCAACGGGCCGTTTGGCGGCACAGAAGGACCGGCTCTGGGGAAGGCCACAGGCGGGGTGTAAGACGGCCAGACGGACGGGATGCGGGGAGGAGACGAGCGTGGAGCAAGGAGCGAGTAGCCATAAGAAGTAGTGGGAGTAGGATGACCAAGCCAAAGTTTTGTTTGTTCATAGTTAACTCGTGTGCAGAACCGCCTTGACGATGGCATGTAAAAAATAAGCAAGGGCCCGAAAAAGGGGCTTGTCAAAATAAGCACGCATCATGTAAATACAACATGCGATGTTTGCTTATATTACTCATGTTATCTTGTTTATTTCTATTTGCTTCCGCTTGCGCATTGTTAAAAATAAATGGGTCGCTTTAACGTATTTCCACAAGTCACGGCTCCGTTTGGATCATGTTCGGTCGTCAAGTATCGATCTTGATTCCAGATTGGGACGTGACAGTGGTATCGTTTTTTGTATCAATGCAGGTTTTCCCTCCAGTAGGTGCAATTCGAGGCAACTTGCGATTGGACGATCCGACGAGGGCGGGGAGTGGCGCAGGGGCCATACGACCTGAACATTGTGCGGCATCTAAGTAGGTGATGCCGAGGTCATGAATGCCTGAACATTATGCGGCTTCTAACATGAAGTGGCGTCGGGGCAATAATACTTGATCATTGAGCGGCTTTTGACAGAGGTGGCGCCGGGGCAAAACGCCTGATCATTGTGCGGCCTTTGGGTAGAAGTGGTGCCGGGGTATATACCACCTGATCATTAAGCGGCTTCCGAATAAAAGTGGCACTGGAGTGAAAGATCTGATCATTGAGCGGCTCCTAGCAGGGTTCTAGGATGGCTAAAAAAACGAAAATAACCGAACGGTGCACCGAATTGTGGAAAATGGTTCTAAAAGCCAATCGGAAATATAGACCTAGAGTGATAAGGCGCACTGAAGTTGGGGTAGTTAGCCAGGAAACACCCTGCGCATGTGATTGTTTGTTTGCTTGGTTAGTGAATAGGCCTTGGTTGATAATCTTTTGATCACTCAGTGACAAAAAAAAAAAATCTTTTGATCACTCACCTATTCTTGCGTTGTAGAAAGCCCTAGTAGAATACCAACAGCAGTATGAGTGCTCAGGACCCGGCTACGACCTCGAAAGGAAAGTCAAAGCAAGATCCTCGAATAGACGGAATTTTGCAGGCTCTTGCGACCGTTGGGGATTTGCTGGGACAACAGGTTCAGCAACAGCTGCCCAATGCTAAGAATGCAGTGGCAAACGGAATGGGAATGGTGACCGTACAATGCACGAGTTAGCCGAGCAATTCTTGAAACTGCGACTCTCGAAATTTGTAGGGACAGGGGATCCCGAAGAAGCGGAAACCTGGATAGACGAGCTGCAAAAGATATTTGAACTGTTAAAATGCTCCGAAGAAGAGAAGGTGACCTTGGCAACATACCAATTATAGGGTAATGCCAATCATTGGTGGAAGGCGACGAAGAAAATCGTATTCCTAGAGAATATTGCTGTCACTTGGAATGCCTTCGTTGAGGCATTCAACAGAAAGTATTTTTCCAAGTGTGCTCGAGATAGAAAGGTGAAGGAATTTCTGCAACTCCGTCAAGACAATATGACAGCGGATCAATATGAGTAGAAATTCGCTCAACTATCAAGGTACGCCCCTAAACTTATTAAAGACCAGGTAGATAGGGCAACGCGATTCTAGGATGGTTTAAAACCCGATATCTGGAGTCAGCTGGTACCTTTAAACTTGAAGGACTATAATGAGTAATATGAACGAGCCCAACTGATCGAGAAAGAATTGCTGGAGAGGGTGACTCTGGCAAAGCCTCACTATTTTGCTCCTCGGGCAAATCAGCGCTCGGGCGAAAGACCTTTGGCAAAAGGAAAGCGCCCCTTTATTCCGAATAAGAAGCAAAATTTTCCAAAGGTGACTACGGATACGTGTTCTAGTTGCGGGAGGTGACATGGTGATGCTCCGTGCCCACTTCGCACGGGAGCATGCTTCGGGTGTGGCCAACAGGGTCACATGGTAAGAGACTGTCTACAAAGGCGACAGGGAATGCCTTCACAACAAAGGCAAGCGATAGCATCAACTAAAGTTCAGCCTCGTTATAACAATGGCAATCGTCTCCGAGCATAAAGACGAATATATGCACTTACTCAAGAAGATGCTGAGAACTCCAAAGCAGTGATTACAGGTACGGTTTTCCTCAACAACCGTGTTGTATATGCATTATTCGATACTGGAGCTACACATTCATTTGTATCTAAACAATTTGTGCGCCTGGCAAAAATTGAGATGAAACCTTTAGAAAATGCACTTAGTGTTTCTACTCCTATGAAAGATGAAATACAGACTACCCTAGGATGCCAAGGGTGTAAGATTATTATAGGTGGGATGGAGGATATTATAAATCTAGCGGTACTGGCCATGTATGATTTTGATGTTATCATAGGCATGGACTGGCTCTGTAGATAGAGGGCCAATATAGACTGCTATAGCAAGGTAATCTAGTTTAATCCACTTGATCGTTCCTGCTATACATTTGTGGGAAATGGAGGAGGACCTTCTACTTCTTTGATTTCTGCATTAGAAGCAACCCGACTTTTGAAAAAGGGGTGTCGCGGGTACTTGGCAACCATAGAAAATAAGTCAAAGGAAGAAGATCCAAAGTTGGAAGATATACTGGTGGTACAAGAATTTTCGGATGTTTTTCCAAAGGAATTACCAGGGCTACTTTGCTATTGAAGTAGCCCTTGGAACGGAGCCTATTTCCAAAGCTCCCTATAGGATGGCTTTGACCGAGTTGAAGGAACTTAAAGTGCAACTGCAAGAGTTACTTGACAAGAGATTTATCCGTCCAAGTGCATCTCCCTGGGGTGCACCAATATTATTCGTAAAAAAAAAAGACGGATCACTACGATTCCGTATCGACTATCGGCAGTTAAATAGGGTTACTATCAAAAAATAAGTACCCACTGCCAAGAATCGACAATTTATTTGATCAACTTCAAGGAGCATCCGTGTTTTCCAAAATCGACTTAAGGTCGAGATATCATCAACTAAGGATCAAGAAAGAAGGTATTCCGAAGACGGCATTCAGAACCCGATACGGCCATTATGAATTCACCGTTATGCCATTCGGCTTGACAAATGCGCCAGCTGCTTTTATGGACCTGATGAACCGAGTATTCAAGCCATACTTGGATCGTTTTGTCATAGTCTTCATTGACGACATCCTGGTATACTCGAAGACTTCGGTTGAACATGAACAACATCTGAGATTCGTGCTTCAGACGCTCAGAGAACACGCACTTTATACAAAATTCAACAAGTGCGAGTTATGGCTATCTCGTGTGGTATTTCTAGGCCATGTGATTTCGAGAGAAGGCATATCAGTGGATCCATCCAAAATAGAAGCGGTAATCAACTGGCCGAGACCAACGACCGTCACAAAAGTTAGAAGTTTCTTGGGCTTGGCAGGATACTACAGAAGGTTCGTGGAATGATTCTCTAGCATCGCTATCCCTTTAACACGATTTCTAAAGAAAGAAACGAAATTCGAATGGACTAATAAGTGTGAGCGGAGTTTCCAAGAATTGAAACAAAGGCTAATGACTACCCATTTTTTGACTATACCTAAAGGACCAAGAGGATTTAAGATATACAACGACGCCTCTTATAAATGGCTAGGCTATGTATTGATGCAATATGGCAAGGTGGTAGCCTATGCCTCGAGACAATTAAGGCCATACGAATTGAATTATCCAACTCATGATTTGGAGCTTGCTACAATCGTGTTTGCCTTGAAAATTTGATAGCACTATTTATAAATTTGTCATCTATACGGATCATCAGAGTTTGAAATATCTATTCTCCCATAAGGAGCTGAATATGAGGCAAAAACGCTGGATGGAACTTCTTAAGGACTACGATTGTAAAATATTGTACCATCTTGGCAAAGCAAACAAGGTTGCCGACGCTCTTAGTCGAAAATCGGCCATTACTCAGTTAATGGTCAAAGAATGGGCATTGCTTGAAGATGCTCGGGACTTGGATTACAAACTTGAAGTTGGACGACACCAAAGTCTACTAGCTGCTCTCATAATTGAACTAGAACTCATATTGAAAGCCAATGCATCATAACAGACAAATCTTGAGATTCAAAAGATTCAAAAAGGACTCTCAGAACAAAGAAATCCAACTTTCATATGACTGACGACGGAATCTTGAAGATCAATGGACGCCTATGCGTGCCTAACAATGAGCAACTGAAAGAAGAAATCTTGACGGAAGCCCATAAGAGCAATTATAGTATTCACCCAGATAGTACCAAAATGTACCAAAATTTGTGACAACATTTCTGGTGGAATGGTATAAAGACTGACATAGCCAAACATGTTGCTAAATGCTTAACGTGTTAGCAAATCAAGGCTCAACATTGCAAGCCTGGAGGATTATTGCAACCGTTGGAAATTCCTGAATGGAAGTGGGAACACATCACAATGGACTTCGTAATGCGATTGCCAAGAAGTCAGCGGGGAAATGACTCAATATGGGTGATTATTGATCGACTGACAAAGTCAGCCCATTTTCTTTCGATAAGAAAGAACTTTTCATTGGAAGATTATGCCGAGTTATATGTTCGCCAAATTGTGCAACTACATAGAGTCCTAGTAACAATCACATCCGATCGAGATCCGAAATTTACTGCGACTTTCTAGCAAAGTCTTCAAACCGCTATGGGAACCAAGTCACAATACAGCACTGCCTATCATCCATAGACAGATGGTCAAATAGAAAAGACTATCCAAACTCTCGAGAATATGTTGCGAGCATGCGTCGTTGATTTCAGGGGGAGTTGGGATGAACATTTTACATCTCATAGAATTCGCATACAATAACAGTTACCAGCAAAGTATCGGAATGGCACCATTCGAGGCACTATACGGTCGAGCTTGCAAAACTCCAATATGTTGGGACAAGGTCGGGGAAAAGAAGGTCACGGGTCTAGAGCTAGTTCAATTCACCAACGAGGTTATGCAAGAGATTAAGGATAAGCTTAGAACTGCCCAAAGCCGACAGAAGAGTTATGCTGACAAATGTATGAAGCCTCTAGAATTTCAAGTAGGCGACCACGTGTTTCTTAAAGTGTCACCCATGAGGGGTGTGTCGCGTTTTGGGAAGAAAGGTAAACTCAGTCCCATGTATGTAGGATCTTTTGAAATTTTAGAAAAAATAGGGAATTTAGCTTACTGGTTGGCATTGCCACCAAAACTTGCTCAGGTACATGACGTATTTCATGTATGTTGAGAAAGTATGAACCTGATCTGGAACACGTGCTGAATTTCGACGAGGTCGAATTGGACAGCAGAGTGTTCTATGTTGAGGAGCCGGTGCGGATCGTAGATCGTAAAGAGCAAGTGTTGAGAAATAAAACTGTTTCCTTAGTAAAGGTCCTATGGTGACACCATGGTATAGAAGAAGCCACCTGAGAAGGTGAGGAAATCATGAAACGTCAGTACCCGCATTTATTTAAGAAACCCAGTACGTGTTTAAATTTCAAGGACAAAATTTTATTAGAGAGGGAGAATTGTGACATCCCCGAATTCGGGCCTAGGAAGCTGAAGGTATGTGGTAAAAGATTGGACAAGTAGTCCGACCCGAGGGTTGGTAATAGAATGGACAATATAGTCGGAACGAGTGTACTGAGAGTTGATCATGGTTCGATCGAAATATTGTCTATGAATAAGCCTAGGGATCGACAATGGAATAACTCCCCGATTACGCAAGACGATTAGAGTAATATGACTATGGAATGACCCTTTGACCATAAGGGCCGTTAGTGGGACGGTTCGGGATAGCTATGGATCAGTACTGTATTGGCATGTATTGATCGTGGGTGATACCGTACGGTCATGCATCGGTCACGGATGCCCATGAGTTAATTCCGGGGTACTGGATTCCACAAGGCCACATGACAATCGAGGTCGACCATGGATCAGTGATACTCGAACGTGGATCTGTCGCGAATTGACCAAGAATCATTGCGCCAAGTCGGGTAGGCCATGAATGAGCCATGTGCCAAGCCACGAGCCCAATGGCTTGGTCGCGGACTAGGCTATGTGCCAGCCACGCCGGCCAGGCCTTGTGCCCGGACATGACCGGCCATCGTGCCTGTCAGCTAGGCCACGGGCCGGCTACGTGCCCGGCCGTGTGCCGGTCATTGTGCCTGACTCTTGTGCCAGGCAATGTGCCGGTCAGATCCGGTTATGATCTAGTCCTATGCCCAATGAACTTGACCATGAGCCATGCATTGTGCCCATGCATAAGCCAACGCATGTGTTAGACCCATGAACCGACCCCTTGCTCATGCGGGTCGACATTGTGCTCGGCACGTTGCTCGTGCAGCCGGCGTGGTGCTCGGCACGTTGGCCGTGCAGCCCGGCGCAGTGCCAGTGTAACCCGACCCTGTGCCCGTGTGGCCTAATCGCATGCTTGTATGGCCCGGCAGTGCGCCCGGCCTGGTGCCCGGTTAGACCTGGCCACGCGTTCAACCAGTCGGTTAGCTTGGGTTTATTCCATTTAACTTGGACCTTGGTTTGGTTGTGTTAGGTGATATTTGAGGACATTCTCACATCGAACCTCGGATTAAATGGGATTGTTATGCGTGTTTTGTCACGAAAAATCCTCGGAAAACAAGTTAAATGTTACGATGCGGGGTTGTGATTTAAGTATCGATTAGTCGGTTTGCGTGAACTGGTTGACCCGAATCATTTGTGAGTGGAACCAACAATCCCAGAGGACCAGAATTGAGTCCCACGGTTCAGAAATTAGAAGGAACTAGAGACAAAAATCTTGACCAAGTCAATTCTCTAGAAGCCACCAATAATGGACCCCAAGCTTAGGTATCCCACTTCATTTATTTCTGACCAGCTGAATTATGCATCTCATTAAATGAAGTTTGATGACTCGTGGTCATCAATTATTGAAACAAAACAAGGGGGAAGTCGGCCAAGGAAGAGGGAGCCGAGAGAGAGGCCAAGAGAGAGAGAAAGGGAGAGAATTAGAGCCAATAATGGCTTAGATTTGTCTAGATCACCTTCATCATATTCTTTGGCTCATGTCCATTAATAACATTAGACTTTGAGGCCCTTTCATGATGACAAAACCTTAAATGACCTTAGACTTTAGGGACCCCCTTTCATGATGACATTTTGTCTATTCTTTTGCTTTGGCCACTATAAATTGAGGAAGTCCCCATTTGTTAAGAATTACTCACGCCATCACCATCTCTCCCCTTATTCTCACGTCCAAACACACACACACCACCGACCACTTGCTCTCTTATTTCCTTGTTCACGCCCAAGGAGAAAGCCCCACCGACTCTCTCTTTTGTTTTTATTCGGCCAAGCTAGAGAACCACGCCCGAGAACTGCCCGAGACTCCTGTGTTCACCACATGTCTCTCACTTTCTAGTTCTTATTTTATTTATTTGAGTAAGTGAATTTCCTAATATCGGGAAAGGAAGTTGAGATGCGTTGTAACATGGTTTGCTTGGACCGTTTATCGGTTACTTGGACGATTATAGCTTGTTCCTTCTTTGGCTAGTGATGTTCATGCGTGACAATCATGTTTGATGTTGTTTCGTAGCGTGAACTTTGTTATTGATTTGCCATCGGTGCAGGTACGGTAAGAGCCAACTTATGCTAACGGCGATTGATTCATCATAACTTGATATTAGTGTTTTCATTTATTAAGTCTCCCCGACTCATTCCCCGTTGTTTTCCTTCTTTTTAGGTCCGTAGGATGGCGTCTCCCCCTACCCGGTTTGGTAATCCCGTGGAGATGAGAGCCGAGTTGCTCACGGTGATAGATGCCCGAGAAGGTCGTGCCTATCGTTGGATTACGACGTATATTATGGTAGATGAAAGCCATGAGAACTTGGTTCCTCACCCGTACGTGGCGTGGTATCGCCTCGCGAACGGAGATTGGGTTGGACCCCTACATGGGTTCAACGGGCCGTTTGGCGGCACAGGCGGACCGGCTCTAGGGCAGGCCACAGGCGGGGTGTAAGACGGCCAGACGGACGGGATGTGGGGAGGAGACGAGCGTGGACTGAGGAGCGAGTAGCCGTAAGAAGTAGTGGAAGTAGGATGACCAAGCAAAAGTTTTGTTTGTTCATAGTTGTCTCGTATGCGGAACCACTTTGACGATGGTATGTAAAATATAAGCAAGGACCGAAAAAGGGGCTTGTCAAAATAAGTACGGATCATGTAAATACAACGTACGATGTTTGCTTATATTACTCATGTTATCTTGTTTATTTTTATTTGCTTCCACTTGCGCATTGTTAAAAATAAATGGGTCGCTCTAACGTATTTTCGCAAGTCACGGTTCCGCTCGGATCATGTTCGGTCATCAAGCATCGATCTTGATTTCGGATCGAGACGTGACAAACATAGCAAGAGCAATATGTAAGTGTAAAAAGAGATTTATGGACAAGCAGCAAATCATGTAGGGCTGAGACATAGAAACATAAGACCAAGTTTGACACAAACCGACAATGAGCGAAGCAACTATATATGCAATTAGAAGGTTATGGCTAAGGGATACGACAAAAATGAAAGAGAGGGAGGTCCTTGGAAACATAGAGCCTCAAACGCGACCGGTATAAATCAGTGGAATGGAGGACTCTCGTTTTCCTAAAGAGTTCTTGCTAAATGCCATTCGCAATTTCCATGACCTTAGACAAAGATGATGATGAAGGACTTGATGAAGAGGAAGACGATCTAGAGTTCTCGCTAAATTTAACAAAAATTTGAAGGAAGTTAACGTAGGGTAAATGTGTCACGTATGTACCGGTTTGCGGCAAAATTTATCACATGTGTATTAGTTTAGAGTTTTTCGTAATATTAACCCATAGTTTCAACATGAACTTGCCACGTCAACTGCCACATATCATCAAACTTATTAAATTAACAACAAAATCTGACGAAAGCTAACCAAAAGTCAATACGTGTGTATCAATTTTTGGTTTTAGGTGATCCAAAAATTAGTTTGGGATAAATTTATTACTGGTGTACGAATTTGCGATTTTTCATTGTATAACCTTAAAATAATTGAGAATGAAACATTTAATCATGATATGCATGGTTTTGGGCCAAACCGAAGTTAAGTGAAAACTATCTTGGACATCTTCAGATTGCAACACCCAAAAAGGTACTATTTCAATTATATATACACTGGTTTTTGAGCTCACGCAAGTTGACTGGTCTTGCATAAGAAAGCTATGGCGAACGGCAATAAGGTAATAGTTCCATTCTTGAGCCCAACTATGAAGTGATAAAAGCGGCGACTAGTTGCAGAAGAAGTGGATAGTTACTCATTGGAATGGACTCTGGTAGTGGATCGTTACTCAATGGAATGGATGATAGTAAACATATTGTTGCGACCTCCCCGTGGGGTAATGAAAATTTAGGTGTCAACACATGTCAATTACATTTCAACCTCGTCATCTGTCAATCATCAGAAAGTCCTAAAGAGTAAAATCAAACCATAATGAAATTTTCAGTTATATATTCGATTGGATGGATACACATATTTATACACTTTTACCAGTTTTGCAGTAAAAAAAAAAAAGTCTTCCAGCATGCAAAAGGGCTTTCTAGGGATAGCATGTTTCATGGTCAATAGGGGATATTATTTCACCAGTAAAACATGTTTCCCTAAATATATCATGTTTGAGCAACATAGATATATAGATGTGATACTTGGGGTGCGTTTGGTTGGGCATTTTGAAAGCCCCTTGAGGCCTGAAAGCCCTTTGGAGAAAATGTGGGGTGTTTGGTAATCATTTCCCAAGGAGCTTTGGGGTGAAAGTTGGCCTTGGAAATGCTGAAAGCTCAATGCTAGTACCTACTAGCATTGAGCTTTCAGCATTTTCGGAATGCTGAAACCTTTGTTTAATGAAGTTTTGCTGAGTTCCTTTTTTGTCCTCAAAAATTTACTAAAAATCCAAGTTTACCCTTTTTTAAAAACAAAACCCTAGATCTGCAACCCCGTCTCTTCCCTTTGTTGCTCTAGACCCAACGCTTTCTCACATCTCTGCTCCCTCTCCTTTTGCGTTTTCTCTTTCGCTCGACGGCGCTCAATCGGTGCTTGATCGACCGCGCTCGCTCGACAGCGCCCTTCCTGCTCCCACGCGTTATCTTATAGGCTTGCGCTCGCTCGGCGCTTGTCGCTCCTCCTGCTTCCACGCTTGATCGACCGCGCTCCCTCTCCTTTGCGTTTTCTCTCTCGCTCGACAGCACGCCTGCTCGACGGCACTCCCTCGCTCGACCACGCTCCCCTGCAGGTTCAATCTCTCATTCATCTTGTTTTTGTGTTATTTTTCGCCTTGTTTTTTATTAGGGCTGTGAAGGCACAAAAAGAGAGGTTTTCGAGTGATTATTTGTGAAACCTGTTTTTATTGCCTTTGTTTGTTTCTTCTTTCTTGGTAAATGGAAAGTGATCGGAGGAATGATATTTGTTGCACAAGAAAGGAACTTCAGTTCTGCACCACTCATTAAGTCTAAAATTGGGGGCAGAGCAAAAGTACTCTCAGTGAGTTGTTTCATGGGAAGATTAGTGAAAATTGGTTGAGCCAAACGTAAATTCTAAGCTTGATTAGCTGCTCTTAATCTACACTACTAATCAAAGTAGAAAGATGATAGAAAGATAAAAGATGTCGCAATCCTTGTCTTGGACTCCTTTGGAAAGGCTAATGAGTGTGCTAGTGAGATTATTGATTCGAAGGTTAACACTTCTTCAAAAGTGCCTATTCCAAAACCATAAAGATTGCCAAAGCTGATGGTAAAGAAAGCAGGAATGTCCTGAGGTGAACTTTGTGGCTACCTTGTTATCAAGTTCTTTGAATCTTTTGGATGGTTTAGTTAACACTCAAGCGAGTTTATTGAATTGCAGACCCGTCTCTCTGTTCTTTAGCCTCTTTTGCTGTCTCTATTTGGTCAATATTTTATTGAATTGCAGAACTAACACTGAAGCGAGTTTGTATAAATTGAGAAGGAGATATTCTGGTTTGTTTGGCCAAGAGATTGTAGAACCGTCGTTATAGTACCAAGGAGCTGGTATTGCTTGATGGGTTGTTTTAAGTGCATGTGGTTTCTGATAATGGCTATTGCTTGATGGGTTGTTTTAAGGAGCTAGTATTGCTTGATGGGTTGTTTTAAGTCCTTGAATTGGATGATATGTTTACTCATATTGAATTAGTGGTTTTTATACTTTAATATATGCATGTGGTATATGTTGATTAAATTTACAATTTTTTTGTGTAGGTAAATATTATTTAGTAGATTCTGGATATCCAAATCACACGGGTTACTTGGGTCCATACAAAGAAGTTAGGTATCATTTGCCGGAGTTTCAACGAGGTCCAGCACCTACTGGCTATAAAGAAGTGTTCAACCGTGCCCACTCCTCACTGCGATCAGAGATTGAGCGTGCCTTTGGCGTATTGAAGAAGAAGTGGAAGATTCTAAAGAGCATGCCAAGTTATCCATACAAAAAGCAAGTGAAAATTGTGATAGCAGCAATGACTTTGCATAATTATATACGAAGAAATGCCGTGAATGATGCACATTTTGCAGAAGTGGATTTGGATCCCAATTTATATACCGATGATGTAAATGAGGAGAGTAGTGCCTCAAATGATGACTTAGCTTCTGACATGGCACGTTTACGTGATCAAATAGCTATAAGTTTAGGAAATATTTAACAATGTTTGTAATTTTTAAGGATAATGAATTTCTTTCGTCGGGGCATATGTTATCATGATTATTGTAATGCTTTTTAAATTAAGAAAGAGACCACTTTGATGTGAATTTTCCATTTGAATTTTTTAGCAAAAAGAATAAATTTTATTTTTTAAATAAAATTATTTACACGATATCTTTTAACATTATTGTCGATATTTGAATTAAAAAAGTTGCAGACCTTTTTTTTTCAATTTTAACCCAATTAAAAATTAAAACTTTAAATTAATCACCCAAATGGACTTTCCAAATGTGTTTTCACCAAACAGCTTTTCTCTTAAAGTTGCTTTTCAAAGCAAAGTTTACCAAACGGTCTTTGCATTTCCCCAAAGCCCTTTAGGCTAAACTGCTTTGCATTTTCCTAAAAGCTCCTTCAAAATGCTGAACCAAACGCAGCCTTGACCTATTTCAACGTTGGCTCTCTCGGATCAAGCTTGGATCCGACAAGCCCGAACCCGACAAAATGGGGCATAAAACCTCCATAAATAAGTGGGCCTTCCAATAACGCTTAAGCCCAAGCCCAAGCCCAAGCCCAACAATGAGATTCCTTTCGGTTCTTCATGTTCTTGTTTTTTTCCCATCAGTTTTCCCCAATTTTCCCGGGAAAATCCCCCCCCCCCCCCCCCCCCCGAACCCTAACTTCCCCCTTCCGATTCTCCTCCTCCGCCATCGATTGCTTCCTCCTCGATCTCTCCCCGCCATGGACGTCGCTCTGTCGATCGACACGCTCGTTTCAGGCCTAGGGCTCGCGAAGAAGCTCTCGCTCGCTCGGTCCCATCACCACATCGCTCTCTCCGATTCGGCCGGCGACCCGTCGGCGCCTTCCGCCGCGGTCCTCCAAATCTCCGCTGCCGCCGCCGCCGTGAAATCCCAGGCCTGCAGGACCCTGCCTCGCCGCCTCGTCCGGAGAAGGCGGCGATCGAAGCGGCGATCGTTGTCCGGAGATTGCCCCGACGAAGGGGACGACGTCGGAGACTGCGGATTCTACGGCAGCGACCCGTTCGGTGGGGGTTTCGGTCCCGGCGGCGGCGGCGGAGACGGCGGCGGATGGAATTTCGGGGGACCGAATTGGGAGGATGATTCGTCGTCGCGGTTCGGCTCCGGTTCGGGTTTCGCGCTCGACTTTGTGTATGAGGTCATATGTTGGATTGCGCTGTCGAATTGTGTGCATTTCGCATTCAAGAAAATGTTGAGGAGTTTGGCAGTGGATGGAATCGGCGATGCCGCGAGGGAGAAGGTTCCCATTAGATTGACATGACGTCAATGTGTTAACTTGGTAATGCTATATTCGATTAAGATTCAACCGGTGGATGATATTGGGCTGTCTGTGCCGTCGGGGCAATGTGAATATTAGATTTCATGATTCAGTGTACATAACGTATTTATGGCAATAAGCTTATATACCATGAACTGGTCAGAAAGATTGTAAATGTTTCGGTGAAGTGTTCTTTGTTGGTGAATTGACTGATCAAGGGTGTCATGTGTTCCTTTCAAGAAATTGCTTGATGCAATTGGGAACTTTTTTTTTTATCTAGTCTCTTCATATTTCAATCTGGTCCTTTAAACCTGTGCACTCTGTGAGAATGGTATTTCATATGGTGTCTCAAAGGCGATGTCTTTTTTAATGCTTTGGACCTTGAGGGACTGTTGCGGTCAGCTGTCGATCCCTCCGTAGTCTATAGCATTGTTGTTTTCATAGACTCCCTGACCACTGTCAACCAGACCGATCTTCCTTTCAGGGTCTACTTATGTGTCTCATTATTTGCTTGCTCTTTTAAATAGAAGGTAAAGTGCACAGGGGAGAACGGATCCCTCCCGCAAAAAATGACAAGAGCGTTGAATCTCCTAGCTGTTGGTTAAGTCTGAAGTTGTTGAGATTAATGTGGAGAGGATTGAGGATAAAGTGGATGAGGCTGTATTAAGCCTTGTTAAAAGTGTCCGTGTCAAAGCTGATGGTTTTGTTTAAGAAAAGCTGTGGGGATCTGAATACTGCAATTGGAAAGTTATTTGTTGTCAACCGTGAATGAAATGACCTTCCTCGTTATTTTCCATAAGATAGCTAACTTTTTGGAGACGGAGGTGCCCTAACTTGAAGCAAGATTAGTCTTCATCCCTGAACATGAGATTTGTTCACAATTCATTTGAGTCTTTGTATGTTAGTACTCTTCAATCACGGGTTGGCTTGGCCCACAGAGCAGTAGGGTTCCTTGTTTCCCACCTGTTTCCGTTGGGGAAGTATTACAAGTGGGGTATATTATACTTCTTTATATATATGACGGTGCTTTAATTTGTTACTAGTTATAAGTGATATCAGGATTGTGCCTTCATACTTCATTGGCAAATCTGACTTTTATACTTGCATCAGAGCCACCTTGTAAAGAGGGAGGAAGGATGAGTATACGACAAGAATAGGATGCTAGGATCTGAACATTTTCACAATAAATTCAATAAAGGGAATGATTGTCAAGCTTCTGGTCATGCCTTTTTTTGTTGAATGTGCAGTGTGATTCTCTTTATGTCTCCATTATGAAGAGTGGGTCTGTGTTCTTTGTATCTCTCTCTCTCTTTCTATGTTTTGAGTGCTTCTATAAAGCAAACAAAAGTAATTCCTTCGATGTCTCTGAATGCCAAGTCAATTTGCCCTTTTGGTCATTTAGCTTGGAGAGGATTGATAGCGAATGTTATGGGCTTCTTCTTTTCAACCAGTTTCCCTGTATTATTGTTGGATCATGATCTACATCCCATTTGATATTGTGACTTTTGACGGCATTTCTTTAGTAACAGAGATATATTCCGTTGCTTAAACAATAGAAAATTTACGGAGAGGGAACTTATTCTTCTGCAGCTCCGCTGCCAATAGCGTGTTGTCCTGAAAAATCCCATGGCTTGTAATTGCAAAGGAAGTGAGCTTAAGTCTCAAAGGCTTTCTTTGTCTTGGTCACAGGATAGAGTGCAAGTCTAATCATTGTTGCCGAAGCATAAAAAATTAGCACTGGCTTTGGCATTGATTGTTAGTTTTTTTTATTTGCCTCTGTTGAACCCATCACAGATTACAAGAGAAAGTTATCTTGAAAAGACTGTTTGACCACCCTATTGTGAGAGTGGTCGCTTTTAATTTTTAGCATGGATTGTTAGTTTTCGGATTTACCTTTGTTGGCATCGTCTCTTTGTCTTTGCCAGTCATTTTTTTTGGGATTTACATAGTCGATATGTTTTTTTTTTTTTTCAATGCCAATTACTTCATAAACTTTCAGACAGGGATCTATGTACAGCCAGTGGAATTATGTTATTTATCTGAGGTGGTCTTTGGGTACTCTGCTCTGCTAAGAGCTGCAGGAAAGGCCTTGTTCAAGTGGGAGGGAAGGTAAAGGATGTAATAAGCACTTGGCTTTTCTTAAAGGCTGCACCATCATTTTAAAAACCCACATGTTGGTCATATATTACGAAAAGAAACTGGGTGTTGCTCACAAAAGGGGGAAACTCTGCGAGAGGTATGGTCCCTATGGATGCACCTAATTTCTGAGCAAAGTTTTAATTTCCAAGTTGAAAGAATGGTGATGCTGTCTCCAAGAGAATGAGCTGACTCGGCTGACATGAACCCCATATTTTTTGTCTTTCCGGCCTTTTAATATTCCCCAGTTCTACAGCATTTGCACTGCAGCAACATGGAGATGAATGATGATTGCATCAGGACAGCGACCCAGAGAATTTGGAAGAGAGACGAAAGCTCTGCACCAGCTGCAATGCTGCAGTATGAAAACTCAAGACTTTGTTCCTTTGATTGATGATGTCCTCAATCAAAGACCCCACTTGGATTTTTGAGTTACGCCACCTTTGGTTCGGTTCATGCATCTTCCTTGATGGGCAGCAAGCACTTCCGTTCAATCAAAGTCATATTATTTGCTTCACCAACCGTGTTGTGCCCATTTGACTCTTGCGCCCCTGCTTTTGAATCCTTTGGGTTACTTGCCGTGGTGATTGGTGGTATCACGAAGTATTTGTTGGGTTAATTGTCTGAGTTTTGGATATTCTCTCAAAGTGAAGCGTGTGCACGACGCGTGTCGCCGTCTCTCTTGCTTTTTTCTCTAGGGAGAAGCAAACACGAATAGGGATTGCTCGATCCAAAATCGAGTTTTTAGTCAAGCCATGATCAACCAAAATCTACGGAAAATATAGGAAAACGATCTGAATTTTGGACATTGGTTGAAATTACCCGTTGACACGCCATGATAAGAATTTTGAATAAATGGAGAAAGGAACATGAGGCAAGAGCCTAGATCATCCCGTGTCCAAATACACTGAAGAGCTGTAGCAGATGACAGTGACTCCACGGGAGAATTATTAGCCGCTCTGAGGTGCACGCGGGACCGGTTGATCCGAGCCGGCTCCCCACCCGGAATCCACGAGATCTAATGGCTTGGATCAACTGGGCTCATATGAACCGAGATCATTCGAAGTATTGCTCGACCTATGTGGGTTCCAAATTCAAATCTCTCTCCCCAATTCAGCCTATAGTTAGGCTGTGGACCGTCTAATTTGAGTTCGAACCGTGACTATTTAGTGTTCACGCACAGTGAGTTTTGTTGAATTTTGCAACGACGTGTTAGGCCACTTATTGGATTAGCTTTGGTAGGTTAGGCTTGATGTTAAGCTATGTTGAACTGAGGTCTATGTTAGGGTACTTTAGGTTGAAAGCGTGGTCCTTGAACCGATTGATTATGTCAGCCATGACCTATCCATCAAATAGTACTCCTAACCAATTCGGGATTTATCTTATATTACATTGACGAAAAAATATGATCTGTTGACATTATACAATGTGGGTGTTATATACCCTGAATCATTTCCAATTGACAAAGGTGAAAGTTGTATGACCACGTATTGGTTGATATACCTGTCAACTTTTTAAATTCATTGTTTGTATTCTTTTTTCACTACGCGGCCGCCGCTGTCTGCCGCGGCCATTTGCCACCACCATCGAGTGATCACTATCACCGGCATCATCATTCAATACCGACACTAACACCACCATATCTCCCCTTCCGTCACCACAACACGATTTATGGAATTGCTTTCTCCATTCTCATGACCGCTCCTCGATCATTTTCTAATGCAAGTTAGCAACCTTCACATGTTATTAACACTAGAGAAAATTCTACGTGATGTCGCCTCCAGAATCTTCCTCGTACAAAAACTATCACACCTTGAATCCAGTAAGAATTGGGCAATGACACGGCCGTCCTTTCATTATAAGGGCACAATCTTAAATACAACCAATTACCTGTTATCAATGTGTGTGTGCATATATATCAGCAGGTTGGTTACAATATCAAAGTTTTTATAAATCTTCAAAAAGAATATTTACATCTCGTGCTAACAACCAAACCCGACACTCATCTCAGTCATGTGCAATATACAATTAACTAAGCTCACACCCAAAAATCCAATGAATGAGATGACGCAAATGCTTCCGTTCTATCGGCCGCTAACCGAGGGACTTGAAAGCCATTTAAGATGAATGAGATGAGCAACCACAACCCGATGAATAATGCATCTCTTCTAAGCAAATTGAACATCCACTATGCACATTTAAAACACAAAAACATAACTCATTTACATCAAATCCAAAATATAACAAACTTAAAAGATCAAAACAAATAATCAATGGTCTAGTCCATTGGTCAATCTCATATCAAATTACACGTCAATAGTCCATTCCATTGATCAATCTATTGCTTAATATCAAACCATTGTCACAACATAATGCTTGGTGGCAAGGAGATCAAGATTTCTCATTGGCAAGGTCTCCACCTATTATCAATCGGTGGCTTGGCCTAAAAGGATATCCTCAATTCGATATGCATACGCAGAAACCCCTAATTAGGTTCACAGCGATATTGAGCATCAAACTATTATCTTTTACTGCTAGAAATCCAATTCATACCCAATCTCATAAACCAACATATATTTCACAAATCAAACATATAACCTTTCACAACTCAGCTCATTTGTAAGATTTACTTTTCGTAAAACATTTTCAAATCATATCATAAACCAGATTTGTAAAGCAATACATATTATAAACTTTCATAATTCATTTCATAACATATTTCTAAAACCATTCACAAATAACCAAGGTGCTCAATCCAAATTTTTATGCAATAAGAATGCCATTTCATAACTCATACTATAGCTACACCATATCATTTTTGAAATATGAATTTACAAACTCAAAGAAGAGATAGCACCACTCACTTGGAAAAGCCTAAAACCAAACTACGCAAGTTACTCGAACCGTCATACTCGCAATTCTATCAAAGAAGCGAGAAATATCATTTAAATAGAGTAAAATGCCGACTCAACTACAAATTGGCCAAACCAAGCTTACTCGCTAATAAAAAAACTCCTACGCGCTAACAAAACTCTTGTTGGACGAGGATATTCAAAGCTATCCGCAATGCGAAAGTTGAGCGCGAAATTTCAAAAATTCGAGTCGACCAAACCGAAATCCGGAATCGATTCTGTCAAACCCCACAACTCTACATTGTCCTAACCTATTATTTCCATATATATACTCACATTTCGACAACTCCTCAATCGAATCTCACAGTTCAAAGTTCACATAACTTCGAATATACGGCCTAACTCCAAAACCTACTCTCAAATTATATGAACTACGGGCTTGAATACTTACTAGACGTAGCAAAACGTAGTTAATCTGGCTTGTCGGGTGCCCGAAACGAATTTTTCTCTATCTGTTTCTTCCTTTCCTCTTTCTTTCCCTTTTCTTTTATAAGGGAAGAAGCCCTCACCCTCTCAGACTCTTCTCAGTTCAAGGCGGTGGAAATCCTTTTTCTTTTCTCTTTTCGACTTTTCAAATCCCCCGCATTACAGAATCCTACAACATCGTTCGCGAGGATCTTCCCACGGGAAGCAGCACGAGCATCATCGTCCCCCAGTTTTTCATGTTCCTTAAAGTTGGGGAAGACATTCGAGTTCGATCTCCTCTTAAAAGAAGACAGAAATTGAATTGTTTTAACTAGTTTATGGGCCCGTTTGATTCAACTTTGCAAATGAACCTTAGAGGAATGTAAATACCTTTAGGTTAAAGCCCCTTGGGGAAATGCAAATGGCGTTTGGTAAAAAATTCTTTGTGAAGCTATTTTAGGCCAAGTAGTGTTTTCCTTTTTTTTTTTTTTGCAAAGGGCTTTGGGACCCTTTTTTTATTAAAAAAAAAGTTACCTTTCGCTGGAGCCAGCGAAAGGCTAAGGGCGACGGCCGCCGTCGGCGAGCCAGATCTGGCGTCGGCGGCCGTCGCCCGAGGTCGGGCGACCCAGGCGCCGTCGGCCTGGGTTGCGCGACCCCAGGCGACCGTTGGCCTGGGTCGAGCGACCTCAGGTGGCCGTCGTCTAGGGTCACTCGACCCTAGGCAACCTCACCGGCCAGATCCGGTGTCATTGGTCGCTCTCGTCGGCCGCCCTCGCCAACCGCCCTTTCGCAAAGAAGATGAACAGTAATAAGGTCAAAACCTGAATATTAAAAAATAAGTGAAGATAGTTTGGGAACAAAAAAATTAGGTTCAGCATTCCCAATGCTGACTTTTGGCTGAAAGTCCATTGGAATGGCTTGCCAAACGCCCCAACATTTTTTCAAGAGAATTTCGTGAGAAAGCTGAACCAAACGGGACCTATTACGTGCACAACAAGTACTAAGTTTTAGTTTTCTTTTTCCACCCCGATGCAGTCAGTCGCACTGTACTATTCTCTCGATTATCGCCATACCACCAATTTCCGATAGATTCCAAATTGTCCCAATTCGATTTGTTTAATGTTATAAGGTACATGCACTTCTCTGAACCGGGTCCGTTCCGTCCAAGCCCTTTCCCTAGACTTTCCGCACGTTCCACATCTTATCGCAGAGGCACCGATCTCAAAGTCTCTCCCTTTTGAAAGTTTAATATTAATCAACTCCATAATGCAGAGAATTAGAATGGTCCTGTCGCTTTATATTAGCATTAAATAATCAACCCCACATAGGCAATTACTGAGTATTATAATACCAAAAGCATATACTAATGGTGCTTAAATAATTTAAGAAACGGCAACTCGGGTACATGCATGCACCGACCCTCGCGAGAATTGCACCAGATTTTTGAGATCTAGCGTGAAGAGGGAGAACGGCGACGACAGCAGACGGAAAGAAAGATGCGCGACGAGAAGTACGAGCTACGCAATACTCAGTACCGTATGTACAGCACTCGAAAACACGAAGGTTATTCATACATGTCTAAAGCATGCCATAATCAAGCATCACAAGCTGGAAACACAAGATTAAAGCACCACGAACGGAGATCAACTCGGTTACTATCTAATAAACAAGCTGGTTATCAGAACGGTGCTGGTGATGAGTGACGAGGTCTTGGAGCATCCAGAGATCGGCCGAAGACAGCTCGGCGCCTGTGCCCGGCTCCTCAGCAGCTGGCTCCAACCCCAAGAAAGATTCCAAGCTGGCGATCCGCTCCTTCAGTTCGCATCCTGCGGTT
Organism: Syzygium oleosum; assembly: GCF_021117445.2. Classification (NCBI taxonomy): domain Eukaryota; kingdom Viridiplantae; phylum Streptophyta; class Magnoliopsida; order Myrtales; family Myrtaceae; genus Syzygium; species Syzygium oleosum. The sequence continues at coordinate 12,611,359 of NW_026607490.1, forward strand.
CCGGCCTCATCCTCCGGCTCGTCGGGGGCCACGCACCTCTTCTTGGCCGACGGCTGGGCAGGGCCCGGGGCCGGGGGGTCGCAGGGGGCGGAGAAGTTGAGCTTGGCCTTGTCGCCGCGGATGCGCTTGGCGGCTTCGTCGTAGGCTCGAGCCGCCTCCTCGGGGGTCTTGAAGGTGCCGAGCCAGACGCGGACGCCCTTGTGGGGGTCCCTGATCTCGGCGGCCCACTTGCCCCACGGCCTCTGCCGGATCCCTCTGTACACGTTCTTGCGAGGCCTCTGGCTCTGGCTCTTGCTCTTCTGGGTCTCTGGCACGAGTCCATGACCCGCCTCCTCGTTCTTCTTCTCTTCGCTCATCATCACTAACCAACAAGGTAAAAAAAAAAAGAAAAAAACAATGACAAGTAGTTTAGATTAACATTGATCTAAAGATGAGATGTGTTAAACAATAAGAAGGTATAAATGGAGATTCATATCAGTAGTCATTTAGTCAAAAGTTGGTCGGTCGATTCTTCTATACCAACCCTAGCTGTTATGTACGTATAAATATGTCTAGTCAAGTATTAGTTCGGAACGTCAGTGACTATCTTTTGGACATCAAAGGGTCGATATCATTTTGAAGATCATGCAAAGAGAACAAGAGAAAAAAAAAAAGTTGGATGTACTAAACTAGACCTACCTTGGCTGAGTTGGCTAGGGTTGGGAGAGAAGGGGCTGTTGGGAGGGTGGCCGCCATGGTCGGCCGCCGGACCGCCGCCGAAGCCGAGGAGGTCGGAGGCGGGGTCGAGCTCGGACCAGAGCTCGTGGGCGGTCAGCTTCAGGTTGGGGCGGCGGCGGTTGAGCCGCTCCTCGACGAAGTCGGAAATGATGTCCCCGCCACACATCGCTCACGCCCGACCAGAGAGATGGCTCATCAGAGAGAGAGAGAGAGGTACGAGGCTCGAGGCTTGGTAGCGAAACGAGAGGAAAACGAAACGACGATGGTGTGAACGGAGGAACTAGAGTGACATGGAGAGACAATTTATAAACAAAAATTGGAGAGAGGAGAGGAGGGGAAGGGGGGGGGCGGTTGCAGTGCAACCAATCTCTGATTAGAGAAGGACAAAAGAAGAGAGGGCCACAACCCTTTTTTTGGCTTTTCGTTTGTTTGTATGCTGATCAAGCGGTGACGAGCGAATCCTGGGGAACTGTGCGTTGCTTGACCGTGCCCGATGCCGTTGATCTCTCGGTTTTGCGTTCGTTTTTCTTTTTTCTTCCCTTTAAAAGATAATCGCCTTACGTTACGACTTACGAGTACCTGAGATTTGATTCGATATTCAATTTGCCTATTCGTACTCCAAAAACTTTTTCTTTCTTGGACCCTCGATTTTAATGGAGCCTGGTGTGCATCCGACACGATAAGCTGAGCGATGGGACGAGGGCGAAAAGCGAGGGTTGTCGCCCCTGAAATTTTATTCGATATTCAATCACAGTCCTCTAAAACTTTTCTTCTTGTGCTCTCGCTTTTGATGGAGTCATGGATACATTGCATATGATAAGTTTAGCGACGGAACGAGGGCGAAAAGAAAGGGCTGTTGCAATCTCTGGGTCTGCGTTATTCTTTCCTTAAAAAATAATCGCGTTATGTCGAGAGTATCTGAAATTTTATTCGATATTCAATCATCGTACTCTTAAACTTTTCTTTCTGTACTCTCTATTTTGATGGAGTCATGCGTACATCCGGTATGATAAGTTTAGTGACGGATTGAGGGCGAAAAGCATGGGTTGTTGCATCCCGCCCCCTTGGCGGCCCATATTACAACTTTGATTCTGCTTCTTTCGTAGAAAATGAATGATTTAGAAAATATTTTCCTAAAATTGATCTTTTGTATCGTTTGAAATAATTAGTTATTGGAAAATATTTTCGTTATCAATAACAATTGTCTAAATATTTTCGTAGACGATGAAAATATTTATCGTTTGTTTATTTTTGTAAATGACACAAAAAATTGTCTTTTTTATTTTAAAGTTTTTTAGATGATTCATTTTTCTCGAAACAAACACAACCCTTATACGTATGTGCTTACCATTTTCGATCTTATTCAGAAAGTTCGATCATCGAACCCTCATTTTGGATTGTCCTTAATCAAGCTCGTCGGCCATTTTTACGCTTTCTTTTTTCTTGTGGTCCGTCGCTAGATAAGCATTCTTGAAAGGTACAATTGATCAACAAAGTAATTGAGGGAGACGGTTAATAAGTTAGCCTTGAAGAGTTTCTAATTACCAAAACCATGAATTATACCTTCGGTGGTGGAACGGTAGCAATCCAATTGACAAATGACAAAGTTCCTACTAATTAGATGTATAGAACTAGCATGAAAAATCGCGAGGGGAATGCTAGGCTTAGTAACGGTCGTTATCACAACTACTTATTTATTTTGTTTTTTTACAGGTTTCACGAATCGGTTAAGTACAAGTTTTTGCGCCCTGTACAGATGGCTCTAACTACAACGGTTTACACGAGATTGGTGAGATTTGAACCGAGAACGATTAGCACCAGGTCCTAAATTGGAAATCCCTCGAAATCCCGGCCAATCGGGTCGATCCTGGAATTCATACGGCCAATTTTGACAAAAAGCTTAAACAAGAAGACTTCTTAGGATTTTGCACAAACCACGTTGTCTGGGGACACATGTTGTCATAAGTCACAGAACATGTCTGTCATCTTTAGGACCAGGAGCTAATCGTTCTCAGTTCCAATATTTTATCTCTGGATTCGGTTCAGAACCTACCCGGATTACCCGATCTGCACATCTTGACAAATGTTCATCCCGAATAATCAAATTAGTATAATAAATAGCTGATTCCTCTATTTTTTTTGTTAAGATTTGAAATGATAAATGATTAACTCATTACCATCATATGTAATCGGAAAATTTTTCAAATAAGGACATAAAGTGGTTATTTTCTTGAAAAATGATTCATAGTGGATATTGTTTTAAATAAATGCATATAATGATCAAGATCGTTTCAAATAAGGGTATGATTTCGACGGTTGGCCAGATGTTCGCCGGTTGGATATTGTCTGGCCGCTGGAGCAGGGTACTTTTGTCGAAAAAATTCTAAGTAAAGAATAGCCAAATTCCGAAAAACAACCCCCAATATTCATTCCTTTCTCTCTCCCAAACATGAGCTCCACACCCAATCGCCGTGAACCAAAAGAAGAGCTCGTCGACTAGGACTAGATCAAGAACATCGACGGCTTCCTCGACTGCCGCATCAAGAAGACAACGACGAGGCAACATGCTCGCACGTGCATGCATGGAACAAGAGGCCGAGGCTGGTTGGAAGCTCGTGCTCCTCCTCCTACAACGGTGTCGCCTCGGAGAAGATAGAAGCCCTCAATAACCTCATTCCAGTCACTAGAGACGGCCGCGACGTCGTCACCGCCGCCGAGCCATTTCAAGAAATGGCGAATTACATCCTCCAGTTGTGGACCCAAGTCGTCATCCTCCCAGAAGCTGATTCATTTCTATGGATCGACCAATCTTCCCGAGAAAACAACGCATAAGCAAGAATGCTTCTTTTGTATTACCCAATTTTTTTTGACAAAAATGTCCTTACTTTGATGGTCGAAAAGTCTCCGGTCGGTGAACATCCAACATGCTGGCTAACTCATGTCCTTATTTGAGATTGAATTGTGATTATTGCTGACCCTTATTAAAAACAAAGCCCATTTTGAGCCATCTTTTGAGAAAATGGCTTCACTATGTACGTCCTGATTCTAAATAAAAAATTTATATCCAAATATTAGTTAAATGAATTTTTTTATCTAGTTCGAGTTATATCTTCTTATTTCATCGAGAGTTTAATTTTTAGTTATATTTAGTAAAACGAATAGATAATTAACAAAAGCTAGTGAAATTTTGCAACATATATTAGTTTGCCTGTGCCTTCTAGTGAGCAAATCGCCCAATTTGTAATACATTGAATGGAATAACAAATGAAATAGAAACAATTGACAACATCGTCTTGTTTTCTATTTTCCATTTTTTAATACATAGAATTAAAGAAGAATTTTAAAGACCCACGCGATTACACTCCGAATGTATATATGATTATCATCGACGAATACTTATATTGATGGAAATTATAACGCAATCTACATTCGCTGAATGCATATTTAGAATGTCGAATTTTTAATATACCCATCTCAAAATTTAAAGAAGAAACAGAGAGAAAATTAGTTGATCTCGAGATTATTTCTTTTTTTGTTATGAGTCTGTGACGCTTTTTCTGACATCGAGAAACCATTTTCAACACGACAAAAATCGACATAAAGGAAGTTTCAAACACGACAAGAAATCTTCCTTTTTTACGATTAGTTGAATAAATCTTACAAACTTTACAATATCTTTCAAAAGATATCAAGATTGTGTCCGTGAACCCTATGGCAGGCGACCTCGACCAGGCGGAACGTCAGCTCCATCTCGTGCCATGCCCCGTTGGTTTTTTTTTGGGTCAAAAAGCGTTACGTTTCATTCATTGACCGACAAAGGATAACGTGAATTATGGGTATCTGATCATAAAAGATCCCAATAGAGGTAACTGTGATGTTACGAGTCAATCTCGACTTCTCAAGCTCTTTCCCGTGGATCTCCTTCCCCAACTGCTTGAGACCTTTGTAGCCCCTACAAACGGCTCCCGAGCCTCTCTGCCGCCAATCCCCGGACATATGTGGTACGCGAAACTGTCGAGCTTGTAGTTCTTCCCGAGCTTCCTTGCTTCTTCCCCCCGACCCCGACCCCGACCCCGACGAAGGTGTAGTTAGGGTTGGCGAGGAACGTGTGGAGCGACTCCAGGACGGACCTCACATGAAGGAGCTGGAAGATGAGGCACCTGTGGCTGACCCACAGTTGAAGGATCGCGGCTTGATACACGTTGGATTTGTAATTGAGGCAGCACTCGACGTCGAGGCCGGCGGTGAAATCCTCGAGTTGGGGGCGATTAGCGGGCTCGACATCGCGAATTCAAATCAAGACGACACCGTTACCTTTTTTTTTTTTGGGCCACGATATTTTTCAAGATTGTGATAGGGTGGATTTAAATCCCGAAGTAATTTATATGTCCCATGTAGCCTCAAACCGAGAAAAAAGGTAACTCTCGCGGAAAATCATAAGCACGCTCACAATTTTCTTTTTCTTGTACGGACATACATTAAATGATAAATTAGTCTTATTAAAATAGAGACTTTCATAATTTATGGGGGAATAATTTTTATTGAGGTAAAATAATTTTCCTTTATATTATTTTGATTACGCGCATCTATCAATTCCCTTTTCGGCAATTATTCTTTCACTGATAATGAATCGAAGAAAAAAAAAGAGTTCAATATTTTATCATGAGCAAAAGTACTTAATTAAGGTCACTTGAAAATTAATAGAACTAGAGTCGACATTATGCTTTCTCTCCTTCGACTTGACTCGGAATAATCACGCTTTTAATTATACCCGAAAAGAAAAAGTCCATTCTTTAATTCCTCTTTCAAGTAATATATATATTTTTTTTAATTTGTGGAATTATTCCGATTTTTCTATTTTAGTAGGTTATTTTGGGAAGAATTTTAATTGCTTTTTATGAAATATTGAATTTTATTTCCTGAATCCTTGACCGAAAGGGGTTTCTTTTTCTCTTTTTCCTTTTATTATGGGGGGACAAGGAACATATGGGGTGGAGTTGAAACGATTGTAAATTAGGGTTTTGGTTCATGTTTTGATTTTACATTGTTAGAATATTGGTCCCTCCAGCAGATTTTCCTTCTTGTTTTGGCCACCCTCTTGCTTTTATTTGTTTTATTATTTTTTTTGTCAAAAGAAATTTCCATTTAAGGCAAGCCATAAAGCTCCCAAATAAACCAAAAATCAAGGCATATCATCATAGTATGGTTTGCATTGATAATCACAGGCTTGTCATTCAAGAACATATTTGCCTGCTTTTATTTGTTCTTCAACAATTGTAGACATATATAATATATGACGAGTCCAATCACCCTCGGGATGCTAAAACAGCAAAAATTTATCCAAAAAGTCATAAATCTATTACATTTTGCTATTTCAGTTCCAAACCTTTTAATTACGCCAATTGAGTTCTAAATTTTTTCACGTTTTGCCAATTGAGTTCATCCGTTGATGTGGAAGTCAACCGTCTTACGTGACACGGCTGACGCTGACATGAATAATTTTTAATAAAAATATTATTTTTTTTCGAATTTGCCTATGTTTTTCAAAGAGTATACGAGCAATGCCATTCAACTGACATATGAAAAATGAAAAATGCCAAGTATAGTCTAATCTTTTTTTCTTAGCAAAAAAAAAAAATACTAAGCATATTTAGTAAATATTTCATATTAAGAATGAATTCATTGAAGTTTTTGAGTACTCAAAAAGTAACCCTACGGCATATGGTAACCTCGACGTGACAAATTCACCAACTTCTTATTCAAGCAGATGCCCCGAAACTCTAAGAAAATTATTACTCTTCGTCTTTATTATGACTTAAAGGCACGAGCGTAGAGATCCATTTATTTGAAAATTATGAAAATATTGTGCGTAAAAAAATTCTAGGGAAAATGACACAAGCAGTTCCTGAACTTTGACTCAATGTGCAATTTGGTCTCTGAACTTTGAATTTGTTCAATGTAGTCCCTGAACTTTAACCTAATGTTCAATTTGGTCCATGAACTTTTAATTTGTTCAATGTGGTCCCTGAACTTTTAATATGTGTTCAATTTAGTCCCTGAACTATTTGAAAATGTTCAATGTAGTCCTTCCATTAATTCAAGTGCAGGGACTATATTGAACATTTTCATATAGTTCAGGGACTAAATTGAACACATATTAAAAATTCAGGGACCACATTGAACAAATTAAAAGTTCAGGGATCAAATTGAATATTAGGTTAAAGTTCAGGGACTACATTGAACAAATTAAAAGTTCAGGGACCAAATTGCACATTGAGTCAAAGTTCAGGGACTGTTTGTGTCATTATCCCAAAATTCTATAAGTCTTATGAATAAATTAAGTCTAGGCTTTTGACTTGTGTATGCCTCAACAAGCAATTTGCATGTAATCAGTATAGTTCGAACCGATGATTTATGGTGGAAATACCCCGACATCTGATCCAACTGCACCGTCATTGAGAGTTACTACTATTTGTTATGGTTACCTCATACTGAAAATTTAACAATAAATCAATCTTCTCAAAAGTGACCTCAACGAGATTGATCGAATGATCAATTGTTTTATTTAGTTGTGACAATCTCATTATTTCCGCTCAATTGACTCTTGGATGCCATGTATCTTCCGTTATTGTGGACATCTCATTCAATTAATGCACGTGAACGGGATGATTTGCGTTAATCGAATTGAAAGATCGGTGCTCCAAATTTAGAAAAAAATACAAAACTTTAGAAAGTAAATTAGACGAAATAAACGAACAATACAGGTCTTCTGTCATATGATTTAAGGACAAGACCGAGGTTGTTTGTCTTCTTCACATTAGTAATTTACCCGACAGAAGAGAACTTGGTGTATCATACAATAAACATAATTAGCAAATGCCAAACTTATCCAATAGTCATGTTATTGAATTCCGTAGTGTATAAACTATGCTTTGATAGTCAGTTCACAATGCACGTTTCCATCTGATCTCTTTCTGTAAATACAAATCGTTCAATCGAAAGAATTTACAGTGTATTAAGACCTCAAGGAAGCACTAGATGAAATCTCACTATCTGGATGGTATCGACATCTATCGCGAATCATGAGGAAAAAGTGGAAGAAAATTTACAGGAGCGATTAAATCCCGATAGCATCAAGGAGCTCCGAGTGTTGGGTCACGGAAACTAATGTATTGGCCACAATAGCGCCACTGGCGGCGACAGCAGGGACCCCGATGCCCGGAAATGTCGAATCGCCGCAACAGAAAAGCTGAGGGATACGGGTCGAATGTCCGGGGAAAGAGTCCTTACCTGCCTGAATAGCCGGACCGTATGTTCCTCTGTTTCTCCGAAGAAATCTTTGATGCGTCAATGGAGTTCCAATCAACTTCACCTCGCATTTGTCCCTGCTGAATCCTGGTCCGAGTACACGCTCGACAGCTCTCCACATAACCTGGTGGATCAATGCACAAAATAGTGTTTTTCTGCTTCTGACTTAGAAGTTATACCAAAGTTACTCGACAAGGAGGAGCAGATCCAAGAAGAAATACCTGTGATCTTTCGACTTTCAGTTTCTTGTACTCAGCACTGCTGCGGTCAAGTCCTTCCCAGAGTTCATATGGTTCAGTACCAGGAGTATAAGCATGTAGCACATGTTTCCCTGGCGGTGCCAGGTCCGGACTTAGTACGCTTGGTACAGATAATAGAACGACATTCTGGTCAGCATCGACTCCTCGATCCCAGTCATTCACAACTATATGATGAATTCCCAAATCCTCAGACACACCCTGAGAAGGAACAAATCTTCTAAAGAGCTTCAGAGATGAATTAAATGTTGAAACAACAACAACAGGTTCTGGTTGCAAAAAGTGACTAGCCTTAAAAAAAGGAACCAGAACATTAAGCAGGACAAGAAACTCATAATTAGACGACGCTAAGGTAGCAAGGAAGATGCGGTGCTATTGACAGAAACATCTCCAGTAAGTTACCCCACTCTCTCTCTCTCTCTCTGCGCGCTCACACGCATTCCCCTGCGCTTTAATGTGTGAGTGTGAAGAAGCCCAGCAAACCTAATGACCACAAAAACTCGTAAAATAAAGCCCTCGAGAGATTTGGATTGGAAACTTATGAATTGTCAAGATACTGCAGATGGCCTTCATCAGCATGAAGATCAAAAAATTAAGAGGATGCAGAATTAAAGTACTTGGTAAAGTGTGCAAAATGTTGCAACGTGGTTAACTACGAAGTACGAAGTGTAGGGAGGCCACATCATGTATGCCAGAACCTAATTCCCTCTATTGTTTAACGCTTGAGAAGATACAGAAAGAAAAAAGACATCCAGCATTCTGCAAAATTATAAAGCAGTAGGAGCTAGAGGGACTGAGAAAACTGTCCCCTACAATATTTGAAATGCTCACCTGAGCATCAAAACCAAGATGAAGATGCATAAAAGATTCACACTGTGGAGTCCTCTTAGTCCTGTCCGAATACGACTTTGGAATAACTTCCTCAGGTAACAAACCTAAAGTGTCCCACATAGATGCATTGCTGACGACAGCTTTCTTAGCACGCACAAACTGCAAAATCCACAGATGCAGTTCTTCAATTTGTGTCGATCTTATGATTAAATCCAGTTAAAACAATTTTTAAGTCTTGAATTTTCCCTGAAAAGTCCACTCACTTGACCGCTTCTTAATTTGACTCCAATGGCTCGGCCATTTTCAACAACAATCTTTTCCACATGACTCCTGAGAGAAATCCGTCCACCAAATTTTTGCATTCCCCTGATGAGGGCATCAACAATAGCTCCACTTCCATGAAGAGGGTACTCAAGACTGCAACCAGGTTTGTACCACTCAGCAAACATGTACACCTGAAACTTGCAGATATAAGGTGTCACCACCTCAAAACAGTGGATGTAAGCTAAAATAAGTTAACTACATATTTCAGCCATAGCCAACTAGCAACTTCAAATAAAAGAACTTACATGCAAGAACTCGGAAATTAATAAGTTAAGGAAAGTAGGCATAACTACATAGAGAGGAGGCAATCTCCCTTGTTAATATCAGGATTGAGCTTAGCCATTTTATCACAGCATTGTTCATTTACTAAAGAAGTAACTATGGCGGTAGTTTCTGCAAGATTGGGAACTATATCTAAAAGAAACTCGCAACACTGCATAGTTTGATAGAACTTAAGACCTCCAAATGATTAACAATCCTCCTAAATTAAAAATAACAGCTACTTAACTTCTAAAACTTTATCAAGTGGCAGAAGATTGAAATTAATGAGCTACAGGGTACATGCTTTGATGCTTTAGAGTTCGCAAATCGATGAATCACGATCTATACAACTGCCAGCAAATATTCTCTTGAGACTACTATACTAATCATTTCATGACCTGTTAACAATAAAAATAGCTTATTCACACAGAATTCAATACACAAGTAGAACTTGTAACAAAAAAGTTCCTGAAAGAGAATATGGACATCCCAAGGATCACAATGACTGATGGTAGGAGCTTTTAAATATCTTAAAACATTATAGTTACCATCTCTGCTGAGAGTATACCATTAGATTTCACCCCTGCAAGAAGAAAGGCAAGAAGGTCCACCCAATTCCTTATAAAAGGATCTTTTAGTTCCAATGAGTCGATGATTTCTGAGAAGGGTCTAAGAAGCCTTGTCGCACCAATAGCACCCTGAGGTCCCATTTCGATGAAAGATTTCAACAAAGAAGGAGCATATCTAACGGCAGCGGTGGAAAGGACACCCAAATCACCACGAACAGATAGAGGAGGCAGAGCCATTGCAGCTGCAGACATTGGAAGCACTGCATCCTGCAAATTCATTTTAAGTAAGAGAAGATGAAATTGTAGCAGCAAAGTAACAAAGAAAGATGCACATACGTCAAGTACAAGCAATCACATTCATTACTTGTAGAGTAAAAGATATCGACTATATCATGATGTTCTTTATGATGGATTGTAAAGCATTAAATTAAGAGGGGCCAACTTAGTTTAATTTGTCAATACGTGGGTCAACATCAATAGAAAGGTGCTTTGCTTATAAGCCATTCCTAAAATCTTCTTTTGGTGTTGGAATCTACAACCATCTCGTTCTTTCTTCACATATTAGACAGAATGAAACAGTAGATACCAGGAGCTTTTGCCATTCTTGGACAGCATTCGGACTCGCATACTTCTCGAGGTCCTGGAATAAAATTTCATTAAAAGCATGAGCAGAAACATACTTTAAAATGATAACATCACAGATAATTAACTGAAGATCTTCCGAGACAATATCACCAAATTGACCAAATTGCTATCAGTGGACCCACATAATTTCTTACAGGAACATATGAAGCAAAAATACAGTTTATTTTTTCTTTGGAATATTAGTCAGTTCGATGTATACACTTGCGTCTTTTGAGTGCTCCCCAAGTCTGTATAATATCCCATTCAGCCTAGGAGGCAGATTACAGACCATGGTCTTCTTCTTAAATTAGACTGGAGATCTGTCAACACTTTAATGTTTATTCCAGACAACACTTCTCTACCTCGAACAGAAAGTTTTCGGTCTCCAAGTATCTAGAAGTTTCTTCATAAGGTATCTTGGTTATGCATACCAATTTCTTCAATGTACCTAAAGGAAATGGCAATCTTCACATTCTCTACCACAGTAGTTAGCACAACGAATGCTTTCATCATAACTGCTTGGTAGTTGTCTATTGCCATGACAACCATCTGTTGTTTATAATCCTGTTCAGCTCACGTCAGACACACTTAGCTTCATCTGCGAAAATCTATGTAAAGACATTTTTTCCTCTTGATATTCACACTACGATGCCTTGCAGCATAAATCCTTTTGGTAATAAGTACTCTATATTAAGCTACCTTATCGTCCATCCAAAAGTGATGACCAGCTTTTTCCACATTAGCATCCGTGTATTTGACAATGATGAGCACCATTAGATTTTCACTAATTTAGGCTCAACTGTCTGGATATCAGCTTATCCATTTCATACTAAGCAGAACATGATATATCACCATTTTCTTCAATCTGCAATTAGATAGATGGCTCTGAGAATGGTAGGTATCACTTTTAAAACTGCTACAACATTCATATATTAATAGATGCATTAAAGCTAGAACCAACGGAACATGATACTATAGATGAATAAAGGGCAAAGAAGGATCCACCTTGAAAAACTCCGTTGGACCAATACGTGACAAAAATTCACCTTCTGGTATGTACACCATCCAGGAGTCATATTTAACACAAGGAACGGACTCTCCTAATGCATCTAACACCTGATACACAAGCAAATGTTGTTATCTATCCATATCATCCAGAGATGGAAACAATACAGGAGTATACCCATGGAAAAGCGGCAATATAAACATAAGTGATCCACCCTTGATTCATGCTAGAAACAAAATACTGAAATAAGGCAAATTGGAGTGATGGAAATCAGATTACCTGTGCAAGGGGATTCGCCTGAGGACCTCTAGATTGGAAGCCAGAGAACAGAGAAGGACCGGAGTCGAACTTGTAACCCTTAATGTCAAACGCGTGAGCGGCACCTCCCGGTTGGTCGTGGCTCTCTAGCACGAGCACGTCTTGGTTGTATCTGGAAAGAAGCCCAGCGCAACAGAGGCCAGCGATACCACTTCCGATCACGACGACATCGGCCTCATGCTTCCCTGAAACTCAAACCCACAACATCACATCATAAAAGAAAAACCCAATTCAAGTATACAAATCCCATTCGAACAATACTACAGCCTCCAAGTAGCTACTTCAAAAGTGAGAACTAATACAATCTGGGTTAATACCAAAAACCAACCCAAAAGCATTTGAGAAAGTTACAACGTATTATACCTGATTGAAACTGATAAAAGCCGCAAATTACGGTCACACCCAGAAGCAACAACGCTCATATAAACGACTTAACTACACAATCAACCCAAGTCTGTACTTGCATTTGCGGAGGAAACACCAAAAAGGCCGATTGAAGATAAGGAGATGAAGGAGGACCTGGGAGAGATTTCTTCTTCTCCTGCGTGGAAGGAGGGGAGTCGTCGGTGGAGATTCGCGCCGAAACGGCTTCCTTCCTCCCGGGGTTTTGCGCCCGTTTGAAAGGGGAGAGAGGAGGACTCCATGGAAGCAAGCCATGCACGCTAGCCAACACCATGATGACTTTCTGGGGAAGATGAAGAAGCAGTGACCAAGTGAAGCAGAAGCAAAAGTTCGAAGCTGCAGCTGCTCTGCTGCGAGCCTTCGGTTTAGAGAGAGAGAGAGGCTGCAGTTGCGTTCGTTTGTGGTCGTGTCGTTTCGTTTGTAGTTTCAATCCCGCCACGTCGTCTCCTGTTTCGGGGGAAAAGATTTTGTCTGAAGAGCCAGCAGCAGTAGTTTTTGTCGGTAACGAGTGGAGCGATAGATATCAACAGTACACACATAATATCATAGTATCGTTAATTAAAAGATTAATACAACGAAAAATCTTAAACTGATATATTTATAATAATTTTATTTTGAATTAATTTTTTGATCATTAAAAATTTCAAACTGATATACATATGATAAATTTACCCTTCGTTAATTTTTGTTAAATTTTATTATCTAATTACTAAGTTTGATGACATATGGTAGTTAACGAGTATACCAGTTTGGGGTTTTACCTCTATATTTGTCACAAGTTTATCAATTTGTGATTTTTCGTGATATTAATCTAATTTAACGGATACTAATGGAGGTATACCAATTTGAGGTTTTTAGTGGTCAAAAAATTAGTTCGGGTAAAACCCCAAACTGTATAGTTGGAGTTTGGTGGTAAAAAATTAATTCGGGTAAAATTATCACACGTATACCAATGTAGGGTTTTTTATGGTAAAAAAAATAGTTCAGGATAAATTTGTCACATGTGTACCAGTTTGGGGTTTTTGGTTGTCAAAAAATTAGTTCGGGATAAAATTGTCACAGGTATACTAGTTTGGAATTTTTCATGGTATTAACCCTTAATTAAATATTATTTATGCCATTTTACCAATTTCTTTTGTGATTTTTCGTGATATTAATCCAATTTAACGGACACTAACGGAGAGTAAATTTGTCACAAATGTATCGGTTTTGGGGATTTTAATGATCAAGAAGTTAGTTCGGATAAAATTGTCACAGGTTTACTAGTTGGGGGGGTTTTTGATGGTAAAAAAATTAGTTCGGAGTAAAATTGTCACATGTGTATCAGTGTGGAGTTTTTGATGGTCAAAAAAATAGTTATGAGTAAATTTATCACGGACGCGAGGGCCCCGCCGGCGCAGCGTGTATCCCGGCGAGGCGATTTTGAGTAGTCGCCCGCCTGCGAGGTAAAATTACCTCGCCGGGCGGGCGAGGGTCCCTCGCCCGACTAATTTGCGGGTCTTTCATGATATTAACTCTTAATGAAATATTATTTATGCATTTAAGGGCCAATAATTCTCTTTTACCAGAAAAAAAGGTACATATTTTCGTGTGCGCAATAAAGGAAGAGAAAGTATGATTTTATTCGATTTAACTTGAATTTGGAAATTTATAGGATACTTAATATGATTATTAATCCAATCTTTTTTTAATTACCGTTTCACTCAACGTTTCGAAACCATTGGATTATTATTCGTTAAACACCAGTTATGCATATTATCGGAATATTTTTTACCAGCGTTTGGCAATGGAATTAGGTGGTTTTTTCTCCGAGCACTATGGAATCATGAATGAAATATAACTTCGATTGGCCGGAAAAAAAATACTCAATGATAAGAGCATTCAACGTTTTCTACTGGTTTAGAGCAACTCTCGATGAGAAACATATGTTACGGGCTAAAAAAAAAGAGTTAATACCGCAAAAACTCTCAAACTGATATGCAAATTGATATGCCTGTGACAATTTTACCCCAAACTAATTTTTTGACCACTAAAAATCCCAAACTGATACACCTGTGACAAATTTACCTCAATTTATTTCCGTTAAATTTTACTGTTAAATTGCTTTGTTAAATGACACGAGGCAATTAACGGATGTACCAATTTTATGTTTTACCATCCGTTTGTTATAGACGTACCAGTTTATGATTTTTTGTAATATTAATTCAATTTAATAGAAACTAACGGAGGGTAAATTTATTATAAATATACCAGTTCGGGATTTTTGGTGGTCAAAAAATTAGTTTGGGGTAAATTGTCATAGGTGTACCAGTTTGGGGTTTTTCGTGGTATTAACCCAAAAAAAAATCGAAGCGGGTCTATTGTAAAAGTACAATAGATTTATGATTATTTGAACAATTTTCCCGTGCTAAAACCATGCAAAAACTTCCATGGTAGAACTAGCAGAGAACCACTCAATTCATAGACAAGCACATGGATTGAACTTCTGTATCTTAAGGAAAACAACAATCCAATGTCAAAAACCTAAAACAAAGTTGCAGAAACTCCAGTATCCAAAATTTGTACCCTTCAAATTCTCGTAATCCAGATCTCAGTCCTAATTGCAGCAACATATAGCCAAAGGATGCATCACCAACTCTACGAAATAGTCAGTCTTAGCCCTCATCTGCGGAGTAGCGAAAAAAAATTGTTCTCTTTTTCTCCGTTAGAAACTCGAATTGATAATGTCTAAACCTTGGATTAGACCCTTCAAGCTCACATGGCCCGCCCGAGGATCTTCCTGCTCTGTCCAGTTCAGATGAATGCCGACGAGCAATACATTCTCGCACGGCACGCTGGGGCTACACAGCATGGTCACCGCCTCCTTGCTGTTGTACGTGCCGGTTATGTTCTTGAACAGCATGTTACTGAGTTTTACTAGTGAGGACTGAATCCGCAAAAGGAAATTTTCAGATCAATTAATTAGCGACTTGGTATCAAGATTAAGGTATATGTATTAGGAAATAAAGAGCACGTTCTTGAATGAATTGCTTAGCTTTATGCTTATGTACCTTCTGGATATCGCATTGCTGTGATGGACAGTACTCTTGATCTATGATGATGGGGCTCGTAACGTTCGTCATGACGATGTTCTCGAATATCATGTTGGAAGCCTCACTCGGCGGAGCCCCAGGCCACGTCTTCACTCGGACGCCGTTCTGCGTCCCGTTGATTGTGCAATTGCTCACTCTGATCAGATCCACTTTCTCCTCATTCTTGTATTTGCCTAGGCTCCCGACACTGCCATGACGGAGACAAGAGTTCACATTGAAATCAGGATTGAGCAGAAACTGATTTTGGTCTCGATTTTGGCATGTCAAGCAGGCATTACATTTCAGGATTATAAGTACTAGAACCCTACTTGCACGGCGCACGGTCAATGCTGCGTGGTCAACCGTACTTTAATTGGAAGTGCAACTGCCTACCTGATTCCATGTCCTGGACCGCAATCTACGTAGGAAACCGATATATTGGTGCTGCCGGGTCCGATCGAGACACAGTCATCCCCAACACCAATAGTCGAAGAAGTAATGGAAATGTTTGCAGAGTGACTAACGTGGATTCCATCGGTGTTTGGGCTGTCTCCAGGTGCCATAATGCTGACGTTGTGCACTCGGATGTTACTGGACTTGTGGATGCTCATGTGGAAGCTCTTGCCATTGAGCAGGTTGATGTGGTCGATTGTCGCGTGCGAGACGTTGCTCAATCTCAGCGACTGCATAAGATGAAGCACGAAGAATTTGTTGAAGCATCAATTGGAGGTTAATTGCCAAACTTTCTGAGGTGAAGTGACTCGAACCTACAGTTATCAGCTTGTCGCATCTGCTTTTATTCTGGCAGCTTGGGTCTTTCCAGGCTTCTGATCCTTGGCCATCGAACAAAGCCCTCCCGGTCTCGCCCGTGAGGACTAGTCCGTGCAAGTCTCGGAAAACGATCCAATCGTTGGTCGGGAACTTACTGGGGGACGTCGGTGCCTTCAGAGTCCCTCTGACCTCCACTCTCGGCGAATAGAGATTGCGGCAAGGTCCGGTGAATGAAAGTGGACCAACCAAAAACGTGTTGTTGGGTACATAGAGGGTCGAATTGCTGTGGTGTGCGCATGCTTCCTCCCAGGCTGACAAGAATGCCTGTTCAAGTATTGCTTAGAGTCAAAAAATGTTGTCTCTCTTCTTGATTGCCATCTAATTCCAATGGGCTAAAGCTAGCTAATGATGCATCTTATGCTTAAAACAATCCATGTATGATGCAACTCTAGGTGAAACAAAACTGTTACTTCCTTTTTTAACTTGGAAAGTTTTGTACCGGTCCTGCAAAAGATGAACAATACCCCAATTTAACTACTTCAATCCTAGTACATCTGTAGCTGTCAACAATTGAGAGTGTACCATGCTGCTATCCGTCTCTCCATCGGCCACTGCTCCATAATCCATGACATCGAAAACTCCCACCAACAGTACTTGAGTCGTTGGAGGTTCTCCACCCGATTGACCAGGAGCAGTCTCGAGTGGATCATCTGCCAGAGGTGAAGGTGCGGGCACGTAGGCATCGGCCGGGGACGAAAAACACGTGGCGATCACTAGACAAATTACAAGCATGGGAACTATTCTCAAGGTAAGCTTCATGTTCATTTTGTTATATGAATCCCTCTTCTGAGTTAAGCTTATGCAGTTTCTTGTAAAGCACAGATGTTGAAAGTTCTTTTAAAGCAATTTACACTAAATTCAGCAATAAATGGAACCATGCTTCTGGGTGGAGTTTCCCCTCTGGTTATAGTAACTGCTCTGTCATTAAAAACTTCACATTCGAAACTTGTTCTTGCGATAAATTCCGTTTCATTACTGTTGAATGACCTTTTATTGTCACATATATCTCTGTTCTTGAGACTCCAAGCCTAGTGGAAATATCCCAAACTGTTCACAGACAACATTGACTTGGGTCACATCTTATAGAAGATTATAAGAATGAAACTTCTGTTTAGCCTCTAATATATGAGGTCTCTCAGCTGTTTAAGTCCAACTCCAGGAAGAGTCACATTCCATTGAAAGCACAACGGGTGCTCGAAATATTTCCCGATGCAAGAAATAGGAAAGACGGTCCGGCTAACTGATTTCCCAACTTTGACTGATTGTTGAGAATGCGGGATCAGTGTTCGAGCTGATATTTGAGCGGGCAGATAGAAAGATAGAACCAAGCTTGCTGTTCGTTTACGCACAGTTTGGATTGATTTATTAAGAGGGAAACGGAAAAGATTTGGTTTACTATCGTTTGGATGTTTATGACAGACAAGAAAGGAGATGAAGAGAACTTGGTCATCGCATGTTTGGTTGCAGACGAGAAAAGAACGGAAGTGAATTTAATCACATCTTCATAACTATTGTGCCTACTTCTCCATTGATGCAATTAAATGAAATTTAGTAACGTGGCCTTTAAGCTCGTTAAAGGTTCAACATCATGAATAATTAACTCATTTCATAGAACAATCATCTCAATCCATCCTTTTTACCAAACCCAGGATTTAAAAAAAAAAAAAAATTTCTCATCTTCTCTGGTCCCTCCATCCAAACTCAATGTTAATGAAGAAAATATTAATGGCACCATGCACATAAAAAGTTAATCAGAAGCCTCAAGTTCATTAGGACAAATTCTCTCCAAAGGAAACAAGAGAATGTATAAAAACTGGAATTTTACTGAACAATCAGCATGAGAAGTGGCTCAATCCAGCGTGCCGATCTAATAATGCTCTCGTCATCACGCGGTCGCAAGGTTCACCGTGTGAAAACTGCACTTGAGGGTAACGAAGAAAGGATCAATCAAAGCTTTACGTTTAAGTCTTCCAGTCTTCCAGTCTTCAGTCATATGATTCCCCTTGAAGAACTGATTCTGCTTCCAGACAGACAAGCATCCTCAGCATCTCCAGCTTTTGTAGTCAAACAGGGTCTTTGCTGCGACGTCTCGTGTAAATTCATGAAGTCCACACCGGATATTAACCTTCAAAGAAGCATTCCCAGTCAAATGATTCGCCCATAGGCCATCATCATTGTTTAAATTGTTCCATCGAGGTCAAGCACACGGAAGTAACCGGACGGTTCTACTGTTCCGTTCTTGTTTCGATGCCGCTAGATTCCCGAAAGAGGTGATAAAAAAGTTATTGGTTATCAATTTTCCGGTAGGTTGTTGGTAACTTACCGAACAATTTTATGAAATTACTCACTTTTGTTTTTGATAAGTTCATGAGTTGCGCTAATTTAGGTTGAGTTAAAAAAAACAAACAAACAAATGTCGGTATAGGTAATTCAAATGAAAGTTAGTAACTCATGGAAATTTAATGAGAGAAAAATTGGTGAGTTGCGTTAATTTAGGTGGATAATCTCTAAAAAGAGTTAAATATAAGGGATTGCTAATCAAGACAGATAAAAATTGGTAGCTCAATAGAATATTTAGTAAATTAAGAAAAATAAGTCAATGTTGGTAAGCTACTCAAACGAGAATTTGCATGATTGTTAATTTAGAAACTATAGTAAAAGTTAGTAAATTCATAAAAGTCTTGATAAGTTACTAACAAGTTACCCGGAGAAAAAGTCATAATTTTCTCTTTTTTTTCTAACAATTCTTTTAACACTGACCAATACTTAGTGAATTTTACCGACATAAAAAAAAAGATAATGCATTTTTGTTTTTGCAAGAAACAATTCTGCATACAGTACCCAACTAGCTACTACTAATTTCTGTGCTAATTATTTTTCCGCATCTTCTTGCTTCCTGTTTGGTGCAAAAACAAAACAGAAGAGGCACAGAACTGAGCTAATGGCCAACAAAATTCCCATTATGCTTGCTAGTAGCTCAAATGTGCATAATGACATGTTATACCAGCGCTTATGATTTATGTGTCAGCCCGGGTGTATTATGCCGCTAATCCATACGATACCAGGTTAAGTAGAGGAACAGATATGAGATCAAACATGATGATTAACAGTTGTACAAGCAAAATATATAGTTAGCGTTCCAGACCACGAATGCATAAACAGTCCAACAGTGGCGGTCTGTTGGTTTAGATGTTCCTGAGCAAAAGTACACCACAAGTGCCATAACTTGTGTACGGCGATCACTTTGGTGTCATAACTTTTTTTCGGATCACTTTGGTGTTAAGTCGGAGAAAAAGAGATCACTTTAGTGCCAATTTGGTCGGAAATCCGACGTGGCATTTTTATTAATTTTTTACGCCGACGTGGCTCGCCGGAGGCTGAGTCAGCGTGTACAGTTAGCATTTTTAATTTTAAATAATTTTTTTTAGCGTGTACAGTCAGCATTTTTAATTTTAAATATTTTTTTTCCTTTTTTTTTCTTCTTTCCTTTTTTTTTTCTTTTCTTTTTTTTCTTTTCTCCCCTCGCCGGCCGGTTGCCGGTGGCCGGCCGGCCACTGGCGAAGCTCGAGAAGGGCTGGGCGAGGGTGGCCTTGCCCATGGCCGGCGAGGGGCGACCGACCCTCGCCGGCGACAGGCGAGGCCGGCCCAAGCGAGGCCTCCCCTCGCAGGGACGCCGACGAGGGTCGCCCTCGCCGGATCCGACGAGGGCGACCCTCGCCGGCGTCGGGCGAAGGAAGCCCTCGCCCGGGCGGGCGAGGGTCGCCCTTGCCGATACGCGAGGGCGACCTCGCCGGTGTCGGGCGAGGGTCGCCCACGCCCGACTCGGGCGAGGGCGACCCCGCCCGCCCGGGCGAGGGCTTCCTCGCCCGACGCCGGCGAGGGTCGCTCCCTGATCCGGCAGGGCGACCCTCGCCCGCCCAAGTGCGAGGGCTTCCTTCGCCCGACGCCGGCGAGGTCGCCCTCGCCCGGATCCGGGCGAGGGCGACCCTCGCCGCCGGATCGGGCGAGGGGCGACCCTCGCCCAGGCCGTCGGGCGAGGGCGGCCCTCACTGGGCCGGGCTCGCCCCTGTCGCCGGCGAGGTCGGCCGCCCTCGCCCAGCCCTTCCCGGGCTTCGCCTGGTGGCCGGCCGGCCACGGCGACCGGCCGGCGAGGAGAGAAAAGAAAAGAAAAGAAAAAGGAAAGAAGAAAAAAAAGGAAAAAAATATTTAAAATTAAAAATGCTGACTGTACACGCTGAAAAAATTTATTTAAAATAAAAATGCTGACTCAGTACATCGCCGACTCACCTCCGACGAGCCACGTCGGCGTCAAAATTAATAAAAATGCCACGTCGGATTTCCGGCCAAATTGGCACTAAAGTGATCTCTTTTCCTCCGACTTGGCACCAAAGTGATCCGAAAAAAAGTTATGGCATCAAAGTGATCGCCGTACATAAGTTATGGCACTTGTGGTGTAGTTTTGCCAATGTTCTTGGCATGCTTGCTTGGTTACGGCATTATCTTGTAAGATTGCATGCTTCGGTTGCTGTAAATCCGCTAGATGAGTTTCGCACGATGACGTTTATGGCGAATGTTTAAAGTGTGGTGCTTCGCATACTTTTCTTTTGATTGAAGTTCAACTTTCTGATTTTGACCTTTTTGTCAAATTCGGTGAAGATTTTCATACCACCTCATTTACAGTTACTTGATCATGGATCCAGATGTCAGGTAAATAGTGCCATGATCAAAGGCGGCAACGACATACATTACTTTACAGAATGGATTCAGTACACAGCGAATCACATAGGAGAGTTGGAATGAGTACATAGCAGTACTAGTCTAGAAGACAGCTTAGAAAGAACATGGCCGAAGTCGGACATCCGTCCACTTCAGACGCTAGAATACAAGGGTATTACTTGAACCATGTACCAGACAGAATCTAGAAACTCCAACCAGGAACTTTGCTGCCCTTGTTGATCTCCATAATAATCACTCCCTTGTACTTCTTAGTCGCCATATTGCTATCGATAACATCATCACAATAAGGAGCTGCGGTGTCTTGAATTAACCGTCTCGTGGGATTGTTGTGGGATGTATCGATTCCTTGCCTCTCGAGCCATAGGCCTTGGGCTGTAAATTCTGTCTAGTACTGCAAACCCGTCTCTTCCAACTTCGACAAGGCGGTTGACATTGTTGGGATTTTGGAACCAAAATCCCATAGAATTGAATGAGAAGTGTGTGGGTGAAAGTGTCCCACATAGGGTAGAAGAGAGATGGGAGATGGGTTCAAATAGTTGAGCCTCACAAATGGGTTTGGGCCCCAAGGGGTACCCCACTTTTGTGGAAGAGAGAGGACCTACGTCAAGCTAGGTCGGTCCACCTCCCGCGCGCGCGCCGCCGCCCGTCCGGCCGGCTCGGCTCGGTTCGGTTCCGGGTCCACTCTCTATCGGTTTTTATTTTTTTCGAACAGACACGTTGTTTAGAATTTATTTATGTTCGTGAGGTTCGGTTCGCCCGAACAGAACCGAAGCCCTTCTCGCGACTGTTCATGAACCGAACCGGTTCAAGCGAACCTTCGCGACTCTTCATTTTTCGTCACTTGAATAAGACCGAACAGTTTAGTTCGGAATATATATATCACTTCGTGGCATTCATTTTTTCAAGACGCACTCTACGCATATTCACTTCATCATTGTCATTTGGTGCGATTGTTCTGCAAAATTGCGTTCGTTGGAGTCCTCCGAATACGTACCGCTTCGGAGGAACGAGATCCGTTCTATCCTGGGAGACGATTGTCCAATATCCTCGGGTACTGATTGAGGGGCCAAATTCGTCTTAAGGACACGACGTTAATTCGTTGGGCTCGGATCAACATTCTGCTTATTTGGTTGTACTGCTTTCAGGTTAGTTTTTTCCTAACGTTTGATTTTAATTTCTGATATACGAACTTAGCCGACTACAATCTTAAGACGAATTTTGCTTCGGTTCTGTTCGTATATTCTTATGCGTTGTTCGTATCAAATATCATATTGCCGTTTCTTTAATTCGAACTTTTGTATAGTTCGTATGTTCCTTGTCATATCGTATAGAATACGATTCTATTTGCACATTCTGTTCGTTAACGAATTTTTCGAATATTGTTCATATTAGAAATTTTCAATTCTGTTCCTTGCTTGGTTACGGCATTATCTTGTAAGATTGCATGCTTCGGTTGCTGTAAATCCGCTAGATGAGTTTCGCACGATGACGTTTATGGCGAATGTTTAAAGTGTGGTGCTTCGCATACTTTTCTTTTGATTGAAGTTCAACTTTCTGATTTTGACCTTTTTGTCAAATTCGGTGAAGATTTTCATACCACCTCATTTACAGTTACTTGATCATGGATCCAGATGTCAGGTAAATAGTGCCATGATCAAAGGCGGCAACGACATACATTACTTTACAGAATGGATTCAGTACACAGCGAATCACATAGGAGAGTTGGAATGAGTACATAGCAGTACTAGTCTAGAAGACAGAGCTTAGAAAGAACATGGCCGAAGTCGGACATCCGTCCACTTCAGACGCTAGAATACAAGGGTATTACTTGAACCATGTACCAGACAGAATCTAGAAACTCCAACCAGGAACTTTGCTGCCCTTGTTGATCTCCATAATAATCACTCCCTTGTACTTCTTAGTCGCCATATTGCTATCGATAACATCATCACAATAAGGAGCTGCGGTGTCTTGAATTAACCGTCTCGTGGGATTGTTGTGGGATGTATCGATTCCTTGCCTCTCGAGCCATAGGCCTTGGGCTGTAAATTCTGTCTAGTACTGCAAACCCGTCTCTTCCAACTTCGACAAGGCGGTTGACATGAGGTGCCATTCAAGATTTTATCGCGGATGGGAGCGACGAGCGAGCTGAGTAAGGAAGAGGTGTATCGGCTTTTCTGCTGTTTGTGTCTAGTGATGATGGAATTGGAAGGCCGAAGAAGATCACTTTATATAGAGCTCAGGACGAGTGCCATAAAATCATACAAGGAATTAGCAAGGCCTCATAAGTTCCCACACCATTGATCCAGAAGATCAAACACTTGCAAAAGGAGTGATACTTTCTGGGAAGATGCTATGCCTCATGGTCCCAAAGATTTTACTTTTTAGGACCATTAACCAGAAACTTTTTTATTTGTATGTTTTCACATGGACAACCTTGACTGGGTCTATGCATTCTCCTACAAGTGATTCTAAATCGAGTTAGCACCAATGAAGTCCATGATTCGGCCGGTGCAAAGTGAAGATATTTCGAATTATTTTGACTGATTTTGGAGAATATACGGTTAAGTTTATCCACTGCTACAAGTTCATCGTAAATGTTGGTTCAAGTATTAAAGCATGGGAAAGAATGATTCTTTCCTACTTGCCAAGTCCGTTTCTTATTAAACAAGCAAAAGTAAATTTTCCGTAGAACATATTCGTCCCCACGGATTCCAAGCTAAGCTCTTATTAGGTGATATATCGATTCTAATTGATCTTGTTCCAGTTAGTTAAAGGGGCTCTCCGGTCTTCTCATGGAAAAAGTATCACAAAAGTCCTAAATCTATTACATTAGTACTAATTCAGTCCTAAACCTTCAATTAGATCAATTTAGTCCTAAACCTTTTTTACATTGGTACCAATTCTGTCCATCCAACCAATTTAGGTCGGAAATCGCTAACGTGGACGTCGGCGGTCTTACGTGGCATGGTCGGCGCTGACGTGGACAATTTTTAATATATATTTTATTTTTTTTCCCCTATTTCTCCTTCCTTGGACTTGTGGCCAGTGGCCATGGCCGACCATCGGCCACAGGCGAGGGCATCGCGGCCCTCACGACATGCTGGACCCTCGTGGTTTGGGAGGGTCACTCTCGCCAGATTCGACGAGGGCGGTCGTCGCCGGCTTGGGCGAGGATGGCCCTCGCTGGATCTGGCGAGGGCAACCCTCCCCTAGGTCGCGAGGGTCCAGCCCTCTCTCGAGCCGGCGACGGCCGTGATGCCCTCGCCTGTGGCCGGCCATGGCCACTAGCCACAAGCCCAAGGAAGGAGAAGGAAGGGAAAAAAAATAAAAAAAAAGGAAAAAAATAAAAATTCAAAAAATTATTAAAAATTGTCCACGTCAGCTGCTCGCGGCAGATGCATGTCACGTGGAGAGATGCCAGGCGTCTACGTCAATGATTTACGCCCTAAATTGGCCAGATTGACTGAATTGATACCAATGTAAAAAGGTTTATGGCTAAATTAGTCCAATTGAAAAGGTTTATGACTGAATTGATATCAATGCAATAGGTTTATAACTTTTTTGGTACTTTTTCCGTCTTCTATTTATCGATAAAATTGCAAGATTTAACGTGATTCTGTTTCTTTTAAGGAATCTCAATAAGTTATCTTAGCAGTGTAAGTTTACATGCATGATTTAATGGGTATAATCCTTCTATATGAAGTTTCAACACAGCTTTGTAGTGAACCGAACTAACAATATAGCCACAATCCAAATTGAGCAAGATGAATCGACCCAAAAAATTGAGCAAAAAGGGCCCAGGTAACATGAACAAATAAAGTAAAAAGGTCAAACATTCAAAAAGAAATGAAAAGAAGTGAGGGGCTGTTCGTGAATGTACAGAGGAGAGAGAGAGAGAGAGAGAGCTCTTACAGAGAACAGAGAGGAGAGAGCACGCAGAGATAAGGGGAGACATTGCAGCAACTTCCAACCTAAGTTCGATGGCTCAACGTAGTCGGAATTGGCTCAAATTTTACTATGCTGTTTGTGAGACCGAGATCTACAAATTGATTTGTTTTGTTCGTTGAAATTCTTCTCCAAATTGTCTCTCCATTTCTCCAACTGTGATAAATTTTCTTGTGTCTTTAGTTTTGATATATCTTTGTGGAGTTGAAATATTGTTATATTGTTGATGTTGAGCCTCTAGTTAGTGAATAGAGAAGAACAATTGTGAATCTAGTTATTTTTAGTGATTAGTGGAAGTTTTTGAGCGGTCCCATGATTTTTCCCGCATTGGGTCCGCTGTATAAAAAATTCTGGTGTCATTGTTGCATTGTCCCTTCAATATTCAGCATTATTATACTTATTTGAGGTTGGAATGCTGGTACATACTGGCTGGTTATTGCTGGGGTTAAGTTGATATTGGTCGGTTTAATTTTGTGAAAGAAATTGATCTTGGACAAGCTAAGTTCTTGGTGAATTGTTGCCCGTTTCTCCCCAAAAAAAGAGAGCTTTTGAGAAATTGATCCTAGACAGGTTAAGTTCTTGGTGAATTGTTGCTTGTTTCTCCCCAACAAAGTGATATCAAAGTACACATGAGTAACTAAATTGAATGGAGGAAAACAGGGGCACCGTGTTTAAGTTAGATGCCTCAAGTGATTCTATTTGGAAGCCTCAAGTGGATGGCATAGTGTACTATCAAGATTTGAACAATTCCATCAAAGGGGTTGAGGATAAAGGAGACAAGGAGGACAAAGAATGGGAGCGAATGAATTGGAAAACGGTTGGGTTTATTCAACAATGGATTATGATATTGTTTTTCATAATGTTGCTCAAGAAGGAATGCTGAACTTTGTGAAAGAAATTACAAGATTTTAATGAGAGGAGAACTCCACAAAATAAAGTATTTATACTATGTCAGAACACTTGATTGAATTTCAAGATGTGGTAAATCAATTGAAAAATCTTGAAATTAACTTTGGTGATGAGTTGCAAGTATGTCTTTATTGGTACTCTCCCTGATAGTTAGGATACATTGGTCATTGCATTAGACTTTCCTACGGTGTGCTTTTTATGGGCATGGTTAAAGAAAGCTTGTTAAATGAAGAAATCAGTAGAAAATGCATGCTTCTAAATCTGAGGCTCTTGTCATAGAAAATAAGGGGATAAATCAATTAAAAAATTACAAAGTAATGATAAAAGAGGCAAGCAAGAGGAAGGTCACAATCAAGGCTGAGGAGAAGTGTGAAGTGTTACAATTGTGGTAAGATGGGACATTATGCTAAAGAACGTAGTTTTGCAAAGAGAGATAAATCCTAGGATAGAAATGGAGATAAAAAGAAAGAAGAGAAACAAGTTACAACGGCAGCTGCGAGGCGATGTTGTGATTATCTATGATAATGTTTGTGAACTATACATGCCAAGACTCTAGTTGGGTTGTTGATTCAGCAGCCTCATTTCGTGTTAGCTCCCGGCGTGACTACTTCACATCCTATCAAAATGGATGAGTAAAGCAAGGCCTGATCGAGTTCCCACATTATTGATCCCAAAGACCTACAAACACTTGTAAAAGTAGTGATAATTTCTGGTAAGATGCCATGCATTGTGGTCCCAAAGATTCTTAGGACCATGATCAGAAACATTTCCATTGGTACATGGACAAACTTGACCTGGTCTATGTATTCTCTTACAAGTGATTCTAGTAAATCGAGTTAGCACAAATGAAATGGATGCTTCGACCGGTGCAAAGTGAAGATATTTCTGATTATTTTGACCGATATTGGAGAATATAAAGTTAAAACCATCCACCGTTACAGGTTCACATAAAATTGTGATGCGTCGATTGCCGTGTTGTGTTCGACAAACCAATGGGGGGTTTTAATTTATTAACGGAGTGAAGTTGGAGGCATGCCTGCATTTCTTACAGCTGAAGTTTCATTAGAATCTTGGAGTTTCATTAAATAAATTAACCATATCAGTGAATAAGATTTAGGCAGAAGTATATATTAGTAGGATTCTTTCACCATAAAGTGTGCACAATTATGTTCTTTTTCAAAGTCTTTAAGTTAGGTTTAAGTAATACAAAATTTAAAAGAATGATTGCTGCCTAATCCCCAATTCGGTTTCTTATTAAACCAACATAGGTGATTATTCGATTGAACATATAAAGTTTGGTTTGCTGCCTAATCCCCAAGTCGGTTTCTTATTAAACTAACATAGGTGATTATTCGATTGAACATACTTGTTGACTCAAATTCCAAGCTAAGTCCTTATTGAATAATATATCGATCCTATAATTGATCTTCTGCTAGTTTTATTAAAGTGGCTCTCCAAATTGATCGTCTCGGTGAAATTTTTCTGTGTGTTTTAAGATTCTTTTTTCACGGCCTACCAGTCATATGATTCTCTATTGGAGAACTTAATTATTCTGCTTGTAGCCACATTCTTACCTTCATCTGCATCACCACCGGATACCAACAGATCGGAGAAACTTCATCAAAAGCCCACGAAAAAGTTCAGAAATCCTACTTTCTAGTCAAAGGGGGATCGAAAAAGCTTGCTAAAAGATTACATGCACTATTTTGATTCCTAAGAGCAAACTGTGAGGCTTAAAGATCAGTGATCTTCGCATATTTGAGTTGAGGCCCACCTAGTGTTAACTGATATGTGCATCATGAGTCCACCTTCCCTTATTCTTTTCGTTCTTTTGGTTAAGATGAAGAACTTAAATTCACTAAAATTAAAGTCTGTGCTTTTATCGAAGCAAGGAAAAAGAAATAGCTTGTGCTTGTTAACGTGTGGAACTCTGACAATCCATGCTTGCTGCTTGTAATTATGGAAGAGGCGGCGAATATTTCATGACATATTTGGGAAGTTAGAGGACATATATTTCCGCTACAACAACAGTGCCATTTGATCCTAGAAAATAGTTGGCGTCCTAGACAAAAGAAGAAGAGTGCAATTGTACCAATAAGTCAAAGAATGGTCCATCTGTGTAGTCATATTGCAAGCGCCTGCTGGATTTAGGCCCCATTTGGTTCAGCTTTGGGAAGGGGCTTTCGGCCTCGAAAGCCCCTTCCCAAAATGCTGAACCGTTTGGTTCGGCTTTCCGGACTCGGAAAGCCGAAAGCCAGCATTTGGAATGCCGTTGGAATGCCGAAAGCCCAAAGCTGGTCCGGACCAGCTTTGGACTTTCAGCATTTGTGGAATGCTGAAGCCTATTTTTCCTTCCCAAATTGCCCTCACTCAAATTTCAATTTTCCGATTTTGCCCTGTTACTGTTCATCTTCTTCACCGGCGAGGGTGGCCGGCGAGGGCGGATCTGGCCGGCGACGGGTCGGCAAGGTCTCCTGACCCAGGCGACGACCGCCTGGGGTCGGGTGGCCGCCCAAGCGCCGTCGCCTGGGTCGGCGGTCGCCTGGGTCGCGCGACTCCAGGCGACGACGCCTGGGCGGTCGCCCGACCACAGGCGGCCGTCGTCTAGGTCAGGCGACCTCGCCGGCCCCTCGCCGGCCCTTCGCCGGCCAGATCCGCCCCCACCGGCCCTTCGCTGGCCACCCTCGCCGGTGAAGAAGATGAACAGTAATAGGGGCAAAATCGGAATATTAAGAATAAAAATTGCCAAAGCCCTCTGCAAAAATTTTTTTACCAAACACTACTTAGGCCAAAGTAGCTTCACAATTTTTTTTTTACCAAACACTACTTGCATTTCCCCAAGTGGCTTTCACCTAAAGGTATTTGCATTCTCCCAAGTTGCATTTAAAAAGCTGAACCAAATGGCCCTTACTACCGAATCATGGGTCAGTGAATGATTCATCTCTGGTGAGTCTTTATCAGATCTTACTCAAGAGCTGAATCATGCAGAAGCAACTCAGCAGTGGAACACTCAGTGTCCAGTGGCCTTGTAGTTGTAGGACATTCTCTGGACCAGAACAATGGCAAGTTCTTTAAGTTGTGGTCATTCACTTCGGAAAGGATTGAAGTCACACCAATCGAGTGAACAATTATACGATGGATTGGCATAAACTTACCAGAAAGAGGAGTAAAAAGTGGAACGCTTAGTATAAAAAGAGGTCCAATTACAAGCTTAGACACATCCAAGTATACAACTAACCTTCAGAAAGCCAAAAACACCAAAGGTACATATAAGGACAATACTAGAGTTCGAAATGACAAACATGATGAAAACTGCGACGAGGACTAGTTTATCCAGTGTATTTTTACCCTCTTGGAAGTTACCGAAATCTTTACAAGTTTTTTTTTTTTGGTAAGTTAAGTATTGTATAAACTTTTCAAAGCCATGCTTACAAGGATGGTAACCGAACACAAAAACCCCGCACATATAGCGACACCTAAATGTGTCCCAATAGGTGCAAAAGTGTTACGGCTAAACAAGATATGAAAGCAGAACAAGAAGGCTTAAACATCAGCCAACTAACTATAGAAGTTACAATGAATGACGCAAAAACAAGTTACGCGAAAATGGACGATGAAATGCCCCAATTAGTTTGGCTCTTCCTGTTGCGGCGAGTGTCTTGAACAGGTTTCATGGATAACCCTCTGTCCCGAACAACCTTTACAAGATGATTGCGCATAGCCGGTAGAAACAGGGGATGGTTCCGAAAAAGGATATGATTCCGTTCGGACCAAATAATATGACATAAGGCGCCAAGAGATAACCGAGCTATCCGATGATGGAAATTGTCACCATTAATGTATTTACTAGCCCATCTTAGATTATCTATCCATGGTTTATTCCGCCAGGAGAGATTGCAAGTGTTTGCCCAAAACAAAGCGAGGGAACCCGTGCATTGGCACCCAAAGAACAAATGGTCTATTGAATCCGGTCTACATTTACAGAATGCACATAGTCCTTCCGGGATTCTGTTGTAGTTGAGTAAAACAACCTGAGTTGGGAGTCTATTTTTCGAGATGAGCCGTAGCAAAAAGGCATACCTTGGTGCAATGCTACGGTCCCAAACAAGGGAGCTCCAAAACACTTTTGGACGCTTGATTCTGATCAACTCCCAAGCTGTTGCTGTGGAGAATGTCCCAGAAGAATGGCCTTGCCAAACGAATATATCAGGAATATCGACAATCGTGGGGAGCGGGTCTGTCCACGAATTGAAAATTTCCATAAAAGAGGAATCATCCCATGTAGAGGATAGGAAATCATGGACAGATGCGTTTCTTGGGATGCCAGAGAAGTAGATTTCTCTATTAGAGAAAAGGTCAGAGAGAGGGCCCATTGGGTGCCAATTATCAAACCAAAAAGATACAGATGAGCCATCGCCTATACGCCAACGAAAATGTATCCGAAATTGCAGCCGGATATCCAGTAATTTCTTCCAAGCCCATGAGCAGAAAGTGGGTTGCGGCACCAACCAGAAGTTTTTGTTCTTGAGGAAAGTAGAGTGGATCCACTTGCACCATAGGGACTCCTTATCTGTGAATAGAATCCATATGCGCTTTAGCATCGCTGCTCGGTTACAATCAAGTAACCTACGTATTCCCAGCCCACCTTCCTCTTTGGGCAAGCAGACTTCACTCCAAGGGACTTTAGCCCCCCCGATACCCAGTTCAGGTCCTTTCCACAGAAATTGTCGAAGAATCAATTCTATTCTAGACAGTACAGATTGAGGGAGAGTGAAGACATTAGTCCAATACACTTGGATAGCATGGAGGACGGACCTGATCAATTGCAGTCGACCAGCAAAGGAAAGAAACCGATGGGACCAAGAGCGTGCCCGAGCCGTTATAGAGTTAACTAACGAAGTACAGTCCGCTTTAGTCATTCGCGATGCAATGATGGGTACACCGAGGTACCGGAAAGGGATCATGCCCTCATTAAATCCCAGGGAAAGCCGAATCTGATCCTTAGTATCTGCTGCCACACCAGAAAGATAAACTTCACTTTTGTTAGGATTCGGGTAAAGGCCCGACCATTTGGAGAAGAGTTGAATACCTTCTTTAAGGAGGGTGGCAGAGGTGGTGTTTCCCTCCATAAAAAGAAGGACATCATCGGCAAAAAACATGTGTGTTAGTCGAGTGGACTTACATCGCCAGTAAAATTTAAACCCCGGGAGCCGAGCTTGTGCATTGAGGATTCCAGAGAATATTTCCATAACAAGTGTGAAAAGATATGGAGACAGAGGGTCTCCTTGACGAATACCTCTTCCACTCGCAAAGAAGCCATGTAATTCTCCATTGATAGCTACCGAGAATTTAGGAGAAGTTACGCATTCCATAATGAGTTTCGAGGTCATCACCGGGACTCCGAAGGCTTCTAGAACCGTTTTCAAGAAATTCCAGTCTACAGTGTCATAAGCCTTCTGGAAATCGACTTTGATGGCACACTTCGGTAGATAGGTGTCATGGTGGAAACCAGCAAATAATTCCTATGCGAGGAGTATATTATCTCCTATTCTCCTTCCTTTTACAAAAGCATTCTGCGGGGAACTTATAATTGATGGTAACACAGCAGCAATTCGGTTAGCCAGAATTTTGGCTATACACTTGTATATTGTATTACAGCATGCAATCGGCCTGAAGTCATTCATTCCTGTGGCATTTGATACCTTGGGGACAACTGTAAGGATAGTGGAATTGATCTCCTTTAACATGCAACCCGTACGGAAGAAATCCTTAACAGCCAATATAACGGACGGACCAACGACTTGCCAAGATGATATAAAGAAATCAACGTTATACCCATCTGGCCCCGGGGCCTTACCTTTGGCAAGGGAGAAGAGCGTGTTGCGAATTTCCATATCTGAGACATCCCTAGATAATAGGTTAATCTGCTCATTACTGAGAGTACGAGCCACCATAGGCTGGATATCAGCACAGGAAGGCCGATCAGCAGAAACTCTTGCACGTAGAAGAGTCTGAAAATGCGAAATGATATGGTTATGGACTAATCTCGAGTCTGTAATGAGTACATCATTAGAATCAGAGACCGAGAGGATACGATTGCTATGTTGTCTCTTGTTGACGAAATGATGAAAATATTTGGTATTCAAGTCCCCATCATTCAGCCATCTTATTCTCGATTTTTGCTTGAAAAAGGCTTCCTCCTGTAGCCTTAAATTCGAGAATATCATAAGCTGTTCCTTCTCTATGTTCGCCAGTTCCACATTAGTAGGATCTAAAGCTAGTGAGTCTTGGGTGGAAGTAAGCGACACTCTTGCTTGCTCTGTGCGAACAGTAATGTCAGAGAAAGAATATCTGTTCAATTGTTTAAGTCGCCCTTTTAGAATTCTGAGTCTTTGGCACAGACAAAACATCAGAGTTCCAGTGATAGGTGTCTCCCAGACTTGCTTGACAATGTTCGGAAATGCCTGATGAGATAGTCAAAAGTTGAAAATTTTGAATGGCTTTCTAGACGAAACTGCAGGTTCAATCCTGATTATCATCGGGGAGTGGTCAGAGACTCCCGAAGCCAAGAAGTTTGCCTCTGAGAAAGAGAAGGAGCTGGTCCATTGAGCATTGATCAACACCCTATCGATCTTCCTTTGCTTGCGATTCACTCCCACTGAAGTTGACCAAGAGAAACGATGGCCAGTATATCTCAAGTCATCAAGACCAGCTTGGTCTAAGCAGATGCCAAGTTCATCAAAAGCCGGTAGCCAAACGTTAGAACTACCCATTCTGTCAGAGTTGTACCGAATAGCATTAAGGTCCCCGGCAACCAGCCAAGGTTCATTTTCAAATAGACGACTTGAATGCAGAAGATCAGCCCAAAGTGCACGGCGAGAGACAAATGTATGCTCTCCATAACAACCGAAAAAAAACAAGTCTTATTGAGGGCTAACAACCGGACCCGACCATGAATAACTTGCGTGTATCTAGAAAGGACTTGGAGGTCTATCTCTTGAGGTTTCCAACCAATCCATATTCTACCACGAGGCGATGAATCATAATTGGCCGTCCACTTCCAGCCCGGCAAAAGTCCGACAGAGAGTGTTTCAAAAAGAGTCGGATTAATCTTTGTCTCAAGGATGCCAATACAAGAGATATTATGAGCTCTCACAAGGGCTCTTATTTCCGCCTGCTTAATGGGGTTGCCCAGACCCCTAATATTCCAAACACCAAAAAACATTATACTAGGGACGATAAGAATTACCTCCTTTTAGTACCAGCCCGTTTTTTTGGTTTACGGCTAGCCGCCTTAGCAGTTGTGAGACTGCTCTCTTGAATTGAACCCTTGGTTGTAGCAGGCAAAGATGGGTCACTGTTGCCAAGATCAGCATCAACATTTGGGATTTCAGCCACAGGGACGGCCACTACAGAAGTAGAGGGATGGCTAACTGGCACTTCTCCTTGGGTCAATGAAGCTCTGCAGCGTGTTATAGGTGGGAGAGGGGGGGGGGGGATACCCATCTTCAGCTTCACTTCCAACATTGCTAGCAGTAGCATCAATTTTGTCCTCCGAGTAAGAGGATTCCAGTGAGGAGTCCAGCGAAGGCGCTGCAGGAACAGGATGGGAATGGTGCTCCACATTGTGGGAAGTCTGAGGGAGCACCGAGTGATCATCTCTATCAGGGGAGACAATATGCACTGAGTTATTGCGGGTATTGCCCTTCTTGTTTATCACAATCTGCCAGGAGTCAGCATTCCGAGGGGCTTCAACAGCAATATCAGGAGAATTAGGCTCCGTAGGAGGCCCGGATGGCACAATGTTTGTGGGAGCACATTTGTGACCAAAGAAGCCGCAGGACGGGCACGAGATTGGGCGCCACTCATATTCAACCTTTATCTTCCAGATTTCATCATTCTTATGAATGTCAATGGAATCGGCCAGATTTTGTGCCGCCTTAATTTCAATGCATACTCTAACGTATGATATCATCTTCATCTTCTCAGTTTGTAGGTCGACATGCAACGGTTTCCCAATTGCACTGGCAACTGCACTAATTCCAGTAGCTGACCACAAAGAAACAGGAAGGTCCCTCAATTTCACCCAAACCGGCAGAGACTTATGCTGATCTTTTACTAGTTTCAAAGTAGGATGCCACTGCTGTAACATCATAGGGATTCTGAGGATGGTAATAGGCCCCCCATCCAGTATTTTCCGGCGATAACATTCATCAGGAATGTGGAAATAAAAGAAGCCATCAGCATTAGCTAAGACTTCAATGACATTTTGACCCCCAAACATTTTTAACTGCTGTTTCTGTCAATTTGAATGGGAGTTTCTTCCCCACGAAGTATCCAACAATGCATTCTCTCCATTTCGGATTAGCATCCTCCAAGATATCATCAGAGATGTTAACTAAAGGTGTGCCATCAACAATAGGAGGAGGGATAAAGGAGAGAGCATACCCCTTTTCCATTGTTCTAGCAACCGTCGCCCATGATCTCTGGGTTGTTTGCTGCTTATTGCCCTGTGGGGCTTCCTTGGAAGGTGCTGCCCCTTTGCTGCGACTTCTATGAGATCGATCGCCTGGGTGGTCAGTAGATTGCCTTACAACCCCAGCATCAGTAGGGCGCCTGTTGGACCTGGAACGGCCACGGCTTCGACCACGAGCATTTCGTTGCACTTGCTGAGCCATATGTGCAGACTTCCCCTTCGCTTGAGCGGCATTAGGAGGAGCATGTTGTACACTTTCTCCAGGGGGGTCGGATCGTTCCATGACTCTAGAAGAGCCAGCATTGTGTATGGGAGGCTTTGGAGGTACCTTAGGAGGTACGACCATACCCACATTCTCCTTCAACGGGAGGGGCTCCTCAGGGTTTTGTTTTCCAGCCATGGTCAACTTTAGAAGAGGAGAGCCATACAGCAGTAAACCCAGTCAAACGACACCCGTATCAAGGCTGAAGCACCTACAGTAATGGTATATCCGCAGAGGACCGATTCTGGGTTGAAACAGAAAAGGATTATCTACCCCAGCTGTCCAGAATCAACCCACACCAAGACCGGCAGAGTGCAGAGGATTGAACCATAGAACAGGAGAAATCGTCCAGACAATCACCGAGAATCTCCGAAACCCAGAAATCCCGATTTCCAGAGCTGCTCTCCCGAGCAGCAGACACAAAGAAATCGAGATTCAAACGGGAGAAGGTGAAGGGCTAACCTTGCGAGTCTATCCACCAAGTTACAGCCCCATTCGATGGCTGGAACACCCCAGGAGGCGCACCTTCTGGGCGGGTGCACAGTACCGCGAGAATCAGAAATTGAGAGAGAAGCTGAACAGTGCCCGCGTGAACAGCATCAGAGGCGGGAAATTGTGAAAAGTCATGAAACCTTTACAAGTTTACAGCACTAGAACCTAAAAACCCCGGCCGACAAACTTCTTGTTGTAGTACTCCATGATCACCACTCCTTTGTATTTTTCGGCGGCCACCTTGCTGTCGATTATGTTCTCGTTGCTAGGAAATGGAGCATACCGCTGTGGAACATTGTATTGCTTCTTTGGTGCTCGACTGGATGTCCCGCCACCATAAACTATCTCCAATAGATCGAAACTCTCCCTTCCAATATTGGCAAGGCGATCAGAATGAGGTGCCATTTGAGGGTGAGTTAGTAGAAGGAGAGTAAGCTAAAACTAGAAACTTATGCGTGGGCTTTGGTTTTCTTGCGTTCAAGTTTGAAGGCAAAGATCAGTTTATATAGAGTTGGAAAGTGCCGTGCAAATGTAAAAGGAATAAATGAAGGCTCTTAGTACCCACATTTTGATGGGTTCCTAAGTTAATTGCTAGCAAATGCTACCTTGGTCCAAAAAATATAGAGACAAAATTTTAGAATTCCTAAGCTTTTTTTTTACTTCAAAAGATGGGGAGGCATTGACTTGGTCTATCCATCCTGTGCATTCCACTATTGTCCAACTCAATTCCTTCCACTTTCTCTTGGGTGATGCTAATTATCGGAGTCTCTGTGAATTAGATCACTTCTTTTGACTTGGGTGCTCCATTGACATATTTCCACTGACATCCCAAAAATTGTAGCAAGTCTGATTGAGTGTATTCCATCAATTATAATCACAAGTAAACTTCGTTAATTAGGTACTTAGAGAGAAATTAAGAAGGCTGTTTTGGTACCCAAATGGTTTTGAAAAATAGTTCCAGAGCCAAATTTGTGGCATGTTGGGAATGTGAGGGTAGCTGATGAAGTGGATTGGAACCATGCCCACAGTTTTCTTGTAGTTTAAATTTCACTAGCATCATGATTTGTCTGGCTATGATAGAACCTTCCATAACAATTGCGTAGTATAGTCCAAAGTACGAAGAAAAGCTACAACTTCCTCACCGAAGAATATATTCTTCTTTTCTGCTTTGCCTATTTAGACACATGTAGGAGTACATTCCAACTCTGCTTTCTTCAGGCGACAAATTTGGGGATATGTTAAGGGTAGATTGGTGCTGATAAATCATATTCCCACACCAAACCCAATTCACGTCGTTTAAAAAATCTGACTGATTTGCTGGCACAAACTCTTTTCAAGTGATCTCGAGTATCTTCCCTCTATTGATAGTTAAACGATATCGATTCCCTGTTCTAACGTGATTTTATCTAAGAAATTTGCAATCAATCATGTCAGATAAACCACATCAACGTGGTAACCTAAGAACAGAAAACAAGCACAATAGAGTAGAAAATTGAGAGGAAGTACCCGACTTTGAACCCCGAAACCGTACTCTAATACCATGTGTTGAAATCAGGCCCGAAATTTGGATCCAGAGATAAAGAATTAGTTAATGACCCGAATCAGGCCATGAACTTGACACGTAAGACCCACTCGATAGAATGCCTAATAAGCTCATTGATCATAAAGGTCAAAACAAAGCTCATTTATGGAATGTGTGACAAGCTCATCGATCATGTGAAAATGAGCAAGGTTTAAGTGAAGTTCAGGGCAAGTGGGGACAATAGATTGACTTGACAACATTTTTGATGTCCCGCCGGCAATTCTCATGCGTCAGGTAGGCAATCTTATATACTATCCACTGAAAGAACTTGATTGCACTTTAAAAGGAATTATAATTAAATTGCATCAATACAAATTACTTAGGACTTTCGACAAACATTTTTCCAAACGGGAACAAATAAGGTCAAACCAGGGTCTATGACGCAGAGAGAAGCGTAAATTTGGAACAACTCCAAAGAACTCGAAATTTTTATTCAATAATACTGTGCTCTTGATTACAAGACGGACATCTTATATATAGAGATAGGACTCCTAATACTAATGGAAACCGAATAATTAAAGAAACTGCCTGAATGGTAATATAGGAAACTGCCTAAATGATAATATAAGAAACTGCCTTACTGGTAATATAGGAAACTGCCTAACTGATAATATAGGAAACTGCCTAAATGATAATATAGGAAACTGCTTGAATGGTTGTTTTCCCCAAAATCAGAAAAACTGCCGAGATTTCCGATGATTACGGCGATCACATTGTTCAAGATAATCACAGGCTAACTGTTCTATATCATTCCCTCTCTCTTCGGAAAAACTCGCCCTCGAGTTATGATCAGGATAGAGGGGTGTATCAGAAGCATGATACTCAAATAAGTCTGCCACATTAAATGTAGGGGAAATGTTGAGATCACCCGGAAGTTCAACTATATAGGCATTATCGTTGATCTTCTTCAGGATGCGGCAAGGACCAATCTTCTTATGCTTCAATTTATTATAGGTACCTACAGGAAAACTCTCCTTTCGTAGGAAAACCATTACCTCATCGCCTACCTCAAAAATTTTCGAACGTCGCCGTTTGTCAGCATCCTCCTTATACTTTGAATTACTCTTCGGTCTTAAAGTAATTTTAGTCCTTTTCCAAACAAAAGAATACGTATTCTCCCTAGCTCGGTGTGTAGCATCAACATCATATTGCCATGGCCGACCCAGTAAAACATGACACGCATCCATCTCCACAACATCATAGACAATAATATCTTGATATGATTTCCCGATCGAAATAGGTAAACGGCATAATTGGTTTACCTTAAGTTCTGCTCCCTTGCGTATCCACCCGATCGTGTAGGGCGCGGGATGCAGCTCCGTCTTTAGTTGCAAGTGATCCACCAAGGCCTTTGACACTATGTTCTCGCAACTTCCGCTGTCAATAATGATATCGCATACTTTGCCATTGACAGTACAGCGAGCGCGAAAAAGCTGATTCCGCTGGGTATCTTCTGTCCGCGGAGTAAGCAATAGACGACGCACTACACAATTAACTTGCTCGCCCACTTCATCTTCCACTCCCACTTCTTCTTCCTTTTCCCAATCTTCCTCATACACATCTTCGTCATGTTCAACGATATTGGCCATTCTACGACGAGGACAATCGCTGGAACGATGGCCTAACTCGTTACACTTGTAGCACCTGATCGGTTGGGGCTTGGCATATGGATTCTGGGTATTATGATTGGGAGTGCGATTGTTTGTTGCGACTGCTTCCTTAGGCGTCCCACTAGTACCCCCTGGAACTCGGCTCGAATCAGGTGTTTGTTGACTAGAACTTGCAATATCAGGCTGTCTTCCTTTCCCGAATGACCCACGACCCGAATAATTGCTACCACGAGTACTAAGGCTAGTCCTCTCCAATTGCACCTCAATTTTTCGCGCCATATCCTGGGCGTCTTCGACAGAGAATAGTCGATGCAAAGAAACCCGATCCTGAATATTAAGTCGCAAACCATTAATGTACCTAGCAGTTTGTTGTGCCTCGGACTCATCCAGGTTATTACGAGCGGAGAGTCGAAGGAACTCTTCCGTATAAGCTTGGACCGATCTATTCGATTGTCGGCAATTTTGGAATTGCTGAAATAACAGTTGCTCATAGTCCGTTGGGAGGAACCTCTTCTTCAACTTCTGTTTCATCTGACCCCAAGATCGAATAGGAGCCTTGCCTTGTCGACGTCGCGTCAATTGAGTTTGTTCCCACCAAGCTGAAGCGCCACCCTTCAACTTGTACGCCACAAGTTTCACTTGGCGATCCTCGTCAATATCCATAGCGTCGAAGAATTTCTCGACCTCCCAAAGCCAATCAAGGAAATCTTCAATATCCAAATTCCCATTGAAAGTAGGGAGATCTACCTTTAGTTGATACTGCTCAGGATCTCGTCGATATCCTCCCTGACGTCGATTCCCACGAACATGCTCCTCCTGGAATCCCCTGTATCGGCGACCACCACGAATCTGCATCTCCTGGAAATCATCGTCTTCGTCTTCCGTATCCTCGACATAGTCTTGACGCCTATGTCGGGGAATTCCTCCACGCCCCATAGCATCTTCGGGATCACGAACGACAGGAATTCGCTCGGCTGGAAGAACGCCAGGCGCATGGTTTGTGGACAAACGCTGGATGGCATCAAGGATCTCTTGAAACCTCCGATCGGTTTGATCCACAAACTGATTGAACTCAGCCCGCATAATAGGCTCGTTCTCACGGCCCTCAGCAGCGGGGAGATTGACATTCACGTTATTCACTATCGTCACAGGAGAAACCTGCTCTGATACCAAATGACGCAGAGAGAAGCGTAAATTTGGAACAACTCCAAAGAACTCGAAATTTTTATTCAATAATACTGTGCTCTTGATTACAAGACGGACATGTTATATATAGAGATAGGACTCCTAATACTAATGGAAACCGAATAATTAAAGAAACTGCCTGAATGGTAATATAGGAAACTGCCTAAATGATAATATAAGAAACTGCCTTACTGGTAATATAGGAAACTGCCTAACTGATAATATAGGAAACTGCCTAAATGATAATATAGGAAACTGCTTGAATGGTTGTTTTCCCCAAAATTAGAAAAACTGCCGAGATTTCCGATGATTACGGCGATCACATTGTTCAAGATAATCACAGGCTAACTGTTCTACATCAGTCTAATAGACCGCCAGAACCTCAATTGCGTGTGATATCCACGTATGTTGGTTCAGTATAAAATAGGAAACGCATGAATGAAAAAACTATCTAACCCCACAAAAACCATAAAAAAAAAAAAACACAGAGAGAATATTCCCAACAAGATAATATTATTAATGATAATAAAGCATTGGCCATATGGGAGTCTTATCCATTTCTCTAACTCACCCCCATTTCACATTCTCCCACTCTTATCCACCATTAATACCTCCCTCAAGAATCCTTGCCCACCAAGGTTCAAGGAAAAGAGGAGAAAAATCTGTTCTTCTTTTTTGGACCATTAAACAGATTCCTAGTTCCTCCATCCAAACTGAGTATTAACGAATGCAATACCAATGCAACCATGCACATAAAGTTTAATTTATCCCAAGCTTCAAATTCATTAGGACAATCTTCTCCAGAGAAAACAAGAGAATGAATAAGAAATGGACTTTTACTGAACAATCAGCATGAGAAGCGGCTCCGTCGAGCATGCTGATCTAATAATGCTTTCGTCATTGGGCGATCGCTAGCATCGCTGTGTGAAAACTGCATCTGAGAGTGACAGAGAAAGAATCGATTCAAGCTGTACCTTCGGTCGAACACCACGTATTCGGATTCTTTTCCTCCACTTCCTGTCTTTTAGTCTTCAGTCGTATGATTCTCTTTTGAAAACTGATTCTGCTTCCAGACAGTCAAGCTTCCTCAGCATCTCCAACTTTTGTAATCAAACAGGGTCTATGTTGCGACGTCTCGTGTAAATTCATGCGGTCCACACGGGATATTAACCTGAAAGAAGCATACCCAGTCAAATGATTCGCGCATAGGCGGCCCTCATCACTGTTTATATTGTTCGGTCGAGGTCAAGCACACAAAAGTAACTGGACGATTCTATTGTTTTGTTCCCAAAGGAACGATCTTTTTCTGTACCAGTATATTTATAGACGATTTTGATAAAAAAAAAATATCTATAGAAGAGTTGATATAAAAAAGTTACCAGCTATCCGACTTTGGTCTGTGTCTAGTGATGGAGTTGGAACGCCACAGATCACTTTATTTAGAGCCCATGGCGTCGTAAAAGCATAGAAGGGACAAAGCAAGGCCTCACAAGTTCCCAAGTTATGGATCCAAAAAACATGGGTGGTTAATATCACGAAAAACTTCAAATTGATATTTTTATAATAAATTTACTTCAAATTAATTTTTTAATCACCAAAAATCCCGAACCGGTACACTTGTGATAAATTTACCCTTAATTTGTTTCCGTTAAATTTTACTGTCAAATTGCTTTGTTAAATGACACACGGCAATTGACGGATGTACCAATTTTATGTTTTATCCTCTGTTTGTCAAAGGTGTATCGGTTTGTGATTTTTTATGGTATTAATCCAATTTAACGGGAACTAACGTAGGGTAAATTTGTCACAAATGTACAGTTTGGGATTTTTTGTGGTCAAAAAATTAGTTTTTGGTAAATTTATCATAAGTATATCAGTTTGGGATTTTTCGTGATCAAAAATTAATTTGGGATAAATTTATTATAGATATACCAGTTTTGAGTTTTTTATGATATCAACCCAAAGATCTACACCTTGTGGCTCTTTAGTCCGTTTGTTAGAGGCTCAGCTCGTTCTTCTTAACTCCCGGGCCCCTGCTGCTTGTAGCGCCCGCTAGCTTTAGTCAGCCGCTACACCTTTGCACCTATCGCAATACCTGTGTTGCGTTAGGTACGAGGTTTTTGTGTACGGCTTTTCTGCTGTATCTTGTGAATTGAAAAGTATATAATCCTCTTACCTTACAAACAAAAAAAAAAACCCAAAGATCTACAAACACTTGTAAGAGTAAAAGGAGTGATAATTTCTGGGAAGATGCTAGGCCTCATGGTCCCAAAGATTCTGGGACCATAATCAGAAACTTTTTTATTGTACCTTTTCACATGGACAACCTTGACTTGGTCTACACATTCTCCTACAAGTGATTCTAACAAATCGAGTTAGCACAAATGAAATCAACGACTCGACCACTGCAAAGTGGAGATATTTCGGATTATTTTGACCGATATTGGGGAATATATAGTTAAGTCTATCCACTGTTAAAGGTTCACCATAAATTTATTGCTGCGTGGAAGCCATAATTGTGGCATGTGCAACAAACAAATCAGGGATATAATTTTTTAACGGAGTGAAATCGGTGGTATGCTTGCATTTCTTGCAGCTGAACTTTCATTAGCATCTTGGAATTTCACTAAATTAATTGACCATTCCAGCGAGTAAGATATAGGCAGAAGTATGGATAAGTAGGATTCTTTCACCAGAAAAGAGTGTACACTTTCTAATCCCAGAAAAACAGTCCTAAAGGTTGGTTTAAGTATTAGGAAATGTGGAAGAATGATTCCTGCCTAATTCCCAAGCCCATTTCTTATTAAACTAATCAAGGTATACTTGTCGACTCGGATTTCAAGCTAAGACCTTAATATATGATATATCGATTATAATTGATCTTCTGCTAATTTTTTGAAGCGGCTCTCCAGTCTTTTAATTACCGATAAATTTTGCACATTTAACACGATTTTGTTTCCTCAAGGGATCTCTATAAGGTATCTTAGCAGCAAGTTTATAATGCATCTGCTCATGGAATTAAGAGATCTATTTGTAATGTTAACACTGCTTTTTAGTGAACCAAACATACAATAATAGTCAAAATCTGAATTGAGGAAACATGATGTAACAAAATTTGTGTCAAGCCACGTCTAGCAGCTCGATTAATCCAAAGAATCATGTGGTCTTCTTGCAAGGAGAGGAGCAAAGCTAAAGCTGAATACTTGTTTTTGGTACTTATCGTTTCTTGGTTCAGATTATGGTGATTTGGGAGGCATTTAAACCTGTTTGGCATGCCTGCAGCGACTATATTGCTTCACCAAATTGATTGTCTCTCGGTGGAAATTTTTCTGAGTGTTTTGAGATTCCTTATTCACGACGTTCCAGTCATATGATTCACTCTTGGAGAACCTACCTATTCTGCTTGTAGCCACATACTTACCTTCATCTGCACTACCACCAGGTATCGACGGATTGGAGAAACTGCATCAAAAGCCCGCGAAGAAGTTCATAAATCCCACTCTCTAATGAAAAGTGGACTGAGAAAGCATGCTATAAGAGTACGCCCACTGTTTTCATTCTCTTCGGGAGCCTTAAAAATCACTGATCTTTGCTTATTCGAGTTGAGGCCCACCTAGAGTTAACCTGATACGTGCATCATTAGTCTTCATTCATTTATTCTTTTTGTTCTTTTGGTTAAGATGAAGAACTTAAATTAACTAAAAATAAAGTTTTATCCAAGAGAGGAAAATAAATTGCTTGTGCTTGTTTACATGCGGATCCCTGACATTTTATGCTTGCTGCTTGTGATTTTTCAATGGCAGGTGAATAATCCGTGACATATATGGGAAGTCAGAGTACATAT
This sequence comes from Syzygium oleosum, assembly GCF_021117445.2. Lineage (NCBI taxonomy): Eukaryota > Viridiplantae > Streptophyta > Magnoliopsida > Myrtales > Myrtaceae > Syzygium > Syzygium oleosum. The sequence goes on from NW_026607490.1 coordinate 12,654,923, forward strand.
TTTTCGGCTACAATACCAGAGACATTTGATCCTTGAAAATGGTTAGCATCCTAGAGAAGAAAAAGAAATCAATTGCACCAATTAATCAAAGAATGGTCCATCTGTGCAGTTATACGTCGCAAGCGCTTGCTGGATTTACTACTGAATCCTGCGTAAAGGAATGATTCAGCTTCGGCGAGTCTTTATCAAATTTTTTCTCAAGATTCTGAGCTGAATCATGCAGAAGCAACTCGACAATGGAACCACAGTGTCCAATGGCCTCTTAGTTCTAGGACAGTCTTTGGACCAGAACATTGGCAAGTTCTTTAGGTTGTGGTCATTCACTTTGAAAACGATTGAAGTCTTCTTTTCACACCAATCAAGTGAACGATAATTTCATAGATTGGGTAAATTTTACCAGAAAGAGGAGTTGAAAGGGGAACTTTTAGTGTAAAAGGAGGTCCAATTACTAGCTTAGACACATCCAAGTATACAACTAACCTTCAGAAAGCAGGAAAACAAAAGTACACATAAACACAGTACTAGATTCGAAACGACCAACTTGACGAAAACCGTGACAAAGACTTGTATGGCCGGTTTACTTCTGCCTTCTGGGAAGTTACTTGAACCATTACAAGTTTACAGCGCTAGAACCTAAAAACGCCAGCCGACAAACCTCTTCTTGTAGTACTCCGTGATCACCACTCCTCCGTATATTTCGGCGGCCTTATTGTTGTTGATTATGTTCTCGTTGCTGGAAACGTGAGCATCTAGGTACCCCGCCACTCCTTTGCATTTTTCGGCGGCCTTCTTGCTATCAATTACGTTCTGGTCGCTAGGAACGGGAGCATACTGCTGTGGGGCATTGTATTGCTTCTTTGGTACTCGATTGGATGTCCCTCCACCACAAAATCTGTCCACCAGATCGAAACCCTCCCTCCCGATATCGGCAAGGCGATTGGCCTGAGGTGCCATTTGAGGGTGAGTTAGTAGAAGGAGAGGAAGCTAAAACTAGAAACTTATGCGTGGGCTTTGGATTGGTCTCTTTCTTGTGTTCAAGTTTGAAGGCAAAGATCAGTTTATATACAGCTCGTGGAAAGCGCCATGCAAATGTAGAAGGAATAAAGGAAGGCTCTTAGTACCAACATTTTGATGGGTTCCAAGGGTAATTGCTAGGAAATGCTACCTTGGTCCAAAAAATGTAGAGACAAAATTCTAGAATTCTCAAGCTTTTTTTCCAAGAATATTAGAAGGAATAAAGGAAGGCATTGACTTGGTTTATCCACTCTACGCATTCTTCTATTGGACATGCTCCATTCCTTCCACTTTCTCATGTGTGTTGCTAATATTTGGAGTTTCTGTGAATTAAATCACTTCTTTGGACTTGTGTGCTCGATTGACATATTTCCAGTGACATCGCTAAAATTGCAGCAAGTCTCATTGAGTTTATTGCATCAATTATAATCACAGATAAACTTCATTAATTTGGTACTTAGAGAGAGATTAGGAAGGCCTTTTACGTCCGCAAATGATCCCGAAAAATGATTCCAGAGCCAAACTTGTGACAATTGGGAATGTGAGTAGCTAATGAAGGGGATTGGAATCGTGCCCACAATCTTTCTTGTAGCTCCAAGCTTCATTAGCATCATGATTTTTCAGGTTAAGATAGAACATTCCATCATAATTGCAAAATGTAGTCTAAAACATCAAGGAATGCTACAACTTCCTCCCCGAAGAATATATCCTCCTCCTTTTCCTGATTCAGACACACGTTACCTACACATTCTATCCCTATCCATAGATAGTAGGAATATCTCTTTAAGGACGGTTCAAAGTACTTACTAGAAAATATGGTATGAACGAAATTGTTTCTTGCAATTGGCTGAATCACCTTTCCAACTCTGCCTTTCTCAATCAACAGATTTTAGGGATATATGGAGAGTAGATTGGCGATGTTGAATCAGATTCCCACACCAAACCCTATCCGTGCCATTTTGAAAATTTGAGTGATCTCCTGGGACAAACTCTTTTCAAGTGGATCTCAAGTCTCCTCCCTCTTTTTACAATTATATGATAACTTTTCCCTTTTCCAGCACGATTTTATCTAAGAAAATTTGTAAGTGTGAACATGTTAATGAAATCACATCAACGGTGTAACCTAAGAACAAAAAACGAGCACGATAGAGTAGAAAATTGAGAGGAAGTATTCGAATTTGGATCTTTAATATGTACTTTAATACAATGAATTGACATCAGGTCCAAAATTTGGGTCTAAACATAAAGAAGTTAATGGCCCAAATCAGACCATGACAAATACACTCAACTCATAAGACCTACCCAATAAAGTGCCTAATTTAAAAAATTCGGACGGTGTTGTTGGAGATGTGCTGTTCGTGACAAATAACATATTACAAGTACATGAAAAAAAAATGATGTGTATTACCTGTTAAAAGAGAACAAATGTTCATATGACAACTTACGAGAGACAATCAATTTTATAGTTAAAATAAGGGCATACATGAAATAAAGAGAAGAATATTTGTGAATTTCCCACGATCTCTCCAAATCCCTTGGGGTGATTTTCAGAAGATTAGAGAAGGCACAGAAAATGATGATCCCTTTCCTCCAAATCCTTTGATCCCAATCCCTCATACCAAACCCAAAATTCTATTACTTTAATTTTTTTTTCTTTTCCTCTCTAGTCATTCCATTCAAATTAAGTGTTAACTAATGGTACCATGCACATAAAAGTTAAATTAATCCCAAGCTCCACACTCATTAGGACAATTCTCCCCGAAAGAAAGCAAGAGAATGAATTAGAAGAAGCTTGATTTTTACTCTCAAATGAAGGCGAGTAAGTGATGGACAGAGACACGAATTGAAAACTGGAACTTGGGTCCTCATGTCAGTCCAGATGAACAAATCGACATGAGAAGAAGTGGCTCAATCAAGCAGGCTGATCTCTCTGATGCTCTTCGTCATCGTGCATTCGCAAGCATCGCCGCGTCAGAGATGCAATTGGGCTAAACGGAAGAAAGGATCAATCAAAGCTTTTACTTTGCCGAACACGACGTGCTCGGATTCTTTATTTCCGCGTTCCGCCTTTCACTCCAGTCAATATGATTCTCTTTTGAAAATTGATTCTGCTTCCACACACTCGAGCTTCCTCACGGTAGCCGGACGGATCTACTTTTCCTGTCCCAAAAGACGGAATTTTTTTCCTTTTACACCGGTTGACTGAAAGCTTATTTACATTTGGGATAAGTGCATTGAAAGTCCTAGAACTTGTCACGAAAATACAATTGAGTCCTAAGACTTTCAAAATGTGCAATCAAGTGTTAAACTTGTCACGAAAGTACAATCAAGTCTTAAAACTTTCAAAAAGTACAATCAAGTCCTAAAACTTATCACGAAAGTGCAATCAATTTCTAAAAATTCTAAAAAATGCAATCAATTAAAGGACTTGATTGGACCAATTTGATAAATTTTAGGATTTGATTGCACTTTTTGAAAGTTGTAAGACTCGATTATACTTTCGTAACAATTTTTAGGACTTAATTGCACTTTTTGAAAGTTTTAGGATTTAATTGCACTTTTGTGACAAATTTTATGACTTCCAATGCACTTATTCTTTAACATTTTTATGAAATCGCTAACACTTCCTTTTATCTTTTTCTAACTTTTTTTGTCTTACTTATTGACGCCTTAAATTTACTTACTCCATTATGAATTTACCAATTTAGTTTGAGTGACTTTCCAACTTTTTACGAAAGTTTAGAGTTAAGAACTCTTGTTTGAGCTACTTATTGATGTCTATTTGTTTTTTTTTAAATTTGTCAATTTATATTATTGTTTATCAATTTTGATTCATGTCTCATACAAACGCCTTAGATTTACCAACTTTAATATGTGTCTTACTGATTTTTCTCCCATTAGGTTACCTATTAGATTTGGTATGCCAAGTCTCATTTTACAATATTTGGTAATTTTTTTTAGATTTGCCAACTTTTCTATTGGATAACCAATTTTTTGCCATACTTATTACCAATCCTTAAATTTACCAACTCTTTATAGAACTTACCAATTTTAATTGGAGTGATTACCATCTTTTATCCAATTAAACAATAGGCAATATCGGCGGAATAAGGACACCACAAGTGTCATAACTTTCATACAGCGCTCACTTGAGTGTATAATACAATCTCATTACACAAGTACCATAACATTCGTATAGCGCTCACTCGAGATGAAATACTTAGGGGTTGCGCATGCTATACTTGGCATCAAAATTCTAAGGAAGTCAAACGGTCTAGGTTTAATACAATCTTATTACATTGAAAAGGTAATAAAGAGGTTTAAATGATTCGCATTAAAGATGTGAATAATCATTTTCTTCCACACCTAACTTTAAGAAAGAATGCCGATAGCAGTATTAGACAGCTGGAGTGCTCTCTATATCATGTACATCGTGAACTGCACAAGACCGGATATTGCGTACTCACTATGAAAACTGAGCAGATATATAGGTAATCCTAGTCATGAGCATTAGACTACTCTGTTGAAAGCATTAGGTTATTTGCAAAGAAGCAAAGACTATGTACCGCAATATGGCAAATGTCCTATTGTTTTATAATACTATAGTGATGCCAACTAGATTTCGGATTCTGATAAATCGAAATCGACTAGCAAAATATGTGTTCACGCTAGGAGGTGCCACAATATCATTGAAATCCTCAAAGCAAACTTTGATAGCACGCTCCACAATGGAATAAGAGTTTGTTGTTTAAGATAAAGCATGAAGAAATAAAGTGGCTTCGACAATTTTTAGTAAGATGTTCCATTGTGGCCAAAACATGTGTCTGCGGTATGCATTCATCGTGACAATCAAGCAGCAATTGCATGGGGCACATAATATAATATACAACAGTAAGTCTAGACACATTATCAAGAGAGTGGGTAAACTGCATCAAGGGAAATTGAGTTAAAAGCTCAATAAAGAGGTTCCAACGTGAAAACTCTAGTGTTTCTTAAAGCACACATGAATCCACAACAAAACTCTAGTGTTTCCCATTCCTATGATGCAGTTGTGCTTCCTATAATGTTTTTGGCAAAAGTACACTAAAAGTGCAAGAACTTGTGTACGGCGATCACTTTGGTGCCATAGCTTTTTCGGATTACTTTGGTGCCAACTTTTTTGAAAATGTCGATCACTTTAGTGCCAATGCTTTGATGTGGCTCTTGAAATCCGATGTAAATGGCCTGACACGGCTTCCTTGGGAGAAAGTCGATCGGCATTAAAAACCAAAAGCAGATGCATTTAGCCCGGCTGCGTGTAGTTTTTTTAAAAAATTAAATTATATTTAAAAAAAAAAAAAAAAAAAAACTGCACGGCGACGGTGAGGGAGCCCTCGTATTTCTTTGTAACTCCACCCTTTAGCAAAGGGAAGGGCCGGCGGTGGTGGGGCGCGATGGTCGGCGAGGTCGCCCGGCCACAGCCAGAACCCAGCTCAACACTTGTAGAGGCCAGTGAAGAAGGCCGAGGTCTCGAGCGGCGAGACCTCGCCGTCGCGACCCGGAGCAGCGGCGAGGTTTGGCCTCGCCTTGTCCATGACGGCGAGACCTCGCCGTCGCAGGCATGGCGCAGCGGCGTGGCTCGCCTTCATAGGCTGAGCGAGGCGAGACCTCGCCTTCGGCCATTTGAAGCGGCGAGACCTCGCGCGTCGCTTTGGGTCGCGACAGGCGGAGGTCCTCGCTGTCAACGGATCCCGGCCCTCGGCATTTGGGCTCGGCGAGGTCGCCCCGATCCGGCCCTCCACAGAGCTCGACGAGGGTCGCCGGGCTTCCCGGCCGAGGGCGGCGACCCTCGCCGACCACTTGCCACCACACGCCATGGGGCCCTTCCGCGGTGGTAGGATGCTATTAGCAATGGCTGACAAAGGCTCCTCGCCATTTACTACAACTTTTTTAAATTCTAAAAATTCGAGAAAAGCCGCGTAATTTCCACCGTGTACTGAGTCGAGTACCATTTTTTAATATAAATGACAGGTCAGCTTTTGGCCAGAATTTAGGCAGAGTCACTAAAGTGATCGATTTTCCTCGACTTGGCAACAAAAGTGATCCGAAAAAGGTTATGGCACCAAAGTGATCGCCGTACACAAGTTATGGCACTTAAGTGTACTTTTTGCCTAATGTTTAAAGGGTACACTATGCTATAAAAATTCCTATAACTTGGAATTAAACATTCTAGTAAGGTATAGTAGGATACCTTTGATAGGAATACACCTATATGCATGGAGCTAGCCAACTATGTGAAAATCTCAAAAGCCTAGATTTTTTAAAGGATGCATGAATCCCAAGAGGTCCAGTGCCGAAAGAATGAATACAACTGAGAACCAATCTTGATTCGGAGATACTCTATGTGAGGTCTATTATCTAGGCTTACACAAACAACTAATGATTCAAGGCTTAGTCCATCGACTAGTTAAGTAAGTCCGATAGACTTTCACTAAAGATTCAAAGCGACAGCTACCAATCTTGATGCAGTGTACCTCTATAAGCACACTTAGAATTCTTTAAGTGAAAAATATTTTGTTGATCCATTAATGAAGGTGATAGTTGTAATTATGAGTTAATGGCTCAACATAAGTGTCTTTAAACTTATGACTCTTCAGTTCATGTCCTTTCACTTTTTTGCTGCAGTTTTCTTTGTCTTTAATATTGTTGTAATTATATGCTAATGGCTCAACAAATGTGAACATAACTGACATGACTATTTAGTTCATGTTCTTTCAGTTTTTGTAGCAGTTTTCTTTGTCTTTAAAAAGACATCTCTTTAGTTCATAAAGGGCAGTCCCCTAGGTGTGCCAACTTCAAGAAGTGTTCGACAAAGTCCTATTTGTATTGTGCTAATACAAACAAGTTCGAGATATTGTATCTTGGGAGATATAGTTCATGAAGCTGCTTAGCACTGTTGGTAGGAATCAATAGCCTTAAGGAGACTCGGTTAGCCGTACCTCACCTCATAAGTAATTCTGTTGCAATTTTATAACAATTGTGCAAGTTCAAATTGGTTTGTAATTGTATCCTCTTTTACTTATTGACTTGGTCATTATTAAAGTTGTTGTCGCTGCTTTTTCAAAGTTATCATTTCTGGTTAATTACAACAAATAGTGTTAAGTTTTTTTCCTACAATACTTTTTTTTTATGAACAAAGGAAAAGGAAATAGCTTGCGCTTGTTAGCATGCGGATCCATGACATCTTGAGCTTGCTGATTGTAATTAATGAATAGGCGGTGAATAATCCATGACATATCTGGGAAGTTAGAGAACATATATTTCCACTACAATAACAGTGACATTTGATCCTATAGCATATTTACATCCTAGACAGGAAAAAGAATGCAATTGCGCCAATAAGTCAAAGAATGGTCCATCTGTGTAGGTCTATGTTGCTAGCGCCTGCTGGATCTACTACCAAATCATGCCTAATTGGATGATCCAGCTTCGGCGAGTCTTTATCAAATCTTACTCAAGTTTATGAGCTGAATCATGCAGAAGCAACTCAACAATGGAACCACAGTGTCCAATGGCCTCCTAGTTCGAGGAGAGTCTTTGGACCAGAACATTGGCGAGCTCTTTAGGCTGTGGTCATTCACTTCGAAGAAGATTGAAGTCTTCTTTTCACACTAATCAAGTGAACAATTATATCATAGATACCAGAAAGAGGAGTTAAAAGGGGAACGTTTACTATAAAAGGAGGTCCAATTACTAGCTTAGACACATCCAAGTACACCACTAACCTTCAGAAAGCAGGAAATCAAAAGGTACACAAAAACGCAGTACTAGATTCAAAACGACCAACATGACGAAAAACCGTGACAAGGACTTGTATGGCCGGTTTACTTCTACCTTCTGGGAAGTTTACTCAAACCATTGCAAGTTTACAGCGCCAGATCCTAAAAACGCCAGCCGACAAACTTCTTCTAGTAGTACTCCATGATCACCACTCCTTTGTACTTTTCGGCAGCCTTCTTGCAATCGATTACATTCTCGTTGCGGGGAACAGGAGCATACCGCTGTGGGACATCGTATTGCTTCTTCGGTGCTTGACCCGACGTCCCTCCACGGTAAAATCTGTCCAGAAGCTCGAAACCGTCCCTTCCAATATTGGCAAGGCGATCAGCATGAGGTGCCATTTGAGGGTGGTTAGTAGAAGGAGAGGAAACTAAAACTAGAAACTTATGTGTGGGCTTTGGATTGGTTTCCTTCTTGTGTTCAAGTTTGAATAAGGCAAAGATCAGTTTATATAGAGCTCATGGGAAGTGCCCTGCAAATGTAGAAGGAATAAAGGAAGGCTCCTAGTAAGTAGCCACATTTTATGGGTCCCAATGATAGATCCATTGCTTAAAAGAGAGGGAAAACAATAGAGACAAAACTGTAGAATTCTTGAGCTTTTATTTTTCAAGAGTTTTTAGCTTTTGTTACTCCAGAAGATAGGAAGGCATTGACTTGGTCTATGCAATCTATGCATCCTACTATTGTACGAGCTCAGTTCCTTCCACTTTCTCATGGGCGATGCTCATTAGTGGAGTCTCTGTGAAATAAATCACTTCCTTGGACTTGTGTGCCCGATTGACATATTTCCAGTGCAGCAAATCTGTTGAGTTTATCCCCATTAATTATAATCAGTAGACTTCACTAATTAGGTACTTGGAGCGAGACTAAGAAGCTTTTCGTACGCAAATGATTTTAATGAAGTGGGATGGAATCATGCCCACATCTCTCTTGTAGTTAAAGTTTCATTAGCATCATAATCTATAGAACCTTCCCTAATAATTGGCATAGTATAGTAAACAATATGAAGAAAAGCTACAACTTGCTCACCAAAAAGACATATTCTTCTTCTTTTCTCCTTTGCCTGTTTTAGAAACATGTGCAAACACATTCTATGAGGGGATGAAGCCACAGACAACTTTCTCGATCACCACCTTTCCATGAGTTGGACAACCTTCTAATCCTAATGATAAATCCTGAAAAATCTTTTTAGGTCCGAAGGTGGGTTTATTTAAGGTGTTAGAAAATGAGATGCGAGCCAATTGTCCCTCCCAAGTTGAATCTCCTTTTCGAGTCGGCCTCTTTTGGTTAACAAATTGTAAGGATATATCTGAGTAGATTGGTATTGAATCATATTCCCTCCGGACCCTGTAATTTAATTCTTATTGATCTCCATCAAGCATCAACGCTTTCGGGTGGATCCCGATTCTCCATTTTTTATATTATATATATAGTTGAACGTTATCCTGTCTCCACTTAACATGAATAAGGTGGTATATTAAGACTTGGTTAAATATCAACACATGCACAAAATACATAATTTAGAGCATTATTTACTATCAATCGTGTTTGTTTTATAAACCAGTAAAACCTATCGATTCATTTATGAATGGCACAAAAAAAAAACACGTGACTCTTATAACCCATTTGAACATGTTTTCACGACTTCCGATCCCCCAAAAAGAAGAACATGATTTCACGACTTGATGCGTTTATTAGTTTTGTGAAACCATACTACCGAGAGATAGAGAGTTGATTCTCAACAAGTGCAAATTAGTTTGTATGGGTCATGATACAGAAAAATTACCAAAAAATTCATAAACATATTGTACGGATATTAATTTAGTCCCAAAATTTTTAATTTGGCTAATTTAGTCATAAAATTTTTGACGATTTGTCAATGTAGTTTTTGCGGCCAATTTTGGCTAGCAATTGCTAGCGTGGCTATCCTACACAAGCTGTGCTACTTGGAATGGTCGGCATCCGCTTTAGTAATTTCTAGCCAAAATTAGCCAAAAGGACTATATTGGCATATTATTAAAAATGTTCATGACTAAACTGACAAAATTAAAAGGTTTATGACTGAATGAATACTCGTGCAATAAGTTAAAACCTTTTTTGTAACTATCTCGTCACGATACTTGTGTTCTGGTCCGCGGTCATTTCGTGGATACCTAAGGTGGGCTTCTTCCTATTCTCAGAGAGAGAGACCTGATTTCTTGTTTTGGGCCAAACCTAGAAGAGCCTAATAAGATAAAGGGATGAGGCCACAAACACCAAAATGTTCTTCTCTTTTTTCTCCTTTCCATGACTCGGACACATGTAATATACATATACACATACATACCTTCTCATATTATTTATGAATCCCCCAAAAAAATCTTGTTTAATCCCAAAAATATTCTTCCTATCCAATCCCTCCGTCCAAACTGAGAATTAATGAATGGAGTATCAATGGCACCATGCACACATAAAGGTTAATTAATCCCAAGGTTCAAATTCATCAGGACAAATACTCTCCAAAGAGAACAAGAGAATGAACGAAAACTGGGACATTACTAGACAATAAGCATGAGAAGTGGCTCGACAAAGCATGCTGCTGATCTAATAATGCTCTCGTCATCGTGCGATCGCAAGCATCGGCACGTGAAAACTGCACTCGAGAGCGACGAAGAAAGGATCGATTAAAGCTTTACTTTCGGTTGGATTCTTTCTCCGTTGGAACCAAGAACCATCCGCTGCCCATCCTTCAGTCTTCAGTCGTATGATTCTCTTTTGAGAACTGATTCTGCTTCAAGACGCTGAAGCTTCCTCGGCATCTCCATCTTTTGCAGTCAAACAGGGTCTCTGTTGCAACGTCTCATGTAAATTCATGAGGTCCACATAGGATATTAACCTTAAAAGAAGCATTCTCGGTCAAATGATTCGCTCATACGACGCGCTCATCACTGGTTAGATTGATCCGTCAAGGTCAAGCACTCGCAGTTTCGTTCCCAAAAAAAGTAAGTTTTTCTGTACTGATAAATCTCTGGAAAAGTTACATAAAGGAGTCATCGATTACCCGAATCTTCTGGTTACCTGTTGGCAACACACCGACTCTTTTTCTCAGTTAACAAATTCTCGACTTTTCTTATATTTTTCCAATTTTTATATCTTTCTTGTTAATTCTTTAATTTTCCTACTCCTCTATGAATTTACCGACCTTCATTTAAATGACTTGCCAACTTTTTCCGGAGTTTTATGTTTAATTTTCATTTGAGCTACTTACAAGTGTGTATTTTGCTTCTTCTTTTTTTGAATTTGTCAACTTTTGTTATTGTTTTTCCAATTTTCGTTTGTGTCTCAGCAAAATATTAAATCATCCTTTCATCTAACAGCTTAAACTTTTAGGTTGGACCTTCTTAACTCAAACGATAAAAGAATGAATGCATAAATCATCCAACAACGGCGGAATGTTGGTTTAGATGTTTCCACATGCTCGCTTGATTAGACATTTTCTTGCGAAATTGCATTATTCAGTTGCTGTAAATCTGCAGGACAAGTTTTGAAGTGCAACATTTACAACGAATGTTTAAAGTGTGGTATTTCACATACTTTTCTTTCGAGAAAGGTTAACCTTTATGATGCTTTGTTGAATTTAGTGAAGATATTCATACCACCGCATTTGGTTGAATATCAAGTTTACAGTTACTTGATCGTGGGGAAAATTATCCAAGAAGTCCTAAACCTATTGCACTTTTACCATTTCAGTCATAAACCTTTTAACTTTGCTAATTAAGTCCTAAACCTTTTCATTTCTTGCCAATTGAGTTCATCCGGCCAATTTTGGCCTGAAATCGCTGACGTGAACATCGGGCGACCATGTGGCGCTGACGTGGACATTTTTATATAATATTTTAATAATTTATGATTTTTTTTCCTTTTCTCTTTTTTTTCTGGATTTTGAAGCTAGGGCCGACGAGGGTGGCTGACCGACCCTCGCCGGCTCTGGGCAAGGACCGCAATGCCCTCACCCATATCTGGCTAGGCGAGGCCCTCGCCTAGCCAGATCTAGGAGAGGGCGTCGCGGCCCTCGCCAGATCTAGGTGAGGGCTCGCGCGCCCTCGCTTTGGCCAGTGAGGGTTGGCTGGCCCTCGGTCAGAGCCGACGAGGGTCGTCGGCCCTCGCCCGTGGCCAGCGAAGGTCGGCCAACCAACTTCGCCGACCCTAACTTCAAAACCTAGAAAAAACAGAGAAAATAAAAAAAAACATATAAAGTTCACCGATTATTAAAATATTACATAAAAATATCCACGTCGGCATCACGTGGCTGTCCGGCGTCCACGTTAGCGATTTCCAGCCAAAATTGGTCGGATGAACTCAATTGGCAAGAAATGAAGAGATTTAGGACTCAATTGGCAAAGTTAGGAAGTTTATGACTAAATTGGCAAAAGTGCAATAGGTTTAGGACTTTTTGGATAATTTTCCCCTTTACTGTGGATCCGGATTTTAGATAATTAGTACCGCATTCAAATGAGGCAGCAATTTATTACTCTTGAGAACGGATTGCGTACCCAACTAAATAGGGAAAAGTGCCAAAAAAGTCATAAACCTTTTGCATTAGTGCCAATTTAGTCCTAAATATTTTTTTTGTGTCAATTCAGTCCTAAACCTTTTGCATTTGTGTCAATTTAGTCCTAAATCTTTTTTTGGTGCCAATTTAGTCCTAAATCTTTTAAATTGGTGCCAATTCAGTCCTAAACCTTTTGTTTTTGTGCCAATTTAGTCCTTCCGGCCAATTTTGATTGGAATTTGCCTACGTGGATGCCTGCCGGCCGGTCACCGGCGCCGACGTGACGCCAACGTGGACAACTTTAATAATATTTTAATGTTTTTTTGAATTTTTATTTTTTTTCCTTTTTTTTCTTTTTTTCCACTTTTTTTTTTGTCTTCCCTCCTTCCTCTGGCCGGTCCGGCGACCGGCCAGAAGGCAGAGGCCGGCGAGCTCGACCTTGGTTGGGCCTCGCCCTCGCCACGTGAGGCCGACCTCGCCAGTGGCCGGTGAGGTCGAGCTCGCCGGATCTGGCGAGGGCGAGCCTCACCGTGGTCGGGCAAGGCCCGACCTCGCCAGATCCGGCGAGCTCGACCTCACCGGCCACTGGCGAGGTCGGCCTCACGTGGCGAAGGCGAGGCCCAACCAAGGCGAGGCTCGCCCTTGCCGGCCTCTGGCCTCTGGCCGGTCGCCAGACCGGCGACCGGCCAGAGGAAGGAGGGAAGACAAAAAAAAAAGTGGAAAAAAAAGAAAAAAAATAAAAATTCAAAAAAATATTAAAATATTATTAAAGTTGTCCACGTCGGCGCCGGTGACCGGCCGCCGGCCGGCAGGCGTCCACGTCGGCAAATTCCGGTCAAAATTGGCCGGAATGACTAAATTGGCACAAAAACAAAAGGTTTAGGACTGAATTGACATCAATTTAAAAGGTTTAGGACTGAATTGCCACCAAAAAAAAGTTTAGGACTAAATTAGCACCAATACAAAAGGTTTAGGACTGAATTGACACCAAAAAAAGGTTTGGGACTAAATTGGCACTAATGCAAAAGGTTTAGGACTTTTTTGGCACTTTTCCCCAACTAAATACATAGGAGAGTTGGAATGAGTACATAGCAGCACTCGTCTATAGGACAGAGCTTGGAAAGAACACGTCGGAGCTCCGACATTCTCTCAACTTCAGACGTTAGAGTTCTAGGGTACGACTTTTTTTATTATTATTTTGGGTTGCTAAAATACGAGGGTATTACTTGAACCCTGTACAAGAACAGAATCTAGAAACTCCTGCCAGCAACTTTGCTCTTGTAGTTCTCCATAATAACCACTCCCTTGTACTTCTGGGCCGCCATCTTGCTATTAATAACCTTAGGAGCTGCTGTGTCTCGAACCGCCTCGTGGGATTGTTGTGGGATGCATCGATTCTTCGTACCTTGAGCCGTGGGCCTTGGGCGGTAAATTATGTCTATTATTGCAAACCGATCTCTTCCAACTTTGTCAAGGCGGTCGGCATGAGGTGCCATTTGAGATTTATCGCAGATGGAAGTGACAAGTGAGCTGAGTAAGAAAGCGATGTATCGGCTTTTCTTTGGTTTGTGTCTAATGATGGAGTTGGAAGGCCAAATTAAGATCCCTTTATATAGAGCTCATGGAAAGTGTCATAAAAGCATAGAAGGAATTAAGCAAGGCCTCATGAGTTCCCACATAATTGATCCCAAAGATCTACAAACACTTGTAAAAGGATTGATAATATCTGAGAAGATGCTATGCCTTGTGGTCCCACAGATTTTAGGACCATAACCAGAAACTTTTCCTTTGTACCTTTTCTCATTGACAACCTTGACTTGGTCTATGCATTCTCCTACAAGTGATTCTAATAATAAAGTCGAGTTACCACAAATGTAGTCGATGATTCGACCAGTGCAAAAGTGAAGATATTTCAGATTATTTTGACCGATACGGGAGAATATACAGTTAAAATATTTCGGGGATATAATTTATTAACAGAGTGAAATTAATGATATGCCTATATTTCTTGCAGCTGAAGTTTCCTTGGCATATTGGAGTTTCATTAAATTAACTAACCGTTCCAGTGAGTATGGATTAGTAGGATCCTTTCACCAGAAATGTGCACAATTATGTTTTTTTCTTTTGTTTTTTTTATTACACTTCTTTCAATTATAGTAGATTTAGCCACACAAAAAAAGTGTACACTATGTATTCTCCCACTTAAGTTCCGGAAAGCAGTCTTAAAGGTTGGTTTAAGTATTAGAAAATGTGAAAGAATGATTCCTGCCTAATTGTCAAGTCAATTTCTTATTAAACTAACAAATGTTATTATGCGATAGAACATACTATTCGACATGGATTCCAAGCGAAGCCTTTGTTGTATGATAAATCGATCTTAATAAATCTTCTGGCTAGTTTTTTAAAGCGGCTCTTCAGTCTCTTATCTAACGATAACCTTTGTATATTTAACGTGATTTTGTTTTTTCAAGGGATCTCAATAAGTTGTCTTAGCAGTGTAAGTTTATAATGCATCTGCTCGTAGGAATTAAGAGGTACAATCCTTCCATATGTAGTGTCAACACTGCTTTTTAGTGAACCAAACATACAATAATAGCCACAATCTGAATTGAGCAAAATTCATGTAACAAAGTTTGTGTCGAGCCATGTCTAGCAGCTTGATTCATCCAAAGAATCCTCCGGTTTTCATGCAAGGAGCGAGCGACAGCTGACTAGTATGTTTTGGTACTTATAATTTCTCAGTTCAGATCTTCGGTGATTTTGGAGGGATTTGAAAGCTGTTTGGCATGCCTGCAACAACTAAATTGCTTCACCAAGTTGATCTTCTCTCGGTGGAAACTTTTCTGAGTTTTTTAAGATTCTTATTTCCTGGCCTTCCAGTCATATTCTCTTTTAGAGAACTTAGTGATTCCGCTTGTAGCCACTTACTTACCTTGATTTGCACCACCACCAGGTACCAACAGACGGAGGAACTTCATCAAAGGCCCGCGAAAAAGTTCAGAATCCAACTTTCTAGTCAAAAGTGGAACAATAAAGCATGCTAAAAAGATTATGCGCACTGTTTTGATAACTGATAGAGAACCGCGAGCCTTAAAAATTAGATATTTGCATATTTGAGTTGAGACCCACCTAGAGTTAATATGATATAAGCATCATGAGTCCCTTCATTTATTTTTTTCGTCTTTTAGTTAAGATGAACTACTTAAATTCACTAAAAATAAAATTCATGCTTTTGCTTGTTAACGTGCGGATCCCTGACATTTCATACTTGCTGCTTGTAATTTATGAATAGGAGGTGAATAATCCGTGACATATCTGGGAAGTTTTTTTTGTTTTTTTGGACGGACAATGCTGGGAAGTTAGAGGACATATTTTTCGGCTACAATACCAGCGACATTTGATCCTCGAAAATAATTACCATCCTAGACAAGAAAAAGAATTCAATTGCACCGATAAATCAAAGAATGGTCCATCTGAGTAGTACTATGTTGCAAGAGCTTGCTGGATTTACTACTGAATCTTGCGTTATTGGATGATTCGGCTTTGGTGAGTTATCCAATCTTACTCAAGAATATGAGCTGAATCATTCAGAAGCAACTCAAGAATGGAACCACAGTGTCCAATGTTCTCCTAGTTCTAGGATAGTTCTTTGGACCAGAAAATTGGCAAGTTCTTTGAGTTGTGGTCATTCACTTTGGAAACGATTGAAGCCTTCCTTTCATACCATTCAAGTGTCCGAGTATTCCATAGATTGACATAAGTTTTACCAAAAAGAGGAATAAAAGACGGAATGCTTAGTATAAAACAGGTCCAATTACTAGCTTAGACACATTCGAGCATACAACTGAACTTCAGAAAGCCGGAAAACAAACGGTATACATAAACACAGTACTAGAGTTCGAAGTGACTAACATGACGAAAACCGTGACAAAGACCTGTTCAAACTTCTTCCTTAGTACTCGAATTTTTACAGGTTTATAGCACTAGAACCTAGAAACGCTGGCCTACAAACTTCTTCTTTAGCACTTCGTGACCCCGTTCCTTTGTATTCCGTGACCACCGTTCCTTTGTATTCTTCAGCAGCCTTCTTGCTATTGATTATGTTCTTCTGTGGGACCCTGTATTGCTTCTTTGGTGCTCGGCCCGGTTTCCGCCCACCATAACAGCTGTCCACTAGATCGAAACCCTCCCTTCCAATATCAGCAAGGCGATTGGCATGAGATGCCATTTGAGGGTGAGTTAGCAGAAGGAGAGTGAACCAAACTAAAAACTTATGCTTGGGCTTTTGTTTGGTTTCTTTCTTGTGTTCAAGATTGAAGGCAAAGATCAGTTTATATAGAACTCATGGATAGTGCCATGAAAAGGTAGAAGGAATAAAGGAAGGCTGTTAGTGCCCCCATTTTGATGGTTCCCAATGATAGACCCATTGCTTAGAAGAGAAAAAGGGAAAAGGTGACCTGGGTCCTAAAAATATATAGATGTAGTTCTAGAATTCTCAAGCTTTCATTTTTCTAGAACTTTTAGCTTTTGTCACTTCAAAAGATGGAATTCACTTGGTCTATGCATTCTAGGGATTCCTCTACCGTAGAAGTTCAATTCCTTCCACTTTCTCACGAGTGATACGAATTACTGAAGTCTCTATGAATTAGATTACCTCTTTTGCTCGATTGACGTATTTCCAGTGACATCACTAAAATTTTAGTAAGTCTAAGTTTATTCCATCAATTGTAAACCCAAGTAGACTTCATTAATTAGTTACTTAGAGAGCGATTAAGAAGACTTTTCATCCGAAAAACCGTTTGGGATCTAAACTTTATGACAAATTGTGAAAATGAGTAGTTAATGAAGTGGATCGGAATCATTGCCCCGTCTTTCTTGTAGTTCAAGTTTCATTAGCATCATGATATTTTTATGCTAAGATAGAACCTTCCTTAATAATTGCATAGTCTAGTCCAAAATATCAAGGAAAGTTACAACTTCCTCACCAAAAAGATATGCTCTTCTTCTTTTGTCCTTTTCCTGATGCAGACACATGTACAAACGCATTCTAGCAAGGGATGAAGCCACAAACACAAACTTCCTCGATCACCAAGATATTCTTCTCTTTTATCTCCTTTCGATGAGCGGGACACATGTACGGACAGGCAGTATTTGAGACATCTGTAGTGAACAACCTTGTGATCTAATCATGAATCCTAAATAATCTCATTAAGTCCGAAGGTGGGCTTATGATAGGTGTTGAATCATATTCCCACTAGACCCTATAATTTAAATCTTAACTGATCTCCGTCAAGCATCAACCCTTTTGGGTGGATCCTAATTCTCCTTCTTTTTGGCTGTTTTGATATAATCAAGCGCTATCCTTTCTCTTACTAACATTAGAAGTAAGGCTAGAAATCACGACTTGGTTAGCTATCAACACATGCACGAAATAAATAATTTAGAGCATTGGTTGTTCACTTTAATCATGTTTGTTTTATGAACGAGTAAGACCTATCCATTCATTTAAGGATGATACGAGAAAAATGTAACACTTTTATCCCATTGAAACATGTTTTCACGATTCGATTCAATTTTTGGTTTGTGGAGCTACAACACGAGATACAGATTCGATTCTCGACACCATCAAGTACAAATTAATTCGTATAAGTCACGATACCTGTGTTCTCCCTGATCTTAGAGTAAGTACAAATTACTTACCTTCATCTGCACCACCACCAGGTACCAACAGATTGGAGAAACTTCATCAAAAGCTCTCGAAAAGGTTCACAAAACCAACCTTTTTAGTCAAAAGTGGATCGAGCTAGCAGGCTAAAAGATTACGCAAATTGTTCTGATAACTAAAAGAAAACCATGAGCCTTAAAGATCAGTATTTTAGCGTATTTGAGTTGAGGACCCCCTTGAGTTAACCTGATATGTTCATCAGGAGTCCCCCTTTGTTCATTCTTGTCGTTCTTTTGGTTTAGATGAAGAACTTAAATTCACTAAAAAGAAATTTCGCCCTTTATCGAATATAAAAAAGAAAAGAACTTATGCTGGTTATGCAGATCCCTAACATTTTATGCTTGCTGCTTGTAATTTATGAATAGGAAGGGAATAATTCGTCACATATCTGGGAAGTTAGAGGACGAATTTTCCACTACAATAACAGTGATATTTGATCCTAGAATCTAGTTTAGCATCCTAGACAAGAAAAAGAATGCAATCGCACCAATAAGTCAAAGAATGGTACATCTGTGTAGTTATATGTTGCAAGCGCCTGCTGGATTTACTGCCAAATCTTGCGTAATTGGATGGTTCAGCTTCAGCGAGTCTTTATCAGTTCGTACTCAAGATTATGAGCTCAATCATGCAGAAGCAACTCAGCAATGGAACCACAGTGTCCTATGGCCTCCTAATTCTAGGACAGTCCTTGGACTAAAAAATTGGCAAGTTCTTTAAGTCGTGATCAATCACTTTGGAAACAATTGAAGTCTTCTTTTCATACCATTCAAGTGTCCGAGTATACCATAATTTGACATAAGTTTTACCAAAAAGAGGAATAAAAGGCGGAATGCTTAGTATAAAACAGGTCCAATTACTAGCTTGGACACATCCGAGCATACAACTAAAATTCAGAAAGCCAGAAAACAAAAGGTATACATAAAAACGGTACTAGAGTTCGAAATGACTAACATGACAAACACCGTGACAAGGACTTCTTCATCCAGTTTACCTCTACCTTCAAGGAAGTCACTCCAACCATTACATGTTTACAGCGCTAGAATCTAAACACGCCAGCCATCAAACTTCTTCTTGTAGTACTCCATGACAAACATTCCTTTGTATTTTTCGGCGGCCTTCTTGCAATCGATTTCTTTCTCATCCCTGGGAACGGGAGCATACTGCTGTGGGACCTTCAAGGAAGTCACTCCAACCATTACATGTTTACAGCGCTAGAATCTAAACACGCCAGCCACCAAACTTCTTCTTGTAGTACTCCATGACAAACATTCCTTTGGATTTTTCGGCGGCCTTCTTGCAATCGATTTCTTTCTCATCCCTGGGAACGGGAGCATACTGCTGTGGGACATCGTTTTGCTTCTTTGGTGCTCGACCCGATGTCCCTCCACCATAAAATCTGTCCACTAGAGCAAAACCCTCCTTTCCACTATCAGCAAGGCGATTGGCATGAGGTGCCATTTGAGGGTGAGTCAGTAGAAGGAGAGTGAGCTAAACTAGAAACTTATGCGTGGGCTTTGGATTTGTTTCTTTCTTGTGTTCAAGCTTGAAGGAAAAGATCAGTTTATATACAGTTCATGGATAGTGCCATGCAAATGCAGTAGGAATAAAGAAGGTTCCTCGTACCCACATTTTATGGGTCCCAATGATAGTCCCATTGCTTGGAAGAGAAAAATGTTAGGAAACTCTACCTTGGTCCTAAATATACAGAGAAACAATTCTAGAATTTTTCGGCTTTTAATTTTCGAAATTTTGGCATTATCACTTGAAAAGCTAGGAAGGCGTTGACTTGGTCTATGCATTCTATACATCCTACTATTGTACATGCTCAATTCCTTCCACTTTCTCATGGGTGATGCTAATTACTGGAGTCTGTGAATTAAATCACTTCTTTGGTCTTGGGTGCTTTATTGACATATTTTCAGTGACATCAGTTGAATCGTAGCAAGTCTGATGGAGCTTATTCATCAATTATAATACAAAGTAGACTTCATTACCTAGGTATTTAGAGAGAGATTAATAAGGCCTTTTTCATCCGAAATTGATCTCAAAAAAAAGATTCCGGAGCCAAACTTTGTGACAAATTGGGAATGTGAGTAGAAAATGAAGTGGAATGGAATTGTTGCCACCTCTTTCTTGTAGTTCAAGTTTCATTAGCATCACGATCTTTTAATGCTAAGAACAGTACCTTCCATGATAATTGCAGGTATAGTCCAAGATAACAAGGATAGCTACAACTGCCTAACCATAGATTATATTCTTCTTCTTTTCTCCTTTGCGTGATTTGGACACCTGTACCAGCACATTCTGTCGAGGGATGAAGCCGCAGACACAAATTCCTCGATCACCACCTTTCCTTGAGTTGGGACAACCTTCTATTCTATTAATGAATCCTAAACTATCTTTTTATGTCCGAAGGTGGGCTTAAAGTGTTTGGGAAATGTGTTGTGAACCAATTTGTCTCTTCCAATCTGAATCTCCTTTCCGAGTTGGCCTCTTTCGGTCAACAACTTGTTAGGATATACCTGAGTAGATTGGTGTTGAATCATATTCCCAATAAACCCTATAATTTAAACCTTACTGATGTCCAGGAAGCATCAACTCTTTTGAGTGGATCCTAATTCTCTTTGTTTAAATTTATATATAATTAAGCGTTATCCTTTTTCTGTTTAACGTGAGGAGTAAGGCTAGAAATCACGGCTGAATATAAACAGATGCTTCAAGTATATAGTTTAGAGCATTGGTTGTCAACTTTAATCGGGTTTGCTATATAAAAGGGTAAGACATATCCATTCATTTATGAATAACACGAAAAGACATCAACTCTTTTAATCCATTTAAACATATTTTAATGGCTCGATTCATTGATTAGTTTTGTCAAGCCACACTGGGAGGGACAGAGATTTGATCCTGGACAGCATCAAGTACTAATGAGTTCATATAAATCACGATAAACAGACCGGATTTCTTTGTAAGCCTAATTTGATCAGATCAGAACCGAACAGAAAGCTCAAGCGGTAAATTTTCTTCTCCAAAGCTTTTTCAACTCTCTCCGTCTCTCTCTCCTTCCCGGTGCTTATGTGAGGAAGCTCTGCATGTGCCAGTGACTCATTCACTGTTGCCGGTCGGTGACTGAGCTCTTGCATTCAAACATTCTCACACTTTTTGAAAGAGCTTCACTTTCTCTAAACCCTTCATCGATCAGTTTCCCCTTCCATTTGCAGTAACTCCAGGGTTTTACTGAGCCAAGCAACCGCCGGAATGAACCTTCACTTCTCACTCGTCTCCGCGACGAGCCAGCCGCTAGCAGCGTCCCAATGGGCTTCCACAGAGTGTGCACTAGTATTACTTTTTTGTTAAGTCCCGGAGAACAGTCCTAAAGGTTAGTCTATGTAAAAGAAAATGTGAAAGAACGATTCCAATGTAATTCGCAGGTCCGTTTCTTATCAAACTAACAAAAGTACTTATTCGATAGAACATACTTGTCCACTCGGATTCCAAGCTAAACCCTTACTGCATGATATATCGATCCTAATTGATCTTCTGCTAGTTTTTAAACGCTGCTCTCCAGTCTTTTAATTATCAATAAATTTTGCGCACTTTAATGTGATTTTGTTTCTTCAAGGGATCTCAATAAGTTATCTCAGTAGTGTAAGTTTATAATGCATCTGCTCCTAAGATTTAAGAGGTACAATCCTATCTGTAGTGTCAACACTGCTTTTTAGTGAACCGAACACACTATAATAGCCACAATCCAAATTGAGCAAAATTGAGGTAACAAAGTTTGTGTCAAGCCATGTCTACCGGCTCAATTCATCCAAAGAATCCTCCAGACGTCATGTAAGGAGAGGAGTGAGCGACAGCTGAATAACTTGTTTTGGTACTTATAATTTGTCGTTTCAGATCTTCAGTGATTTTGGAGGTATTTAAAAGCTGTTTTGCATGCCTGTAACAACTGTGTTGATTTATTAAATTGATTGTCTCTCGGTGGAAACTTTTCTGAGTGTTTTAAGATTCTCTTTTCACAACCTTCCAGTCATATGATTCTCTCTTCAAGAACTTAATTATTCTGCTTGTAGCGACATACTAATCTTCACCTGGACCACCACCAGGTACCAACAGATCGGAGAAACTTCTTCAAAAGCCCGTGAAAAAGTTTAGAATTCAACTTTCTAGTCAAAAGTGGATCGAGAAAGCATGCTAAAAAGATTATGCGCACTGCTTTATAACTAAAAGAAATCCGCGAACCTTAAAAATGAGATCTTTGCATATTTGAGTTGAGAGCCACCTAGAGTTCACCTGATATGTGTGTGCATCATGAGTACCCCTTCATTTGGTCTTTCGTTCTTTTGGTTAAGATGAACTACTCAAATTCACTAAAAATAAAGTTTATGCTTTTGCTTGTTAACATGCAGATCCCTGACATTTAATGCTTGCTGCTTGTAATTTATGAATAGGAGGTTAATAATCCATGACATATCTGGGAAGTTAGAGGACATATTTTTCCACTACAAGACGTTTGATCCTAGAGAATAGTTAGCATCCTAGACAAGAAAAAGAATGCAATTGCACCAATAAATCAAAGAATGGTCCATCTGTGTAGTTATATGGTGCAAGCGCTTGCTGGATTTACAACCAAATCTTGCGTAATTGGATGATTCGGCTTCGGCAAGTCTTTATCAAATCTTACTCAATATTACGAACTAAATCATGCAGAAGCAACTCAAGAATGGAACCACAGTGTCCAATGGTTTACCTAGCTATAGGACGGTCTTTGGACCAGAAAATTGGCAAGTTATTTAAGTTGTGATCATTCACTTTGAAAACGATTGAAGTCAGTTGTGGTCATTCACTTTGTAAACCATTGAAATCTTCTTGTCACACCAATCAAGTGAACAGTTATAACATAGATTGCCATAAATATTTCCAAAAGAGGAATAAAAGGCGGAATGTTCAGTATAAAACAGGTCCAATTACTAGCTTAGACACAACCAAGTATACAACTAAACTTCAGAAAGCCAGAAAACAAAAGGTATACATAAACACAGTACTAGAGTATGAAATGACTAACATGATGAAAACAGTGACAAGGACTTGTTCATCCGGTTTACTTCTACTGTCTAGGAAGTTACTCAAACCATTACACGTTTACAACACTAGAAACCTAAAGACGCCAGCCGGCAAACTTCTTCTTGTTGTACTCCATGATCACCACTCCTTTGTATTTTTGGGCAGCCTTCTTGCAATCGATTACGTTCTTGTCGCTGGGAACGGGAGCATACTGCTGTGGGACATTGTATTGCTTCTTCGGTGCTTGACCCGATGTCCCTCCATCATACAATTTGTCTAGTAGTGTGAAACCCTCCCTTCCAATGTCGGCGAGGCGATCTGCATGAGGTGCCATTTGAGGTGAGTTAGCAGAAGGAGAGTAAGCTAAACAAGAAAGTTTTGTGTGAGCTTTGGATTGGTTTCTTTCTTGTGTTCAAGTTTGAAGGCAAAGATCAGTTTATATAGAGCTCATGGAAAGTGCCATGCAAATGTAGAAGGAATAAAGGAAGGCTCTTGGTCCTAAAAGTATAGAGGCAACGTTCTAGAATTCTAAAGTTTTAATTTTTTAAGAATTTTTACCTTTTTATACTTCAAAATATAGAATGGCATTGACTTGGTCTATGCATTCTTGCGTCCTGTTGTTGTGCAAGCTCAATACCTTCCTCTTTCTTATGTGTGATGCTAATTGTTGGACTCTCTGTGAATTAAATCACTTCTTTGGACTTGTTTGCCCGATTGACATATTTCCAGTGACACCAGTGAAATGGTAGCAAGTCTAACTGAGTTGGTAGCAAGCCGCCTGCTGATTATTTTGAAAAACCTTTGCAGAGCCAAACTTGTGACAAATTGTGAATGTGAGGGTAGTCAATGAAGTGGATTGGAATCATGCCCACATTTTTCTTGAAGTTCCAGTTTCATTGGCATCATGATTTTTTTATGCTGAGAACAGAACCTCCCATAATGATTGCATAGTATAGTTCAAAATATCTAGGAATTCTGCAACTTTCTCACCAAAAAGTACTTTCTTCTTCTTTTCTGCTTTGCCTGATGTGGATACACGCATGAACAGGTTCTATTCCTATTTATACATCGTAGGAAATCTTTTTAAGGTTGGTTTAAAGTACGTACTAGATATATGTTATGAACGGAATGGTTTCTTGCAACAGCTGAATCACCTTTCCAACACTGCTTTTTTCAATAAACAAATTTAAGGATATGTTAAGAGTAGATTGGTCCCGTTACATTAGATTCCCACACTAAACATTAGCAACCTGAGGGATGTATTCTTCTCGGCCAAGAAAATAAAGTTTGTAAACTACTTAAATCCTTATATGGTCTAAAGCGGGCACCAAAACCAGGGCATGAGAAAATTGATCAAGTTATGGTTAATAATGGATTTTCCTCTATTGGAGTAGATAATTGTGTATACACAAAAACTGTTGACAATGAATTTATAATTATTGGCTTATATGTTGATGACATGCTTATTTTTATACAAGCATTGATATTGTGAATGAAACAAAAATGCTTTTTGACTTCTAAATTTGATATGAAGGACTTGGGAGAAGCTAATATCATTTTGAGTTTTAAAATCATAAGAAGTTATAGTGTCCTAATGCTTACTCAAGAAGATTATGTGGAGAGGCTACTTTAAAAACTATGGACATTTTCATGTCAACCTGTGAGTACTCCTTATGATGCTAATACCCAATTAGTCTAAAATAAAGGAGATAGTGTAAATGAGTCTGAGTATGCTCAAGTTATTGGGCATTTGATGCATTTACTGAGCTACACTCCACCTAATATAGCTTATGTTGTGTGTAGACTAAGCAAATGTAACACAAATGGCAATCATGATCATCGGATTGCCTTGAGTAGAGTATCCGAGGGGAACCATAAAATATGACATTTAATATATTATGTTTTCTATTGTATTAGAATGAGACAGTGATGCTAACTGGATCTCAGATTCATATGAGACAAATTCACTAGTGGATGTGTGTTCACCCTTGGTGGAGGTGTTGTAACTTTGAAATCAGCCAAACAAACAATATCTGCTAAATTGACCAAGGAGATAGAGTTTATAGCCGTAGAATTTGCTGGCAATGAGGCTGAGTAGTTAAGAAACTTCTAAAAAAATATATCTTTGGGAATGAAATAGACACATTTTGTGTCTATGCATTGTGATTGCAAAGTGGCAATAAACATTGCTAAGAATAAAACTTTCAATAGTAAAAATTGACACATCCAGCTGAAATATGATGTGGTAAAGCAATTGCTTAAAGTTGGAATTATGTCCATTAATTATGTGATCATCGGACTAAACCTTTGGAAGAAAGTTAATTACTAATAGATCGAGGGGAATGAGACTTAAGCCAGTTGAGAAAATCAACAAGGATGGTAACCCAACCTATGTGATTAGCAATTCCGTTAATTAGGTTCATATAGATAATAACAAATCACTTGTTGATCTAATAATGTACTGTTAAAAATTGTTATCCCTCCTAAGGTGAGAATATGCAAGATTGCAATGAAAGAAAAGTTGAATTAATCTCTTAATGAATTAAATACCCATTATTTGGTGGTGTATTGAATTACAGTAGGTATTCGATGGAATCGCCTATAGAAGTGTGGAATAGGATTGCTCCTATAAGAATTTTGACAAAATCTCTAGAACACTCATGAATAAAGCAGGCACATGCATGGTATATTAGCACACAACCACGTTGAACAACAAAGATTGTGGTGGTGTAATGTAATTGCTAAAAATTATAATATACAGAAGAACTTCTTAGTTCACAGAAGTTTCAAAATTTACCAATAATTCTATAAATTGTATTTCATTCTTTATGTAGTACATAGCCCAAAAGGCACCAATTCGATGCATTACATTTAATGGAGTTTAATCCAGCATAATTCTTTCCTTTCTTTTCAAAACTTTATGAAATACGTGATGGAGTTATTGAATATCTCAACGGTTTTGAAAATTTGAAAGCTATTATTTTGTAACGGTTTTGATGAAAAACTGGTTGATTTTTTAACTTAGTGAATAATAGGTGATGCAAGAATTGATGAAGGACAATCTACTCTCTCTTTCATTTGGCTATAAATAGAACCTGCATACCACAAGCCAAATATACACACCTCAACAAGAAAACTCTCTCTTCTCCTTCCATTTTTTTTTCGTTTTTGTGTTGGGTTTTATATATAAACTTATTTTTCATGCTCCCTCTGTTATTCTAAGTAGAGTAAAGAGGAAGGTCTATTGTATCTTAGAAAGATAGATGCCAGCCTGCTGCACCGAGTTTTATACTTCAGGCAAAATGATCCTTAATGACAGTACTTGCACGCCTCAGACAGCCGATCTTATTTTCATCTTCTTCAATTTATTTCCAACATAACTTTCCCCTTTTTAAATATGATTTTATCTAAGAAAATTTGCAATCAAAATACACAATAGAGTAGAAAATTGAGAGAAATTACGCGGATTTGAACCGTTAATTATACTCTAATTTCATGTGTTGACACCGAGCTCAAAATTTGGGTCCAAATATAAGGAAGTGGTCCAAACCAAATCATGATAAATACACTTCACCCATAGGGCTTGCTCAATAAAATGTCTAATAAGCTCATTGATCATAAAGGTTATAACAATATGGTTGGCTCACAAAGCTCATCGATGGAATGCTTGATGAGCTCATCAATCATGAGTTTTCAATGGGAAGAGTTTAAATGAAGTTCATAGCACGTGGTGCTGATCGATTGACTTGAAATACGAAAGAAGTTGAAGACTAGGTCAAGAATGATCCGTCGATCAAGGGATAACTGTAGCTAAAGGATCGCGAGCAATTCAAATCATCCCTAGAGCAAAGTGCAAACCAAGAAGTAGTTATAAATTTTTGCCAAGGAAAACCATGATGCATAGAATGGCTCATTAAAGATACCTGAGAAATAAAAGAACACATCACTTGTTAATCAGCGCCGGTGATATCACGTAGGACGATCGGCATCCACGTCGAATTTTCCGACAAGGCAAATCGCCAATGGCACTTGAGTGATCATTTTTTTTAAAATTTGTGGCATTTAAGTGAGCGAAAAAAAAAAGTTATGGCACTCAAGTGAACGTCGCACGAAAGTTGTGGCACTTTTACTTTTCTTATCCCATGAACTCCTAATCCTACAAAATGTAAATCAAACTTACGAAAACTCCTTAGCCCACCACCCTTGTTATAATTTTCTTACCAAACATGGAACAATGAATATTACTAGAAGGTTTTTCAATGTAATTAGAGGTACTTTAATTTTCATTGAATTTTTTATAACTTAATCAATTTAGTAATCCCTTCCTTACTCATCGTGTTATGTACTTTTAGACCCAAAAACATGCAATTAAATTGTGTAATTAAGATTATCAAACACACTTCATATAATTTTCAAACACGCCCTTAGTTCGATAATTAGAGAGAAATTAAAGACCGTCACATCTACAAGTGATTTCAAAAATAACAATGGTGCGTATACTTTGGAAAAAAGGAATTTTTCTCATATCGAGAGCCTAACTTCTGATAATTGAGATTGAGATCATTTAATCAAGTAAATTGGATTGTGCCCTCATCTATTATATTTCAAGTTTCATTAGCATTATGAATTTTCTATAAAATGGATTCTTCCATATATAAAGTCCAAAAGTTGAAAAAAAATCAAGGGATGGAGCCACAAGCACAACTTCCTCGACCACCAAAGTATTCTTTTCCTTTTCTCTCCTTTCCATGAGTTAAACACACGTATGGACAGCCAGTATTCGAGGACATCTATAGTGAAAAACCTTGTGATCCTACTTATGAATCCTAAACAATCTTTTCATGTCCGAAGGTGAGTTCAAGGTATCAGAAGATGTGATGTATGCCCATTGTCCCTTCTAAGCTGAATCTCCTTTACTAGTCGGCTTCTTTTGGTTAACAAATTGTAGGGATATATCTGAGTAGATTGGCGCTGAATCATATTCCCACCAAACACCATAATTAAATCTTAATTGATCTCCATCAAGCATCAACTCTTTTTGAGTGGATCCTAATTCTCCTTATTATTTTCATATTATGTATAGTTAAGCGCAGTCCTTTCTCTACTAAAAATGACGGGTAGATGTGGTAATGTGGGCTAGAAACCCATTATACAACTCTATTTTAGTGGACCAGGTTGTCTGTGGGTCACTTAAAATTTTAAAAGTAATTTGAAATGAATTTATTAAAACATAAAAAAAAAAACCCCCGATTCTATGTAGGTCCTTGTGAATTCCCACCGACCCATATTCAATCTATTTTTCAAAGTTAGAAGTTTAGAGATGTCTCTTTTGGACAAATGATGTAGATTCGGCCAATTTCCGTACGCTATTTCCCATGATAGCAAATCTATGTTCTTCTTCCACTGCCTAATGGAAAATTTTTAGCCTAGATTAACCAATTGATCAAATCAGGCCATTGAATTTTTATGGGACCATATGAAATTTACCTGGGAACAACATGATCAGATTTTATGGTTACTTTGATTTATTTTTTACTCTACTTTAAGTAAATTTTCACCGTCCAATACATGCACCACTGGCTAGAAGATAGAGTTACTTTGTAGTTAGAAACGTTGTTGGTATACGATGATGCGACTTTGTACCCAATCTTTCTACTTGGCGATACTTATAAGCATGAAATCGTGCAAAGTTTTGAGAAAGAACTCTTTTGGCCCCATCAACAATTAAGTAATTGACCAGAGGCTTTTTATAATATCCAGAAATACCAAACCTCGTGAAGATTTATAACCATTGGATCTCAAAATAATATTTCTTAACCATAGATTAATGTTTTAATGTGTTATGAGACTTTGTATAGGAATTACAATAAAATATACGTGATCATAATTGTTATAATCGGAAAATCAGTCTCCTAAATATAATAGAAGTCCCTTGAATAAGCACTATCATTTATGACTTGTGCCGACCCATACTAATCACGTGAAATCTATACCGAGTATATGGTTAAAGCTCAATATGGAGAGAGAGCGAGGAGGGGTGTACAAATGGAAAGCTAATAGTTGTACTATGGTCACCATGGCAGGCCGATGCCTAGAAGCAATCCAGTTAATGAGAGCAAGGGCATTGGTTGTCGCTTGGGCAAACTCCACCACATTTCACCTTTTCGCCACATTCATTACTTGACCCTCAAACCCGTCCATGTCGGTGTTCTTGTCCTTCAGCGTGGCATTCACCCCACGTCTCTACATTGCTCATGTGCCTTGCGAAGCCTGACCCACAACCCGACACAAGCCCCTTAACCAACTTGGCGAGCTGGTTCACAAAATCGCCCCATTCTTCAGGGGGCAACATTTCAAGGAGAAAATTTTGTTAAGAATTAGAGTCTCGATTAGGTCCGAGTTGGATTGGAGATGAGTCGCTAAATTCGTATCATATAAATTTCTATAAATATGGGTTTAAATGGGTCATTGGTTTGAACCATTCTTTTCGAAATGACCAAGATTTGATCTGACCATCTATTTGACGGGTCTAACGAGAAGTAAGGCTGGAAATGACGACTCCATTAAGTATCAACAAATGCACATAATACATAATTTTGAGCATTGGTTCTTGACCTCAATCATGTTCAATTTGATTTCATGGATCCCTAAGTTGGGCTTCTTCCTAATCTTTTAGAGAGAGAGAGAGAGAGAGACCTGATTTCTTAGCAAGGCCCAGTTTTTTGGGCCGAACCAGGAAAAGCCCAATTTGATCAGACCAGAACCCAACAAAAAGCTCAAGCGGGAAAATTTTCTTCTCCGAAACAATTTGAACACACACACTCTCTCTCTCTCCCTCCCTCGTTCCCGGTGCCTGTGTGGGTAAGACAGTGCGTGCGCCGGCGACACATTCGCCGTCGCCGGTCCGGTCGCCGGCTGAGCTCTTGCCCTCGAGCTGCCTCGCGCTCTGTATTTCTGAAAAACCTTCGCTTTTCCCCAATCCCCTTTCCCATCGATCGGTTTCTCCTTCCATTCGCGGCGGCTCTAGGGTTTGTGCTGAGCCGAGGGACCGCCGGGATGAACCTCCCCTCCTCCTCGCTCGTCGTCGCCGCCGCGGCATGACCGGCCTCAACGACGATCCGGCCGCCGGCAGCGGCGTCCCCGAGGGCTTCCACAGAGTCCACGCGGAGCGCGACCCGGAATCCAACTGGGCCGTAGATCTCGACCGGCTGCTCGAAGAGTACTTGGCCAAGATCTGCGCCGGCGAGATACCCGACGACGAGGACGGCGGCATTCGCGTGAATTTCGCTGAAGGTTAAGATATTGGATTGCATTGTTTCTTTCCTGTACCCGGGTTTAGATAGCTTGCGAATTCTGTGCTTTTGCGGTGCTAACTGGGGAGGTTTTTTGTGGGAATGCAGCTGCTTTGCTGCTTCAGGGTTCGGCCCAGGTGTACAGCCGGAAGGTGGAATATCTGTATTCGTTGGTTTTGCACGCTTTGGAGTTCATTTCTCAACAGCGGTCTGTCTTTCTTTTTCTTAGACAAAATTAAGTTTTCCCCTTTTTTAGCGATATGATCTGTAGCGTCGAATCTGTGTGTTTTTGCATAATTATTTGTTGAATTGACTAATTGATGGGCAAGCCATGTTTTCTGCGCGAAGTGATTGTGTCGGGCTTGGAGTTAGTCTTTCGTTGTTTAAAGCTGCAATGGAGGCGCAGTTCATATTTCTTCTAGGGTCGCATTGAAAAGTTCCCTTTTTTTTCGAGAGTAGTGTCGACGAAGAATTGGTTGTCGGGAGGAAATTCGGTGATGATGTGGAAAAGGGAATGGTCATTTTGACCCATCTGGATGTGCAGCAGAAAAGTAGCGGAGGGGGACATGATTATATTCCATATGTGACTTACTTTTATGGGCATAACATTGCAACTCAGCCATAGACATGCCTAATCAGGAAATGCACTTTGTAGTTTATTGTTAAATGTTCAAGAGCCTGCTTACCTTGGAAGCCTGTGTTTTAAGAGTTATTCTCGTGGAGTTCCTAAGATGAAGCTATAGGCTTAGATTTCATGTTTTGTTTGGAGCAGGCAGCAAAATCAGGATGAAAGCACACTAGTCCAGCCCGAAGAAAGTGATTTAGGTGTGGTTCCAGATGAAGATGAAGACCCTTTTTGGATTTCAGATGATGTGCCAGGTGGTCCTATTTTGCATTGCCCTTTCATGATGAGGTTAATTCAATATTGCATCGCATGCTAAAAGCCTCTGCACTGCAGTGGACCCGAAGAATTCCCTGGATAGTTCATCAGAGAAAGATGCTCCACCAAATTACTTTGTGAAGCCTCCTGCCAATCTAGTTGTACTGGAAGGTGATTGCTTAGATGCTTCTGATGCAGCTGGAGAATTGGAGTCGTATCTGGTATAAAAGTTGGCAACATCTCCTAATGCATTGATGCCTTAAAAAGTTAAATGCTTTGACACCTTCTTGTGGCCATTTTCCTTGCAGTTGGCCAGTAGTGAACTTTTCCGGGACTTTATCCTCTTAGATCCATGTGATGCTGTCACGGTCAATACATTTCTAAAGGCAGATGTTGTTGGCAATGGGCAGAGCCAAGGAATCAAGATCAACTCAACTCGCAAGAGCTTTCAATCCCCAACAGGCCGCTCTGGGGGTGGTGCACATAGGTCATCTGCTGGAAAGAGGCAGAACAATTTGGACCAATCTACTCCTATTGGTTGCAAAATCGGAGTTAGTACTTGTGAAGTGGGGCTAGATCCTCTTGCTCCTGATGACTTTATAAACTCCCAAAATGAGTTTGGCGTGGATAATGATGATGCAGGACCTGCAGACTTAGGTTGTGAAGATAATGATGACGACGATGACAATGACGACCCATGGAAGCCTCTAAATCCCCATGAACCTGGGAATCTGAAAGTGAAACCTTTCAAAAGAGGTCTTGAAAACATAAATCTTTTGGTTGATTACTTCCTCATTTTCTCATGTTGCTGAATTTTCCAGCTCTGTTTTCCTTTTTCGTTAATCAGTAAAAGCCTGCAGAAAGCCTTACATTAGTTCTTCGAGGAAAATCTCTCTAGTGGATGAATTTCCTCTTGCAAGAAGACATGGTACTATTAGTCCAGAATTCACCTATATGTGGGAAAATCAAAACACCCATGAAAGACAGCAGGGGACCCAATCCCCCCCATTGTTTGAAAAGGTAATGTATCCTTATCCTCATCTTGTAGTTTTGGGTTGGATCACTGAATGTTATGTATGTTTTCATTGCAGCTAAGACAGTCGCTGATAGATGGAATTTGTGGAACTTCAAATGTTTTTGGTAGTTTTGATGACATGAACGAAGATCAGGGACATGATGATGGAGTTCCTGATTTTGATGAAGTTGATGTGGACATGCCAGAGAATGTGCATGTGGCTGAAATGGATGAAGATGCACCATTTCCTGATAAGGTAGGTCGACTAGTGATAGTCCATAGTGTGAAGTTTTATGGGTGCAAAGTCCTAAACCTTTTGTGCTACCTTTTGTGCTAAGCATGATGATTATGTTCATCTGGAGACCGATGAGGCTTTTGGAGATGAAGTTGCGGTGTCTAATGCAAATTTAGAAGACCTCTGTCGTTCTCACCTAGTAAGTCTACCTTTGTCACTCTCGCTTAGCAAGTATTATTTCTGCTGAAACTATAGTGCCTGTGGCACATATGGCTTGTCAATTCAGCACTTATAGGAAGTAATTGGAGCTTTTTCATCGCCATCTGCGTGAGTGTTGGTGACCTGTACACTTTTTAGTGGACTACTATTAAGCTATTCCCTCTTATGCCACCAGCTGGACTTTGCAGTTACCGTAAGACTTTTAAGAGGAATTTTGTGCATATGAATCAATTTTGTATCTGTGAATGTTCCATCTGATTCTTGTAGCATATATGCGGTCTCTCAGTTTTTTATTTTTTGGAGTTATTGTTTGACATTTCGTTAGATCTTAATCTCCACTACATATATACCCTAGAATTTTCCTTTCAGTTTGAGAGAATACTTCTATCTTGTTTCTTACCATTGTGAAATTTTGCTGTATGTAAAATTTTTGCTTTTCCTACAACTCCAATCTCTGCCTATGCCGTGTGATGCAATAATAGTCAAGTGAGAAAATGAAAGAAGAGATCGCTTTCTATGCCATATCTGATACAGTGTTGTTAATCCATTTTCTGCTTGTAGGATGCTCTCCTTACCAGTATAGCTGAAAGTGAGAAACAGACTGAATTGGCTGCACGAGTTTCTACATGGAAACAAAAAATTGAGGACAACTTGGAAGAGCAAGTAAATATATCTAGCTCCTTTCACTTGGATGAAATAAACAACTCTTGCTTAATCTTATTACTCAAGTCGATGGTCCTGTTTTCCTGGCTCTTTGACTTTCAGAAATTTCATTTGCTGACAGGATTCTCGCCTTCCATTTGACATTCACGAATACAGTGAAAAAATCCTCGTCAAACTTTCTGTAGAAGCAGATCAACGAAATGCCATGTCCTTTGCTGATATCGTGCAGGGCCAAGAGAAGCATGATGTGGCTCGAACCTTCTCTGCGCTTCTTCAATTGGTAATTTCTTTATCATGTTAATTTCTTTATTATGTTGGCACTTGTCTGTCTGCTAGCCAATTTATGTTAGTCAATAATGTAAAATCACACTCACTCAGATGACTTTGAAGATTGCTTAGATCTCAAGCTTCATCACATGCTTATTATTTACTTCAGGTGAACAATGGAGATGTTGATTTGGAGCGGAGTGACATCCGTGAATCTTTCTGTTACACTGCTGTGAATCCTTTCCACGTTCGTCTAATTGGCAATAATACAAGAGAGAGGGGAATACATATCAAGAAGAGGATGAGATCTCCCATAAAACACGCTCGAAAAGGTGGTGGGAACGAACCGATCAGAGAGAGGGAGAAGTCTCCCGCCAATTCTCTTTCGAAGCCCAGGTCAAGGGCATTATCGTCACAACCTCATTCTAAGTTCCCTATTAAGGTCGCGAAAGCAGGCGGTGTGAGGTGCACTCCCGACAGCAAAAGGAGAAGGAGATCGCGATTCGTAGAGCCCGTCGATTTACACCCTGCTGGTTGACATGAACCTCATGGTGTGCCACGGGTACGTATCCTTTTACTGGACAATCGGGGCAAGTGGCTGTACAGCTCGAGAGCAAATAAGATTGGGACCTCCATCCTTTTTAGTCTGATACTCTTAACAGAATGTAGGCATCGGTAATTTCTGTTACCATCTAATTTATTATAAAGCCAAGTGTAATTGGTCAACAAGCATTGTAACATAGATGGTCATGTGATTAGTGTCATATTCCTTCCCCTCCAAAGAAACGTGATCGTCTGAATCACAACTTCTTGGGGCCATGTAACACCACCTTTCTGTAAAGCTTCCATTCTTTATCTAACATGTTGGGCAGAGTTCTTGTGCAACTCAATTTCCTTTTCCCTTTCTAAACTTATCGTAAGATGGTGACTTGCATGAACGGCATGATGCTGCTACCTTTTGCCGATCACCTGCGCTGTTCACTAGAATCAGGTAATCGTGAGCAGGGGTACGCAACCAGGCCGGTTCGGCCTAGGAATCTGCGCGGTCTATCTGGTCCTAGGGAGAGAAACTGTGAATTCACCAATCATCTAAAGAACTCAGGACCAACCTGCCGGTTCGGGTCGGAATCAATACCCACAACATCGGTTCCACGTTCCGCCTCAAACGACAACCGTTTTTGCCCTCAATCGCAAGAACAGCCCATGTTGCTGCCAATCAACAGATCGTTTTGAGGATGGGTTACAAACGTGGGGTTTGGGTATGGGTTTGGTTTTGGGTTTGGGTTTGGTTGACTCACTCCAAGAACTCCTTGCCCACAAGTCAAGTGAAGGAAAGAATGGTGCAGGTAAGGGTGACGACCAAAAGAAGAACAGTGACCCAAAGAAATCCAAAAGCCTAAAACCGTGTCGGACAACAGTGACGAAGAGGGAGGGAGCAGCGTGAGTGGAATATCCTGCTGTGGCATTATTAAAGATTAGGTGGGTCTTCGTCTACTTCAATTTTTGCGCGTCGTATTGTTGGTTTCCTAAGATTGTTACCCTGCATTTTCTATGCTTTGGCTGACTCTTGACTCTAATAATCTCTGCATACTTTATTCTAACACTATAACCACGTTCGATGGACTCGTTGTGTGGTCAATAATAAGACTGATCACATGAAACTTGCTGTTTAGTGCTGGACATAGTACCCGATAGTGGTTTTTTTTTTATCTAGCTCGAAGGTCGTTGCGTCCAATTAGGGAGTTCGGGTCGCGCGATGCGATAGGGTCGTAGTCAGAAACGATCAAAAACACTGTCGATGCAGACCAGAGGTGGACTCAAGTCAACAGGGTAGGTGGGTCGGCGATGGCGGGTACCGTCGGTCTCCAATCATAAGCTCTGTGTTGATTGCGATTTCGGGAGTCGCATGCCTTCGTTTCGTCGTGTTCCAATCACGCGGTAAGTCCCTAGAGTTCGACACCTTTTTCTCTCTTTTGGATGCAGAAGTTTTGGGGATAATCGTCCGAAAAGTCCTAAACCTATTGTACGGCAGGCCAATTCAATCTTAAACATTTTAATTATGCCAATTTAGTCATAAACATTTTGACAATTTGCCGATTTAATTCTAAACCTTTTGAAGATTTTCGAATTTAGTCTTAAGTCTAGTATTTTGGACATTTGGCCAAAATGACTACATTGGCAAATTGTCAAAAGGATTATGACTAAATTGGCAAATCATCAAAATATTTAGGATCAAATTGGTACAATCAAAAGGTTTAAGACCGAATTGGTCCCTGCATGATTAGTTTAGAACTTTCTGGACAAAAATTTTCCTCGAAAGTTTGCGATACCCCGATTACTTAAAACGAAAATCTCTTAATTTTAGGGATTGGGAATTCCGGAATCAATCGATCCCACACGGATCAATATCTTCTGCCATATATTTTTGCCCCTTTTCTCCGCTATTTGTCACTTTGAATCTCTTTTGGGTGCTTTGTCGGTGAGGGAACGACGAAGACCCGGAAGACTTTGTACCACCAATGCAAAGACGTGCTGCGCAAGAAAACGCAATTTCACACGTCCAGCACACAGTTTTTATCTTATTTGCCCACTTGGTGAGTCAATGCATACGAATCACTCGGTCACTTCTTTTTCTTTAATTTTTTTTATTTTCGGTGGGTTTCCTCGAGTGAGATCCCTCGGAAAAATTGCTTTTTTTTTTTTTAATAATTTACTCATCTCGTTTCTCATTTTTTAAAGAGTTAATATCACGAAAAATCTCGAACTAATATAATTATGACAAATTTACCCCAAATTAATATTTTGACAACCAAAAATCCTAACTGATAAACGTGTGATAAATTTGCGCCGAATTAATTTTTTAACACAAAAAACTTCAAATTGATACATTTGTAACAAATTTACCCCCCACTAAATTGAATTAATATAAAAAAAAATAAAAAATTAGTACACCTGCGATGAACAGAGGGTAAAATCCCAAACTACTATATTCGTTAACTGTCATGTGTCATTTAACCAAACAATTTGACAGTAAAATTTAACGGAAACTAACGGAGGGTAAATTTATCATTGGTATATCAGTTTGGGGTTTTTGGTTATCAAAAAATTAGTTTGGGGTAAATTTATTACAGGTGTACCAGTTTGGGATTTTTCGTGTTAATAACCCTTCTTTAAATTAATTTCTACGTTCCAGCGCCGCTCCAATTATGACGCCGAATTTAAATTAATTAATTTCGAGGTGGCAAATTAAACAATTGCGTGTCGCTTCCACGGCTCCGAAAAACGCAATCGCCGTTCCGACGCGCCGGTCAATCCCAATCCCCCCGCGTCGAATCTTTCATAATCCTCCAAGAATCCCCCCGGTGCCCTTTTGCTCAACACCCGACGCCGTTTTGCTTTGACGGGGACATTTTGCCCGGACCCGGACCCGGACTCGGACTCTGGGTCGGTCTCGGATAGGAACGGGGAAGGGGTGGGGGGCAACACGGTAAATTTCGCGGAACCCGAGGATCCCGCGTCAACCGTGGCGTCTCAAGAGGGACCGCGGAAAGCCCTGTGGGGAGCTCGTCCTCTTCTTCTTCTTCTTCCTCCGAAACCTTCACGAACTTTCCCCATCTCTCTCTCTCTCTCTCTCTCTCTCTCTCTCTCATCCTCCTACTATAATCCTCCTCGTCCCCCCAGTGCAGGCACACACACACACCGGCACAGACCAACTTCCGCTCTCTCTCTCTCTCTCTCTCTCTCTATCTGTAAACGACTGGTTGGTGACTGCAACGCCATGTCCGACGGCGGCTACGACGGCGGAGAGGGGGGCGACGGCTACTCCAGCCACTACGCGCCGCAGAGGTCCTACGCCCTCAGCGGCAGGATCATGCTCGCCGCCATCATCGTCCTCTTCTTCGTCGTCGTCATCATGATCTCCCTCCACCTCTACGCCCGCTGGTTCCTCCTCCGCCGCCGCCAGCGCCGCCTCTTCCTCCGCCGCAACCGCCTCAACCGCCGCACCCACATCGTCCTCTACTCCGACTTCGCCGCCCCCTCCTCCTCCGCCTCCCGCGGCCTCGACCCCTCCGTCCTCAAGTCCCTCCCCGTCTTCACCTTCTCCTCCGGCTCCGCCGCCGCCCCCGGGGCCATCGGCGGCGGCGGCGAGGGGGCGCCGGCGGAGTGCGCCGTGTGCCTGTCGGAGTTCGAGGACGGCGAGGCGGCGCGGCTGCTCCCCAAGTGCAAGCACTTGTTCCACGTCGACTGCATCGACATGTGGTTCCACTCTCACTCCACCTGCCCCCTCTGCCGCTCTCCGGTCGAGCCGGTCGCCGAGGAATTCGTCGCCGTCGCCGTCGCTGGGCTCGACCGGGCCGAGGCCGGCACGAGCTCGGGCCTGTGCTCCTCGTGCCAGCACGAGGAGTTGCCGGGGACGGCGGCGGCTTCCTCCTCGTCGGCGCATGCCCCGCCCCTCTCCGGGCGGAGGAAGCCGCCGGAGCTGGCCGGATTCTCCATCGAGGTGCCACGGTGGGCCCGTCCAGAGGACGAGCCGAGGTGCGACACGCCGGCGAGCCGGCTCAGGTCGCCGGTGAGCCGGATGCTGTCGTTCACGAGGATCCTAAGCAGGGAGAGGTTTGGGGGGATCCTCTCGCCGTCGGCGGCGGCGGGGACGAGCTCGGCGAGTTGCGGGCCTCCGGCGAGCGAGGCGGACGTGGAGCGAGGATTGTCGACGGCGGGGAGAGGTGGCGAGGCTCAGTAAAAGCCCGGCGCCGTACGGTGCTGACGTGGCGATATTCTGCCGTATGGGAAAGAAGGAAAAAAAAGAAAGAAAGGCATTCGGCGTTCGGCGTTTAGCGTGTCAGAGAGTCAAAAAAGCTCGAAGGCGTAGGTTGGACTCCCCGTCGGTCGGACCAAGCCGCGGACACGTGGCAGTCTGGCGAGGGCTCGTGGGTTGCTCGCATTCGCAGCCCTTTGTTGACCACCACCCTCGAAAGAAGTTTGACCTGTGCATAGAGAATCGGATTTATTCAGAAGTTTATTTTGTTCATTTAATCTTCGCTTTTCTGTTTTTATTTTTAGGCTTGGGAATTAGTTCATTTCATTCGAGTGGGGGGTAATTTATTTTGTCAAAACATTGTTGCATCCTCCGCAAATTGGCAAGTTATAGAAAAAAATATATACTTATATATTTTATCAATCTCATGATGCGTTTGTTGATGCAAATTTTAATTCCTAATTATTGGTGGGACTAAGATTAGCTACTACCTTGGCTCTGATTAATTAATCAAGTGTTAGCCTACTTTTGCACCATGTATGATGTTATCTCTCCACGGACACGGTTAAAGACATCCCACGCAACCGAGCCATCGTCACGATACCGACCTCACGGTGATAGCCCGACCTCACTGTCGACGCCCTCGTCGCTCTTTGCCCTTTTCCTCGATCTTTGTTTGTGATGAGCATGAGGTGGCCCTCGTGAGCTAGCCACGCAAGGTCTGTAGCAAGCTCAGTCCGAGAGGCTATGGCTGCGTATTAACACTAGACCCAAAAACTGGACTGAACGTAAAGAAGTTAATGGCCGAAATTAGGTAATGACACTATACTTAACTCGTAAGCCACGTTCGACATAATGCCTAATAGCTCATCAATTGTAAAGGTCCTATCGATATTATTGGCCTAGAAAGCACATCAATGAAATGTCTTATCACGAGTTTAAATGGACATGGTATAAGTGAAATTTATAACGCTACGATTGACTCGAAACATGAAAGTATACCGGATAATAATTCCGGTATATTTTCATAAATTCTCAAAAGGAAAATAATTGAAAACAGTGATCGTATTTTTGAGAAAGAGATGAAAATTGAGAGAGTTACTGAACTAGAAATGTTGATAATAAATAGCAAAACCCTTTTGTGAACAAACATACAGTTCCGAAAGGACACAACTATTCATCCTTTTAATTGTAAATTCGAAATTAAAAAAAAAAAAACTACCACTCACATCTTCTTCTTAATTTGTAAAATAATGGCAAAATAACTATCACTCACATCTTTTTGATGGGAGACAAGGATAAGGCATCTCTGAATTGTTTTACAAATAAACTTTCAACATGGTCAACGAAAATTAGATGATAGAAATGAAAGAGCATTTGTAATGATAATTAATCTCTATTATCTGTGCGATTTGGTCGTCTAAATTTAAATATGGCAATCAAATTATTTTTATTTTGTCTATTCATGCAATGACGGAGAATAAACATGTAATGTTAATCAGGTGCCAAATGACAGCCATATCGGTAAAATCAAGAAGACAAACACGGGGGCGAGGTAGAGAGATGCGGAGGAGCGAGGGGCATCGCTGCCAAATGCAACCGTTGCCAAGGGTCGCTCGACCTGCACTAGGATTTCACGACACCTCAACAAGATTCGTGCAACCATCACAAGCAAAAAGGAGAGGGTCATGGAACCCTCCCCACCGCCATCGGGATGCTTACGAGACCCTCGGTTTTTAGGGGAGAGGGTCACACGACCTTTGCTAGAGTGTGACTAAAGCCAAGTGACCCTTGCTAGTCGTCATAAGGGCGACTTGCAAGGGACGATGACGCTTAATCTTGGCACTCATTTGGCATGTCAACACGCTAAATTCATTTTGTGTCATGTTAGCGATACACATACAATAAAAAAGGGGGGAAGAACAACAGAAGTGCCAAAAGTTGTGTACGGAGCTCACTTTGGTGCCAAAAGTTCCATTTGGATTACTTAAGTGCCAAATCGGAGGAAAAATGATCACTTTGGTGCCAACGGCGAGAAATTTCGGTCAAATTAATACGTGACATTTATAATTAAATTTTTAATCTTAGTTGGATTTTTTTTTTAAAAAATTAGTCTATATGGCATTTCCACGTATATATTTCGATTTTTTAAATACTTGTCTGAATTTTTTTCTTTTTTTCTTCTTTTCTTTTCTTTCTTCTCCCTTTGGTCACCGCCGGTGACCGGAGGTCGGCCGCCTGGCCTCGCCCGGACGAGGCCGCCGCCGCCCACCACAGGCGAGGCCCGGCCGACCCTCGCCTGGGCGACGGCAGCAAGCCCGGCGAGGTCGGCCTCGCCTTGCATGGGCGAGGGCTCCCCTCGCCGAGATCCGGCGAGGGTGGCCGTCGCCCAGTGCCACGGCGGCCCGGCCGGACGTCGCCCGGGAAGGCGATGGCCGCCCTCGCCGGATCCGGGCGAGGGGAGCCCTCACCCATGCGAGGGAGGCCGACCTCGCCGAGGCTTGCCCGCCGTCGCCCGTGCGAGGGTCGACCGGCCTCGCTCGAACGAGGCCGCCGCCAACCACCACAGGCGAGGCCCGGCCGACCCTCGCCTGGGTGACGGCGGGCAAGCCCCGGCGATGTCGCCTCGCCTCGCAAGATCCGGGTGAGGCCGGCCGTCGCCCAGGCCACGGCGGCCCCGCCGGGCGTCGCCTTCCCGGGCAACGTCCGGCGGGGCCGCCGTGGCCTCGGGCAACGGCCGGCCTCGCCGGATCTTGCGAGGCGAGGCCGACCTCGCCGGGGCTTGCCCGCCGTCGCCTGGGCGAGGGTCGGCCGGGCCTCGCCTGTGGCGGGCGGCGGTGGCCTCGTCCGGGCGAGGCCATGCGGCCGGTGGCTGGCCTCCGGTCAACGGCGGTGACCAAAGGGAGAAGAAAGAAAAGAAAAGAAGGAAAAAAGAAAGAAAAGAAAAAAAATTATTTGAAATAAAAAATGCTGACTGTATGTGCTGACTGTATCTCCGGCGAGCCACATCGGCTTTAGAAATTAATAAAAAATGCCACGTCGGATTTCCGGCCAAACTGATCGGAGTTGGCACTTAAGTGATCATTTTTCAAAAATTTTGGCACTTAAATGATCCAAATGAAACTTTTGGCACCAAAGTAAGCTCCGTACACAACTTTTGGCACTTCTGCTGTTCTTCCCCCATAAAAAAGAAAGTGGATCTAATCTTGCATACAATCAAACTTGGAGCGATTAAGCTTCACGCGACTCCTCTCTTGTCGCATGTCGCAAGTCGCAAGAGCTCCTTTTACAATGCGATCTTCACATGGCTCCGGGGTCTTTGGACTTTAAGGTTGTAAGTTAAGAAGATACAGGTAGATGAATGAACTTCATTAGACTCGTTTCTTGTAATCTAGCTATCAAAATGCATGCCTTACCAACGGATATATTGATAAAGTTTACACTCTTGTTGATTCTTAATAATCCATTCCTATTCCTCACAAAGTTTGGAGCCTTTGGCAAAAGTTTGGATATGTCCATTTTAAAGGATCAAAAACCCTTCAGGGAAACTTTACCATTACTATCTAAGTAAGGCGAAGGCCTAAACCTATTGAATCAATTCAGATGAGCCGAATTAGCGATCTATTTCAAAAAGAGAATCAATGGATGTTTTCAATTCATTCCATTTTACCGATAGATGGATGGTTCGCGCTCAAAATTTCTTGTATAGCTAGAAACTTATTACATCGATGGTTTTCGTAATATGAATTCTTGTTAAAAGCAAGAGCTTCCATAATCATAATCCCTGTTTCGAAATGGAAATCTCACATTCAAGTTGACCTAAAATCAATTACATCATCATCTCCATGCACGTGAGGATGTGGGTAAGTTTCAGAATTCCCCCATGGCGTTCATGATCTTCTGTACCCAAAAAAGAGGAAAAGGGTAGCGATTCCTTGCCCGTGACCCGTCGTCAAGTAGCAATTAGATGAACCAGCATATGGCATTCACATGGCGCTCGTGCACTCTTGCTTGCCCTGCACTAAATGGGATACGGTCCCAATCATTGCTAATTCCAACTTCAAATCGACTTCTATCATGCCTGTCACGAGCCTTTGTCCACATTAAACCTGCCAAAAA
This sequence comes from Syzygium oleosum, assembly GCF_021117445.2. Lineage (NCBI taxonomy): Eukaryota > Viridiplantae > Streptophyta > Magnoliopsida > Myrtales > Myrtaceae > Syzygium > Syzygium oleosum. The sequence continues at coordinate 12,697,525 of NW_026607490.1, forward strand.
TATGTTACAAACTCATTTATTAACCCATATTTGATGACCGAGTTGTCATATGAGCTAGTAATATTCAGTAAATATTTTTAGAATGGCAATACGGGTGTTAAATGGGTTTACTATTTATTTAGACAAAATCCACCTCTATGACTCTCTCTCGTCCTCATTCGATCTCGTGCTCGCTCGCTCCACGCTCTCACCTCAGTTGGATATGAAATTTCCTAAATTTGATTAAATATAAAAGTATTTTAGCAATATAAGTCAAAATGAATTAAATAAGTCAATTTGGATCGGACCATTTTCGATCTAATCCGACTATTTGATGGGTCTAGTCCATGAATAGATTCGTTCTAAAAGTCAAAACGGATTAGTGATTTTGAGGAAATTCAAAGAAGACTTTGATAGCGACCAAAAGCGAAAGTAGACTTTGATAGGGATAAAAAAGGAAGTGCAGCCTTACCAAAAAAAAAAAAGGAAGAGCAGAATTCGAAAATCCAGCAATGTGTCAAAGCCAAAAACAGATTTAGAAGTGCAAAAAGTTCGTTTGACGATGAACTCCTAAGCTAACTTTATGGGGGGGTGCAACTGCAAGGTCAGGGCCGGTCCACGAGGAAAGATGCTTAGTTTTCGCCGGATCCAATACATGCGCACCATTGCACGTGAACAATCTGATATGGATTAGTCAAAGAAATGGGCATGTGCACACAGTATGGAGTTTGACGGGAATGGTGGCTCCGGAGTTAGATAGGCCGTAGACTCGGTTTTAGTTCTTTTGGTGCACCGTTATTGTACGCTCTTGCAGTAGACATGATCAATAGATGAGCCGTATTGCGCTTGAAAGTTTCTATTTGGCTCCGATCACAATCGAAATGTAAATTAGTTTTTCCCTCACAAAATGGGCGGCCAAGACCCGAGAAGGAATTGCTCTACCTCGCTCGAATTGTACTTCGAGTCCGGTGGGTCTAGGCAGGTGGGCGGGACATTGACCTCATAATCAGGTCTACTACTTGCATAAGTTGATTGTTCGCTCAAATAAAAGTGTAGTTCTCATGGACAATGCATGATCATTATGGATGGAATTAAAGTAGAACACTCTTCGGTAAGTGTAAGGTTGAAGGACGGACTAATCCCATACTCGATCAGACAAGGGCAAGAAGTGATTGCTAGGACGAGAGAGCTCGGACAGGCTCTTGTGTAATGGCGAAGGAAGCAAAAACTAGATCAAACCACACACTAAATGAGGAGACCATTGCTAGGCGATTCAAGTCAACAATGACGAGTACGTCAGTTCTTTAAGTGATGGAGTTTGTGATATTTCAAGTCCCACGTTAGTTGATAAATGCTTTTTTTTTTATAGATTCATAAGTCAACACTTACCTCCAATTGATTATCACCTTGTGTGGTTACTCAGAGTACTCCTTTTGAGAGCTTGACTCACGTGAAGCGGACTGGGTCGTGACAGATGATATCAAATTACGATCACGTGAAACGATCCGGGTCATCACTGCTAGCATATGAATGTTAGCACCCTAACTCTCTCTTCTTACCTTCGCCAGCATTCCCAAGTCAAAAGGAGTTGCAATTTCTGTTCCTTTTTCCCCCCCTTTTGGTTTATCCCCAAACTTTCTCTAGTCTCGGCCGTAGGAGCTCAGAAGAAAAGCACCTCTCATCTCCCCAAAATTGAAATGAAAAACGCAGTAGAAAGAGGACAGGACAAACAAAATACAGACCCAAACGACCAAACCTCGGATCACAATCCTCCACATATCAACCTGCTGGTGTAGTTGCAGCGCAGTGTACCTCTGACTTGGGAGTTCACGTGCATTCTAATCCCACTTGCTAATGTGCATTACTGGGAGTAAAACTCCCGTTGCATCACGCATTACGAAGTTTATAAATACACATGAAAGCTGTTTCGTATAAGCCTGAAACCTTTCGTACAAAGCTTGCGTTTCCATCAAAATCTCTCTACCTTTTTCGTGCAAAAGGGAAGAGCTTGCGAGGGCCGAGCCTCCCCCCTCCTCCTAATAATGTAATCCACGAGCAGTTTGCGCAGGTTCGGCGTTCCCGTCGTCCCCACTTGCGACCACAAAGAGAGGCGCAATAAATAAATGGAGTCACGGCACCGAGAATTGAAGGACTTAGAAAATAAGACAAAAACATAAAGGACAAATGCAATAAAAAATCATAAATTATGCCCACCGCCGCGGCATATTTACTCTAAAATATCTCAAACTTGTATTCGTATGACACATTTACCTTTCGTCAAAGTTCTGTCAACGAGAACTATTAAAAATCTTCTTAGATGTCGACACGGCGCTCACGTGACTTAAATAAAATAAAAACCACTCTGTTTTGGCTGAAAAATATCTAGCAGAACCTTGTCGGAGGGTGTAAATGTGTCATGTAGGTACAAGTTTGAATTTTTTATTATGTCATAATAAAAAATCCATGGTAAATGTTTCACGGTATGATTAATTTGGGTTTTTTTTGTGGCTTTTTTCCCAAATATAAAAAGAAATGTTAAGTATATGGAAAGCATTTACTAGGGTTTCCCAGCGCCAACGGCCCTTCCCACCTTGAGCCACTTAAGACCAAATAAAAACAACTACAAAAGCAAAGTCCCCCCACCACTACTACTTCTTCATCTTCTTCTTCTTCGTCACTCTACACAGCCTGCTCCCTCTGCTCGTCAAGGGGAGCAACACCAGCCCAGAAACGCCGCAGTAGCACAGCGGAAGCACCACCACCACCACCACACAAATGTCGACGAAGTCTCCAATCTTCCCCATTCCGGAGCCCCAGCACTTCAGCGACTACGGCTTCGACCCTCAGCTCGACTTCTTCCAGGTCCCCTTTTCTGACTGGCTCGTTTCTCTCGGCAAAATGCTCAGCTCTCAAGTCCGAACTTCGTGCAGGTTTTGGGCGAAGCGAGGAGGCACAAGCGAGACGCGGCCGCCGCGAGGCCCATCGACTCCATCCACTTCAAGCTCCAGAAGCCCATCTCCAAGGACGACCACCACCACCACCACCACAAATCCAAGAGGCCTTCGTCGTCGTCGTCCTTCCACAAGTTCAAGAACAAGACCCGGTGGTGGAGGAACGCGCTCCTCTTCTTCAAGCGGTGGGCCCACCACCACCAGCAGTGCGACCGCATCGAGGACCCGCACCGCACCGTGTCCAGGCCCCCCTTCCGGGGCTCCGTGTCCGGGCCCGTGTACCTGGCCGAGAGCAGGAGCGTGCCCCCCGGGACGCCGTACCGGACGGCGAGCAGGCCGTCGTCGGGGCCGCTCGCGGGGACGCTGACGCCGGCGAGGAAGGGGGACGTGGAGGTGCCGTACGTGAGCCTCCGGGAGCTCAACACGGAGCCGCCGCCGCCGAGGACCTCCACCTCCTCCGCATTCCCCATTTACCTGGTCACTTGAGCTCCTTCTGCCCCCACCCCCCCACTTCCTTTCGTCTCTGAAAAGGAGGAAAGGCTTTTCATCCTCCTCCTTTTCGTGTTTGCTGCTAACTTCTTTTCACTTTTCGTTTTCACTTCTTTTTAGAACAGTGAAACTGGCGAACCTCGTGCATTGACCCAGTCAGCTCGCGAAATCGCAACCTCTTTTTTTTTTAACCTTTTTCTGATCATGTTTCGGTGAGCAAGAATGCGCAAATCAATGTGATGGCATTAGAACGAACGATGTACAAGACCATAAATTTAAGAAAAACATATGCTCAGAGGATTATTGTTTAATGCTTGAATAGGATCGGCAGGTTCGTGTTCATTGTTCATATGGTTAATTCACGCGGTACCTACCCGACCCTTGTGCGAGGCCGATCGTCAATCTTCTCCATCTCGTCACGCCATGTGTCCTCGGCGATCAAACCGAGCCCGTTTGATTCGTACTTGAAAACTAGGCAGTAGTTTTCGCGGCATCACGTGATCTCTCCTGTTAATGGATGTGAACGGACATGGGATCTACCGAACCACTTACTCAAAAGCCTTTCGCTATAGATGCTGAATGGATCGTGTTCGCAAATTCGATTAAACATAAGTGCGGAATGAAGTCTAAATTGAGAGATCGGAGTGACCATTTTTGGTCCTTTCGCATGTGATAATATCGATCGGGTGCGGAGTCCAAGTGCAAGTGGTGTAATGCGCAAGTGGGGGAGGAGGGAGGAGGGAGGCGGGGGGCCAAAGGGATATACTCCGTAGACGCAACGGCACTTTGGGAACCAAATCACGTTGCAGATCTCGATGTGATCTAAGCCAAAGCGGAGCGCGAGTGTTAGAGGGCAAATTCTTGCGTGAACTAGTTACGTGGGTGGACCGGGGGAGTCTCTCGTCTATTGATTTTTATGAATATAATGGGGAGCTTAAGACAATCGATAGGTCTCCGTCGCGATTCACGGTGTCTACCCACATGGATCGGATTTATGCAAGTAGCGAGAGATGGGCACGCTCTAGGGTAGAGCTACCCCCGAGGGACCATGATGGGTTGCACGGGAAATTCGCGTGATTCGGCGATTAATATGCTCGGGGTCTATGTTTTTTTTTTTGGTCTCACACATCTTTTCTATGTACAAGTGTGTATGTTGTTCACGGGGATCGAACCTCGGACCTGATACTCTCCTGCCCCACCCACTCCAAATCCATTTATCAGCAGAGCCGCAAACCCGTTGCCACTCAGGATCTATGTTCAAACATTGCCAAAAGGAGAGACCATCGACCCCACGTCGAAGGTCTGTCCACTGCATCGATACACGATGGTCAAGTGGACCAATAAAACGGCGAACTCAGTAGACCTGCAAATCAAATCTTTTATAACTGGTCGCCTCCTCTCATCCATTTTTAGGCCAGAGAGAGAGAAAGCATGCATGTTAATAACATAACTGAGGAGGAAGCCTCCAAAACAAGAAGCGGCCGCTCCATGTGCAGGTTTTGTATGAGTTGGGTCCGGCAATTGGCTTTGCTTGAGCGGTCATCTTCTCATCGTTTTCTCATTCGCTCCCCTCCAACGTTCACCCTGTCAGTTGAACATGGGGGCTTCCGCTCCCATTGATAGCTCCCTGTCCCTGTCCCTGTCCCTGCCCCTGTCCCTGTCATTCATTTGTCCTGACGTGCACGATCGAGTTTGGAAGCCAAACTCAAAGCTCGTAATCAGTTCATAAAAACGTGCGCCTCCGCCATACTAGTTAGGACAGAACTCTGAAGTTATAGTAAGTCCAACTGCCTACAATTAGGGAAAGAGAAGCGAAATAGAGAGTCCCGTCGACTTGCAGTCGAGATTATCATTAGACGACAACCTATATCATACAAGGAGTGTCATGGAGATAATCAAATCATTCGTTGAATTTATGCAAGGGCCATTTGATTTCCGTGGATGCATCATTCTCTCAGAAGAATCTAGAAACGAACGCCTTGCCTATATCTATTTCTTTAATGTATGGAAGGATTTTGAACGGTTTCGACAGATCCAATGTTCAAATCACAACATTTACTGCTCGGAATAATATATTGCCGTTCTATCGCCTTTTGAGCGAAGCCTTTCCCAATGTATGGATTGGTGAGACGGTTAGCATGCATTCATGGGATTCAGTCGAGCTCGAGCTAATGGTTTCGAGGTATCGCATATTCTTCTTGGTATTCTTGGTTAATTGATGCGAGTTCAAATTCTTTAATGCCCTTCCCTAAATACACTCGCTGCTACATCTCATGCGTCGTGATTTGGGGTTTTGTGCAACTTTATTATTCGGAGAATGAACATTCTTGATGATGTGGCATTTAAAAGAAATCACATTAATCGAGACGGGAGCGGCTCTTGATGACTTTTTGGAGCGTTCGGATGGACACAAATTCAACGGCCAAAACAAAAATTCAATCGTGTGTGGTCAATAGGTAGGTATTTTTTATGTCAGAACGTGAAAAGAGTCAAGGTTGGAGTGAAGCACGCTGATTTTGACTGCCTAGGATAAAGAGATCCTTCTAACTTCCCCGTGGAATCAAACCAAGTTGTTTCAATAGTGAAAAAGCATGCAACTTTCAGGTTTTGAGATTTATCCGAGCAAAAAAGTTGTCCCATACGGGCAAAGCGCACTCAACTTGCCTGAAGCGACAAACATGGTCGTGTCAAGACTATGTATTGGATTGGACAAGGGACTGCGGGTCTGGACATATATTATGGGAAAATTGGGGACCTAATTTGGCCTCATGGGCCAAAACCACATCATTATATTGTTACCCATTAAGTAAAAGAGGACCTAATTGGGCCTCAGTGCATAACGGAGAAGAAATTGGTAGACAAGAAGAAAGAAAAATTTCTCCTCTTCTGGTGGGAGAAAGGAAGGGATATTCCTCCTTCTAGTTCTAGGGAAAGGAAAGGGCATGTTGATTGGAAAAGGTACTAAAAAAATTTTAAATTTATTGCATTAGTACCAATTCCGTCCTAAACCTTTCCAATTGGGTTAATTTAGTCATAAACCTTTTCAAATTGGTACCAATTCAGTCCAACCGGTCAATTTAGGTCGAAAATCGCTGACGTGTACACCAACCGCCCTACATGGCACGGCCGACGTTGACGTAGACATTTTTTCAATAATTTTTTTCTTTCTTTCTTTTTTCCTTCATTTTGTTCGACAATGGCTTGCTGACCCTCGCCCAATGGCCGGCGAGGGCTTGTGTGGACTCAATACAGGTGTGGACCAGGCGAATCTTGTTTATTGATATTATGAATCTCGTGCAGAGCTTACGACAATCAATAAGTCTCAATTGTGATTCACCGTGTCTATCTGTATGGACCGGATCTATGCAAGTAGCGAGAGAGGGGCATGCTTCAGGGTAAGCTGCCCCCGTGGGACCATGATGTGTTGCACGCGAAATTCGCATGATCCAGCGCTTGATATGCTTGGGATCCATGTCCAAACATTGCCAAAAGGAGAGACCATCGACCCCACGCTGAAGGTCAGTCTTTTGCATTGGTACGCAATGGTCAACTAGACCGACAGAACGTCAAACTCTATAGACCTACTAATCAAATAGTTTACGACTGATTGCGTCTTTCCATCTTTTTGTTTTTTGATAGAGAGAGCATGCATGTGAAGGTTTGTACGAGTTGGGTCCGGCAATTGGCTTGCTTGAGCAGCCATCTTCTCATCGTTTTCTCATTCAATCCCCTCCAACATTCAACCTGTCAGTTGAACATGGGGCTTCGGCTCCCATTGATAGCAACCCCTCTCTGTCTCTGTCTTTGTCTCTGCCATTCATTTGTCCTTGTTGAATTTTAGTAAAGCAATCACAAAAAAGAACACAAGAGTTACGAGGTTCGGCAATGTGCCTACGTCCTTGGACAAAACTCTCAACTCTCTTTTTTTTTTTGTTTATCGTGAGAGTTAAGCTGCCATTATTCTGCAATTTGTACACAAGGGTTGCCACAACAAAGAAAACAAGCAAACCCGAAAAACAGGAAACTCCAAAAAATAGGAAAGCTATCAATATACAGATTTGCCTACAATCTCTACTTTCCTTGAATAAGAACGCAAATCCCGCCAATACTGCCAATACTTCCCCTCAAGTTGGAGCGAAGACATCGTCAGAGGTCAACTTGTTCACCATATCCTAAAATATTCCCTTGGATAAAGCTTTGGTGAAGACATCAGCAAGTTGATCCTTACTACGAATATATGGTGTCTCTATCGTCTTGTCTTGAACCTTTTCCCTTACAAAGTGACAATCGACTTCTATGTGTTTGGTCCTCTCATGAAAGATTGGATTTGAAGCAATGTGTGTCGCCAACTGATTATCACAGAATAGCTTCGTAGGTTTAGACATGGCATCATAGCCCAATTCTTGAAGTAATAGACGGAGCCATATGATCTCACTAGTGGCGGTAGCCATGGCTCGGTACTCAGCCTCTGCGCTAGATCTAGCCACAACCGTTTGCTTCTTACTCTTCCAAGTAACAATATTTCCACCAACGAAGGTACAAAAACCTGTGGTAGATTTTCTATCTATGGGGTTCCCAGCCCAATCAGCATCAGTAAACCCCACAATCTCTATATTACCATTATTCTTCAACATTATTCCTCTTCCCGGAGAAGCTTTCAGATATCGAAGGAGCTGGTTTAGCAACTCCATATGCCCTTGTGTAGGTTTCTGCATAAATTGGCTCACATAGCTGACAGAATAAGCAATATTAGGTCTAGTAATAGTTAAGTAAATCAATCTCCCTACTAAACGTTGAAATTGCCCAATATCCTGCAATGGTGTTTCCTTAGACACAGTCTTACTTTTGTAATCCATAGGTGTGCTAGCAGGTTTAACGCCCAACTTACTAGTCTCCTTCAGTAGATCTAGGACATATTTCCTTTGAGTCAAGAACAAACCTTTGTCAAAACTTGCTACCTCTATGCCCAAAAAATACCTTAATTTTCCAAGGCCTTTAATGTCAAACTCCTTGCTCAACAACTGCTTAAGTTCTGCAATACCCGTTAAGTTACTGCCAATAATAATAAGATCATCAACATAAATGAGAATAACAACAATACCTTCACCAACTGCTTTAGTAAACATTGAAGAATCAGCTGCGCTCTTTTTGAAACCAAATCTAATGATAGCGGAACTTAGTTTGCCATACCATGCTCTAGGCAACTGTTTGAGACCATATATTGCCTTCTTTAATTTACAAACCATTCCCTTATTATTCTCTAAGGGATGTCCCGGAGAGCGATCCATATAGACCTCTTCCTCCAAGTCTCTTTGGAGGAAGGCATTCTTCACATCCATTTGAAACAACGGCCAGCTATAGTTAACTGCCACAGATAGAAGGACACGAACGGTGTTCATTTTCACTACATGAGCAAATGTTTCTTTGTAGTCTATCCCATAGGTTTGAGTATACCCTTTTGCGACAAGCCAAGCTTTGTACCTCTCAACCGAACCATTATTATTGTATTTGATCTTGTAAATCCACCGACATCCAACTGTTTTCTTCCCGTTTGGCAATTTAACAAGTTCCCAAGTATGGTTACGATCTAATGCCTGAGCTCATCTTTCATGGCATTCTCCCACACGCTGCTTTTACATGCTTCCAAGAAGGTATTGGGTTCCTGTTGATTTTCAATGGCAGATAAGAAACTTAAATAATTAGGGAAATTCTATCACACCCAATAAAATCCTGAATGGGATGCTGAGCAGTATGATATGTTGAAAAATCATGGAGCCGCGTTGAAGGCCTTAGAATACGTGATGACCTGCGGATTGGGGCTGAGATAATGGGTGCCACATCTACTGGAGCTACCTCTGTTGCATTTTCAGCCAGCTGCATCTGTTGTAATGGCAATTGTATTAGGAATGGCAGTGACATTGGGGGTAGTATTGGCATTTTCTATATTCATAGGTTGACTCCCTTGAACAGCCGCCGTTGGAATTTCCTCTTGATCCAACATTGAATTCCCGACAGGTAGGACGGGAAACAAAAATTCAGAATAGTCATCTTGCTCCCCCTGAATTTGATTCTTGGCAAAAAACATGTGAGCCTCATCAAAGACAACATCACAAGAAATATAAACACGTCCAGTACTTGGTTCATAGCATTTGTATCCCTTCTTGACATTCGAGTATCCCACAAACACACACTTTCGAGCCCGTGGATCCAGTTTGTCACCAGATTGAGAATGCACATAACACACACATCCGAAAATTCTTAGGTGAGAGATACCCAATTTTCGGCCATACAGACTTTCAATTGGAACTTTATACCCCAAAACCTTACTAGGCAAACGGTTGATTAAGTAGCAGCTTGTAAGGACTGCATCTGTCCAACATGTCTTGGGTAAATTTCCTGAGAATAACAATGCTTGGGTAACCTCAAGCAGATGCCTATTTTTTCTTTCTGTAACTCCATTTTGCTATGAAGTTCCCACGCAGGAGGTCTGATGAATGACTCCCAGACCACGTAGAAACACTTGAAAAGCCTGATTGGTATATTCAGTTCCATTATCTGTACGAAGAATCTTCACTAAAGTGTTAAATTGATTTTTCACCATATTGCAAAAATCTTGAAATACAGTCATAACTTCACTTTTGGATTTAAGCAAATAAAGCCATGTAGCTTGGGATTTATCATCAATAAATGTAACAAAATACTTGAACCTCTCCTTAGTGTCAATAGGAGAAGCCCCCCAAACATTCGAGTGAACTAAATCAAAAAACTGTTCTGATTTTTGTGTGCTATGTGGAAATGGTAACCTATGCTGCTTAGCATAATGACAAGGATCACAACAATTGGAATCATAACTTAAAGTCATGTCAAGAGCATGTAACACCCGATCAGAGGGATGACCCAGACACCAACGCCACAATCCGGAAGTGTCAACAGTCTTCCTTTGGGCCATCAACACTTCGTTGTTGAGGTCCACCATATACAGCCCATTCTGCAAATGCCCTTCACCAATCATCCTCCTGGTGGTTCGATCTTGAAAAAACACCTTTTGAGGAGTAAAAATAACATTACAATTTCACCGATTAGTATATTTGCTAACTGACATTAAATTTGAGGATAATTCAGGTACCAATAAGGCTTCAGAATTATTTGAGAAAAATTTAATTTGTCCAACACCACTAGTTGGAACCTGCCCACCATTAGCAATAGTAATAGGTGGATATGACACACCCGAAGTAATATTGGATAGCAAGTTTGGAGAACTACACATGTGGTTTGTAGCCCCAGAGTCAACAATAAACTGAGTTTTGGATAAAGCTGAGTAAGCATAAACATTACCAGATGTCATAGTCAAATTTCCAGTTTCAGTGCCAGAAGCGTTCGTTCCATTGCCATGTATATGAAGTAATTGCTGAACTTGTTGAGTCAAAGCCTCCAACTTGGATTGAAAAACATTCGAATTGTCTTGGACTACCACCTTAGCTTCCGAACCCCTATCTTTTGAAAGACGCAGATGCGGATGAAGGACCCAGCACCTCTCTTTGGAATGGCCATCGCGATTGCAATGGCCACAATGGAACCGTGCTAGTTTCTTAAATTTTCCTTTGGCAAACCGAGTAGTGGAGTCTCCTTGCTTTGTGTTGATAGTACTGTAGGCCGTGTGATCACCAAGCTCTCCTGATGTAATTGGAGCTAAAGGCATGACACGTCTCCTTGTTTCCTCATTTTGGATTATGGCACAAACTTCATTGAAAGTAGGCAGTTGAGAACTCATAAGAATTTGACGTTTGGTGTCCTCAAATTCAGGCCTGATGCTTGCTAATAGCTGAAAGATTTTATCTTGCTCTTCTCGATTGACATAATCCATCACATTTTGGGTCATAGGTCTATACTGATGAAGCTCATCCCATTGCTTCTTCATTTTTCCGAGGTGTTCAGTGAAAGATTGTGTTGTGCCTTGCTTAGAACAAGCAAGTCCTTACTGCAGCTCAAAGATCCGAGATGCATTTCTGGCTTGACCATACATCTCGTATATCGAATCCCACAACGCCTTGGCAGACTCTGAATATGCAAATATCTCGTAGATCTCCAGTTCCATGGAATTGAATATCTAAGACATCACACTATGGTCATTCACTTGCCATTCATCAAATTTGGGATCTGTCGCGGGAGGGGCTTTAATCTTCCCGTTGATGTGACCAAGCTTCGATCTACCCCCAAGAGCAACTGTTACAGCTCGTGACCAAGGAAGGTAATTTCTTTCGTTTAGCAACAACGAAGTCAACCTCTGGTTATTTGTCTCCTGCACCTTTGTTGCGTTTGATGCATCTCCTGACTTCTTTGACCCCTCCATGACGTGTTGCTAGTAATAACAAGGATATGACAACAACAAAGAGAGAAACAAGCACCAAAAATCACAGGTTGAATCAAACTCGCTCCGATACCATGTTGAATTTTAGTAAAGCAATCACAAAAAAGAACACAAGAATAATGAGGTTCGGCAATGTGCCTACGTCCTCGGACAAAACTCTCAACTCTCTTCTTTTTTTTTTTTGTTTGTCGTGAGAGTTAAGCTACCATTATTCTGCAATTTGTACACAAGGGTTGCCACAACAAAGGAAACAAGCGAACCCGAAAAACAGGAAACTCCAAAAAATAGGAAAGCTATCAACATACAGATTTGCCTACAATCTCTCCTTTCCTTGAATAAGAATGCAAATCCCGCCAATACTGCCAATAGTCCTGATGTGCACGATCGAGTTTGGAAGCCAAACTCAAATCTTTTAATCAGTTCATATAAACGTGCACATCAACCATACTAATTAGGACAAAAACTCAGAAGTTAGAGTAAGTCCAACTGCCTCGGATATAACAATTAGGGAAAGAAGAAACGAAAATAGAGAGGCCCATCGACTTGCACTCGGCATTATCATCTAGACTATGGCTCATATCATATACGGAGTGCCATTCAGATAACCAAATCATTCGTCGAATTTATGCAAGGGTCATTTGATTTTCGTGGATGCAGCGTTCTCTCAGAAGGATCAAGAAACGTGTGCCTTGCCTTCTTCTATTTATTTAATAAACGTAAGGGATTTGAACGGCTGTGATAAATACAATATTCAAATCACAATATTTACCGCTCAGAATAATATATCTTGTTGGCCATGCTATCAATTTTTTAGCAAAGCCTTACCCAATGTACGCGTGGACGAGACACTTTGCATGCAATCGTGAGATTCAGCCGAGCTGGAGCAGATGGCTTCAACATATCGCGTCATTTTTCTTGATATTCTTGGTTAATTGATGCAAGTTCAAGTTCTTCAATGCCAATCTCTAAATATTTCCACTGCCATATCTTGTGGTCCGTCATTTTGGGACCTTGTGCAACTTTATTATTTTGAGAATGAATATTCTGGGTGGCGTAGTGTTTAAAAGAAATCACATTAATTGAGATGGAAGCGGCTCTTGATGACTTTCTGGAGCGTTCGGCCAGACATAAATCAAACAGGTTGGCCCGAAACAAAAATTATATCAAATATGGTTAATAGGTAGGTATTTTCATGTTGGAATGTGAAAAGAAAGAGTCAAGGTTGGAGTGCGGCACTCTGAGTTTGGCTGCCTAGGATAAAGAGATCCTTTTAACTTTCCCGTCCGAGTTGTTTCAAGTAGTGAAAAAGCAGGCAACTTTTAGGTTTTAACCCTTGTATGTTTGATTAAGATTAGATTCCAAACCCTAAATATCAAAGCAAACAATTGGTCCCCAAACGGGCAAGCACACTCAACTAGACTGAAGTGATAATGATGGTTGTGTCAAAAACTATGTATTGGATTGGACAAGGGACTGAACTTTGTTCTGGACATCTATTATGGAAAAATTGAGGACCTAATTGGGCCTCATGTGCAAAACGGAGAAGAAATTGGAGAAAAGAAAGAAAAATTTCTCCTCTTTTGGTGGAAGAAAGGAAGGGATATTTTCTCCTTCTAGGGATAGGAAAGGGCACGTGGATTCCTTCCATTTGCCTCACGAAGCTAATCCCAATAAATGGAGCGTAAAACTTTTGCTTGGTCAGTAAAAGCAAGCAATTGAAAGTCTCCCCTTTGGCCCTTTGATTTTTATCGTTTTGCGTGATTAGACAATCACATCGAGATCAATACTCCGTACCATCTTCATTTCAATCGAGATAGCGTAGCACTCACGTCATATTGAGCTCATTGCACAGGCCTCACGAGATCAGGAAATGCTTGTCTGGATTCGGACCTATCGTATCAGGGTCCATTTTGGCCCGTCCACGTGCGGGATCGCGAATTAACGAAAGACGAAGGGCTTAAGCGGGACGGGGGATCACTGGGTCATGATGGATGGGGCCTCTCTAACATCTGCTGATCAAAAGGAAGTTGAGATCGAAATACAACTTTGCTTTGTGCTGATGCCTTGGCCTATTTGAGATTTCTTTGGTTTGATCTAGCCTCGAGCACTTAAGTAAAGTAAGACCTCCACTGCTAGAAAAAAGCAACCCAAAAAGGAAAAAGTCATGCGTGTTACACGTTCTTGTCGCTTTGTCTCCCATGTCCCCATCTCAGATAAGGCACTTTCCAATTGGTCATCCATCCAAATGATGAGCAATGCTAGATTTTCATAGTCTTTTACAACTTGTGATAACTTTACCCTAACTAATTTATGTTAAAATAGATTAATATCATGAAAAATCACAAATCGATACATCTGTGACAAGTAGAGAGTAAAATCCCAAACTAGTATGCCTATTAACTGTCACATATTATTGAACTCAGCAATTTGATGATAAAATTTAATTGAAACTAACGGAGGGTAAATTTATCATAAGTGTACCAGTTTGGAGTTTTCGGTAGTCAAAAAATTAATTTGGAATAAGTTTGTCACAAATATACCGATTTGGGGTTTTTCATGATATTAACCATTTTACTAAACGTTGCAACATAAGAAAAGTGTAGCACGACGATGGATCCGAAACACCCTGCAACTGAACCTCGATCTTCTCGCGCAGCTGATTGCTGGCGACTGCCAAGTGACCTCGACGGCAAGGACCCGGCGGTGGTGGCTCATGATTGCACGCGACGAGAGGTAGCATCCGCCTGGCAGAAGAGAGTGGGTTTACAGGTCGTTTTAGTGGTTTTTGCAGTGGTCCGAACGATAATGAAGCCACGATAGCTCTTCGAGCGCATAAGATGTTGTCACGAGGACAAAGGTCACGTGCACTCGGAATTTAACGTGATCCGGACGACCGAAGTGGGTCTTAGTCATTTTCCTTTCGACCTTCCTCCCAAAGATTCCTCTCCACCATCTCCTCCCTCTCGTTCCTTCTTCGTAACACTTCGGAAAAACACAGCTTAAAGCGCAAAAGCTTCCAAAGTTGAGGCTTCCGAGAGTGAGAGACAGAGAGAGGGATAGAGCTGGAGATGGAAGGCATAGAGCACAGCACCGTCGCCGTCAACGGCATCGCCATGCACGTGGCGATCAAGGGCCCGCCCGGCGGCCCCACCGTCCTCCTCCTCCACGGCTTCCCGGAGCTCTGGTACTCCTGGCGCCACCAGATGGCGGGCCTGGCCGCCCTCGGGTACCGGGCCGTGGCCCCGGATCTCCGCGGCTACGGCGACACCGACGCCCCCGCCTCGGCCTCGGCCTACACGGGCCTGAGCGTGGTGGGGGACCTGGTGGCCCTCCTGGACGCCGTGGCCAAGGGAGAGGAGAAGGTGTTCGTGGTGGGCCATGACTGGGGAGCGATCGTGGCGTGGCACTTGTGCCTGTTCCGGTCGGACCGGGTGAAGGCGCTGGTGAACCTCAGCGTCCCGTTCGCCCCGCGCAACCCTGCCAGGAAGCCCCTGGAGGGCCTCAGGGCCGCCTATGGCGAAGACTACTACATCTGCAGATTCCAGGTTCTTTTCCTACCAATTCAGTCTCTTCCGGGTGGTCTGCCCACATAATGCTAAGATTCATCCACGAAAATGGGCATATCACATGACGCGAGAGATTAAAAATCATGTAATATATTAGGAAAAATTCGATCTTGTCGTATCTTAGTATTATTCCCCTCGAAGTTGTGTGGTTTATGTGCACATGGTTGTTGGATTTTGATAGACGTTGAGCTGTGTTTTCTGGGAAGACGGTGAGAGGAGGTGGTCTTATGTCGTTTTTTGCTCGGTGATCGACATAATTTTGATGGTTTTCTTAGGATTTGGCTTCACAGTCTTTTGTTTTTCTGTTCTGCTGATTGATTCGGTCTGGTTTTCCTGGGAAATGCTGACCATACTTCAAATTATTTTGAGCTCGTTATCAATTTTTATTGTCACTAACCACCTATTTGCTGTGTGCTCCTTATCATTTATGTTGTCCTAATTACCAATCTACGATGTCCATATATGAAAAACTGATCTAAACAAGCAAATTCTAACATTTGATCTCCGAAATCGGACCACCACGCAAGATGAACCCACGAAGAGAAAGATGAAACTGAATCGAACGGAACTGATTTTAGATCAAAAGTTAGTCGAAATCGCTTTTCCTGCTACTGGAAAAACAAGAGGTATTTTGCCTCCATGGCGAAGCAGGTCTGTTCGCCCTTTCCTTAGGTAAGTGATGTCTCATTGTGGTCTCTTTGTTTAATGTGTCGTGACTTTCGCTGCATTTGTTTAATGTTTGGTGTTGGTTAAAGGTGCAGCCTATGTCTACTTTTCTAATATTTAAACTGATTATCATAATCTGGTTAATCAGTCTTAAGTACTTGTAATAACATAAATGGATCGTTCCTTGCTCAAAAGTCCAAGAATGACTCGTTTCTCCATCCGACGGAATCGCGTGCCACTCTGTGGAACAGCAAGGATTCTTGCATTATCACGCCATGTATCATCTTTACCTTTTCCTAACTACAATGATGGAGCCAATGATGTCATGTCATTGCAATTCATCTTGCAAAAAATTTCATCTTAGTTTTCTTTTCTGAATGATTTGAGTGACAAGATTTTACTTAATGTGACAGGACAATCAACGCCACATGAATTGATTAGAATTATTCGATAGCGCATTAAATATCATTTGATATCTATAAAAATCGCTATCTTGCGCGTGTAAATGATTAGCCTTGAGTTAAGCTGAGCTAGTTAAATGACACTGTATAGGATCCTGGAGAGATGGAAGCTGAGTTTGCTCAGATTGGTACAAGGAGAGTCCTTGAGGAATTCTTTAATTACCGAAACCCGGGCCCACTTTTCTTGCCGAAAGGGAAAGCGTTCAGGCACCCGACGGATGACCCGATCGTCTTGCCCTCATGGCTGACCGAGGAAGACGTTGACTATTATGCCTCCAAGTATGAGAAGACGGGGTTTACTGGTGGATTCAACTACTACAGAGCTTTGGATCTGTATGTTGCTTTACCCCATTACAACTCTTGCCTTGTGAATTAGAAGCATATGTTGCATGCTAGTGTCATTTTATTCTGGAAAATAAGTGCATCTTTCTTGGTTATGGTAATATTTTGTAGAAAATTGCCGAGTTCAGAAAATTGAATACAGATTACCAACTGATCTCATGAAGTCTCCTTATGAAATAGTCTGAAAGACCAAACAATTGAGTGCACTAATCAGTTATCACATCGACGCGGTGTCCTGAGTTAACCACGACACGAGAATTTCACCCAGAAGCTATGTCAATATCCAATGAAATTTCTCAAACTACCGTCCAGTAATGACATCTCATTTTAATTTCACTGCGATGACGTTGCAGGAACTGGGAGCTCACAGCACCGTGGACCGGGGTTCAGATCAGAGTACCGGCCAAGTTCATGGTCGGTGACTTGGACCTCACTTACAATGCTCCGGGCACTAAAGACTTCATACACAAAGGCGGGCTCAAGAAGTATGTGCCTTTTCTTGAGGATGTGGTGGTCGTGGAAGGAGTGGCTCACTTCATCCACGAGGAAAGACCTCAAGAAGTCATCCAACACATTCATGACTTCTTCCAAATGTTCTGAAGTTTTGGGGCTTGTCCTCTTCTCGATCGAGTGTTGGTATCGTCGAAACCTAGTAAAATGATGTGGGCATGAATAAGATGGTTCAGTAGCTTAGTCCCGGTCCCGAAATTTCTCAAACTATGTACATGAGACTCTGAAGCAGCTAGCTTTTATCTGCTAAAAAGATATTTTCACGTTTACTAGATACTCAGAATGGGTTTTTATTCCATCGATGAGCATATGCATCGGTATCTGTTCATTTTGAAGGTGGATTGAACTAGTACAAAGTGGAATCACTACGAAGGAAGCACATTGCATGCGTCTACGTGTATTAACCAAATCGAAAGACAGAAGAACTACTGTCCAGGTCCAAGCGCACGCGCTCTCTACTGGTTCGTAACTCATAAGAGACATGATGCAAGATGTAAACTCAAGAGCAGGAGTCGAATCAGTTTTGATCGCCTGTACATGATGTTGAACTCCAAAGACTGTCCAGTTGCAAGAATTTAAAGTTCAAACCGCATCTCTGTATCCTTTTTCAATTGAAAATGGAATATAGCTGCCCTGTGGAGTTCCACGAGAGTGGTCGCTTGCTGATCGTGAGTAGTGTGCATCTCTGGTGGATGCTTCACCATGGGAAATGCGGCGCGACCTGAATATTGACATAAACATTAAAACAAATCCCCTACTTGGTTCAGAAAAAAAAAAATCCGGAAGTCTCAGCACGGAGTATTTTCTTTTCCACCAAAATAAACAAGCATCAATACAATGCAGGCAAGAAGAGAAGATCATAATATCTGTCAGTAGTAAAAAAGATGAAATGAAGTATATTTTTATTGACAAAGCTAAAATATTCTTCCAGGATAAAGTAAAATTTTAGTTAAAGTGTCTCAATAGAAAGATGTTGCAGAAATTGTTTCTCTGTCAAGGAGAAACAATAACTAGACTGGCATAGTTATAATAGTACCAAGAATGTTTGAAAGTAGAACGGATTACAGCTGTCGAAAATAAGAAGGCTGGCCACTGAGAAACAAACAGCTCGACTGATGTCCGGAGAAGTGATTTGCATTTTCTGAAGAATGTGAACTTGGCTGAAAATGGCAGAAAAAGAAAGGGCATACACTTAAATAAGGTCGATGCAAGGAGAAGGACAATGGAGTGTAAAGGATGCAGAATCCTATTTCTGAAAACCAAACGAACAAAGTATACAAAGCCCAACATGCCAGCTCAAAAAAGCTAGTGACTTTCAACCTACGAAGCTAGGATTATGTTCAATTTTTGCTTCAGAATCTTCTCCAGTTACTAGATACTGCAATCAGAAAAATGTCTACGAGGACAAGTAAATCGCTTACATTTTGATTTTGGACTTCATGCACATCGGTTAGACTTGGATTCCTGAGTTCACTGGGTCTCCTCTCATTCACCAGAAGAATTGCGCATTTGCACGAGAAGTATAAGAGTGCAACACCGAGGTAGGACATCAGAACGAATTCAATGATGATAGCTGATCCAAGTGCTGCAGCCCACACAGCATTAAGACTATAGTTTTTTCCATATGTAAGTCACCTCAACTTCATTGTTGAGTCGACAATTTATTCATTAACAGTGACTAGTTTCCATTTCTTCTCAAAATATAAAAACTGCATCAGTAATCCCTACAGTCAAAGGGTCAATCAAGCGGATCTAACTAAGCAAACTAAGTTGTGATTTGTGGCTACTTACAGTGAGCAAGCAGCGGATTTATTGGATTTCTTCTGATCAGATTGACTGATGCTTCGGTGTACAGGGGCAATGATGACATTTCGGCACAATCTGGATAGCAACCATAGTTTCCTAAATCGTTTAGCGACAAGGTTAACACGGCACCATGTTCTCTACCCTGTAAAATTAAAGGCCACTTTGCTCTTAGGTTACTTTTTTAGTTAATATTGATCCTGCACGCAATATAAGCATAAAAAAAACAGATTGCAGCCACGGCATCTGGGTTTATCCTGGAAAATAATTTATTTTGGAGATAGGGAATGAGCATGAATACCATCACACAGGTTAAATGTGTATTCAAAAGAAATGTGTTGACATAGAACATATAAATTTGTCTTGGAAAAACAAAAAACTACTTACATGATAAACCAGTTGCTGCATTACATTGTTGCAATCCTCGACTCTTCCTCGGAACCTGATTCCAGCAGCTTTGACCTTAAAATGTTTCGAGATAGCTACATAAGTCTGAAGAGGTTGCCACTGATAAGAGATCCTCAGCTTCAGCTCAGTCGAGTTGATGAGCTCGGCCGGTAGGCTGGTCACCAAAAAGCCGTTACTTACTTCCACTGAAAATTCGACTAGGAAAAGAGATCCGCCACCTAAAATATAAACCGCAGACAAAGCATCGTGTCAACCATCTGCAACTTAAATTGGCATTCCCCAGATAGGATCCCAAGATGAAGAGACAAAAGGAAAGCCAAGATATCTGCACTTTATAACTTTGCCGTCATAGTTTATATTTGGTCATTCAGACAATTTATGTACTATTTGCACAATTAGCACCCCAAATTGGAGATCTACTAAATAATTCCATTATACAGATCTTAAGTTTCCTTATTGACTTAATTAAAACCCACTCGTTAGACTTTTTGATTATATTACAGAATTGCAGAAATAGGATTGCGAAGTTCCACAAATTGTCAAAGAACAGTTTTGAGTTTCAACCAAAAGCTATATGAAGATATTGATATCCCATTCTTATGGTCCGACTTGACCATAAATAAACAGATAAAAGAAGCAAGCTAAGGATCAAAACCTGGAAAGTGAAGAAGGTCCGGATCACCGGCAAAGAAGTCAAACTTGTCTCTTTTCCTATCAAAGATCAAAGCTTCATCATCATTGAACTTCAGTATGACAAATTCAGGTACTTTAAAGAATGGAGAATCATTAATAGGTTCAACGACCACTGGTATATCCAAGTCGTTTTTTCCGTTTGCATTTCTAGCCGAGGCCCGGATTGTATCCTCACCACTGAAGTTCTGATTTCTGCAAAAAGAGGGGGAAAAAATTCCCCATAAGTAACTAGATTCTCTGAGTACTCTTAACATTTGACATAGTCATCAAAATAACTAACAACACAACATTTATCTTGATGATGAAAATTTGAATAGGACACAAAATGTTGTGAAGTGAAAAGAACTTCATAAGCAAGTCAATATGCGATGCTGTTCTTTCACACAAAGCATCAAGTGGAATCTTTCGAGTACCCGAGATACTGGAATGACTCTAGAGCCGAATTCACTGCTTCAACACGTCCCTGTAAAATTAGTTCCTTTGCTTCTCCACTGTCTCTACTCACTGAAATCCCTCCCTGCCAGAATTCCATCAGCATGGGAGATAAAGAAACAGTCCCAAACCGTGCACTAAGACTGACAGATATGTTCTCTGTGAAGTCTGCATATGTTATCCTCAGACCAGAATAACCCCTGTAAAAACAACAGGTGTTTAGAGAACAAAGCGTCAGGGAAAATATCAGATCAAAGAGCCTCAAAGAAAGCTGATGAGAACGTTTAAGCTAAAAAATATTACCCGAATTTGGGGCAGGTCATATCTTCAGTGGCTTGCAGTTGAGTTGGAAAGGAGGCAAACTGGGGCGGAATTTTTAGGACTCCTATGCTTACATAAGCGGTTGCATTATTGCCATTAACATCAGATATTGTGTAAAGGAATGTGTCATTCCCGTAGTAATCTTTGTAAGGAGTGTATCTAAGAAGCTGTCCATACTGAAGTAGCGAACCATGACCTGGCTGACAAGTAAGACTTGTATCATAAAGGTATGATCTAAGAACCATTTTGGAAGGTCAAGTTTTCAACAAAATCTCTGCATCTACCTACAAATATCATGCTTTCATTGTCATATTGCAAAATGACAAGAGGACAAACGTAGAAATGGACTCAATATGGTGATTTTTGTTAGTATTCACAGCCCAAACGAACAGAAAAGGGAAATGGTTTGTTTTCATTTGCTTTGCCAATGGGATTGCAGGATCAAGACAAATTGAAATTTACAGTACAGACTTGGGTCACACACAACTGCCTAACTGGGCTACTAAGAACTAGAAGGAAGCAAGGGAGAAAAGAAAACATTACAGATAAGGTTCTCTACCTGAGAAAAGTAAATGATAGTAGCGTTGTTTCCTGCGAAGTAATCATTAGCTAAGACATCAATAGCAAAGGACTCGTCCTCCCATACAGACACTGCATCTTCATAAGCTTTTGGAAAATACTCACCTGGGAGACAATGAAACTGTTGATCATGAGTATTTCAAAACGAAACTTTATTAAGGTCCAAATGGTTTTTTGTGCTTGGGGTCTTATCATAGGCTTCAGAATTTTCTATGTTTGTTTTCATGACCATCTTTACAAGTAACAAAGTATTATTCCATATATGCATATAGGCTAAGAAACAGGGCATTCATAGATATTCACCCACTAGGCATATGGATCTCTCGTCAAAAAGACAACTACGCCCTTTGGTCTTGTGTGCAAACAATGCACAGACAAGTCCATGATTTTTTTTGGTCTAAATGCATGATTAAAGCAGTAATAAATCCACATTTCTCAAGTATAAAGCACAATTATCTCATTATTTCAGCATTTTTTTTCCTTACTGCCATACACATTGATCCTCAGGGGAGATGATGCAAAGCGGTTTCCATCAAGTGCTGCACTCATTTCATAAGTTCCAACATCTGGTGCAACGTAGTACACGGTATATGACCCATCGTTGTTGTCTGTAAAATCCCAACTTGAAGATCCCGAACTGTTTGTTGAAATAATCTCCAATTTCAACCTTGCATGTTGTGAGACTATAGGGTTGTAGAATGTATCCATCAGCCTCACTACGACTTCGTTATTAATCAGCTTCGGAACCTTGGCGTCATATTTCACAACTCCAGAAACTGACATGTTAACTTCACCTGTGAATAGTAGGTATCTCATTAAAAACAACTTTTAACACAGATGGATGAATAAACTAGAGAATTCAAATATGTCCATACAATTTGTGATAATATTTGGCTGGCAACCAGAAACAGAAAGATTCTATTAAGCAGCAAACAAAATGAAAAAGATTCACATTGATAATTCTAATTCTTTCTGAAAACTGGAGAACTTAAAATCTTGTATGTACCTGCTCTCACTTCCTTTTTTATTGGATGACCATTATTCAGCAATACATTTCCACAGTAGACATAAACATCGTAGATCCCACTCTTATCAGGTGCATAAACAACATTGAAAGCACTGGCACGCACATTCGAGCTCCCGCCAGACTGGTTCCAACAGCGAAAAATAATTCACAAACCCGTGAAAATAAAATGAAAATTAACTGACCAAACAAGCATAGCGACATCTTACATGGTTCGTGAGGTCAACAGAAGGCCCTGGAGCAGCTGCTATCTGGCTCATAACACCAAACCTTCGTACTCTACTCACTGCACTTCCTAGCACAATTGCATCTCATAAAAAGTGCACATGCACAAATAATCTTAAAAACTATCAAAGATAAACTGAGGAGATGGGTGCAGCTGATGCACAATGCGCATACCATTGATCAACTGCACAGGGTATATGTGTGGCCATAAAGTGTAAGAGTCGAATTCCCTTCCGATTTGCACTCGGACCATGTCGACTTCAACTGGAGATGGGTACTGGAAAAGGTCATTCAAGTAGACTGAAAATTCCTCAATCCCTCCCGCCATGGAACTGTTTAAACCAGAACCATTTACAACGCTTTTTGATGCATCACAATAACCTATTGAAGTTTTACACAAAAGAAGGCTTAGAAAGGGGACAGATTAATTGGAAGCATAATAAACAAGTGACGGCAGGCGATCCTTAATGAATTTCTTTATCTTGCAGAGATTATTTCATCATAAACTAGTGTCTCAAAGTTGGGCCACTCAATAGTCTCAAGGAGCCCTTGGATCTACTCGGTAGTATTAGTATGAAATCCTTTCAACACCTAAAAGAAGGGAGTGTATCCCCTCTAGTATGCATTTCCTAAGCATGAATAGACGTGTACTAAGTCACTAATATATGGCATAAGTTTTGTTAAGAAATGCCAGACAAAAGGCCCAGAAATAGCAAAATGAGCGACCATATCCAATGTAAAAAAAGCCACATGCACCTGTGAATACAGTAAAAGAATATGGCATGTTCGCTATGCTTTTGCCATGCTTTGCATCGAATATTCTGAGCCAGAAGTTGCCTACTTCTATGGCGCTGAAGGAAAATAACTGTATTCCCAGTGCCACTTCTTCGAAGTGCAAATCAGCTATAGGAATGGACATATTTGTGCCATTTTCAACCACATCAACATCAAATGCGTATAGTCCCGAAATGAGGTTTCCGCTCAGATCTAGCTGGTATATGGAGATTTCCACCTTTGAAAATATTTGCCAAGCAGTTGTGTTAGACTTCCATTTAGCTAGACAGCTGGAAACATCTAGAGGTCCTGGAATTCGACACAAACCAACCTAGCATCTCAGTGCGATCATAAATCATAAAGAAGAAACGAAGTGAAACAGTGATATGGTTAATGTGATCTCAGCTGTCTGTCCATTGCTCAGGTGATCATTCTCTATTGACAAATTCAGTTCAAATGCCAAAGATTTTGGCAACCCCACTATTGCTTTTGAAAGATGCAGAAAATTCACTGACCTGGATTCACTTGGAAGGGAAGTGGAGAGCCATTGAGATTTTGTCCTCGCCCTAGAACCTGTAACGACAAATTTCCGGCCATGGAAGCTGTGAACTCGATGGTGATATACCCAAATTCATTCCAACTCAAGGAACTGATGTTTGGTGTGCTTGCGACTGAATTATTTGCATAGAGTGAAGATATCGTGAAATTATACGAGTCCAGTGGCATGTCCGATGATGATATATTATTCCCAAACGCGTCCTTTGGAAGGACCAAAAGGGCTGCTTTTGTCCCTGCCACAAATTCATGCACAAGCCCAAGCCACGAGACAGGGAAGACAGATGCGTAGGCAGGACCTTCAATAGAACAGAGACAGATGCTTTTCAGATGTGGTGTCGATAAAAGTCATTACGTGGACAAGATAAAGCTTTTGAGAAAGGACAGCTATTGAACAGTTTATGAGACATGAAACATTAAGATCAAATTTAGTTTTCATGCAATCCAAAGTAGAGCAATGCATGGCAATGACACGTTGATGAACAACATATGCACGAGAAGAGGATCAGTTTCACAGGACCATCAACAGCTTATCTAAATTTCATGTTGTTAGATAATTCCTGTTTCTCTCATGGCCTCAAATCAATTACAGAATTGGATTTGACTGTGAAATTGTGCAATGATCATGAGGACTCACTGCGCACAAGCTGGTGACCAACAACTCAAAACAAACCAAGCAAGCTATGACTAATCTTCCTTTTTTTTTTTTTCTTTCCTCTCTTTTTTTTTTTCCTTAGCACTCTGAAATAATCTAAAATAAGTCTCGATCTTTTTCCTGCATAAGAATGCACACAGAGAGACATTACCACAGAGACACCGCAGAGAAAAACTAAAAGAACCATTTCTTAAGGAGAAAAAAACCTGGGACAACTTGGAAATGGAGAGATGAATCCATCACTTTGAAATTGTTCTCAGTGACGATCACATTGAACAAACCGGCCATGATGGGAGTGAAGACAATCCTCCAGTTGCTAGGATCACCCCCGAATTCCAAAAGTACCCCCGAGACGTAGGAACTATTCCCTGTCTTGCCATTCACGGTGAGACTGGGCCTGAAACCGCTCGCTTCAAGCGAGGTGGCGTTGTCTCTGCTCATGACACCGTCCAAAACCTTAACGTTGATGGTCGCCGCATCACCAGCTCGGAAGGTGTTGTTGTCGTTCGACCAACTAAATGCAAAACTGGGCAGTCCTCTTCCTGTTACAGGGAGAGAGAGAGAGAGAGAGAGAGAGAGAGAGAGAGAGAGAGAGTCAGTGAATGTCACGACATGTCCAACTTCCAATCATGAAGCAGGGAAAGCGAAAAGATGGGAAACTTTCATGGGGGTTGATACATTGCTGGGAGTAAGTGTGACCTTGGGGTTGAGACGAGAAGGCAGTGAGAAGAGAAGAGAGAGCCACGGCTGCCGCCATGAGTAAGGATGAGTACTTCGAGCGAAATGCCATGATTACCAGAGAGAGAGAGAGAGAGAGAGAGTTAGGAGTGGAAATGGGAGAGAAAAAGTTTCAGTTTTCTTCCTTTTCAATAGCAGCAGGGCCATCGGAGAAGAGGAAGTTTATTTTGATCGGGCGGATTGTATTTAGAGGCGACGAGACGGAGGGCGATCGTGGCCGTTGGATTTTCAGCGGTTAGCGACGGTTGAGCATCGCAAGAGGGAAGTGTGTAACATCTCTTTCCTTCTCTTTTTTCCTTACAGGGACACAGGTGTGAAATGGAGATAGCGAAATTGTACAAACTCCCCCGAACTCTATGGCTGTTAGTACACATTTTATCGTTGCACATTAACCCGAAACTTTTATTTTATCACGGTCCGTCGTCAACCCTCCGTAATATTTTCGATTAGCATGTGCATTTCGCATGACTTTTAAAAATTTTAAAAGTTTCGGATTACAATATTATCTCGCTTTTTTTAGGGAAATCTATTTTTAACCCTTGATTTATTTTAAAATGAATAAGGAATATGTACACTGGAAGTCGTTAAACTTGTTACAGAAGTGCTTTTGAGTCCTAAAACTTGCAAAAAGTGCAATCAAGTTCTCAAATTTGTCAAATTGGTTCAATCTAGTCATTCTGTTAACTCCGTCCAACTTGGCTAACAGAAATTATTGACATTGCTTTTTTTTTTTATACATATTTTGTCTTTCCTACGTCAAAATAATATGGCAACGTCATTTTGACCCAAATATAATTTTTACTATAAATTTTATTTAAATTCAATTTAAAAATAAGCCAAAAAAAGGGGGGAGGGAGATAAGCGATGAGGGCTATAGCCCATCGCCGCCCCACCCTCACCGACTACAGGCGAGGGTCGTTGGCCCTCACCCAGATCTAGCCGAGGGCTGCCATTGGTGGGGGTTGGTCATTAATGGCAACCTCGACTAGGTTTAGGCGAGGGCTTGTAGGCCCTCGATTGCATTCGGCGAGAGTCACCAGCCATCTCCTACGAGGATGGGGCGGCGGTGGTAAGGGCTGCAGCTCTCACCGCCTATCTCCCTCCCTTTTTCTTTAATTTAGCTTATTTTTATATTAAATTTTATATTAAAAATCAGATTTGGGCCAAAACGACGTCATTTTATCCGGTGTTTCATTATTTAGCCACATCATTGCGACATAGGAGAGACAAAATATTAAAAAAAATTACTTCAATATTTTCAGTTAGCCAAGTTGGGCAGAGTTAACAGAAGAACTTGATTGCATCAATTTGAGAAATTTCATGACTTCATTGCACTTTTTACAAGTTTTAGGACTCAATTGCACTTTCGCAACAAATTTCAATATTTCCAGTGCAGTTATCCCAAATAATAAATAATGGAGGAAATAAATTAAATAATGTTCATATCGTAAAGACAATGTCAATGGTAGTACTTAAAAATAAAAATGGTTAAATTTGATGAATATACCAATAAATCGATTCTTAGGAAAAAAAAAACAAATTAAGTAAAATGGAAAAGGCATCAGCAACAAAATGGTCATATTATAAAAATCAGATGCCCATTATGTATTTTAAATGGTAAATAATGTAAAAAATGATAAATTAATAAAAATATTTACAGATATCACATTGGATTCTGGTTGGTCATTTCCTTTTATGAATTAAGGATATCATTTCCTTTTATAATTAATCAATCATTTATTTTTTGCACCAATTAAACATTGAAATATACATAATGAGTAATCAATTTTTGTCATTTAACCTTTTTGTTATTAAGGCATTTTCCCTTTTATTTAATTTGTGTTTATTCTTTTTCTTAAAATATTTTATTTAGGTATTTTAAAATGGCTACAGCTAGAAAATTTTGACAAATTTTCATTGTTAAATATTGTTAAATATTTTGGTTAATTTAGCTTTCTCTTATTTTCGATATTTTTTCATTTTTTACAACGATTAAGGGTAAAAGAGACATTTCCTTAAAAATGAGATGAAAATATACTTTTATACCTTAAAAGTCATGTGCATTGCACTTGTTAATGGAGAAAATAACGGAGACAACAACCGTAACAAAATGAAAGTTTAGATGGGTCTTGTACAACAATTGAGAATTTGGGAGCAAACGTATATTAATTATTCCCAAAACATCATGGGAGCTTTGAGTAATATCCCCAAAAATATTACTTTTATGGAGATGAATTTTATATTTTTAAAGGAGCTATTTGTGACATTCTAAATTTCGACCCACTTGGTATTTATGAAATGCGTAATTTCAATAATGCACTTGTAGTAAATCTCGCCCAGACTTGATCACTCTTGGGACACTAACCGGAGGGAAAGGCTAATTAGGGATCCGATTCGTGCGACCATAGAACCGACCATGCACCGACTTTCGACCATAAGGATTGTCGAGGTGATATTTTGGGCTAATATAGACCGATCTAAGGACGGTCATGGATCGATTTGCGAATGTCGTATAAGTGGATCGCGGGTGATTCCGCCTTGCCAGAATACGAAATTAGCGAACGATCTCAAACATATTCCAAACGATCGCGTTCTTTAGAACTAGTGATTGATTCTCGCAATTACATGACAATCGAGGTCACCATGGCTCAAGTGAACTTAAACGTGACTCGATTTAGTATCGACCACTAGTGGTCGAATGTACGAATTTTCCCAAAAGCCACCCGTTAGTTTGAGATAAGCTCAAGTCGCGTTTATTTGAGTTTGGCCATTAAATAGAGGCGAGTTTGGGTGTTGAAAATTTTGAAAGTCATGACAGAGTAATTGGACGACGTCGTTATTAATGAGGTCAGCCTCGGATTTGTTCGGATTCGTCAGAAAACTGAATTTTGATAGGAAGTGGAAAATGACCGTTTTGCCCCTAGGATTTTGTGAAGACCAAGTATAATGTGAGAAGGGCATTTTGGTCATTTCATGCCAACTTTAGAGATATAAATTTTTGGACGATTTTGCCCATGCACTTTTTGTGAAATTCCTATTTTACCCTTGGATATTTTTTTGTGAGAATTGATCTTGGCCGTCGATTTTTGGATAAGATCGAATCGTGACCGTCGGATGGAAAGTAGAGAGAGGGGCAAGATGGTAATTTTTCGGGAGGGGTAGGCTTAGACTAGCCTTTTTCCTTCCTTTTTAATCTCTTTTTCTCTCTTTCACCCCTCATTTTTCTCACGCCTCCCTCTCTCTCCCTCTCCTCTTGGCCGAATCACTCTCCTCCCCCTCCTCCCGTGACCGTGGCCAAGCCGTAAGCCCGCCGTCGCCGTTGTTCAGCTGCCGTGCGTTGCCGGTCGCCGCTCGCCGGAGTTGCTGCCTTGCGAGGCCTTTGCTGCTGCTTGTTGGGCTTTTCTTGCTTAGGTTTAAGGCAAGTTTCTCTCTAAACTTTGATTAGAGTGATGGGTTGTGGATGGACTGGTTTAGGGGTTGATTGAGGTGATTATAGATGGATTAGAGGAGAGCTTGATCTTTCATTGTGTTCTTGGATGTTCAAATGGCTGTGGCATGGTAGTTTGAACCTTGTGGAATGAATTTTGAGGGCTGAAGTTTGGTGGTTATCAACAAGGGCTCGGATCTTTGAAGTTTGGGTTGAATCTCGAAATTGTGTTTTCTGTACCCTCCCGGTTTACTAATTTTGTGGAGATTTTTGGAGGCTGAATCAGGGGTGGTGTCCTTCACAAAATTTTTTCCTCACATCCTGAGGTATAACATATTTTAAATTTGGAATTTTTGGAGGCCATTTGGGTCGCACGAAAACCCATTTTCAGACCGTCTTAAAACTGCCCGGAACACTGTTCATCCCGACCTTCTTGTCTTGCCGAATTTTTATAAAATTTTCCAGATCTATTTTCAATAAACTTCATTCACAAAAGTTGTTGGATACTTTCCTTTCTATGACATATAAAAATTTCAAAGCTTTTCAAGGTGATTTGTGTGTTGAAAGAAATGTATTTTGAGGACAAAACAGTATGTTAAAGCGAACTGATTCTGGTCTGGTTTCGAGGGACGAAAAGGCATGGTTGCAGATTAAACCGGATTTTGTGTTCTTCATAAGAAATGTTTATCAAGATGTTTTTTATGATATATCCAAAATTTAGAATTTTTGGAATTCGTTTACTATTTATTTTGATGGGATTTCGGTCACTGTGTAAACTACCCAGATTTACCCTGATTCTATGGATGCTCATTTTTATGAGCGGAATGGTGGGTGTCGAGGTTGAATAGTTGCTGCCCTCGTGACTGGAATTAATGCTTGAATGTGTGTTGTATGAGTTGATTTGAGGGTGGTTGGTGATTACCTAATTGTGACCGTGTGCGTGGAAGGGCTTGTGGATTTAATTGAGGGGAAGTGGCTTCTTCGACATGTGTGTGTGGATTGATCAGTTTCGTGGCTGAATGGTGCTTGATTGACGGCCTAAATGGTGCTTATGCACGTGTGACTTGATATTGAATACTCGGTGTCCATGTTGATTGATTGGTTGATTTGTAATGATTGATGTTGTCGAGACCGAGGATGATTTGGTGGTGATCATGGGTTGCGATTGAGTTGACATGCATTATGTGAGCATGTGGTGTGATTAACACGCGAAGTGAATGCATTGCATGACATGAGTGATCACTAAAAGCCCTTAGGGGCAAAGATAAAAAGTGGTGTGATGGTGTGCTTGTGTGATCACCTAATCCCCGATTTTTGCGGGTATGACTCCCAGGCTGTTACACGGACATCCTGGTTTTGCCCGCCCGAACGCCTTCCTCTTTGAACTCAACATCACATTTGGTACAAATAGGTGCTTGTCGTTTTGATAAGACAAATTTTGTTGATAAGGCACTTCACTTATATCATATCACTGAAAACGAGTTAACTTAACATAATTATAGGGAATATTATCAAAAAATTCTTAAATTTATTGCATTTGTGCCAATTCAGTTTGAACCTTTCAATTTGGCCAATTTGGTCCTAAACTTTTTAATGATTTGCCAATTTAGTTCAAAACATTTTAATTGTGTCAATTTAGTCATGAATCTTTTGACGATTTGCAAATTTAGTCCTAAACCTTTTGACAATTAGCAAATTTAGTCCTTCCTCTCAATTTTGTTCGAAAATGCTGGCGTTGACTACTTTTACAATTTTTTTTAAAAAATTTAAATCATTTTGAATTTTTATTATTATTTCTTTCTTTGTCATTTTCTTTTCCTTTCTTTTCCCAAGGATCGGAGACCGAGGGTCGATGTGGGGATGGGATGAACTTTCCGCTTTTGGATGCCTTGCTATAGAAGAGTTTGGGTTAACCCAATCCTTCTGCATGTGCGGTTGGTGGCAAGTCGCCCTCGGAGTTGGGCTTGTAAATTGTACCAAACTTGGGTTAACAGTGTGTTTATGAAAGTTGTTTTGTTGATGTGTATTCCAAAAATTTGTCTCGTTAGGCTATCCGGTTATGTGATGTTGATAGGGTGTTACGGTTCGCTCCGCATGCGTATGATCGTTAGTGAATCGACATTTCGGTAAATCTGACCGGAATCGCACTCTTAAGACCGTCGTGGGATGTTCGCGTGTCGCGGGTTCGGGCGTGAAACTATTTGCTAATCAAATTGAAAATATTTACAGACTTAATTGATACAAGCTTCTTGTATACGGTTTTAATTGAATTTTTTGTCCGATTCAATACGGTTCAACCCCATACCAGTTTCGCTATCAAAAGCAAAATAAGTGAACATCCGAACAGAAAGATGCCCATGTGATAGAATTGTGATAGCATATAACATTCATATGATGAGGCATAGGTCTCGCTATATAGCAAAACCCACGAGCCAAATCTAAGGGACGTTTACCAGCATATGGAAGTGAAGGAACTCGGAAACTTCTAACAGAATACACAGAATATCACGGGTACTTATTGACAGGACTTTTTAAAATTTAATTCAGATAGTTTGTTGAAACTTCAAGCATAAGCATTGGGGTTTTTGAGGAGGTATGCTTCAGTGGCCTTGAACGTTCCCAAGACTATCCCTTTGCGTGCCTTAACATCCTCTTCTTTGAGCTCAACATCGCCCTTGGTGTAGTACGTGTCTTTAACCTTGTTCTTGCTCCCACCATCCAAAACGAGTTAACTTAACATAATTATAGGGAATATTATCATGAACAATAGATTCAAACTTTTTGTTTAACCAGATCGATTATGGAATACTTGAACTTGAATGTCTCCTTGTTCAAAACATTTCAATTACGTTAATTTAGTCCTGAACATTTTGACGATTTGCAAATTTAGTCCTAAACATTTTAATAATTAACCACCTATAGTCAATAGGGGGAAAAGTGCCATCAATTTTTTAAACTTTTTAAACCTTTTGAATTTTTTTATTATTAGTGCCAATTTAGTCCTAAACCTTTTTTTTGATACCAATTCAGTCCTAAACCTGTTTGCATTGGTGCCAATTTAGTCTGCCTAAACCTTTTTAAAAATGGTGTCAATTAAGTCCTAAACCTTTTAAATTGGTGCCAATTCAGTCATAAACCATTTTGAACTAAAATTTTTTGTGCCAATTTAATCCTTAGGAGTAAATTAATCAAATTGAAAGGTTTAAAACTAAATTGACACAAGTGCAATAAGTTTATGAATTTTTGAATAATTTTCCCCAGAATCACTAAAGCAAAATAAGTGAACATCCGAACAGAAAGATGCTCATGTGATAAGAATTGT
The DNA here is from genome assembly GCF_021117445.2 of Syzygium oleosum. Lineage (NCBI taxonomy): Eukaryota > Viridiplantae > Streptophyta > Magnoliopsida > Myrtales > Myrtaceae > Syzygium > Syzygium oleosum. The sequence goes on from NW_026607490.1 coordinate 12,729,813, forward strand.
GAAGTGATAGCATATGACATTCATATCATGAGGCATGGGTCCGTCTGGCTATATCGCAAAACCCACAAGCCAAATCTAAGGGACATTTTGTTTTTTTGTCAAATCTAAGGGACGTTTACCAGCATATGGAAGTGAAGGAACTCGGAAACTTCTAACAGAATACAGAGAATATCACGGGTACTTATTGACAGGACTTCTTAAATTTATTTAAGAGAACTGTTGAAACTTCAAGCATAAGCATTGGGGTTTTTGAGGAGGTATGCTTCAGTGGCCTTGAACGCTCCCAAGACTATCCCTTTGCGTGCCTTCACATCCTCTTCTTTGAGCTCAACATCGCCTTTGGTGTAGTACATGTCTTTAACTTTGTTCTTGCTCTCGCCATCCAGTGTTGGCTCAAATTTTACTTCATGAACAATAGATTCAAACTTTTCATCCAGATCGATTATGGAGTACCTGTACGTGAATGTCTCCTTGTTCAACTCATCTACGCGACTCTTGATGCCGATAAAGCCGACCACCTGTATTCAATAGGAGATCGTATCATAGTGTACGTGTAAATGTTGTACTATGTGTTCAATCTAAAACAAAATATAAAAATAAAAGACACATTTATATAGCGAAACTGCATAATTACCTTCAATAAAGTTGATCTGCCTAATGGTTCCAGCCCCTCCATCGCCTTGGATGATGTCAATACTCTTGATAGCCTGAGGCATGAGTTTGGGAACGAGGTTGCGAGAGTCCAGAATTAGGGCCTTGAACAATCTTGCCGGAGGAACTGTGGAAATATATTCATTTATGAAAGTGAACACACCCATGATGTTTTTGAGGTTAATACTAGAGAAATATGGACAATACGTTCAGAGTGGAGTTAGATGAAAATGAGATAGATTTATAGATTGGAGTGGAACAGGCCTCGTTTTCCAAAGTAATGCGAATCAAATCTAGAAACTACAACGACATATATTAGCCCAAACTCGATCCGAGCACATAAACTACTCCCTACAGCTAACTCTATAATCTCCTATCTACTTCATTTTGTAGATTTAACCCTATACATACCAAACGATAGCTTTTTAGACTTCTATTTTTGGGTAAAACATTTTTAAATCATAGAAAAGGTCCTATACATCGAACCCTCACTTGCTTAGAAGTTCATTTCCTGCTAAATTTACAACATGGAAAGACTAATAGTCTATTACTAATTTGTACAACCTCTCTATATATTCAAGGGAAAAACTTGAGTAGTCGGTCTCACTTTTTGACTTTCCAAATTATCCATTTTCAAACGGAAACATCGATGATAAATTATGTTAAAGTTGTATGGTCCATTTGTTTTGCAAAAAAATAAATGATTTGAAAAATATTTTCCTAAAAAAGATCGTTTGAATAGCTTGAAATAATAAGTCAATGAAAAATATTTTCGTTATCGACATCAATTTATATCTAAATATTTTCGTGAATGGTGAAAAATATTTTTCATTCATTCAATTTCGTAAGTGATTCGAGCGAACATTTTGTAAAAAATATTTATTTTCCGTGAAACAAACGCACCTCCCATAAGCCACCTTCAATCTCTTTCTTTTATTGCTCTTACCCCCATTTGATGCATTGCTAAAATTATGGCAAAAAGGAGGGAAAATCTCCCTAAAAAAATCAAGGCTTGTGATGATTTTGAAATCTTTACTACTACATATTTGATACCTTCTCCGAAAAAAAAAACTTGTAAGATCGAAACCATTTGTAATTCCATCAATTACTTGTCAATCAACAAAATGAATAAATTCCGCTAGTCCTCTTATACCCTGAGTTAAGGATATTGTATTAAAAGCATCTATGTAACCACGATTATATGAGCAATCATATATCACATTTATTATTTTGTCCTCTAAAATTCTATTAAGACCTCTTTTAGAAAACGAATTTAGTAAGTTGAAATTTTGTAAAGATGAATAAATAGGCTTATATAAAAAAAGACGGTATAAATGTTGCAAAAAAAGCTATACTGACAGAAAAACTTGCATTTTTCAGAAATTCATACCAATCCACAGAATTATTTGAATTCTAATGTAAAAAGTTTATCAATGGATTTAACAATTTGGATAATATATCCAAATGAATTCCTTCTTGATTGAAAGGAAAGGGAATTCCTATGACTCTAACAAACAAAGTAAATAGCACTAATTTGACCATGGAAAATAGCATTATGTTGTCCAATTCATGAGGAGAAGAGAAAGTATTTTTAGCACCAAAATGAGTAATAGTAATAAAAGGGCGCATTCTGTTTTTTCCATTACCACCAATTTGATATGTCTTATACCAAAAAATAGCATTATTTGAAAGTGCTGTTGTTTTTAGGATTCAGATTTATTATTCATTCAATGGAAGCTGTTGTTGGATTTTCTCCAGATAAAAGTCATAATTTGGGCAATGAAAGCTATCTTCCATGTCGTAACCGGCCGTGGCATGAGCATATAACATGGGCAATGAAGATTTGTGGAGGATCATCATTTGCTCATCGTCTCTCCAGGTTCTCACTTGGAGCCTTTTGTCATATAATATGGATTGAAAGAAACAACTCTATCTTCAGAAACAAAAGTATTTTCATCCCCGGTATGCGCAATCATATGATCAAAGTGGTGAAGGATAAAGCTTCAACCCTTGGAAGAATTGCAGACACGCCATTGAATAGGAGATTACAAAGGAGTTGGGGGCTATCACCTTCCATTTTTTCTTAATTGGGCTGGTTTGGCTTTCCTTTGTATAGCTTTTCCTTGCTTCCTTTATCTTTTTGTGGTTGAGCTTTCCGTGTTCCCTTGGATTTGTATAGTCTCTTTGGAACTTGGTTAGTCTCTTGCTTTCCTTTGTATTTGGTGATTTGAAAGTAATATATACCTTACCCTTACCAAAAAAAAAAAAAGTCATAATTTGGTTCTCATGGGAGGTTTAAAAAAGCATGAGCCCATTAGAAAAATTGCTTTTTTAGCAGGTACACTTTCTCTTTTGTGGTATTCCCCCCTTCCACGTTTATCTCTTTCTGGTGTCCCCCACTACTTCTCAAATTTAATGTTCATTTAATTTAGCATTTTACCAGATAAGAAAATAAAAATAAAAATCTCCACTACCTTTTAGGTAGGAGAACTGCTTTCCGCTCTCGCCCTTATGAATTTAATGTCATATATTCTCCATGACAGGTCGCTTTTGAAGTCCTACTCCAGTAGGAGCAACTTTTTCAAACTATCAATCTAAGACATAGCTACCAGCAGCGCGGATTGCGTGCTAGTTTTCTTTTAATGCTAAGAAATGCATTTCTTTCTTTTGGCGGCGTTCGATTCTTGACATTAAAATTGCCCTCAAATTTAAAGAAGACGACATAAGTGGAATTTGTCCCGTAGATGGGAAATGCTGGTTGGATAGTCCCAACATTTCTTCAGCAATTTTGAGTATGTGCTCGATATTGCGTAAAAGGAGCGAGTGATCCATAACAGCACATGCAAACCTACTCTAATAAGAGAGTCTACCTTAGGAACAAGGACGCTTGACCCGAAGACAATGTTGGATAAACAGTGATTAAGATTCCATTTGTTTTTCGAAAAATGAATGACTTGGAAAAGTTTTTCTTAAAAACAATCGTTTGTATCTCTTAAATAAATGAACGAACAAATGATATTTTTATCGTTTCTGAAAATATTTAGATATAAATTACTATCGATAGTGAAAATATTTTTCATTGGCCAATTATTTCAAGCGATACGAACGATCATTTTTAGGAAAATATTTTTCAAATCGTTCATATTCCACGAAAAGAATGGAGCCTAATATTTGCATGCATGACTAACCCACCTGATCCAATGTAATTCCCTTACGTTCCATACCTGTCAAAGACCAAGGCTTTAGACCAACTGGGCCTCCAAAAGGTCCATGACGAATTGGGCTTTGGCACAATAGGTTCTTCTCGTTTTGATAAGACACTTCACTTGTATCAGATGACTATAATAGATTTTGGCAATGAATTAAATTTATACGATCACAAAAGCAAAATAATGCAAGGTTTATGCTAGTATGTGTACTCAGAGAGAATATATGTTTCGTACGAATTTATTATAATCCATTCATGTATTATTCATAATTGAACTTTCGAATAGATAGATGATTATGCGCTAAACAGTATGAAAGCATATGACATTCATATCATGACTCATGAGCCAAAATATAGCAAAAACCCCACAATCCAAATCTAAGGGACGATTATAGGCATATAGAAGCGACAGAACTTGAATACTCCCAGCATAATACAGATAATATCGCAAGTACTCGTTGACGGGACTTCTTAAACTTATTTAAGAGAGCCTCTGAAGGTTCAAGCATAAGCATCAGGATTTTAAAGGATGTATGCTTCGCCAAACTTGTATATTTCCAAGAATCTCTCTTTGACGCCTTAACTTCCTCTTCTTTGAGCTCAACATCGCTCTTGGTGTAGTACGTGTCCCTAACCTTGTTCTTGCTCCCGCCTTTCGGTGTTGGCTCAAATTTTACTTGAAGGACAATAGATTCAAACTTCTCGTTCAGATCGATCATGGAATACTTGTACGTGAATTTCTCCTCGTTCAACTCATCCACGCGATTCTTGATACTAATAAACCGACCACCCGCATTCAATAGGAGATCATATCATAGTATACGTGTATATGTCGTTCTATGTGTTTAATCTAAAACAAAATATATAAAGAAAAGAGCACAATTATATATCGCAACTGCATAATTACCTTCAATGAAGTTGATCTACCTAATAGTTCCAACCCCTCCATTGCCTTGATAGCTTGAGGCATGAGCTTGGGAACTAGGTTATGAGTGTCCAGGGTTAGGGCCTTGAATAATCTTGCCGGAGAAATTGTGGAAATGTATTCATTTGAGAAAGTGAACGCACCCATGATGTTTTTGAGGTTGATACTGGAGAAATAAGGACAATACGATCAAAGAGATTGGAGTTCAGGAGGTTTTGTTGAGCTTATGATAGAAGAGATGAGAATGAGATGGATTTATGAATTGAGTGAAAGAGCCCTCATTTTTCCAAAGTAATTAATATGTTGCGAATCAAATCTAGAAAGTCACTATGACATATATTAGTCCAAACTCAATCCGAGCACATAAACTACTCTCTGTAGCTAACTCTATAATCTCCTATCTACTTTATTTCATAGATTTAACTATATATATATATATAGAGAGAGAGAGAGAGAGAGAGAGAGAGAGAGAGAGAGAGAGAGAGAGAGAGAGAGAGAGAGAGAGAGAGAACGATGGCTTTTAGACTTCTTTTTTAGGGGTAAAACATTTTTAAATCATAGCAAAAGTCTCATAAATCGAACCCTCACTTGCTTAGAAGTTCATTTCCTGCTAAATTTCCAACATGGAAGAACTGATTGTCTTTTACTAATTTGTACAACATATCTATACATTCAAGGGAAAAACTTGAGTAGTCGGTCTCACTTTTTGACTTTCCAAATTATCAATTTTCAATCGAAAACATCGATAATAAATGATGTTAAAGTTGTAGGATCCATCTGTTTTAAGAAAAATGAATAATTTGCAAAATATTTTCTTAAAAAAGATTGTTTGGATAGCTTGAATAATTAGTTAATGAAAAATATTTTCATCATCGACAACAATTTATATCTAAATATTTTCATAGATAATGTAAATATTTTTCATTCATTTATTTTCGTAAGTGATTCAAGCGAACATTTTGTAAAAATTATTTATTTTCCGCAAAACAAACGCTGCCCGTAAAACACCTTCAATCTCTTTCTTATCTTGCACTTACCCCCATTTGATGCATTGCCAAAATTGGGACAAAATGGAGGGAAAAGCTCCCTATTGCTTCCAATTCCATGCCACGTTTATCTCTTTCTCGTGTCTCCCATTACTTCTCGATTTAATTTTCATTTAATTTAATATTGGGAAAATTCCAAATAAGAGCTTGAAGTGGACTTTGTGTCAAATAAGGGTCTGAAGTGGCATGTCAATGGCAAATAAGGGCATGACCTTACTGGTCGCCGGCCAACGAAATATTCCAGCCGGTCAAGGGCATTTTAGTCCAAAAATAATTTTAATTTTAAAATATTTTTTTCTTTTTTCCTTTTTCTTTCTTTTTTTTCTTTTTTTCTGGTTTTCTCTTTGTTTTTTGCCGGTGGTCAGCCACCGGAACCAACCACCAACAAAGAACAAAGAGAAAACCAGAAAAAGGAAAAAAGAAAGAAAAAAAGGAAAAAAATTCAAAAAAAAAGTTAAAAGACGAAAATGCTCTTACCATTCGAAAAGTCAAAGCCTTCTTTGCAACAGACATAGCCACTTTAGATCCTTATTTTAAACAAAATTCACTTCAGACCCTTTTTTTGAAAAAACGAGGACATTTCAAATTATTATTCGACACAAAATCCACTTCAGACCCTTATTTGAGAAAATGAGGGTACTTCATACCCTTATTTGGAATTTTTCCTTTGATATTTTACCGGATTAGAAAATAAAAATAAAAATAAAAACCTCCACTACCTTATAGGTTGGTTAACTGCCTTCCGCTCTCTCCCTTTTGAATTTGTTGTCATCTTTACTCCACGGCAGGTGGCTTTTGAAAACTCCTATTTCAAAAGGAGCAATTTTTTCAAACTGTAAAATCTAAACGTCGAACGGCATGACACAGGACGGACAATAAAAACGTCGTGACCGCGCGCGTAGCGCGGATTGAGTGCTAGTTTTTTTATGATAAGAAACACATTTCTTCTTTTTGGCGGCGTTCGATTCTTGACACTGGAATTGCCCTTCATTTTAAAGAAGACGACTAAATGGAATTTGGCCCATAGATGGGAAATGTCGATTGAATAGTCCCGATGTCCTTCGGCAATTTTGAGTATGTGCTCGTTATTGCGCAGAAGCAGCGACTGATCCGTAACAATACATGCAGACCTACTTTGATAGAGAGTCTGCCTTCGGAACGAGGATGCTTGACCCAAGACGATATTGGATAAGCGGAGAGATTAAGACTATGTTTGCTTGTCGAAAAATGAATGACTTGGAAGAGATTTTCTCTAAAACGATCGCTTATATCGCTTAAAAAAATGAACGAACAAAAGATATTTTTTATCGATCTTGAGAATGTTTAAACATAAATTGTTGTCGATGGTGAAAACTTTTTTCATTAACCAATTATTTTAAGCGATAAGAGCGATCATTTTTTAGGAAATTTTTTTTCAAATCGTTCATTTTTCACGAACGAAACGGAGCATGAAAATGTCGATTTTAAATAAGACGACCAAATGGAATTTTCCCCGCCGATGGGAAATGTTGATAGAATAGTCCTAACATTCTTCGGCGATTTTAAGTATGTGCTCGATATTACTCAAAAACAGCAAGTGATTCATAGCAACACATGCAAACCTACTCTGATAAGAGAGTCTACCTTTGGATCAAGGATGCTTGACTCAAGACAATATCGGATAAGCGGAGATTAAGGGTCCGTTTTTTTTTTTCGAACAATAAATGATTTGGAAGAGATTTTCATAAAAATAATCGTTCGTATCAATTACAAAAATGAACGAATAAAAGATATTTTTTATAGTTGTTGAGAATGTTTAGACAAAAATTATTGTCGATAGTGAAAACTTTTTTCATTAACCAATTATTCCAAGCGATACAAACAATCATTTTTAGGAAAATATTTTCCAAACCATTCATTTTTTGCGTAACAAACGAATCTACGAGATTTTATGCATAACTAACCCACGTGACCCAATGTAATTCCTTTAAGTTCTAGACCTGTCAAAGACCAAGGCCCAAGACCAACGGGGCCTCCAAAACGTAAGGCGCATGACCAAGTGGGCTTTGGCACAATAGGTACTTGTCATTTTGATAATAGGGGTGAGCTTGGTCCGGATTGGGCCGGTCCAACACCTAACCTAGGGATCGACCCACACAGTGTTGGTCTCCAATTTTTAGGACCAGGGACCGATCTTGTTGAGCTTGGGACCGAGGACCGAGTCCAGTCCAGTTCCAGGGTCAACTTGGGACTAACCGATTTTTTTCTTTGTTTCATTTTTTGTATTCATTGATAGGACAAACATACTCTTTTAAATTACATATCCATCAACAATGGGACATTGAGCAACCAAACTATGAACATATCAAACATAAATCTAAGATAAGATAACAACAAAAATTTCCATTTTCTAAAAGCAACAAATCATAAAATACGAACACGTGAAATACAATTAAACCATAAAAAGTTAAAAATATGTTTATATATAAACCATGAATTATACAACTTCGCATCTTGTTCATTCCTAAATGATCACTTTGACTTTTGAACACCTAACAAACAACACACATAATTAATACTCAACAGACGAGCAGTGAGGCGAACGAATAGAGACGAGCAAGGTTGAGGTGAACGAAGAGGATTTCTATATATATGGTTGAATCAGGGCTAGGTTTCTACTTTCTAATTCACACAACAAAACCACATAAGAAGGAACAAAGGCAGAGGCACTAGGGTTTAGAGTAAACAAAAATATATAATATATAATATAAATGTATACAGGGTTGGTTCAACCCCGACCAACCCTAAAGTCCCAGGACCAAGGACCAATCCGCACAATATAGGGTCCAGGGGTCACAGGTTCAGGGACCAGCCCAATCCCCTTGGGAACCGGACCAAGACCGGCTGGGTTGAGCCGATCTTGGGTTGACCATAGACCAATGCTCACCCCTATTTTATAAGACACTTCACTTGTATCATATGACTATAATAGATTTTAGTAACGAATTAAACTTACATAATCACAAAAGCAAAATAATGCGAGGTTTATGCTAGTATATGTACTCACAGAGAATATATGCCTAGTACAAATTTATTATAATCCACTCATGTATTATTCGTAGTTGAACTTTCGAATATAAAGAGGAGTGAGAAAGCATATGACATTCATATCATGACGCATGAGACAAATTATAGCAAAAACCCCACAAGCCATATCTAAGGGACGTTTATAGGCATATAGAAGCGACATAACTTGGATACTTCCAACATAATGCAAATAATAATGTGAGTACTTATTGACGGCACTTCTCAATCTTATTTAAGAGAGCCTTAGAAGGTTCAAGCATAAGCATCGGGGGTTTGGAGGAGGTATGCTTCGCCGACCTTTTATATTTCCAAGAATCTCTCTTTGTCCGCCTTAATGTCCTCTTCTTTGAGCTCAACATCGCCCTTGGTGTAGTACTTGCTTGTAAGCTTGTTCTTGCTCCCTCCTTCCGGCGTTGGCTCAAGTTTGACTTCGTGAACAATAGATTCAAACTTCTCCTTCTGATTGATCAAATCAAGGAGTACCTATACGCGAATATCTCCTCATTCGGCTCATCCACGCGATTCTTGACGCCGATAAGCTGACTGCCTGCACCCAATAGGAGATCAGACATAGCATACGTGCATATGCCATAACATATGCTTAAGCTAAAAAGAGAAAAGCGCATTCGTATAGCAAATATTTACCTCTGATAATGTTGATCTGCTTAATGGTTCCGGCCCCTTCATCGCCTTGGATGATGTCAATACTCTTGATGGCTTGAGGGATAAGTTTGGGAATTAGGTTATTGAAGTCCAGAACTAGGGCCTTGAACAATCTTGTCGGAGGAAATGTCGAAATGTATTCATTCGTGTAGCTGAACACGTCCATGATGTTTTTTTTTAAAGGTTGATGATGCTCGAGAAATATGGGCAATGCGATCAAAGAGAGTGGAGTTCATGTGGTTTGTTGAGGTTGGGATAGAAGAGATAGAAAACGAGACGTATTTATGGGGTGGAGGGGGAAGAGCCCACATTTTTCCAAAGTAATTAATGCGTTACGAATCAAAATCTAGGAACCCACAATAACACGTTAATCCAAACTCTATATATCAAAAGAATAGCTTTCAATTTTTCTTTTTTGGGGAAAATATATTTAAATCATAGCAAAAGTATTGTGCTAATTGTACTATATATCACACTAGACACACGAGGATCGCATCAATATATCTATTTATACTATCTATGCTACCCTATAAATGGAGAGATTAGAGGGTTGAGATCTCATAGTCGATAGTAAATGTTTTCATCATCGACAATAATTTATGTGTGAACATTTTCGTGAACAATGAAAATATTTTCTACTCATTCATTTTTGTAAACAATACAAGCAATCATTTTTAAGAAAATATTTTTCAAATTATTTATTTTTCACGAAATAAACGGAGTCTTAAGGGAAAAATCAGGGTTAGTTGGTGTCATTTTTTTACTTTCCAAATTATCCATTTTCTCACGAAGACATCAAATAATAAATGAGGTTAAAGATGTAAAACAACTTCAATCTCTTGTCTATCTTGCACTTACCCATTTGATGCATTGCTTGTGGCACGGTTATGTCTTCCTCTCCCTTATTTACAAGTTGAAACCCAAAATTTTACTTGACAATCAAAATAGAAGGAAAAATTGGTAGATTATTTTTCATCAATAGAATTGGTATAGTAGTCGAGAGAATAACATCAAGTATTTAATTTCAGCATCTATTTATAAGTTTGAATTTTTATTATCAATTCGTTATGATGTTGCATAACAAATAAAACATAATCATGTATGAGCCTAGGGAAAAGTACCAAAAAAGTCCTAGACCTATTGTATTGGTACCAATTCAGTCATAAACCTTTCAATTGGACCAATTTAGTCCTAAACATTTTCACATTGGTACCAATTCAGTCCATTCGGCTAATTTAGGCCCGAAATCGCTCACATATATATCGGCCGTCCTATGTGTCACCGCCAACGCTGATATGGACAATTTTTAATAATTTTTTTTGAATTGTTAATGTTTTTTTCCTTTTTTATTATTTTTTATTTTTTTCCTTCCTTCTCCTTCCTTGGGCCTGTGACCATGGCCGGTGATCAGCCATAGGCGACGGCCAACGAGGGCGTCACGGCCCTCGCCTGCCACAGCAGAGGGTCACCCTTGCCAGTAAGGGCGACGATTGGACCCTCGCGGCCTGGCGGAGGCTACCCTCGCCGACCATGGCCACCTGCCACATGCCCAAGGAAGGAGAAGGAAAGGAAAAAAAAAAAAAAAAAAGGAAAAAAAATTCAAAATTCAAAAAAAAATTATTAAAAATTATTTAAAAATTCCACATCAGCGCCGGCTGTATCAGGTAGGACGGCCAGCATCCACGTCAGTTATTTCTGATCTAAATTGGTCGAATGGACTAAATTGGTACTAATATAAAAATGTTTAGGACTAAATTGGTTCAATTGAAAAGTATATGATTGAATCAGTACCTATGTAATAGGTTTATAACTTTTTTGGTAATTTCCCTCCGAGCCTAGCATGTCCATAACAACTAGTACTACTATTAAGGGAATGATCACCTTTTTGGTGTCTCCGACTAGGAGTGTGCAAAGGAATCGGAAACCGCCCGGAATTGGATCGGAACCGGCAGTTTCCATGGGGACTAGTCTGGTTCCCGGTTCCAGGCGTGAAATTGCTCACCCGCCGACCCAAACTGGACCGGTAGGTACACACAAGTGCACCCACAATTCAAAATGTTAAGAACTCAAATGTGTTTCATGTCATTTACTAGAAAGTTAATTACACTCCTTAAGTAATCAGTTGCCCACTCTATTTAATGTAAAAATGAAGTCGTGACGTCTTGTATTCGATTCCTTAAATTCTTCTTGCCAACGCGATAAAAATTCTCTCTTTTGGTTGTGATAGTTGGAGAACACAATCGAACGGAGGAGATCTTGTTTCACGCCAATGGCGAAAGCGGCGGTGAGACATGAGCGTTGACCGCATCTTGGCATCTTAGCTACTGCATCCCACTCGAAACATGTGAGGGACGGTAAAGAACATGAGGGGTATTTAACAACTTGAATTATTTTGGCGGGGGTTCGATTGGATTATTTCTCATAGTCAGGGCCAAAGGACGATCATATGGAGAGGGCCCTCAGCGACCTTCGTCACAGAGCATTTTCAAGAGCCAATCTAATTGAGTGTTGTATGGACTTTGGAGTTCACGAATCTTATCTCATGGCTTGACTTATCCTACCAAAGGGATTGGAATTGAGGACCGATTCCATGGACTCACCCGGGTCCGCGGTCCGGTTTCAAATTCCAATTTTTCAAAACCGATCCTTAATAGGCGGTCCCTTGTTCAGGGGTGGGAACCGTCCACCTAGACCATGCTCACCCCTATATCTGACTACTACTCAATTCGATTTTATCTAACTCAACATTTTACTATATAAAAAATAAATAAAAATCTCCACTACCTTATAGGTAGGTTACTTCCGTCCGCTCTTTCCCTTTTCAATTTATTCATGCGTGGAAACTGTTCCTATGTCATGTTTTCTCCATGATAGGTCGCATTTGAAATCCTATTTTGGTAGGTGCAATTTTTTCAAACTATAAATCTAGACATAGCGATCACTAGCGTGCTATCAAAACGGCAACGAACAGGTCGGCCATTAAAGTGCCATGACGGCGCGCATAGAGCAGATCGCGCGCTACTTTTCTTTTAGAGTTAATATCATGAAAAACCTCAAATTAGTACACCTGTGACAAATTTATCCAAAACTGATTTTTTGACCACAAAAAACCCCCAACCAATACATTTGTGACAAATTTACCATCCATTAAATTTAATTAATTAAAAAAAACCACAAAATAGTACACCTGTAATAAACGGAGGGTAAAACCAACTATCATGTTTCATTTAACTAAGCAATTTGACAGTAAAATTTAACGTAAACTAACAGATGGTAAATTTATTACAAGTGTACTAGTTTGGGGTTTTTGGTGATCAAAAAATTAGTTTAGGGTAAATTTGTCACAAGTGTACCAGTTTAGGATTTTTTGTATAACCATTTCTTTTAATGCTAAGAAACATTCTTTCTTTCTTTTCGGCGGCGTTCGTTCGACAAATTGGAACTTGCCCCCTGCAGATGGAAAAAAAATGGCAATTGAATAGTCCAACTTTCTTTGAAGCTGCGACCAATTCGTACCAACACATGCAGATCTACTCTGATCAGAGATAGTCAACCTTAAGAACAAGGACGCTTGACCCAAGACAATGTCAGATAAGCAGAGATTTAAGCTTTGCATGCATGAATTAACCCAACGTGACCCCATGTTATAATTGGACTGACGATTTGGACAGGGGCCGCGCGAACGCAGGCCCCCGCTGCCACAAATTATGACATAGGCTCAGCCGCTTTGGGCTGACCTTAGAGTAGCACCCCTCCGCAAAGTGCAATGGAGGTCACTAACATAGGCCATGGACCTTCCTGATCGCCCAACAATCCCGTCCAGGTAAGTACGTCGCAATAGCACGCAAGACTGACCCTTATTCTCTCCCTACCTCCTCTCTCTTCATGCTCAATCCCTATGTGGGACGCAACAGTGTCCTAAGACAACTTCGCCCTGTTGTGTCATTGGGAAAGTCCGATGGCATTTCTCGGTCTCGCCAGGGAATCATTTCAACCCCAGCACTTGCATAACAATTGATGTTTCGTCCTTTCGGACATGTAGGTATTCTGTTGGTTCACCCGAGAAACTACAACTGCTCTTTTTATTGCCATCTACAGCATATACACAGACAACTAAGGAGATATGGTGACCTGTATTTGTTGCAGGATCACCTCATTTGCAGCATCAGCAACTCCGGCTTTTCCACGTATCGCTTCCACTCGTTGCAGAATCTGGCCACCGTAGCTCCGTCCAGGACTCTGTGATCCGCACCCACGTTTACCTGATTCAAGGAACAAGACTTGTGTCAGACAGGATGATTTACTCGTCAAATGATGAGATTTCATGCTGTCCCATTACTTATGTCGCGTGGCCTATTGAATGCAGCTAACCAGATCGAGATGCTATTCTTTGCAAGCAATGCAACATGTTCTTTCTATTCCCTTCTGAAAATTGTTATACTTACAGTCATGATAGATACTGGATACACATCTCCATCATCTGCAAACTGTGGAGCCTTCTGGATCCGCCCAATAGCAATGATGGCAACTTCAGGCAAGTTCAGAAGGGGGGAACCAAACTTCCCACCAATTGCTCCAATGTTGCTTAACGTTATCGTTCCGCCAGATATATCTTCTGGATTGAGCTTGTTAGTCAAGGCAAATTGTTGCAACCGTGACAGCTCCTTTGTTATCTGATCACATCATAAACAAGCGTTAGCTTTAAAGCAGTGGCTTCTTGTTGCCTGTTGGTATGGTTCTTATTAGTAAAAAGAAAACTCCACCATTCAAACCATTTTAAGATTCATCTGTTACTGGGGGAGAGGTGCAGTTCAATTAAGCGGCAGTGTTTCATCTAAATGTTATAGTGCATGAGCAATTCTAGCAACTGGATGTGGGCTTAGATATCGAAAGAGATAAATGCTGGCAAGAAACATTTGTTGAGGACTTCTTTTATGTGCTCTGCATGAACAACATCAAACAGATTGGAATCTGGATTACAAAAAGAAAGGTCACTCACTCGTCATGTTGTCTCCTCAATTTTCTCGTCATTAATTTTTCACAATAAAGAAGTGACAAACTTCCAGATAATTGGAAATAAATAATTTAATAATTGAATGAAGAGAGGTAACATACAACATCACTTATGTGAATATACTAAAACTAACCTCCAAGATAGACAGAGACTGAACATTTTTAATGTTTGGTACAACAAGACCGTTTGGAGTAGCCATTGCAATTCCTATATTGTGTGAACCTGCAGGAAAGAACATTCAGTTTTTCTTGTAATTCTAAGAAAACCAGAAACAAATCGCTCAATCAAGACTAATTTCTAGCATTCACAGGGTCAAGTCAAACTAGAAATCCCCATGCAAAAGATCAGCTAACCTTTAAGGATGACTTCAAATAATTCCTCAGTGAAGCAACTGTTCATAATGGGATATTTGCTTAAAGCCATTGAAAGTGCCTTTATCAACAACGGTAGAAAAGTGTGCTTGACATCTGGATCTGTGTTATTGTCCTGGAAAGATGCTTTAAGCTCCACCAGAGCATCACAGTTTATCTCTTCCACATAATGAAAATGGGGTACTTTTGCAGCCAAGGACATTGATTTGACCATTGCTCGCTGGAATCCCCTGAAGGACACGTTAGAGCTACTCAGTTTAAATAAACTTTACTGAGCTACTAAAAGAACCTCATTCCGCCCAAATTCTTCACTCAAGAATGCTGAACAACAAGAGGGGAAGACAAAAACAGTAACAGATGAATCTAACAAATTAAGCATTATCTAGAATTTTAGGCAGCCCAGCAGTTAATTTTGTTTAATCCTTTATCGTTGCTTTACAGAGTAAATAATGTCAAAAAGTCAAGCAGAACTTCGCGAAGAAAGCTGCACCTGGACAATGGAAATAACCAGATCATCTACCTGAAACAAATGATTAAATTACGCAACCAAGTTAAGGAGGCTTATCTATGAGATCTTATCAGAGATCTATAAGCTTACATATACTATTCACACATAACAATCTAACTGAGGAAAATTAGCCCTGATCGATCCCAAATTCATTTGTAGAAAATCCAGGGCATGGCAATACCCCTGGAAAGAGACAGAAACAGTGAAAACATTATCAATACCACAGTTTCCGTGACTAACTCACATTTGTGATGCTAAATCAAAGATTACCTCAAGGGAATCGTTTCATCATTGTAATGCCATCCAGATTTAGCTGATACATTTTGGCGAGTCTGTGCCCCTCCCAAAAACTGATCCTCGTGATCAGTACCCAGAGAGGCAGAACTACCTTCCATAATTCTTTTGTCAGTAGCATATCTAAGAACATCTTCCTTTAGCACTCTGCCATCTGTTCCAGTACCATGCACATCAGTTATGTCTATGCCATATTCTTTGGCAAGACCTCGAACTGCTGGTGTTGACAGGACTCCACATTTTTTGCTTTTTATCATCTCAGAAGTTGGAGAATTGACATTTTCTAAACGATCACAAGCCTCCATCAGAAGATGTGGCTCCTCAACAGCCATCTTTAGAAGAGTCTCTCCAACCTACAGTTAGCAAACTTTAAAGCATAAAAACTAGGTAGAGTGCCTTCCTGTAGATTACAGATAAAAGCTAACTCAGAAAACGGAGGAACAAATCTTTAATAACAAAGGCATCCCTAAAATATTAATATAATCTAAATGAACTCAGATTAATGCTAAGATCTACACTTCGCCTATTTCTCAAATTCCTGATGCCTATATGCTTGTCAAGGATGTGTAGTCTCAATAACATCCTATGAATGCAATGCTGATCATGTAGGTTTGACATGTGATTCCTTCAAATATGTAATGTTATTTTAAAAGTTGACATGCCATTCTTTCCAAGTTCTGTAACAACAATTTCGTTCCGTATCTCCACAATGATCCTTTTTATCCGTTTCCTCTCTATGTTTTTAATGCTTTACCAGATAATAACTCTGGATTAACAATCACGTGCAAAACACAGGCCTGGGCTCCAGAAGAAAACAACATATTGGCTAATTCTTACCTTCACTATATCACCAGGAACGTGATTGATATGGGCAACTTTTCCTTTGTACCGACTTGTTATTTCTATGGTCGCTTTGTCACTCTGAACTTCACAGAGTGGTTGGAATTCTTCGATCAGATCCCCCTGCCAGAATAAAATGTCAATTCCTAAATATCGCAACTCATTTTTCGCATTTTATATCTCCATACGCGTGTGTGCCTGTGGGTGAACAGAGGTAAGACGCTCGTTAATACAGCGTACTTCCGTGATTCGGTTAAACATCAGTATTTGCAGAAATCACTCATCTATACCAATCTACCTAGCAAGAGAACAAATGTTCTTCCCTTTATCAGCACGTAGCTACAACAACAATCTTTGAAGACTAACAATTCCGCGGCAACGCTTCATCTATGGCTAGACAAGTTCTGCTCGACAAGTGTACTCATCTCCAAATGCACACAGAGATAGCAGAGTAAAGATTCAAAGCTAGGCTTCACGGACTCACCTCTTGAACAAACCATTTGAGAAGCTCGCACTCGGCGATGCCTTCGCCTGTCTGTGCCAACGGCACATCGACCATTCCAGCCACAGGAACATCCCTCAACGCATCGCTCGACAAGCCACGCGACTTCATTCCACAGAAATCTTCGAACTACACAACCGAAGCAGAAAAGAACAACTCAAAAACCATCGAAAACAATCGATTTCGGTAATCACCGCACCTCAAACCAGAATTCACCGACACTCTTCCGTCGCCCACACAAAAGAATCCTCACACGTCGCCGCAACGACCGAACTCAGAGAAACTAAGAATCTCGAGAAAAACCACACGCCGGCGTGCCGGAGATAAGAAACTCACTCGGGCTCCAAGACCGCTGGAGCGAAACGCCGCGGCCGCGAGCGGAGAAGAGCGGCCCGGCTTCGCGCCGCCGCCCCGAGCCGGAGGCCCCCCGACCTCCGGCGCCGGACATGGAACCTGACGGGCGACCGGGATCGGCCACCGCCGGCGGCAACTCCGGCGCAGGTCGTGCCAAGCTCTCCGGACGATCATCGCCGTCCCCCGTCGCCGATCGGGACGTTCCGGCCGGGATCCGATGCTGTCAGGGAGCGAGCGGGAGACGGAATATTCGGTTTTGGTCGGACTTGAGGTTGGCAAGGTTGGCCTCGCGGTAGATGAGGAAGATTAGTTTTTTATGGCACTGTCTTCTGCGGGCTGCGAAGAGTGTAAGACCAGAACATGGGAAGGGATGCTCGATATGTGTCTGACGTTCGCATGACCTGGCTGTCTGTATCTGCCACGTCATTAACATTCTATGATCGTTGGATAATCTTTCCTTTCCTAGGTAGACTTTCGAGGAAATTCCAAATCACGGCGTAAAGTGACCTTATTTCAATTTAAATAAGGGCACGGAGCATCGCTTATTTTCTCAAATAAGGCCATGCAGCGGATCTTGTTTTAAATAAAGACATGAAGTGATTAAAATAGTTTCAAAGAAAAGCCCGACTTTCAGTTGATCATGGGCATTTTCGTCATTTACCCTTTTTGGTTTATTTTTTTCCTTTTTTTCTTTCTTTTTTCTTTTTTTTTCCTTTTTTCTCTCTTTTTGCCCTTTTACTGGTTTCTTCATTCTTCTTCGCCGGTGGCGGTCTCAAGCGATGGCTGGCCACCAGCGATGCCCAAAGAGGGCTAAGCGAGGGGCGAAGGGCCAGTGGCCAAAGAAAAATAAGAAAAAAGAAAATAAAAAAATAATTTAAAATTAAAATTATTTTTGAACGAAAATGCCTTTGATTGGCTAGAATAAAGCCGGTTGGCGACTGGCGAGGTCAAACCCTTATTTGAGATTGAAATGTCCACTTTAAGCCCTTATTTGTAATTTTCCCTAGACTTTTTCTTTTGGTCTATTCTTTCGTTGTTAAACTTAAAATGCGGATTTTATGAACCTTGATGCTTTCTATTATCGTTAAAGAAGACGAGGGTGTTGACCAAAAAAAAAAAAGAAGACGAGGGTATTTCGGGCCCTTATTTTGGAATCTGTTGCTTTGTACATATACCAATTCGGTTCTAAAAGGATTTACGAGCAAATTAACCAAATTAAAAGGTTTAAAACTGAATTGACATCCGCACAATAAGTTCATAACTTTTTTTGTAATTACGATATTCTTTTGGGAAGGTTGTCCCTTAATGTGGGGAAAATTACCAAAATAGTCATAAACTTATTGCAATTATGTCAATTCAGTCGTAATCCCTTTTTTGTGCCAATTCAGTCCTAAACCTTTTGCATTTATGCCAATTCAATCCATCCGGCCAATTTTGGCAGGCTGGTGCTGACGTGGACGCCGTCCGACCAACGCTAACGTGGCAAAAAAATTATTTTTTCCAAATATTTTTTTTTATTAATTTTTAATTTTTTTCTTTTTTTTTCTTTTTTTTTTCTCCTTCATCTTCTTCAACCTCCAGCCAGTCGTCGGACCTGCGACCGGCCAGAGACTTGGGCGGCGAGGTCGGCCCCGCTGGCTGCTGGCGAGGTCTTGTCCTCGCCAGTCACTTCGAGCGAGGCTGACCTAGCCAATTGCCGACAAGGACGAGGACGAGCCCTCGCCAGCGACCGGCAAGGGTGAGCCTCACCAGATCTAACAAGGTCTTGTCCTTGCCGTCGCTGGCCAAGTCGAGCGAGGCCGTCCTCGCTGTCGCTAGTTAAGGCTCGTCCTTGTCAGCAACTGATGAGGTCGGCCTCACTCGAAGCGACTGGTGAGGACAAGACCTCGCCAGATTTGGCGAGGCTCGCCCTTGCCGGCCCTAGCTCCTGGCCTGTCCGGCTAGAGGTTGAAGAAGATGAAGGAGAAAAAAAAAAGAAAAAAAATTTAAAAAAAATTTACCACGTCAGCGTTGGCCTGACAGCCGGCATCACCGGCTGATTAAAATTGGCTAGATGGACTGAATTGGCACAAATGCAAAATGTTTAAGACTGAATTAGTACAATTACAATGGATTTAGGATTATTTTGGTAATTTTCCCCTTAATGCGTGTACGGGGCAATTGGAAAGGAAAAAAAAAGCACTTCTTTGTGCATGTCTATTGGGGGTTCTTGGGAGGGCACATACAATAATCTAGACACCAAGTTGGATTAGAGAGTATAAATCTCCGAATACTCTGTATCGTTTCAACTTTTATTTCGTAGTCAGGTGATATTCGAGCAGACTTTTTTCGATGATTGCGTGTTGTTGCAGCTGACAGACCTAGTGGTCTCGTTTCTCAGGTAACCCTTGCGATGGTGGCGGTGGCGGCATGAGATTTCGTCATCGTCGTCATCTCTCTCTCTCCTCCCTTTCGCTCTCTCTCTCTCTCTCAGGCAAACATCATAACAGTGGTTTTGCCTTGGATAGGCCTGCATGATGAGTACCGACCCAAACTAAGGGCCATGCAGGCCCAAAAAGCTATATGAAGCCCAATAACGAGTCGGAGTTGAGTCCACAGGCCCTGAAGACGTACGTAAACACTGAACATACAAAAGTCAAAATAGCTTCACATGGTTTTACCAACCAAAGAAAAAGGAGGAGCTCCCCCACTCATTTCTACAGAGCACTTCTTGACTAGCCTATCGTGAAGCGGACTAGAGGAAACATCCCACCTTTTTATTACGGGATAACGCGAGCTTATCCTGACTTTTTATTCACCGAATCCTGAAAGAACATGATTGAGAAATTGCCGCAGCCGTTTGCATCGAGCAAGACTTTACCCACAAGATGATTTCCGTGGCCCTCAAGATTACTTTGAACGAGAGACGTTAATTTCGATTCAAACGCTAGAAGGATGGTAACCGAATACCATATATCCAAACACAATCAAATCCGATCAGAGTAAAGAGCGCGATGAATACGGTCAATCATTCCATGGTTCAAAATGTATGATTCGGTTTCATTGGACGGTAACAAATTTATTCCTCTAATCACCTTAATGGTGATCTTCCTTCACCATTTGCTCTCCATCCATGGTGAAGTGGGAATCTACGAACGTGTTTCCCCATTCATGCAAGACAAACACGATTGAACTGCACATCCACATCACCATCATTCTACTACGAGCATATACGCACATTCATCACGTTCCTCGTTATAAACGTGCGAACTATCGCTTTGTCCATCCATTTCATCTTCACTTCCTTCCTCGAAACACTTTGGATTTTCATATGCTTTTTGCGAAAAGTACAATGCATCGCAAAGGGGGGAGTGAGCATATTTGCTAGATTAAGTTAAAGGCGTGTTCGTCTCACATGCCCACGCATGTGCTCTGGTATATAGCCCCTTCCTTGACACTTGACAGATCCGGGAAGCATCTCTAGCTAGCTAGCAGTAGTTGAGAATATGCCCTTTCAATCCTCAGCTGGAAGGGTTGCTTTCCATGCGTCTAAACTGGAAAGAAAAATGATGGGTCGTGGAGTCAAGATCAGCTCGAAAACGACGTGATCCCACTGGTTCTCTCTCCTTCTGCAGTAATTGATGTTTAAATTGCTTATAAAGATGGGTTTACGGAAGCACAG
Organism: Syzygium oleosum; assembly: GCF_021117445.2. Taxonomy (NCBI): domain Eukaryota; kingdom Viridiplantae; phylum Streptophyta; class Magnoliopsida; order Myrtales; family Myrtaceae; genus Syzygium; species Syzygium oleosum. The sequence continues at coordinate 12,750,916 of NW_026607490.1, forward strand.
ACAAAGGATATGGCTAAACTGCAATGCGCTAGCAAGTGTTCTGAACTTTCGAAGATACAAAGTACATGAATGAAATGTCTGTGTTCGACATGTCTGTGAAATGATACAGTACCTGTATACTACTAACTTATCGTATTTCGTTTTTTCGATTCTTCGAGGCAGTTTCTGTTCATCCTCTAGATGTTAGCTGAGTGATTCAGTACTTGGTTCAAATATGGTGGATCCATGTTCAAATCGCGACGTTTATCATTCAATGAAACCTCGAGGACATGCCCACTATCCCGTGCTGGAGTACTTTTGCTCAATGCACATGGATGGATAGGACGGTTTGTGTGCTTTCCCAAAAAATAAGTCCTGTTGATGGTTTTGGACATCTGTAAAGAAAACATTTTTTCTCTTCATTACGTAGTAAATGTCCAAGCTCTGTAGCAAAAGCCAAACACATTGAATTGGGATCATTCACATCCTCAATTGATGTTGATGCGCAATGTACTGTGCCAAGAATATCTTGAGACGATTTAAATGGTAGCACACTTTAACAATGAGTGATTAAAAGTCAGATACCCCCATGTTATCCCGGGAAAAATGGTGTAAGGACCATCAAACAAATTAGTTTTTTAACAACTTATGACTCATCATATATAAGATCAACCGATCTCAAGGATGCATTTGTTTCACAGAAAATTTCGTGATATAGAAAAATATTTTCATGAAAATCATTTTCAAGAAAATTATTTAGTTTTCATTTGTTTTGTGGTTTAAGAAAAGCGGTTTCATTCTTACTAGAAAGAGAAGTTGTTTTCCCCTAAAACTTCTTATTTTTAGTTCATAGAAAATATTTTCCGTAAATCGATTAGCTTTTCATTATCCAAACACCAGAAAGTTGGAAAACAAATTTCCAAAAATAGTTTTCCTTCAAGGAAATGGATCGTTAGTTCTATTCTTATATACCAAGATTGTAAATGGTGGAATGGTGAGCAGCATCAACTCGTTGATTCTTGTTGTTGTTGGGTGTGTGCTTTTTCTTTTCTTTTTTGACAAGATTAAGGATGAGCAAAATAGGTAGATGTAAACACTATTAGCATGGCAAGTTGATGAGACCAGACAATGTGGACGATGTCTTTGAGCATTGACGGAGATGCTCCCCCACTAACGTTTTCCGATTGTTGGGAGGAGACCATCACACTTTGTATCCAAATAAAACAAAGTAAGTTGACCAAGTAGTGTACGATGTGATCATAGTGCTATATCTAGTAAGAAATGTCAAGCTCATGGACCCACCAGAAACCCTAATTTGATTCAGTACATCTTTGTAATCATCTCATGTTCTTGACCAGCTCATGGTTGATGACTTATTTAGACTATACCCGTTGGCTATGAAACATTTGCCTTTCTAACAGGAAGAGAGTGGCTATATATGGGAGTGGGGCAGTGGCACTTAATGTTAGGGGAGACGTATGTAGGTTAACAATTTTTAGTCAAATTATAAATAGGATTCTTGATCATCTGTCGGCGACATTACTTTTGATTCTCGTTATGTCTCTCTAATAACATTAGAGAGCGGCAAACATGTTCACGAAATCCAACTGCACGTATCCGACGTGCCATATGAATGATCGACAATTTCTAGATGCGCGTGCTTGTGTACACAAATTCTTACACCCGAACATTTTTTGCTATCGATATCAATGGAAAGCTCGAGATACTCAAGAGGAAGGGGGAAAAAGTTTAATGGGGGTGGTCGATTAGATATTAGTCAATAATGGAAGGATTGAGCTTTAGACTACTTGATGATCCATGCTCTGTCATTGGTTGGGGGAGAATGGTTGTTTGATGTTTTCTTTCCTCCTCCTTTTTTTGTGTTTTTGGATTCGTGGTGGTTTGAGCTATTCTTGCTTGCTATAGGTGAGACCGACCTTGGGACCAATGATAAAAGCTTATTAACAAATCTAAATCAAATGCAAAGGAGATGTTACCGTTGACCAGCTCCTCTCGTCATGATGAGAAGCTAAAGGCTAGTGTTGCTATCACAAGAATGACCCGTTCATATTATCATGAGATCTTTTCCCTACTTTGCCTTGTATATCAAGTCAAGTTTTCCAGTGTGCACAGAAGAATGTTATCCAGAGCAGTGCATTTCCCGTCAATTTATCGATACGAAAGCATGTCTATTACTTTAACAGGCGTGCTTCACACGAATCGTCACGGTGTCTCAAGACATTTGAAGAGATATCCGAGATGGTCCGTTATGTACTAAGTGCATGTCGATTCGTATAACACGCTCAGGTAAAGAGATTATATGAAATCAAATGGGGAGAACAATAGAATGAAGCCGGGCATAATGATTGTTTGACGAGGATAGAATGGCTTTTAGATTAGTTGGTGTAACTAGACGCACATGCATGTGGCTCCATTCAAGTGTGACAGGCCAAGGATTTTCAAGTTAGCATTGATTACTTAGGTCATTATGGAGAGAGAGAGAGAGAGAGAGAGGACTTCCATCATCAGTAAAACTAGCTTTTCCACAGTAGAACTAGGGTTAGGAAGGAATATACCATGAAATATTACCATGTGACGGTTCAAATGTTTTAAAACTCCTATTGGATAGGCAGCCGTCCAAAATCTTTGACTGAAGTGTTGAAACGGCTTTTTCCAACATGCAGTTCAAACTCAAAAGCGTGATGAGCTATAGAACCATGACATTACAGAATCAAGAGACCTAGAACAGTCACATAAGTGCAGGTGCAGCTTTTGAGATTTTCGCTATTGTTAACACCAGACCACGCTGAAAAGTTCAGAAGTGCAGGGCAAGATATCATCTTGCAAATCAATTGAAAAGGCAAGAAAGAAAGAAAAGACTTCCACGTGCTTGGTTTTTTTTTTTTTTTAATAAAACAAAGCGAAAGGGCTCTTTGCTTGTGATCTAATTAACCAAAAATTGCTTGATTTGTAGGTTGATGTGAATGCAGAGCAATAGACCCTCCTCCCACTTCCTGCTTATTGTTTAGAGGCCCTACGCAAGAGTGGGGAAATATCTCACTTTAGCAAAATGTTTCGCGCTTTCCTATGATGATAATGTGATTATATTCACGATTTGCCCATATAGTCAAGACTCATTGAGTTTCGCAACGCATGATATGTTCGGAAAATTGGCCATATCGTCATGATCAAAAGAAACCCACTAATCAGGACGATCAATCTCCTCTTAATATAGACTCAAGATTCTCTCTTTCTTCTAGATCAAGCCATCACTTAACTTGAAGTAATGACACTCGCACGAGGACCCTAACCCACGATCATCAATATGAATTCGTTTTTGCTTTGATAGGTTTTGTTCACCACATCATATAATATGATACGTTTCCAATGGATAAGGGTTGGCATATCCTAAAAGTCAAATTGTAGTTTTTGGTACTTCTACCAAAACAAAGAGAGAAAGAAGTGCTTGTAAAATTGATCATCCAGTTCAAGTGCCTTTCATACACTTATGGAAAAGAAACACATGGGGGGATATCTTAGAAGCTTACGGTGGAGCACATGCCTTACAGTTGTCCTCAGTCACCATATACATAAGAGAAAAGGAACCTTGAGAGATGCATCGAAACAACTGACATGTTCCCTCACATGATCATACCAGTTTTAGTAATACAGCATGTGTGTGCTATCGATATTTTTTTTTCAATAGATGCCCGTTGATGCTGGAAAAATGACAAGCCAAGATTTGAAGTGGCGGAACGTGGATGACTCTGCTCTTATCACCTTAGTTTAAAACGATCCATGATGCTCGTCTTTGGACGAGTCGTGTTAACTCGTTATTTATTGATTGGGCAAATCGAGAGATTTTGAATATGTTTTGGTTTTGCAAGAGCTGGTAGGCATACAAGTGGCCGTCTAATTGCACATTAAATTCTGGATTATGGGTCGTTTCTTATGGCTGGTGTATGTCCCATTATATCTTCAATTAGGATTGATTGTTAAAAGGGTCTGATTATATTATGGAGGACTCTGTCTCTGTAGAGAGAGAGAGAGAGAGAGGAAGCACAGATGATAAGTTGCTGTGCTCAGCCACTAGACCACCACCATGCATTGCCACCTTATAAAAACCAAGATGATATCTCGATTGTTCCTAACAACGACAGAAACCTCCTGCACAATACTGCTCTCCTTGCTACTTCACTCTCTCCGACAACACAGAAACACCAGACAAGAACAGAGAAAAGTGTGCCAAACAGAAACCCGAAGAAAAGTATGGTTGAAGCAGAACAGGATAAAAAATATCCAACAGTGCCCGAGGTATATACGAATGACCCTTATGAAATCCTTGAAATTTTATTATGTCAGAACTCTGCTATGTTAAGCCTATGCTTGTTCTTGAATCTTCTTGTTCTTGACTTGTTTAACAGGCAGTGGAGGAGCTGAAGAGAATGGCAGACATTGGTATCCCAATTCTGGCAGTGAGCATAGTGAATTATCTCAAGAACATGGTCTTGGTGGCCTCCATCGGGAGGCTCGGGAGCCTCGAGCTGGCGGGGGGCGCGCTGGCCATCGGCTTCACCAACATAACCGGCTACTCCGTCCTCTCGGGCCTCGCCATGGGGATGGAGCCCTTGTGCAGCCAGGCTTTTGGTTCCAACAACTTGTCCCTAGTCCACTCGACCTTACGAAGGACAATCCTCATGCTCTTGCTTGCCTCCATCCCGATTGGGTTCCTGTGGGTCAACCTCGAGTCCCTCATGCTCATCCTCAACCAAAGCCCTGACATCGCGCGGGTCGCCGGCCTCTTCTGCCGCTTCGCACTGCCCGATCTTGTGGCCAATAGCCTTCTCCATCCATCTCGTATCTATCTCCGAAGCAAAGGGACCACACGGCCACTAATGTGGTGCTCCTTACTAGCTATTCTTGTGCACGTTCCTCTAACCATCTTCTTGGCCTTCACTTTGGATCTTGGCATCCCCGGCATCGCTATCTCGAACTTCGCTACCAATTTCAACACCCTCATTTTTCTTCTTCTATTCATGCTCTACACTAGGACTAGGACCATCACTCCCAATGAGGAGGAGATTGATATGAAAGTTTTATTAACATCATCCCGCCCGTGGCCAATCTCTTTAGGTACCTCTAATGCCTCACTAAAAAAGGAATGGAAGCAACTACTCAGCCTCGCCATTCCTAGCTGTTTAGGAGTTTGCTTGGAGTGGTGGTGGTATGAGCTCATGACCATTCTAGCCGGCTATCTTCCTCGCCCCCGCGTCGCTCTCGCGACCGCCGCAATCGTAATCCAAACCACCTCGCTCCTCTACTCGCTACCGACCGCTTTGAGCGCCTCGGTCTCGAGCAGGGTCGGGAACGAGCTCGGAGCGGGACGGGCATATAGGGCACGCTTGGCGACCATTACTGCCCTAGGATTGGCATTGGTGGCTTCACTATTTGGGTTACTATGGACAACCTTAGGTAGGAGAGCTTGGGGAACAGTGTTCACGAGTGATAGTGAGGTGCTAGAGCTGACCATGGTTGTGCTGCCATTAATAGGACTGTGTGAGCTTGCAAATTGTCCACAAACCACAAGCTGTGGGGTTCTTAGAGGGAGTGCAAGGCCTGGCGTTGGGGCAGCCATCAACTTCTGCTCTTTTTACCTAGTGGGTGCACCAGTGGCCATGGTCTTGGCCTTTGTGTGGGGATTGGGGTTTTTGGGCCTTTGTTATGGGCTTTTGGCAGCTCAGATTGCTTGCGTGGCCTCAATGTTGTTGGTGATATACAAGACTGATTGGGAGAGGGAGTCGACGAAGGCCTCGGACTTGGTGGGAGAGGCTTGTGATTTTGCACAACATGAAGCCCAAATTGTTTAAGTTTGAAGAAAGGTGTTGGTTTCTGAAAGTAGTAGATTCCAAAAGGTGATAAAAAAAAAGAAGAGGAAGAAGACTGTTGAAGAAACTCTTATCTGATGCAGTGTAGAAGCCAAGGAAAACTCAAAGACAACACTTTTGACCCAATTTTTTTTTTCAATTATTATCGTTTATAAATTGTAATTGCTTGTCTCTGTTTTTGGTCCTTCTTTATAAGGGAGGGATTGGATGGACTTGGGTCTTATTGTGGAGGGGGATCTCTGGGTAGCTTTGTATTATGTTGGTAGCAACTGATATTCCATTAATTACAGAAGAGATCACATATTGTCACATCATGCAAATGTATCTTCCCTATCTCCCCATGCTTTTGAGTTTTGCCTAGTATCTATCATCTATGCTATTGAAGGAAAATTAGCTTTTTGTCTCACTCACATATTTCCAAAAATTTTCTTCACATCGCATCCTTAACCAACCAAGTAATCACCGCTTACAATTTATCTATGCGTAACCACCTATATGCATAGCTTGTGCCTTAACCCTGGTATTTTATGAAGGTAGAATCAATCATATTACACGAGAAATAGTCATCTAGTCTTAGTATAATAGAATAAGAACCCATTCGGCCTAATTTGAAACATGTACGAGTGTATCATTCTTAGGTCCCTCGGGGTCACATAAGCCCCCTAAAGTCCGGTAAAACTCTAAAAGGCAAACAACATGAAGCTTAATCAATCAGAGTTATTCACATTCAACAATAAGGAATATTGGCGAGTAGCAATGATAACAAGGACGACGTGATTGGTAGCTTGGGTTGTTGTCACGTGTAAACTAACAAGGGAAGTTATCGGGTATTCCCCCCGGCTTTCGTTAGCCCGCTTTACATGAACGGTCAGATGCGCTCAGGCTCACGTACGATCCACGCGATCCAACTGTTCGTGTAAGGCGGGCCAACGTAAACCGGGAGTAGCCAAAGAAAGAAAACTCCTTAGGGCCCTTTCGAGTCTGCCTTTGACAGGGACTGTTTATTATGGATAGCAACCAAAACACAAAACAAAACAAAACAAAAAATCCTACAGCATAGGATCTCGACAGGTCATGATATGACAAGAAGCCATGCCACGTCACGTCCTCTTCAACATGGGGGCCCACAAAGCCCATAAAAAGCTCTAATTGGGGCCTGGAAATTGGGCCCATAAATGAAATCTGGGCCCTCTCCATATTTTTCCGTTTTCAGCCCCCATCTAGGATGAGAGGCGTCGCCGTTGGATCATTAGAAGCCATCGTCATCAATCAACGGTTCTCGTTAGACACGGCAATCTCCGCCTCCGTTTTGTATTTTTGTTTCTGTTTTTTTTTTCCTTCACGTTATCAATCTTTTATGAAAAACAACACAAATTATCTCTAAATTTCTTTTAACTTTTTTAATTTATTCAATGCGATTTCTAAACATTGGTCAAATATACAATGTTGTCCCTAAACTTTTAATTTATTCAATGAGTGCATGAACTTTAATTCAATATTCAATGCGATCTTTGACTTTTAAAACATTTTCATATAACTTAAGAACTATATCGAACAATTTATCAATAATTTAGGGGTCATATTAAACAAATAAAAAAATTAGGGATGACGTTACATATCGATAGTACAAACAAAATGTTCAAGGACAACATCGCACATTGGATTGGAATCAACGAATCTTTTATGCTATTATCTCGTTGTGGCATGAAGAGTGGTACGAAGGACAACAACAGCACGGGGGCAAAAGGCGACACGTCCGGTACCGCGTCCCGAGTGATGTTGATTTAGATCGCAATGACCGGAAGTGTTTGCTAATCACTGAATATTTTCTCCTCGAGCGAAGGGCCAAACATCGGGCACGCATTAACCTACACAGTCGTGTCAATCCATATCTCTTCAATGAATCGCGCCAACTCATCGTCCCTCTCCTCCTTTTCTATTTTCTTTTTCTTTTTTTAAAATTTGTTTTTAATTTTAATTTTAATTTAGATCATTTTTTGGGACATACTCGGTTCGATGTTCCTCGTACTATGCTAGCCCGATCTAGCTACGCCATCGACCTAATCTGTCTTCTCCGTCCAACCGAGGGTACGCTCTGCTGTTGGATTCCCCAATTTCATCCATGACCTGTTCGCCGATGTGGGATTGAACGTGCATGCATTAGGCTGTCCGTTTCAGCATCGATCCTAACGCGTGCGCGCATCGTGGATTTCCATCTTTACATTACTACTATCTTGGTCCATGTCCGGACCTCGGAATACCGAGATGTAAAATAAATAGAGGGTCTCTCCAGGGAAGAAAAAGATTTGAAGGTGTTGACACTCAAAATTACCCATGGTGGGAGCGGGCTGGTTACAAGTCACAAAAAATATAAAGTACAGCCCACATGGCATAAATCCATAAAAGGGCGTGAGTCAGGCCCAGAAGCATTGAGAAGACTTGAGGTAAATATCGACGGGACACGTCATGGAAGTGTCGACAAGTCCGAAATCACGAACTTTGCACGTGACACCAACGAATTCAAGATCACAAGCTTTTCACGAGATGTCGACAAATTCAAGATCACGAGTTTTGCACGTGACGTCGACAAGTCCAAAATAACAAGTTTTGCACGTGGTCTGAAATCATGGTGACACGTGGCGAAAAATCCATTTACACGTGTCAGAAAGTAAAGATATGACCGTGGGCGTGAAGATCAAGAAAGTTAAAGAATGGCACTTAGAAAATAGCAAGAAACAAAGAGACACGTGGAAGAAAATCAGCTATTACGTGATGCCCAAGGAGCGTAAGCAACATCGATAAGTCAGGAAGCGGTTAAAGCGCGAAACGTAAGGAAGTGGAAAACGACTTTCAAGGAGAAGTGTTCGGTCAACAGTTATCAAGCTGCTCTATAAATACTCAAGGATTTCCAACGTAGAAAGGACCTCTTCGAGAAAATAACACAACACATCTTTTATCTAGCTTTTATTCTTAGCGCATTAGGAGTAGTTTTAGTTGCAACCTTCAGATTCTGTGTCGTAGATTCAATTCCGACGAGGGTCTTTATCGGGTTCAGCATTGTTGATTAAATTTCAATGTTGTGCCACTAGTTCAGCGTCGTCGATTAAATTCTGGCGTTGTGTTTGGAATATAGCTGTTGATTAGATTCCAGCCATATTCTCTCAAGTTACGTCATTGATTAAATTCTGGCGTACTTTGAATGGTAATGTCGCATATTAGTTGTGTCGTTGATTAGATTCCAACATAGCTTAATTTCAACATTTGCAAGTTGTTGTTTCATTGTTAGTATTGTCGAGTTGGCATCATATCGAGTCAGGGTGTAAAATCTAAATTGGGATTAATAAACGCATTTGACATTCTCTGTCCAAGCTTGACTCAAGACCCTAGTCTCCCTTAATAAAATCTGAAACGCAGCGTTCGGTGAAAGATTTTCAACGGAGTAAAAACCGGCGAAACATCTTTTTGGCACGCCCGGTGGGACTATTATTGAGTTAAGTTGAGAGAGTGCTATGCCACGCACCCGGAGTAGAACCAACTCGGATAATACTACTAACGAACAAACTGCATCGATGACGGAAGATAATACTCGTGCTGAGACATCATCCGCTCAACTTCTTCATACCGAGGTTGCTAATCAATCTCGAGAGGAGGTCGCAAATATGTCGAGGCAGCTTATTGAAGATAGAAGGCAAACTGAGCTCATACCAGTTGCACTTTCTACCATGAGGCGGACTATTGAAGAAACTCAGAACGAGTTCGCTGATTATGTGGTAAAGCGTATGACTGAAGTGGTTAGGCCTTTGATCATTAACATTTATCATGAATGCACGCAAGATCAACATGGAGGGTCCATCGCACCGACCCAACTGAGAATAGCGTCTCCATTAGCATTAGGGGGTCCTGCAATACAGTTTGGAACAATGATGCAAACTACGTCTACGATCCCACCCATTCGAATATTACCAAGGGGCAAAACCTTGCCAATAGCACCCAGCGAAGAATTACCGCACGCTAGCGCGGACCTAAATGGAGGAATTGCTCGACAATCGGTGATCGATGAAAACCTCCAAAGAGGACATCAGGTTGCTCAGGTACAAGGCCTCCCTGTGATCCAGGTAAATCCTCCACCTGTAGTCCTAGATGTTCAGAATCTTGCAACACCTTTGTCTAGGGGCCAAGAACAGATCCAACAGATAAACATTTAACCACAATGTCATCCACCCCAACCTCCAGTGCCTAACGTAAATCAGCATTTTCCACCCCCTATGGGTCCAAATGTTGAAGCCCAGCAACCATTGCCAGCACAGTTAAACCCATCAATCAACCCACATATGATTGCTCACAACGTGTCACAGCTAATGCAGCCACCACCTCAACAACAGCCACAGTTACCACAGTAGCCATTCTACCAATTGCCTCATCAAAATCTGAACCAGTCATTACCACCTAATTATGTTGTAGCTCCTGCGCCCGTCGTGGGTCAAGTACGAAATCCATTAGTAGTGGACCCCGTGATGAGGGGATTTGGCCATAATATGGGATACCTCCCAAACATTTATAAAAATCATATCCTGATTGGATGGATACTATACCATATCCAAGGGGTTTTAAAATACCAGAATTTACATTGTTCATTGGAGAGGAACATCAGTCCACTTTTGAACATGTTAATCGTTTTCTGGCTCAATGTGGTGATGCGGCTCATGCTGATTATTGGAAGCTGAGGTTATTTCCCTTATCCTTGTCAAAAACCGCGTTTACATGGTATACCGCTTTACCTGCAAATTCGGTTACATCATGGGAACAAATGGAAAGGTTATTTCATTGCCAATTTCAAAGGGATGTACCAGATTTGTCGGTGGCTGATCTCTCGATCATGAGACAGTTAGCTAACGAATCTGTCGATCAGTTCATTTCCAAATTTAAAAGGGCAAGGAATAAGTGTTTAGTCCCTTTACCTGAAAAGACTTTTGCGGATCTCGCTTTTAATGGACTGAAGTTTGAAATCCGAGAAAGAATGGTTGGACAACCATATTCAGATCTATTCCAGTTGTCAACCATAGCTACTAAGCATGAAAGTCTCCTTCAGGAAAAAGACAAAAGGTATGGTCGACGGGGTGAAGTTCGTTGGGCTGATGCTGACGAGAGCAAGAATGAAACTGAATCAGCAGATATAGAAGATGTGGCTCTCACTAAAATGGTGATTGATAAGCCATACATCTGCCAGGCTCTAAAGCCAGCAAGGGTTAAAGAAAGATCCAACCTTATGTCCAAGGCTAAGGAACCCATTTTTTTATTCGTTTGATATCAATAAGACAGAGGAAATATTTGACTTATTATTAGCCGACGGACAGATCATACTGACAGAGGGTCAGGTTTTACCTACCAAAGAAGAGTTAGCGGGAAAGAAGTATTGTAAATGGCATCATTCATGGAGCCATGCCACCAATGACTACCTTATATTTAAAAGAAACGTCCAGGAAGCTATTAAGCAAGGGAAGATAAAATTCTCTGAGGACAAAGGTAAGTCCCCGATGGAAGTTGATGTCGATCCTTTTTCTGTAATGGCAGGGATGGTGTCATTAAGAACAAAGTCCAGGGGGCATCAACCGTATCGTTTTTGCGAAAAATGTAAACGACTGTTGGAGCAAGAGAAACATTACTCCAAAAGTCAAAGACGTCCGCGTAGTGAGGTTGTCGACGGATTCCGTGATTTGGTCCTCATTGATTCATATGATGAACAAACTCCTTCTAGGGGTGTTAATCACCATAAAGGTCGTCGAAGCCGTAATAAGGCTATTAAGCCATTCAAGCAAAGGTACGAAGAAGGTGATCTGACTATCGGCACTTTGGGAGAGCCTAATGGTAAATTTGATTATTATGTTAGTTATGCTCCACCACCTTCATACAATGAGAAGATTGAGCCAAGTGGATGAGGTTCTAACTTCCCTGATCGAGAGGATCTTCACACAGACTCTCATCCACCACGTCGACAAATCCTGAAAGTGCCAAGAGACCCACTTGTAGGTCAATGGTATGAGGCCAGCCAAACTCATAATCGCAGTTCAAATCTGACGCGAACTCAAAAAAGGAGAATGCTGAGGAAAAGAAAAGAGTCTCAGCTCCAACAACAAGTAGGTCAAGTTCACATCAAGCAGGTTAGACCAACCTTGATCGCAGAACAAAAGGTCAAGCCAAAGTACCCTAAGCGTAGAAACTTAGTCTGGAAAAGAAAATTGGGAATTCAAGCGTCGACACCTGATCGACCTTAGCAGTCTTCACCAAAGCAAGACATTGAGCCTGCGCGATACGAACCACAACAATTGCCAAGATCAATCTCGTCGTTGAGCTCTTGCATGGTTCGAGTATGCCTTCCATCGAACCTTCGGGTTACGACGGTGGAGCCAGATCTTCCAACAGAAGTTACAATGGAAGAGAAAGAAAAAGCAGAATTTCACTTTGACATAGATGAGGTAGTTGAATTTGAAAAACCTCTACCCAAAGGTTCAAACCATTTAAGGGCCCTGAATATCAACGCAAAAGTTAATGGCCGACTAGTGTCTCGAGTGTTAGTAGACAGTGGATCTACACTGAATCTCATTCCATATCGTTTCTATAAGAAATTGGGAAGACATGATGAGGAGATTATTCCATCGAACATTCAATTGTCCGACTTTATTGGAGAAATCTCCGAAGCTAAAGGAATCTTCATTGCTGACTTAACCGTGGGCACCAAAACTTCCAGAACGTCCTTTTGTGTGGTTGATGCAGATGGGTCTTACAATTTACTATTAGGTCGAGATTGGATCCATGGTAATCAATACGTACCATCAACTCTCCATCAGATGCTATCATTTTGGAATGGAGATAAGGTGGAATACGTCAAAGCAAACACCAAATTATAGACAACCTATATACATGCATCTCCAACTCGCCAATTGACACTGGAAGAAAATATATCCATCAGTAAGCCACCTCTCATTGACTCCAATAGTATTGCATTCTGCCGTTTCGACAAAGGGATCATTGAGTGGGTCCTGAAGAGTCAACTGGCAGCACAATTAAATGAGATTGTCCATGGAGAACCTTATATTGTCAAAAGACCTCATTGAGAGGTATTCGGCCTATCGGGCCGAGCTCGCAGAACAATCCGCAGAAACTGTCGATGGAATCCTTGAATTTGAAGAGTCACCCATAAAAGAAAGGGAAAAAACCACCAAAAACCCCAAACTTTCCCACTTGTGACACATTTACCCCGAACTTTTTTTTATGACACCAAAAACCCCAAACTTTGTTATTTGTGACACATTTACCCCGATATACATTGTCCATGGGCATTTTCGTCTTTTTAGCTTTTTCTTTTTCTTTTTAATTTTTTTTTTCTTTCCGGCAAGGGCTCCTCGCCAGATCCGGCGAGGGCCGTCCTCGATGGCGTCGGGCGAGGCTTGCCCTCGCTCGCCCGCGAGGCGAGCCCCGCCGGCGCCGGCGAGGCTCGCCCGACGCCCGGGCGAGCGAGGGCGAGGAGGGCGAGGCTCGCCCGCCGCCGGCGAGCCTCGCCCTCCTCGCCCGGCGGGCGAGGCTTGCCGCGCCGGCGAGGCTCTCCTCGCCTGGGCGAGCGAGGCGAGCCTCGCCGGCCGCGAGGCTCTCCTCGCACTGGGCGAGCGAGGCGAGCCTCGCCCGCGGCGAGGGCCCCCTCGCCGGAAAGAAAAAAAAAGTAAAAAGAAAAAGCTAAAAGACGAAAATGCCCATGGACAATGTATATCGGGGTAAATGTGTCACAAATAACAAAGTTTGGGGTTTTTGGTGTCACAAAAAAAAGTTCGGGGTAAATGTGTCACAAGTGGGAAAGTTTGGGGTTTTTGATGGTTTTTTCCCTAAAAGAAATTGAAAAATCAATTGAAGCTCAAGATCCGTTACAAGAGATCAACCTTAGGCTAGGTAACGAACATCGTCCTATTTACATAAGTTCGTTGATCGATGATGACTTCAAAGCTCAGTTGATAAGACTCTTGAAGAAGTATATGGATTGTTTTGCCTGGGACTATAAAGAAATGCCAGGATTAAGCAGAGATGTCATCGAACATCGACTACCTATAAAAAAAGGGGCTCATGCCCCATAAACAGTTGCCCAGACGATTCGCCCCGGAGGTTATCCTTAAAGTAAAAGAAGAAGTCGAGCGGTTGCTAGCAGCAGGGTTTATTAGAACGGCATGGTACGTCGAGTGGTTGTCTAATATAGTCCCAGTAAAGAAAAAGAATGGGAAGTTACGTGTCGGTATTGATTTTCGAGACTTAAACGCAGCCACCCCCAAGGATGAGTACCAGATGCCAATGACGGATATGTTAGTTGACTCAGCTTCTGGAAATGAAATTATGTCATTAATGGATGATCATTCAGGCTACAATCAAATATTCATTACTAAAGAAGATGTCCATAAAACTGCATTTAGATGTCCTGGGGCCATTGGTACTTTTGAATGACTCGTTATGCCATTTGGATTAAAGAATGCAGGAGCGACTTACCAAAGGGCCATGAATTTTGTTTTTCATGATATGATTGGAGAATTTATGGAAATTTACATCGATGACATTATTGTCAAGTCAGACTAGGTACGTCATTTAAACTATTTAGAACAAGCTTTTATTAGGATGCAGAAATTCGACCTGAAAATGAATCCATTAAAATGTGCTTTTGGAGTGAAGGCTGGTAACTTCTTAGGGTTCCTGGTTAATCAAAGAGGAATTGAAATTGATAAGAATAAAGCTAAGGTCATCTTAGAATTGCCGCCCCCCACAACCAAAAAGTAGCTACAGATGATTTTAGGGAAGATAAATTTTTTCCGTCGATTTATCGCTAACTTGTCAGGAAAAATTGAGGTGTTTTCCCCATTGTTGAAGTTAAAAAGTCAAGAAGAGTTTGTATGGAAAGACAAACATCAACATGCTTTTGACCAAGTCAAGCGGTACTTGGTTAATCCGCCAGTATTGATGCCGCCAAGAGCGGGTCAACCATTGAAATTGTACTTGGCCGCTACCGATACTACCATCGGATGTATGCTGGCGCAGAAGAATGGTGAAGGCAAAGAGCAAGCAGTGTATTATTTGAGTCGGATGTTGAATGATCCCAAAACCAGATACACTACAATTGAGAAGCTATGCTTGTCATTATTTTATGCATGTACAAAATTACGTCATTATATGCTGCCGACTACGGTACATGTGATATGTAAAACAGACGTAATTAAGTACATGTTGACTCGGCCTATTGTTAAAGGCCGAATTGCCAAGTGGGCGTTTGCTTTGACCAAAATAAATTTGATCTATGTACCACTTAAGGCAATAAAAGGACAAGCCATAGCAGATTTCATTACGAAATATCCTGGAGCACGAGATGAAAGTTGTGAGGGATACGTTCACGTGGTCCCATGGCAGCTTTACTTCGATGGATCCAGTACCCTTGGGTCTGCTGGGGCTGGGATCATGATAATATCCCCTCATTGACAGAAAATGAAACTTATGTTCAAAATGAATTTTGAGTGTTCCAATAATCAGGCCGAATATGAGGCCTTAATTGTTGGCTTAAACATCTTGGCCGACATGAAAATACGTTTCGTCAAATTTATAGGGGATTCTCAATTAGTGATAAAGCAATTATCTAGGGAGTACCAGTGTCTTAACGAGAATATTATATCTTATTATTCACTGGCCAAAGAGCTTCTAAATCACTTTGACGACTTTGAGTTGATCCATATTAAAAGAGAACATAACGCGGAGGCCAATGATTTAGCACAAATGGCTTCCGGTTATAAAATATCAAAAGAGCTTGTTGGCCATATGATTACTCAGACCAAGGTCTTACCATCAATGGACAATAGAGTTATGTTTACACAATCGACAGAAACTCTTATCGACAACACGAATGTTGACGAAGTAGTAGTCCAATATTGGAGAACCCCATTTATAGAGTATCTCAACAACCCAGTCTCTACTGATAAAAATTTCAAAAGAAAAGCCTTTAATTATTTAATGATTGGAGACGAGTTATATCGTAAGACTGTGGACGGGCTATTACTCAAATGTTTGGGATGACAAGAATCTGTGATAGCAATGGCCGAGGTCCATGAGGGCATATGTGGAGCTCATCAATCAGGGATAAAAATGAAGTGGTTGCTCCGTCGACATGGTTACTTTTGGCCAACTATTACCCGAGACTGCATAAGTTATATTAAGGGATGTGAAGCTTGTCAAAGGTACGGACCCATTCAACATGTTCCTGTAGCCGTAATGAAACTTATCATCAAACCTTGGCCATTTAGGGGCTGGGCGATGGATATAATAGGAAAAATCTACCCCCTTCATCAAGAAAACATAGCTTCATTTTGGTTGCTACCGATTATTTTACCAAATGGGTTGAAGCGGCCTCGTATAAGAATATAACACAAAAAACAGTGAAAGAGTTCATCGAGGAGCGTATTATCCATCGATTTGGCATTCCAGAATCTATAACTACGGACCAAGGCACGATTTTTACTGGAAAAGAGGTAATTAGTTTCGCCAAGGCTAGAGGCATCAAAATGATTCATTCAACTCCTTATTATGCCCAAGCCAATGGCCAAGCTGAAGCCTCCAACAAAGCCATCATCGCACTAATTAAACGACACCTGGAGGATAATCCCAGAGACTGGCATGCGTTGTTGTCGACAGTATTATGGGCTTATAGAACGTCTAAAAAGACTGCTACCGGAGCTAGCCCATTTATGCTCACTTATAGACAAGAGGCAGTTCTCCCTGTTGAAGTTACGATTCAGTTCCTACGGGCAAAAGAACACTACAAGTGCCATAACTTGTGTACCTGGCGCTCACTTTAGTGCCATAACTTTTTTTGGATCACTTTAGTGCTAAAAATTTTGAAAAACGATCACTTAAGTGCTAAAATTTTTGAAAAACGATCACTTAAGTGCCAAATCCGGTGCCGTACACAATTTTTCGCCGGAAATCCGACGTGGCATTTTTTTATTAATTTTGAAGCCGACGTGGCTCGCCGGAGTCTCGCCGGAGATTGGCACTTAAGTGATCGTTTTTCAAAAATTTTAGCACTTAAATGTTCGTTTTTCAAAATTTTAGCACTTAAGTGATCGTTTTTCAAAATTTTAGCACTAAAGTGATCCAAAAAAAGTTATGACACTTAAGTGATCATTTTTCCTCCGACTTCGCACCAAAGTGATCCGAAAAAAAGTTATGGCACCAAAGTGAGCGCCGTACACAAGTTATGGCACTTATAGTGTCCTTTGCCGTTTCTACGAGTCAAACTTCAAAATAACTTGGCCAATGAGGAATATGACGAGTTAATGTCCGCCAATGTTGATGAATTAGGAGAGAACAGAGCGATTGCCCTGGAAAAGCTAATCCTCCAGAAAGATAGAGTTGCCAAAGCATATAATAAACATGTAAAGCATAAACAGTTCGAAATTGACGACCTAGTCTGGAAGACCATTTTGTCAACGAGTTTGGACAGTGAAAAGTTTGGTAAATGGTCACCAACTTGGGAAGGACCATTCATGGTAGCCGAAGCATTTGTCGGAAATGCTTATCGATTAATGGACATCGACGGAAAGGAATTTCCCCATACTATCAATAGTAAATATTTGAAGAAGTATTATCCTACTATGTGGGAGATGCGAGATATGGAGGAAGAAGAGACTGAAAGTTTCGAGTAAGTTTAGTTTCATTCACAAGCAAAAGACAGATTTTGGATTTCTTCTTTCCCTCTCTTCTTCTTCTTCTTCTCCTCCTCCTTCTTCTTCTTCTTCCTTCCCTCCTTCCTTCCTTCCTTCCAAACCCAGACCCGCCAGCTTCTTTCACTCTCCCAGGTCGAGACCGACATGTTCTCTAAAACGGGCCATAAAGTGCTGCATCCGCTCCTCCAAGCGCTGATTCGCCACTTCAGCCTACTCCTTAGCCTCCTCGAGTTTGGAGAGCATCTCCTCCAGGTTCGACAGCCGTTTGTTGAGCCCTCGGATAAGCTCAAGGTGGGACTCCACCAGTTCATCTGACTTCTCGGCCATTCTGCCCAAGGATGTGGAAGCGGAGTTGACAAAGATTTCACAACGTAAATCCATCGAGAGGTCAACCTCGATTTCATCCTTTTCGGGGCAAGGAACTCCTCGCCTCAGTCTTTTCTCCGCCCCCCAGATCCGCTCAACAATCGGCTCCCGATATTTATCAAGATGCTCTCGGGAGGAGTGGAGTTGGCCCTGCACGTCAGAGAGTGTGTTGTACACCACATCAGCATGCTTGATCTCCTCCTTGAAACTCTCGGACAAGCGTTCCGTAACAAAGTATGCATGGATGGCCTTCCCATTGTCCTGGAACTGGGACACCCCATGCTCGAAGACGGTCACGAATTCCTCATAGTCAGCAAGAAAAGGATGATCGGAAGGCAGGTCATCGGGTCTCCCTTTACGAATCAGCTTCTCGACCTTGGCTACCGCCTGGGGCTTGAGGACCAGAACGGCATAGGTCAGGCCCAGGTAGGAGATAATCTCCTTCCATAAGGCCTTGAACTTGTGAGCACTCAAGGTTGGTGACGAGGCACTGGATTTCATCGTCAATCGGCACAATAAAAGAAAGGAGATTTCTCTAGAGAATGAGGGGTTAAAATTCAAAGTCGAGTGGTAAAGTCTTGATTGTAATAGGCCCACTATTTATAGCCTGCAACTGGAGTCCAAAATCGTCACGAATTGGTACGAGAAGATTAACCGACGTGACGAATATCTCGGTGGGCACGTTCGTATCTGATTGATTAGCCCAAGATACAGGGATTGGAACGTTGCGAGTAATGGGTATTGATTCCTTGAAGGTCACGAAGCAAGATTCGGGGAAAAACGTGCCGATGATTACTCCTAGCCGTTTGATGATTTACACGTGTACTGATGGGATTCAACTACTACTCAGGCGGATGTCCATACGACGGCAGAAGCAACTTACACTGATATAAATTGATTACACATCGTACTGATTCATTAAATGCAAGTACAGAAGGTTGTACACAGATGTCTTTTCGAGAGCATAAAGAAAGGATAGTTCGATCAATAATGCCATATAGGTCATCAAAGCAAGCGCAGACTATGATTATTCAGATAAAAGGAAAAGCCGAGCAATAAAGATATTTACATCAGTGCTATTCTCGGCATTAATGACATGAAAAAGAAAGAAAAAGATGGTACTAGTTGTAAACTAAGCGAAATGTTGTTCAAGGCCCAGGACGAAGCTGTAAAGTTGGACTTCTCGATCATAGTTTAATTCCAGGATTTCGTCTTTTCTGGCTTGACTGTCCCCCACCTCAGTGCTCAGTTGCTTCACGGTTGCTTCGAGGTTTAATATAGCCTTGCTTTGATCAAAGAGCGTCGACAGAGAAATGCTTTCATTGATACGGAATGCTTCAAAGACCTTACGGGCCCCATCTAGCTCTTCTTCTTTAAGACTCAAGGTCTTCTCTTTGCCCTCGATGTTATTAACATATTCAAGCCCTGCCTTAAAGGCCTTCATAGTTACATCGAATGAATCAGAGAATTCATAGAGAGCAAAGTCTAGAGCTCGACAAGGTAGATGATAAGGTAAATTAGTTAGATAGTCAAGCAGAGACCTGACTTTGCTTTCGATCTCTGGGACATCACAAATGACATCGTACCCTTCCTTTAAGAGTTCACAAAGTTGAGCTCCCTTCGAGCGAATTTCATCATGATTAGTAGGAGGAAAAAAGTTGCTTACCGAAGGATGTTTACCCCCAATGACTCGAATGTTGTTAACCTGAGGAGTTTTAAGGGAAGGATGATCCATAGTAGAGCTTACTTTGTCCATCGATTCGCTTAAAAATTCATCCATATCGGAGAAAGATAATGATGGCGTGCTCGGAGATAAGGGCATATTGGGCATAGGAAACCTCCTGAAATGATGTAACAATCCTATTGGAGCTGGGTTATCCTCGACAAGGCAGAATCTAGGTCTTCAGGAAAAATCAAGACCTTATATTCATCCCACCATTGATTAAATGACATTGAACCATACGGAGTGTTGAAATTATCGACAAGCTTGAACTGTCCCAAGATATATTTGGCAACCTCATTGTAGCATAACAGAGCATCATTCCGTGGAGACAAAGGATAAGGAAAGTTCACCGAGTAGATAATTGGCATAGGAATACCTTGCACTAATCCGAATTGATGGGCACAGTAATGGGGGTTGTATGCCTCGAAGCCAATAGAAAACCTTCCTCCAAAAGTGAATTCTAGTGGAAGATCGATGGGAATAAGGATGCTTGCCCAAAATATTAAGGTGTCATGTTGTATAGTCGATGGGTCACACACAAAGTTTATGCCAAACCTATGAAAAGTGAAGTCCTTCAGGGTAAGCAGAATACCCAGGAAGTATTCCAAGACCGGAAGCCCTTCAATTGGCTAGAGGAAAACGCTACAAAACTTCCAAGGCCCAAAAACAGTCTCTATGGGGGTTCTTATGTGCATCATACCAGTCGACGGGTATAGAACTATAAGACGTGAACAGATGAGGAAAATATGATCGAACCCAACCATGCAATATCCACAGCGGACCAATGAAAGGGTCATGATGCGCACTAAACAATGAAGATTGTGCATCGGTCAGGCCTTTATACAAGGCAAATAAGGCTATTTGACCTAACCCCACATCAACACCTTGAGTAAAGGCGTATGCGATGTCCACAAACTCATATGATATGAAAGTAGTACAAAAGGTATATCGACAGAGCCAACAAAGCAGGAATGCAACATGTTCTTGAGGAGTTATGGGTCCATTTGGCTTGCTGAACTCCTTGATGAAGTCATGAAATAAGAGATTAACGAAAGAGATACCATAAAAATCTGGACATGACCACGACTTCTGATTATAAAATTCCACAAAAGGTGATAGGCCAGTCAGTGATCGCATATCGAGCAAAGTGATGGTTACCGGACCAGGGGGCAAGAAAAAGCAATTAGTCGATGATGACCAGAGACAGCAAAGAGCTCCGATAAGCCCATATTCCATAGGGTCTATAGAAAGACAGCTTAGTGATAAGGCATCTTCTATCTTTGCCGCTTTCCAAATGCTGGACATCTCTAGTTTCATCCTTTGGTACCACCGGGAGAATTGTTCGTCATGGCACGGATACGAGTTGAAACGAGAATTTGGTGATGCCCAAGTGGAGATGCTAAGTCGGGATCAACTAATGGGAAGAACCTCCTTGAAATGACGAGGAAAATGCTCGGTAAAGATGGATGGTGGAGGTGTTAATTTGAGATACGGACCTAGGATCACGTGACGAGCTTTTACATCATAATCTATAAAGGATAGGGAAAGGCGCCCTTGACGTTCAAAACTCCGAAGGTTCTCAAAACAATTCAGGCGAAAGAGAGCTTGGGCATTAGTTGGGGAAAAAGAAAAGTTAGCCATTATGATGGGTCAAGTGATGAAGGTTGGTAACGGCTATTAGGTATTTATACTAGTCTATTTGGCCGATGAGTTAGGTCCATTAACTGGTGACGTGCACATAAACGAAAGCGCAAGGCTCGGGATCCATTATCAAAATTGGTTATGAATAATCGTGGCACACGTAGGACACTCAATGAAAATAAAGGTATTTTATTGAGGAGAAGAAGGTTTATCCGACAGAAAGTCATGAACCCCTCGTTGGAGTAAAAACAATTGAGATTCTAGTCTACTCATCTCTGAAATACATGCGCTTTTATTTTGACGATGTTCCATTGCGGAGTTCAATACTCGCATGTGCTCCTGTTGCTTCAAGCTCTTCAGAACACCGACATGATGACACAGTTCTTGCTCAATTTCTGCCTGTTGACGAAGCTTCATCTCTCGCCGTCGACGAGTCTCTTCAAGGACCGCCGTAAAACGCCTTTCCTTCTCGACAAGGACACTTACTTCTTCCGTAATAACCTGAAGGGATTCGCGACGAGCGTTTAATGTCTCACTAGCCTCCTTTACAATGTCAGCTAGCTCTTCATGTATTTTTATTGGAATGGCTACCTCTCGTACGTGGCCCAAGAGTTGTTGGTACTTATCGAACATAGTCTGAAACTCTTGAGAGAAAACCTTGAGTTGCTCCCTGAGTGCCGAAGGAAGAATAGATCCAACTTCGGCATTGTCATTCCCAAGACGCTCAATGAAGAGTTTGAATTGCTCTAAGGCCGTTGCATCATACGACATCCTCGCAAATCCTCCTATAGAGAAGTCTAAAAAGTGTGTCAATTTCATCTTCTTTTTTATAATGGCCAGTTTTGATTGACCAGAATGAGGCGACAAGTCATATGGATTAAATGCCAAAATAAATTCAGCTTCGCTTATAGCGTGCATTGCCTTGCCCGCATAAGCGGTAGTTGACTGATGGTCAGGAGTTGATGAGATAGGCATCGATGACAAGGCCTCAGCAGAGTTAGTCATAAGAGCCGAAGCTACGAACATTGGAGTGGACGTCGATGGTGAGACTGTGGAAGGATTTACCATAGTAGTTGGAATAGTGGTCCGTTGAACCATGGTACTTGTCGATGGACCACATACTGTAAAATCGGAATGATATCTCAATATCAGGATTAGATAAGAATTGAAGACAACGTAATGTTTGAAAGACACGTACCTGTCGCAGGCATAGCTGTCTCGTGTCCAACCATATTAAGAGCGACAGTGGTTCCTACGGTGGAATCAAGAATTAGAGCAGTTCGGACAAGTGGAGAAGTAGGAACAATTGCTGGTATAACTGGAAAGAAAAGAAGAATAAGTAAATCCAATAAACAAGACGAGCAGAATACACTAGATAAAAACAAAAATTTACCAGGGGTTACAATAGTGGATGAACTGGGCTGAATGAAGAACTGTACTTGCGATGTCATCGAATTGGTAACAGAGGCACTGGAAGATATCAAGGCGGTTGCGGCTGGTGTGGTGCTAGAAATGCCAGTCGATGGAATTGAGATGTTGCTAACCCACTTGTTAGAAGGAAGACCAGTAGATGCCAAGGTGGTAATAGGATTCTGAGTTGTGGGAACAAAGATGCTATCTCTTGGACCTTTATCCAAAGAAGCAACGGGTTCTGAAGAAACCATATCGCGTGCAACCGGCTCAGCAGACGGTTCGATAGATAAGGTGCTGGACTTCTGTCTTGGAGATGGAGGAGACGATCTTTTCTTTTCCTTTTCAGCAATGATACAATCTCTTCCAACGTTTCCTCTTCGTTTATTCCAGAGACGATTCAAAATAGAGAAAGACCTTATAAGTAACAAACTAATATAAAAGAAAGGATAAAGTGAGCCGACACAGAGGAAAAAAGACAGAGATTTACCATCAGTAGGATTTTCTGCAGCATCGACACCCTCTGTGTTAGAATCTTCTCCTATTTCTGAGTTAAGAAAAGGAAAGTTAGAGGATGCACCGGATTAGAACAGAACAGGAACGTAGAATGGTGGCGTTTATACCTTGGGTAATCGGTTTCTTAGAACCATTCCGCTTCACACAACCAATTGCGGACCGGAGAGCCTCTTCGTAGGTACTTTCAAATGTAAAGGAATACCATCAAGTTTGCCATTCAGCAAGATGTCCTGGACGGGCTCTGAAACCATTAGGGAGGTCTGCACTGTAATAGGTGCGCATTGTGTTAGCAATTTCAATACAACAGAGAAGTGGGCTTCGATTCTTGAGAGAATATTCTTTCTTCTTGATTCCTTTCGAGAAGCCCATTGAATAAGGAATTGGCATGGGAATTGCTTGCCAAAGTCCAAATTGCCTAGCACAATATTGTGGAGAATATACCTCAAACCCAGGATAGAATCGACCCTTCAATGAAGTCCATATGGAAAGATCTACTGCAGACAAAGCACAAGTCCAGAAAGGCCTGTAGAGGTTGAATCGAGCTGGATCGAACAAATAATCAAACTCTCCATGGCCATACTTAAAGAAAATGACTTGGTCATGATTCAGTTCAAGAAAAGCTCGAAGATAGAAGATAAAAAGAAGAGCTTGAGAAGCAATATGTCGAGGGGGACAGTTGAGCAATCGACAGCCCAGAGGTAAAGGTACAGGTCTTCTATACCCTTGCAGAGACAGATGGGGAAGATGACGATCACCTTTACTGAAAATGGAAGGGAAATACAAAGCCATCCATGCTTGAAGTATCCAAAAGCGTCCGAGATGGTTCCAGAATCCCCGAACTTATTGCCCGAGAGGCATAGGTAAAGCCTCTATATAAAACTGCAAGAACAAGAGGGGCCAACGTGAGGCGTTGTCCCGTGGCTAAGGCTGCGGCAATTTGCAGATAGTCTTTGCAAACTTTAAGGGCAGGACTAAAAAATACGTATTTTGATAGCCAAAAGAGCAAGAAAAAGAGACGCTCATCCTGGGTAACGGGACCCGAAGCTCGGTGAAATCGAGACAAGAAATTGCCGTATACCAGAGCATCTTCAGGGATAAAAGGAGTGGACAGTACAGGCAAATCCTCGACGGCATGACCAACCAATTCAAAACCCGCTATGGCAAACACATCGAGCATAGTGATGGACATGTGTCCCCAAGGAAAAAAGAAACAGTTGCTGGAAAAGGACCAGAAAGTGATGGCGGAGCCCAATAACCCACATTCCAGGTTATAAGATGACATACTAACCTCGAGAGCGATGTCGATTCCGGCAGCTGTTCATAAAAGTCGAGTCTCTTGGTCAGCCTTCAGCCGAATAAACCATTTGTGAAAATCCTCTTCGTAAGAAGGGAAACTTCGAAATCGAGAAGACCCGGTGGACTACACATCCGTAATAGAAGAATGTTGCAGTGCCAAAGTCTCACTGTGCTTATACGGGAAATGAAATTGGAGATTCACAGGAATATTGAGATGGTCCATTGTTCGTAAAATTCTGCACGTGTCAACGAACGTGTTGAACAAGTAATACAATGATGAGAAGAGTATCATCCCACAGAGATTGATGATAATAAACCAATTAAATATTAAAAATAGAGTAATTCTAAAATTTATCTAACAGATCAAAATATAATTGAGAACAAATAAAAATTGACAATTTTTAAAAACGAAATTTTATAAACTAAAGGTAGATAATCAATTAGGTAAAATATGTTAGAGCATCCGATTTCACCATAACCACTAGATATGAATTTCGGATCATTATGTATACAAGAACAATATCAAACATGTGATAGCGGAATTTCCTAGTCTATTTACTATCATATCTCTAGGTATAGCAAACCTACTCAGTTTATCAATTCACTATATTTCTATGTGAATTTAAATAAATATAAGCACATTAAAATCTGTGAATATTCCCAGTTTACAATGAATCTTTTGGACCACCTTATCACCGAAAGCTACACAAATAACATGGTATATTTCTATCCACATTTAATTCATGGTTATATATTATAAGGAGCAATTGCATATTATTACTTCTCAGTCTCAAACATGCACATCAGATCATTCAAGTGGTGGCCAATCACCTAAACGCATTAAGCACAATAATATATAACTCACATGAATGAAATTACTTGCAAAGCATAAAAAGCATGAAATTCATATCATCATGGTTAGGCTACATCATAGCTCTAACAAAGAAAATTAGAGCATAATAGAAGAAGAAACAACAATAGAAATTAAACCAAACATCTTGAATCAAAGAACAAGAATTTTGTCACCACTTTTGTCTTCTCTTCAAAATACTTGAAAAACTCTCAGAACAATGAAAACAAAAACGATCTTAAAAGCAAAAAAACTCCATATTCCCCCAAGTTATCATATTTATATGATAACATCCATGACTCCTCTCACAAGGCAATTGCTTCTTTTTCGTATAAAATTAGGGAATAAATCGCAGAATTCCCAATGTGATATCCACCTTTTAACTCTTCTCTGGGTCCCATATTCTTTTTTTTTTTTTGATAACCCAGGAACCCCCCGCACGGCCGACAGCCGGAGGGGTAAACCTGGGGTGACGCTAGCGCAGGACCCACCACCACGGCGCCACACTTAAGAATCCCTAACGACTACACTGGGGTTCGAACTCCGATCCCTTCGTGGGGGGACAAGAGCGCAAGCCAACGCAGCCGCTGCGGGCGGCGGCCTGGGTCGCATATTCCTTTCCTTCTTTTTGCCATATTTTCCTTATTTTCTCCATATCTCAATATTCTGCATAAACAAGGAAAAATTAAGTAAATAAAAGGAAATCCAAATATATTCTAACAAATATTGCATTATTTATTGCCTAGAGTAGATAAAATAACTCTATTTTTATAGAGTTATCAAACCCCCAAACTTAACATTTTGCTAGTCCTCGAGCAAAAGCAAGATATAAGACATACTCAAGCTAACAACCCCCTCCATGACTTCCTTCCATAATTGCTCGAAATCACAATTCAAAGAAAAACACAAATTTCATCCAAACATTGAAATAGATTCATAAGTTAAAACCAATTCTAACTATGTGATCCAAGTGTGTGTGTGAGTCCTCATGTTTTCGAATTTTATGCAATCCAAATTAGTTCACATTGGTATGTAACCTCTCAAAAACTCTTTATAATTATAACCAAATCTCATAGGTTTGCTTTTCATTCCTCTCTCCACTAATGTAAGCTAATTATCCAACCAAAAATCAATAGGACTTTCCTCAGGTTGTAATGTAAGGCTGGGCTAACGATGAGATAATGGTAAATTTAAGCTCAAATCACCCATGAACACATTGATTTCTAGGATTTAATTAGAGCACATGCCACTATCCCCAATTTCACATCTTTAAAATAATCTTTCTGCCACTACGGATCATCATTCTTCCTCTTTTTTTTTCTTTTTTTTTCTCTTTTTTTTTTCATTGCTTTATGGTGGAGTTCCTCCCTAAGTCCCTCCTAATATAACGTGAACATTCCCAACCCATTGAGTATCCAAAAGGCTCACTCAATTGAAAGTTGGATAGGGAACCATAAAAGCAATTTTTTCTTTTTCTCTTTTTTTTTCTTTTTCTTCTTTTTTTTTTGAAGAAGAAGATACACCCCAAACAACCATAGCAATCAAATTATTTCCATGCTCCACCCTTCCTCCCAAATTGCTATTATGCTCAAATAAACTTTTATCCTAAAAAAAATCAACATGTTCATGAGGCGTGGGACAATGATATAATTTGGTAAAAGGTAAGCTAAAAAGTACGTGGGTGCCAATAAAAGATTGGATAATAATTAAGGCTCAACGGGGTGACTATGGATAAATAAATAGGGTAGGCTTGAAAGGCTCAATCGATCCAAAAATTGCCTAAATCATTTTCTCAGTTAGATGTAGCCTAGGATTTCGCCTCAAGAGAAAATCAAACAAAATCTAAGATCTGGGTGAGATCTAAGAAAAGCACATACTTCACATGAATGTTCTCTAGATGTACACACTACTCAAAAATTAAGGACTTCTAGTACTCAGTAAGTGGATCGACATAATCAGAATCAAAATTAACTCACATATCATTCGCAAGTTTGAACAAAATTTAAATTTTCCTAAGAATCGCAAAAATTCACAACAACGAATGCAACAAAAAAAATTCTAGATTTAGCAAAAACATTTTGAGCAAAAATTTTGTCTCCCCCTAAACTTGAATGAAGCATTGTCCTCAATGCGAAAAACAAAAGAAACAAAAGAAAAATAGGAACAAGAAAACTCCCTTTGCTGTAGAATGTGTCCATGGATGGTCTTGATGACTAAACTCCAAAAAGGTGATCCTTCAAGAAAGAAAATTAACCTAGATAAAAATTATTAATCATGTTTTTTTTTGAAAAAAAAATGGACGTAAAAATTAATGAAGAAACATAATAAAAATGCTTGGGTTGCCTCCCAAGAAGCGCTTGCTTTATAGTTTTCAGCCAAACTATCACAGATGTCGCTATTCTGGAGGATGAAGTTCAACAATGGTCTTTTGCTTGTTGTAACCACCTTCGAAGTAGGGCTTCAAACGTTGACCGTTCACCTTAAATGTCCTTTGGTGTCATGTGCAACTTCAACTGCTCCGTATGGAAATACCTGTATGACTGTATAAGGACCAGACCATTGAGAACGTAACTTTCCTGGAAAAAGTTTAAGACGAGAGTTATAAAGTAAAACTTTTGGCCAATTTCGAACTCTCTTCTGAATATGTGTTTACCATGTCATCTTTTGGTACGCTCCTTGTACATCTTAGCATTTTCATAGGCCTCATTGCGAAATTCGTCCAATTCATTTAGTTGCAACAATCTTCTTTCACCTGCAGACTGCATGTCAAAATTCAGAAATTTCAATGCCCAATATGCTTTGTGCTCTAATTCCACCGATAGATGACAAGCCTTCCCAAACACTAGCCTAAAAGGAGACATCCCAATTGGGGTTTTGAAAGCTGTCCTATAGGCCCAAAGTGCATCATCAAGTTTCATTAACCAATCTTTCCTAGAGGCATTCACTGTTTTTTCTAAAATTCTCTTGATTTCCTTGTTTAAAACCTCTACTTGACCACTAGTCTAAGGATGATAAGAGGTTGCAATCTTATGTGTGACTCCATACTTACTCAAAAGTGCTTCAAACTGTTTGTTGCAAAAGTGTGTCCCCCTATCACTTATGATTGCCCTAGGAGTGCCAAATCGCGTAAAAATATTTTTCTTCAAGAATTCGACAACAGCCTTAGCATCATTTTTTGGTAATGCTACAACTTCTACCCACTTAGACACATACTCCACAGCCACTAAAATGTATAAATTACCATAAGAAGATGTAAAGGGTCCCATGAAATCAATACCCCAAACATCAAATAATTCACACATAATAATGTTGTTTAAAGGCATCTCATTTTTTCTAGAAATATTTCCAGTTCTCTGACACCGATCACATGAAGCTACAAAGGAGTAAGCATCTTTAAAAAGTGTGGGCCAATAACATCCAAATTGTAAAACCTTAGTGCAGTTTTGGTAGCACCAAAATGACCACCTGCCTCTTTGTCATGACAATGATGCAGAATATTTGCCTTTTCTTCATCTGGAACACATCTCGTTATGACCTGGTCTGCACATACCTTAAAAAGAAAAGGTTCTTCCCAAAAATAATTTTTAACATCAGAAAAGAATTTTTTCTTCTGTTGATATGACAATTTAGGAGGAAGAATATTACTTACCAAATAATTCACAAAATCAGCGTACCAAGGAATTTTTGTGGATTTGACGGAAAAAATTTTCTCATCAGGGAACTCTTCCATACTTGGACTTACCTCTTCCTTTAAATTCGGAATTCTTGACAAGTGATCTGCAACTAGATTTTCAGTCCCCTTCTTATCTTTGATTTCCAAATAAAATTCTTGCAGCAATAGAATACACCTGATTAAACGTGGTTTTGATTCTTTCTTTTCAAGCAAATACTTAAGAGCAGAGTGGTCAGAATAAACTATAACATTTGAGCCAATTAAATAAGAACGAAATTTATCAAAAGCAAAAACTACTGCCAAAAGTTCCTTTTCTGTTGTTGAATAATTCAATTGTGCACCTGACAAGGTTCGACTGGCATAGTAAATGGTTTGAAAAATTCCATTCTTCCTTTGTCCCAAAACAGCTCCCACTGTAGAATCGCTAGCATCACACATTAGCTCAAAAGGTAAATCCCATTCTGGTGCTGCCATAATTGGTGCTGATATTAACTTCTCCTTTAAAGTGTTAAAAGCCTGCACGCATTCATCAGTAAAATTAAATAGTGCATCTTTTACCAAAAGATTAGATAGGGGTCTAGCAATTTTAGAAAAATCTTTTATAAACTGCCTGTAGAATCCTGCATGCCCCAAAAATCCTCTGACAAGTTTCACAGTTGGTGGAGGCAATTTTGCAATAACCTCCACTTTGGCTCGATCGACTTCTATTCTATTTCTAGAAATCTTATGCCCGAGCACTATTCCTTCCTGTACCATAAAATGACACTCAGCTTTCACCACTTCTTGCATTTTCGAGTTCAAACGCCTCTGAGGTTGGATAGTGGGTTTATGTCGTTCCTCCATCAAAATTTTGTGCATGCAAATTGAAGGACTAATTCCCTTGATGTCAGCTATTTTCCATCCAATTGCACCCTTATGTTCTCTCAACACTCTGAGCAGTTTCTCCTCCATCAAATCTGTCAAAGAAGAAGATATAATTACTGGTAAAGAAGAAATTCCATCTAAATAAGCATATTTCAAATGAGAAGGTAAGGGTTTGAGTTCAAGAATAGGAGACTCTTCAATTGATGGCTTAAGCTTCGTTGTGTGTTGTCCCGACTCCTCAAATTTTGTTGCCTTATGCTTTGAATATGTTGGATTTGCCTCCATAAAATTTGCGTACTCCATTATCTCCTCAATCTCAATTTCTCTGTCTTTTGGTTGAACCAAACATGCTTCAAGTGGATCTTTAAAAATATTTTCTTGAAAAAAATTGTTCACCAACTTGTCAACTGTCTCAACTCTAAAACAAGAATTATCATCAGAGGGATATTTCATTGCTTTAAAAACATTGAAAGAAACAAGATCATCTTGAACTCTAAGAATCAACTTCCCCTGTTGTACATCAATAAGAGCTCTTCCTGTTGCTAGAAAAGGACGATCTAAGATAAGTGGTACCTTAAAATCTTCCTCCATGTCAAGAACTATGAAATTTGCAGGAAAAATAAACTTGTCAACTTTTACCAATACATCTTCCACAATACCTCTCGGATATTTAATTGATCGATCAGCCAGTTGAAGCGACACTGTAGTTGCTTTTACTTCACCCAATCCTAATTTCCTGAAAACAGAGAAAGGCATCAAATTAATACTTGCACCTAAATCACACAATGCCTTTTCAAAGTAAGAATCTCCAATAGTGCAAGGAATTGTAAAACTCCCTGGATCTTTTAACTTCGGAGGTAATTTATTTTGTAGGATGGCTGAACATTCCTCATTCAACTTTACAGTTTCGTAATCCTCTAGCTTTCTTTTGTTTGCCAAAATCTCCTTCAAAAATTTTGCATAGTTAGGCATTTGCGCTAAAGCATCTGCAAAAGGAATATTAATGTGTAATTTTTTAAAAACATCAAGAAATTTAGAAAATTGCTTATTTATTTTGTGCTGCTGGAGTCGCTGAGGGAATGGAACTGGCAGCACGTATGGCTTCGGATTATCTGGAAAAAGTTTGCTCTCGCCTATCTTCTTTGGTTGTTTCTTGACCTCTTCTTCTTTGTCTCTGGAAATCTCTTATTTGGTATCTTCTTCACCCACTTGTTTACCACTTCTTAGGATTATAGCTTTTACATTTTCAATTGGATTTTTCTCTGTGTTGCTAGGCAAAGAACCGTGTTGTCTCCCAGACATCATGTTTGCTAACTGCCCCACTTGCATCTCCAGATTTCTGATTGAAGCCTCTTGGTTCTGAAATCTCACATCTGTGCTCTTGATGAAGTCCTGAGTAGTGTTGGCAAGTTTTGTCACTATATCTTCTAGACTGGACTTTGTCTCTTCTGGTTGTTTGAATCTTGGTGGCAGTCTCGTCACATTTTGATTATTCCATGAAAAACTTAGATGATTGCGCCATCCCGAATTGTACGTGTTGGAGTAGGGATTATTCTTTGATCTGTTAAAATTCCCAACAAAGTTAACATTTTCATTAGATTGAGCAAAAGTGTTACCTACCTGACATTCTGTGCTAACATGTCCTCCACCACAAAAATCGCATGTCATATTCTGAATTTTCATGCCTGAAACACTCATATTATCTATCTTTTTTGTTGAGTGCTTCAATTTGCGTAGCAATTGCCGTGAAAGCATCCACCTCACGAACTCCGCTAGCTTTTCGCACTGGTATCCTCTCAGTAGGCCACTGATAACTATTGGATGCCATCTCCTCGAATATGTTGTAGGCTTCTTCTGGTGTTTTATTATTCAGAGTTCCCCCTGCAGCTACATCAATCATAGAACGGAGATTTGTACTACACCCATTATAAAAAGTTTGTACCTACATCCATACGGGTAATCCATGATGTGGGCATCTCCTAAGAAACTCCTTGAATCTTTCCCATGCTTCATACAATGATTCATTATCCATCTGCATAAAATTAGTAATATCATTACGCATTTTTGCAGATTTTGCAGGTGGAAAGAACTTACCAAGAAATTTTTGGGCCATATCATTCCATGTAGTGATCGATCCTGCAGGAAGAGAAGAGAGCCAACCTTTATCTTTGTCTCTAAGAGAGAATGGAAATAATCTCAATCTCAATCTAATAGCATCATCCAAAACTCCATTATATTTAATTGTGTCACAAATTTCAAGAAAAGCATCGATGTGAGCGTTTGGATCATCGCTTGGTAGCCCACTAAATTGCACTGATTGTTGAAGCATCTGAATCAGTGATGGCTTGATCTCAAAGTTATTTGCTTGAATTGCAGGTCTCCTGATACTTGATGTGGTGCCCTCAACTGTTGGCGCAGCATAATCTTTCAAGAGTCTACATTGATTTCTATCATCATCAACTCCCTCCATCTTTTTAATGTGATTTCTCTGTTCTCTCAGTCGCCTTTTAAATGTGCGTTCGATTTCTGGATCAAACTCAGTAAGTTTTCCTTGTTGGCTATGTGTCATGCACCAATGTATACTCTGAAAAAAAAATAAGATAAAAGCTAGATTAAACTTAGAATTATCCGGTATCAATATTAATTGGTATTAAATAAACAATCCCCGACAACGGCGCCAAAAACTTGTTCATAAAATTCTGCACGTGTCAACGAACGTGTTGAACAAGTAATACAATGATGAGAAGAGTATCGTCTCACAGAGATTGATGATAATAAACCAATTAAATATTAAAAATAGAGTAATTCTAAAATTTATCTAACAGATCAAAATATAATTGAGAACAAATAAAAATTGACAATTTTTAAAAACGAAATTTTATAAACTAAAGGTAGATAATCAATCAGGTAAAATATGTTAGAGCATCCGATTTCACCATAACCACTAGATATGAATTTCGGATTATTATGCATACAAGAACAATATCAAACATGTGATAGCGGAATTTCCTAGTCTATTTACTATCATATCTCTAGGTATAACAAACCTACTCAGTTTATCAATTCACTATATTTCTATGTGAATTTAAATAAATATAAGCGCATTAAAATCTGTGAATATTCCCGGTTTACAATGAATCTTTTGGACCACCTTATCACCGAAAGCTACACAAATAACATGGTATATTTCTATCCACAAATTCATGGTTATATATTATAAGGAGCAATTGCATATTATTACTTCTCAGTATCAAACATGCACATCAGATCATTCAAGTGGTGACCAATCACCTAAACGCATTAAGCACAATAATATATAACTCACATGAATGAAATTACTTGCAAAGCATAAAAAGCATGAAATTCATATCATCATGGTTAGGCTACATCGTAGCTCTAACAAAGAAAATTAGAACATAATAGAAGAAGAAACGACAATAGAAATTAAACCAAACATCTTGAATCAAAGAACAAGAATTCTGTCATCACTTTTGTCTTCTCTTCAAAATACTTGAAAAACTCTCAGAACACTGAAAACAAAAACGATCTTAAAAGAAAAAAACCTCCATGTTCCCCCAAGTGATCCTATTTATATGATAACATTCAAGACTCGTCTCACAAGGCAATTGCTTCTTTTTTGTATAAAATTAGGGAATAAATCGCAGAATTCCCAATGTGATATCCACCTTCTAACTCTTCTCTGGGTCGCATATTCCTTTCCTTCTTTTTGCCATATTTTCCTTATTTTCTCCGTATCTCAATATTCTGCATAAACAAGGAAAAATTAAGTAAATAAAAGGAAATCCAAATATATTCTAACAAATATTACATTATTTATTGCCTATAGTAGATAAAATAACTCTATTTTTATAGAGTTATCATCCATGAAACTGGGGCCCAAAGAGAAACAGTTGCATTCATCCTCGACAGCTTTCAGTAAATGAAAAAAGCAATTACCAGCGCGCGGATCTTCTTTAAACTTGTCAAAAGCCGTGATGTAATCGCTGGCTGAATAGTCAGACTTTTTGGACGCCATAAGAAATGATGGATCAAGATCGGAAAATGGTTAAAAAAAGGATTTTTAGGGTTAAAGAAGAAGATGCGGCGGTGAAACGAGGCTTTTACAAAAATGAAGGATGAAGAAGACAATTTGAAAAGTCACGATTGTTCGAAGAAAATATGGGGTGATGTTGGATGAAGAATTCGTATGGACTGCTCGAAAGGACGTCAAAGAACAGAAAAGCATGATTATCGCCTAGGGATTCGTACACAGACAAGGTACAACTTTAAAAGAAATAAATTCAAATTTATTCCTTTTAAAAGGGGGCATATGTTGACAATCAAAATTACCCCTGGAGGGAGCGGGCCGGTTACAAGTCACAAAAAATATAAAGTACAGCCCACATGGCATAAATCCAGAACAGGGCGTGAGTCAGGCCCAGAAGCATTGAGAAGACTTGAGGTAAATATCGACGGGACACGTCATAGAAGTGTCGACAAGTCCGAAATCACGAGCTTTGCACGTGACACCAACGAATTCAAGATCACGAGCTTTTCACGAGATGTCGACAAATTCAAGATCACGAGTTTTGCACGTGACGTCAACAAGTCCAAAATAACGAGTTTTGCACGTGGTCTGAAATCATGGTGACACGTGGCGAAAAATCCATTTACACGTGTCAGAAAGTAAAGATATGACCGTGGGCGTGAAGATCAAGAAAGTTAAAGAATAGCACTTAGAAAATAGCAAGAAACAAAGAGACAGGTGGAAGAAAATCAGCTATTACGTGATGCCCAAGGAGCGTAAGCAACATCGATAAGTCAGGAAGCGGTTAAAGCGCAAAACGTAAGGAAGTGGAAAACGACTTTCAAGGAGAAGTGTTCGGTCAACAGTTATCAAGCTGCTCTATAAATACTCAAGGATTTCCAACGTAGAAAGGACCTCTTCGAGAAAACAACACAACACATCTTTTATCTAGCTTTTATTCTTAGCGCATTAGGAGTAGTTTTAGTTGCAACCTTCAGATTCTGTGTCGTAGATTCAATTCCGACGAGGGTCTTTATCGGGTTCAGCATTGTTGATTAAATTCCAATGTTGTGCCACCAGTTCAGCGCCGTCGATTAAATTCCGGCGTTGTGTTTGAAATATAGTTGTTGATTAGATTCCAGCCATATTCTCTCAAGTTACGTCATTGATTAAATTCTGGCGTACTTTGAATGATAATGTTGCATATTAGTTGTGTCGTTGATTAGATTCCGACATAGCTTAATTTCAACATTTGCAAGTTATTGTTTCATTGTTAGTATTGTCGAGTTTGGCATCATATCGAGTCAGGGTGTAAAATCTAAATTGGGATTAATAAATGCATTTGACATTCTCTATCCAAGCTTGACTCAAGACCCTAGTCTCCCCTAATAAAATCCGAAACGCAGCGTTCGGTGAAAGATTTTCAACGGAGTAAAAACCGGCGAAACAGAAGGAAATTGATGGTGTGCGGGCACCAGCACATTAAAATAATGATCACATCTGGGGAGCCGTTACTGTATATCGAATGGATATGCCGCGATGGCCCCGTGGGAGCCTCGAGAATTAAACCTGTGTATTTGTACTAACACGACAGCTTTAGATACATTCAGTTGATAAGGTTTTCGTCTACGTTGTGCTTATAAGAATTCATATATTCAATTATTTTACTTAA
Organism: Syzygium oleosum; assembly: GCF_021117445.2. Taxonomy (NCBI): domain Eukaryota; kingdom Viridiplantae; phylum Streptophyta; class Magnoliopsida; order Myrtales; family Myrtaceae; genus Syzygium; species Syzygium oleosum. The sequence goes on from NW_026607490.1 coordinate 12,786,556, forward strand.
TTATAATAATAAATTCGAATATTCAACAAAAGTGTCCTCAAAATACTTGCTAACATTTTGATACTAATTTGATCGGCTTCACTTTGGTACTAGACGACATTTTCTCTTGCAATGACAAGTTCATGTCATGTGTCATATCTGTCGGTCCAACAGCCGTGCCGCAGTAGCCGGCAGCCCTTCCACCATTAGCTTCTACGGCAGAGTCGGAACTCATCGCTTAGTCAGCTCCTGTCCGTCGTTTTCGTGCGCGAGATTTTATTCTTCCTTCGTGACTCAAGCCGCGATTATCTTCTCGATGGGGGTCGGTCATTACATCAAAATGCGACGGGCGATACATTGATCTTGTTACAGGTCAGAGGTTAAGGTTATGTCCATCTGCTACTTTGGCCACCGTCGTTTTAAGAGTTCTTATCGAAGCTTTACCTTAGCGTTAAGCAACGATGGGACGTTTAACAATGACTTGACAAAGATTCAGCACAGACACGTAGCTGTCGAGCCTTTTGCTTTTTCGCTTGATATTATTGTCTAACCTGCTTCGGATTGCTGTAAAGTCTGGCATGAGCTTATCTCTCCAGTGCCAATTGTTGGAGGTGACTGCACGTTTTAGTTGAGAGAGAGTCGCTGGCTGTTGCATCGTCGGCCAATTCTTGATTGATAGATATTCTTCTATAGTTGGGCTTGTTGGGGCAATTTCACTTTGACCCTACTATTGACATCTGGAGTATGTGTCGGATATGCCCTTTGCTTTTTGCTAAGTAGGAAAATTACTAGATATCATACATTTCTTTACGTAAGTATTCGAAGATCTTCAAGTAAGAAGAAAAGAGAATTAATAAAGACTGCGCCTTTACTTAATTGACTTGACTTTATACTTTATTAGATAAGGGTGTTTATACCCGAACAATATGGATAGGAAAGGGAATAATCTAATAAGGAAATTAGCTATCTTAAAAGATAATGAAGTATCAAATAATATCTCTAATATCTGATAATAGCTCTAACAATATTCCCTAATAGGAAATTCTCTAAATTCTATAAATATGCTCCAACACTCCCCCTCAAACCAGAGCATCCAGCTTGTACCTAATAGGTGCAACTTTCTTCCGAATTCTGTGAAGCCAGACCTTATACGAAACAAGGGATGTGGATATATCGAACCGAATATGATAAGGGTTAAAGAAACACATAATCAGAAAGTTGACACATTTTTCTCATACAACCTTAATCAAATCGTGTGGAAACCCAATTTGAATCGCAGCAAACTAAACAGTATCACCCAACGACGCTCAACTTTGGTTGCTTGATGAACCAGCGCTCACAGCTACTTGGATACTTGACGGCAACTTTGCTCGTCGAGGAGCTCTCTATTGAAAGAGAGTCCAACAACGAATAACACCCATGGTAGGCATCGTTGAGTGTAGACAAAATTAGGAAGTTATTAAACATGAGGTGGCTGACGACAGTAAGGCACGACCCCCTTGACGATGAGCAGAGGTTGGAATGAAGCTCGACACCATGACAAAGATTAAGATGCTGATGTCGCCAGGCACAAGAAGGGAACAAAGAAGATGATGGTTGCGACATAGACAATGATGAAGATTGATGGCAAGAAAGAAGAAAAAATTAGGGTATTGATTTGGAACACCAATAAATACTACATTTTTACTCAATTATCTTGACTTTGTACTTTATTAGAGAATGGTATTTATACCCAAATAATATGCATAGGAAAGGAAATAATTTAGTAAGGGAATTAGCTATCTTAGAAAATAACGAAACATCAAATGTTATCTCTAACAATATTCTCTAATAGGAAATTCTTTCATATCCATAAATATACTCCAACACTTTCTGAGTGTGTTGTGGGAGAGAGCTATTAAAAAAGAAAAACGGAGAAGATAAACAGATTTGAGAGAAATTACTAACAAAGAGAGATGACATAACTCGTCCAACACGATGATAACGGTGGTTGCAAAGGCAAAGACATCAATGTGGGGGAGGTGAAGAAGATACGAGCGAGATGACGTAACTCGACGGAGATGATGATGATGATGGTGGTCGTAAAGCCAAAGAGATCAAGGTGATGGAGGTGAAAAAGTTACAAGTACACGCTAGAGAGAGTAGAGTTGAAAATAAGAAGGCAGATTTACCCATCTTAATGAAAGATCCATGTAAAATCGAGCCATCTCAAGATGATTCTATGATTTGCCATTTCCTAAGTGACGTGGGATTATTGTTAATGATATATGGTATTCGTGTTTCTCTTATTGGCATAGCATAAAGCATTCTATTCTCACTCCACATTTTATTTGAAGAGCCAAGTAATCTCTAACTTGTTTGCTCTTCTCATCTACGTCGCTTATGGGTCTTGCCAACATCAGTACTTCATGTCCCCCTTGGCGGGCTCCATGATAAGAAATGATATAGTTTCCAAAAGATATTGTGCTCACCATGCCTTATCTCCTTCTCTTTTTAGCTTTTGCAATGTCTTCAATTGGCATAGGATAAACCCTTTAAAAAAATTATCCACCAAAAAGAAAATTTAACAAAACGCAAAGAACTCTCAAAAAGTTAACCACCGATTAGACCTTTATAACAAGGTCCAGTTTAGGGTTTGGATCGGATCGAAAATAGTCCAATTCAAATTGACACATTTAACCCACTTTGAATTATTTTCATATTATATAAATTTAGTGACTCGTACCTGAACCATATTACTAAAACATTTCTATATTTAACCCAATTTAGGAAAACTCATATCCAAACTGAGGTGAGAGTACGAGATTGAGTGATGGTAAGTGAGACAGTAAAGAGAGAATCATAAGGTGGGTTGAGTCTAAGTTGTGAACCCCTTCAATACTCATATTATTTTGGTCATTACCATTTTAAATCCATTTGTGACCCATTTATCAATATGATTAACCCATATAACAATACAGCCCATCAAATATAGTTTAAGAAATGGGTTTATGACCCATTTTGAAAGGTTTATCACCAATTAAGGGGATAATATTAATCCCTCATTTCTTCCTAAGTTATGTTTAACATGAGATGTAGTATAGGTTCAATGTCTCATTGAAAAATTTGAAATTACCAAAAAATTTGGTGACAATTTAGGACCGACATATCTTGTTTTTCCCGTTCTCTTTGTAACATGAGCATGGTAGTTTTGTTGTTAATTATTTTTCCTTAGCCAGTTTTGTGTATGGCTTGAGGGACCAATGCTCTGGGCATCTTTCCACATTTCCACAAACACTTGGTGGGCAATAACTCTCTCTCTCTCTCTCTCTCTCTCTCTCTCTCTCTCTCTCTCTCTCTCTCTCTCCCCGAATGGTATCGAGCCAGTGCACTTAGAGGTTTCAATGCAAGCGGTGTCCGTACACCCTCGTCGATGGAAGCTGCGATAGACCCGCAGGCCTCGGTGAGAGCTGATGGGTCCATTCATTACGCCCTCTCCTCCGTGACCCCTCCAATGCATCCAAACTTTCTTTCCCTTCTTCTGTCCCTTTCAATCGGGGGTCGGTTCAAGATTCATGAGGTGTTTTGGGGGGGCAAAAGAGAAAATTGACCCAAGAAAAATCCCATGAAAGCTCAGGCCAAGCCCACCCCTGTACGTTGGCATTCCATTGCTGCAGCTGGGGCTAACCTAGATTGAACAATCCACTGTTATTTATTACTTCATTGAAGAGAGGAGGGAGTTTCAAAATGAAGTCATGGGTGGGGATAGAATCACAGCATGGAAGGAGTCCCTGATGTACTATGAGTCCATCTGTATCATTGAAATACGATAAAGTTTAGGAGTGAACTTAGCAGATTCCGCCGGAATGAATAGACGGAAAATCGCACCTCAGTCTTAAACCTTATGCACGGAAGTAATCGATTGCAAAACCTATACATTAATGTCCTAAACCTTTGTCAAAAAGTGAAGTTGAGTTCTGAATATTTTCATTAATGCAATTAAATCTAAAATACTTATAGAAAAATGCAATTAATGCTTGAAATTTATGTTGACATGTGCAATTTAAAGATGACGTAGGCAACTTTAATGTGACAATTAGGCAATTTTAAGTACTATTCATCAAGATGGGTCGATAATAATTTTTTAAAAAAGGTTTAGGATTTAGGACTTGATTGCTTTCCGCAAACAAGGTTTAGTACTCGTGGTGTATTTTTTTCTGGAACTTTCTTAGTGGTCACTAAAATCGCACCTCAAGTCTTAAACCCTATGCATGGAAGTAATCGATTGCAAAACCTCTGGATTGGTACAATAATGTCTTAAACCTTTGTCAAAAACTGAACTTGAGTTCTAAATCTTTTCATTGATTCAATTAATCTCAAGTCTTTATAGAAAAAATACAATTAATGCTTAAAATTTATGTTGAAAATTGCAATTTTAATGTGACAATTAGGCAATTTTAGATACCATTCACCGAGATGGCTCGATTGTACTTTTTTGTAAAGGTCCAAAATTTAGGATTTTATTGTTTTCTGGAGACAAGGTTTAGTACTTGTGGTAGTGGTCACTAAATTTAAATGGATTTTCATTGAAATTGACTTTCAATTACTCTATGTAATAAAAACTCTTTTCTATGCGATTAATGCACTGTGACTAGAATTCGGTTCATTTTTTTTAGACAATCACATTGTAATGACATAACATATCGTTGTCACGTCAGCATTTTTTAAAAAAATTGATCGGGTTTCAATTAATAATATGCTATTTTGATGAGAAAAAAAGAAAGTTCAATATAATTAATGATTAAAATCAATATCTAATGATGTGAGAACAACATGCTGTTTTAAAAATTCCATAACCACGTACGAAAATTTTACCTCCGCAATGGCTCATCGACAGATGGACGAAAGGATGAAGAAGAAAACAAAAAAATCTTTTGAAAAAAATTGAAAAAGTGAAAATGGGGAGATCGAAGTGGAAACTGAAAGGAGGAGAGCACGTGGCAGTTTAACAGCACTAGAAGTTAAAAATCTCTTTGGCTCCTTCAATCCGTCCTTTCTTACTGCTGCTCTCTATTGCTCTACAGGACCCACCCCACTCTCTTCTCTTATTCTCTATTTATGTCTCTCGTTTTCACATCAAAGTGAAGCCTCCCTCTCTCTCGAGCATCTGGAGGATGAGAGATGGTGGGTTTGAGTGTTGTTTTGGAGGGTCAAAGGAGTGGGAGCAGCAGTGTCCACAGCAAGAAGAGCCCACAGGTCATCAACAAGGCCACCATGTCCATGGTGATAAACGGCGCAGCCCCTCTTTCTCCAACACCCACATCATCATCATCATCATCATCATCATTCTGTCGTAGAAACTCTCTGCCCTTCAGTGTTTTCCCAGCAACTGCTTTCTTGGACCAGTGTTTTCTCTGCAAGAACAAGCTCTTGCCAGGCAAAGACATTTACATGTACAAGTAAGTTTTTAAAAAGGAAAAAAAAGAAAAACTGACTTTTCTCCGTTAACCTTTCGCGCAAAGCTCTCTTCTTTATGTCAATCTCACGCTTCTAAGTGACTGTTTTATTGGTTATTTATGCAAGGTTGACCTGATTGAATTTGTAGGGGTTGAGAGACTTTCTAGTTTCTGGTTGATCGTCAGATCTTGCAAAAATGGTTCATATCCGCCAACCTACCAAAGTGATAGGACTTGCATTCGTTCCTCACTTATATAATTAAATGACATGAGATAGTTTTAGATCATTTTTAAGTTCTGAATCTTGCTGTGTGTATACACATCAAGACATTGATGAAAGACAGTTCTTTTCTAGGGGGATTTTTTTTTGTTTCTTTTCCTGTCCTGGGTATGATTTGCCTGAATCGTTTGAAATGTTGTGTTTGGCAATGAATCGGTTTTGACAAATTTTTTCTTGTGTGGGTTTTTGGCAGGGGAGACAGGGCATTTTGTAGTGTGGAGTGTAGGTGCAGGCAAATCTTCATGGACGAGGAAGAGACACTGAGGAAAGACAACTGTTCAATGGCTGCCATAAAACCCACTTCCTCCTCATCATCTTCCTCTCCATCTTCCTCTAGGCACAGCAAAGGAACCAGAAACAAACCTGGTGGTTTTGCTTACTGAGTCTCTACAAGAGAGAGAGAGAGAGGGAGAGAGAGAGAGAGAGAGTGATTGTGCAAGATCATCGAGAAAGAACCAAAAGAAGAGAAAAATTTCTTTTGCTCTTTTCTTTTTCTGGGGGAGGTTTTTGAAGTGCACTAGTTTTAACTTTTTTCTCTCTTTTGTTTCACCCTTTGGCCTTTAATCTGTAGTGAATTTCACATCCTCCTGTTTCTTGTCATTTGTTTTGCTTCCTGGTATGAAGCCAAAAGTGCCTTCCAACTTTTTCTGCCCCCACAAATCTGTGAGTTCCTTGTATGCGCCCATGGTTTGTGGTTGGTGTGACTTTGGTGCAATTCAGTGAATGTGCTCTGCTCTGATATTTCCATTACAGCAATTTTTCATTTTAAAAATAAAAATAAGAAGAAATAAGATTAGGGTTTTGACGAGTAGTTTATAAGATTCACAAAAATGGCATGCACGAGACTTATTAACTTCACTTCAGCCATGCAGGCATAAATGCTCCCCAAGGCCCCTTAATTTAATTAATTGCCTTCATTAATCATGCATTAAAGTTAGAGAGGATTTTTTTAAAAGATGAACTTACATGAAAGTTTACGTTTCCCTTGGGGGACAACCAATGGTGGGGGTGTGTACTTGCACACAAGATGTCAAATTTAAATTATTGCAAAAGCTTCAATCTGATTTGAGCATCTTCAGTGGGGTTGGCGAATTCTTGGCAAGATTACCCACTTAGGACTTAGGAGCGATGCTTTTATAACTGAAGACCGGAAAGAGATTCTCTAAACCCCCACCCCCCCAAAAAAAAATTAGCAAGCAAAAAAGAAAAGTAAGTTAAAAAGTACTCTCGAGGCTCGTTCCTTTGCTAATGGAAATAGAAAAGCTATCGATTTTTGAGTAGGCGATTCTTTTTTATGATATGCGTAGATTCGATCTTTGCTAATTTGATGTGCTTAACGATTGTCTCGACAAGTATGACGTTGGATATGTAAATTAGTATCTACAAAAGTGAATGAACAAACCAAGCCGAGAGATTAAGAAAGCACTCGGGAATCATTTTGATGTGTTGTGGTCTCTGAGGAGAATATTATTGCCACGAGAGATCCACTAAGAATCGAGCGTTAAATTTTTTCTGAAAACCCCCTGATCTACTACTGTTTAGCTGCATCCCTAAGGACTTCCTTTTGTCTGTATTTTACAATTCAGGTAGGGAATGATTTGATTTTTCCAACTATTGTTTGTCGCTCACTTGGAGTGAAGAAAGATCCTTATACCTAATTTAAGTCTTAAGAAATTCCATGAGTCACATTTTGAAAAGGGTCTTTTTGAGGAGTACTTTAAAGACAATTTAAAGGGTATGCTTATAATAATAGGAAGTGTTGATCAGGGCCCTTGTTGTATTTTAATGTGTGCTTTCAAAATATATAAAGAGTAAGCTTTGCATATTGTTGGAAAGCATCTCTTAATCGATATTTAATTTATTTGATTAATTGCACAGCTCCTTTTTTTTATTATAAATGTTGATATGGAAAGAATCGAAGGCTATTCATGAAGAATTCATTGGCAATTAAAATCGATACTCATGTCGGAAGGGATGTGTTGACAGCTGGATAGAGTACAAGCAAACTGTAAAAGCAAGTGTAGAAGCAACAGAGAAGGTTTGTATTAGAAAAAAAAAAAAAAGTGCAAAAGCAACGGCACAACGAATCATTAGGGGTGAGTAACTTGGACCGCCCAAACCGGGACCGGACCGGACCGGACCGGACTGACAAGTTTGGTCCGGTTCTCGGGACTATCAGTCCGGTTCCCGGTTCCTAAAAGCGGAACTGGTTTCCGGGCGGTCCGGTTCCCGGTTCCAAGGGGGAACCGGACCAGACCGGACCGGACCGACTATTTAATATATATTTTTGTTATTTTTTTCTTTAAAAAAATTAATAAAATGTGAACTAAACTCTAAGTGAACTTCATTATCATAAATTCATTGATAAAAAAATAGTAAAATGTGAATTAAACCCTAAGTGAACTTCATTGGCATAAATTTATTGACAAAAATTAGTAAAATGTGAACCAAACCTTAAGTGTTTGACCAAAAAAAAATCCTAAACTCTAAGTAACCGGTTCCATTGGACCGGACCGGACCGACGGTCCGGTCCGATTCCCGATCCTAGAACCAACCGGTCCGGTCCGCGGTTCCCAAAATTGAGAACCGGTTCTCTCGGTCCGGTTCCCGGTTCCACATTGGAACCGGACCGGACCGGGAACCGCTCACCCCTACGAATCATGGCGATTCAAACTCACTATTATAGATTTCGTGACCATTGGATTGTTAAATTAGAAGACCTAGTGCATATTCACGAAATATTTCCATGAATATTATGGGCAAAATCATGGACTAATTCCATTTGGAGATTGATGAACAGATGTGATCAAAACTTGCCGTATGTACAAATTTTTGTCTCAATGGCTGGATTGATTAAAGGTTCTACACGCGATTTAGGGGGAATTCCGATTAGATCTTGTACCGGTGGATGGAAGGACATAACAACTAGTTGATTTGAGCTTGATATTCGAATTTAGAGACCTATAAGAAGACCAAAACGACGAGCGGGGTAGTGTAAGTAGACGAGTGCTTGAAACAAGAGAAATTGAAGCATGTCGAGTGTTTTTGAGATCTCTCTTCTTTGTAGTATTGTAGTCAATTAACTGTTGATCCCAAGAGTAAACAAAAGCAGCATATCCATTTGTAAACACGCGACAGAAGTGGCTGTAATTAGATGGAAGACATTTGTCTAAGTGATCCGCAAATTATGCGAGAGAATCTTTGTAAACACTCAGATGTGTGATTTATTGTTTGGAGAGAGTGAGTCTATAGTGTTGTGTGTACAAAGTATGAAAACGACTATCGAAGGGTTCAATAGTTACTTAGACTATAGTGGGGCAGAAGCAAAGCTCGACTCCTCGTGGATGAAGAATCTGCACCTGTCACAAGGCAATACCTGCACTAAACTATTGGGTTTCAGCCCAATTGGGATGCTAGAGCTGGAAGAGAGAAGTAGGCACACCCAAGCCGAACCTCTGTAAATCTCATTTACAATTTTTCTTATCCTAAACTCTTTAATTTCTACATTATATGTCTCTAGTTCATCTGTGTTTCGGCTCTACAGAAAATTGGTCTTTACATATTCAAAAAACTAATTCATCCCCTCTCAATTGCATATTTGGACCTAACATGTACTTGAATTTCTCGTGACATGTGAAATCACCATATTTTATTCATTCTCATATCTTCGCGACCTAACCTTTGAAACTCACTAATGCGTAAGAGGTGAGAAAACCCTAAGAACACCTCAACTTATAGAGGTGAGTTTGAAACTTAGGAAAGTGAGTCATCCTTCCTCAGCCAAACACATGAAACCTAATATTTAACCCTTCACCTTTCCATCAGCATCAAGGAAAGCTCATAATGAAAACACTCCTAGACGCACGACAGACACTCCTAGAGAGTTTCATAACAAGCCCTACCTTTCCTTATTTTTTTCTTAGTTTTTTCTCTTGTTTAACTTTCGCTTTTTAAGGTTCGAGTTCTGCACAGGATTGGAAGAGGCAGGCGTTTTTATAAGAGAGCTAGATCGATACAGACAAGCACCGACTAACACCAGCTCCCTAGCATTCCGTGCAGAGCCGACATTTCGCACTGTCACTTGTTGGGAGCCAAGTGTAAGAGATCAGCCTCACATGTTCTTGTATGAAAACTGCAAAACCGGTTAAAAGAAGAAAAAGGAACAAAATTTCAATGCTGAAAATTGATGATACTTGGTGTAGAGACCCCAAAGTTATTAGCCAGCACATTGCCAGTTATTACGATTCCTTGTTCAAGACAGTGGGTACCAGGAACTTCAATCCAATACTAGACCAATGTTCCTTTCCTGGCCAAGAAGAAATGAATGAGGCTTTGATGGCACCGGTCACCTTAGAAGAAGTAAAACAAGCTACATTTCAGCAAGGAGCTACTACAAAGGCCCTAGGACCTGACGGGATGAATGGCCTATTTTACTAGCATCGTTGGGAGGAATTACAGCACGATTTACACGGACTAGTCAGCTCCTTCTTCCAATCAGGACACCTTGACCCAGAGCTAAACAAAACACACATCGTGATTATCCCTAAAGTTACAATCCCAGAAAGCATCACACAATTCAGACCTATTAGCCTATGCAATTTCAGTTACAAAATCATCTCTAAGGTGATGGCGAACCGCCTTAAGCCCTGGCTCCCAAATCTCATAGCAATAGAACAGAGCGCCTTTGTGACCGGGAGACAGATTCAAGATAATATTTTTATAGTCCAGGAGATCCTTCATCAGCTAAGAGTTCGGGAGAGAAAAAAGAAGTTCCAGGCGATCCTAAAGTTGGACATGCAAAAAGCTTACGACAAAGTTGAGTGGGACTTCCTTTGTGCTAGCATGAAGAAAATGGGCTTCTGCGAAGAGTGGGTGTTGTTGGCGAAAGAGTGTATCTCCTCTGTCACATTCAGTGTAAAAGTGAACGGAGAACCTTTAAAGTACTTTCAACCTTCTCGGGGAATTAGACAAGGAGACCCACTATCTCCTTACTTGTTTATAATCATGGCGAACATGCTATTGTCCCTACTAAGAAAGGCTGTAGATGATGGGAGTTTGAAAGGTATCAAACTAAACAGGAACTGCCCTACTCTGTCACACCTGCTATTCGCTGACGATGCTATCTTCTTCCTGGATGGGAATATAGGTGAATGTCAAAATCTGGCCAATATCTTAAACCAATACTGTTTCACATCAGGACAAGCAATCATTCTAAACAAATCCGGGATCTTCTGTAGCGCGGGCTGCCCTCAAAACCTTAAAAGCAACACGGCGTCCGAACTAAGAGTACCAATCATGGAGAAAACTGGGAAATATCTTGGCATTCTATTAGATTGGGGACAAACAAAAAAACAGATGTTCGCGTGGATACTAGCAAGGGTAAACATGAAGTTGGAAGGCTGGAAGGAAAAGCTGCTCTCAAAGGCGGGCAAGGAGATTTTAATCAAAACAGTGGTACAAGCTCTTCCCCAATATGCAATGTCCATATTCAAAATCCCCATTTCGGTGTGCAAGGCAATTGAGCAGAAAATAGCCTCCTTTTGGTGGAAACAGAACTCATCTAAATCGGGTATCCACTGGAAAAAATGGGAACTTCTCAAAGAAAGGAAAATAGATGGTGGATTGGGCTTTAAGGATCTAGTTACTTATAACAAAGCTATTCTAGGAAAGCAAGCATGGAGACTTGTTCAAGATCCGACAGCATTGTGGAGCCAGCTACTTAAAGGTATTTACTTCCCCAACGGAAATCTATGGAAAGCTACAAAGGGATCCCGCCCCTCATGAGGGTGGCAAAGTTTACTAATGGGAAGAGATGCCTTAAGCCCAGACGTGAAATGGCTGGTCGGGAATGGAGATTGCATTAACATCAGAGAGGATATATGGCTGGGACGGGGATTAATAGGAGGCCCAGCAAACCGAGATGACCCACAAAAAGTCGCAGAACTGATCAACCAGGAGACAAAAACATGGGATGTTAATCAGTTACAAAGGATGTTTCAAGGGGAAATTGAGAGTGAAATTATGGCCATACGGTTAAAGCCAATCCCGGACAGTGATAGACAAATTTGGACAGGAAACTCATCAGGGGAATATTCGGTAAAACAGGGTTACTCCAAGCTACGAGCTGTGTCAACCAAGCTAAATACAGATCTAGCGTCCTCCTCTTATCAGTAGCCCCGCTCACTATGGACAAAGATATGGAAACTACAAAACGAGCCAAAAATCCGTTTCTTCCTGTGGTGTGTGTGTCACAATGCTCTGCCTACATCAGAAAATCTATACAAAAAAAAGGCCTTACCCAACCCTTTATGCCCAATTTGTCGGGAAAACCTAGAAACAACAGAACACATATTCGCCTATTGCAGCTGGACAAACAACATCTGGTCAGATCCGAGGCTTCGAGTGGATGTATCGCCAGCAAATTTATCAAGAATGGATAAATGGTTTGACGAATCCCTTACCAACATCACAGAACAGTCCGGCCGAGAGGTGCTTGCAAGAATTCTCTGGCAAATCTGGAAGGCAAGGAACGCCTGGGTTTTCCATCAAATCAGCCCAAGATCGGGAGCAATCGTTGATGAAGCAATTAATCTAAACGGTAACTACCGGGAGCAAAACTTACCTGTGTCGTGAAGCTGGCGGGTGAAATCCAAGACAGCGCGATGGACGTGCCCAGAACATGGAAGCTGGAAATTTAACGTAAATGGGTCGTGGATCGAAGGGGAAATAGAGGGATCGGTGGCTGGGGTATGCAGGGATCATAGAGGTTTGTGTACTGTGGGGTTTGCTAGAGCTGCGTCTGCTTCCTCCCCGCTGGAAATTGAAGCTGCAGCAGTGAAGGAAGCTCTGCGTTGTCTGGGAGAAGAGGCAGCGACGAAGAACAATCCAGTGTTGGAAGTCTGCGTATAGTCAGACAACGCAGCTTCAGTAAAATACGCTCATGACCCAGCTTTGAGACCATGGGATTTGAGGAGTCTGTTTGAGGAATGTAACAAGTTACTCTCCCAATTAAAGAGGGTTTCTCTAGTCCACTGTCCGCGCGAGTCCAATCAAGTAGCAGATTGGATCGCCAAAAATCATCGAATAGGGATGCTTCCATCCAACTGGGTGTCTAGACCGCCCCAATCTCTTTGGGATTTATTTTGTATTGACGCTAGTCATCTTCACTCTTATAATCCGCAGTTGAATGAATGAATGGAAATCTGCATTTGGACAAAAAAAAAAAAGCAAACCAAAGAAAAATCATATGTTCATCATTCTCTCCATCCCTCTATCTCCAATACCCACTACCGCCTTTTCTAATAGAGTGGGGTGAAAAGTAATTGGGGACTTACCTTAACTCGAATTGTCATTGTGAAACGTGAGTTTCCTGAATGGAAAACATGACCCATCATTGAAGATAGCAAATAGCAAAGAACTGCCCAAATAAACTCTTTTATCTTCCAAAGCTAAAACAAAGATGATAACCCAAAATTTAAAGTACATTTTGCATATTCTACTTATAAAACACAGCATCATGAGTCTCAAGTAATCTAAAACTGGCACTTTGATTTTTAAGGAACTGTAAGGCACAGCGGGTGTAAACTGCAAGTTTAATCCCAGTGCAAAGTGCCAGATTTTGAAATTAGAAAGTCCCCTTTTGAGATAGTATGTATTTACACAGTAGAGCACCTCCTCTAATCTTGGACGGACTCTCCCATGCTTCACGCGACCTTCGTTTGCCTAAGACTCGAGGTGGCTATGAACGGTTGTCCAGCCACGAACGCTGTTAGAGAAAACTTGCCGGATTTCGAAATTATAAAGTATGGCATAGAGGTTTTGTATTAGAGGATGCAAAGCAAACCGAAGGGAAAGTGGACGGTGTTTTCTCTTTTTCTTTTTTTGTGGAATTTCACAGAACAAATTACTTTACATAGGGTGCTAATTGTGCATTAGGGGTCATATGTGGAGGTTAATTGAGCTGAACTGTTGCAAGCAATACAAATGGGAAACCAGGGAAACAGAAGATGATAGCCAAAGGGTGAGTGGGTGTCAGTCCAGCAAAAGGAAAAATGAAGGAGGAGTTAGAAAGTTGGAACAAAATTTTCTGGTAGATATCACAAACTTCTTGTTAGAAAAGGTAGGCATTAAAGTTACAGTTCAAAGGAACATTAAGAAAAAGAAGAGGAGGACCATGGAATCTAATGCTCTCCTAGTATGTGCGGCCAATAGGGTTTTTCCTTTTCCTTTTGCTGTCTTGAAATTCTTTTAGAGAGAGAGAGAGAGAGCGCACTAGGTGCTGAGATTTAAGGAGAAATTATGTTTTGGTGGGAATAAAAATAGGGTTGCCACTTAAACTGTCCTGATCTGCTGCTACAGTCCATAAATTCTCCCTGGAAAGTAACACTTCTTCTCGCGCTCTCTCTCTCTCTCTCTCTAGGGTTGCCACTTAAACTGTCCTGATCTGCTGCTACAGTCCATAAATTCTCCCTGGAAAGTAACACTTCTTGTTTCTCTCTCTCATGGAGTGAAATGGAAGTTGGTGGAGGTGGTTTTTGGGGTGGGGATTTTGAATTTGCACTTATTTGAACTGAATTGTGCACCTCGCAGCCCTTGAACGAATTCATTCTCCTAGGATCGAAAGATGTCCTTTGATGAAGATTTCTCCTTTCTTTATTAAGGTGTCGTCTATTCATCATATGTCGCCCACTTTGGGAGTGGGGATGACATGTATTTGTCGAGCACTTCTCTCTACCTAGTTTTTTGACAAGCAATATCGACGAGAGGAGGACAAAAGTGTAGTCGACATATTTCGTTTTTCAGTCGTGGATCGCAGCGTTTTGTGGGGATTCAGCCTCCTAGCTTCACGGCTTCCTTGACCAAGTAGGGTGTCTTCTCACCAAGACACCTTTTAGCAGGTTAACCTGTGGCCTTTGATAGCACAAACGTTTGTATATCAACGATATTTCAGAAACATCAAAACCTCAATAAGAAGTCCCGACACTTTCCTGAAATACTTAAACGCAATATCATGATTACTTAATGTAGTTAAAAATTCTGTGTTTTTACTTCTCTCAGTACAATTTATAGCAAACCTAAAAGGAGGACAGTTTCTTTTCATGGCCTCAATATCCATTTCCATCCCCATTTCCATGTGGGTTTGGATTTGGAAGTTATCTGCGATGTAGCAGCAAAACTAGGAAGTCATTCAGGAACCCTCTTGTTGATCCGAGGACCAAGTGCACTCGCTGCTGTTACATTCATGGGACTCACATGATTGACAGCTATAGGTAACTTGATCCAAGATAACCGAGTCCAGGCAAGTATTTGCATCCTCGTAAATTGCTAGAGATGACAAACACCTCGCCTTAATGACTCGACTAGATGATTCTAAGCCATGAATGAAGTTAACATGTGACCAGCCAAGAGCACGCAGCACTCAACGTAGAGAGAGAGAGAGAGAGAGAGAGAGAGAGAGAGGACACCGTGATTACCTTCTTCATTATAATGTCAAACTTCGGAGAACATTAAGATGCCAGGCGAACTGCAAAATAATAATATACAGCTTCATGCACCAGAAGGTCCTTACTTTTACCAATGGTTGTCTAATGCAGCGTACTACACACAGATGCAAATTATAGCACCATAATTGCGTCGGATCATCATCCTCTGGTGAACGTCAACCTCAGAAGGATAAAATCATCCAGATTTGAACAGCAAAATCGCCTTCTGATCCAAATAAAAGTAAACGAAGTGGTTTGTTTCGTGGGTCACATAGGAACCTACATCAAAACGCAAAACTGGTTAATTGAACTCAGTGAAGCATAAGAAATTGCAAGTCAACATAAAGTGTAGATGATTATCATACATAAATTGATGAATTAATTGATAGAAACCAACTTATTTACGCAACCAAGTGTAATCTGTTCAACATCACCCCTCACGCACCAACACGATGATGGTCTTAATTAACTGATTCAAAGTAGAACTTCAGGCAAATCAACCTAACACTTGTATCATGCCCAGAAAAAGGTCTATATATGGCCTATCAATATCCTACCTACCACCTAATGGCAATGATTCCACCCAAATAAAAGAGGAGTGAATAACTTTCAACTGTGTTTCTGGATTATCAGCTATTCATACGTGGCAATCAATTTGAGAGTTCAAAAAGATAACCTATCGCAATCATCATAATCCAGTTTAAGATAAGCGTATGCACTGTTAACAGATATTGTCAAAATGACAATTATTTGCAAAATATAATGTTGTTCAAGTCATTCCATCGGAGCTAGCAGATGCACTTCTTCTCTTATGTTTAATAGTACAGGGGTACATGCACCTCCAAATAACTTGGACCACGACCTGTCTTGTCACAACTCAAGCAAAACTAAATGGGTCACCGTTCGTAGTCAAAAGGTGAGCAATTATGGACATTCAAGATAAAAATTTAAAAAAAAAAACATGTTTAAGGAGACAAGATTTGATATGTAGTTCGTACCCAGAGGTTGCCAAGCCATGCATAGTCCATAAGATCAAGAAATCTAAAAGAGAATACATGCCTATCCCAAAGGTTCCTGACCCCTAAATTCTAAATGAATAGCACCTTTATACTGCCAATAATACTTGTCATCCCAATAGTTAACACTTCTTATAAGTTAGTTCAATCATAATAGCTAGAAAATGATAACCTTGTTACTTGCCCTATTGGGTCACTTGCTACCCAAGTTGGCTTGCAATTGGCGCTTTCATATGAAACATTCGAATTGATGCCAAAAAAGTACATCTCAAGAATTTTCTTGAGCAGCCGACTTAACATCGTTAGCATCCAAACGGAAGGAATATGACGTTCAACTGCACTTTTATCCTCTTAGACCAGAAGGGCCCCAAAGGGTCCAAAGGAGAAAGGCGGGACCAGCTGGTTTATTTAAAAAAATGACTCTTGCTGCAAAGAAAAACCATTCGGGCCATGCAGCAACAGAACCAGTAAGATCCTTCCACTTGTTGGAAGTCAGAAGCAATATCATTGAGCATTCCAATAACACCTAAAGCAGATGCCTATTGTACAAGAATGACTACGATTAGTCATGGATACATAACCCAAAATATAAAAACAAAAAGTACATGCAGAGATTTAGGAAATGTGGAGGATTCAAATTCTGTACTCCACATGTCCCAACAGTCATTTAATATGGCTCTATAATTTCTTCAGATTAGACGATGCCAAGACTCAAGACCTTATCCTCCTTCACTACAGCAGAATGGTTTTCAAAAAATCAAGCCAATGGTATGAGCTTGATAGACATTTAAAACAGTGCATGAAAACAAGGTACATAAATGCCAAAGTGTTTAGGTTTCCCACCACTAACAATACATCAGCCGACCATAAAATTTTCGAGAAACAAAGGCAAATAATCACCCCTCATGTTCAAGAAAGACTGCACCTTAGCCATGCAGCCAACAGCTCCTTGACAGATCAAGGCGTTGTGATCCAATTGATACAATGCAGTAATAAATATAGTATAAACAAGGACAGACAAGTCAACCATGGAATTGATTCGATCTAAGCCGCTGCCGCCTCCTACATTTAAGACAAGGGGCTTGAGAGTTCAATAAAGTTAAACGGGGCTCCTAGTCCAATTTTATTGAAGAACTAATCATGCAGAATTCAACTGGGCAGAATTACATAGTCATTTCCTAACCTCATTGAATCCCTTTAAAACATGCTCTAACTAGTTCTTGCTTCGTGTCCTTTCCTTCTTCTAATAGAACTATGATGTGTAATCTGCTCTAAGTAGGTCACAGACTCTCAAGCTAGCATCGATCTAGGAACCATCACCTATTGCTTGGTGGAATCCAGCTAGTACACAGAAAGGCAGAAATTTGTGCAGGCGATCTTACATTGAATCATCATTGGTCCAGTATCAGCAACAAAGCAAAAGGTTTTTCCACACTAGCAATGAAGTATTGATGCACGCACATCAAAACAATTAAGTCTGTTAACCAAGTTCTGAAATGCATCATTTTATTAACAATGCTCCTGGTCATGGATATCTGTTTCTTCCGCTGAGAGTGAACCTCATATAAATCTTTTGACATCTATTCAATTTTTTCTTCAAACTACCAGATATCAAAAGAACATCATTCACCTTTACCAAAAAAAAAAAAAAGAACATCATTCACTATTACGACTACCAACACAGCCGTACCGATCATTAGAGAGCTTATACTGATGACCCAGAATCTGGATTCTGTTTCGAGATACTAAGTGATCTATTGACCAGCAAAACTGAATGTCCTATCACTCCACTGTCAGCACAAGGCATCGTTCCCACACAGTCAAAATGTGGGGAAGAGTAACCACACAGCCACAAAAGCAAATTGCTTCCGGATGAGTAAAATAGCAGCAGCAACCGCGAAAGGAAAGTCGAGTCGCCAAACTATGCGGACACGATGGTAGAGACCACACCAAAGACCAGATCTACCCCTCTACTCAGCGAATGCATTAGACCATGCTTAATCCCCGCATCAAGAACTTGCTAGAATCACCGATTTCCTCCAAAAAGAATACATCGCAAGAGAGAAACCCAGGAACAGCAAATGGGATTTTACCGAAGTTGCGACCGACGATGCAATGCCAAGTGGGTCCGTGCTTCTTGTCGAACTCCTTCTTGATATGCTCGGCCACGTCCTTCTCTACACTGTGCTTCTCGAACGCCTATCCACCCCCCACCCAAGAAAACAAAGAAAAGAAAGCCCACCAATCAGCTTCAGAATCGCAGAACATTGAACCCCGTGCCCAAACAAGAGACACCCACTGGAGCGATCCGCCAAATAGACACGACGAATTACAGAGAGAGAGAGAGGGGATTACGGCGATTGCGATGTCGATGGCTTCCTTCTGCATGTCGTCCTTCATGTCGGCGCTCTTGATGACGGTCTTGCGGCCGGCGGCGGCGGCGGCGGAGGAGGCCGACGGGGGCTTCCGGTCGTCGGAGCCGGGCCTCGCCGCCGGGGGCTCGGGCGACTTCTTCTTCGGCTCGGCGGCGGCGGCGCTCATTCTTCCCGGACCTACTCCTGCGGGGGGGGGACTTCTTCGGCGGTGGTGATTGGGTGGAGGAAGCAGAGCAGAGCTCAACCGATACTGCAAAATGCAAAGAGAGAGAGAGAGAGAGAGAGAGAGAGAGAGAGAGAGAGGTACAGAACAAGCCGCAGTGAATAAAGCAGGCTCTCTCTCTCTCTCGAGCTTCCGCTGGTTCGATTTCGAATTTGATGGTTCGAAGATTAGCTGATGTAAAAAGACAGGTAAAAAAATTAATCCGACCGATTTATATTGCTTTAAGGTTCATTATGTTCTCCAACAAAAATGAAGGGGACGGCATGTTAGAGGCATAAAGATTTGGCAACTACATTTGTTTTGATATGATTGTCGGGAAAAAAAAGAAATTTACCATATGCTCGCGAGTATTTTATTAGCCGGGTCGAGTCGGGTCGCTTGCTTATACAATGCGAGTGGAGGGTCTAGATGAATCCGGTTATAAATTACGGATCGCTCAGTAGAGTTCCTGATGAAAAGACGGGTTGAAATGAAAAAATCGCCTCATCTAGTATTTGTGGTAAGGCCACTGCTCGCAACCACCGGTAAAGGTTAGTCGGCCTTTACGATCATTAAACAACAGCCACTGTAATTAAGATTCGTACACAAAGGACGCGGTGTCTTTTCGCTAATAATGAAAATATTTTTCACCAATTCATTCATCTTTGTAGACGCGTTTTATTGCGAGGAAAATATTTTTCATATTGTGATTTTTTACAAGATGATTATACCATGACTTCTTTTCAAGGATGGGAAGGGGAAAAGGACTGGGTTTTTCTTGGACCTTGTAAGGCCCATCATGAATTGGGCTAGGCCCATAATGAACGGGTATCGCCCTCCGATCTGTTCACCACCTGTTTGTGCTTACCAGGAAGTCCTCTGCGGTTTGGACTGTTTCAGCCCGTTGGGCCTTAGAAGATTTTGCTGTGCTCTAAGGCTTCTTGAGCCTTTTGCTTTCCTTTCCTTTTCAATCAATAGCCAAAGCCTAATTTTGGCTTTATTAGTAAATGGGCATGGACGACCAGCATTAGCGCGAGCATTATCAGGAAGATCTCGCTTCAGTTACGAAATGTTCGAATCAACCCATATAGGGATCCGAAGTTCCAAGGCTGGCGAGCCCATCCTTGCAGCCCATTAAGATTCTGACATACATGAAATCTCTTCACATGAGGTATGCTGCAGCTAGACGACACAACGCAAACTGTTCGAAAATTTGCTCACGGCATGAATCGAAATTGTGACTTTACGAAAGACGGATGACCCATTTACTAATATGTCCAATCACCTTAATGGTGACCAATTTGATTATTAATACGGGGTTATAATTGCTTAGGGACAAAACTTTAGATTATCATATCAAAAAGCTTTTTCACCCATTTTAAAGTTATGGATTCAGCCTGGCCCCCATTCTTGCCTCCCCGGAATGCAAATAGGGAGTCATGGTTGATGATGCATCCATGCCACAGTCCGTCGCTTACGAAGGTAATCTAGATGTCAAGGAATAGAAAGATAGGAGTCGAATTTGGGAACATCGGCTTGCAAATTCAGTTTCGGATCACTCGATCAATTATCATAGTACTATGAAAATAAATTGCCTTATCGGAGAGAGGATGGGCCCCGTGCGGCTCGACTAAATGGGCTCGTGCCTAGGCACGGCTCGTTAGGTTGCGGACCGTGCCCGGGCGGTGCCCCATTATGGGCCTGAGCCGGTCGGGCTCATGGGCCCTAACGGCCCAGCCCAAGCCCGATTAGCCTAGTGGCCGAATCAAATGGTTGGCCCACGTATCCCGCTGGATCAACGACAGTGACCCAAAATAAAAATAAAGAGAACAAGTAGTTTTTTTTTTTGCTAGAAAAAAAAAAATTTGTTGGGTCATTGCTACTCACTGATCACTGATTAGTGACCATTGGGGAAAAGAATCCCAAACTCTATGAATTGACTCCCCTCCTCTCATTTTTCACCATTCCTCAATTGTTACTCAAGTGTCACTTTCAAAAGCTATTGCTTTCTAAAACCATGTCTCAATTTCATTTGTTCTTTCTCGTTGGAAAGAATAATCGCGTTCTAAATTTAACAATGGAGAACAGCAATAACATCAACGTGTCCAATAATCGCAATCTAATTCGGTCTTATCTTGTAATTGTCGTGGAACTCGGTCAAAATTAGAAAATTTTTTTTCTTAGAATCGGTTTGAGCAATAAATGCTTTGTTAAATTTTTTGTTCCTGTACAAATTTAGAAAAATTATTCCCAATATCAGTTTTGGAACAAAATCAATAAGCAAAAAAGTAACTTCTTAATTCTCGGAACAATTATTCCATTTTCTCGATTTTTCTTGGTTTTCTTCTTCCTTCTTGGTTTATTCTTCTTCCTTCTTGATAAAAATTCAAAATTGTCATGGAACTCATTCATTGAATATCATCATAATAACGTATATGTGCTGGCTTTGCCCTTGCAAACAGCCTGATTCAACGAAGATGAGACATAACAACCCAACAAAATTTTGGTACTGGATGAGGGGTCCAAGTGCAACACCTAATAGCGATGACAATAAGTTGGCGTCGAAATATGAATGCTGCACACGTCGGTCATTTCGAAATGACGAGTTCCATGCCACAGACGGAAAACACGCCCTTGTCGAGTAATGCCTATAGCTTGTAAATTTAACAATGGAGAACAACAATAAATTTTCTTCTTCCTTCTTGGTTTGTTTTTCTTCCCTCTTGATTTGTTATTATGGAACTCGTTCATTGAATATGATGATAATAACGTATATGTGCTGCCTTTGCCCTTGCAAACAACTTGATTTGACAATTATGAGACATAAGAACCTGATGAAAATTTGGTACCAGATGAGGGGTCGAAGTGCAACACCTAATAGCAATGACAATAAGTTGGCATCGAAATATGAGTGCTGCACACCTCGGCCAATTCGAAATGACGAGTTCCACGGCAGGGACGGAAAACACGCCCTCGTCGAGTAATGCCTAGGAAACCCGCATGGCCTTAGTTTCATAAGAAGAAGAGCACCCCTGCATCCTTTCTCTAGGTCTTCATCTTCAACTACCATTGAGTTTGAAACATCATTGGAAAAGACCGCTTCAAGTACATTTGATAGAGTCGGTGCAGAAAGTGCCGGCGCGGAGAAATAATGAAGGAGGCGAGCCGCTACTTTTTCGATCTCTCCACCATGGCTCCTGATTTGCTCATCCACCGACATTTACGATATCTTAGACAACAGATCTTGAAAAATAATGCGTCTAATCCGCCCGTTAAAAATTTAGAAATGACTGTCATAGGACATGATTAGCTCGTTAAGTTCATACTAATCATTTCTAAGGCACCACTGCACCTATTTTTAGTATTGCAATTTGATTCAATTGAATAAGTATTTTGCCATCAACTTTTTTTTCCTCAATTGATTTTTCCTGCACAGCCAAATTTTTCTCATCAAAATCTTTTCCAAAATTAGCAGGGCCGGCACGGTGCGCGGTGCTGCTAGGATGGGGCATGGGTTCATATATAGACTACTCAGGAAAACAAATATATTTTCAATGGAACAAAAACAGGAGAGCTATAAAAAAAATATATTTTTTTTACGTGGTTCCCACCCACACCCACTCCAGGACCGTCGGATGATATCGCCTCGTGGCGCGTGAACATGGGAAACATCAATCTCATCTTCTCATCAGAAAAAAAAAAAAGCAATAATATCCAATCTGATCTGTAACAAATCATTGCGCCCGGTTCCTAATTTCTTCGGTGCCTATGAGGCCGTTTTAAAAAAAACGCAAACTACCACGCTTGTCATAAATTTATACTAAAATTCACCATTAAAAATTTTAAATTAATATATTTATGACAATTTTATCAACTTACAATTTATTTCAGTTAAATTAGATTAATATTATGAAAAATTATAAATTAGTACACATGTTACAAACATAAGATAAAAATCTAAATTGATATACGCGTTAACTGCTACGTGTCATCAAAGTCGATAATTTGACGGTAAAATTATGAAAATAAATGGAAAGTAAATTTATTACAAATATATCAAGTCGGAATTTTCCATTGAAAAGCATAAACGTCGTACTTTTATATGTAGGCGCATAACTTAGTGCAATCCATCTTGGAGCATTGCTTCAAATTTTAGATGAGATTGATGAGGAATTTCGTACTTTAAATCGCCTTATTTTTTGTTATAAAAGGCCCAAATTAAAGATTCTTTTTGGACACGAAATTAAAGAGTAATTAGCTGGTACGAGGATATTCGTCTCCTTGATGCGTTCTTCTCACTCCCCCCCACCTTCGTGAAGATCTATTTCGACGATCTTGAGGCGTCCGCTTGGAATGGAAACCGTGGTAGAACTTACCAAAGCCAATGAATGCTCTCGTCCATGAAGAAATGAAATATCTGATCTTTTACTATATAATTCGTGATTTTGATTTTCTTGAACCGTACTTTCTCACTCTAAAAACAAAATCCTGGGTTGAATTCTTGAAGTGTTTATCTTGCAAGCTGAGCAAGCGTCGCTCTCTTTCCCAGGACGACACGACACCTCCATAAATAGTCTCGCGCATCGATCCCGACCCAGGAAAGATCCAACGCTTTTTCTCTTCCTCCTCTGCTTTTTTCCTTGAATTCTTGCATCGAAACGACCTCTCGGGTGGGGAGAAGGAGGCCGGTCTGTTTTTGGGGAAAGGAGGAGCAAGAATGGGAAGCAACCCAAAGGGAAGGACGACCCTCGAAGTGGGAGCTGATGGGGTGGCTCTCATCACCATCATCAACCCTCCTGTGAATTCTCTCTCTCTTGATGGTAACCCCACTCTTTCTTTCTTGATCAGTTCTTTGGGTAATCTTGCGAGCGTTTGATCTGACGGTCTTGTTTGAGCCCTCTTTTCTTGTTTTCTTTGACCCGGATGGCGTGAAATGGTGTGGGCTGGGGATTTCGCAGCCGGGGTTTTTTCTTTTCCTTTTGAAATTATGATTTGATGTTCGTTGCTGATATCGCTCATGGGTTCGTTTATGATCAGCTTGATTGCTCATGTGTGCTTTTTTGCCCCTCTCATCGTTGGTGGCTTCCGTAGGTTTGACTAGTGAATTTGCTGGTGGCTTGTTGCTTTCAGTAGTTTCTTGGAGTTTGAAACTTGCTCTTTTGAGTGAGTGAAGAGTCTGTGCTCTGCTTTGCATAAAGGGATATAGCAGATCTCAGTGACACACACACGTCTTGAATTTTTCATCTTTATGGTTAGATGGAAGTGTTGTGAGTCTAACGGTTATGGTAGTAGTGAGTGGATACCGGCAGGGTTAAGAGATAAGATGTCAACAAAAGCCGATACCTTTGCCATTAAACTATTAGGCTTTTAGGATTGAAGCTTGAATGCTAGCGTGGTTTAAATAACAGGTTTTGCAAAAAGTGGCATTTTGGAGTCTAGATTCTCCTATGTATCCTCCCAGAGCTGCTCTCGTGAGATTGTTCTTGGGTGTACTATTGGAATAGGAGATACTTACGACGAGAAGTCTGCTGTGATCTCTAATTACAACTTGATATGGGGTTAATTGCTGACAGGAGGTTATATCTTGGCCTGCGAGAGTGCTAGACTTTTGCTTCTAGGAGTGGATTCAGTTGATGATTGTAATCTGATTGATCATATTGCTTACGCATGGAAAGCTTTTATTTCTCTTTCAAGATTTTCCTCTTTGGTGTTTGCTTGTTGAATTCTAAGCTCATTGTGGTGGATTCTTGGGTGTTATGCAACACAATAATGCAAGCAAAACTGGGATCATATACTGACCTTGTACTTTTAGCCATTGTGCTTTCACATATGTGCAGATATAATGACTCCGATGTTATTGAAGTAACCTTTAACTTATGGCTTTTAACACACATTTCTGTAACTTCTTATGTTAAATTCTGTTACAATACGTGATATTATAGCTTGTATTTCTCTGTCCACTCCAGTTTTGAACAGCCTAAAGCAGAGTTATGATGAGGCCTTGCGAAGAAATGATGTGAAAGCAATTGTTGTTACAGGTAAATGTTCAAGAAAGAGATATTCTGCCTAATAACTAATCAATGGGAAAAACTGAGACAAGCCTAATAATTTTTGTGCTCGAGCAGGTGCAAATGGCAAATTCTCTGGTGGCTTTGACATTACAGCCTTTGGTGGAATTCAAACTGGCAAGGGTATGTTTATGAGCTGATGCTCTTTAAATATGGTAAAAATTGTTGCCAATTTCAAATTCACGTGGGTTCTGTGTTGTCAGTGGAGCAACCAAAGCCTGGTTTCGTATCAGTTGAAATTCTCACCAAGACTGTTGAAGGTATGCAGAAGATACTTCTCAATATCTTTGAGTTGAGCTGAGCTGTTTTCGGTTATTTGATTGATCATGTTTCTTTTCAGCTGCTAGAAAACCTTCAGTTGCTGCCATTGATGGCCTGGCCTTGGGTGGAGGTTTAGAGGTTGCTATGGTACGTATTCCCTGTTTTTTGGGCACCTTTCATTTTCATGTAAAGATCTCTCTGGCGTTATGTTCTGGCATTGTCAATTCTTTTTCCCTCCATTTTACTTTGTAGGCATGCCATGCAAGAATTTGCACTCCTGTTGCACAATTAGGCCTCCCCGAACTGCAGCTTGGGGTTCTTCCCGGATTTGGAGGTACGTAATTGCTCAAGCAGAAGTGCTATTGCCTATGTGATTTTTCTCCTAATCCGTTCAGTAAGCTTTACTGTCAGAAATTTACATATGTATCTTGATTCTTGATTGTATAGCAGTAGCATTAACTTTGCAAAGAAAAGATGTTGCGTTACATTGGAGGTCAGAAACCCTTGTGAGGTGTTGACGTAGAAGCAGCATGGAAAGTATATATAAGCTTTCAAATGCATAGTTGACGTAAGCGTTAAATGGTGTTCTCAGGCTGGTTTTGATTTTCTATCATATATGCGTGTGAAAACTTATGTTTGATTTACTGTTAACTGATGGATGGAAAAGTATAACCAATACTTCAGGCAAAAACATTCCTGCTTCTACCTTCATCTCATGATGGCCTGAGTTCAATCATAAAATTCTATTTTAGAGCAAGGACATTATGGCATCACACGTGTTCTTTACAATTCTGTAGCTTCCTTTTCTTATGCATGTAAACTGGTTCAGGAACGCAGCGGCTTCCACGTCTTGTTGGTCTATCCAAATCTCTTGAAATGATGCTGGTAGATCGCCTTCTTTAATCTTCAACTTACATTTTACCACATCATGTGGGCCTGTATAGTTTACTTGCATACTCCCTCATCCTGTCCTATTATTGGCTCTTTTGTAGACCTCAAAGCCAGTAAAAGGGGAGGAAGCGTGTGGCTTGGGTCTCGTGGATGCTGTTGTTTCACCAAATGAATTGGTTGCCACCGCACGACGGTGGGCGCTGGATATCTTGGAACGTAGAAGACCATGGGTTGCCAGTCTTCACAAGACTGACAAGTTAGAGCCTCTTGGAGAGGCCAGGGAGATTTTTAAGTTTGCAAGAGTTCAAACTAAGAAACAAGCTCCTAATCTCACTCATCCGTTGGTTTGCATTGACGTTGTTGAAGAGGGTGTAGTCTCTGGTCCACTTGCTGGACTTTGGAAGGTCACACCTTTGTCAATTAATTATGTTTATATTAGAAGATGTGGATCTGTAAAACTATGTATTCGGTGCTGCAGGAAGCTGAAGCTTTTCAAGGGCTTCTACATTCTGAGACGTGCAAGAGCTTGGTGCATATTTTCTTTGCTCAACGTGGAACTTCAAAGGTTTGAGTGCAGTCTTCATTCTTCCATATAATGTTGCCTGTAGTGAAATTGTATAGATTTAACTTGAAAGTCTTTTACCTGTAGAGAATGTGGCATCTGTTGTTCGTCTTTTATGAAATTATTTGTAGGAGCAGGTTTAAAGCTGGTAAGGTAGAAAAAACCACCTAAAAAAGGAAATTTTCTTATTACGAGTATTTGGGAATAGGAATCTGCCTTCCGATCCATTTCAAAAGCATTTTGCATCTTCAACTTCTTAACAATTAAATATTAGTTTCAGTGTACTGAACTACTTCTGTCTCCTTATTCTTAAATCCCACTAAAACAAAGGGAAGGTGAACCAAGTCATACATGAAGTCCTAACGAGGTGTAACCTGTGTAAATCCACTAACGCAACCTTGAATATGGTTGTTTTGAATGTAACAATGGGAAACCTTGTTTGTCAAATTGCTTTGAGATAGTGAGAATTTATGTTTATCTTCAGTCCTTTTAGGCAATGTATGAGCCTCAAGTGCATATCTCAGTTTTTTTTTTGGTCAGAAAGCGTATATCTCAGTTGAACTATTTTCTTTAACTTTTTTTCCTGATAATCCTCCGTTCCTATCCTTTGTCATGTAATCTGGCAACACTTGTCATAATTATGAACAGGTTCCAGGCATTACTGACAGAGGCTTGAGGCCTAGGCAAGTGAGGAAGGTTGCTGTTGTTGGTGGAGGATTGATGGGCTCAGGAATAGCAACAGCATTGGTACTCAGCAATTATTCCGTGATACTCAAAGAAGTGAATGATAAATTTTTGCAGGCTGGCATAGGCAGAGTGAAAGGTCAGAGCACTTCGTGTTTGTGAATGGCTTGATACATTTTCCGGATTGCTTTAATTGTGTGTTGGAAAATGTTTAAACTGAAAGTACTTGGCATCAGCTAATCTGCAGAGCCGTGTGAAGAAAGGAAACATGACGCAAGAGAAGTTTGAAAAAACAATGTCTCTTCTTAAGGGTGTGCTAGACTATGAGAGCTTCAAAGATGTGGACATGGTTATTGAGGTAGTATTAATATAGGTCCAAGGACACATTTAAATGTGGAAAGGGTTAAGTATTAACTGTTACATGGTGGTGCTTTAAACAGGCTGTGATAGAGAATGTTTCGCTAAAGCAACAAATTTTTGCGGATCTCGAGCGAAATTGCCCACCTCATTGCATTCTTGCGACTAATACTTCCACAATTGACTTGAACCTCATTGGTGAGAAGAGCAGGTCGCGGGACAGGATAATTGGTGCTCATTTCTTTAGGTAACATGATATGCAGGGTTCTATTCGTTGTTTTTTGGTCATTGCCAATTTCTTCTTCTGTGCACCTCTGCTTTGGCTCAGTTGCTGACTAATTTCTCCATTGCAGTCCTGCCCATGTCATGCCCCTACTGGAAATTGTACGTACTCAGCATACATCTCCCCAGGTTATTGTTGACCTGTTAGATGTTGGGAAGAAGATAAAGAAGACCCCAGTCGTAGTCGGGAATTGCACTGGCTTTGCTGTCAACAGGATGTTCTTCCCTTATACGATGGCAGCTATGCTGCTTGTCGAGTGCGGGGCCGATCTCTATCAGATTGACAGAGTAATTACCAAATTTGGGATGCCAATGGGTCCATTCAGGTGGTTAACACATTTTGGGTGTATCTAAGCTGTTATTTTGAAAAAGAAACTCTATCATTCTGCTGAGATGATCTCATTTGTCTCACATTTTGGTTCCCTGCAGATTGGCTGACCTTGTTGGGTTCGGTGTGGCTATTGCAACTGGCGCACAATTCATCCAGAACTTTCCTGAACGAACTTATAAGTCGATGCTCACTCCACTTCTACAGGAAGATAAGAGACTAGGTAAAAGAGAGAAGAATGGATTAAAGCTTCTCGAGCTCGGGGACTTGTGACGTGCTGGCTGGCGTCTTTTTCATCCTATGACATCTGACAACTTTGTAAATTTCTTATGGCACTTGTGGCAGGTGAAGCAACCCGTAAAGGCTTCTACTTATATGATGATAGGCGAAAAGCTAGCCCTGATCCCGAGTTGAAAAAGTATGTTGAGAAAGCCAGGAGTATATCTGGAGTCTCTGTTGACCCGAAGGTCTCTGTCTCTGTCTCTGTCTGTCACTGTCTCTCACACATAATAATAGACTTCCTTAGCTATAAGTAAGTGGAGAAATTTTACATAAGTGAATGTGGAAACAGCTTGTGAAGTTGCCGGAGAAGGACATCGTGGAGATGACATTCTTTCCTGTGGTGAATGAGGCATGCCGGGTTCTTGATGAAGGCATCGCTGTTAAGGCAGCTGACCTTGACATAGCTTCTGTAATGGGCATGGGTTTCCCACCTTACAGGTATGCATATTGGATTCATTTGTACATACCTTTATTTGTTTTACTAAAACTTCCGAGTATCTGTTGAATATTGTTTCTGACAGGGGAGGCATAATATTCTGGGCTGATTCTCTTGGATCCAAGTACATTTATTCGAGATTGGAAGAGTGGTCGAAGCTGTATGGAGGCTTCTTCAAGCCTTGCGCGTACTTGGCGAACAGGGCAGCCAAGGGAATTCCCCTGGTGAGAATTCTTATACTCTATATAACAGTAGGGTTATGTACACACATATATTACTTATTCGAAGAGTTGCAAATTCGTGGCTTGTCAAATGTCATGCTTAGCATCTGAGATCTGCTAGTTTCTTGACTTGACGTGCTTCTTCTGGTTTACAATTTGAGCATTAATTTGTTTTCATTCCAACGGAGAGTTTGAATCCATGAATTGGTTTTATTAGGCAAATATTTAGTGCCCATCTTGATGTTAGTCATACTGAAATGAGAGCATACCAATTTTGCTTACCCGTGACTAGTAATCTTCTGTTCTAACACGGGCTCTACCGTACTGCTGCAGGGTGCTCCATCTGGGCAAGCAAAATCTCGGATGTGAGATGCAATTCGCTCGTTTGCGTCAGTGAGAAGCTTTTCTCCTTCAGGTCTGTTGTTTCAATATGCAGTTCTCAGGAATTCTTAATAATGTTATTGTGGGGAAAGTGAGGGAAAGTGAGAGAAAGCGAGGAATTATCGGAGCTTTTAGTCTTATACAGGCACTGGTGTCTAATAATTATGCACAGCTTCATCTCGAACACGTTCCGTTCTCTACTGTTCCATCCATCGAAATTTCGAGACTGACCTTCTAGATGGGTTTGCTGCATTTTGCTTTTGCTTGTGCTTATTTATGTTAACCATATAACTCGTAACAACAATTACATCTGACAGTGACAGATGAATAGGAGCGGGGTCGAGTCGTTCTCAGTTTTGAGTCTAGGATTGTCGTTCTCAATTTTGCGGTGGAATGATCCACTTAGAGTCTAGACTATGACATTTTTTTCCCTTGTGATTCTCAAGACGAGCCACCACGAACCAGTTTGCTCCTTGAAACTAGAAGTAGGTAAGTGAGTTCGAGCGCGGTTTGAGATTGGTCTTTCATGTTTTCGATATGAGTTTTGCTCAAGTTGATATAGTAAATACAAAATTTACAAGTCAGAGAACGATCTGTCCAGTCTTGTCGAATTTGCTTTCATGCTTAGCGTAAAAGAAGTGAAGTTAGTATGGCTGATTTGTCCATCTACGCATCACCATTTTCGGTTCAGTGTTGTGTGGTTAATGTCGAATCAATCCTCGCGAATGGATAACGTTCGCTCTCTTCTGGCAACTTGATGAATCCATCTGCATTACCATAGAGGGAGATGTGTGGTTACGACGTTCTCATTCTGTAGTTCAGGTCGCGAGTTACTCTTTAAGCAAGATGTATGACGGAAGATTCGCCTGGTGCCGATCCAGAAGATGGTCTTAGCGGGTATCAAACATTTGTCTCAAATGGGCGCCGCAAACTTTACGATGTTCTCGATCATAATATTGCAGTTGCGATCTATTAATACTGTCTCGCCCATCTTTAAGGCGCTGCACGTATAGGACACACTTGGCCAAACTCGTTGTCCCAAGACAGATATAGCCACGACACAGCATGGTCGATGGTCATACCAGACGGTCTTCGTGCTCTGTTTGGCTGCTCTGCGAGCAGAAGATTAATGCTGTGTCTTACGAGCCTCTTCCTTTGATTTTGGCTTAAATTGACGACGTAAGTTCAAATTATGGCCTCAATTCCTCTTGTACGATGAAACATGGTCTCAACTTTCTTCGAAGACATGTTAATAAAATGACGCACGTTGGAGTACGATAGCCGTGCGTTTTCGTCCCGTCCATTGTCGTATTGATGGTCAATGGGGTCGCGTCAAGACGACTCGAAGCTTTTATGGACCCAAAAGGCAAAAAAAGGGCAAAGCAAAAGAAGGAAAGGATAACGAGAAGCTTCGCTCAACCAATGTCTTTGCTTGAGAACTCCATTACCTTCGGATCGTGTCGGGTAATGTGTCTTGTTTTGGAGAAACGTGGGACTCACTTTATCGTCCAGTATGGGACAAGGGCATGAGAGTTGTTTAGTTCAGCCCTAGAATTTGCCAACTGATCGTGCAATTCAATATCAAGGGCGAGGGAACGAGAAAAAACCGGAGAAATCAATAAAGAATGATAAAGACATTAAATGTCTTCGTTGCTCCATTTGAGTGTCGGTATCTTCTCCGTGAAAAGAGTTAGATTGCGTTTGGTAACTGACCAAATAGTAACTGATTATATTCTTTTATTCCCATAATCAGTTTTAGAACAGAAATCCGTTTAGTAAATTTTTTGTTCTCAGGCACAAATTTGCACAAATTTGTTCCCAGAATCAGTTTTGGAACAGAATCAAGAAGCAAAATAAAGTTGCTTCATGATTTTAGGAACAAGAATTAGAAAGGGAAAAGAAATTTTCTTCTTTGTTTTTTTCCCGAACTGTGGCCGGTCGCCGGCTGCCGGCAGATTTGGCAAGGGTGACCGTCAGCCAGGCCGCTAGCCGGCGAGGGCGGCGGTGAGGGTCTAGCCCTAGTCCAGGCAGCAAAAGCCGCGATGCCCTCGCCGGCCTTGGCTTGTGGCCGGTCGCCGACGCCGACGACCTGGCCATGGGCCAAGGAAGGGGAAGAAGAAGAAGAAAAAAATAAAAAAAAAAGGAAAATAAAAAGAAAGAAATATTACAAAATTCAAAATATTATTAATAAAAAGAAATTTTGTACAGTTATCAAATGCATTTCTGTTCTTTTTCTATTCCAATAACATAAATTTTGGGCAGTTACCAAATGTTTTCAAATGCTTAGAAATTATTTCCAGGAATAGAATAAAATAGAATCATTTCTGAGTAGAAATTGTTTCCGGGAATAGAATGGTTAACAAACGCATCCTTAACCACTAAGAAATCCACTATGAATATGCAGAATAACAAAATCTACAATCACTCGAGTATGTCCCAGCCTTGGATAACACCATAGAAGTTAAACACTACAATGGAAACTTATGTGTAAAAACGAGTAGAGCTCATCTTACTTCGGTTGAACTAGGTAAATAGCTTATTTCTTTATCGTCCATTTTTTATTTCTCTAGTAATTTTGTCCTCTCGCATTTGATGCTGAATTGCAAGAAATTCTCACTTCCGCACTCACAACAATTGGTATTAAAGCTTTTATTGCATCGATCCAACACAACAATCGTTACCCGTGCCAAGATTAGGGTTTCCAGCATTCATTTGAGGCTTGTCTTATCTGATCATTTTGTGGAACATCGTGTTTGCAATTATATCTGGAGTGAAAGTTAAGATTGAGAAGTTCAACGAGAGAAACAATTTTAGTTGTGAAGTATTAAGATGCATGTCATATGCATAACCCAAGGTTTGGCGAAGGTATTGGATGGTAAAAATTAAATTACCTAAAGCGATGAACAAGGCTGATGAGGTGATGAACATTGTTGAATCTGTTGGATGAGGTGTTGAAACAAGTGGCATTGGAGTTAATGGTTGATTGTGGCCCAATCTCAATGTGTATTGGTGTGTGGCGAATTTTTATAAAGAAGAAAATATCGGATATGACTCCTTAATCAAGGTGGTGAATGGTGCCCCTCAGCTTCTTGCCAAGCTGTGTCGGGCCAAGGTGGATATTCTCTTTGACAAAAAAAAAGTGGATATGATAGAGTTGAGATAACGTCGGTGTTGAAGGATACCGGAATTGAGGGGAAGCGGCTCTAATGCAAGTGGCTCGAACGTGGGGGAGAGATTTGTTAAGGTACATTTGTAAGGATGTTGGGCAAAAGAAGTCTCATAATGGGTGATGTGGTTTAACGTGGAATAGTTAATATTTTCTAGTTAATCCATAACTCATTAGCCTAAGTTTTTTTTAATAAAGATGAGTTCAACTGAATATGTTGATAAGTTCGGATTTCATTTACCTCGTAGCGACCTTCCTGAATGAAGATATTGGATTTCTACTGCATCGGCCCAACACAATACTATTCATTCGAATTGTATGATTGCTATAAGTCATTTTTTTCAAGCGAGAAATTCCATTTAAGCAATCAACGACAATAGTTTGTAGAATCATCACTTTATAAGTTAATTCACGATCTTTCTTCTAATATCTCTACTTAAAGACTTTTCATCTTATTAAAAAAAATTTGCTCTTATATCGACCAAGAACAAAAAGTTGCTCTTAATAAAAAGACTTTTCCTATTTCCCGTAGTTAAGGTATATCCAGTTATTAAAATGGAACAGGAATGTTGTCTCAACATAAATTCGATCCTCACATTAGCAAGTACAAAATACTATATATATATGGATTATTTATTCCGATTTTAGCCCGTATATCTCCTTCGATTCATGAAATTAGCAAAATATTCGAGGCATGTATTTTATTCAAATTGATTTTCTCATAACAAAAAAAAAAAAAGAAGATCATGATGGGAGAGGAATCTTTGCGCAGCGCAGCAAACTTTTTCTTCCCGGTATACCTGCAATTCAGTTCAGAATTTTTTGGGGTCAGGGAGCAGCAGAGAAAATACTCTCACGACCACGCTGCACAAGAGAAAAGAATATATAATAAAAAAATGAAAAAGAAAGAAGCTTTTAAATGGAAAATAAAAAAATTTATTGACCCAAAGAAAAAAAATGGAAAAAAAGAGAGAAGAAATTTCTGTTTATGGGGGCCTGTAGGTTTAAAAAGATTAATAGATTCTTTCTTCTGAACGCCTACGCAAAAGGGTAGGCCTGACCCAAAAATTTAGGGCTGGCATCGTTTGGTTTTGCGAATTTTTTTTTTTAAGGCTGAAAGGACACGGCATTTCACGTGCTCATGGGGACTCTCTCCCCCAGCCATTCATTACTTTTTTTCTATTTTATTATTATTATTATTATTATCTATCCATTACTTTTTTTTTGGTCATGATCTATCCATTACTTCAACCCCATCATTTTTTTTTCTCTCTTTCATTGTTTTCCTCTAAAAATTTTTGCCCTTTTTCAAGATACTTTGGTTTTGGAATTTGTGTAGATCATTTCTTCATAAATGCCATTTATCATTATTACCAAAAACTCCAAACTGGTACGCTTATCATAAATTTACCCTTAATTTATTTCAGTTAAATTTTACTATCAAATTATTTTGTTAAGTGATATGCGACAGTTGACTGATGTACCAATTTTATGTTTTACCCTCCGTTTATCCTAGGTGTATCAGTTTGTGATTTTTTGTGGTATTAATCCAATTTAACGGAAACTAATGGAGGGTAAATTTGTCACAAATGTACTAGTTTGGGGTTTTTAGTGGTCAAAATATTAGTTTTGGGTAAATTTATCATAAATATACCAATTTAGAATTTTTTATGGTCAAAAATTTTGTTTGTGGTAAAATTATTATATGTGCACCAGTTTAGAGTTTTTTGTGATATTAATCTTTTTTTTTCTTCTAAAAGATTTTTCCCTTTTTCAAAATACTTTGGTTTTGGAATTTGTGTCCATCATTTTTCAGGAATGCCATCTCTCATTGTTTATTTGGAGGGATATTTGATGACCTTGTTATAGTTATTTGTATAAAGGGCAAAAGTCGCCGCAAACTTCAAATCATGTCCACCGTACCGTGATACATTTACCCTAAATTTTTTTCGAGATCCCAAAAGTTACAAACCTGTACTTGTGTGACATATTTGCCTCCCGTCGAAGTTCTGTCCACGAGGACCGTTAATAATCTGCCTACATTGATGCTGGAAAGCCAAGTTAAAGATCTGCCTACATTGATGCATGATTGCGTACCTTGAGTGAAATCAATACAACGTTATTTTGATTGAAAAATTATTTGACGGAACCTTGACGAAAGGTAAATATGTGACGAACCTATTTTTTTTTTGGACGAGGCAAGTGAGTTTTTGTCCTTTTCTAAAAAATATTGGTGCTTGTGGAATCAAGCACATATTTTTATCCATTCATCTAATTTCGAAGCAAAAAAAACACAAAAATTAAAAAAAAATCCCCCAAGAAAACTCCAAATAGTAAAACCAAAAAAACAGAAAAACAAAAAGAAGAAAGAGAAATCTGTAAATTAAAAGGCACAAACAGGAGTAGTGTTTGTCATGAACGAAGAGCGAGCATCGTCTCCATTTCCCCAAGCATATCAGCAGAGCTCCCCCCCTGTCTACTCCCTCTTCCAACGCCATTGTACTTCCCTCCTTCTCTCTCCTCTGCTCTGCTCTCTCTCTCTCTTGCTCTGACCAGCCTTGTTCCCTTGTCCTCCTTGTCCTCTTCTTCTTCTTCATCTCTCTCTCTCTCTCTCTCTCTCTCTCTCTCTCTCTGTGTTTCGCATCAAGAACTGCAGCGTTGCAGAAGCAGCGAGACTCCAAGAAACACCCACCAAGAAAGAAACTTGCAGGCGACCCACATGCGCGTTTGAAGCGGGGCGGCCGATGGAGCATCTCAAGGCGGTCGCCGCCGCCGCCGCAGCAGCAGAGGCGGACGTGGGCGCCGACGGCATGCACTGCAGCTTCCACCCTTTCAACGCCGCGGGCGGCGGCGGCGGCGGAATCTGCGCCTTCTGCCTCCAGGAGAAGCTCGGCAAGCTGGTGTCCTCTTCACTCGCCTTCCCGAGCCACCGCAACTCCTCGTCCCCGTCGCGTTCCCCTTCGTTCAGATCCGACGACGTCGTCCCTCCGTCGCTGTCGTTCGCGTCTTCCTCGATGCCCCACCAGGCCCACAATGCGCACCCCGCCAGGTACTCGAAGGTCACCTCCTTTCTGGCCAAGAAGAAGAAGAAGGTGACGGTGGAGGAGGAGGCGGCGGCGTCGCCGGGCATGGTGTTCCAGAGGAGCAGGTCCATCGCCTTCTCTGCTGCTACTCCTCAAAGTTGCCATTTTTATGACGTTGGTGGGCATGTTTATAGCCCCAGGAAGAGGGGTGGGTTCTGGTCTTTCATGTCTCTCTCCTCCTCCTCAAGGCCGCACAATGCAAGAGACAGAGACTCGAGGCATTCTCTGTCCAGGATAGGACAAGCTGTGGTGAAAGAAGATAATGTTGCTGTCGCTGCTAATAATGGCGTCTCTGCTTCGTCTTTTGAGAACAACAACAAGGTCTCGAGATCCAGATCTGTGGGGTGTGGGAGCAGGAGCTTCTCAGGGGACTTCTTTGAGAGGATCTCCACTGGGTTCATTGGGGACTGCACAACTCTGAGGAGGGTGGAGTCTCACAGAGAAGGTAAGCCACCCAGAGCCTCCACCTCCGCCACCTCAGAGGCTCATCATCATCATCCTCATCAGTGCTTGAAGGAGAGGGTCAGGTGTGGTGGGATTTTTGGTGGGTTTGCGATGGCCAACGCCACCAACTCATCCTCCTCCATCTCATCATCCTCAGCATCTTCCTCATCCTACTGGGTCTCATCATCCTCCAATTCAGCTGAAGACAATGTCAATCACGGTGGTGTGTCATCAAAGCCCGCTGTTTATTCTCATCATCATGGCAGGAGCAAGAGTTGGGGCTGGGCTCTTGCAAGCCCCATGAGAGCTTTTAGCAGGCCTTCTTCAGGGAAGAGAAACGCTAGTGCTGCCATCAAACCAACTTCAGGCATGAACGGAGCTTCCTTACTGGCTGTCGGAGGCTGAGAGACAGGAGGCGCTTGTTAGTCCGAGTCTGGTCCTATACATAAATCAGTCATTTACAATGCTTGTTGATAAGTCTCTGTTTCATTAGTTTCAGCTTGCATCACAATGTAGCACCTAATTCCCACTTTCTCTCCGAGCTCATTTATGTTTCTTGTTCAGTGAAATGCTTATATGTGTTGGTTTTGAGATTGACCCACCTGCCACCTCTCTCTCACTCTCTCTCTTTGTCCTTTTTCTGGGGAGAGAGAGAGCTTCCAAGAGTCCCATGTGATTGTTCCATTGTTCATCCTCTTGGTTTTTGTATTCATTCTAGTGTTAATTGTTTTCTGAGTTGTTGCATCTGATTGAATTGAATGGTCAATGGCACAGAGTGTTTATTGATTACAATAACGATGCATGTTGGAAGGGGGACTGGGAGGGTTTTTTCCTTTTACTTGGGGCCTCACATGGACACACATGTTTGGTCTTGGGCTAATACAAAAGTAAGCAGCAGACTTGTGTGGCATGTTGTGCAGCTGTACACAGAGCATTTACAAGTAGTTCACTGATTTGGTATTAGAAAACTCTCGCTGTTGTTTGGTCATAATTGACACAAAGAATGCAGAACCAAAGACAATTTGGTGGTAACATTAATGAATGATGACAAAACTTGTGGGAGAAACTGAACTGGTCCAGCTTGTTCTGTTGTAATAGTAAGAGGGCATGGAAGAACAGAGAGGGAGGGGAGGAGATAGGAATGTGTCGGTCCGGCCTCCCCTTTGCTTCCCCACCTACTGGACCTTTTCTCTGTCGGAGGACCCTCCATTGGTAAAATTAAGCTGTGATTATTTCGCGAAAAGAATTTCGTAATCTTAATCATTTCATTTGGGAAAATGAGTTAATAAAAAAATGTGTTCTCATGATTACCAGAACTGTTTAGGCGTACGTTGGTATTAATGAAAATATTTTTCGTTCCTGTTTTACTAAGCGACAAAAGATCGAAATTAAGAATTTGTTTTTTCAACCCGAAGAAGGCTATTTTTTCACGAGGCAAATAAGGTGGAGGCATGAGTTGCGTAAGAGTTGCATAACCTTTCGATCGGCAGCAACTCAGGTCGATGAGTGTAGTGAATGGGGTGGAGGTTCGAGAGTCGGGGTCGCTCGACTGAGAAAGAACACCGATCTTCGTCCCCTCGAGCCATTGCCGATCCCCATTAAAGGACCATGTTAATCTTTACCTTTATCGTCATCAGATGTAATTGATTAACCTATAGAATTCTCGAAGATGTATGGAAAGCAATCGAATTTGTTGTTACTAATTCCATCTCAAAACTCCAACCGGATTGGGTTGACAAGTCATTAATAAAACAAGCATGAAATGTCAAATTCGATATGAATTGCTCATTGAATTTTCTCTCTTTTCTTCTTTTTTTTTTTGGTTGGCCAAAAAAACCTGGAATTGAATAGAAAGAAAGAAGGGAAGTGAAAATGTGGATCCCGTGTATCATTATGATCCAAGAAAGGGACTGGTGATGATGCTTGGAAAGTTTTGGAAGGATGGAGATGGCGACGGAAGACGGAGTGAAGTACAACGTGGAAAAGAAAAAAGGACGGGGTCAAATAAAAGCTCGGGGGACCACCCCCCAACCCCCACCCCATAAAATGTGGAGAAATTATTTCATCAATTTAGGATGTGTAAAAGAGAAAACTTAGGCATTGATATTTCCATGAAAGGACAGTGGATGCATAAATGTTTGTTCTTGAACTTAAATTAATGATCTGGCAAAAGAAAAAGATCTTCAATTAATGGTCTGGCAAAAAAAAATTGAACATGTTGTTATAATTTATGGATTAAATTGAACATATACCAAAAGTCCAAGGACTACATTGAACAAATGAAAAGTTTAAGGATAATATTACATATTGACAAAGAAAAGTAAAATGTGGGCGAAATGCTCTAAATAGCCGGGCCTTTACTCTGCGTTTGTGACCTCAGATTAAAAAACGTTTTTTGTTTAAAGATCTGAATGTGATTAATGTTAAATAAAATAAAAACATATCTCAAACGATAAATAAATGAAATAATACGAATTTTGTAGGTAAACTTTTCTTTTTCGTTTTCTTTTTTAAATTCACACACAAATCTACAAAAGCTCTCATGTATCGAAATAGATGTGTTTGTGAATATGTGGACTACCTACACCTGAATAAAAAGACCCTATGAAGCTTTACTGTTCCCTGGGATTGGCTTGGCTTTGGGCCTTTCTTGCGCAACTTAGGTAGAAGGCGAAGAAGGCCTCCTTTTGGGATGGCCCGAGCCATAAGTGAGATGAAGAACTAGAATTCTAACCTTGTGTCATGACCTACGGGTCAAGGAATAGTCTTAGGTAAACAGTTTTTATGGGGCATAGGTCTCCCAAAAGGTAATGGAGGTGTGTGCAAAGGTTTCCTCGAGCCGGACAGAGATTGGTTCTACCAACTCCAACTTGTCAAAACTCGATAGTATAAACGATAGTTGAAAAAAGTTGACATCCATGGCGAGCTTGCACACGGCCATGAAAGCTCAGGGCTTGCCGTCACTCGCGCTCATGGTTGCTGAGGCTGTGCAAGGTTGCTCTCGAGCTGTGGAGGACCGAGATAGGCCACACCAGCCTCCGTGACGGAGCTTGGCCATGGCAATCATGGCCTTATATTTGAGCTTGACAGTGATCACGACAGTCGCCGTAGGAGTGACGATGACATGCGCGGCGGCGAGTGGGAGATCGACCGTGGGTCTCCGTGTCTAAGCCTATGTGGGGGAAAGAGAGAGAGAGTGAGAAAGAGGGTAAAATGAAAGATGGATGCTAACCTAGGAGTACTAATCCTAGAATCTCTGTAATATTTCCGAGGTCATGTGTCCTATCAAGTTCATGAGAAGAATCACAACCGAGCCTACCATGTCCTAATGATCTTGTCCCTGATAAACTTCATCACCAACATGCTCTCTGGATTGAGAAATCAGAGAATATGATACGTGAATCACACATGTTCTAATGTGATGAGTTCGCACGACCAGATAGGACAGTAGAGCAAGAAATAGGTTGGAGTTGTCGATAATAATGCACATTGAAATCTTTGCTTTGTGGTATAATGCGAAGATAATCGAGTCATTATATCTTGCATCTTCTCGTCGTCCCTCTAATCGGGGTTTAGCAGTTTCTCGTCAAGTCATGATGTTATATCGCGCGAAAGAATGCGCAACGCCGTTTACCCTTCTAGTTCGGGTTATAATTGCTGCCAAAGATGAAGATCTCGCATGGAGAAGATGATGTTAGTCGGTAATTTGCTCCCGAAACTTTCGGGATAGCAACTTGGACCGCCCAAACCGGTACCGGACCGGACCGGACCGGACCGACGAGTTTGGTCCGGTTCTCGGGACTATCGGTCCGGTTCCGGTTCCTAAAAGCGGACCGGTTTCGGCGGTCCGGTTCCCGGTTCCAAGGGAACCGGACCGGACGACCGACTATTTAATATATATTTTTGTTATTTTTTCTTTAAAAAATTAATAAAATGTGAACTAAACTCTAAGTGAACTTCATTATCATAAATTCATTGATAAAAAATAGTAAAATGTGAATTAAACTCTAAGTGGACTTCATTGACATAAATTTATTGACAAAAATTAGTAAAATATGAACCAAACCTTAAGTGTTTGACAAAAAAAAAACCCTAAACTCTAAGTAACCGGTTCCATTGGACCGGACCGGAACTCAAATACGGACCGACGGTCCGCGGTTCCCAAAATTAGGAACCGGTTCTCTCGGTCCGGTTCCCGGTTCCACCTTAGAACCGGACCGGACCGGGAACCGCTCACCCCTACCCGAAAGGCCTGTTGCTGCACAAACGTTTTCGAGATCAAGAAATCTACTAGAGGAGGACAATGAGATGACAAGTATCCATTGAAAAGTAGTTGTATTTTGTTGTCGACTATATGCTGCGGGAGATTATAAATCATTGCGATACACGATCCGGAAAATCATCTAATACTTAAGGAAGCATCATTTTGCTAAATGCCTCCTTTTAATTCAACATACGCCACATTCATAAACATGACCTTATTTGCTTACATATGGTATCACATATTGTTATAGTCATCCGAAAAAGCTCGGGTCGGGTCTGATTTGCATGCCCATACAGCTCAGCCGATGAGATTGAACCCAGTAGGAACGATGTTGGCAATGCTGAGGAGTCCCTGGAGCGTGTTTCCGACAAACTGCAATGCTGACTGGAGTACTCCGGTGATGGGCAAGCTTGAGTTGCAGCTCGAGAGAGGAGTTGGGACCTCCAATTGGCAAGTGTTGAGTACTGTGGAGAGGATGTATTGGAGAGGGTCCAACAGAATAGAGAAAACACCATTCTGATTTGTGGTTGCGGAGGACACCACATTGCCTCCGCACTTAAGTTGTACCACTGCATCTGCAATTGCATATAATAGAATGGGCAAGGACAAAACTATTCAGCGAAGAAAATTTTATTTGTTTTGGATCAAATCCATCTCGAAGGACATACGATTATCGCAAAAAAGTAAAATAATGACGCAAACTTGAAGAAACCATCGATTTTTCTTCTTTTGGCACTTGAATGAGCAGAGCTAAAACACTGCATATGCGGAGTACACGACAGATAACAGGTTTGTTGGCTCGCAGCAGAGGTTGTGCAAGAACACGATTCAATTAATCAAATTCGAGAATTTCATGTGACATCTACACCAGAGCCATGCACATTGTACTGGTTATCCCAAATCTTTTCCTCGTTGCCAATGCATTCATTTGAATAACTTGGATTGCTAATAGAGCTTGTCTATGCAGAATGCAATAGGCGACATGAAAGACGGTTAACTAGATTTGGACACTCAGTTAACTAGACGATATTGTACAGGGCACGAATCCGATATAAGCAAATTGTGCAGTTTGCAAAAGGTTTGGACCTCGTAAATATGAGGTACAGGAACTGGGATTCGCTAGCAACGCAACTCGACTATGTAGCATGCAAATGTGGGGCGGCAATAGAATTGTATTGATTCACAAGAGGAGTGACTTACTAGGGAAAACCGGAATTGTGCCATTTTTGAGTGAAGTGGTGCTACTGAGAAGGCACGGCACGATCCCATTGATCCGAATCAGGCCAAGGAGGGAACCAATGAGTCCTCCTAGTCCTCCTAATTGTGCCTGAGCCATTGGGGCACCCACCACAAGCACCCCAACAATGAGTGACATCAGGAAAAGTGATTTCAGAGTCATTATCGGAAGTGATTATTGGAAGAGCTCTGTGAAGTGCGTAGGTGGACTTGTTCAAGTAGTGAAGTGAGTGTATGTTGCAAGATACCGGTGGGTTTGCAGTCATTTTATAGGGGCCGGAAAGGCCCAACTTGCTGCAGCATTTTCTGAATGTGCCGCTCTCTCTCTCTCTCTCTCTAATACACGCGTGCATGCGCAAACAAACACGCAGAAGACATATGAGTCTGCCTTGGAGAGTGTAGTTTTGGATGAGCCACGCGCAAGTTGAAGAAGAGTATGACCACAGAAAGCTCAACCAAGAAGAACTGGACTAGCTATACATGTTGCTGTCCTAGTTATGTCCAAATATAGAGTGGTCTTGATGTTAGAAAAATGACACTGATATTCTCAAATTACCCACAAGATTTCCGTCGATTGCGAGTATGTATCTATTAACAAAGGATCAAAGCTTAATTCATACATAGCAGCATTACCATAGTTTACAAGTGTTGTTTGGAACCAAGCTAACAATCAGTATCTATGAGTACTCCAAGAAGTGCCTAAATTCAGGTCATGTTGATCAAATAAATTGCGTCATTGGGGTACCACAGAGATTTCCTTGGCCAACAGAGAGGAGTTGAATAAGATGAAAACTGTGGTGTGAAAAGAATCGCTTAAGCTCATTGTATAATCTTTGCAGAACAAGTCCGTCGCAATCTACAATTATAATCTACTACCTCAACTTGACGGGGAATAAGACATGGGCGGTCCCATATGATCTTTTACACTATGATCGACTCAGTTTATCGCGTCCACTACAGAACAATATGTCCAGTACTTGAAGTTCCATATATGGCTTGTTTGGTCAAAATATTTGCATAAACCTACATTGAGCGTGCTCATTGATGTGGGCTTCACTCTATCTTGTCCACTCAGTCTCCACCTACACAGCACACAAACAAAACAGTACAAGCATGCTTCCATTCATGCGTGTATAACTGTAATGATCATTGTTCAATGCGAATCGTTGATTTGACTGAGATGAGATGAAAAGATGCTTTTTGTCTTCTTCTCTCGCATAACCTCTTCACAGTTGGATTTCATGCTCAGAATTTCTTTCTTTAAATGGCCCCGTGTATGTCTAGTACTTGAAGTTCCATATATGGCTTGTTTGGTCAAAATATTTGCATAAACCTACATTGAGCGTGCTCATTGATGTGGGCTTCACTCTATCTTGTCCACTCAGTCTCCACCTACACAGCACACAAACAAAACAGTACAAGCATGCTTCCATTCATGCGTGTATAACTGTAATGATCATTGTTCAATGCGAATCGTTGATTTGACTGAGATGAAAAAGATGCTTTTTGTCTTCTTCTCTCGCATAACCTCTTCACAGTTGGATTTCATGCTCAGAATTTCTTTCTTTAAATGGCCCCGTGTTTGTTACTTTGCAAGTTGTTACAAACCCAAGTTGATGACTGAGATTCTCAGCAAGTCCTTAATTTCGGGGATGAGTTCAATTTAACTATTCCAATAGAAAGGAAGGGTATGAAAATTAGTCCTGCTCCTAACCCTCTGCAATTTTTTCTCTTAGTTCAAAGGAAATGGTGTTGAATGCAGGTCCAGGAATTCTACTCTAAACTTGCCGCATTCAAATCATTGATTTGTCTGACCAAAATAAATCATTGAGTTGCAGAAATTTCGGAGTTCTTGATAGAAGGACTTGCTTCGAGCAAAGGGCATTGAAGAGAACAATTTGCCGTGATAATTGACAATGATCCTATTGCTGTGGTCCTTCTGGCATGAGAACTCACAAAAACAAACAACACATAGAAGGTGGTCACTGTTGCACGCTAGGATGGTCTATCACATTGTGTGAACCTACGCAAAATCTCGTCAGCATCCTTCATCATCTGGACCTAGAAGATTGCTGTTATAACATGGACTCTATAATCGATGTCAAGTCCAAAAATTAGCATACGGAGCTTCAACTTACTAAAATGCAGTAAATAAGAAATCATGTCGAGTCGCTGCTATGAATGCGTCGCATTCTTCTAGTCAGTGATCAAGAGCATATAAGCTCAGTTTCGGCAAATAATCAAGTTTCCGCGACCGTTAAGCACTCAATGCACCTCAAGAACTTGGATAGACTATGGAG
Source organism: Syzygium oleosum (assembly GCF_021117445.2). NCBI lineage: Eukaryota > Viridiplantae > Streptophyta > Magnoliopsida > Myrtales > Myrtaceae > Syzygium > Syzygium oleosum. The sequence continues at coordinate 12,830,571 of NW_026607490.1, forward strand.
AGGTCTTTGAGAATATTGGATTTTGTTTGCTTGAGAGGAAAGCAGCAGTAAAGAGAATCTCTCTTCTGCTCTCTCTCTAACGTTAGGTTCCCCCTTAGTCAGGTGAACTGACAAAGAGGCTATGAAATAGCAGTAGTCTTGTCTGCATTCGTCTAATGTTTAAATGTAGAAAGCCGGATGTGCTTGTTCTTTTGCCAGTGTGACAAACATAGTCGAAGACATTGCAGAAAAACGCGCAGGATTCACATAATTTGCTGTCGATCAGGCACAAATGTGAGTCCAACTATTTCTCGAAGCGAAAATGACATGGCCGAGTAAATAATTGAGTCTTTATTGTTTTTAGTTCTGAGAAAGAGAGAGATCTCCCATCTTAAGCCTTTCCTTTTTTCTGACCTTCATTCTTGCAATGTAAAACTGAGCATGGAGATAAGGCACTTGTGGTTGCGTGCATAGTTGCCATGACATCTCGAGCGACGACGTATTCCCGATCTCTTATGAATGATTTGCTCGCGGCCAAGATGGTTTGTTCAAACATCACCAATACAAAAAACGTGTTATGACTCTCGCTCATGATAGTAGAGATATCTATTCCATAAAGCAAAAGATTCCTTTCCATGCACTAACAACGTTTGTAACCAACAAGCCTACTTGCCGTGACAAATTTGATTTCTCAGGACAAAGCACCAAAATGGTGTTTCAGTTCCCAGTTCCATATGACAGAATTTCCAATGAACAGGGCAAATCACCTCCCTCAATCCTTTGATGTCCTTCTCTTCAGAGCCTCCATACCCTAATCCATCCCCCTGCAAGAGCTGAATCATTTCAAGTTTTTGCACTTCATGGCCATGGCATCGTTGAGACATGTCCTCGGTTTACTGGGGTTCGTTCTCGCATTCGCCCATCGCCATTTTCCGCTGGCGATGCTCGGTCTTGTGGCTATATTCTTCCTCGTAAGTAAAAGGAAAGCCTCGGTCTATTTACTGGACTTCAATTGCTACAGGCCGCCCGATTCTTTCCGGCTACCTAAGTGCATGTTCCAGGAGCATCTCTTTCTCGACGAGAAGGTCGATCAGAAAAGCAAAGCTTTCCTAAGCAAGATCTTCGAGAAGGCAGGGTTCAGCGAAGAGACCAGCATTCCCCCATCGATTACCGAGTTACCCATAAAGAGATCGCTCTCTTCTGCCCTAGAGGAAGCCGAGACAGTCATTTTCTCGGTCGTTCATGGCTTGCTGAGCAAGAACAACGTTAGCCCTAGAAGCATAGACATATTGATTTGCAACAGTACCATGTTTTGTCCCACGCCGTCTCTAACTGCTATGGTGGTGAACGAGTTCGGAATGAGGAGCAATATCCAAAGCTATAACCTCTCCGGCATGGGGTGCAGCGCCGGTGTCGTGTCGGTAGGCCTAGCACAAGACCTGTTGAGGGTTCACAAGAACTCCTTGGCTCTTATCATAAGCACTGAAATTCTCAACATGAACTGGTACAAGGGTAAGAACACATCCATGTTGATAACCAATTGTCTCTTCCGAATGGGGAGCGCGGCCCTGCTCATGTCAAGCCGAGATCAAGACAAGAAGGCGGCCAAGTACGAGCTTCAACACCTCGTCCGGACGACCAGAGCTCACGACGATCAATCTTACGCATGTGTGTACCAGGATGTCGACTCCGAGGACGAAATTGGGGTGTCGATATCCAAGAGCATTGTGAATGTCGCCGGGGACGCACTAAAGGCAAACGTGGCTTCCTTGGGCCCTCTGGTTTTGCCTTACACGGAGCAGTGCCGATACGCATGGTCCATCATCAAGCGAAAGCTCGGCACTGGGAGAAAAACGGAAATTTACGTACCGAACTTCAGGAGAGCTTTTGAGCACTTCTGCATACATGCCGGAGGGAAATCCGTCATAGATGCCATCGGAAAGAACTTGAAGTTGGGTGAAGAAGCTCTGGAAGCATCGAAGATGACTCTATACAAGTTTGGGAACACCTCAGCTTCTTCCATCTGGTACGAGCTTGCTTACACAGAAGCAAAAGGGAGAGTGAAAGTGGGGGATAGGATATGGCAGATCGCCTTAGGGAGTGGGTTTAAGTGCAATAGTGCTGTGTGGAGGTGCATAAACCCTGAAGGATCACAGGGAGCCAAAGTGTGGGAAGGCAAAATGGAGGCAGACGGAGTTGACGCGCCGTAGATCTGATGAGAGAAGCCGGTTCGACCTCGACGAGTTTTCAGACATAAGCTTGCAGTTCTATTTCTGAATAAGTTATCTCCAGGAAGATGCAAATTTTATCTTAAGATCAACCAGAGTAATGTGTATCATTGTAACCATTCTTCAATCTCAGCAGGGTAAATTATAAGCCCTCTGCTCTTAGCTCAGACGTATTTTCCATTCAGATCTCCAGCATACTCTAAGTGGCATATTTCATCATAAGGTGTTTATGTCCCAAGCTCAACAATGTTGGAACTCAAAACTCTATTTCGATTCATAGTGAAAGGACAAGGAAAATCTGTTTGCAATCCGAAAGCCAGAGTTACAACCAAAACCCAATAAGAACATAGAAATGTCGGAAAACGGCGAACGAAATCTTTTGAGCAAGCGAATCATGATATTCTAATATGGAAGCACATTCTTAATCTTCCTCCTCTCCCTCGTTCTCAGCAATGTTGAAGTACCTAAGCTCATAGACGCTGCGGTCCTTGTTTGAAGCAATCACGCGGAGCCAATCCCGGACATTATGTTTCTTCAAGTACTTCTTTGTCAGGTACTTAAGGTACCTAATAGATGCAAACACGATGATCAGTGACAAATCTAAAGTTAAAACTGAAGCAATTCAAGGCAAATGCCGGAGAAATCTTCAAATTCACAAAGTATAGCACATCAAGCATTTGCTCATACCATATCAGATGGGGCTACCTAGGGTATAGTGAACAAAAAAATTATGAAGACTCGAGTTTCAACATTCCACATGGGCAATCTTGTGTTGATCAGAGACTTAAGCCTAGGTAACTTGTTTAGCTGACCCTTGACCTTAACTGGTATCGACCCTAGGCAGAATTAAAAGTCGCTTTCTACAGATTTTACAGGGCAGCATCGACACCGGCTTCAGATGCTGAACTTTTCAAAGCAAGAACTATACCATAGAAGTACGTTTCACTCAACCATCAGTTTTGTCATGCAAACCCCAAAACCTCTCAAACTGTATCCATTTCACATACGATCATCCACCAGCATTTAAGGCCCGGATAAACCATACGCGTAAGCTACACGATTTTGCACAAAGATTCGCCGCAGTGCAATATGCAACAGTTTACGAACATGACGTGCCGAAATCCCACCACAACAACAGACTCGCCGTGAATCACACGACGTAAACAACCACCCACCCGCTCGCTGGCAGAGGGACGGCAGGAGTGCCGCCTAGGCGCCTAGTCCCAGTAAGGCACACAGAAAAATCCAGACTCCAGCTGGAAACAGCAATTCATACACCCAAGAGCAGCTACAGATTAACTCAAAAAGCAATCTTTTGCCAAAAATCGCGACTAACGAAAGCGAAAACACGCAGCATCTTCACACATCGCGACACGATCAAGCACATTAAAACCCTAAAAGCTCTTTCCAATTTCCAAAGAAAAAGCACCGCAATTCAACAAGGGCATCCCTAGGCACTCTCTATAACCGCAGCTCCGTGCACACGAAGCAGCAGCAGAAGCAGCAGCAGCATCGCATCACCACAAGCGCAAGAACTAGCTCGATAAAAGGGAGGATCGATTCTGGGGAGTACCGCTTGGAGAAGTCGTTGGTGGAGGTGACGGTGATCTTGGACTTGTCGCGGGAGACGGTGACGGAGTCGCCGAGGGCGCCAGCCTTGCCGTCGACCTTGATGCGCTCCTGCAGGAACTTCTCGAGGGAGGCGATGTCCATGATCTTGTCCTCCACCGGCTTCGCGCAGTCGATCACGAACGTCGCCCCCTTCTTCTTCACCGCCTTGGCGCCGCCGCCGCCGCCCGAGCTCCCTCCTCTGCTCATCCTCTCCGACCGGAACCTCGGACTACACACCTCTTCACCTTACGCCTCCTGCGACCGCACCGAGCCAAAGGGTGAGTGAGAAAGCGTCCCAAAACGCACAGAGAGAAGGGAACACAGAGAGAGAGAGAGACCTTGGGAGCGAGCTGCCTGGTCTGGTGTGGTCTGGTGATGGCGTGCCGCTGAGAATCGCACGAGGAGAAGAAGAAGAAGGGAGGAAAGCTAGGGTTTTAGGCGCCTCGTTGGTGGGCCTGGCGAGTTTTGGGTTGGGCCGGACCAGTTGATTTGGGCCTGATGATGTTTCTGAAAAAGAGGGAATGGATTAATAAAATAAAGTGAAGGTGGCCATTTGCCTTTGAAGATTTTCATTAGTGTCCTTTTCACTTTGAAACGTATTATTTTAGTATAAATAAGGGATTTAGAGTTGACCATTTTGGATAGTTCTCCATCGAGTTCGACTCATTTTAATCACCGGAGTTTCGTTAAAAGGGTGCCGACGATTTTCTTATGATAAAAAGAATCTCTGTAAATTTATAACTTATAACCCACCAATCCTAAATAAATATATCATTAGAAGGAATCCCTTTCGATCCTGGTGGTATGAAATTATTGCGTTCGTTAAAATCCTCTTTTATCTTTTGTTTGTAAGAGAGGACCGCAAGAGTTCCGCTCCCACTGGACACGCATACACGGGCATCCGCGAGGCGTTCTTGCCCCTATGTCGCCAACAAGCCGAAAATGGCCCCCCTTTTCTTTATGTCTGAGCAAAAAACAAAAAGAAACATGTTTCGTTGGCAGGTGTCGTGCCCGTCGAGCGATGATTTCATGGGACGGCAACGGTTCTCCATGTCATCAGAAGCGGCGGCACGAAGAGCGAGCAGGAGCCGGCATGCGAGCTTTGGCAAGCCGCTTTTCGGAGATCAAACATCCGTGCCGAGCAAGCTCAGGTGCACATGTAGATCGAACAACCGACAGATGAACATTTGAGGATTTCTGACCAGTAAGTGACCTGAGGAAGAGAGACATACAATGTTTCAATCCAGAAGAGCCGGGGATGATCCAGCGTTACACGATGGCATAATCAAAGAAGACCAAATCATCTCAATGAACATACAACTTGTGAGCCTCATCGAGCGTGATTTTATGAAAGAATTGAGCCACATTCGCCCAGAAAGGAGTGTGTATCCGACCCCCCTCGACAGGGGATATTGTCAACAAAAATCGCTTTGATTCCCGAACGAGTAAGAAAAGAATCACACAGCAATAGCAATAAAGGAGTTCCAGATAAATGTTTTCTCCTCCATCTGACGAAAATTGTACCCAGCAATTCTCTGCCTTCCCACATCCTTTTTAAACTCTTCACCAGACGACTCTGTTCACAAATCTATCTCTCTCGCGTTTCGAATCTTTCGACGTAACAATTCGCTCAAAATTGTGCCGGTGGGACATCAAGCGTCATTCCGGCCTGGATCTGGCCCCACCCGATCAGGCGCCAGTGGCTTTCGACTCGCCGGCTGAGGGCGATCTTCTCGCCTTTGCTCGTGCACACTGGAGAAGTGAGCTGCAGCTTGGCCAAATCGTTCTTCACGGCGATGACACGGGCGCCGGTCGACATGGAGCCGATGTTCAACATGAGGATCTCTCCCTTGGCCAGCTTCGACACCTTTCCTTGCCTCTCTGATCCGATTGTCCTGACACCTAGAAGTCGTCGCAGAAGGAAGAAATTCACCTGCAAAACAGATGGAGGTGAAATTATGAAGCCGGAAATACCCAGGCAAAATGACCCGCATTAAACAGGGAGCGTCACAGCAAAATAGCATCCGTCCAATGTTATACCTCAAGCTCAACGAAGATCTCGGGGAGCGATCCAACCTCCCCAAGAACCTGACCCACCAATCTATCAGCTCTGGTCAAGGTAGGGTCCATGGTAGTACCAACTCCAATGAGACCTCCAGGCACAGCAAACTGGAGCTCATTCTGCTCTGCAAACAGGGATACTATTCTGGAGTATATTGGTGTACAGCGAGTATTACCACTTGCATCTTTAACAACAATTCCTGGACGAACTTCAATCATCTGATTTACTTTCAAAACGCCCTAGAAGAACCCATTGCACAGAGAGAGAGATTAGTGCCTCGTGAACGTGAGATAGAATAGCTATGAGGCAACTTCACATGTTGCACTGAAATTAAGAGCACAAGTACTATTCATGCATAAGGAGAAAAATTAGCAAATGAAAAACATACTCTGAGAATACTTCCACCAGCCACGCCACCTCTTATCTCATCAACCTCAAAACCAGGCTTATTGACATCGAAAGATCGAATCACAATCATATTTGGAGGAGAGATAAAGTTCCTCTCCGGAATGGGAATCTTTTTCACAATGTACTCACAAACAACATCAATGTTGTATTTTAGCTGGGCGGAAATTGGGACAACCGGTGCACCATCAGCTACAGTTCCCTGGAGGCAAAATTATGCGCTTGCAAGTCAGACTACTGACAGGAGGTTATTGTACATTGAGGGCGTAATTAGACGACTTACCTGAATAAATTTCTGAATTGCTTCGTGCTGGTTGATAGCTACGTTTTCCTGTATCAGATCAATCTTGTTTTGCAAGATTATAATATGTTGGAGGCGCATAATTTCAACAGCAGCCAGATGTTCAGAAGTTTGCGGTTGGGGACAGCTCTCATTTGCAGCAATGAGCAGCAATGCACCATCCATAATAGCTGCTCCATTAAGCATAGTAGCCATGAGAATATCGTGACCCTATCAACACGAGTACACAAAAGGTAACAGTTATAGGGAATGAAAGGACATAAAAAGAAAGAATATCCACATGCTTATTCCGCAAATTCCTATTCGTGCTATATCTAGGCAAACTTAAAACCATAGTCTATACAGTCTTGAACATAATTAATTTGTTGGAATTTTCCTTTTACTGCTTTATCAGTACCACCTTAATGCCACATACAACAACCATGTACTCTAGTCTTAATAATGTGTGATGCATATCATGCAATTTAGAGGTAAAGCAAATGCAGACAAGTGAAGACAAAAGGAACAGTCCAAGATGCTATAAATGGTTACATGCTGCTTCGTGAGTACCGCCTAAACATTATATATGGCTACATACTAGTCTGGCTCTACTAACACGCAGTGCATATCGATGCCACTTAGAGGTAAATTACAGGACAGGCAAAGCAAAGGCAGACAAGTAATGGCGAGTAGAAGAGTCCAAGATGCGACAAAATGAATATGTGATTCTAGGTGCATCTCCTTTATTAAAAACGATGTGCTTAGCATGAGCTATTAAGATGAAGAAACTTAGAAACCATACGGCAGAAAAGCGCAGCACCAAACTAGCTGACGTAACTATTACACTGGATTTCGAAGAACTTGTGCCTATGCTACTCATTTAGACTCAAGAAATTACATGCTCCTGCTAAACATGCCATGCAGGATCAACGTTCGAAGAAAAAACTTCCATATTTCAGAACACAATAAAGGCAAGGCTTAAGTTAATGTTTACCTAATTCGACCTACAGTGAAACACACTATCTTAATTGAGCGTGACACCATAAGAAATATCAGACCACTAACATGTGGGAGGTGGGGGACTTACAGGACAATCTACAAAGGAGACATGTCTGAGGAGCTTCATTCGGCAATTTTCAAACCCAGGTACATCACACATAGGACTATCTTCTTTTCCACTTCCATATGCTCTGGAAAAACACAATAAAAGTATAAGCAATTAGAAGCATATTGTGAGGAGTAAAAACTAAAACATATCCTGGAATCAACGTACTTGTAGCACATAGGCCGAGGACACCGTTCATCTTCGCATTTGTAAATCTTTGCATTGGCATATCCAAGCTTAATTGTGATGTTTCTCTCTAGCTCGTTTTTGAAACGAACAGTCTGTGAATACAAAGCATCCAACATCAAGCACATCCCAAATAAAGGATCTACCGACTAGTAGAAGTAATTAACCTATGAAAAAGTAAGAAAACCCTATTACAACACAGAGAGCATCCAACTCAGCATTAACATTATTGCAGTCAACACCAGTTACCCTTCAAAGGTAAAGCTTACTTCTTTCTTTACTTCAAAGAATAACCAACATACCACAACATGAACACATGGAGTGAAGATGTCTTGCATTTAATGGTAATGAGGCACATGGCTTCTGTCACAAATTACTCCAGTTTACAAACATTTCTCAACCATGTTGTGTTTCACATGGTAAGTGAGACGGTTAGTGAAACTCCAGAGGGCAAGTGTAAGTATTCCCAGACTAACAAGTATCACATAAAGGGGGGATGGTGGAGAAAGATACAGCAAGTACACTCACCTGGACACCAGAAATAGCTTTAACAACCGTCGACTTCCCATGCGCCACATGGCCAATCGTACCTGAGGACAATAACATATGTTCCATCAATATCGCGGTGAAGAAAAACGCGAGAAGCTATCACTAACAGGAAGCATAAAAATACAGGCACAAATAGCTACCAATGTTAATCGTGGCCTGGCGGGATATAACTTCAGGAGAGAGTGGATGCAACTTCGTCACATCCAATTTACTCAGGTCCTGCTCCATCAAGCCCTTCCTCGACATCTTCGCCGGCACCCAAAAAACAACCCTCTGCCTCAAAAGAAAAGAAAGCATCAAGGAACCGCAAGAACCAAACCCAGGAAAAGACAAAAAACCTCACTAACATCCGGTCAACCAGTACGACCCAACGCAGGCGTAACCATAAGGTCGACATCCATCCCACAAAAGACAGCCACGGTTCAAATCTACACAAACAACCCAGCAGTCCCAAAGCCAACTCCCTCAATCGACCCAAGAACCCAAACGACACGCAAAACGCGAGCGAAGCCTCAAAATGATCTCTTTCGATAATCTGCTATCCACCCGGGATTCTCACGACGGCGGCACCGGCGAAGATACAAGCTCATTCGAGCTCAGCTACGGATTCCCCGAACCTCTGCCGAAACCCCAGAAACGCGCGCGCGCGTCCTCCGGCCAAACCGGAGAACCCACAACGCGGCATAGGAGAAGCAGCACCATCTGCGAAAGCTGTTTGGTTCCCGATTCGCAGGAGAGATTCCGGGAGGCGGCGGATTCGAAACCCGCGAGCACGGCGAATCGGGGAGGACGGAACGGGGAGAGCGGGAAGGGAAGGGGAAGGGGGGAGAGGGGTTACCTGCTGCGCTCCTCGGCTTGCGACGAATCCACCGGGGAGAGAGAAGGCTGTGCGGTGGCGGTGTTGCAGAGAGAGCAGAAGGAAGGAAGGAAGGAGACGGAGGAGGAGGAGGAGGTTTTAGGGATTGAAAGAGCGTCGTATCAATGCCATGCGATGGCAGCGGGGGGAGGGCCGGGATCCGGTGGGCCGACAGGGTTTTTGGAAATGGGGTCTGCCTTGGGCTTCACGGGCCCGACCCGAATTGGCGATGCCATGCCCGGTCGATTGTCACATGGGTCTTCTGCTATTTTAAGAGGGGGTTTGGATGATAAAAAGTAGGGGCGAGCAAAACGGACCGCCGGGACCGGAAACCGCTCGGCCGGTGGGGTCCTGTTCCCGGAAGCGTCGGTCCGGTTCCTGGTTCCTAAAAGTGAAATTGGTGTCCGGGCGGTCCGGTTTTCCGGTTCCCGGTTCCAAGAGGGAACCGGACCGGACCGACTATATATACGTTTTTCTATTTTTTTTATTTTTTCAAAAGATTAGTAAAATGCGAACTAAACTCACGTACAACATTTTCCTCTTATTGTCGCATCACAATGACTCTTCACTCATCGTCTCTTCCGTCAATATGTTGTAATTTTTCACTCTCTCTCGTTGTGGTAGGAAAAAAATAAAATAGTGACTAGTTCCATTGGACCGGATCGGAACCGTGGTCCGGTCCAATTCTCGGTCCTAAGACCAACTAGTCCAATCCACGATTCTCAAAATTGGAAACCGGTCCTCCCGGTCCAAGAACCGATCACGCCTAGTAAAAAGAAGGGTAGAAGCCCACTGATAACCCTAAATTACGTTTACTATGACTCAAACTTGGGTCTATGTGGTATATTTATCCTCCGTCAAAGAACCGTTAAAAATTTGCCTACATTGATGCCAGAAAGCAAAATGTATTGATATGGCGCCGAAGTGGCTTAAACGAAATAAAAACGATGTTGTTTTGACTGAAAAATCATCTAATGGAATATTGACGGCGAGTAAATGTGTCATATGTGTATAAGTTTGAGGTTTTTTATGTCACAAGAAAAAACTTATGGTAAATATATCATAGTGGGTATAATTTGAGGCTTTTTATGTTACAAGAAAAAAATTTAAGGTAAATATGTCACAGTGAGCATAGTTTAGAATTTTTGATGTCACGAAAAAGAATTCAGGATAAATGTGTCACGGTGTGTATGGTTTGAGGGTTTTTTCTGACTTTTTTCCCTAATAAGAAAATGAGAGTTTCGAAATTCAAACGGAAATATTAGTCGAACTACAAATCACGTGTCAGTTTGTAGCCCGTCAGCCGTTCGATCGGCGCATTAATTCTTCCTTTTCTTATTGCAGATCGAGTGACGAAGAGGGATTTTAGCTTTGCCTTTGAAGGACCACATCGTCCACAATAGAACGAGCAAAGGATAAAGAACAACCATCCGAAGTCTCCCCCACGTAATATGTTATAATTTTAAATAATAAATCACGTTTTCATCTGCATTACTTATTCCAATTGCATCGGGCTGTGTTTGTTAAGAGCTGTCTCAACAGCAAAGTCGATCGCAAAAGCCGTACGTTGTTAAGCTCCAATGTGATTCTCGACTTTTTCATTTTTTGTTTCGAGAAGCCGACACCACCACTAGATTAGCCGCCCTCAAAATGAACCATATCTGATAGACGCTGCCTCACACACCGCCCCGCTCGCTAATCCACCAAGCCCAATGCCATTCAGTGTCGTTGGAGAAACAAGTTTTTGTGGCACTTTTTGATATTGTTCAAACTCAGTTGACTTCTTTTAATTAACTTTGAATTTATGGGAGGATGTTAGAGATATTTATATATTTTCTAGATATATTTAAGATATTTCCTCTTATTTTCAATATCTGTTTTGATTATGCATATTTAATTTGATTTCCTTAGATAGTCATCTATTAAAGCCTATAAATAGGCTCTCCATATTCTCTTTTCCAAGAATCTCTAACATAATGAATGAACAAGGGGCATACAAATCGGGCGGAAACGACTAAGTTTGCGACCACCACATAATGGTAAATCCCATCCATGCTCATATACTATAGTACAAATCAATAATTCGTAATTGAGCTGCTAAACTCCATTCTTGAGTCATCTAATAATTGCAGTTGACATTGATTTCTTTGCAACATTTTCCCACCCATCAAAGCTTCAATCGTTGCATGCATTGACCATACGAGTAACCATAGCAAGAAGCATATAGAGAAGTGAGCATTTGCGATGGAAGAGAAACTATGCAACTTGTCATACCACCAAGAAAAGGAAAAACCATCTGAACATCCATAAGTCTCACACCCATCATTCACCTAGTATTACCATGAAGACCGTGATGTTTATTCCTCTAGGCTTATGCTCCTTCCTCTCGAGGTCTCGATGCCGGAGATGCCGTAACCCTAGAAGCGCTCTGCAACTAACATCCGATCCCTTTATTATCCTCTTCTATGTTTCGAAGAACGGGGAATGGACGTTCTCCCGGTTCTCCGATTGCATGCTATATAAAATGTGTATCCACTATGCGGTTGTATGATCACTCCGATGTGGTGGCGGCGGAATTGTAGGCCGCGTTGCTCTTCTGGTCGCCGAAGATGCGCTGCCGGAAGTCGGAGACCATGAGCGGGAGGCCCTGGCGGAGCGAGATCGTGGGCTCCCAGCCCAGGAGCTCCTTGGCCTTGGAGATGTCGGGCTTCCTCTTGTGGGGATCATCGGCGGTGTTCGGCCTGAACTCTATTCTCGCATTCGGGTCTATCGTCTCCTGTACCACCTGCACTTGAATATAACACGCTGACCAATTCGAAAGTTCATCGGGCATAAAATCAATGAAATGTGCTCGAGGATCAACTCGGGCAGCATAGGCTAAGAAACTCTAGTTGTAAAGCCTAGTCCGGCCCGATTAGACCCACCCAACTCACTTGAAAAATACTATGTATTTCGTGTCTAGATAAGTGGGTTTGAGCAACAAGTTAGGCTCGAATTGAAGGATAGGCTCGGGCTTGCCAGTTAATCACCTCTTTGACATGACAAGGACAAATTTTGAAAATCGATAAAATTGAAGAACGAATTATCAGAGGATGGGTACTTAATTCTAAGCATGCAAATTGATTTTACCTTGGCAAGTTCGAGCATGGTGAATTCGCCGGGATTTCCGAGATTGAAGGGACCGACATGTTCGCCTTCCATCAGCCTCATCAGACCCTCCACCTGACCGCAGAACATAATCAGATAGATGGCTAATCCTAATGCTAAAAGTTCCCACATGATGTAACTCGATGACGGTAGACGAAGAAGCTGGCTCGTACCAGGTCGGAAACATACTGGAAACTCCTGGTTTGCTTCCCATCGCCGTAAACGGTCAACGGCTCTTTCCGCAAAGCCTGTTTCGATTACGAATATCACATTATGAGAAGAAATTTATGTACCTACAACCCAATTTGCATCGTGGCTATACTGGTTTTGCACAGCTCTTTGCGCCAGGAAAAAAGAGAGACGGTACCTGGGCGACAAAATTGCTCACGACGCGACCGTCGTCGAGGCACATACGAGGTCCGTAGGTGTTGAAGATCCGAGCAATTCTCACCTGCATACGGCTTTCGACTGACACTTCGATTCCATGTACCAATTGCAGTAAACTTCTTTCAATGGATTGATTTGTGTACCTCAATTCCTAGACCTCTGTGATAGTCCATGGTCAGAGTCTCCGCCGTGCGCTTTCCCTCGTCGTAACAACTCCTCACACCTGCCACCATCCAAATATCCATATGAACAGATTGATTCATGATATGGTGCAGATTAATGGTGAGGGAGAAATTGCTCAGCAAGACCAAATTGCCAATGTGACAGGATCAATCATTTACAAAGTCTATGGTATGAATCTCCTAGCTTTTTTCCATTCTTCTGGCATGGTAATCTCTATTTTCCTGATTGTTGAATTGGTTCGAGTCTAGTCAATAAACTTTCTGTATCATAGTAATTAATGCACCCTCCAATTTCTAAAGATGCTCACTTGGTTGCGAAGGGTGGATCTACAGGTGGGCTTAAAATCAAATGCACCCGGCACCTAAACATTGTCTGAGGAAGCTCACATGGGTTCCATTCGATCGAACCTTATCTAGATGTTCGATGCACGAGAGTGGGGTGGTCCTTTGTTAGAAGTGATCATTGGGCGGGCCAAGGTCCGAAGGTCGGGCCTAACATATTGTCCAAGCCCGCCCATAATATAAAATTCACGTACAAAACCTTGGATCGGACCGGGTTGGACCCATGCCAAGTGCGAGTGGCCGGGCTTTAATCATCGCCCAGCCCCCGCCCATTCGCTTTTCGGGCCTCTAGGGCCGCCCCACCCATCGATCACCTCTAGTTTACGACGGCGGGATGAAATCTAGGTCTCACATGGATCTCACATAATGGACAAAATATAGGCATCTGATGTGGTCAATCCCAAGCCAACATAAACCCGATGAAGAGCCTAGACCTAATCATGCACCTAATGGCCAATAATCTGTACACATTTTATAGAGAAAGAGAGAGAGAGGAAGAGAGGAGAGAGAGACTGACCGATGGGGTTGACGTTACCCCAGTAGGTCTCCACCTGGGGATGCTGAAGGGGGTCGCCGTAAACCTCGCTGGTGCTGGTGAGCAAGAAACGCGCCCCGACCCTCTTCGCCAACCCCAACATGTTCAGCGTTCCCACCACATTTGTCTTGTGATGATCATCACTTCGTATTAAGGAAACCAGACCATTACCAGTAGTTGACCATCACCAAGACATTATTTTAATCCTCGTCGCTTTCGTACATTCTAAGGAAAATTCAAAGTACTTAGGATTTGGTCCCCTTATTAACCATCTAATAAAAGAACTTCTTGGATGGCTTCCAAGATATCACTTAGATAAACTCTTACCATTTGAAGGAATGAATAACTCTGTTCTGGTGTTGATGTACCAATCTAGATCTCATTCTCAGGCATATCATGCTGCATTAGGGTTGCAGTTAAAAGAATAATAATGAATGGTAGAAAGGATATGATGGTCTTGACGGGGTTGAACTTGTAGTGGACAGGGGAGGCCGGGCAGGCGAGGTGGTAGATCTGGTCGACCTCGAGGAGGATGGGCTCGACCACGTCGTGGCGGATGAGCTCGAACCGGGTGTTCCCGAAGTGGTGCGCCACGTTCTCCTTCCGCCCCGTGAAGAAGTTGTCCACCACGATCACGCTGTCCCCCCTCGCGATCAGCCGGTCCACGAGGTGGCTCCCCACGAACCCGGCCCCGCCCGTCACCACGATCCTCAGCCCTTTCCTCTTGAGCCCCAGGGGGACCTTCCCTCCCGCGTTCATGCTGCCCAGGTGGCGCGTCCCCATCGCCAGGCTCGTGCCCGCCACATCGTCCTCCTCGGGGGCCGCCTCGTACAGGATGCGGCGGTGGGACAGCTCGGAGGCCGCAACGTGCGGATGCTGCAGCGGCAGAGGAGAGTGCTTGGGGAAGACCGCGTGGAAGAAGAGGGTGGCGATGCCGATGCCCACGAACACGAAGAAGACGCGGTGCAGCGCGGCGGCGACGAGGCGGGAGCGAGACGGCGGCGACGTCGATGCCGTTCCGGGAGAGAGAGCGGCGGCGGCGGAGGAGGTGGGTGAGGCTGATGGGATTGGTTTCGGTGAGTGAGCTCGGAAGCCATGCCTCGTTTCCCTTTGCTCTCTATGGGAAGAAGATCTCGGGCTGTGTCTTTCGCGTTTGTCTGTGTGTCTCTGTGTCGATCAAAGAGAGAGATTTGAATGGTTCAAGAGAGAGAAAGAGGAGAGGGGAGTGAAATTCGTGCATGAATTGTAGGCGAAGAGTCGCTCAAGAACGCGTGTAAGACTGCTTCGTTCGCGCTCTCTCTCTCTCTCTCTCTCGAGAGCAAACCAGAGATCAACAAAAACAAAAAGAAATTAACGTTGATCCCACTTTATTTGCAGTTTACTGCTCTGCCAAAATATCAATAATTAATAATAATTAAGGAAATGCCAAACCCTCATGCACAAAAGGAAGAAGACCCATTTTTTTGTTATTAAATTATACAACTATTATTATATTTTTTTGGGGTTTGGGGGGGGGAGTGGATGCATGAGAGAATTCTTGACTAGTGACAGTTTTATGTGGGGGAAGCAACATCGCACCGTTCCCACTTTTCATGTCGCATCACATGTGGGCTTCCATCTTGGGACCTCATGGCTCTAGTTCTAATAAGCTTTGTCAGGTTCATCGAGCTGCACAAAGTTCCTACCTTTAGGACTATATAATAAGCGCATCTGTAACAATTTCTGTTTTGTCGTTTACGACGATCGAGCGGTCGCAGCGATGGTACACGAGATCTGTGATAACTTTGCGGAGCATTTCATGAATCCGGGGCGGTTCGTCTATCGAAGATGGGCTTTCTGAAGAAAAGGCTGCAAGCGCGATAAGGACAGTGTTTTTTTTTTTTTCTTTTTTCCTTGGGACAAAACCTGTGGCTTTGTTGAGCAGTTCCCTTTCTTTGAATACAGCGAGGATTCAACCCAAGGAGCTAGCTTTGTGTCGGGTGCAAGTTGCGTACTAAGATTTTCTCCCATTTCAAGATCTCTCGCGCCTTTCTTTCGTGTGTAGTCCACACATCATGATGATTCATGACCAGTGCGTACGACCCGAACAAATCATTAAAAAAAAAGGAGCAATTCATGACCAGTGACAATGACCCACTTTGCCACGTAGGAAGCACCGTTGGGTCTCTCTATAGTCCTGGTCCGAGAGAAAAACTATGGTAACAACGTTGCGTGCGTTGGTCTCACATACACCGGAATCATTCGATAATAACTCGGTTGAAAATGGCGACAAAGTCGCCCTTTGATTGGCCAAAAAAGTTCTCTTTCCATGGCGGCAGGATAGGCTGGGAAGTGGGAACCAGTCATGGCCTCTGAGGAAAACAGATGATGTTGCTCTTGTTAGGTGTTGATCTCTTTCAATCGATTCTTACTTTTTTTTATGTTACTTGATGGTCGGCAGGTTTGGAGAAAATGGCACGTCCATGAGGGAAGGGGCAAGCAAAACTAGTGAAGGTGATGACCTTTTTCTGTTTTGGGGGTTCGTTTTTTAGCGCACAATGATAGCAGACATGCCACCAATCGTGCAGGATTAAACAAGGAAATTTCATGGTACTTGCATGGGGGAGTCCAAAGGAGTGTAGGAATCTAATCAAATCCATCACCATCTTCCACGATGAACTAACGAGATTTTGACATGACTTTTAAATATGAGCATTGACTTATCATGATAACATGAAAGGTAGATGGCTGCATTCATTGCATTCCACCCTGTCCCATGATTCGACCAGAGTCTATTGAACGTTGTCACAACATTGCTCACTTGATCTATCTCAAAAGAGTGACCATTTCTTACCAACTCATTAAAGAATCCAACTTGAATACCTCTACCAAACCCATCAGTACCTCGTTGACGTCCGAGTCATTTTCTCTTCGATGTGTATCGAAAAGTTGACAAACAATATGACCAGGGTTGAGTTGCCTAGCTTTTGAAAAATGCCATCCCTTCACAGTTTGCAAAATTGCTACATCAGTCTCACGAGCAAAGCGCGCAATGCACGGATGCATTGTCTCTCTCTCTCTCTCAAACGCCCAAATTTTCAAGGTTCATAGACCTTCACAAACATCCTATAACGATCATTATGCTGTCCTCACAACTTTCTGGAGCGTTTGTACAGAATACAGCTACTATAATTTGAGATACAATTACATGATCTAAGGAAAACTCAAAGCTGTCCCCGACTTCTGGTTTTCGTTCCAGCTCAATTCTGCTCCATCAAGAAAACGTTCATAGAACTATCTTTGCAGGCTCTGTGTGCCATTCCACAGATGCTTTCTTTCGAAGAGCAGATGCAGAAGATCTGTTGGAGCAACAGGCTGCATGGAAGTACGGACATGTCGCCAAGCAGTAACAGGATGGCCACCAAGAACTAGAACCGCCTGATATCTTTGGGAGGCTTGAAATTGAGAGGGTGAGTTTCTGGGGTAGCAAGCTCGTCCTCTTTCCACATTTTTATGGTCTTGTCCGCTTCGCATGACACCAGCCTTGAACCAGTTAAGTCATAGGAGAGAGCATATATACCAGCTTCGCTCTCCAGGGATCCTGAATGCAACTTACATTAGAATTTTTATATTATTATGTGCAATAATAAATCAGTAAAAACCTCTTGAAACGATGGAAATGTCTTTGGCACACATACCAGGTTGTACAATTGTATGAGCTTGCTGGAAATTGTGGCCACTCCTCCAGTCCCAGAACCATAAGCTCCCATTGTCACCTTAAAACCAAAAAAAAAATAAAAATTGAAAAGGTTTCCATCAAAGCATCGACAAGAGGAGGATGAGAAGAGGTTGGGTGGGAAGAATATTTTTCCCACTCACATTAAGTCGAGGCCTTTAAGTGTGCTAAATGTTAGTGAAGGAAGTAGATGCTTGTCAACAGCTTAAGATCTCAAACACCACCTAACATTTTCAAGTTGAAGAATAAATGAAAAAGAAATAAAGAAAGTCAAGAAACACACCTCCTGTAGCCATCACACCTTCCTCATTGACTGCCATCGTGTTGATTATAGTTTTCTGCTGTGAGCTGTTAAATGACATAAACATCGCCAATACATTGGACCGTTGCTTTAAGGAATTTCTTAGATAAATGAACTGTAATTTGTACAGCATTAGACTGTAGACACCGCACTTAAGAATTGAAAAAACTTATTCAAAGCCTCAGGCTTTTAGACCATGATATACCCCAACTTAAATTGTGCAAAAAACAAAGCATATACTTAAGAACAATGCAGAAAGCAACTTCTTTACTACATAAACATAAAAGGTTGAGACCTTTGTCCCTGAGAAGGCTAAGCACCAGAGTAATCTAGTGAAGTTGCTTCAGCAGAAAACAAGAAGATACAAGGGTAGAGAACCTAGCTGTACTCACCACCCTCTGAACTTCTACAGAGATGCCTTTATCGATTTTTTCAATAAACAGAGGACATTTTATCATGCAATGTGGACAAAAGGTTTTTCAGCATTATTCACTGATACGTGTGTCAATATCATAGACACCCTTCTTCTCATAAAGATAATGTGTTTGGCAGACATGAAAAGAAAAGGTCTCCAACTAAGAGTCAGCCATCAAATAGATGCTATACAGACAGCCGAGGCTTATTTGAATACTCACAGCATGTTGTGGAGAAATTCCCCTCGAGGCAGCTGGAATTTCTTGATGTTATCAGCCGATGCAGATGCGAAACAGTTCCTGTAATAGGGGAAGTGTAAGACAACATTAGAAGCACATTAAACAGGTTTAATACAAGTATTAGCTAAATCTCTTGCAAAATGCTTACTCCTTAGGGTGCAGGGCCATTGCTCGCACGGATTTCTTATGGTTAGTGAGAGTGGTCATCGTTTTTCCTAAAGCAGGTTGCAAAGAGACAAAAAACACATCATGCAATGAAAATGATGGGATCAACAAATATAACTCATAGGGAAAGGAATTGCAAATAACGTTATGTTACCATATCTAAGGTCCCAGAACTTGATAGTTGTATCATGGGAGCCTGTTACGACTTGTGGATCCTGAATGTCAAAAGTATCAGAAGAGATACATATATAAGCATTATCCAGAGAGTCAAAAGTATCAGAACAAATGTCTGTCATATATATAAGCATTATCCAGAGATAAGCTAGAGAAAAAATAACTGCTGCTTCAAATTATAATGAGTTGAAGTACACAGCGAAAATCCGACCATCCAGTCCTCAATTTTTAAAAGAGCTAGAGGAGAAAAACAAAGAGTAAATGGACTGGTCAGTTCAACAAATTGAACTGCAAACCAAGCTTGAGTCTGGTCTGGTTTTCTTAAATGCCTCGCTGGAAAAAACCCGGATGGGACGACAGTTTTTTTTTTCGGTCGAAAATGGGACCACAGTTCAACAGGTAAAAGGAAAAAGATGTCAATAATGTTAAACAGACTTAATTTCTACAAAACAAAAGTGGCTTGTTGAGGTTGGGGTTAGGAATAGAACCCCCTCCCTCAAATGAGTCCCACTGAAAAAAAAAAAAAAAAAGAAGTCCCACTGTGCTGCTCACGACTCAGCTGAGTAAGCGTCCTATTAAAAGATTCTTTGGTGATTTTACTAATTGCTTCTCTCTCTCAACTTTAAAAATGAATGATGAAGCATGTGGACTGGGACTATTCCCTCAAGTTTGACAACAGCTAGTCTCCAACACATTCACGAATTCTGAACCAGAAGCAGTTCAACACATTATACCAGTTGATCCGTCACCCCTACGGTCTCAGAGAGAGAGAGAGAGAGAGAGAGAGAGAGAGAGAGAGAGAGAGAGAGAACCGCATCATCACTGCTTCGACCAAAAACCTTATTCTACTTCTCGATTTATCAGAGCTACAACAACATAAATCACCAAGACTAAATTCTTTGTTCACTCTAAATGTGGGATCATCCATTGAAGTCAAAAGTGCTAAGAAGTGGAAAACTCTCGTTAGTATCACCTTACGACTCATGAGCAATAACTAGAGAGTCACAGAGAACTGCAACCAAAAGAGACTAACAGTCATGGACTACATGATGTTGAATTGTCCATGCAACATGCTGCAGTGATAACAATACCAAGAGATCTTACACTCTAGAGGAGACAAGCACAAGTTTCATCGTCGGCATTTGTGATTGCCTAAACAATATAAGGCCATGGACAAACACTCCCGAATATTCAAGAAATAACTTACATCACCCTTGAAAATCCAAGCATCTCTGGCGCTTTAGCACCTGATAGTCCTCATTAATTCTCTCTTTCCGAAGTGGAACTTTGAAAAGTAGAAAAACTCAACCATCAACTGAATCAGAATATTCATCCCTAAATGTTCCCAAATAGATAAACTTTCGCATTCAAACTATCCTCTTTCCAGTTTCTCCATAAGCTTCAATTATGCACTTAGAATAACCAATGATGGACAAAAGGGTAACAAAAGATTGCAACCAAAAGGCTTTGCCAAATTATTCTGATGTGAAATGAGAATGAATAGTTTGCATACCGTAGGTCGAGCGAAGACCGAACAAACTGTATTATCATGTCCGGACAGTGCATAAATTTGCATTTTACTCCGGATGTCCCATACCTAGATATTTTTGTCCATCAGTAATCATCTTTCTTCTAAGAAATTAATCAAATATAAAAACACGCTCCTGTTAAGAATTTCAATTTAATTAATGAATCACTACTTATTTTTCCATACCCGACAGACAGAATCACGCCCCCCAGTGAGCAAAATGTCAATAGTAGGATGAAGAGCCAAGCAGTAGACACCACTAAGATGACCATGATAAGACCGGATAACCTGAAATAGCAGAAAACATTCTTTAATAATGTGTTTAACTAATTTAACACGGCTTCACATTTGATGAGGCGATAGATTCACAACCTTATTCTGTTCAAGGTCCCAGCATTTAACTTGTTTGTCATCACCAGCGGAGAACATGTAAGTATGCTTACTGCTCACTGCAAGGCCTGAAAGTAAAGAAGATGTAAACTCAGAACTGTCAGAATGTAAAAAGTAGCTAGCCGAAACAAGTTCAAACCGTTAAGCGTTTATTTTGTCAAGCACTCACCCCTAATCTGTTCAATATGTCCTGTCAGCGTTAGCTTTAGCCTTCCGCTTGCTAGATCCCATATCTAGGAAAAGAATATTATCAATAAAGAGAGCTTGATTGCACAGATTTCACAAACAAAAAGGGAAGTTGATGAAGAAAGCATATGTTTAACCAAAATACATGCAAAGAAGAGAAAAAGGGATAACTGAAGACACCCTTTGGTTGAGGGCATTTAGAGCTCGTCTCTGCAATGTCCACACTCATCTATTTCAAAAAATTTTATAGCAAATTTCCATCTCAATTGAACTTTATACAATTAAATTGTAGAGATCATGTAATTCAACATAACATTAAAATGAAGAAAATTACTTCAAAAATGTTTTAGAACAAAATGCTGCCATAGAAAAGAGCGATCAACTTTCCGGCAACTCAATGATTCTAGCAATCATCTTGTTCAAATAACCAATAGAACTATTTATATAAGTGTAAAGTAGCAAATGGTAGCATCCAAAGAGCTCAAACACGACCAACTGTAATCAGCAAACTTCAGTTCAAAAAAAAGAAGACCAGGAATCATCAAAAAGCACAGTTGTAAAGCTTAATACCTTGATTGTCCGATCTGCAGAGCCAGTGCAGAACCATTGATTGCTAGGATCAAATGCAATAGATCTAACCCATCCCAAATGCCCACTTATGACCTGCCCATACAAAAAGGAGAAAACGAAAACACATAACAATCCAAGTAAGCAAGCAAATAACTGCAGATGCTATAACATGGACGAGATACAGCTGTATTATAAATTTAGATGAGTACTTTCTTCCAGCTGCCAGAAAAATTAGGCCACAATTCTCACCCTGTAGTTCTTCCATGGAGGATGCCATACAGGACGTGGCCACCTGCTTGGAATTCTTTCCATAATGGCTGAGGTAGAAAAATTCCTATAAACAGAGCGAGAGCATGAGGCCAAATAAAAGATTTTGGATCACAATTTTAGAAGACTCAGTGATCCTTGAATACACAAGTCAAATTATGAGAATCCACAACACAGCTTTTCAGAAACCATCAAGAAATGTCCTGATGTCACCTCAGTGGATTCTACACATAGATGCATGCCAACTTATAACCAGGCAACAGTACTATGAAAGTCCTATTTTGACAAAAAATATAGGATACGGCAGTATTTACTTCAGTTTGTCATTGCCATCCGAAAAATTACAAAGCATAAGCAACTGATCCATGTAACATACACTACAGCTGCTAGTGGTCCAACTATAGGTGACGTAGGACAACTAGTGCTCCTGATTCAGTTTAGAATTTCGCAGAGTGATTATAATGATCAATAACTCACAAAGAGTAAATTTCCTTAGGCTTAACAAATAGTACTTCAGAGAATCAAATAATTAAAAATCAAATGCTTGATAAATTATACAAATTTGATATCTTAACTACTAAAAGGAAGAATTACCAACATATGTAGACCTTAAACTCCTCCTATATGTAACGTTTTGTGTCTAAACCCAAAAAAAAGGTTCTTTTAAATGTTTTAGGTATTTCTTGTCAAATAAAAGTCAAATTATGAGAACCGTTCGACTTAAAGGAAAAAAAGGAAGAAAAAGACACTCCAAACAGACACTAAAATAGAATGCAATACAAAATTTTTACCTTTCTGATGACCCAGAAGCAGAGACAATAGGAGTGCCTTTTCCATGTAGACCAACATCGTTTCTGAGGAAGATGCATAAACATGAGTGACATTACGTCAAACGCTCTACCGTAAAAGCTTTACAAACAAATTAAAAAAAAAAAAACATAAGAAAGCTACAAATTAAAAGACCCGAAACACATAAAAACACAAAGCTGGAAATTGGTAATGCCAGATACATTGGCCAAAAATCTGATGTTTTGTTTTTTGATAATAAATTTAAAAAGCATAAAATGTGTGAGGAAACTCGATTCTCTGGCACAAGGGATGTTTGTTTGAAAGAGAAGAAGAGTACTAACAATCCTTGTGGTCGTAATGATGGACCAACAGTTAAAGCATTTTGAGACTTTTCCATTGGTGGATTTCTAGAACCTTCTGGACCTGCAAAAGAGAAAGGAACATATCAAACGATGTTTACTTTGGCAAGCCATAGTGAGCATTCTCTTGAATTGTAATTCTTCTTTCAATATCAAAAAATCACAAAGAACATTCTCACGAGTCATAATTATTCTTGAAATGTCAAAAAATATTGAAGGATTCATCAAAATTTAAATTTGACATCAAAAGTATGAATAATGTGCACATCAAGGAAAACAAAAAGAAGAAGAGAAGTTAGAGCTTCTCTTATTTAACCAAAGAAGAAACGCATGTCAATCAACAGCATACTAGGGCATAAATTCTCTTCTGATCCACAACAACTTGACAGATTAACAAAATTTGTCATAAGAATTCAACACTGCACACACACACTAACTACATATATTCTGTCTGTGATTTAGTAAAGTATCAAAGGATCAGTTATAATTGAATTCGACACTCGAAGTTTGAAATGCGATTCTCAAGGAAAGCTAGACAAAGAAGAAAAGAACAACCTTCTCTTCTTTAACAAAGGGAAGAAACATATATTAACAAGCAAATTAAAGCCTCGGTTCTCTTCTAACTGTCCATAACTTCTGAGGTACGTAAACTATGTAATTAGAATTTGACACTCTCCTTTCTTCCCTCTAATAATTATAGCAAAATGGTATCATTAAGAATGACAGCACTGAGGTCCCTCCCGGATACACTGTTGTCAACACGAGATCGGTCCACTATGTCTAGTATGCCATTTGACAGTCTCTTATCCAAAAACAAGAGGAAACTCCTCATGAAAAAGACATGCCGAAGCCAATCGGTTGCACCAAATCAGAAACATTAGTTCAAAGGGCGACTAAATGCCCTAACTTACAATTGCTCTTTCAACAGATTAAATATGTTAAAAGCCGTCAATAATAGGATAACCATCGAAAGAACACAAAGTAGTTAGATCCCAGGACCCGAAGACGCTAACAGCTTTCCAATTATCGATTTTGAGTGGTGCATGTGCTGATTTCCAGATGTTAGTAACAACCCTTTTATGCACACAAATGCACAGTCAAATACACATTGCCCGGAAGAAGGCCGCGGACCCATGATCTAGAAAACAGACAAACTTAGCGCACCCGGAAGAGCAAGCGCATTGGAAGCCCCAGCAACTTGTTGGCCTTGATCCTGCGCAGCGCCGGTCTCTTTCCCCTTGGGAGCCTGGCTCTCATTCCCACCAGCTCCTCCATACTCCAAATTAAGCTGCAGAGTTTCAAACCAGAACGTCGCTCAAAAGCGCCTCGCCAATCAACAAGCCGCAACCAAACGACCAACAAACCCCACATAAAAAACCAACTCTTTCAAAGGAAACGTACTTGCCCAGAAGAGTAACTACGAGAAGAAGCCACTACTAACCTTGTAGCTGATGCGCATCTTCTTGCTGCACCCAGAACAAACCTCGGTCAGCTTTCGCCCGCAAAACCCACCAAAAGAGCGATTAGGGTTTCCGAAAGAAAGATTACCTCTCGGGGTCGGGAGGAGCGATCTGGCCGTGGACGGGGGAGAAGAGGTCGAGGGCGCGCTTGAGGGACTTGAAGCTCAGCTTCTTCAGCGACTGCGGCTCCACCGGCTCCATCTCGACCACCGGCCCCGGCATCGGCCGCTTCCGCCTCTGCCTCTGCTCCGATCCTCCGGCGGACGACAATGGCTGGAAATGCCTTAGGGTTTTAGCTTCTTAGCTTGTGCTGGCGTTGCCTCTCTCTGCACTGTACTGGTAGCTATCCGAGAGGGAGAGAAGAGAATAATAATAATAATAATTAATATCACGAAAAATCCTAAACTGATATATCTGTAATAATTTTACTTCGAACTAATATTTTGATCAACAAAAATCCCAAACTGGTACACCTATGATAAATTTACCTTCAGTTTATTTCCGTTAAATTTTACTGTGAAATTGCTTTGTTAAATGACACACGGCATTTAACTGATGTGTCAGTTTTATGTTTTATCCTCTGTTTATCTAAGGTGTAACGATTTGTGATTTTTTTCGTATTAATTCAATTTAACGGAAACTAACGGAGGATAAATTTGTCACAAATGTACAAGTTTGGAGTTTTTAGTGGTTAAAATATTAGTTTTAGATAAAATTGTCATATGTGCATCAGTTTGGGATTTTTTGTGGTCAAAATATTAGTTTTGGGTAAAATTGTCACAGTTGTACCAATTTGGGGTTTTTTTTATGATATTAACTATATGGTCTCCGTTTTTTTTTTCCTAAATGCCCTTTTAAAAAGATTTAGAAATTGAATAAAGGTAAACCTTTAATTTGCAAAAATTATGACAAAATCAAATATTCATCCACTTCATGCCTATTTGTCCCTCTTTTTAGTTCACCCCTCCTCATAAATTTTAAAATTAAATATGGTCTCTATTTGTCCACCCGATTACGGGACAGGCAGTAGAGGCCCCGCAGGAGCTTTGGCTCCTTTCCTTTAGTGTGATTCCTTTATTGACTTCATGCCTGTTTCTCCATCTCTTTAGTTCACACATTTAAATTTTTCTCATCGATCTTGATATCCACAAAATCTAATACGAAATACTATCTTAAGAATAAAAAAACATTCCACATGAGGCCAATTTGGTAAAATAAATAGCGCTTCTCAAGTGTTGAAACTAAGAATAGTGAGGAAGAATTGAACAGAAAAACAGAGGAGAAAATGTATGAACAATCTTTCTGTATTTTGTATTTTTCTGTCGTGTCTTTGTACAATTGCAGAGGCTCTATTTATAGACTTTCACAAGAAAACCAATGTCTACACTTAAGGGGGTTTTGAAAGGAAATGTAATTCATTGATTGGGAATTGATGTAGTGATTTGTTAATTCTTGATTTGTGGAGATTTAATTTTTGATTGTTTAATCTTCCTTTTGGTGTTACCTCAACAATTTCCCTTTGTTATCCTCGGAGGATAGCCAAGAAAGATGCAGCGGTGTGATCTTAGGGCAAGTTTGTGAGTGGTATAGGGCCGCAAGTATGGAAAAATTGCGCAAAAGCTTTGAGGTGTGAAATCTCTGGTGGTGTTTGGAACAGTGTTTGCCAGGGTGTGAGATTGTTGAGGAGAGGAGTCGGTGTCCTGTTAATAAGATGTACAGCTGTTTCAAAAGCATATTCCTAGAACCGGTACGGAACTAAAGCGTGGGACATAAGAGCTAGGCCCGTCTCGATAATGTGGCGGTGTTTGTGTTTAGCGGTGCCATTCTGGAATGGAGCATATGGACAAGATACTCGTTGATGAATACCATGTTGGAGGAGATGGTTTCACACTTCAGTAGAGCGGCGAAATTCTGGTATGCCATCGCATTGAATTGTCTTAAGAGTACGTTGCAATTGAGTTTCTGCAAATTTGTGAAAAGCCTTAAAAATGTCTGCAAATTGATCACGAGTGGTGAAAGGATAATACCAAGTGAACCGAGAATGGTCATCGACAAAACATACATAATATTTATATCCTGAAACAGAAGTGACAGGGATGGTCCCCAGACATCAAAGTGAACAAGTTCAACGGGGAATTTAGCTCTAGAAGGGGATGGAGGGGTGGCGTTGGCGTTTACTCTTGCTAAGA
The DNA here is from genome assembly GCF_021117445.2 of Syzygium oleosum. NCBI lineage: Eukaryota > Viridiplantae > Streptophyta > Magnoliopsida > Myrtales > Myrtaceae > Syzygium > Syzygium oleosum. The sequence goes on from NW_026607490.1 coordinate 12,857,171, forward strand.
GCACAAGCCGTACAATGGGAGGGAGATGACTTGGAAAATTGTGTTTGTGTGGATTGAAGCAAACGAGTTATTCGATCAGATGACGCATGACCCAAGCATTGATGCCATAAGTTGAAGGAACCAAGGAAAGTTGACGGAGACTTGTCAGAGGTGGAGACCATATATAGACCATCCTCAAGATGACCTCGGAGGAATACTTGACCAGTATGAACACACATAGCAACAAATGAGGTGGGGTAAAATAAGAAGACGCAATTGTTATCGAGCGAAAATTTAGAAACTGACAGCAGATTTTTTGTAATATGAGGAACAACTAAGACATCTAAGAGACGAAATTGTGGACCAGTTGTAGTCACAAATGTACCTGTGTGAGTGATGGGAAGGGAAACTCTATCACCCACAGTCAATTGTTGATTCCCGGTGTATGGAGTGACCTGGGAGAGGCCGGAAATGCTGTCGATGATGTGGTGGGTGGCTCCAGAATCTAGATACCAAGACTGAATATCCATCGCAGAAGGTGAAGTAGCAGGTGAGGCATAATAAGCTATGGGTTGAGTAGTTCCGGTTGGGGCCGAATAATGTGCCTGAGGTGGTGCCGGTGCAATAAATTGGGGATTAAACCGCTGCTTGCAATTGATGGGCTGAAATTTTGAGTGCCCCCTTTAGACTGTTGAGATGTGAATCTCGACTGGCGAGATAAAAAAGCAGCAAGTGGAGGGGTATTGGAGGTCATTTTGTTGATTTCCAATCTTCCTTCGTGTTGAAGGAGCAAACCATGAAAGGCGTCACGTGAGAGTGCTCCTGATTGAGAGACGACGGTGATCACTGTGTCCAACCCGGAAAATTCTGGTCCAAGACCACGGAAGATGTGTGTGTGGTACTTGTTTGCTGATAGGGTTCTCCAATTGTGGCTAATTAATCTACGATGGTGGCTGCCTCGTGAAGAAATTCTGTTATTGTACGGCTTCCTTTCGTAATGGTTTGAAATTGAAGTCGCAAAGCCGACGCCCGTGCTGTTGATTGTGCAGCATAAGAGTCGGAGAGGTATCTCCAGATGGCTGCTGCAGAGGTGTGGTTCGTCAATTGAGCGACGACAGGAGAGGTGGATGAATTGAGAATCCACCCCATCGTGATTGAGTCACAGATTCGCCATGCCTTGTATTCGGGATTGGCACCAGTGTGCCATTGTTGGAAGCATGTGAGATGTGTTGCGGAGGAGCTGGTTCCGAGCCATCAAGAACAGAGAGAAGATTGGCTGCAAGAAGATATGGGGTAATTTGGGCTTTCCAGATTGGGTAATTTTGCCCAGTGAGTTTTTCCCCTATGGTGGGTGGGGAGTGAAGATTGAGTGTCGAATTTGGAGCTGCAAGATGTGGAAGGGTAGCGGTAGTGATTATTTCTGAGGATACAGGAGTTGAGTTAGTGTTGGATCGAGGGCTTTCGCTAGTATGCTTTGATATCATGTTGAGACTAAGAATAGTGAGGAAGAACTAAACAGAAGAACAGGAAGGAATGTGTGAATAATCTTTCTGTATTTTGTATTTTTATGTCGTGTCTTTGTACAATTACAGAGGCTCCATTTATGAACTTTTACGAGAAAATCAATGTCTACATTTAAGGGGGTTTTCAAAGGAAACGTAATTCACTGATTGGGAATTGATGTAGTGATTTGTTGATGCTTGATTTGTGGGAATTTGATTCTGTCAATTTGTTTCTTTCTTTGGTGGAGATTGTGTTGTGGGTTTCCTTCTTTGCTTGATTCTTCCAATCTTCCTTCTTTGGTGTTACCATCGTTTGTGGAACCAGAATATTGTTGATTGCTTGATTGTTGCTGATTTCTTGAATTTCGGTGATTGATTGATTTCCTTAACATCAATAATTTAAAGCGAAAAAGAATAAATAAATCACCCGCAGTTATGCAGGTGCACTGCTTTTAGCTGATGAACGAAGGTCATATGGAAAAGTCTGGAGCAGCACTCCTTTTGAGTGCTAGCTAATGAAAATAAAACTACCCATGTTGACAGTGATGAAGGTGGTATGTGTTGGACAAGGCTAAGAAACCTTGTATTGGAGATTGATTGAAAGAAAAGCACAGATGAATCCTTGATCTTCCCAAATGAACATGTGGGTTGCGAAATCCGCGCGTGCAATGTTTACGGGACAATGAGATCAAGATTTGTTGGGAGTATTCCTTCAGCACGATGCAGGTCAACTCTCTGTTTGATTCCTTAGCAGAGCAATGCTCGGAGAAATTGACGTTTTTCGAGTCTGTCGATGCGGCTCACGTAAGCTAATCTGGGGTCAGCATGACACTGGCCGTGAACGATGAATTGGGTTCTGGTGATGACCGAGGTGTGTGACTGCGTGTCTTGAACTCCTTTTATCTTGGACTCCATAGCCTCCAACGACACTTAAGCTGTTGCGAAGCAATTGGCGTTCCTAGTGATAAGCTTTCGCGTGCTTAAGAACCTCGACTCTAAACATGCCACAGGGAAAACACCGTTATTCCAAGGGAGAGTTTGTGAATCAGTGCAAGACTTTCTTGGAGTCTTTCCGCCATCCTATTCATGTTGTTTTCGCGATCTGACATCGTGTGCTCAATGTCTTGTTGAAGGTGGCAATTGGGAGCTTATGGTTCCGGCCGTTCCGGGATTACAAGAGTGGCCACAAATTTCCAGCAAGCTCATACAATCTTTACAACCTGGTATGTATGTCGAGTGTTCCTTAGTCTGTCCAAGAGGTTTTGTCATTTCTTTATGCCGGAAAAAACTGAAATTCCAAATGGAGGCTTTCGTTCAGGTTCAATGGAGAGTGAAGCTGGAACATGTTGCAACTGGGCCCGAGGCTTGTGATTGATGGAGCCAGGCGAGACCGTAAAAATGTTTGGAAAAAAAGATGAACAAGTTTATAATTTGCTCTTAAACCACACTCAGAGTCTGAACTGTGTTATAAAACGAAATGGTCAGTACATAAAGTTATGGAGCTGAAGCGCTGAATGTTGTAAGACTAAAACTCTCTAGTGAAAATCCGTTTTCTTGTTTTGGATTTGAGTTTGATGATCTGATAAGGTAGTAATGCAGAGTTTTCGGGTTGTTAAATAGTTTTTTGGTTAATACATTCTCATCTTACTAGAGCCGTCACAGCTGACACCACCTCCACCAGCGGCGCATCACCGTGACTACTGTTCCATCATTGCTTCACTACCATCTTGAGCACCCAAGACACAGCACCTTCATCACTAACTCATTGCCACCCACAGTCATGGTCAATATCGCCACGGCCACCACTTAACTGTCATCCCTGTCGCCATTACATTTGATCACCACCCACCCCCGGCTCTGCTGCAATCCCTGCTGATGCCGCTTCCACTAGTTTTGGTCAGCTACTGACCGGTCTTAGAACTACTATTTGCTCTCAGACCTGTTCGAACAACTTGGCATGACTTTGTTTCTTTCATTTTATTCGAGTTTCAGCACATCCGCAATTAATTAGTATAACTACTTCGTTCTTGGAGTGCAAAATCAGTCATTACCTGACGATGCATTAAAATTATGTGGTTGCTGATGATCCAAATTCTTGCTGCTAGTAATGGGCTTTGGCTTAACAACTACTGTTTTTGCTCTAATTGAACATGATCTTATACCTATCAGGTTCCAGTGCAACTCTTAGTTTTGTGCCTCCTCTGCTTTCTCCATGGATGATATGCTGAATTCTTCAAATTCAAAGCGTGCACGCAGGTGCTTGCTCCAGCTTTATGGCAATCGACACTCAACTGCTTTATATTTTGTATCGTAATCTGTTTGTTCAGTCTACTTATGACCCTTATATTATCTCTACATCATTTTCTATGTTCATTTTTTAATTTGGCAAAATGAAGCTCTCTGGCTGGCCATTCCCACGTGATACTAGTTCTACTGAGAGCAGATAAAGTTCCATAGTCGTTAGCATTGTCCTTTCAACCCATTTAGATGACCGGTCCTTTTCTGATGCTAAATAACAATTGAGTAGTTAGAAGATTCTCATCGACCAACAGTGTAAAGAAATCAATAGTCATCTTGTTTTCTTAGTCCTTAACTACACATAGGTACTCTACTAGTAGTTTGCAGAAATGTTAGGTCGATCCGCTACGTAATCGGATTGTCCTCATGCTGCGAATCTTAATAAGCTCGAAACCTAATATAACCAATCAGATTATCGATGACCCTTTCCAGGACACGAGGTATTGCTCCTCCTGACGCCTTCTATAATCTGTTCTCTCACAAAAAATGTTATGTGCATGACACAAATGTGGACTTTGCCGTGTAAAGTTCCATGCTTTTGCTACCTGAAAATGCCCAATCTGGAGACACCTTCAAGCTTCCCACACTCAGTGCCACTATTAAATCTTACTGGCCTCTGATTTTCTTCCTATTGATAGGAACTTGCCATGGAGTTATTGTGGCCCGGAAAATGGATTTGCAGCATTCCGAGGTTCCGATTCCGACGCACTCCAACTTTTTCCGTTTTGCGCTGAGGGGGAGGCAGAGGGCGCTATCCTGCGCCGGCAATCCCACGGTCTGCTCCAACCGTGAGCAGAATCCGTGGGGCGGGGACACATGTTGCTTTGGCCAGTACTGCAAGGACACCACAAGGGACGCAAGCCACTGCGGCACGTGCGGCCGTGCCTGTGCCTATGGCCTGGTATGCTGTGGTGGGGAATGTGTTAACGTTCAGTTTGATCCTCACAACTGCGGTTCCTGTTTTGAGGAGTGCCCTGCACAAAGTAGGTGCTCATACGCAATGTGTGATTATGGTGCATAGTTGTTGAACAATCAAAGCTTCTGAAAAACATTTCTTTGTATGTGCGAAGCACAAATTCTTAAAAACTGGTGATGATCATCTGCTATTTCAGCATTCAGATCTTCACCAATCTGAAGAAAATTTTCTTTTATGAAAGTAAGCGATCTTCTTCGCAAATAAACATGGTATTTCGTGGCAATCTGCCTTGTATGTCATTCGTCTTGTGAACAATGAGTTGAGATATGCCATCAATTGGCAGGTCAAGCTGTAATTGAGCAACTTTTGCAATTGCTTCTGTTGTTTGATGTCATACTTTCTTTACCTTTGTTATGATTCGAAGTATAAACCAGCGGAGCTAGGCCCTTTCGATGTTTCAACGGATTGGAAAATCTAGTACCGTGTAAGTTCAGGCAGAGCACCTTGGAGGTTAATCACAGATTCACAGTACTGATCACCCACAAAAGTTTAAGTCAACCATCATTGATGCTGACAGTTTACCTGCTTGCCATTTCATTCAAAGTTTATGAAATCTCTTCCCTCTTAAATACTCTTTCATTTTTTATGCTTTTCTGTTCTTCTTTTTCGCTTACACCTTCCTATTGTATTTTATAAAAGCCCTGTTTTACAAAATTAGTTCAAGAAGGATTATGTGATAAATAGTAAGTGAGCATCTAAAGAAACAAATCGTATTCGACACCCAATTGGAATCTATCATATTATTTTGTGAATTAGATCTGTAATTCGACCGCTGACCTAACATAATTCAGTATGATCTCTTTGAAAAGGAAAGAATATAAACAAATGAAGAGGAAACTCCAGAGAATACGAAAGTGCAAGAAGCATGCTGAAGCCTGAAGGTGATCAGGACCTCTTGCGCATGCTGGTGTATTGGCAATTTTTTAATATCGATGTTTCGGATTAAAATAAACCATTCATCTGAGAAAGGACTAAAAATGGAAACTTATCACTATCATCAGTGCTAAGTGATCATGGCTAAGATAATTAATCAAGCATTATCTCAAAATCAAGCAAGAGAACCAAATCTATCTAGACAAATTAGTATCAAATACATGGACATGAAAAAAGAAGATCACATTATCCAATTTACTTAACATCGCCTCGTATTATTTTAATTTCGATAAAACAAATTCGAGCGTTCGGCTTCTGTTATGCACGACTCTGGAGGTCAACTAGCCCTTCCAAATTGGGGAGTTCGAACTGTGTATATTTCCTTGTGTAAGTTGCTTCCTTGTCTCTTCCCAAATTTTGATTACAAGAAAGAATAAAATCAAGAGCTATACTTTGGGAATTTGACAAGATCAATTAGAGACACCTTGAGTAATCAACTAAGGGATTAACACCAAATGGGCAGGCGATTGGCTATTTTTTCTTCCAGCTCCAATAAAAAAAAAAGGCTCGGTTCACCTAACGATTGAATTCTAGGCTAAACTTCCTAGCTCACTGCTGACATCTTCCTGCAGCCCACAACTACTGATCAGTAGTTGTTAATAAATCAACCAACTAACCATATTAAACACCCAACTGAAGTTTGAAGAGAGGGTAATAAGTTAGTGACAAGTTGCTGCTAATCACAGGCATGGAGATCGGTGAAATGATGAGTACTAATCAGCCTAGTTAAGATAGATCTACTCTGTATCAGTAAGATTATTGGGATGATCAAGTATTATCTAATAAGAAAATCCCCTTGGAACAATCTGTATTGAGATCTCCAAATCTGTTGTGTTGTCTCCAACCTCACATGCATGTCATCCCCTAAAACAAAAATCAAGGAAATCCTCTTTAATAGCTTTGTTGACTAAAGCCATCTGAAGTTTCTTTACGCAACCTAACCCTTTGTTTATATATAATCCAACACTATGCCATGGCAGAGCTAAGTATTTACTTTAAATTGATGGAGGAAATTTACCAAAAAAAAGAAGAAGAAGAAGAAGAAATTTTTTCTAAATGGTCTAAATGCACTTATCGCTTATTGAACTAGATATTAGGATCATTGAGTAGAGTAATTAATTTCCAACATTCATAATTTGTCCATTTTTGTTACAGTCTGTTCTCACCATCTACTAATCAGACGTATATCAACAATATCGTTGCAAAACCGCTTTGTTAAACCATGTTTCCACCACTTTCTTTCCTTAAAATCATCTGTTTAACTTTTTGACCGGAATGCTTTGTTTTTCTTCAATGAGTATTGCGCCTGAGAATGAGTATTTCCATATATTTCATTGTTTTAGATATTATTTTGCCATACTGTTGCCCTTGCAAATTCAACTGCTTATTTGAAGCTCAAAACAGTACGGTAAAAGAAACTATAAAAGGTGAAAAAGCAGCAAGCTGTGTGGACTGACAAATGGGTTGAAAATGTATCTTCATTATAGAAATTATTATTATGCTAAGTATAATAAAGGCTAAGTAAATCCTCCCTCAGAGAAGCTCGCCCTCCTCTCAGTACAGCTATCACCATATATTAAGACCTAACTCACAATTTAAAACTCCATAAATGGTGAAACACAAGAAACATAAGTACTTGCAACCCCGCACACAAAAGCACCAAGAAACAACACTACAACCTCAACCTCCACAAAAGTCACACACCAAAAAGATGATGCAAGAGAGATATGGCTATGGCGGTGGCGGTGCACCGTCCCAACAAGGGCTCCTCCTCGTGGTGGTGGTCGGCGTGGTGGTCCTCGGCCCGTACATCATCGGCGAGCAAGGCCAGGCTATGCTCGACTCCATTATAGAGCTACTTTCGCCCGCCAGCCTTCTCATCTTCACCGTAGTCCTCCTCCTCACCATCCAATTCATCTCGTCCAACCGCCGCGCGCATTTCTCCCCCGGAGGCTATCCTCCTTATGGCGAACCAGATCCGTTCGAGCGGTATTTCGGGGGGTCGCCGTCGCCAGTCGGCGTCGCATTGGTTCTCATCCTGGTCTTGTTTCTGCTGCAGAACAAGATATCTCTCTTTGGTGGGGGCGAGGAGGAAGGAGACGATGAGTGAAAATACTTGGTAGGGGTTGATCCAAGTTCTCAATATAATTGTGATATCGCTATTAGTGTTAGCTTCTCTTTGCTTTTTCTTTTTTTTTGCCAAATTTGTTTTTCTGGGCGTTGACTTTGGTATGAGTTTTACGTAGGGTGACAGTGTAGATTTTGTTTCGTAAGAGAGATACGTAAATGCCCTAGGGCCTGTAAATGGGATGGTGGTGGTGGTTGGGAATGAGGTGGATATGGAATGTGAAAAATATGAGTGTGTAAACTACATAGCGAGTACCTTAAATTATGGTAATGTAAAACCTTTTAGTCCATTGCAAGTTTCGTATCAAAGTGTCGGTACCGAAACAAACATCCTCGCTCCGTGGTAAAACCTATTTCGGGATGTGCGATTACATTTGGTTACGAGTCCATATGGTCAGACTATCGTCTCACCGACGCCGTTCGTCTCCGTCCGTTTGGAGCATTCCGCGATGAACTTCACTTTCATCTAGCGATTTAGACTTTTTAGACGAACCCGATCTTCATCTTACAGTTTTCTACAAACCCCATCTCTAAAATTTGTTCTTTCTTCCGAGTCCATGTATTTATACGAGAGTGAAATTTATACGAACCTTTCTGTCCGCCGGATCACAAGAGGAGTCAATAACGTTTGGCGTTTTCTGAACTTTGTTCAATTATTTCGACTTTCTCGTGCGTCCATTCTTTATTTCTTTCTGTTTTGTTTATTGGATGATATACATATATTTTTTTAAAATTTTTTGACTTTCGCCATCTTGATTATACTAATATTCTACGATCCACCACGCTTGTCTAAGTTGTTCCATGCTGACGACGGCCCATAGTATATTCTACAAGCCAACAGTTATTTTATTTAAAAATTTTTAATTTGAAGAAAGGACAAAAGGGTTTGATTTGTGAGATCGTGAACAGTTGATACAGTCCAAGATGGAGAAAAATTTTATTAAAAAAAGAAGATAATAATGCGTCAAATATATTTAGGTGAAGCCTGCCAGGCTATAACTTATAGCCAAGTAAATTTCCATAGCCTCTGTTTGCATGTGGTCGTGTTGTATTAACATTCATTTCAAATGCAGCACAAGCCTGGCAAGCGGGTGCTGAGGCAATGCACAGGCTGACATGAACATGAGCCTACCAAGGTTGCATGTTACTAGAGGAATCGTGAAAATTGCAATCGAAGAATAAGAAAAAATTAATATCAAACAAGTACTATGCAAGGGAAAATTTTGATACCTCTTGCCCACCGAAGCATAGAGTCCACAGGTAGCTTCGACAGCCAAGTGAACCGGACAGCCAAGTGAACCGGTCGCCCGGGGTATCGACCCATAGCTAAATCACACTTAAAAGTCCCTGAAAAGCATTGATACTCTTCAACTGCATAACTTCATTCGACGGAAAAATGCAGAAGAGTTCTATTCCCAACGGTGATCAGGCAGCAAGAAATGATTTACCAAGAATTTCACAAAAGCAGCAACTTCTATTGAAATTCACTGATGTTCTCTAGAGACATTAGAGCATCGCGGAGTTTTCAGCATATGGCTGAGCCGCATTATGGAAATAAACGAGAAGTTCCCAGCTACGGGACTTATTACAGACCATAAATGAAGCATACAAGGTTTTCACTTCCAACTGTTTACTAACATACCACAATCATCCACTTCAGGAAATCATTTATTCGCCCAGGCAGTTTTCTTCACGACCCCACCATACTGATGAGATCAGTTTGGAAACAAACCTTCCATCTAGTTTCCTCTGTCCGATCACTCCAACAGGTCTTCAACGGATTCCTCGCCATCTGTAATAATGTCCTCAGAACCATCCACTCCATCTCCTGGCTGAACATCCGCACCTGAAGCCACCACCACTTCACCAACGTTGGGTAACTGGATGTTGACCGTTCCAGATCCTCCAGCTTGAAAAGCCATCTGCTCAGCTGGTAGCAGGCCACTTGAGCTGGAACGATTGCTTGCAGCACGCATCATGGCGCGCACCGGTGGAGACGGTAAATTCATTGACTGCTCCACAGGAGCTGCACCAGCTAAGGGTCCAAATAAGCTCCCAGCACTGGCTCTCCAAAGGACAAAGTGTAACCAATATCAGAATTAGATCATCACCTTTGAGTTGTGAGTTGATAGTACTTTTTACCAACAAAATCATGCCGAGGAAAAAAAAAGAATGGAAGGCGGTAATGCAAGATTGCTACTTAAGTATAGCATCTATTCTTCACCATAAATATGTCAGTATCTACCAAGAAATGGTGGAGCATTGACAGGATTACGAAAAGATGCTGGCACAAAATAAAAGAATGATTAACCATTACCAATCACAATGAGGAGGATGTTTTTAGGGATGTGGAGGAGCCTCTAATTTGATAAAGATTTACCTCATATTGAAAATGGGCTCCCCCAAGAACGCAAGGTCTGGTGCTTCAAGTCCGACAGGTTGGATGCTGTTCATCCCTTGAGGAAACAAATCATAGTGTTCATTGGGGCCAACATTACCCTGAAATGAATATCCATGATCCGTCCTTCTGTTGACGCCGAGAAGAAGATGTGTGATCCTTGTCACCTGAGATGACGGTGAGGCCCGACCAGAACCATTAACTGAACCCATCATCATATGGGCAGTTTCTCTGCGGTGGCGTGGAAAGGAGTAGGGGTGTCTAATAGGACTGCCATCTGCAAAATATAGCACTTAATTAATATCCCAGTAAAGGTAGCACACTCATCAGCACACTGGCCATCGAAACTTACGTCCAAGTGATGGGGATCCGCTGAACCTGCAAAAGTAAAAAAAATTGTAAGTGGGAAGGAAAGAACACTACATATGGAAGATGAGTTTTAAAGCAAAGAAACAGAAGACTGTAGCAGGGTAGCCTAATTTAATCAGCTAAATAACGACGTTTATACTTTTAGATCTCAAAACCACTGAATGGACACATCGTAACTAATTTAATAGTGTCAAATGACTAGTCTGGACCAAAAGGCAAAACCCTAAAAAAGTCCGAGACACCACAGATCAAGTTTGCCTGGAGCATGCAGGTTGAGATCTAATTGATGTTTTCCGTACAAAACAATCATAAAATAGAATGATGTATCAACATTGATGACTAAACGTGTGATCACACCATACACGCCACACATGACCTCTTGAACTCCTAATAAAAAGAAAATATTTCACTTGAAACAACATCAGACTAACAAGTATATCTAAGAAGAGATGCTGCATTTCTGATGTTCCTTATCTTAATTTGCAACCACTTACTTTTCTTCTGCCAAAAAACACTACTTACTTTTTCTTTTGCAACTACTTCAATGAAAGCTTTCCATAATTTATCTGCATTTCCTTCGGCAACATAAAAAACGCCATTGTGCTAAGAAAGCTAATAAAAAAGAAAAAATTAAGAAAAACAATAAAAGCTTGAACGTCCCCTACTTATAGCAGTCTTGCCTCTTATATTTACTTCATTTCGTCTGCACATCAGCCTTTTTTCTTTTGAGCATTGATGAAGAATGCCAGACTTAAATATCCGTACGTTTTTCTGCATAATCTGATGCATCCTTTTATAAAGATCTTGATCACCATGTAAAAGTAATGTAACGAATTGTAATGACCTAAACGGGACTTCTTTCCAGTTGAATTTTCCTAGTACATCGACAGGCCACTATCTAAACAAGCATTCTAGACAAGAAAATTTGTTACTTAAGAAAAGAGTTCAGATGGAGATAGCAAAGCTGCAAAATTATGTGATACCAGTAGGAGGGAAAACAAGATCCCCAAGACATCAAATTTGCTAGCAGCCTAGCACTACGATGGAATTTATTTAAAAGAACCTCAATTACAATGTGGAAATTGCTCCTCTAAAATTAATTTCACGGTGAATTGTATTCTAGAGAGAACCATTATTTATGGCATCAGATTCAAATCCGTTCAAGAGCCTGGACCTATGAAATACGAGACAGCCATGAACTCACTACCCACTCCACCATAGGACCACTGCTGTAAAATCCATCCAGAGATGGGACAATAATTTATAAAGTTCTATAACTTCTTTACGGAATAGGTGACAACTATTCGAAAGGTTCCTATTTAGACCTCACAGCCTGATGAATCAAACAATTTCATGAAGAGTTCAGACACAAAAGATTCATGTTCTTGTCCATAATAAACTCGCAATGTATCTGGAAATGATGATGCACTCAACTGGCTTTCTATGGAAGCTTGAGAAACTTATAATAGGATAAAAAAAATGAACATCTGCTAATGCATCAAGTTTTAACAACGTACACTCCAAAAGGTCCAAAAACAAAATAATGGTAATTGATGATCACATAAATCAGAGTACCAAAAAAAAACCGAACAAGTAGCTATATTCAGCACAAGCTGATATTTCCAGCATTGCAAATCCAATATCTAGAAATTCCTCGAATTCTCCTTTGTTATTGAGGATCATCAAGATAAACAGGAATGGTATACCAGGTATAGAAGATTGAAAATTGGAGAAATTGTTTGCTTTAAGAAAGTTGCTACTGAGCCAAAGAAGGAAGCTCAAGGTCTATGTAACGCTAGTATTTATCATACAACCGAGGTTTGACATATAAGGGAAAGAAAATTAACAATGAAGCTTCCACAAAAATATAAGAGATAGTAACCGTTAATCATAAAAACAAGCATTTGCTCTTCTTACAGACATGGCAAAAAGTAAACACTCTGCAATCTCAAGGAAAATCCACACTTACCATCCCTGATCAAGGCTCCAGTAAATTCCAGATGGTGGCTGCTGCACAAATCAACAAAAGATTCGACTTGAGAAAACAACTATCTATTAGACAATGTAACAGGTATGACAATACAATTATCACCCAAGAGTAAAATCAATGAAACACAAACTGAAGCACAATTATAGAGGCAAGAGTGTGGTTGCAAGAGACAGATAAAATCATCATACTATGGTCAAAATAACGGCATAACGGAATACAGAGATCATGACCAATTCAAAGAACTTCCATAAAGCGAGAGGCAGCAGTCAATTAAACTCAGAATGAAGTCCACAGCAACTAGATAAGCCTATTATCATCTCAATTGTCAATGATGCGGGCTCTTTTACGACTTCCAGACCACTCCCTCTATGATAATACATGGGAAAATATTCCACTATTACTGATTAACCATTTTTGGATAAGTACTCCAGCAGAAGTCCTCTCTTATACCTAATGTAAAAAATATTTTTATGACTAGCTGCGTGGTTGACGTGGTGTAATTAGCCAATCATATTGCCAAAATGATATACGTCTCCATCGACTTTGTCTTTTGAACACTGAAACTGTTCATTTTTTCCTAGCCAACTTCTCCAACTTCTAGAGAAAAGCATGAGTAATGAGTAGTCTCAGTAACTAGTTCAGTCTAGAAACTTGTTGAATATCAATTTCTCATAAAAATTTAGCCTCTCTTCCACTGTTCCCTCCATATGGTCAGGGACAAGAAAGGCATAGAGGGCAACAACAAATTTAGCATCAATTCAAAACAGGAATTTTATATAATTGTCCAGTAACCATACCAGCTTTTATTAAACAGCCAAAGCAACGATACCGGCCTCAGTTGACCTAAATGATGCTTGGTTATTACAAGCGACTTTGATGAAAAGTATGTATTTTGTGGTCCAAGAAGACACTTCCAATATCAGTCTGATGCTCTACTAGAGAAATCTTGTCTTCGCCAATGTTCATGTAGGATAAGAGAGTGTAACAATGGCAAAGAACAAATTATACCCCTATGCTACAATTTTCAAGCAATAAATTGACTTCTTGGTCGTATAAGAGTTTGTTTGGAGTGGCTTTTGCTTCTTGCTTTTTCAAGTGTCGCGGCACATGTACTTTGACTATTTCATTTACAACTCAGGGGAACAGTTGCAGAGAGCCTAGCTACATGAAGCCCATGGAATATAGTCCCCCAAGTCCCATGAACTGACTAAGTCCGAGCTTTGCTTTATGCAAGCGGCCCTGAAGTAGAGCAGTTTTACGGGATTTGAATGGATGATCTCCAACTCTTGAGCTGCAAATTCTCTGACAACCCAGCCAATCATACCAACCTTGAGGGATTACTTTGACTTTTTTAAAGGTGCATACTTTTTGAGAGGAATCCATTACTTCATAAATATTATTTCTTTTAAATCACAAAGGCATATCCATGAAGATACGTAATGCATCTTTCTTGCAAATAATGCTATTTTAGCATATAAAAGGTCCGGCTATGTTTAATTCAAGCTAGGCTTAGGAAGAGAATGATGATCATTTTCCGTATATAGAATTGATAGTCCACAAGGAAGCTAAATTGAGGACAAAGTGGAAGATATACTAAATGCATGGTAGAAACATAAAGAGTACTCCGGTGCACAAGGCTTCTCGTACTGAGTGTACGAGGATAAGTTAATATGTGCAAACTACCTCTAGTTTCCTAGAGAGGTTGTTTTCGTGACTAGAAGTCATAATTTCAGCTACAATGGAGCAACCTTTTACGGCTACACTAAGGCTACCTCTAATTGCCTTTATGATGATTACATTTGTGAAGTTGCATTTTCGATTCGCTAAACAAGATAAACAAGTGGTTGTCGCTATGTGAACGATGTTTTTTTACATGTATGGATTAACAAGATTACCAAGAGTGAGCAATGCATTCATTAAACAATGGAGATATTTGGAAAACTACGTAAAAGGTTTTTTGTATCATTCTGTAGTAGCTATATTATAATTTGTGTCTATTCGTGTTCTCTGACAACATCATAATAATAATTTAGAAAGTCAAATGATTTATTATTGATTTGATCAAAACATGTTATAATCCTTGTATATGAGTCAAATGTATCATGTCATGTCATATTTGGTGTTTTCTCTGCACATATTTCACCTTGCCTCATGACAATCGACTCATTAACAGGTCATGTCCAATATTGCGAACCTTATTAACTAATAGGTTCAAACACGAGTCTCGTAAAAATTAATCCATTTAACCCCTCAGATATGGCCGAGATCCAATTGAATTGGCATTGATCATAGTAGAACCACTCGAGTAGAGTCAAAAGCCATCTTATCATCAGATGGATGATGTGTAACTTCTCCAATTTCACTCGCATAATAGGTATCTTGTAGTGTAAGCTCATTTGTCTTCCTAGAGAATAAAAGCCCTGTAAAACACATGGAGCTTCGCAAGCTTCATTACAAGAGCTTAATTGCAAAAGATACTAAAGTAAAAAGGTTTTGACATTTCTTTGTTTCCTCTATGTTTTTTGGTTGATTTGGAAAGAGTGGAACAAGAGGGTCATTGAAGGAGAGGAGCCCTCTTTTAAAGTAATTATTGAAAATTGGCTAAGAAATCTTACATTTTTAGTATAATCGAAGCTTACTTTTGGATGTAAGCGCTTTGATCAACATTGCAGACGCATTGTCTGGTGACTGAGGCAGAGCTCTTTTTTGGTTCTTGAGCTCTTTTTATATATGGTTTGCACCTCCTTCGTGCATTGGTAGCAGATCATCTTTTACCTAAAAAAATTTGTCGGATATTGCAATCTGAGTAACATTGGCAAAACAACGATTTTTCAACGAAGGGAAGAGGAAATTGTTGTGCACCTCTGTCTGCACTGCCCTTGGACATGGTAGATTTAGACAACTTCTTAAGCTTCCGTAGAGGGGGATTGGTCATGAAAGAGGTTCGAACTTCACAGAGTAACTTGCTACAAGAATGGATCCATCTTTGTGTTTCCCCATATTTCGGTCAATTTGGAATGGAAGGACCAAAAAGACTGCTGAGGGAGTAGTCCTATGGCATAAAGATATTCAGGGACGCCCAAGTTTCGATAGAGACAATAAATTCATGAATTCAATACTAGATGCCTATTGACATTCCGGCCTTCCTTCTTCTTTCCGAGCCTATCCGAAAGGCAATTCAGTACTTCTTAGTTGTGAATATATAAATAGTATGAACAGTTCTATGGATATCTTTGCTTCGGAACAAAACAGTTAGAATCAAGCTCGGTCAACTAGAATGTGTATTATCCATATAGGGATTCTTTATGTAAATGTGTATTACAATTTTAGTATAATGGAAGCTTACTTTTGGATGTGAGCGCTTTGATCAACATTGCAGACGCATTGTCTGGTGACTGAGGCAAAGCTTATTTATGTTTCTCAAGCTCTTTTTATATACAGTTGGCACCTCCTTTGTGCCTTGGTAGTAGATCATCTTTTACCTAAAAAAATTGTCTGATATTGCAATTTGAGTAACATTGGCAAAACAACGACCTTTCACCGAAGGGAAGAGGAAATTGTTGTGCAACTCCGTCGGCACTGACCTTGGACATGGTAGATTTAGACAACTTCTTAAGCTTTCGTAGAGGGGGATTGGTCATGGAAAGAGGTTCAGACTTCACAGAGAACCTTGCTACAAGAACGGATCCATCTGTGTTTCCCCATATTTCGGTCAATTTGGAATGGAAGGAACAAAAAAACTGCCGAGGGAGTAGTCCTATGGCATAAAGATTTTCAGGGATGCCCAAGTTTCAATAGAGACAATAAATTCTTGAATTCAATACTAGACGCCTATTGGCATTCCGGCCTTCCTTATCCTTTCTGGGCCTATCCGAAGGACACTTCGGTACTTCTTGATCGTGAATATCTAAATAGTACGAACTGTTCTGTGAATATTTTTGCTTCAGAACAAAACAATTAGAATCGAGCTTGGTCAAATAGAATGTGTATTATCCATATAGGGATTCTTTATGTAAATGTGTATTACATTTTTTGTATAATGGAAGGTTACTTTTGGATGTAAATGCTTTGATCAACATTGTAGACGTATTGTCTAGTGACTGAGGCAGAGCTCTTTTTATATACAGTTGGCACCTCCTTTGTGCCTTGGAAGTAGATCATCTTTTACCTATTAAAATTGTCTGATATTGCAATTTGAGTAACATTGGCAAAACAACGATCTTTCACCGAACGGAAGAGGAAATTGTTGTGCACCTCTGTCCGCATTGCTCTTGGACATGGTAGATTTAGACAACTTCTTAAGTTTCCGTAGAGGGGGATTGGTCATGGAAAGAGGTTCGGACTTCACAGAGTACCTTGCTACAAGAACGGATCCATCTTTATGTTTCCTCATATTCGGCCAATTTGGAATGGAAGGAACAAAAAAACTGCTAAGGGAGTAGTCCTATGGCATAAAGATTTTCAGGGACGCCCAAGCTTCGATAGAGACAATAAATTCCTGAATTCAAAACTAGACGCCTGTTGGCATTCTGGCCTTCCTTCTCCTTTACAAGCCTATCTGAAAGACACTTCAGTACTTCTCAGTCGTGAATATCTAAATAGTACAAACCGTTCTGTGGATATCTTTGCTTATGAACAAAACAATTAGAATCGAGGTCGGTCAACTAGAATGTTTATTATCCATATAGGAATTCTTTATGTAAATGAGGTTGTTTTTTGGTCTCTCCGCTCTTGTTAAATGCGTGTTTGCACCTCCTCAATGCCTATATGGTAAAATATTTCCTTGCTCAAATCAAAACACAAAAGATGGAAGCTGTCAAAATTATCTTCAAGATATATCTATCTTGTGCATGAGTAGTCTCTGGTTACAATATATTTCCAACAAGAGAAATAGATTTTTGATTGATAGTGCTATTAAATGTTTCCAAAAGTTCAATGACCACATAAGAAAGAAAATGAGTCATTCCCATCCCACATAATGATAAGGGAAATTGATCAGGTTATCAACGTAAAAGTTGCCAAAGAAAGATATCCACCAGTGAAAGCTTCTCCTAGTGTTATCAATGTGTAAAGCTCTTTAACAAGATCAGCAGCGACAAAATTCGACTATTCAAGTCCTTAAACCTGCTAGATTCCCAAAGAATCTTACCCTATCCTTTTCTTAAACCCAGCTTGTTCCTCAGTAGACTTCTTTAATCTCATTCCAAATCCAAGCCCATTCTGCATGCTCCATAAAAGATCTCATCCATCATCAACTGTCCTCCCTATCAAAGGATCTCTTTTCGCTGACCTCTCTTAATGATCCAGACCAGAGCAAAGAAAGCAATAGTGATATCGTGCGAACATGCTGCACACTTAAAAGTTAAGGGTTTGAAGGAAAGGAACAACCATTTCACGTTTTGCCTTTTCTCTAATCATTGTTCTCTCTACCTTTCCTTTTTTTTTTTTCACTTATGTATCAACAAGGTGCTTAAAATTGCCTTGCACTAGTCACAACTTACAGTCATTCAGTTAAGCCCCTTAACTTCTAATTTAGTTTGATAGGTTGCTGCTTCGATGTGAACGAGTAATTTCCTTCACATACACGTGGCCTTTCATCATGTTGAATCAGATTCCAACAACATACTAAGAAGACAGAGAGCAAAACAGATAGGAGGAGCAAAGAGCTCGACAGAGCCTAAAATTGCATGAAAATACTCTGGAGAGCTCATTCAACTCTAACTGATTTGCAGTCCACTCCAAAAGTATACAATTCCCCAGTCCTAGTCTTCCACAGGTAAAAAGCAGATCGACTCAAGCTCATTACGAGAAGAACGAGACAAAGCTAATGAAACTAGGAAACTGTGATTTCTTTCCACCACAAAGTCTAAGAAATTTAAAATCTCAAGTGCAGAGACCAGAGTCATAGCGATAACTCAATCCACATTACACCACATGCAGAATAGGGCAACATATTGCCCCTATCCCATCAGTTTCACCTGTAGCTTATCAAAATGATCAAGCAAAGCCAAGATTCAAAATCCAAACGGAAAGAAGCCACGAATCTACAGTCCTAGCAGATTCTAGAATCACGGCGAATGTGAATTTACAGGATCCCACGAAATCGAGAATCGAATGCGCAAAACAACTCGACGCAAGTAAGGGTGACTATTCATTACCATTCCGACGGGACGCACCTGCACATCTCCCGGGGCCGCACGGGCACCCGCTCTGCCGCCCCGAGGAGCTCTGGTCGGGAAGGTCCTCCAGACTCCTTCCTCCATGGCCCGGCACACGGGGCAGCGCATCGCGTTCGCGGCATTGAAGGCCGAACCCAGGCAATCTGAATCAGAAACAATCCCAAAAAGCAAAAACGATTCATTGCCGGAAATCAAACCCAAAGGGCTCAACTTGAACGCGATTCATCATCTGGTGGAAACTGGAACACTACAGCCGATGGACAAACCCCAAGAAATCCCACCATCAGGACGACAGATGCGAGGCAACAGAGCATCATACATTCACGAATCTAGACATTCTAAGAACGCAACAGATTGCCCATCATCATCCATCATTCAATTTGCTAAGATTGACAGGAATTACCAGGAAGGGAGATGCATCAGCTGGACATCGCATTGTCACCCTCTCTCTCTCTCTCTCTCGGACCGCAACATGCTGACTTCCAGTTTCTGTACGAGGATCCTTATATAGCGATGTCGTTTCATCTTCTTTCTTTCTTGGTGGTTTTTTTTTTTTTTACGGAGTGAGGGTCGACAATAATGCTTCCACTAATATTTAGTATAGCATAGACTTATATTTCCATAATGAGATGATATTACATCAAAAGAAGAAGCTTCTTCTAATTACATCAGATTCAGTTACCAATTGATAATCATGCTAACCATAATGCTTCTACTAATATTTAGTATAGGCGCGGAATTATATTAACACAAGATGCTATCACTGAAATCGATGTATCTATAACTTTCTCTCAACGCGTTTTGAAACATTAGGACAGCATGGACAATCGTGGGAGAGATACATATGTCGGCCCTTTTTCTTCAGAGAACTAATGGAACATCCGAGTTAAGAGAAAAGGAAAGCTAAAGAACGATATTGACTATGGTTGATGTCTTCCCAACCTCAATCCAGTCGCAATTAGTTAATTAGACTCGCCACGACAATAACTCGGTGAGATCAAGTCGCAGGAATTAAACCTCACATTTGCAATGATTGATGAATCTAAGTCAAATGACTAGTATCACCTTTGATTAATGTAGATACTTTTTACTTTTTGCCTACTATAGATAACAATGTGATGCTAATTAGACAGAATAGTGGAAGGTAAGTCTAAACAATGTAACCAATCATGGAGTTGTCAACATCGCAAAGAACATTAGTCGTGCAATATTTTACATCACCTAGCCATTCACCACAAAGTTTTAAACCATGCCAATGGTATTGGTCTTCAAAACCCAAATCGCTTATGAGCTTGAGATCATCAATATCAAGTTATGGCAATCTTGATATGTCTAGCTAGGCCAACGACGCTAACAAATTTGGGTTAACATTAATATATCGATAATGTCAGCTCAACACTAATAAATATTAAGATC
Organism: Syzygium oleosum; assembly: GCF_021117445.2. NCBI lineage: Eukaryota > Viridiplantae > Streptophyta > Magnoliopsida > Myrtales > Myrtaceae > Syzygium > Syzygium oleosum. The sequence goes on from NW_026607490.1 coordinate 12,877,338, forward strand.
TTCTAAGGATGAATTGATTAATTCACTTATCTACCTTAAGAGAGAATGTGACTTAAATTCTCACTCACCAAGAAACTTCACTCTCTCCTCACATGTTGTGTTGATATTGTGATCTCTCTCTCCATTACAAAAGATGAAAGGTAACCAAAGATATGTGATTCATTAATTCGATGCAAGAAAATAATAACTCAAATGTGTAAAGAACAATATACAAAATGTAATGCATGATATATTTCAACATATAAAGCTTATAGAAAGGAATCACAATGATAATAATAAAAACTAGATACATAGATACAATCAAAGCGATCCAATTAATAAAGTATTTTGTATAGTAGAAGTTTTTAATGGCCGGTGCACCTAACATAGACTTAGTGATTTTACCTTAACTATGATACTTTATAATAAGCAAATACTAGGTACTGTTTTTTCTACACATCCTCATCTATCACCATTGTTGTGGGTGGTTAGTTAATCAAATTACCCTAATCAACGTGATGAATGTACTTGCTAAAAATCATTTATCGTCAAGAAAATTGTGATCGGTTTTGATTTATGATATATCCATAATATAAAGAAAGCAATAGGATGTATTCACGACAAATGAATATTTTCCGCAAAATCATTTTTTCAAAAGAAAAATGTTTTTCCATTTTCAAGTTAGGAAATTCATTTTCAAAATTATAAGCATTCATATTTTCTTTAACCATAAATGATTTTTCATTTTCAGCAAATCAAACGCATAAAACTCCAAAAAAACTAATTCTCGAGAAATTCTTTCGCTCGAACATACACTTCTTGAGTTTATTACAATTATATGCACTCTTCATTAAAAATAGTTTTATTTTCTTTATTTTGAACACGTCATCACATTTTGCTTATTTGGTTGAAATGCAATCTCCTCTTTTTTTTTTTTTCTTTTCTTTTTTCTTCATAAAAAGAGAAATCTGGAAACGTCCTATATAAGAAAAACAGTGCAAACTTCTTAGAAATCAACAGTTTTTCCTTTGAAGATATATCTAACAACATGGCTTTCTAAACTGTGTTTTTAGACAAAGATCATAAGACTACGACACACTGGCTTAAGATATAGTAGTCTAAGATTTAATTGGCCTTATATTAGCATCTTTGATTTCCGATCAAATAATGACTCATGTATCCCAATAAAAAATAAATGGTTTTTAATACGGTCCGCACACAGGGAAAAACCCTAAATTGATGCACAAAAACCCTAATTATGCATGACAAATTTACTCCGAACTAATTTTTTTACTACTAAAAATCTCAAACTGCTACACTTATGACAAATTTACCTCCAACAAATGTTTTGACCACCAAAATCCCCAAACTGGTACACTTATGATAAATTTACCATTTGTTAAATTGCAATCACAAATTGATAAGCCTATGACAAACAGAGGAGTAAAACCCCAAACTGGTATACCCGTCAATTTTCACATGTCATCTAACTCAGCAATTTGATAGTAAAATTTAATGGAAACTAACGGAGGGTAAATTTATCACAAGTGTACCGGTTTGGGGTTTTTAGTGGTCAAAAAATTAATTTATGGTAAATTTGGTACAGTTGTACCGATTTGTGATTTTTCATGATATTAACCCAAAAATAAATATTAATCTCTACGTATACCATCGCCAACACCAAACCCCCACAGCAATAAATGCATCAAAACGTAAGTCCACATATTTCACGTAGAACTACGCGTTTTTCAGTCGAGCAGGCACATTTTCGTGCACAAACTGTGCATACTTGCACATGTGTCCATAGGGTAACAGCAACAAGACGACACACATCAGTTCTGAAGTATGAACAACTCGACAAAACTCTCTGTTTCTCTCTCAACAACAAGAACAACGTCAATTGAAGAAGTATACTTGTCACATGTGTACCAGTTTGGAGTTTTTAGTGGTCAAAAAATTAGTGCGGAGTAAATTTATTACAATAATACTGGTTCGTGATTTTTTATGGTATTAACCCAAAAATAAATATTAATCTCTACGTATACCATCGCCAAGACCAAACCCCCCACAGCAAAAAATGCATCAAAACGTAAGTCCACATGTATTTCACATAGATCTATACATTTTTCAGTCGAGTAGTCACATTTTTGCGCACATACCTGCATATACTTGCACATGTGTCCACAGGGTAACAGCAAAAAGACGACACAAATCAGTTTGCAGTATGAACAACTCGACGAAACTCTCTCTTTCTCTCTCAACAACAAGAGCATCGTCAATCGAAGAAGCACGCAATGAAAACTCACAGACACACAAAAAAGAAGAAAAAAGAAAAAACATATGAGTCTATAAATGCATATATACACAAGACGAAACACTTACCCAGATGGAAGGTATGGCGGCAGCGAAGGGTCACGGTGGTGCGTACAGCCAGGCCCTCTAGGCAAATTGTGCAATGGTTTTGGTAGTTTAGAGTGTTGTTTGATGCATCAGCCATTTTCTTTCAGATGCAGTTTCTTCTTCGCCTCCTTCTTCACAAACACAAAAGATGAGAACACGCACACAGACACACAACTAGGGTTTTGATCGAGAGCAAAAGAGGTGAGAATGAAAAAGGGGAACGATATGTAAATCAAGGGGGGTCACGATGATGTTAATGAGAATGAGGCAACTCCATACAAGGCATGCATAATCTGGGTTGGCACGTGGAAGCCATGGATGCAAGTGCATTCAATGCAAAAGAAGAGACAGACCAAATCCGATATAGGTGGTGCATTTTTCCATTGTTTAGTTGCAGATTTTGGGGAGTAGGCCCACAATTCCGCGGATGACACTAGTGACAAATAATGTAGAAATTACTCATTTAACCTATGTTTTATATACTATATCAAATTTGGACCACCAAATGGGATAACACTCATCAATTTTAATGGTCTGAACTCATCTAGCAATTTCTTTGATTGATTTGAGATTAATGGGGCTCATTTCCCACATGATTTGCACTTATTGGCCAATGTAAATTAGAAGTGTTGAACTAAGAGCGAACCATAAGAACGGTAAAATAAACTTGTGTTTTATGATGGGAGTAATGGAAGTCTTGCCATTTTTTATTATATGATTGGCTTCATTTAATAAAATGAATCTCAACGATATTCGGATAGTTTTTAGACTAAATCACTTTCCAAACATACCGTGGGCTTGAATTGTAGAGGATCATAGCTGGCCATTTTCCGTAATTAGGGTGCATTAACTAAGCTGCTCACTTTATAGAGTGAAACGAGTTTATCGTTTTTAAGTACTTTCCACATTTGCAACCATTTAAATTAATCATGATAACCAGACAAAAAAGAATCAATCATGACAAATAAATATGCCCTAAATGTATTGTTTGAATGTTGAATGTAACCCATAACAATTAATGTGAATAATTAATATGGATGAAGGAAAATATGGTAATTTCAAGACTCCGTTTTTTTCACGAAAAATATTTTCCGGGAAAACATAATCCTTATTTTTCGGCGTTTGGATTACTTAAAAAAATGAGTCAACGGAAAACCTACAATTAAATTCAGGAATATGATTTTCTCTTTAAAAAATTGAAAATCATTTTCAAGCATATGACTAGATATCAGCACTTGGACCAAAAACTCTACTTTTAGGCACGAAAACCTTAACGCTCATTCTCGGATCCTCGACGTCTAGGGCTGAGTCCATGGCGCCCAGACTCGAGATCCTGGTGCTAGTGCCCGGGTCCATGGAGCCCGAGCCCTACCGGTGCCAACGCTTAGGTCCCTGGCGCCAGTGCAAGGGTCCATCGAGGTTGGGCTCAAGGCCTCAGTGCCTAGGTACTAGGGTCTCAAGCATGGGCAATAGGGTCTCGAGCCCGGCCTTGATTGACTCAGTCGACAGGAGCGCTAGGTCCCCAACCCGGCCTCTGTGGACTTAAGCATCAGTATCCCGTGCTCGGCTTTTGTGGACTAGGGCTAGGGTGCCAGGGATTCGGGCACGGTCATCGAGGCCTCGAGCCTAGCCTCTATGGGCTTGGGCCCGGTGCTTGTGCTCTTGCTCGGGACCCAGGTGCTTGGTGCCCAGGTCCCTAGTGCTCGAGTTAGGGTCCATTAAGGTTGGACTCGGGATCTTGGTGCCTGTGCCTGGTTTCTCGGCTGCCTGTGTGCAAGTTATTTTCCAAAGGACGAAAAATATTTTCTGGTTGTTTTTCAGGTTTCAACTGCACAATATTGTTTTTTTCTTGGAAAATGACTACCTGAATTTTGTTTTTAAAAAAATGTAACATTTTTGTGAAACAAACAGGTTTCAAAGCGCCTAAAATTTTCCCAATCACATACAAGTGCCTAATTTAGGCAAAACAAGGTCAAGAAAAAAGCATAATGCACTTCGTGGTTACGAAAGTAAATGTTTGCCAAAACAAAATTTTATTGATTTTAGTTTGCAATTGATTAATTTAAGGTGAGGTTGTGCTTTTCACATTATTATTCGAAAATTACTTGGGCTTTTTAGCCAACACGAAAGTATCAGATGGAAAAGTATATATTGACATTGGACTACATACGTATAGACTGGGTAGCTGGACAAATTACAAGCGATACTCATACAAATATGCTACATCATTTACTATATTACTTTTATAAATCTATCTTAGTATAGCTAACATTATTGAAGTGAGAAATACAATAACAATATCCGTTGTAATTTTTTTCTGCAGTTACTAACCCTGAATGTGACCTCTGATCGATTTGGAGAGAGGGGAAAAGGAGGGAGCCGAGGACTTTGCTTGTTGAGCCAACGATGCCTTCAGATGTTTTCACCGGGACAACATCTTAAATTCGATTATACATCTAGTTGTCTAGTCTCTATCACGTCCCTTAAATAATAACTTGATATATGTGAATTTTTCGCTAACATAAAAATATGGATTTCCAACTTTTTAAGTCACCGCTCTTGGTTTTCTCCTTAAAATGTCCCTAACCATTCAGGCATTCACTGCATATCCCTAGATAAGCATAAAAAACGCAACATAGTTAAGATTAATCATCCACTAATTGCAAACGACTTTCACCACCTTTTGTTTTTCCTTCCCTTTCACGGTTTTACCTTTTGTATAATTTGTTTGCGTTCATATCAATTTAAAATAAAAATGGGAACATATTTTTTCATTCCATATATATGAATGCCGATTTGTGCTAATTTGCACATGTGCGATTGAGAAACTAGCTATGTGACCATGTGCTTTGTGCGAACATATATTGGTAAACATTTTCCTCTTTAACCGGTCTCTCGCACTGATTTAACTTTGACATGGTCTGCATCGTTTGAGATTGTTGTCCCTCACATTTGAGTTTGTAAAAATAAGAGTCCGAGTCACTTTACTTTTCTTTTAATGCACTTACGCTAATGCATCGTGCTTACCATCTGATCAACGATGTGTCTTTTCTTGGCTATTGTATTAGGTTTTGGGAAAGTAATATGGAAAAGAGATGTCGTTTTTTTTTTTTCTATAGTTGGCATGTTTTTTTTGTATAAGTGTGAAATGAAACTGATTATGGCCTGAAGGGCCATTAGGCTCGAAGTACATTTTGAGCAAGTGTCCACAATAGCGTTTTCGCAATATATTTTGATATTGATAAATGATATGGTCACACACAATAAAAATTCATAACTACCATTAGCTTATTATCTTTCTATTTGCTAAAAATATCAGAGAGAGAGAGATATATATATAAAATGGTGGAGAAAGTGGGGGTGAGGTAACTTACTAAACTCTCCAAACGACTTAAGGTAAAAGTAGAAACAAATGAAACTCGAGGGCAATCCAAAAAATTTCTAAGATACTTTTACTTTTTGGATACCATAGACAATGATTTAGTGGGAACTGGGCAGTGCAACCAAGGTAAGTCTAAATGGTGTAACGAGTCATGTAGTCATAATCATCGCTAAGTGCATGAGTCGTGTAATGATTTGCATCAGTGGCCAATCACCACAAAGTTTAGAATCATGCAATCGATTTTTTTTATTAAATATTAAAAAAATTGAAAAAAATTATAAAAATTATCTAGGTCAGCACTGTTGATACCACATAGGACAACCGGCATTTACATCAAATTTCCGATGAGGCAAATTAATGATGACAGTTAAGAGATTGACTTTTTAAATTTGTAACACTGAATGATCAAAAAAAAGTCATGGCGCTCATTACGAAAGTTATGGTATTCTTACTATTCTTATTCCAAAAAGTATCACAAGTAAAAATTCAAATAAATGAATGATGCTATATATACTGAAACTGGCCTACAAAAGTATATACTGGATAACCTAAAAAATTACAAGCAGCAGGCCCCTTGAGCAGGAACGATTCTTTGCAGCACATATCATGGCGCGCACATGTGGAGATGGTAAATTCATTGACTGCTCCTCAGGAGCTGCACCAGCTAAGCGTCCAAATAACCTCCCAGCACTGGCTCTCCAATGGACAAAGTGTAACCAATAACAGAATTAAATAATCACCTTTGAGTTGTGAGTTGATGTTATTTTATACCAACAAAATCATGCTGATGAGATCAGTTCTGAAACAAACCTTCCATCTGGTTACCTCTGTCCGGTCACTCCGTCAGGTCCTCAACAGATTCCTCGCCATCTGACATAATATCCTCGGAACCATCTATTCCATCTCCCGGAGGAACATCCGCACTTAAAGCCAGCACCACTTCACCAACATCGGGTAACTGGATGTTGACCGTTCCAGATCCTTCAGCTTGAAAAGCCGTCTGCTCAACTGGTAGCAGGCCACTTGAGCTGGAACGATTGTTTGCAGCACGCATCATGGAGCGCACTGGTGGAGAAGCGAAATTCATTGACTGCCGCATAGGAGCTGCACCAGCTAAGCATCCAAATAAGCTCCTAGCACTGGCTCTCCGAAGGACAAAGTGTAACCAATATCAGAATTAGATCATCACCTTTGAGTTGTGAGTTGATAGTACTTTTTACCAACAAAATCACGCCGAGGGAAAAAAAAGGACGGAGGGAAGAAATGCAAGAATGCTACTTAAGTATATCATCTGTTCTTCCCCATAAATGTCAGTATCTACCAAGAAACAGTGGAGCATTGACAGGATAAGGAGAAAATGCTGGCACAAAATAAGAGAATGATCAACTATTACCAATCAATAATAAGGAGGATGTTTTTGGGTACGTGGAGAAGCTTCTAATTTGATAAACTTTGACCTGTTATTGAAAATGGGCTCCCCCAAGAACGCAACGTCTGGTGCTTCAAGTCCAACAGGTTGGATGCTGTTCACCCCTTGAGGACATGGATCATAGTGTTCACTGGAGCCAACATGACCCTGAAATGAATATCCATAATTCGGCCTTCTGTTGACTCCAAGACGAAGATGAGTGATCCTTGTCACATGAGACAACGCGGAGGCCTGACCAGAACCATTAACTGAACCCATCATCATAAGGGTGGTTTCTCTACGTTGGCGTTGAAAGAGGTAGGGGTGTCTAATAGGACCACCATCTGCAAAATATATCATTTAATTAGTATCCCACTAAAGGTAGCACACTCATCTGCACACGGGGCATCAGAACTTACTTCCAAATGATGGAGATCCGCTGAACTTGCAAAAGTAAAAAAAATTGTAAATGGGAAGGAGAGAACACTATATAAGGAAGACGAGTTTTAAAGCAAAGAAACAGAAGACTGTAGCAAGGTAGCCTAATTCAATTAGCTAAATAACGATGTTTATTCTTTTAGTTCTCGAAACCACTGGATGGACACATCGTAACTTTTTGGTAGTGTCAAATGACTAGTCTGAAACAAAAGGCAAAATCCATAAAAAAATAAGTCCTAGACACGGCAGATCAAGTTTGCCTGGAGCATGCAGGTTGAGAACTTAGCAATGTTTTCCATACCAAACAATCATAAGATAGAAGTCAGTGAAAATACAGGCTGTATTTCATCCATCCCATGATCCAGATTGATGACTGCGCGTTTGATCACATCACACACGCCACACATGATCTCTTAAACACTTAATAAAAAGTAAATATATTTACTTGAAACAACATAAGACTAACAATTTTATCTAAGAAGAGATGCTGCACATCTGATGTTCTTTATCTTAATTTACAACCACTTACTTTTTCTTCTGGCAAAAACAACTACTTGCCTTTTCTTTTGCAATTACTTACTCAACGAAAACTTTCTACAGTTTATCTGCATTTCATTTGGCCAAATGAAAAACGCAACTGTGCTAAGAAAGCCAATAAAAAGGAAAAAATGAAGCAAAAACAATAAGAACTCGAACTTCCCCTACTTATAGCAGTCTTGCCTCCTATATTTACTTCATTTCGTATGCACATCAGCCCTTTTTCTTTTGAGTATTGATGAAGAATGCTAGACTTAAATATCCGTACGTTTTTTTGCATAATCTGATGCATCCTTTTATAAAGATCTTGATCACCATGTAAAAGTAATGTAACGAATTGTAATGACCTAAAAGGGACTTCTTTCCAGTTGAATTTTCCTAGCACATCGACAGGCCACTATCTAAACAAGCGTTCTAGACAAGAAAATTTGTTACTTAACAGCATCAATTGAAGAAGTACGCAATGAAAACAGAGACACACAGAGAAAAGAAGAAAAAAGAAAAACATTTGAATCTATATATGCGGATTTACACGACAAAACACCTACCCAAATGGAAGGTGTGGCGGCATCGGACGGTCACGGTGGTGCGCACAGCCAGGCCCTCCAAGCAAATAGTGCAGTGGTTCTGGTGCTTCAGAGTGCCGTTCGATGCAGTGGCCATTTTCTTCGGAAGCAGTTTCTTCTTCGCCTCCTTCTTCACAAACAAAAAAGATGAGAACACGCACACAAACACACCCAACCTTTGCAAGGATTTTGATCGAGAGCGAAAGAGGTGAGAATGAAAGAGGGAACGACATGCAATCAAGGGGGGTCACAATGAATGAGAGAATCAGACAACTCCATATATAAGGCAAGCATAATCTGGGTTGGCACATGGCAATCATGATTAGAAGTGCATTCAACGCCAAAAATAGAGAGACAGACCAAATCTGATATGGGTGGTGCATTTTTCCATTGTTTTGTTGCAGATTTTGGGGAGTGGACCCACAATTCCGAGGATGACACTAGTGACAACTGATGTTAAAATTACCCATTTAACCTATAGTTTATATACTAAATCAAATTTAAACCATAAGATGGGATAAGACCGATCAATTTCATTGATTTGAATTTAATTTGACTCATTTACTATAATACTCATCTAGCAATTTCTTTGATTGATTTGAGATTAATGGGGCTCGTTTCCCACATGATGTGCACTTATGGCCATTATAAATTGGAAGTGTTAAACTAATCGGCCGAAAGTGAATTTTCTTTTTTACCAATTACATCGACTGTTGAATGGATAGAATCATAGAGCGAACCATAAGAATGGTAAAATAAACTTGTGTTTTATTATGGGAGTGATGGAATATGATTGGCTTGATTTAATAAAATGAATATCAATGATATTCGGATATATTTTGAGACTAAATCATTTCCAAACATGCCATGGGCTTGGATGCAGAAGATCATAGCTAGCCATTTTCCCTTATTGGGGTTCATCAACTAAGCTACTCGCTTATATAGTGAAATCTGAGTTGATCATTTTTAATTACTTTCCACGTTTTCAACCATTTGAATTGATCATGACAAACAAATATGCCCTAAATGTATTATCTGAAAGTTTGGAGCATAATTAATAACAATTAATGTGAATAATTAATTTGGATGAAGGAATAGTAATTTCAAGGTTCCATTTGTTTCGTGAAAAATGTTTCCGTCATTTTCCGGCATTTGGATAAGTCAGTGTAAAATATTTTTCTAGTTAACAGAAAACCTATGCTCAAATTTAGAAAAATGATTTCCTCTTTAAAATATTGAAAATAATTGTCTAAAATATGACAAGATATCAACGCTTGGACAAAAAACTCTATGTTTAGGCGTGGAAACCCTAAACGTTCCCGGATTTAGGAACGAGTCCTCGACGCTTGAGCCTAGGTCCATGGAGCTTGGGCTAGGGACGTCGGTGCCAGTGCCTGAGTCCCTGGCGCCAATGCATGGGTTCGTCGAGGCTGGGTTTGAGGCCTTGGTGCCCACACATTGGGGTCTTGAGCATGGGCACCTAGACCCCAATGCATGGGTACTAGGGTCCTAGGCTTGACCTCGATGGACACGGTTTGAAGATGTATCTAACAACATGGCTAGCTAAATTGTGGTTTTTGACCAGATCTTCGGATTACGAGACACTAGCTTAAGATATAGTAGTTCTAGATCTAATTGGCCAGATATTAGCATCTTTGATATCCGATCAGATAATATCTCATGTATTCCAACCAAAAATAAATAATAATATCTACGTAGACCATCCACAACACCTAACACCCACATCAAAAAATGCATGAAAACATATGTCAGATATGTATTTGACGTAGATCTATACATTTTTCAGTTGAGCAGGCCCATCCTTGCGCATAAACCTGCATATACTCGCGCTTGTCTCGTAGGCTAACCGCAAAAAACAGACACCGAAAAAAGAAGAAAAAAGAAAAACACATGAGTCTCTATATACGCAAAAATAAACATGACGAAACAACTACCCAAATGGTAGGTACGGCGGGAGCGGAGCATCACGGCCAGGCCCTCTAAGCAAATAGTGCAGTAGTTTTGGTGCACTGCCAGGCCCTCAATGTACAATGAAGAAGAATAAATAAGCCTATATATAGGCTTTATTAGATGACTATCTAAAATACCAAATCAATCAAGATATGCACAATCAAAGGGAGAGCTACATACACTCTTAAGAGATACGGAGAATCAACAAAATTATCTAATTATCTCTAACATAGGAAATTATCCTAAAGAAATCTCTAATTATCTCTAACGTTCACAAACACAAAAGATCAGAACACACACTCAACACACATATCCTTTGCTAGGTTTTTGATCGAGAGAGACATAATAGAAAATGGGAGAGGGGAACACATGTATATTGAGGGGGTCACAACAATGGTAATGAGAAAATCCGGCAATTCCATAGAAGACATGCATAATATGGGATGCAGGTGGAAGCTAGGGTGAAAGTACATTCAATGCAAAGGAAGAGACAAAACAAATCCAATATGGGTTGTCGATTTTTCTTCATTGTTTTGGTTATGGATTTTGGGGCCACAATCCCGAGGATGACACTAGTGCCAATGACGGTGAAATTACTTCTTTTTTTGGTCGAAGAGAAATTACTTATATATACTAAATCAAATTTGGATAGTTAGATTGAATAAGACCCGTCAATCTCAATGGTTTGGATTCAGTTTGATTCGCATACTACACTCATTTAACATTTTATCTTATTGATTTTGATTAACAGGACTCGTTTCCCATGCGATGTGCACTTATAGGCCATTAGGAATTGGTAATGTGGGACCAACAGGCTGAAAGTGATATTTTCTTCTTCTTCTTCTTCTTTTCTTTTAATCTAAAATCGTGATTGGATGGATAGAATCATAGAGCTAACTACAAGAACGGTAAATAAACTAGTGTTTTAGGTGGGAGCAAGGAAAGTCCTACATTTTTTTACAATTTGATTAGCTTGATTTAATAAAAATCTAAAAGACATTCGGTTATCTAGGCTAAATCTTTATCCGAACATACCATGGGCTTGAATGTAAAGGAATATAGGCGGCCATTTTCCATTATTAGGGTGCATTAACTAAGTTTTTTTTTTTTCGCTAGAAGGTGCATTAACTAAGCTACTTGCTTTAGAGAGTGAAACCTGAGTTGGACTATTTAAGGTGCTTCCCATATTATCAATCATGACAAAAAAAAATGCAATTATGGTATTCTTTGAACGTTGAACATAATCCATAACAATTAATGTGAATAATTCAAATAAATGAATAATGCTATATATACAGACGCTTATTTGCGAAAGTATAGACTTGATAACCTGACAAATTGCAAGTAAATATTATTGAATACTCATACAAATATGCTACATCATTTAGTATATTACTTTTGTAAATCGATCTTCGTATTTCAAACACTATCGAAGTGAGAAATACAACAATAATATTTGTCATAACGTTTTTTTGCAGTTGGTAACCCTATATGTGACTTGGATCAATTTGGAGAGAGGGTAAAAGGAGGGAGTTGAGGACTTTGCTTGTTGAGCCAACCACACCTAAAGAATTTTCAAAGGGAGAACATTTTAAATTCAACTATATATTCGTGTCTCTAATATCTATCACGTCCCCCAGAAAATTAACTTGATATATGTAGATTTTCACTAATATCTCGCCCATATTAAAAGATGGATTTCCTACTTTTTAAGCCCCTGCCTTGATTTTCTCCTTAAAATGTCCCTTAACCAGTCACTATAAGATAATCATAAATTAATGCAACATAATTAAGATTTATCGTCCACAAATTCCAAACTACTTTCACCACCATTTTGTTTTTCCTTTCCATTCACTATTTTACCTTTTATATAGTTTGTTTGTGTTGATATCTTATGGAAAAATGGCACAAATGGTCCTTGAACTTTATCCCAATGTGCAATATCGTTTATGGACTTTTAATTTGTTCAATATGGTCCATGAACTATGGGATAATATTTAACATAATCCTTCCATTTGCTCAAACAACAAATTAAATGTTATTTGATGACGTGGATTGTTATATGTTCAGTTGAATTTTAATATAACGAGGAGTCAACATATCATCTTTTTATCCATCTACTTTAAAAAAGGAAAAAATTAGGACGTTAACGTGTCCATCGTTATTTGATGACTTGGATTATTATATCATGCTTTGAGATGACTATATTACTTGGATAATCCGTGTAACTTTTTTTTTTGTTGTCCAACACTTAAACTTAACGAATTGGAAGCCATATCGATAAATTCCATTAACTTGAAATAACAGAAGGATGGCATTGAATATTTTCATATACTCTATGAACTAGATAGAACATTTACAAATATTGCACATTGGACAGAAGTTCGGGGAACATTAGTGTTATTTTCTTATATAAATGGAATATATTGTTTCACTTCTTATAAATATTTTCAACACTACTGCTAATCTGCACATGCGCGAGTTCCGGTACTGACTAGCTACATGAGTTTGTGTTTTGTGCGAACATATGTTGATGAGCGTTCTCCAATTTAATCGGTTGCACGCACTAATTGCACTTCGACAGGATATGTGTGAGAAGATTTTAGTGAATGACTACATTAATAGCATCAACTACCATTTTTTCTTAATTTCTTTTGACAATTTCGTCTGTGGAGTTCCTCGTACTTGCTTAAGCATTTTAAATGTACTTGTGACTTAAATTTCAAATGATTTTGTGCGCTGAATTAATTTCTATGGCCCTAAGGTTGATTTCTTCACAACATTAGTGTTGATTAAATGGACTAATTGATCAGCTTCTTCCTAACATATCACCCAAGTCGTAAAAATTGTATGTAAAACTTGCAAATTGATCAATCAGGTTCATTTTGGCGTGAGGGTTTATTCGAGCAATAATTTATACGGAAAGAAACTTTTTGGCAAAAACACTAATTCCATGTTTCATAAGAAAAGTTAATACTTGAGAAATTATAATAGTTCTTATTTGACATTGTCTTAGAGGTGTGGGCCGGGTCGGGTACATAGATGGGTCGTCCAGCTTGCAACAGTACTATGCATGATGGACCGAAGGCTGAACCTTTCCGACCCGACCCAATTACCCTGCCTAACTTGGCCATCAAACAAAAATGAGATGTGAATTATCATGTCCTTATCTTTTAATATACAAAAGAAATTTAACGATTGCAAGTGGAGAGAGAAGGGACTTTCTCGGCATATTGGTCTTCGTTAGACCCACAATCCTAATTTCGCGATGTCGTAGCACATTCTTCGGTCCAAAACCCTTGCCTGTATATGCTTCCTGTCTTGCCGATCGCAAATCCTCTCTTGCTCTTGCCATCTCTGCCTCTCTCTCTCACTCTCAATTGCTGTAGATGCGATCCGAGACAGCTGCACAAATCTCCATTCATGTAGGTCTATCAGGATCTCACTGGTAACAATTAGTTAATTAGACTTGCCATGGCAATAGCTTGAAGAGATCAAGTTGCGTGAATTAAATCTCGCAATTGAATGATTGATAAATTTAAGTCACGTGACTAGTATCACCTTACTATAGATGCTTCCACTTTTTTGCTACTATAGATATTGATTTCATGCGAATTGGACAGTTCAACCAAAGGTAAGTCTAAACAGTGTAACTGGTCATGCATTCATCAGCATCACAAACAACATGAGTCGCGCAATGATTTACCTCACTTGATCATTCACCACAAAGTTTCAAACCATGCAATTGGTATTGGTCTTCAAAATATATGAGCTCGAGTTCATAAATGTCAAGTCATGGCAATCTTGATATATTTGGCTAGGGCAATGACTCTTTTGAATTTGTGCTTGCACGAGTATATCAATTTTGTCAGCTTGACACTAATGAGAATTAAGATCGTCTAAGGATGAATTAACATTTTCAATTTTAGACGGACCGTGATATTTTCGATGCCTCTGAATCCGCTGCCGAGGCTCCCGTGACTTGCACGAAATGAGAAGGGATTTGATGCCAAGACACCGTCTGTGATTTAGGGGCTGGGCCAAAAGAAACGATTTGGGGCGACAATGGAACATGACCATTTTGGATCATCATCGTTTTGGACAAGTGGAGTTTCTCACTTATATTATTTGCCACATAGGACAGCGTTTTGGAGTTTTTCACTTAAATCATTTTGGATCAATAATTTCGTTAGCCAAATTGGACAGAGTAAACGGAAATACTCGATTGCACCAATTTGACAAGTGTTAGGATTTGATTGTATTTTTTGCAAATTTTTAGAACTTAATTGTAGTTTTATGATAAATTTTAAGAATTCCATTGCATTTGTCCCACACTCCTTTGGTCGTACTGTTTTGAGTTATCAATTCCTCTTACTTGCTTAAGCATTTTAAAGTGCTCGTGATGATATTGTGAGTTGAATTAATTTATATGGCCCTATGGTTAATTGACCATCATCTTTCTAATTTATCTCATTAATCAGTTTATAAATATCTCAACCTGTCGTTTGACTCAAATATTAACATATCATGGTATTGCCTCTGGAAGCTTTTAATTTTTTGAAAAGTACTAATTAGACATTTCAAAAGAAATTTTAATGCACGAGAAATCATTATAATTCCTAATTGACATTGACTTAGAAATGTCATTCAAACCAGGTCGGCTACAAAATATGAGTCAACCCAGCTTCCTTCAGTGCCATGCATGACGGACAGAGAGTTGAATTGTTCTGAGCCGGTCCGGTTGCCCCACCAAAATTGGCTATTGGACGACCCGGAGCAATGGTCCATGAAGATGTGAATTATTGTGGAGAAAGAAGAGAAGGGACTTTCTCAGCATATTTGCATTCCTCAGACTCATAACCGTAATTTCGCAATGCCGTGGCATGTACTTCAGTCCGAGACCCTTGCCTATATTTGTGAGATTGTTCTTTCATACGAGTCTTTGTTGTTGTATAAGGGAAATTCGTGCGAAGGACGGACTTGATCACGTTAATTCCATGAACCCTCCCGTCCTGCATATTGCAAAATAGTCCACCACATTTATTTATTACACTTTTCAATTTGAAAGACAATTCAGTGACAAAATATCCAGACAATTCAGTGACAAAATATTTGGATATATTTTGAGATCAAATCACTTTCCAAACTTGCCATGGGCTTGGATGTAGAGGATCATAGCTGGCCATTTTCCATTATTCGGGTGCATTAACTAAGCTACTCACTTTATAGTAGACATGGCCACGGTTCGGAATCGGCAGTTCCGATTCGTGGCCATGTGTGAACCGGAACCGGAACCGCCCCTAGCGGTTCCAGTTCCGGTTTGTAATTTAAAATTTTAAAAAATAAATTATGAATTATAAAATTATGAAATAATGAATTATTCAATATAAATTGTAATCAAAATGTAAATTGTAGGGGTGATCGGTTCCCGGTTTGGTCCGGTTCCGCTCGGAATCGGGAACCGAACCGGTAAGACCGGTCCCTTAATTTTAGAACTAGGAACCGGACTGGCAAATCATAGAACCGGGAACCGGACCATTGGTCCGATCCGATTCTAGGCGGTCCAATGGAACCCTTTGCTCTTAACTAGCAAAGGATCGTAGCCACAAAAGGCATACAACTTCACATGCTCATGGCTTGGCTTGGATTTTATACACAACCCCTTTGATGGTCTCTTCATTCCCATTCGATGTGAGACTCTTGGCATTTGCATGAAGACAAGCCAAGAGTCTCACATTGAAGGTGTTCAAGGCAAGCCAAGAGTCCCACATCGAATGGAAACGAAGAGTCATTAGAATAATTATGTATAAAACCCAAGCCAAGCCTTGTAATTGCCATGCATTGTAAGTGCGTTGATCTCTAATTACAGTGCTTGGCTTGGGTGTATCGAACTATAATTACAAGGCTTGGCTTGGGTTTTATACACAATGATTCTAATGACTCTTCGTTCTCATTCGATGTGGGACTCTTGGCTTGCCTCGAACACTTTCAATGTGAGACTCTTGGCTTGTCTTTATGCAAATGCCAAGAGTATCACATTGAAGGTGTTCAAGGCAAGCTAAGAGTCCCATATCGAATGGGAACGAAGAGTCATTAGAATTATTGTGTATAAAACCCAAACCAAGCTTTGTAATTAGAGTTCGATACACCTAAGCCAAGCATTGTAATTAGAGATCAATGCACTTACAATGCACGGCAATTAGAGTTCAAATTATTTTATAAAAAAAATAATGAATTTTTTTAAAAAAAAATTCATTATTATTTAAAAAATAATAATAATTTGGAACCGGAACTGGGCCCGTAGGCCACGGGCTGGTTCCGGTTCTGAACCGCAGGCCCGGTCAACGGCCCGGGGACCGGTTTGACCAGGCCGGTTCCGGGCCGAAACCGGTCCGTGGCCATGTCTACTTTATAGAGTGAAACTTTAAGTACTTTCCACATTTTCAACCATTTGAATCAATCATGACAGCCAGACCAAAAAAAAATAATAATAACCATCACAAACAAATATGCCCTAAATGTATTGTTTAAAAGTTGAACGTAACCCACAACAATTAATGTGAATAATTAATTTGGATGAAGGAAAACCTAGTAATTTTAAAGTTTCGTTTGTTTTACAAAAAATATTTTCCATAAAAACATATTCCTCATTTTCCTGCATTTGGATCGTTTATGAAAATGAGTGAATGGAAAATATTTTCCTAGTAAACGAAAAACTTATGCTTAAATTTAAGAAAATGATTTTCCTTTGAATATGACTTGATATCGGCAATGGACTAAAAACCTTGCACTTGGACATGAAAACTCTAGCGCTCATTTCCGAATCCCCTGGGCCTAGGCTTGAGATCCCGGTGCCAATGCCGAGATCCATGGAGTCTAAGCTCTGGCCAGTGCTAATGCTCAAGTCCCCAACACCAGTGCAAGGGTCCATCAAGGCTTGGCTTAAGGCCCCGGTGCCCGGGCACCATAGTCTTGAGCATGGGCCGACCTCGATTGACTTGGTCAACAGGCGCCCCGGCACTAGCGTCCTTAGCTTGAGCGCCAAGTCCCCAGCTCGGCCTCAGTGGGCTCGGGCATTAGTATCCCGCACTTGGCTTTTATGGACCAGGGCTAGGGTGCTAGGGATTCAGGCATATGCATCGGGGCATCGAGCCTAACCTTTGTGGACTTGAGATCGGTGCATGTGCTCTTGCTCAGGACACAAGTGCTCGACGCCCAGTGATGTAGTCATAATCATCGCTAAGAATATGAGTCGTGCAATGATTTTCGTCATTGGCCAATCACCATAAAGTTTAGAACCATGTAATTGATATTGGTCTTCATAACCCAAATCAGTTATGAGCTTGAGATTGTTGATATCGAGTCATGGCAATCTTTTTTTTTTTGTGGTAAAATGTAAGTATTATAAAACCAATGAAGTGCAGCAGTTTAGGGGCATTTTCAGCATTACAAATAGAGCTAATGATTCGAAAATATGGAGGTATGAATTCTCCATATAGTAGCCAATAAAACATTTGATTGGGAAGGTATAATTTTTTTATAAAGCGAGGCTCTACCTCTTACATTTTTACGCACCTTTACCAAAACGATATGACTGTCAGTAGACTTGTTTTGAAAACGTCTTCTATTACGTTTCATCCAAATGCAATAGATGGTTGCTAGAAAGGACACCTTGATGAGTCTTGCCGCCAAGTCTTTGTCCTTTGTTGCTCTAATCATTCATTGAAGTTCATCATTCCATCCTCCTAAAGGACGCCTAATCCCTTATTGTGCAAGAATACTCTGCCATATGCTGTCTGTCTGTCACGCCTCGAACCCCATCGAGCTCGCGACATCCCGCTCCGGTCGAAATATTGCGACGTCCCAGGAACGCCGCCGACCCAACCCAAACATCAGAGTTAAATCGCGGCGGAAGCAATCAAAAATCCCGGACAATAAAATTGGAGAACACCAAGAAGGAACAAATCGACAAACCACCAAGCATATATTACACTTCCAAATATTTATATCATCCGCCAATACAAACCACAAAATAATTTATAAGCACACCGAACTATAAACTCCAAACCACCAAATTATTAAGATCAGCTCTCTAGGTCAGCACTATCCAAAAATGGGGCGCATCCTCCTCCCAGAACTATCCCCTACGCCCTCTCGAAGGCGTCCACTCTGACTCACTGTCCTCGGCATCACCACTTGAATCCTCCGCAGCTATCTGCTCACCCGACGACTCCGAGTCGACCTCAACCTCGACATTCAGGCGGGGCTCTGAAATGGTTTGGTTGAAACAACCATGAGATCACATCTCAATAAGTCACAACCTAAGCCCCACCTAGGCTATCACGTAATTCCAGACACATCCAAACGCGCAACCAAACAACCACACAACCAGCAATCAAACATTCACACATACCTGGACTCTCTGCATACGCACCATGCCCGTTAGCCCACAATCCCAACATACAATTCTTGCACACATGCCATCACACACTTTCCACATATCAATACACACGCCAATCATACCACAAAGAAGTACATCACAGGCCGCGGGCGTGCCTGGATTATAAAGCAAAACCTACTTGGGCACGTCCCATACCATGCCTAGCAGATTTTACCCCATAATCGCGCACTGCATTACGCGATACAAACACAATCGCACACCAACTCACACCACGCGTCACTTTCTCAAACCTCGCACCTCAAGCCAATTCCCACTCATTCTCAATCTTTCCACCACTACCGCGCCCGCGTAAAACGCATCAGGCCAACGGTCTTCTGACCTCGTCAGGCATCGACACCCCGTCGGGCCGGGCATCGTCACCTCGTCAGGGACGACATCGTCCCGCGTAAACGAACACGCCTCAGGACGGAATCCTACACACACTTTTCTTCTACCGCGCCCGCGTAAAACGCATCAGGCCAACGGTCTTCTGACCACATCAGGCATCGTCACCCCGTCGGGCCGGGCATCGTCACCTCGTCAGGGACGGCATCGTCCCGCGTAAACGTACACGCCTCAGGACGGACCTCACCCCGCGTAAACGTACACGCCTCAGGGTCTCACTTTTCAAACCAATCCTACATTCCAGTACCTTCGTTCCACTCAAACCACATTTGTCACACGGCCACACCTACACACTGCCAAACACGCACACCTCACACACATTTCACAATTTCACATTCTCGTAACACGAACACGCCACCCAATCACACATTCTTGGCACGCGAATACAATACGCGAATGCACTATCACACCACCACATCTCACGGCCAAGCACACACTGCATATCACCAATCCACATTCAGCTCAAGCATAATCCAAATCAGCCCACGATCACAAATCACACAACCACGTACACAATTCAATTCATAGCATAATTCCCACTGATCGATTGCACAATTCAACCCCAATCCAGTCACAACATCACGGTCCTACCCAAGCTTTCTATACCTCAAATTTTCGTCGCCAAATCAGTCCACAACCACCAAATAACAAGTCTCTCAATTCAGCCCCAAACAGCCCCTAAAACAGTCACAAAATCCCCTAAACCAAACCCTAAACAGTGACCGGAATCCCATCAAAATAAATAGTAAAAGAACTCCAAAAATTCTAAATTTTGGATATGTCGCAAAACACATCCCGATAAACATTTCTTATGAAGAACACGAAATCCGGTTCAATCTACAACCATGCCTTTTTGTCCCTCAAAATCAGACCAAAATCAGTTCGCTCTAACAGACTATTTTGTCCTCAAAATACATTTATTTCAACACCCAAATCACCTTGAAAAGATTTGAAATTTTTATATGTTATATCCACAAATGTCCCCAACAGGTTTTGTGAAGGAAGTGTTTCGAGAATAGGCCTGGAAAAATTTATAAAAATTCGAACAGACCCGAAGGTCGGGTGAACAGTAAATCGGGCAGTTTTATTTCGGTCCAAAGATGGACTTCCGAATGGCATCAAATGATTTCCAAAAATTCCCAAATTAATATATGTTATACTTCAAGATGTTGGGAGCAACTTTCATGAAGAAAATTTCCTCAAATTCGGCCCCCAAAATTCTCTACAAAAATAGTAAACCGGGCAGGTACAGTAACCGCGAATCCGCAATTCACCCCGAACCTCACGGATTCAAACCCGAACCGATTCCTACCAAATTCCAACCGCCTAAACTCATTTCCCGACGTCTAATCCAACCCATAACACCCGCTAACAGTCACGATCAGCCATCAACAACCACGATCAGCCACCAAAAACCATTATCGACACCTTAATCACCCTCTAAATACTCTAAACCATACCCGAACGAGTCCGAAAATACCCGACGTCCTAAATAGGGATTAGATCGCGACTTACCGGACTCTAGACTAACTCGGCTAGAGCGGGAAGGTGGAACAGCTGGCCGGCGTGGCTCCGGCGAAACTCCGGCGAGAGAGAAAATGAAGGAAAATGGAGAGAAAGTGGAGAGAAAAGGTGGGAAAATGGGGAGAAAATTTCTAAAGAGGGCTGGTCTGCACGTGAGAGTGAGTGAGGAGAGAGAGAGATCAGCCAACTTGGTCAAATAATTTAATTAGGGGTGCCATGTGTCAAGCTTAGGTAAAAAGGACTAAAATGCCCCTAATTAAATGGTTCCTATTCATTCTTATCTAAAAAGAGAGGGGCAAAAGGGTCAATGGTCCCCAAGGATGCAGCTGATATTTATCCATAATTATCCCAATTTATCCAAAAAAAATTCGGACCCAAAAATTAGCCCAGGGGCAAAATGGTAATTTTCCGGTCCCGGGACGAAATTCCAATTTTCGCACATACGCGTTCCATATGTGCGTGGCCAACATAATGTGGTGTCGGAATCGCGAAATTCACTTTCTAAGCCCTCGAAAATCAACTGCGAAGTTCCGGGAATAAAATAATATTATTTTTTCAATTGTTGTCGAAATTCCAATTTTTGTCCAAAACTGTTCCAAATGCACGTGGCCACCCCAAAATGACGCTAGCCTCGAAAAATAACCTCAAACGACTTCAAAATCCAACATTGGTGTCCACATGGGCAAAACCGTAATTTTTCCGGCCCCGGATCAAAATCTATTTTTTTTTTTGCAGAAATGGGTGGCCCCAAGGTTGGCCAAGCCAAAAACGTCATCGGCCGCTCAAAATTATCACTTTTCAAAATTCTCGATTCCCGGGCCCGAATTCCAAGAAATGACTAAAATTGACTAATCGCGACTTTAGCTTATCTCTTGCTAACGGGTGGCTCATTAGGATTACGCGCTCTCAACCCGTGACCGACACCGAGTCAAATCACGTTTAAGTTTACTCTACCCGGAACGACCTCGGTTGTCATATAATTGCGAGGGTCTGTCACTAGTGCCCTTCGGACACGATCAATCAAATAGACTGGTCTCGGTTGGCTCAAAACATTCCCTCGTCAATCCATATGGTCGAAGATCGAACCCAGGTCGAGTTCTTTGGTCGTGCGAACTCAATCCCGTAATAGCCTTACCCTAAGGTTAGCATCCCGAGAATGCGCGAGTCCCGGGTAAGATCTCACTATAGTGCATTGGTCAAATTCATTTCTTAAATCCCGGGAAAAGGATCGAAAATTCAGACTGTTACACTGTCCACTCATACTGGAAGAATAAATGTGTTCTGTCTTCTGCACTGGCCCTACAGAAATGACATTGGATATCAATGGAAGACATCCATTGGGAGATGATCTCTGCTATCGGTAGTCTATTTCTGCAAATTAGCCAACTAATAAAATTATGTTTGATAATGCCGCGGGACCAAATTAGGTTATACAACTCCACAGCTGGTCCCACATACCTGAGTTCGTCATATACATCACAGCAATAGTAACTTGAGATAGGGATAATCGGGGTTAGAACGGGTCGCAATTTCAGGAGGCAGAGCCAACTCCATGCCATATTGCCCTTAATGTTGACCTACATAATTGGAGTGCCTCTGCATTTTGTGTTGTGAACCCATATACTCCAAAGCGAAGAGGACGGACGATTGATGAGGTTCCACATCATGCAGCCCAACAATACTTCGTTCCATTTGTTCAGATTTGGTAAACTCAATCATTTTTCCCTTTTAGGTGAACAAACTACTTGCCATGCAACCTTATGCGATTTATGATCTACTGCATTACCGGCCCATAAAAATTGTCAAATCCTCTTCTCAACCTCGTAGATAGTTTGTTTTGAAAGTAAGAACATTTGCATCCAATAAGTGCAGATGGAGACGAGAACTGATTT
The DNA here is from genome assembly GCF_021117445.2 of Syzygium oleosum. Lineage (NCBI taxonomy): Eukaryota > Viridiplantae > Streptophyta > Magnoliopsida > Myrtales > Myrtaceae > Syzygium > Syzygium oleosum. The sequence goes on from NW_026607490.1 coordinate 12,900,280, forward strand.
GACTAGCTGCAAATGCCCTGCATAACTTATGTGCTTCATGCCCCAGCATTCAATTTTCTTAAAGATCTTATTAGTAAGACTCTTACAATCAGTGTGAGTGAATCTTTTGGTAACTAAGGGGACACCCGAGTATCGAATAGGAAGAGTACCTATGAAAAAAGGCGTGTGGTCCAGTATAAGGTGCTTCTCATCCTCATTCAACCCAGAGAAAAAGATTTGGCATTTATCAGGGTTAAACCGTTGTCCAGTGAGAGCTGCAAATTCGTCAAGGGCATCAACAAGGCAAATGACTGAATCTACATCTCCATGAGCAAATAAGAACAAGTCATATGCGAAGCATAAGTGCGTAATTTGTTGCACTTTGCAACGCCAGTGATACTTACAAGCAAAGGCAGCAACTTTTGCACTAACAATTCGATTAAGAATTTCCATAACCAGGACAAACAAGTATGGAGAAAGAGGGCCACCTTGTCACAATCCATTAGTACTGTCAAAATAGCCAACCTGTTCGCCATTGAAAATCATTGAAAACCTCGGAGTAGTTATGTACTCGGTTATCAGATCCACTAAGTACTGGGCCGTATTTAGCTTTGAGAACCCCAAGGACTGCATCCCATCTTACCGTGTCATAAGCTTTCATGAGATCTATCTTTATTGCCACGCGTTTACCTTTCCCGCCCTTGTGGTAGTTGTGTAATAGATCTTGGCACAATAGAATATTCTCTGATATTTGTTGTCCAGTAATGAAAGCAGTTTGATTTAGCCCAACAATCGACGGAAGTATGCAACTTATTCGTATTGCAAGTAGCTTAGATATGATCCCATATAGGACATTGCAATATGAAATGGGTCTGAACTCCTTGAGGTAGGATGGATTGTGGACCTTCGGTACAAGGCAAATCAATGTGGAATTTATAGACTTCAACATTCTTTCGGACGAGAAAAAGTCCATGACAGCTTCCTCAATGTCTTTGCCTATAATGGGCCAGGTGCATTTGTAGAATAGAATGTTATATCCATCTGGACCCGGAGCTTTGAAATCATTGAAGCCCTTTAAAACTCTGAGGATTTATGATCTTTGAAATGTAGGAAATGTAACCAGAGCATTAACATCTTCATGAAATAAAGAAGCGTATCTATCAGAATGAGTCCTATTTCGACCGGAGTTACCAAGAAGGTGTTGATAATATAATATAATTGTATTCTTAATAGCACACTCTTCGGTAATAATAGAGCCATCCTTGAGTTTAAGTTGATTTATCCTATTCTAGGCACTCCTCCACATCATGGCGGCGAAGAAGATCTTACTATTGTTGTCCCCCTCCTTTAGCCAAAGATTTCTAGATTTCTGTTTGAGCAAAACTTCTTCATGTTTATTGAGAGCAAGTAATTCTTCTAGTTGTGTCTTTTCTTTTGCCCGAGTAATGGGATTATAAGGGTCATCCACTAGCTCCTATTGAAGTCGTTGTAAGCTCTCCTTAGCCTGCTTGACCTTTATATGTAAGTCCTCAAACTGAGATTTATTCAGGCCCTGGAGTTATCGTTTCAGTGCTTTGAGTTTCATCACCACTGTGAACATTCTTGATCCTCTAACTTCCTGTTGCCAGCTCGTGGAGACCATACATAGGAACTCAGGACTCGTAGTCTAGAAATTAAAGAATTTGAACGAGAATTTCCGTCTTCTATATGTGGTGTCGAGACGCACCTAACATGGGGAGTGATATGATACCCCAGGTAGAAGGAATTCAACTGAATAGTGGTTAAAATTGTTATGCTAATCTGCATTAATCGGGACTCTATCAATTCTGCTTGCTTTAAGATTATTCCCGAGGCTTTTGTTTGTCCATGTGAAGAAAGTGCTTGTAGACAAAGGTTCAATAAGTGCTAGCTCCTCAATCATGGTGTTAAGTTCCTCCATACCCGAAGTCCAACGAACCGTGGAGCCAATCCTTTCACTTGTGTCTCTTGTTTCATTAAAATCCCCCATTAACAACCAGGGTAGGTTTCTAGTATGTCCGATAGAGAAATTTGAAATGTTGCGCCATAGGGACCCTCGTTCCACTTCAGTGTTGTATCCATAGATGGCCAACATCAAAAAAGAATCCACCCTAGGTTTTTCAATGAGACAATGTATTACTTGGGCAGATACCTCCAACATTGTTATACTAAGGATGGATTGTTTCCATAGGATCCATATTCTACCCAGGCTACTGCACATATAGTTATGAGTATAATTCCATCCTCGGAAGCTACTATCAATAACAAAATCAGCATTATCTTCTTTTATTTTGTGCTCAATCAAAACCAAAATTTGGGGATCTTGGGATAGAGCAAAGTCCACCGGTTCCCTTTGTTTGGGGCGAGTCATGGCAATCCTGATATGTCTTGTTAGGCCAACTGCGCTATTGAATTTTAGTTTACACAAATATATTGATTATGTCAACTCAGCGCTAGTAAGTATTAAGATTGTCTAAAGATGAATTGAGAGGTTCAATTTTCTACCTTAAGATAGAATGCGAAATATATTCTCACTCGCCAAGAAACTTCACTTAAAATCTCTCTTCTCGCGTGTAGTGCTGATGTTGTGATATGTCTCTCTCCCCGTTACAAAAGATGAAAGGTTACCAAAGATATGAGATTCATTAACGCGATGAAAAAAAATCTCAATTGTATAAAGAACACTACACAAAATGTAATGCACGATGCACATCAAAATAAAAAGTTTTTTTTTTTTTTGATAACCGAGGTATCCCAACCGAGGTATCCCACGTGCAATGGACTATTCCTCGGGGTGGTGGGGTACAAGACCAATGCCACCGGGTAAGCATAAAAAGTTTATACAAAGGAATCACAATGAAAATAATCGACAACTAGATACAAAGATATGCTTAATACAATCAAAGTGATCTAATTTATAAGATACTTGGTCTAGTTGAAGTTTCAAATGGCCTCTGCATCCAACGCCATTGTGAATCACCATCAATCATAAGACTTCTTGATTTTACCTTAACTATGGTATTTCTTAATAAGAAAATATTAGGTACTGACTTTTCTACACATCCCCATCCATCACTAATGATGTGGATAGTTAGTAAATTGCTACAAATCAAATTGTCTCGATCATTGGTGATGGATATGTACTCGGTAAAAAAAAGAAGTACACAGACCATATAGTTAATACAAGTGCTTGCATCATATGTTTTGTTCGGTATGTATGTATAAGTGTCAATTTATAATATCACTCATAAGAATACTGGCAATTTGGTTTGACACAAGCTTAGCATATAACCCTATGTCAAGAAAAAAGTTTCTTATGCATAAAATTCTATCACAGCTATATACACTCTTTATTGGAAAATAGTGGATGATTTTTATTTTTGAAAACTTGACCTTAATATTCCATATGTTTACCATCAAGAAAATCACGATCGGGTTTGATTTATGATAAAAGCCCAAAATAAAGGAAGTAACAGTAACTCTATTACAACTATATGCGCTATTCATAAAAATGGTTAACTCTTTTTAATTTGAACACATCAACAATTTATTTATTCGGCTGAAAAGTAACCTCCTCTAATTTCTTTTCTTTTTTTTTTCATTAAAACAAAGAACCCCAAGACTTCATACATAAGACAAACAATGCAAACTTCGCAAAAATCAACTGTTTTTCTTTGAAAATTTATCTAACAGCATGGTTTGCTAAATGTAGTTTTAGAGAAAGATTCAGTTAAGACTCACTAAGTTAAGATTTACTAGTAGTCCTATATCTAATTGGCCAAAACTTAGCATCTTTGATTTCCAATCAAAACCCTCACGTATTACATCAAAGAAGAATTGATAATCTCTACCTATACCATCCACAATACCAAACACCCACAACAAAAAATGCATGAAAACGCAAGTCCACATGTATTTCATGTAGATCTATACGGTTTTAGTCGAGCAGGCACATTTTTGGGCACAAACCTACATGTACTCGTGCATGTGTCTGTAGGGTAATGTTGAGGTTGATGTATTGTATTCTGTTATCCAAGAGATTATGAAACGGTTCCGAAAGACCCCCTGACAACTGGACAGCACAGGGGTCGCGGGGGTAGCGCCCCCGGGCCGCCAGAGACGTTTTATGTTCAGTCATAGAAGGATTTATATGGGAAAGTTAAATATTTTAGGCTATATGGGCAACTTTGTAATTTGTGCCATGTAGGGTTTCGCTATATATATTTAGGGCGAAACAGGTCTGTAAACATAGAGAGCAAGGTGTGAAAAGAGTGGCTGTACACTTTTCTACGTTATTAGTGAAACGGATCTCATCTCCCCGTAGACGTAGGTAGGCGGAACATCTCCCCTGCTGAACCACGTAAATTCTTGTGTTGTGCGAATTTCCATTACTTTCTTGTATCGTTGATAGGATCGAATTTAGATATTCGACAGGTAACAACAAAAAGACGGCACACATCAGTTTGAAGTTTGAAAAACTTCATGAAACAAGACACTAAAAGAGCCATCGCTATTGTTACCCCAAATCAATAAGTCATCACCACCACAGTTTGAAGGTGGTAGCATAGACTCGATCCGCAACAAAATTGACTGAGGGAGAACATTTGTTAGGCTCATGAGATTCCAATGGCTGTCATAGACAAACCCAGCACCAAGACAGTCAAGATCAGGTACTGTATTAGATGGTGAAAGAATTTCTGTAGATTGTTAAAATAAAAGTATGCATATCTTTAATAACAGCCTAAATTTCTCGATTTTGGCTGTTTTGTCATTCTAGAAACTAAGGCTTCTTATATCTTCAATTTTTGTTAGACAAAAAGAGTTTCCGATTGCAAGTGGAGAGAGAAAAGAAAAAAGGAACAATATTGACTATGGTTGATGTCTTCCCAACCTAGATCTAGCAACAATTAGTTAATTAGACTCGCCACAACAATAGCTCAATGCAATCAAGTTGCGTGAATTAAATCTCGCATTCACAATGATTGATGAATCTAAGTCACGTGACTAGTATTACCTTTGATTAATATAGATAGTTTTACTTTTTGAATCTATAAATAATTATTCGATGTGAATTTGACAGAACAGTCATGGGTAAGTCTAAACAATGCAACCAATCAAAGAACATGAGTCTTGCAATCATTTATGTCACTTGGCCATTCATCACAAAGTTTCAAATCATGTCATTGATATTGGTCTTCAAAACCCAAATCCCTTATGACCTTGTGATCATCTATAGAGTCATGGTAAGCTTGATATGTCTGGCTAGGCCAAGGACACCATTGAATTTGATTGAGTCATGGTAAGCTTGATATGTCTGGCTAGGCCAAAGGACAACATTGAATTTGCTAGGGTTTTGATAGAGAGAGAAAGATGTGAGAATGAAAGAGGGGGACGATATGTAAATCGAGGGGGGATCACAATGATGGTAATTAGAGAATGAGGCAACTCCATAAGGAATGCATGATTTGGCTTGGCAGGAAGCCATGGGTGGAAGGGCATTCAATGCAAAAGAAAATTACTCATTTAACCTATGGTTTATATATTAAACTAAATTTGAACCGTCAGCTGAGATATGACACATCAATTTCAATGATTTTAATTTAGTTTAACTCATATAATATTCTCATCTAGCGGATCGATAGATGAGATAAGACCCTTCAACTTGAATGGATTGAATTTAATTTGACTCATATAATATCCTCATCTAACAACTTCTTTGATTGATTTGAGAATAACAAAGCTCGTTTCCCACACGATGTGCACTAATTGGCCATTAGAAATTGGAATTGTTGAACCAATAGGCCGAAAGTGAATTTTTTTTTTACCAATTACATAGACTATTAAGTGGATTGAATCATAGAACGAACCACAAGAACGGTAAAATAAGCTTGTGTTTTGCGGTGGGAGTAAAGGAAGTCTTGTCTTTTTTTTACTATATGATTTGGCTTGATTTAATAATCTCAATGAAATTTGGATATATTTTGAGACTCAATGATTTTCAAAACATACCTTGGGCTTGGATTTTCCATTATCAGGGTGCAGTAACTAAATTGCCCAATTTAGAGAGTGAAATATGAGTTGGACTCTTTTAGGTACTTTCCATATTATCAATCGTGACAAAAAAAAATGCCATTATTGTATCCTTTGAACATTGAACATAATCCATAACAATTAATGTGAATAATGCATTTGAATGGAAGAAAATATGTAGTTTCAAAACTCTAAAATTTTCCACATACAACTGCGTAATTTAGGCATAATGAGGTCAAGCAAAACATATGACGCGTTTCGTGATTTCGAAAGTGAAAGTATTTCAAACCAATCAAAACTATTATTTTGATTTTGCGTCACCATCAATTTACTTAATTTTTTATCGCAAAATAAATTGATTGAGTTTAGTTTGCAGTGATCAATTTAAGGTAAGGCTATGCCTTTCAAATGATTACTCGAATGGGCTTTTTAGCCATCACAAAAGTATCACAACGAAAAATAAAATAAATGAATGGTGCTATATATACTGACACTGGTCTACAAAAGTATAGACCGGATAGCCGAAAAAATAACAAGTGAATAATACTGACTACTCATACAAATACGCTACGTCATTTAGTACATTACTTATTTAAGTCGATCTTAGTATATCAAACAATATTGAAGTGAGAATCTCTAACCGGATAACTTCATTCAACGGAAAATGCTGAAGAGATCTATTCCGAACGGCGATTAGGCAGCAAGAAATGATTTATCAAGAATTTCACGAAAGCAGCAAGTTCTATTGAAATTCACTAATGTTCTCCTCAAAGACATTAAAGCATCGCGGAGTTTCAGCATTTAGCTGAGCAGCATTATGGAAATAAACGAGAAATTCCCAGGTATGGGACTTATTGCCGACCATAAACGAAGCATATATAGTTTTCGCATCGAATTGTTATTAACGTCCATACCACAATCTTCAACTTCAGGACATCATTTATTCGCCCAGGCTGCTTCTTCACTACCCCACCATACTGATGAGATCAGTTCAGAAACAGAACTTCCATCTGGTTTCCTCTGTCCGATCACTCTGACAGGTCCTCAACAGATTGCTCGCCATCTGACATAATATCCTCGGAACCATCTATTCCATCTACCGGAGGAACATCCGCACTTAAAGCCAGCACCACTTCACCAATGTCGGGTGACTCGATGTTGACTGTTCCAGATCCTTCAGCTTGAAAAGCCGTCTGCTCAGCTGGTAGCAGGCCACTTGAGCTGGAACGATTGTTTGCAGCAGGCATCATGGCCCGCGCTGGTGAAGATGGTAAATTCATTGACTGCCCCCCAGGAGATGCACCAGCTAAGTGTCCAAATAAGCTCCCGGCACTGGGTCTCCAAAGGACAAAGTGTAACCAATAACAGAATTAGACCATTACCTTTGAGTTGTGAGTTGATGATATTTTTTACCAACAAAATCATGCTGAGAAAAGAAAAAGGAAGAAGGGCAGTAATGCAAGAGTGCTACTTAAGTACAGCATCTGTTCTTCTACCAATCACTAATGAGGAGGATGTTTTTGGGTACGCGGTGGAGCCTCTAATTTGATGATTATTTACCTGTTATTGAAAATGGGCTCCCCCAAGAATGCAACATCTGGTGCTTCAAGTCTAACAGGTTGGATGCTGTTCATCTCTTGAGGAAATGGATCATAGTGTTCATTGGGCCCAACATTACCCTGAAATGAATATCCATTATCCGGCCTTCTGTTGACGCTAAGATGAAGATGAGTGATCCTTGTCACATGAGATGACGCTGAGACCTGACCAGAACCGTTAAATGAACCCATCCTCATATGGGCGGTTTCTCTATGGTGGCGTTGAAAGGAGTTGGGGTGTCTGATAGGACCGCCATCTGCAAAATATAGCATTTCATTAGTATCCCACCAAAAGGTAACACACTCATCAGCACACTGCCCATCAAAACTTACTTCCAAGAGATAGAGATCCGCTGAACCTGCATAAGTAAAAGATATTGTAAGTGGAAAGGAGAGAACACTATATAAGGAAGATGAGTTTTAAAGCAAAGAAACAGAAGACTAGCAGGGTAGCCTAATTCAATTAGCTAAATAATGATGTTTATTCTTTTAGTTCTCGAAACCACTGAATGGACACATCATAACTATTTTGGTAGTGTCAAATGACTAGTCTGAACCAAAAGGAAAAACCCGAAATAAAAGTCCGAGACGCAGATCAAGTTTGCCTGGAGCACGCAGGTTGAGAACTAAGCAATATTTTCCATATAAAAAAAATCATAAAATAGAATGTAGTCAGTGCAAATACAGGCTATATTTCATCCAACCAATGATCAAGACTAATGACTATGCGTTTGATCACATCTTACATGCCACACATGACCTCTCTAACTCCTAATAAAAAGAAAATATATTCACTTGAAACAACATCAGACTAACAAGTATATCTAAGAAGAGATGCTGCATTTCTGATGTTCTTTATGTTAATTTGCAACCATTTACTTTATTCTGGCAAAACACACTAGTTACTTTTTCTTTCCTGACTACTTACTTCAATGAAAACTTTCCACAGTTTAACTGCATTTCATTTGGCAAAATAAAAAACGCCAATGTGCTAAGAAAGCCAATAAGAAGGAAAAAAATGAAGCAAAAATAATAAGAACTTGAACTAGCAGTCTTGCCTCCTACATATACTTCATTCCGTCTGCACATCAGCCCTTTTCTTTTGAGTATTGATGAAGAACGCTAGACTTAAACATCCGTACGTTTTTTTGCGTAATCTGATGCATCCTTTTATAAAGACCTTGATCACCATGTAAAAGTAATATAACGAATAGTAATGACCTAAAAGGGACTTCTTTCCAGTTAGTTTTTCCTGGCACATCGACAGGCCACCTATCTAAACAAGCGTTCTAGAAAATTTGTTACTTAACAAAAGAGTCCAGATGGAGATCAGCTAAGCTGCAAAATTATGTGATATCGTAGGAGGGAAAACAAGATCCCCAAACCAACAAATTTGCTAGCAGCTTAGCACTACGATGGCATTTATTTTATATAACCTCAATTACAATGTGGAAATTGCTCCTCTAAAATAAAATTTCACGCTGAATTGTATCCTAGAGAGAACCTTTATTTATGGCATAATATTCAATCCGTTCAAGAGCCTGGACCTATCAAATACGAGACAGCCACGAACTCACTGCCCACTCCACCATAGGACCCCTGCAGTAAATCCATCCAGAGATGGGACAAAAACTTCTAAACTTCTATAACTTCTTCACGGAATAGGTGACAACTATTCGAAAGGTTCCTATTTGGACCTCACAGCCTGACGACAATCAAACAATTTTGAGAAGAGTTCAGATACAAATTATTCATGTTCTTGTCCATAATAAACTCAAAATGTATCTGGCAACAATGATGCACCCAACTGGCTTTCTATGGAAACTCGAGAAACTTAAAACAGGAGGAAAAACAATGAACATCTGCTAATGCATCATGTGTTAACAACGTATACTCCAAAAGGTCCAAAACTCAATAATAGTAACTGATGATCACATAAATCAGAGTACCAAAACCGAACACGTAGCTATATTCAGTACAAGTTGGGTATTTCCATCATTGCAAATCCAATATCTAGTAATTCCTCCAATTTTCCTTTGTTATTGAAGATCATCAAGATAAGCAGGAATAGTATACCAGGTATAGAAGATTGAAAATTGGAGAAATTGTCTACTTTAAGAAAGTTGCTGCAGAGCCAAAGAAGGAAGCTTAAGGTCTATGTAGCGCTAGTTTTATCATGTAACCAAGGATTGACATATAAGGAAAAGAAAATTAACAATGAAGATTCCACAAAAATATATAAGAGATAGTAACCGTTAATCGTAAAAACAAGCATTTACTCTTCTTACAGACATGGCAAAAGTAAACATTCTGCAAGCTCAAGGAAAATCCACACTTACGATCCCTGATCAAGGCTCCAGTAATGTAACATCCCGAATTTCGGCCCATTTTTGGGATTTATAAAACGCGTAATTTGTCAGTGTGCTTATAGTAAAATCTCGCCCGGGAACTGATCACTCCCGGTTATCATTTTAAATTAGAGATTTCGCTAGAATCGCACTCGATCAAATTTGGCCGTTATTTGGATCCCGAACTTGGCAGTCAAATTTCGGGAGTTTCGGGACAAAATAAATTGGACGGTGTCAATATTGTGGTAGCCAACGTTGAGATTGTCATGAATGATGGAAAAAGTGGAGTTTTTGACCACGTGCGAATTTGGACTAGTAGGCCTCCCTCGTTATAGTTTGATTCAATTAATTTGGCGCTGTCCTTTTTATGTGCGAAGGCTTATTTTGGACCGGTAGACCATTTTCGATTTTTAATTTGGGCCATCGGATTGCAAATAATATTTGAATGTTCAAATATTTTCTTTTATTTTCACCTTCTCTCTCTTTTTTTCCTCTGACCGCGCACGTTCTCCCCCCCCCCTCCGGTCACGTTTTCCCCTCTGCAAGTCAGACCACTCACCCACTCCCTCTCTCTCTCCTCCTTTTTCTTTTCTCTTTTTTCTTCTCTCTCTTCTCTCTTCTCTTCCTTCTTCCTCCCCCACGACCCCGACTGGTTCTGCTCTTACCCCCTTCGCCCGACGCTGCTGCTTCTTCTCCTTGCTGCCCGGCCGGCCGCCTCGCCCCGCTCCGTCGCCAGCTCGCCGCCGCTGCCGCGGGTCGCCGTCGCTCAGCCCAGCCGAGCCGTCGTGGTCGTCGTCCCGGCCAGCGAGCTCGCGACGCGCCCGCAGCTCACCGGTGCAGCTCGCCGGCTCGCCGGCTGGCCCCGCGTCGCCGTCGCCGCCTCCGGTGCCGCTGGTCGCCGCCTTGTCTCTCCCCCAAGCAGCCGGCAAGCCCCCTCTCCTTCTCTCTCTCTCTCTCTCTCTCTCTCTCGGTTTGGCCGTGAGAGGCCTTGAGCCGAAGGAGCTCCGCCGCTACCGTCACTGTTCCGGCGCGGACCCGTCGCCTCGCCCAGCCGTCCAGCCGTTCCATTTCCCTCTCTCTCTCTCTGACCGTGCCTCTCTCTCCCTCTCTAGGCCGTGGATTAGCTTAGGCCGTCGCCGCCGCTCGCGCCGTTCGCCGAAGCCGCCACCGCCGTTACTGTTCCGGCGAGGGACCGCCGCTGCCCAGCCCTTTTTCGTCGCGTGTTTGGCCCGTTTCAAGCTTAGGACACCCGGTGAGTTTGACCCTAAACCCTAATTAGGATAATTTGCATTTCTAAACGGGTTTTACGGGTTAATTAGGGCAATTTGGGGATTAAATGGTGGAGGTGATTAGGGGTTGTGATTGTGGTTGATTTGGTGGATTAGTATGATGAACTAATGGAGAATTAGTAGCCCGAAAGGCGCGATATATGGGCTGGACAGATTTGGATTGAATAGGCCCGAGTTCGGATTAATTCGGGTTCAATTGGGGATTATAGAGCGCGCCTAGTTTGGTCCACGTGGTGACGGATTTGGGTGTTATTTTGGAGAGTCAAATGGAGCGTTTTGAGGATAATTAGTGGCCTAGAGCGACCTGTTGGTGGCTGTCCTTATCGGATTTGAATTGGATAAGGCACGATCAATTTGGGGGTTAGTTTGCAAAGGCTGTTAAGAGCGGATGTTGTGGCGTATTTGGTGGCTTAGCGTAATGTTTTATTCGAGGTTTAGCGGCCCGTATAGTGCTGTGATGTGGCGAAGCATGGGTGCCGAGATTTAGACAAAATGACGAACTTAGTGGATGAAATTGATAGACCGGGTGGTGGCTGTTTTGGTGGCTGTTCTACGGGCTTAGTGCGATAAATAAATGGAGGTTTAGTAGCTTGAGAAGCGCCGAGTATTGGCTGGACAGATTTGGATCGGATTAGCCCAAGTTTGGGAAGTTTCGGGTTTAAAATGTGGATTCTAGTGCGCATCTTATTTGGCATTATGGTGGCTGATTAAAATGGTGTCTTGGGGAGTTTAGTGGAACATTTTGAGGTCATTAAATGGCCCGGCGCAATTGATTTAGCGGCTGTCCACTTTGGAAATTAGTCGGACAAGGCGCGATTGAATTGAGGTTTGGAGTGTAAGTGCCGGAAATGATGGATTGACCGAACTAGTAGTTGAATTGTCCCTAAATGCGAGTGATTTTGTAGTACCATGACATGTGCCTAATGCTATCAGGAAGGGAGTAATGTGATGGGCCTCAATTTCTGTGGATTCATGCTGATCTGATTGTGTGATTTATACGCGTGAATTGTGTACCGTGCATGAGTGCTTGAATTGAATTTCATGGTCGTGCTAATATGTGGGTTGGGCATATTGAAATGTTGATTGGACATGGTGCATTGTGAATTAATTAATTGGCGTTGTGCTATTGAATATCCATCGTGAAATTGTGAATGCCCGAGTGTGAAGTTTATGGCCATGAGTTTGCATCACGAGCATTGGCACGGCATGCGCATTTACAAGTGTGCTCGAGTGACATGTGCATTGTGATCACCTAAATACCCGGCGTTTTTACGGCGGGTTCGAATAATAATGAGTTGTGTGATCACCTAAGGGCCTAAGGGTCGTTCTATCAAACTGTTGGCCTTCGGGTCGGGCCTTCGGGTCGAGATAAACGGTGGCCTTCGGGTCGGGCCTTCGGGTCGGAATAAACGGTGGCCTTCGGGTCGGGCCTTCGGGTCGAGATAAATTGTGGCCTTCGGGTCGGGCCTTCGGGTCGGGAGAAACTGTGGCCTTCGGGTCGTGGCCTTCGGGTCGGCTTAACTGTTGTTGGCTTCAGAGTCGTGGCCTTTGGGTCGATTTACTCGCATATGTTTTATAATGATATTAAAAGTCTAACCTGCATGGCGGAGTAGTGAATTGGGCTATGGGCCCGGGTGAACTTATATTGATTGTTATCTTGGTTCGATGATTTATGTGTTTTATTTACCTCTGGAGGTGCACGTTAGCCTAGTTTAGGTTTAGGGAATTACTCACTGAGATTATTCTCATTGTTGTTTAAACCACATTTTCGGACCCCGACCTTGAGGATGGCGGCGTCAGAAGTGTTTTGGGAGGAGCCCGGCTAGTTGTAGTGGCCTTGAACTGCTTTTGATTTTGAGCATGGGCTGTATATGAAAATTTTATATGGTTTCTCATAGTAATACAAGTGTTTATTTTGTAATCTTGTTCTCGTTTGTGGCTATCCTTGGTTTGGTGTTATAGTTCTGTACGGGTGTTTGATTTGCTTCCGCATGTGCTTTAAACCTCTGTGTTGGGCGTTGGGTCGGCGACGCGTCCTGGGACGTCGCACTCGAATCGACCATGGTAGGGATGCTCGCGCGCCGTAAGGTTCGGGGCGTGACAAGTAAATTCCAGATGGTGGTGGCTGCTGCACAAATCAACAAAAAATTTGACTTGAGAAAACAACTATCTATTAGACAATGTCACAGGTATGACAGTACAATTATCACCCAAGAGTGAAAACAATGAAAGACAAACTTTGTCAATGTTGATGTAGGATAAGAGAGTGTAACAATGGCAAAGAACAAATTATACCCCTACGCTACAATTTCCAAGCAATAAATTGACTTCTTGGTTGTATAAGAGTTTGTTTGGAGTGACTTTTACTTTTTGCTTTTTCAAACATCGTGGCACGTGTACTTTGACTATTTCATTTTATGACTCAAGGGCACAGTCGCATAAAGCCTCGCTACATGAAGCCCATGGAATGGCCCGCAAGCCCCATGAACTGACTAAGTCCGGGCCTTTGGTTTCTGTAAGCAATCCTGACCTAAAGCAGATTGCACACAATTGGCGGGCTTTGAACGGGTGATCTCCAACTCTAAAGCTGCAAATTTCTGACACCCCAACCAATCATGCCAACCTTGAAGGCTTACTTTGATTTTTTTTTTAAGGTGCATGTTTTTTGACGGCAATGCATTACTTCAAACATATTCTTTCATGAAATAGCCAAAGCATATCCAAGGAGATACATAATGCATCCTTCTAGCAAATAATACTACTTTAGCATATAAAAGGTCCGGCTACGTTTAGGTCTAGCTAGACCTAGGAAGAGAATGATGAGCACTTTCCTTATATAAAATTTATAGTTCACAAAAACACTAAATTGAGGACAAAGTGATAGATGAACAAAATGCATCTAGAAACATAAAGAGTGCTCCAATGCACAAGGCTCTTCATACTGAGTGTCTAAGGAGAAGTTGAAATGCGCAACCTATCTCTAGTTTCCCAAATAGTAGGTTCATGTGAACTCGTAACCTCAACTACAGTGGAGCAACCTTTTACTGCTACACTAAGGCTAACCCGAAAAATGTATATTAGAAGTAGAAAAGGACTCCGATTGCCTTTATGACGATTACATTCGTAAAGTTGCATCTTCGATTCGCTAAACAAGATAAACAAGCGGTTGTCACTGTGTGAAAGCTGGTTTTTTTTTTTCATGTATGGTCTGACAAGATTACCAAGAGTGTGCAATGCATTCATAAAAAATGGAGATGTTTGGAAAACTACATAAAGGCTTAGAAATTTGTATCATCATGTAATATCTATACGTATGCCAAAAGAAGTGAGAAAGGAGAAAGAAGTGATATAACACTTTCTTCCTTCGGACACTTTGGAAAAAAAAAGGAGTTCGTTTATGGTAATTTGTGTCGATTCATGTTCATTGATGACATCATAATTATAATTTAGAAAGTCAATTGATTGATTATTTATTTGGCGAAAACACGTTATGATCCTTGTAGATGAGTCAAAAGTATCATGGAATGACATATTTGGTGATTCGTGACAATTGACTCATAAATAGGTCATGTCCAATATTGCCACCCTCTTTAACTAATAAGTCCAAACATGAGTCATGTTGAGATCTAACCCATTTAACCCCTCGAATACGCCCAAGATCTGATTCAATTAGCATTGATCATAGTAGAACCACTCGAGTAGAGTAAAAAGCCATCTTATCATCATATGGATGTGTAACTTCTCCAATTTCACTCGCATAATGGGTATCTTGCTGGGTAAGCTCATTTATCTTCCTAGGGAATAAAAGCCCTACAAAATACATAGAGCTTTGCAAGCTTTATGACAAGAGCTTAATTGCAACAGATAATAAAGGGGAAAAGTGTCAAAAAAGTCTTCAAAAAAGTCCTAAACCTTTTTTTGGTGCCAATTCAGTCCTAAATCTTTTGCATTGGTACCAATTCAGTCCTAAACCTTTTTATGGTGCCAATTCGGTCCTAAACTTTTTATATTGGTGCCAATTCAATCCTAAATTTTTTGTTTTTGTGCCAATTAAGTCCTTCCGGCCAATTTTGGCCCGATTTTGCTGACGTGAATAACTTTAATAATATTTTAATATTTTTTTGAATTTTTATTTCTTTTTTTCTTTTTTTCCCCCTCCCCTCCCTCCTTCCTCTAGCCGATCATCGGACCGGCCGGCGACCGGCCAAAGGCCAGAGGCCTGCAAAGTCGACCTCACCGACCAGTCCTCGCCGGATTTGGCGATTTGGCAAGGTCGGGCCTCGCCCAGCCACTCACCATGGCTGGGCGAAGTCCGAGGCGAGCCTTGCCGATGTTGGCCAATTGCCGGTCCGGTGACCGGCTGGAGGAAGGAGGAAGGGGAGGGGAAAAAAATAAAAAAAAAATTCAAAAAATATTAAAATATTATTAAAATTATCCACATCGGCAAAATCCAACTAAAACCGACATCCACTAAATTAACACAAAGATAAAATTGGTTTAGGACTGAATTGGCACAAATGCAAAAAGTTTAAGACTAAATTGGTACCAATGCAAAAGATTTAGGACTGAATTGACACCAAAAAAAAGTTTAGGATTGAATTGGCACCAAAAAAAGGTTTAGGATTAAATTGGCACTAATGCCAAAGGTTTAGGACTTTTTTGACACTTTTCCCAATAATAAAGTATTAAGGTTTTGACATTTCTTTGTCTACTCTTTGTTTTTTGTTTGATTTGTAAAGAGTGGAACAAGAGGATCATTAAAGGAGAGGACCCTCTTTTAATTTAATTATTGAAAATTGGCTAAGAATCCTACATTTTTGGTATAATAGAAGCTTACTTTCGGATGTAAACACTTTGATCAACATTGTAGATGCATTGTCTAGTGACTGAGGCAGAGCTCTTGTTTGGTTCTCGAGCTCTTTTTATATACGGTTGGCACCTCCTTTGTGCCTTGCTAGTAGATCATCTTTTACCTATAAAACATTGTCCGATATTGCAATTTGAGTAACATTGGCAAAACAATGACCTTTCACCGAAGCGAAGCGCAAATTGCTGTGCACCTTTGTCCACACTACCCTTGGACATGATAGATTTACACAACTTAAGTTTTCCAAGAGATAGATTGGTCATGGAAAGAGGTTCGGACTTCACAGATCACCTTGCTACAAGAACATATCCATCTTTGTTTTCCCCATATTTTGGTTAATTTGGAACAGAAGGAACAAAAAGATTGTTGAGGGAGTAGCCCTATGGCATAAAGATTTTCATGGATGAAAAAGCTTTGATAGAGACAATAACTTTCCCTACATTCCATTCCAGACACCTGTTGGCATTCGAGCATTCCTTCCTCCTTTCAGGGCCTATTGGTAAGATAATCCAATACTTCTTGGTCATGAATATCTTAATAGTACGAACCGTAACATGGATATCTTTGCTTTGGAACCAAACAATTAGAATTAAGCTTGGTCAACTAGAATGTGTATTATTCATATAAGGATTTTTTACGTAAATAAGGTTGTTTTTTGGTCTTTCCACTCTTGTAAAATGTGTATCTGCACCTCCTCAGTGCCTATATAGTACAATTTTTCCTTTCACAAATCAAAATACAAAAGATGGAAACCCTCGAAATTATCTTCAAGATATATCTATATCGTGAATGAGTAGCCTCTGGTTAAATTATATTTCCAACAAGAGAAACAGATTTTTGATTGATAGTGCTATTGAATGTTTCCAAAAGTCCAACGAGCAAATAAGAAAGAAAATGAGCCAATCCCATCTCACATAATGATATTGGAAATTGATCAGGTTATCAACGTAAAAATGGCCAAAGAAAGATATCCAACGGTGAAAGCTTCTCCTAGTGTTATCGATGTGTAAAGCAATTTAACATGACCAGCAGGGACAAAATTGGACTATTCAAGTCCTCAAACCTGCTAGATTCCTCAAGAACCTTACTTCATCCTTTTCTTAAAGCCAGCTTGTTCCTCAGTAGACATCTTTAAACTCCTTCCCAAATCCAAGCCCATTCCGCATGCTCCATAATAGATCTCATCCATGTCCTCCCTATCAAAGGGTCTCTTTTCACTGACCTCTCTTAATGATCCAGACCAGAACGAAGAAAGCCGTAGTGATATCATGCGAACACGCAGAACGCTTAAAAGTTAAGGGTTTGAAGGAAAGGAACAACCCTTTCACGTTTTGCCTTTTCTCTTGTCATTGTTCTCTCTACCTTTCATTTTTTTTTTTTTTTTGTTTATGTATCAACAAGGTGCTCAAAATTGCCCTTGCACTTGTCACAACTTACAGTTGGTCAGTTAAGCCCCTTAACTGCTAATTTAGTTTAATAGGGCCCATCTTCGATGTGAACGAGTAATTTCCTTCACATACATGTGGCCTTTCATCATGTCGAATTGGAATGCAACAACATCCTAAGAAGACAGAGAGCAAAACAGATAGGAGGAGCAAAGAGCTCGACAGAGCTGAAAATTGCATGATTATACGTTGGAGAGCTCATTGAATAGAGAAGGACCGAAGAGATTTTAACTCTGGCTGATTTGCAGTCCACTCCGAAAGTATACAGTTCCCCAGTCCCAGTCTTCCACAGGTAAAAACAGATCAACTCAAGCTCATTATGAGAAGAACGAGACAAAGCTCATGAAACTAGGAAAATGTGATTTCTTTCCACCACAAAGTCTAGGAAATTTAAAATCTCAAGTGCAGTGAGCAGAGTCATAGCGATAACTCAATCCACAATACACAATATGCGAAATAGGGCAACAGTTTGCCCCCATCCCATCAATTTCAACTGTAACTTATCAAACTGCTCTAGCAAAGCCAAGATCCAAATCCAAAAGGAAAGAAGCCACGAGTCTATAGTCATAGCAGATTGTAGAATTAGGGAGAATATGAATTCACAGGATCCCATGAAACCCATAAATGAAGGCGCAAAACAACTCGAGGCATATAAGGTTGACTATTTATTACCATTCGGACAGGGGGCTCCTGCACATCTTCCTGGACCACGCGGGCACCTGCTCTGCATCTCCGAGGAGCTCTGGTTGGGAAGCTCCTCCAGACGCCTTCCTCCAGCACCTGGCAAACGGGGCAGCGCATCGCGTTCCCAGCATTGAAAACCGAGCCCAGGCAATCTGAATAAGATACAATCGCAAAAGGCAAAAACGATTCATCGCCCGGAAACAAAACCGAGACAGCTCAACTTGAACGAGCACACCACAATGCGGGCTTCGTCTGGTTAAACTAGAACACTACTGCCAGTGCATAAACTCAAGAGATAACACCATCAGGACGACAAATGTGAGGCAACAAAGCATGATACATTCACGAATCTAGACATTTTAAGAATGCAATCGGAGACTCATAATCAGATTGTGCATCATCATCCATCATACTGATATTGATAAGTATTCGATAAGGCTAATGAAAACCTGCTAAGATTGACAGGAATTACCAGGAACGAAGATGCATCATCAGGACATCGCATTCACCCTCTCTCTCTCTCTCTCTCTCTCTCTCTCTCTCTCTCTCTCTCTCTCTCTCTCTCTCGGACCCACCGCAACATGCTGCGTTGAACTCGAAGGAGAGCTCAACTCTCTCTCTCTCTCTCTCTTGGACCGACCGCAACATGCTGCGTGGAACTCGAAGGAGAGCTCAACTCGCTCTCTCTCCGACCGACCGCAACATGCTGCGTTGAACTCGAAGGAGAGCTCAACGTGAGTTCAAGCGCAGCATAGCCGCGTTCACCTTCTGATCAACGTTCTTCTCTACCGTTTCAGTTTCTGTGCGAGGATTGGTAAATAGCGATGCCATGTCGTTTCATCTTCATCTTTCTTTGTTTTTTTTTTTTTTGAATAAATGCCAAAACTCCAAAACCGATACATTTTGTATCGGTCATTTAATCTCCAATTACTAATTTTTTATGGTTAATTTAGTAAATGGAGACTCTACATTTTATGCTTTATTAATCCCATGTTAGGTTTGGGGATATATAAGCTTGTTTTATGTTTCTTTACCAAGCCTTGAATATTTCGATTGATCATCGATATTGGGTCATGGCAATCTTGATATGTCTGTCTAGCCAACGACTCTATTGAATATAAATTAACATGAATATATCGATTATGTTAGCTTAACGCTAATAAGTATTAAGATCGTCTGAATATGAATCCACTGGTTCAATTTTCTACCTTAAGATACAACGTGACATATATTCTCACATAGTACGAAATTTCACTTGAAATCTCTCTTCTACCATATAGTGCTGATATTGTGATCTTTGCCCATTTCAAAAGATGAAAGGTAATCAAAGATAGATGTGAAAAAAAATAACAACTCAAATGTGTAAAGAACACTGCACAAAATGTAATGCACGATATATTTCATCATATAAAGCTTATAGAAAAGCTTATAGAAATGAATCTCAATGATAATAATTGAAAACTAAAACTAGATAAGAAGATCCAATCAAAGTGATTCAATTAATACGGTATTTGGTCTAGTTGAAGTACTTAATGGCTACTGCACCTAACACTGTTGTAGACCATCATAGATCAGAAAACTTCATGATTTTCCCTCAACTATGGTACTTTATAATAAGCAAATACTAGGTACTGTCTTTTCTACACATCCCCATTTATCTCCATTGATGTGGGATGGTCAGTTAATTGCTACAAAACAAATTACCCTCATCAAGTGCTTTCATTATATGTTTTGTTAAGTATGTTAAGTACAAGTGCCAGATTATAATATGGGTTATAAGTATATGAGCAATTAGGTTTGGCGCGAGCTTAGCATAAAACCCCGCGTCAAGAAGGATGTATCTCATTCATAAAATTCCACTAAAACTATATGCACTCTTTACAGAAAAATAGTTGACGATTTTTATTTTTGAAAACTTGACCTTAAGATTCCATATGTTTACGGTCAAGAAAATTGTGATCGGTTTTGATTTATGATAAATGCCCAACATAAAGAAAGTAACCGGATGTATTCACGATAAAGTAAAATGTTTTTCTGAACATAATCTTTTCAGAAGAAATTTTTTTTTCCATTTTCAAGTTAGGAAAATTAAGTACGCATATATATCTTTTAGCTATAATGGTTTTTCATTTTCAACAAATCAAAAGCATGAAAGTCCCAAAAACTAATTCTCAAAAAAAAATTCACTCAATTAAATTCTTTTATTTTGAGCACATCATCACATTTTGTTTATTCGGTTGAAATGTAACCTCTTCTTCTTCTTTTTTGGCTTTTCTTTTTTCATTTTTAAAGAAAAAGGAACCTTGAAACGTCATACGTAAAAAAAATCAGGCAAACTTAGCAGAAATCGGCAGTTTTTCCTTTGAAGATGTGTCTAACAACATGGCTAGCTAAACTGTGGTTTTACACAGAAATCTTCGGATTACAATACACTGGCTTAAGATATAGTAGTCCTAGATCCAATTGGCCAGATATTAGCATCTTTGATTTCCGATCAAATAATCCCTCATGTATCCCAATTAAAAATAAATAATAATCTCTACTTAGACCATCCACCACACCAAAGACCCAGAGCAAAATATGCATGAAAACGTAAGTCCACATGTATTTCCTGTAGATCTATACGTTTTTCAGTCAAGCAGGCGTATTTTCGCGCACAAACCGGCATATACTCGCGCATGTGTCCATAGGGCAACAGCAAAAGGACAACACATATCAGTTTGAAGTTTGAACGACTCAATGTAACTCTTTCTCTCTCTCTCTCTCTCAACAACAGCAACAACATCAATCGAAGAAGCATGCAATGAAAACACATAGACATGGAGAAAAAAAGGAAAAAGAAAAACATTGCAATCTATATATGCAGATTTACACAAGACGAAACACCTACCTAAATGGAACGTGTGGCGGCAGCGAAGGGTCACGGTGGTCCGCACAGCCAGGCCCCCTAAGCAGATAGTGCAGTGGCTCTGGTGGTTTGAAGTGTCGTTTGATGCAGCTGCCATTTTCTTCAGAAACTTCTTCACCTCCTTCTTCACAAACACAAAAGATGAGAACACCCACACAGACACACAGCCTTTGTTAGGGTTTTGATCGAGAGTGAAAGAGGGGAACGATATGTAAATCAAGGGGAATCACAATGATGGTAATGAGAGAATCTGGCAACTCCATACAAGGCATACATAATCTGGGTTGGCACATGGAAGCCATGGGTGGAAGCGCATTCAATGCAAAAGAAGAGACGGTCCAAATCTTACATGGGTGGTGCATTTTTTCATTATTTTGTTGCAGATTTTGGGGATGGGCCCACATTCGAGGATGACACTAGTGACAAATGATGGAAAAATTACTCATTTAACCTATGGTTTATATATTAAACTAAGATTGGGTCGTTTGATGGGACAAGACTCTTCAATTTTAATGGTTTGAATTTAGTTTGACTCATATAATATTCTCATCTAGTGGACCAATAGATAGGATAAAACCCATCAGTTTCAATGATTTGAATCTAGTTTGATTCATATACTATACTCATCTAGCAATTTCTCTAATTGATTTGAGATTAATGGGGCTCGTTTTCCATATTATGTGCACTCATTGGCCATTAGAAATTAGAAGTGTTGAACTAATTGGCTGAAAGCAGTTTTTTTTTTAACCAATTACACCGGACTGTTGAGTGGATAGAATTATAGAGTGAACCACTATATGATTGGCTTGATTTTATAAAAGGAATCTCAATCATATTTGGATATATTTTGAGACTAAATCATTTTTCAAACATAGCATGGGCTTAAATGTAGAGGATCATAGCTGGCCATTTTCCATTGTTAAGGTGCATTAACTAAGCTACTCCCTTTAGGGAGTAAAACCTGGGTTGGTCAGTTTTAAGTGCTTTTCACATTTTCAACCATTTGAATCAATCATGTCAAACAAATCTGCCATAAATGTATTCTTTGAACGTTGAACTTAATCCATGACAATGAATGTGAATAATTAACCTGGATGAAAGAAAACATCATAGTTTCAAAGCACCGAAAATTTTCTCAATCACACACAAGTGCGTAATGTAGGCGGAACAAGGTCGAGCAAAAAGCATACTTGTTTAATAGGTCAAGAAAACAACCGTAAGTTTCGACGAGTCGTTTTCTTAAAACCAGCTTGTTCCTCAGTAGACTTCTTTAATCTCGTTCCCAAATCCAAGCCCATTCTGCACGCTCCATCAAATTGCCCTTGCACTTGTCACAGCTTACAGTTGTTCAGTTAAGCCCCTTAACTTCGCTTTTCTTCGATGTGAACGAGTAATTTCCTTCACATACACGTGGCCTTTCATCACGTTGAATCGGATTCCAACAACATACTAAGGCTCCGTTCGTTTCGCAAAAAATTTTACGTTTCTGGAAAATGTTTTCTAAGAAGCCATTTTCCTGGAGAATGATATAATTTTCTGATGTTCGGCTGAAATCGAAAAAGTCTCGGAAAATATTTTCCCTTGTTCGGTATGGAAAAGAATTTCCTCCTTGCACTACTTTTAATTATTTTTTATTTTTATTTTTTAAAAATATTTTTAATTTTCTTTTTTTTCCTTCTTCTTCTTCTTCCTCAGCCGGTTGCCAGCCACAATGGCGGCTGGCCATAGGTGAGCTCGAGCCTCGCCACAGGCCGGCGAGCTTGGGCGAGGCTCAGGGTTGCCAAACGTCGGCGAGGCTTTGGCGACCTCACGCGAGGCCCACGCCTTGCCCAGCTCTCCGGATCTGGCGAGGCCCAAGCTCACCGGCCTCGGGCGAGCTCGGCCTCGCCACAAGCGGGTGAGGCTCTGTGGCAAGGCTCAAGCTCGCCTATGGCCGGTCGCCAGCTGAGAAGAAGACAGAAAAGAGAAAGAAAAAGAAAATAAAAAAAAATTAATAAGATAATTAAAAAATAAAAAAAATTTAGAATTTTAAAAAAGAAACCAAAAATAATTATAATGAATGATGAAAGAAGGAGGGGGGAAAATGTTTTCCTCTTTTCAAAAAGTGGAAAACATTTTCCTTATTTTTTAAGGTATTTTGTCCATTGAGGGAAAATGTTTTTCATGACTAGTTTATTTCCGTTAAATGAACACCGAAAAACCCAGAAAATGTTTTCCCAGAAGTTATTTTTCGTAAAACGAATGGAGCCTAAAAAGACAGAAAGCAAAACAGCTAGGAGGAGCAAAGAGCTCGACCGAGCTGAAAATTGCATGAAAATACATTGGAGAGCTCATTGAATAGAGAAGGACCGTGGAGGTTTTAACCCTAGCTGATTTGCAGTCGACTCCAAAAGTATACAGCTCCCCAGTCCTATTCTTCCACAGGTAAAAACAGATCAACTCAAGCTCATTATGAGAAGAACGAGACAAAGCTCATGAAACTAGGCAAATGTCTGTTTTCTTTCCACCACAAGACCAAGAAATTTTAAATCTCAAGTGCAGAGACCAGAGTCATAGCGATAACTCAATGCACATTACACCATAAGCGAAATAGGGCAACACATTGCCCCTATCCCATCAGTTTCACCTGTAACTTATCAAACTGATCTAACAAAGCCAAGATCAAAATCCAAAAGGAAAGAAGCCCCGAGTCTACAGTCATAGCAGATTCTAGAATTACGGCGAATATAAATTTACAGGATCCCATGAAACCGATAATTGACGTGGCAAAACAACTCGAGGCGTATAAGGATGACTATTTATTATCATTCGGACGGGTGGCTCCTGCACATCTTCCTGGGTCGTATGGGCACCCGCTCTGCTGCTCCGAGGAGCTGTGGTCGGGAAGCTCCTCCAGACCCCTTCCTCCGCTGCCCGGCACATGGGGCACCGTTCCCAGCATTGAAAGCCGAGCCCAGGCAATCTGAATCAGAAACAATTGCAAAAAGCAAAAACAATTCATCGCTGGAAATAAAACCGAAAGGGCTCAACTTGAACGAGTACACGGTCGTCTGGCTGAATTGGAACACTTCTGCAGTGCATAAACTCAAGAGATGCCACCATCAGGACGACGAGTGCGAGGCAATAAAACACTATACATTCACGAATCGAGACATTCTAAGAATGCAATTGGAGACTCATAATCAGATTGTGCACCATCCATCATTCAATTTGCCAGGTCCAGCGCTGATGAGTATTCGATAAGGCTAATGAATCCTACTAAGATTGACAGGAATTACCAGGAACGAAGATGCATCATACGGACATTGCATCACCCGCTCTCTCAAAAAAAAAATGTAAAATCTGAGTTAAGCGAAAAGGAAAGCTAAAGGACGATATTGACTATGGTTAATGTCTTTCCAACCTAGATCCACCTGCAATTAGATAATTATACTCACCAAGGCAATAGTTCGATGAGATCAGGTTGCATGAATTAAACCTCTCGTTCGCAATGATTGTGAATCGAAGTCACATGATTAGTATCACCTTTGATTAATGTGGATACTTTTACTATTTGACAACTATAAATAATGATGTGATGCGAATCGTATAGAACAGTCAAAGGTAAGTCTAAACAAGTTAACCAATCATGCAGTCATCAACGTCGCAAAGAACAAGATTCATGCAATATTTTACGTCACTTGGCCATTCATCACAAAGTTTCAAACCAAGCCATTGATATTAGTCTTTGAAACCCAAATCCCTAATGAGCTCGGGATCATCCATATCAAGTCATGGCAATCTTGACATGTTTGGCTAGCCAATGACCCTACTGAATTTTAATTAACACGAATTTATTGATTACGTCAGCCTAGCTAATAAGTGTTAAGATTGTATAAAGATGAATCAACGAATTCAATTTTCTACCTTAAGATAGAATGTGATATATATTCTCACTCAGTAAGAAACTTCACTTGAAATCTCTCTCCTCACGTATAGTGATGATATGTAATCTCTCTCTCCATTACAAAAGATGAAAGGTAACCAAAGATACGTGATTCATTAATTCGGTGTAAAAAATATAATAACTCAAATTTGTAAAAACACTGCCGAAAATGTAATGCCCGATATATTTCGGCATATAAAGTTTATAGAAAGGAATCATAATGATACTAATCGAAAACTAGATACAAAGATCCCGTCAAAGTGATCCAATTAATAAGGTATTTGGTCTAGTTGTAGTTCTTAATGGCCGCTGCACCTAACACCGTTGTGTACCATCATCGATCACAAGACTTCTTGATTTTAGCTTAAATATGGTACTTCATAATAAGCAAATACTAGGTATTGTCTTTTCACACATCCTCATCTATCACCACTGATGTGGGTGGTTAGTTAATTGCTACAAATATATTACCCCGATCAACGGAGGAGGATGTACTTGCTAAAAAGAAGTACACGGACCATATAGTTAATACAAGTGCTTACATAATATGTTTTGTTCAGTATGTAGGTATAAGTGCCAATTTAAGTATATGGGCAATTAGGTTTGACACGAGCTTAGCATAATACCCCGCGTCAAGAAGGATGTAACTCATTCATAAAATTCTACTGCAACTGTATGCACTCTGTATAAAAAATAGTTAACGATTTTTATTTTTGAAAACTTTACCTTAAGATTCAGTATACTTATCGTCAAGACAATCGTGATCGGTTTTGATTGATGATAAATTTCGAACATAAAGAAAGTAACATGATGTATTCACGATAAAGAAAAATGTTTTCCGCAAAATATATTTTTCAGAAGAAAATATTTTTTTTCATTTTCGAGTTAGAAAATTTATTTTCCTAACTTTATTAATGCATATTTTTGTTGACCGTAAATGGATTTTCATTTTCCATAAATCATACGCGTGAAGTAAACTAAATCTCAGAAAATTCTTTCACTTGAACAAACGCACCCTAAGTTTATTACAATTATATGCACTCTTCATTAAAAATAGCTATCTCGTCTTATTTTGAACACATCATCACATATTGTTTATTCTGTTGAAATGTAACCTCCTCTTTTTTTCTTTTCTTTTTCTTCATTTAAAAAAAAAAAGAACCTTGAAATGTCATACATAAGAAAAACAGTGCAAATTTTGCAGAAATCAGAAGTTTCTCCTTTTAAAATTTATCTAACAACAAGGCTTGCTAAACTTTGGTTCTAGACAAAGATCTTAGGATTACGACACACGGCTCAAGATATAGTAGTCCTAGATCTAATTAGCCAAATATTAGCATCTTTGATTTCCGATCAAATAATCCCTCATGTATCCCAACGAAATATAACTGATAAAAACTACGTAGACTATCCACAACACCGAACACCCACAGCAAAAAATGCATGAAAACGTAAGTCCATGTGTGTTTCACGTAGATCTATACGTTATTCAATCGAGCAAGCGCATCTTCATGCACAAACCTGCATATATTTGCTCATGTGTCGGTAGAGTAACAACAAAAAGACAGCACACATCAGTTTGAAGTATGAACAACTCTCTCTCTCTCTCTCTCTCTCTCTCTCTCTCTCTCTCTCTCTCTCTCTCTCTCTCAACAACAGAAACAACGTCAATCAAAGAAGCACGCATTGAAAACACACAAACACACAGATAAAAGAAGAAAAAAGAAAAACAAATTAGTCTATATATGCAAATTTACACAAGACGAAACGCCTACCCATATGGAAGGTGGGGCGGCAGCGAAGGGTGGATGGTCATGGTGGTGCACACGGCCAAGCTCTCTAGGCAGATTGTGCAGTGGTTCTGGTGGTTTAGAGTGGCGTTCGATGCAGCAGCCATTTTCTTCGGAAGCAGTTTCTTCTTCACCTCCTTCTTCACAAACACGAAAGATGAGAACACGCACACAGACACACACAGCCTTTGCTAGGGTTTTGATTGAGAGCAAAAGAGGTGAGAATGAAAGAGGGGAATATGTAAATCGAGGGGGTCACAATGATGGTAATGAGAGAATCAGGCAACTCCATTCAAGGCATGCATAATCTCGGCTGGCATGTGGAAGCCATGGGTGGAAGTGCATTCAATGCAAAAGAAAAGACAGACCAAATCCGATACGGGTGGTGCATTTTTCAATTGATTTGTTGCAGACTTTGGGGGTGGGCCCATAATTCAGAGGATGACATAGCGACAAATGATGGCAAAAAATTACTCATTTGACCTATGATTTATATATTAAACTAAATTTGGACAGTCAGACGAGATAAGACCTATCAATTTTAATGATTTGAATTTAGATCAACAGATGGGATAAGATCCATCAATTTCAGTGATTTGAATTTAGTTTGACTCATATAATATTCTCGTCTAACAATTTTTTTTTATTAATTTGAGAATAAAGGAGCTCACTTCCCACACTATGTGCACTTATTGGCCATTAGAAATTAGAACTGTTGAACTAATTGGCTGAAAGTGAATTTCTTTTTTTTTTTAACCAATTACATCGACTATTGAAAGGATAGATTCGTGGACTGAAACACAAGAACAGTAAAATTAACTTGTGTTTTATGTTGGGAGTAGAGGAAGAATTTCCTTTTTGTAACTATATGATTGGCTTGATTTAATAAAAAGAATGTCAATGATATATGGATATATTTTGATACTAAATCACTTTCCAAACATACCATGGGCTTGGATGTAGAGGACCATAGCTGGCCATTTTCCATTTTTATGGTGCATTAACTAAGCCACTCGCTTAACCACCGGGGTTTACCCCGGTGGCCACCATTCTCACTTGAGAAGGGAGAGGTGGGGAGTTCGAATCCTCACCTTCGCAGGGGAAGGGCGAGGCCGCGTAGTTTAAGATGGGTTTCGCCGCCCACGCCACTGTAAGAGGTGGGGCGCAAGTCCGAGTGTGTATCGTGAATGAGAGATAGAGTAGGACCGACCAAAAAAAAAAAAAAAAAAACTAAGCCACTCGCTTTAGAGAGTGAAAACCTAAGTTGATTGTTTTTAAGTACTTTCCATATTTTCAACCATTTGAATCAATCATGACAAACAAATCAGCCATAAATGTATTCTTTGAACGTTGAACTTAATCCATAACAATTAATGTGAATAATTAATTTGGATGAAAGAAAACATCGTAGTTTCGAAGTACCTAAATTTTTCCAATCACATACAAGTGCGTATTTTAGTTGGAACAAGGTCAAGTAAAAAGCATAATGCTCTGTAGTTTCAAAAGTAAAGGTTTGCCAAAAGAAAAATTTATTGAGTTTAGTTTGCAATTGAATAATTTAAGGTCAAGTTCTGCTTTTCAAATTATTAGTTCAAAATTAATTGGGCTTTTAAGTCAGCACGAAAGTATCACATGGAAAAATATATATTGATATTGGTCTACATAAGTATAGACTAGGTAACCTAACAAATTACAAGCGAATAACGTTGAATACTCATATAACTTTGCTACATCATATTGTCTATGACTCTTATAAAACGATCTTAATATATCAAACATAATTGAACTGAGAAATACAATAATAATATCCGTTGTGATGTTTTTCGCAGTTGGTAACCTTATATATGACCTTGGATCAATTTGGAGAGTGGGGAAAAGGAGGGAGTCAAGGGACTTTGCTTGTGGAGCCAACGACGCCCTAAGTCAGGGACAACATCATCTGAAATTCAACTATACATCAAGTTGTCTAATCTCTATCACGTCCTCCAAGATATAACTTAATATATGTAAATTTCACTAATATCTCGTTAAAATAAAAAGTTGGATGTTGACATCTAAATTTTGACGACCCGGTTAGTCGTTCGTTGCATAAAAATTAGGGATCGATCCTGATCCTTAGAAAAAAATTAGTTAAATTGCATATAGATTAGGAGCATTTGAATTAGTATTTAGGCTCATATAGCTGCATTTGCATTGGACCGGCGGCGGATGGACTTAAGTGAATGGTTTTGAGCTTAATTGATTGGACTCAGCCCAAAAGATTAAATGTTTGTCCAAGCCCATTGAATACATATATGGCCGAAATTTGCATTATAGAGCAAGTTTGAATAATTGAATCATCAAATTATTAAATAATATACTTGGAAGATAATTCATATTATTCTATGAATATTCAGATAGAGCAAATAATCAGAAAATTGCCTAAGTTGAGTATCAGAATTAGGAAATAATATATCTTGGCTCTTGCAAGACAACCCAGATTAACTCTTATAAATAGATGTATTAGGGTTCGCAATAGAAGGAGACCACGTAATAGAATACACGGCCAATAATTGAGGGAGGGCGAGACGTTCACCATTGAGGGGAGTACACGTTCTTGTGGAACCGGAGAAGAGAGAGGCGTGAATATTGAGGGAGTTCTCTGGGGAAAGCTTCAGTGGGTTTGCTGGGTGAGTGGATCAGTGTGTGAGTAAAAAATATATATAGCGCCTACAATTGAAAGAAGCATGCGGCCAAGAGGACCTTCGTGCCGATTCTTCATCAAGAGCTCACTTTCACATCCCATCATGACGTTCTTTCTTCCTCAGATTTACGGACACAGCAAGTCCGACGTTCACCAAGTCCAGCCGTAGCGCCTTGTTGCTCCTGCCATCAAAGTTCATTGCTTCAGCGACGCCGGAACCAACAATTTGAACAACAACGAAGCAGTTCCCAGTGGCGCCGCAGCCACGTGACCTTGTCTCACCATCGAACCCTCCTTGGCCGAGTCACACCGCAAGCCACCATCCGTCGAGTCACGTGATTCGCAATCCGGATCCATCGTCCGTCCGAATTTGGAAACGTTATTTGAGCAATGTTGCGGATTAGGTAAGAATTTTCATTATTCAATTTTTATATATTTTGTTGCCTAATTTGTGAAATTGCAATCTTGTTTAAATCTTTGAGTAATCTTACCCTTAAATTAGGAATTATTTCCTAACTTCATAACGTGCTATGGTCGACAGTCCGATTCCATGCTCGAAATATGACTCGCGATCGCACGGAAAATCGTCAATTTGATCTCCCGCCCGAGATATGGTTCGCGATTGTGCGGAAGATTGACCAATCCGATCCTCATGCCCGTGATATGATTTGTCAATCTATTGTTTTTAAATTTAAATGGATATGGATAATATTTCTCGTGATTGGGTGTCGTGTTCATTTTATTGCTATTTCTTTCCGTCTTTTGTTTGAATTAATTGTCTTTCCATAAAACATACAAAAAGATTAGGTAAAATTTGAGTAGATAATATATTGCATGTTTAGGATAAATTTTGATTATTTTCTTAGAATAGATTAGATTCTTTTCTTAGATTTTATTATTACATGTTTAAATTAGGTTAATTATTTATTCTGAATTTAAATTAAAAATATATATAAAATACCACATGCATGTCATATTAGAGTAGTTGCATATTAATTAATTCTTGTCATTAGAAATCTCATGTCTAGGTTCATTTGCGTGCCATATTAGAGATAGTGCATTTAATTATTATTAGAATTAGGACATTTAGATAAATCGTATATCGCATGTCATGTTAGACGTAGAATGCATTGCATAAAGTTTAGTTTTCATTGAATCAGAGAAAACCCTAAAAAAGTATTTGAGTGAAATTGCGTGTTAATTAGAAATCATATTAGTGTTGTTGATGTGATTTTCTAACTAACATTGCAAAAGCTTTCGTTGCTTCGAGGTAAGTTTTCCTCCTTATCTTTACAATTTATTTATTGCTTTGCATTATTGAGTGTTATATTGTTGGTTGCGCACTCATATAATCACCCCGCATGTTAGTAGATAGGTTTAAAATCAATCCAAGCTGCCTGCAAATATTTTTTTGAAATAAAAGAGAAAAGGTACCGAAAGGGCATTAGAGTAATTTAGTGTAACCAAGTCCCCGAATCTATAATCTCTGAGTCGTAGGAGTAAATTAATTCTCCCGATGCTTTAC
Source organism: Syzygium oleosum (assembly GCF_021117445.2). Classification (NCBI taxonomy): domain Eukaryota; kingdom Viridiplantae; phylum Streptophyta; class Magnoliopsida; order Myrtales; family Myrtaceae; genus Syzygium; species Syzygium oleosum. The sequence goes on from NW_026607490.1 coordinate 12,931,369, forward strand.
TTGGGTTTCTAATCAACCCACCAAAAATAGATTAGTGGCGACTCCTGATTGAAATGATTTGCATGTTAAGAACTTGAATCTTAAGTCGCGAATTGGTACCTCTATGTGGTGCACCGCGGGAGGTGAGATTGCGATAGTTAACTCGGGCTCTCCCAAGCCTATACCAATTCGCGACTTAAGGTTCAAGTTCTTAACATGCAAATCATTTCAATCAAGAGTCGCCACTAATCTATTTTTGGTGGGTCGATTGGAAACCCAAGTAAAGTATTGAGAGAATTACTTTACTCCTACGAACTAGAGATTATGGATTTGGGGATTTGGTTACACTAGATTACTATAATGCCCTTTCAGTACCTTTTCTCTTTTATTTCAAAAAAATATTTGCAGGTAGCTTGGATTAATTTTAAACCTATCCACTAACATGCGATGTGATCATGGTGCGCAACCAATAATATAATACTCAATAATGCAAAGCAATAAATAAACTGCAAGATAGGGACTTACCTCAAAGTAGCGAAAGCATCTGCAATGTTAGTTAGAAAATCACATTGACAATCCTCATATGATTTCTAATTAACGCACAATTTCACTTAAATCTTTTTTAGGGTTTTCTCTGATTTAACAAAAACTAAACTTTATGTAATGCATTCTAGGTCTAGTATGACATTGGACATACGATTTATTTAAATGTCCTAATTCTAACAACAATTAAATGCATTATCTCTAATGTGGCACGCAAATGAACCTAGACGTGAAATTTCTAATGACGAGAATTAATTAATATGCAACTACTCTAATATGACATGCATGTGGTATTTTTTATATTTTTTTAATTTAAATTCGGAATAAATAATTAACCTAATTTAAACATGTAATAATAAAATCTAAGAAAAGAATCTAATCTATTTTAAGAAAATAATCAAAATTTATCCTAAACATGCAATATATTATCTACTCAAATTTTACCTAATCTTTTTGTGTTTTTTTTTTATGGAAAGACAATCAATTCAATTCAAACAAAAGACGGAAAGAAATAGCAATGAACACGACACCCAATCAAAAAAAATATTATCCATATCCCTTTAAATTTAGAAAGGATAGATTGATGAATCATATCTCGGGCATGAGGATCGGATTTGTCAATTTTCCACACAATCGCGAATCATATCTCGGGCAGGAGATCGGATTGACAATTTTCCGTGCGATCGCGAGTCATATTTCGGGCATGAAATCGGACTATCGACCATCGCACGTTACGAAATTGGGAAATAATTCCTAATTTAAGGGTACTTGGGAGTTTCCATGGATATGGTAATATTACTCAAAGATTTAAACAAGATTGCAATTTCACAAATTAGGCAACAAAATATATGAAAATTGAATAATGAAAATTCTCACCTGATCCGCGATATTGCTCGAATAGCGTTTCCAAATTCGGACGGACGACGGATCCGGATTGCGGATCGCGGGACTCGACGGATGGTGGCTTGCGGTGTGACTCGGCCAAGGAGTGTTCGATAGCCTCTCGGTGAGGCAAGGACTGAGCAAGCTCGCAGCGTTACTGTGAGTTCTCGATCGATGGAGAATCAGACAAGGCAACGACCAACGAGATTGGCCAACTCGGCTGTAGGACTCGTTGGACTTGGTAATGACTTTGAACTCACGGAGCTTCACTGCGAGGACACTTGTGAAGTTGCTGGACGTTGGTGGATTTCAAAGGAGGACCTCCGGGAGTCGTCCAAATTGATTGAGACACGCCAGACCTGCTGGAGAATGGCCGAATTACAGGGACTTGCTGGAAAACCTGACTGCAGTGAGCGTCGGGTCAGGGACAGTGGCTCGCCGGGATTGTAACGGCGCTATATATGGTGGCTGGCGATGAGCACTAGTTCCGCTGGGCTGCTGTGCTGAGCGCCGGAGAGGATGGGCTCGCCGAGAATCTGCAGAAAATTGTTTGGAATTACTGGAAACCGCTCGCGCTCACTGGCTGGTATCTCTGGGCGCTCGCTGGCTGTCGGAGCAGCGTCTGAGGCGTGAAGGGCTGAGGCAGGGACAACTCCGGATGTTGGAAGCAGCGTGGTGGTGCAGAGTGGGGCGTGATATCATCCGCAAGAAGTAAAGCAACGGTCGTTCATGAAGAGGAGTCAACACATGGCATGCAGTCAAGGGAGAGCTTCTTTGCATGTATCGTGAATATAGCCGATCTCTCTCTCTCTCTCTCTCTCTCTCTCTCTCTCTCTCTCTCTCTCTCTCTCACAATTGTTGTAGGTGCGATCCGAGAGAGTTGCGCAAATCTCCACTTATGTTGGTCTATCAGGATCTCCTCACCGGTAATAATTAGTTAATTAGACTTGCCACGACTATAGCTCGATGAGTCGCAACTATAGTAAGGTGATACTATTCATGCGACTTAAATTCATCAATCATTGCAAATGCGAGGTTTGATTTACAGAACTTTTTTTTTTTGGTCGGTAAGTTACGGAGCTTGAATCATGCAAACCAAAGGTAAGTCAAACAGTTTAACCAGCCATGCAGTCACGGGCATCGCAAAAACATGAGTCGTAAAAATGGTTTGCCTCACTTGGCCATTCACCACAAAGTTTCAAACCATGCAATTGGTATTGGTCCTCAAAATATATGAGCTCGAGTTTATAAATATTGAGTCATGGCAATCTTGATATGTCTTGCTCGGGAAACAACGCTATTGAATTTGTGTTGCTCCTCACTTATAGCGCTAATGTCACGATCTCTCTCTCTCCGATACAAAAGATGAAAGTTAATTAAAGATATGGGATTCATTAATTCGATGCAAAAAAAAATCGGGTCTTTAAAAATCACTACACAAAATGTAACGCACGATACATTTCAACATAAAAAGCTTATACAAAGGAATCACAATGATAATAATCGAAAACTAGACACAAAGATATGCTTAATACAGTCAAAGTGATCCAATTTATAAGGTACCTGATTTAGTTGAAGTTTCAAATGGCCGCTGCATCAAACACCACTCTAAACCATCATCAATCGTAGGGCTTCCTGATTTTACCTTAACTATGGCATTTCTTAATAAGACAATTCTACACATCCCCATCCATCACCAACGTTGTAGGTCATTATTTAATTGCTACAAATCAAAAATTTATTTTTGAAAAATTAAACTTAAGATTCGATATGTTTTTTTTGTCGAAGATTCGATATGCTTACCGTCAACAAAATCGTGATCGGTTTTAATTTATGATAAAAGCCCAAAATAAAGGAAGTAACAGTAATTCTATTACAAATATATGCACTCTTCATTAAAAATATTTGTCTCTTTTTATTTTGAGCACATTAACACATTTTATTTATTTGGCTGAAATGTAACCTCCTCTATTTTTTTTTCTTTTTGATTTTCTTTTTCAAAAAAGGGAACCCTGAAATATTATGCGTAAGAAAAACAGTGCAAAATTCACAAAAATCAGCAGTTTTTCCTTTTGACAATTTATCTAACAACATGGATTTCTAAAATCAAAGATCTTTGGATTACTGACACACTGGCTTAAGATATACCAGTCTATTGAAGAAGTACACAGCGAAAACACACACACAGAAAAAAGAAGCAAAAAGTAAAAAGTACGTGATGCATATGCGGATTTACGCAAGACAATACACCTATCCAAATAGAAGGTATGGTGGCAATAGAGAATCCCAAGGGTGCACACGGCCAAGCTCTACAAGCAAACGGTGCACTGATTCTGGTGGTTCACAGTGGCGTATGGTGCAGCCGCCATCTTCTTCAGGATCTGCTGCTTCTTCTTCACAAACACAGAAGATCAAAACACACACAGGCTTTACTAGGGTTTTGATTGAGAGCGATGGAGGTGAAAATGGAAGAGGGGTATAATATATATATTGAGGGGAGGTCACAACGATGGTAATGAGAGAATCGGGCAATTTCATACAAGGTATGCATAATCCGGGTTGGCACATGGAAGCCATGGGTGGAAGTGCATTCAATGCAAAGGATGAGACATAACAAATCTGATATGGACCGTGGATTTCTTCACTATTTAGTTGCTGATTTCCGGGGTTGCGCCCACAATTCCGATGATGACACTAGTGAAAAATGACTGAAAAATTACTCATTGAGAAGCTATCGCTTAAATGCTAAATCAAATTTGGACCGTCAAATTAGATAAGACCCATCCATCGCAATGGTTTGAATTCAGTTTGATTCATATACTACACTCATCTAACGATTTCTCAAATTGACTTGAGATTAACGGGGCTCGTTTCTCACGCGATGTGCAATTTTTTTTCTTTTTCTTGGTTTTTGCCAATTACATTGGCGATTGAATGGATAGAATCATAGAGCCAACCACACCGGTAAAATAAACTCGTGTTTCATTGTGGGAGCAATGGTAGTCTTGCATTTTTTTATTTATTAAATGATTGGCTTGATTTAGTAAAATGATTCTAAATGACATTTGGTTATTTTTGGAGACTAAATCTTTTTCCAAACATACCATGGGTTGAATGTGGAGGAACATAGCTGGCTATTTTCCATTATTAGGGTGCATTAATTAAGTTACTCTGGCTTTAGAGAGTGAAACCTGATTTGGAGGTTTTTAGGTACTTTCCACATTATCAGCCATTTATATCAATCATGACAATTCGACCAAAAAAAAAAATCAATCATGAGAGAAAAATTGCCATTATTGGATTCTTTGTACATTGTTGAACGTAATCCCTAACAATTAATGTAAATACTTAATTTGGATGGAAGAAAACATTGCAGTTTAAAAACACCGACAATTTTCCCAATCACACATATGCGCGTAGTTTAGGTGGAACAGAATTTAAGCAAAAAGTCCAATGCACTTCGCAGTTTTGAAAGTAAATATTTCTAAACCGATCGAAACTATTATTTTGATTTTGCGTGCTACCACTTCACTTATTTTTTTCCCTCGGAAAAAAATTTATCGGGTTTAGTTTGCAATTTCTCAAGTCAAGGTTGTAGGCAATGCTTTTCAAATGATTAGTCGAAAAATACTTGGGCTTCTTTCCCGAAAAGGGCATCGCATGGAAAATTTTAAACAAATGAGTAATGGTTTATATTTTGACACTGGTCTACAAAAGTATAGAATGCTTAACTTGACAAATTACAAATGGATCGCATTCAATATGAATATATATATATGGTACATCATTCAACATAGGGTTAATATCAGGAAAAAATCCAAACTGGTACACATATGACATATTTATCTCAAACTAATTTTTGAGTCCCCAAAAACCCCAAACCAGTACACATGCGATAAATTTACTCCAAACTAATATTTGGGTCATCAAAAATCTAAAATTGATACACTCATGACATATTTACCATCTATTAACTTCTGTCAAATTTATCCGTGAAATGGTTGAGCTAGATGACACATGACAATAATTCTACCACACGGGAATTCATGAGTTTCGGATAAATTTGTCACAAGTATACCGATTTGGGGTTTTTTGTGATATTAACCCTTCAATATATTATTTTTGCAAATCGATCTCAATATATAGAAAATTATTGAAGAGAGACCAATGTAATGTTTTTCGTAGTTTGCTCGGTGGCGAATGGGCTATGGCAAAAGTCTTCACCATATGTCATCATTCACACACAATTAATTACAAGACGATAAATGCCGCATATTTTTCAGTATCTACAATTGCAAATAATAAAGGGTTAATACCATGAAAAACCCTAAACTGATACACTTATGACACATTTATCCCAAATTATTTTTTTGACCACAAAAAACCCCAAACTGGTACACCTGTGACAATTTTACCTCGAACTTACACCACAAAAACCCCAAGCGAGTACACACGTGACAATTTTACCCGAACTAATTTTTTAATAATATTTTTTTGAATTTTTGAATTTTTGAATTTTTTTTTTCTTTTTTTTATTCATCTTCAACCTACGGCCGGTCGCAGGACGGTGCTCAGGCGGATGCCGGCAAGGTTGGCCCGCCCGGTGAGGCTCGACCTTGCGGCTTGGGCGAGGCGCCTCGCCGGCGTCGGCGACCTCGCCCAGCGCGGGCGAGGGTTGCCCTCGCCCAGATCCGGCGAGGCGCCTCACCGTGCCGCCAAGGCTCGACCTCGTCGGCCGGCCGGCGAGCTCGACCTTGCCGAGGCGTGGGCGAGGGGCCCCTCGCCCAGGCTCGGGACGAGGTTGCCCTCGCCCACCCGAGCGAGGGCATTCGTCCGAGCCGCGGCGAGGGACCTGCCAGGCATCGGAGCGAGGTGACCCTCACTGCGTCGAGGCAAGGGCGCCCTCGCCGGATCGGCGAGGGCGGCCCTCGCCGGCGTCGAGGCGAGGGCGACCCTCGCTTGACTACGCGAGGTTGCCTGCGCCCGGCAGTGTCTCGCCGACAGCCGCGAGGCGGCCCTCGCCCGGCGGCCAACGAGGCCAACATCGCCGGCTTAGCCTACGGCCGAGGTCGCCGGTCCGGCTCACCGACCCGAGAGGTTGAAGATGAAGAAAAAAAAAAAAAAAGAAAAATTAATAAAAATTCGAAAAAATAAAAAATAATATTAAAAATTTAATTCGGGGTAAAATTGTCATATATCTATTTGGGATTTTCTGTGGTAAGTTCATAGTAAAATTGTCACGAGTGTACCGGTTTGGGTTTTTGTAAGTTCAGTAAAATCGTCACAGTGTCTCGATTTGGAGTTTTGGTGGTCAAAAAATAGTTCGAAGTAAAATTGTCACGGGTGTACCAGTTTGAGGTTTTATGGTCAAAAAAATAGTTTGGGGTAAATGTGTCACAAGTGTACCAGGTTTAGGGTTTTTCATGGTATTAACCCTTTATTATTTGCAATTGTAGATACTGAAAAATATGCGGCATTTATCGTGGTATTAATCCAATAATAAAATGGTACACGACCTGGGCCCTTGGGCCTGGTCCGAATGTGGACTGAACTTTGGACAAGAATTGGGCTTTCTATTACAAGCACCTTCAATGGAATGAAACCCAAACCACCAAGGTCTAATTCTGACCATTTAAACTCCCTAATCAAGTCCAAAATTTCTAAAACCCAAGTCAAACCTATTTTATTGTGTAGCTGCATCAAGCCCATTTTTTCTATAATCGCACTAAGCTCACCTTAATTGCAATACTAAACCCATGACCCATCATTACCACTCTAAATCCATGGTCTTCTTCCTATATTGAGAACTCCATTTTTACTGATTCACCATCAACAAAACCTTGTCAACAATCAACATATCCAAGCCTTAGACTGACATCACCATCATCTACCTCCAGTCGTAGTACTGCCACCGTGGTCCGCTAGCCGGGAACCCACAAAACTAGACCGTCCCCCTCCGGCGACCGATTCCGAACGCCATCATCATTCATGCACAGAATACGATTTCGAAGCAAACGTACACAATTCAGAGAAATTCTTGACAGCATATACAATGAATCTTCAACTACTCATTCACAAAAGAAAGTTGTCCGGTAATCGTTGCACCATAGCACGAACAAGGAGCCAACAGATCTACTCCATCACACAGAGAGCGAAGTAGATCTAGTTGACAAACAAAATGGACACGAGAATCAACATGGCTCTAGTCAAATTTGGCAACTTATTTCATCAATGGTTTCGGTTTCGAACACGGTTCGACCAGATCTGACAATCGACAAAGCTAAACATGCGCATAATAACGAATTAGACGATTCTGGGGTAACTCGAACATTTTGGCAAACAGGAAGTGAGCATATTTATGAATGTGTTCATATAATCGAAGCACATGAAAAACTAACATTCCCGTTAACGCCAAACGTGTTAGTGTTGCAAGAATCACCAAAATATCTTGAAGTCTACTCGGAAATCACGCAAACAGAAACAAGATCTTAAGAGTTTTTGTTCTTACTCATGATAAACTGGGATGGAATATACTGAACTCACCTTGTCGGAGAAGAAATGAGTGGAAGCCACCTTATTTATTTTTTATTGGTTATTCTTTATTGTTTTATTATGTTTTATTACACAAAAAATGCATGTTTGATTTATTGGCCAAAAATCCAGACGTCAACAAGGACTTGATTGCATTTTTTTGCAAGTTTTTGAACTTAATTACATTTCTAGGACCGGAGACCGGACCGGCTAGTCTTGGGACCATCGGTCCAGTCTGGTTCCAATGGGATCAATATTAAATATTATTTGTGAACCGAGAACCGATTAATCCATTCTTTCTTTTGTAGTTCTGATTTGATCCAATAAGGCCATGGAAAAATTTGGAAAAATATATATAATATGTAAAAAAATTGAACAATTGGTTTTAATTGGACCAATATTAAATATTTTTTATATATATTAAATATTATATATATAAAAAAATTAAAAAAATATATATTTATCCATCCGGTCGATCTGGTCCAATCCGGTTCTCACCCTAGAACCGGGAACCGGACCGCCCTAAAACCGGTTTTACTTTTAGAAATCGAGAACCGGACCGATATTCTTAAGAATCAAACTAAATCGATCGATCTGATCCGATCCCAATTTGGGCGGTCCATCTTGCTTACCCCTTACCGACCATCCCCCGGAGCCGTCGTCGGTTGAAAGAACATGCGAATTATTGCGGAGAGAGAGAAGAGAAAGGGACTTTCTCGGAATATTCGCGCTCCTCGGACCCAAAATCGTAATTTCCGGGCGAAGCCGCAGCACGTTCTTCGGTCCGAAACCCTTGCCTATATATGCTCCCTGTCTTCGCCAATCGCAATCCCTCTCTCGCTCTCGCCATCCCCCTCCCCCTCTCCCTCGTGCTCCCGAATTCGCCGTAGGTACGATCCGAGAGAACCGTCGCGAATCTCCAATCATGTTGGTCTACCAGGATCTCCTCACCGGTAAGTTCGCCGGGCTCAATTCGATGGATTCTTGCGCGTAGCTTTGGGATCTTGCGGCGGGGGGGCACCCGTTGGTGGGTGGCGGGGTTTCTTCGATTTCGAGTTGGTGGGTTTTGTTTTGATCATCCGGGTCTAGATCTGCGGCGATGTTTTGGGTGTTGTGTGGGTCGTCGATCGAGTAGCGTGTTGGGATCTGGGGTTCTTGGCTTTGGATGGGGGGATGAGGGGATGATCTGATTGAAATATCTGATATTTCCGTATGTTTTTTTTGGTTCAGCGGTTGATTGATGCTGTTAATTGATTCGGTGAGTCATGGGTTTGTGGATGCGAGCATGAAAGTCGCCGACTTTTCGGTGGAATCGCGTGTTGAGTTTTGTGTCTTTGGAATTGGTGTGATCGATCATCTCATGAGGTTGAAGTTTATGTTTCTTTTTGAGTTCTATGAGGGTTCATGCCTGAGAGACTGTGCCTCTTTAAGTTGCGGTCGCAGCTGACCCGACATGTGTTGCAATTTCACTCCTTTTTCTGGGGTCAGATGGAAAAGTAATTAAGAGAAGAACAGGGAAAAAGGAAGAGGAAGATATTATAGAGGAATATATTGAATAGAGGGATGCAATATGTACATATGTGTGTCCATCTTTGTAGTTTGAGATTGGGAAGGTGGAATAAGACTGTAGAGCGATTGTTTCATTGAATTTCATAGCTGTTACTTGTTATTGATCGAATGTTTGCAATAAATGCTTATTCCAGGTGATGAGCTTCTCTCGGATTCGTTTCCCTACAAGGAAATCCACAATGGAGCACTGTGGGAAGTTGAGGGAAAGGTACTATATCTAAATAGCTCTTATATAATATCTCAACATCCATATCCGACATTGAGAAATTTCACTAAGTTTATTGTGACAAGTTAATTTATTAAACATATCGTATTTACTTGTGGTTATGCTGTGATTTTTTCATGGTTCAGGTTGTAGCTTTTTATTTTAGATTGAGTAGCTAGTAGAAAAAGTAGTGTATGGTCTTCAGGTAGTTTCTGTTCAGTCTCGGTGATTCTTTTGGGTAGTCAGTCGAGATTTGTTCATTTTTAAGATTGGATGAGTTATTTGGGAGGATTGTTTAATCATTTGCTCTCTATGGTTTGAGACTTGTCGTGATATGTGAATTCATAAATTGGTGGATTTTTCTCTGCTCTCACGATGTCACGAACACTTAAATTGACTGTGGTTTGTTTGAACAGTGGGTTGTCAAGGGTGCGGTTGATTTTGACATTGGTGCCAATCCCTCAGCTGAGGGTGGCGAGGATGAAGGTGTTGATGATCAAGTTGTCAAGGTGGTCGACATTGTTGACACATTCAGACTCCAGGTTATGATCACTCTACCACTGCCCGCATACTTGTTTAGCTTTTCCACGAGTATGGTATTTGATAAATTGTTGTTACAACCTTGAGCAGGAGCAACCCCCCTTTGACAAGAAGCAATTCGTCACCTATATGAAGAGGTACATCAAGTTGTTGACAGGCAAGCTGGAGGGTGAGCAACAAGAAGAGTTCAAGAAGAACATTGAGGCAGCAACTAAGTTCCTTCTGTCTATGCTCAAAGACCTTCAATTGTAAGTGGAATGAACAACAAAGTTGTCCTGCAATGTCTCCACTACTGCCGGGTTCTTAATTGTGCGATTGTCATGTTTTCTTCTTGCAGCTTTGTTGGCGAGAGCATGCATGATGATGGCAGTCTGGTATTTGCTTACTACAAGGATGGTGCCACCGACCCGACATTTTTGTACTTTGGTCACGGCCTGAAGGAAATCAAGTGCTAAGAAAGTGGGCGATGCTGCCAAGTCAACCTATGTTATCTGTAGTTTTAGCTATTGATTGAAGGACATTATTTCGGATGTTTTGTATCGGATGACTCACGGCTTCAATAAGCCTGGCGTTTTGATCGAATGTTACTCTCGTGGTTTGCTGTGTCGTTTCTTTGAAAGTTCCTCTTTGATTAACTTTTACATACCACTCGATATTATACTCGTAGATTCTGTACGGTCGTCCCCAATTTGTATCGTGTGGTCTTGCTTTTCTCGTCTTGAACATCTCTTGGCAGCAGAAGAGGTGTGTGTGGTCGGAAGAGAATTGGAATTAGATTCTCTCTGTTTAATTGACTGCAGCATGGATCAGATTCGAACCCACTTCATGGCGATCTGCTTGAGGTCGCCAAGGTGCATTGGTCGATGATTTGATTCCACTGTCCTGCTGTGAGGACGGTATGTTGATACTTAATGGCCTCAGTTCGCAAGCGGAGGTAAAGAAAATACATCATGCTGTGGATGATTTAAGGGATGAGCGATTGTTTATAACAATCATTCCAATCTTTCATGGTCTGCATAGCTCATAAAACAATAGCATGTGTAACGATTCTCGCTACTAGATTCTACATGAAATATGGTAGAGAGCAAAGTGAGCTCCTCAAGATGGTATCAGGGCATTCGAGCACGGAAGATGTACAAAAGATCCGGAAAATGGAGAGCCTCCGTTCTCTTCATACAAATGAAAAACTAGCTCATTCCACAAAACGGATTGGGATAAAATCTGCTAACTCGATCTGCTGTAAGAAGCCCGGAGGTGAGGGCCATCCAGGCGATAATACTATGCTTGGGGAGCATTCCATTTGCTCCTAATGATGCCTGCATAGTCGACCTTAGGATAGGTCTGCCTAATGAGGTTTCGGGCTGTTTCGGAGTTTCAATTTCCATCCAGGCTGAGAGGCCGAACGAGCCTGTCTTCAACTAAGAGTTGCGGGAGTTCTTGCATTAAAAACTGTCCAGCCATTCTGTGGCTAGGAGAAAGGTTCCAATGCCCAAGCTTAGCTTACCTACAGTGAGAAAGAGGGCTCTGCTTTGCTTTAAGACATTCGAGCAAAGTGAGTCCTCTCTATTTCAACAACATCATTATCTTTACCCAATGATGAACTAGCTCAAATATGCAACAACTGCTTCTGTTGTTCCCATCAAGCTAATCATATAATTCGGTGAACACTGAGGAGAGCTTCTATCAAGATGTGTCTTCCATCTAAAATGCAATATAAGTCCTTTTTTGGTACACAGAACCCTACTCTAAAGATCCGAGATATTTACTCATTCATTCATAAGCCTTTCAATTCGATAGTTCTATGATCTGAATTGTGAAGCTCCCTATTGTATGACGAAGCCTTACGGCATGCAAAGTTTCCAACGCAAGCCTCTCTCTCATCTTCCGTTCCCCTCCCTCCCTCTCAAAACAAAACCAATAGCTCGCACATCGCACTGTAGAAATTGAAATCACAGCACACCGAAATCGAAACATTCGACGAAAAAAGAAAAAAAAACCAACATATAGAGTTTTCTTCAGACGTCAACTTCCCATCACCTTCTTCCTTGTGATCACTTTCTGCACGAACTGCCCCGTACTCGATTTTGGCATCTTCGGTTTCGTTTAAACTTTTGAAAACAGCATCTGGGGAGGCCAAAGTTTCTGCAGCAACTGTAGAAATCTCCATGTCAAGTCTTGGTTTTTGCTTTGAAGAGTAGGGAATGTGTTTGAGGTTTTTAAGCTTGCGAAAGAGAGAGAGTTTCGACTTTTGGGCCATGGAAGAAAAAGATTCAAAAAAATTATCTAAAAATTATACGAAAAAAAAATGTCAATATCAGTGTCAGCTGTGCCACGTAGCCATATAGGACGGCTGGCGTCCATATCAGTAATTTCTTGCCCCAATTGGCCGAATAGACTCAATTGGTACCAAGAGAAAAGGTGAACCAATCGAGAAGTTTAGAACTAAATCAGTACCGATGCAATAAGTTTCAGACATTTTCGATGCTTTTTCCGACGAGAATATTGATCCGTTCAATCACTTCCTAAGTAGAATAGGAAGTATAAAGAAAACTCACCATTTAGTCATGGAATGTTAGTAATCACATTGTGTTTACTTGTGTAGCGACTCAAATCCAGAGTTAATCTGAAAATCACCTTGCAAAAGCAATGCGTGAAATTATTTCCTTTTTAGAAAAACGGGCAGATTATCCCCCGGAATTTTATCGATGCGGTAATGCACGCGTGGCGAAACATGGAAGGACGGCGATCGCACCGAGGCCGGAGATCTCAAGGACCGAGGAAGGTGAGGGCCTCGGTGAGGACCATGATGACGCGGTAGGGCTGCCTCGGCTCGCGAGGCGCCGGAGAAGCAATCGAGAGTCCACTCGAGGGCGGCCAAGCGATAGCTGCTCTCGTCCGCTCCCATTTGGGTCCAATTTGGGACCTTGCCCATCCGGGTCCAATCCCAGTCTTTCTCCTCTCTTATTGCAAAGAGACAGATCTTTGAAGATGCACGATGAAAACAAAAGCACAACATTCAGAGTAATCTCTTATATGTTCCATTTTTAGTAAATTGATTCTCGATAAATTATCCATCGAACAAACACGCTAAATCGTCATGAAACGATTCAAGAAGCGAGTTCAATCACGCGCATTTCCAAAGATCTACCCGACCGGAACACCGGATACAACGGGCTCGATCTTGCTCTTCGCCGTGTTCGGGCCAATCGACCATTCTAATCATCAATGTCTCTCCCAAGCCTAGTAATGAAGGAATAACTCGGCCAACCACCCTCCATTCCAACCGCAAATGGAGAGTCATAATCAAATTAATCATATGATGATGCGTGGAACTTTACCAAAACGCCTATTTCGTAGAGCTTCGAAGGTGGTCCAGAAGAGGAGACTCCCCAGTAGTTCCCAAATTGAATAACCTTATAAAGAAGTTGGACCCCATGGAGATTCAGGGCATTAATTGCCCGGCTTTTGCAAGGGTGTCCATGGAGAATCTATGGGCAAAGAAAGGGACATTACTACGGGTTTTTAGGTGATGCGCACACATTTAAGTCGCGTGTGGTCCTGTGATGGTCGGAGTTTTATTCTTGCTCCGAACCGGGGGTAGCGGGTCTGAGTCGGTCCCGATTTAGGGCCTCGTGGCGTGCTAGGATAAGTTCCCGAAACGATGATTGGAACCGGAGATCGTCGTGTAGAATGGTCGGTAGGGATGATGTAAACGTGGGAAGAACGAGTTTCTCTCGAATTTTGGCCTTTTTCCGGATTGATTGTTTTCCCACGGGTGTCTTGTTAACCATCGACATGTCGGCTTCGAGTTATCGGACCGAAGAATTGCTTGCCACCACATAAGTTTGGTCATCAATTGCTAATCAACTATTGGAATTGTAGATAGGAGTTGGGGGCATTGACCGAGCCGAATAAAACGAGAATTTGTTTTTCTTTTCCTTTCCAAATTAGCGATGCAAGATATTTTCCTTAGACGATCAATAATCACACTTTGACTTTATAATAGAAACGTATATTAGCGCCTATACACCAAGCACCAAATGAGCTCGTATTGCATGAGACCGAGAAAAGTGTCAAAAAAGTCCTCAACCTTTTGCATTTATGCCAATTTAGTCCTAAACCTTTTGCATTGGTGCTAATTTAGTCCTGAACCTTTTTTTTGTGCCAATTCAGTCCTCAACCTTTTGCATTTGTGCCAATTTAGTCCTAAACATTTTGCATTAGTGCCAATTCAGTCCTAAACTTTTTGCATTAGTGCCAATTTAGTCATAAACCTTTTTTTTGTGCCAATTCAGTCTTAAACCTTTTACAGTGGTGCCAATTCAGTTTTTCCGGCTAATAGCTATTCATGTGTTCAATGCAAAAGGTTTAGAACTGAATTAGCACCAAAAGGAGGTTTAGAACTGAATTGACACCAATGCAAAAGGTTTAGGACTGAATTGGCACAAAAAAAAGGTTTAAGACTAAATTGACACAAATGCAAAAGGTTTAGGACTTTTTTGACACTTTTCCCGCATGAGACCTAATCATCTTTTCCTGTAGCACTACAGCCATTACAACGAATCGATAATGTCTTTAGTCTGATGAGCAAATGTCGAGTCATCCCAACAGAAACAGAGCAAACAAGCATCTATCGTCACACGACTTTCTTATACTCGGTCGTTCCGACTCCTCCATTCGCAGCCCTAATCGGACGGCCGAGACTAACCGGACGATGCCTCTCGAGGCCGAAAATGCGAAATCTTAAACACTAGGGACCAATGGCCAATTTCAAGTTGGCAATCTCAATTAGTTGGACCTCATTACTCAAAAGACAATCTCTCTACCAGCCTCACATGCTTTGAGTTCAAGCGAGGCTCTATTTCAACAGAAGTGTACCGCAAGGTATGGTTAGGTCAAGGGGAGGCTACGTTTTTTTCATAATAAAAAGACTTTGCCCAACCCGGGCCCCACGCGTGCTGGGACCCACCCTCCCCCCTAACCAATCACCACCACCCATCATCATCATCATCGTCATTCTTATCCTTCCTCCCTATCTCGCGGGCCCCGCGCGGTGGCCGAACACGGCAGATGATGTGTCATCTCTGCTGGCCTTCGCTTTTGCTTTTGTTGAAATGGGGGGCGGTTCATTGAAATTGTTTTTTTTGGGTCATGCGTTCTCTTGAAATTAAGGGAGATCGATTTCGAACCGGGTCGGTTTCCCAATGGAAATCGACTCCGTGACTATCTGTTTCTAAGGAACCGAACCAGTCGGTTCTAGGGCGTTTAGTTCCGGCTCGTTTCTATTTGAAAATTGGTCTATTTTATATCTTAGTTAAAGAACCAAATCCTTATGCCGGGTGCGGACCGCTTCTTGAAGTTGGTTTACGTCACTCACTTGTTATCGAGATTAAACTAATAAACGATTCAAACTGTTAATGAAAAGGCTATTGTAAAAACAACGACGTTGTGTCGAACTTCTTCATTAATTGATGTCAGAGCTAAAATGTTATCTGTTCATCGTTAGAATAGCAGGGTTTTTTTTTTTTTGTTTTAACTATAATACCAATTGATAAAGAAAAGAAATGCACGCCAAGATAGATTTGGAGACTTAAACATGGGGAAATGCAAAACTTGACCAACTCACCAACCAAATCATTTTTTCATCGAAACTCATTGGAAACACGGAACGACATCAATGTCTACGTTGCTTGAATTAAGAATCGTGACGAGGATTCTCATTACCAAGCAGGGTAGTATCCAATTGAATTATTTATGGTATTTTTCTTTCAGTAAGAACGTTAATTCTCGAGTTTCCAAAATAGCCTGATATCGAAGCTCAGATCAGATCAAGGGTTGGAATTCTACGTTATGGGGGATGTCTCCCTCCTCACTTTGGTGCTAGCACATTTAACAATTCAATCACGAGTCGCGTGCAAATACCCATTATTGTGCTATGCACTGACTTTATAGTAAAAATATACATTGTATGAACTATATAATAAAGTATAGCTCTGGATAATTGAACTGCCTTGTTTGGCCCCCGCAAAGCCTACTCGAATCACGTGTTGATGCATGATTAAGGATGTCAGTCGGATTCGGGCCTTTCCACCCTGTAATCTCTTGCATTCAACACCAGGATCCAAAAAAATAATCCAATTTCACGAAAAAAAAAATCATTTATTTATTTATGATTTTTTTTTTATATCACGAGATAGCTAATATAGCCAATTATAATAATTTCCCTTCCAATCTTTTTCGGGATATGCCATCATGGGCATTGGAAATGTGACCCTTGCATTATATTTTAATTTAGCGGTACACGAAATGATTTGACCTTGTTCACCAAAAACTGGCAGCCACAACCACAAATTCACTATTAATTAATGAATTATTAAAAGGTTAATATCACAAAAAATATCGAACTGGCAGATTTATGATAAATTTATCATAAATTAATTTTTTGGCTACCAAAAATTCCAAACTAGTATATTTGTGACAAATTTACGCTCCGTTAGTTTCCGTTAAATTTTACCGTCAAATTTATGAGTTGGATGACATATGACAGTTGACGGATGTACCAGTTTGGGGTTTTACCCTCCATTTATCACATGTGTACCGGTTTGTAATTTTTCGTGATATTAATTCAATTTAACGGAGGGTAATTTTATCGCAAATATACCAGTTTAGGATTTTTAACGGTCAAAAAATTAATTTGGGGTAAATTTATCATAAGTGTATCGGTTTGAGATTTTCATGATCAAAAAATTAGTTCGAGGTAAATTTGTCACGAATATACCAGTTTGAAATTTTTCGTGATATTAATGCTATATTTAATTTAGGGATACACGAAATGATTTGACCTTGTTCACCAAAAACTGGCAGCCACGACCACAAATTCACTATTAATTAATGAATTATTAAATGATTACGATAACCGAAAAAAAAATTATTTTTTCTCGAATGGGCGATGAGGATTTGGATCTCCAAAATCGAAAAATCCACATGGGCTTGTCCTGTTTCGTAATTAGATTACGTTTGACCTTTTGGTGTTGGCACGGAGACACTTGTTCTCGTTGTCAGCCTTTTCGCGAAGTCCTCTATCTTAGGGACGCACATTTATGCAACGGTTCCCAAGATTCGTGCCGTCTTCCCATTCCATGTTGCTCTTTAAATTAAAATTACGGTTGGAATGACCCGACGTGCCTACCCGAAACAAGTTGTGAACATCTCTCTCTCTCTCGACCCTTGTGTTCCTTTTGATCTTTTTTTTGGATTAATACCACGAAAAACTCCAAATTGATATATCTGTGATAAATTTATCCGAAATTAATTTTTTGATCACAAAAAACCCCAAACCGGTACACCTGTGATAAATTTACCATCCGTTAGTTTCTGTTAAATTTTACCGTCAAACTGTTGAGCGGGATGACCCGTGGCAGTTGATGGGTATACCAATTTGGAGTTTTATCATCCGTTTATCATATATGTATCAGTTTGTGATTTTTCGTATTATTAATCTAACTTAACGGAAACTAACGGAGGATAAAATTGTCAAAATGTATCAGTTTTTGGTTTTTTGTGATCAAAAAATTGGTTTGGGGTAAAATTGTCATGGGTAAAATTACTTTCGAGTAAATTTATCATAAATATACCGGTTTTTTGTGGTATTAACCCTCTTTTTTTTTATAGTTTTCCTCAGTAAATCAATTATTTCCCAGCCTTTTGTTACTAATTTTCCTCACTTTTTGTGATCGGGTGATTTTCCTAATTTTGAAATAACATCCATAATTCCGTCGCAAATACCGTACAACCTCGATCGTCTTTAGAGCTGGTGAAGCTTAGGTGGAAAAAAAAGGGCGCGAGCGATGATGCTGGTTAACTTCAAATTCACAAGACGGTGATGTGCCGGAAAAGCAATCGCATCATTTAAAAAAAAATGTATATTTTTAATTTGACTTATTTCCTTTGCTTGGGAGTGAACTATACGAACTTAGCTGTCCTTGAAGCCCCGACTTCACTTTCAAGGAAACTTATTTTTGTTCTTTTTTTTTGTCCTTACGTTTTGAAAATGTGAACGTTTAATTACTTTGTATAATTCGATTCGATTCGGTCATTAGAGTTTGTGGATAAGTAGCCGAATCATAAGGTCCGACTAAAAATGAACTTTTCACGAAGGGATTTTGCGTAGAACTTGATGTTGCGATATGGAAAAATTTTCTTATTTTTTTGGCATTTGTCCTCTAGAAATAAAAGCTCGAAAATTCCTCTTTCGTTTGAATTTTGTACGAGACTCCTTTTTTGTTCTTGTTCTTTTTCCATCTGGTTGTTGTTGTAGAGACAAATCTAACGGAATTCTCAAGGAAGCTATCTGAAAGTAACCAAAAAAAAAGTCAACATCAGGACAGGGTGAAATTACACAAAAATCCTCAACACATCAGAAATAGTACATGATTGCCCATAAACTTTCAATTATTATACGTCGCGTCATGAAAGTTCCATTATATTACGCCCATTAACCTTTCGTTATATTTTTGATTGACACATGCAATAAATATGATTTAAGGGGTGAAAGTATAATTTCATCGTAATTTTTAGGGAAATTTCTCTAAAGTCAATAAGAAGATATTAAAAAAAATGAAATAACGGAGAAAAATAAATTAACTAAAATTTATCGGAGGTCACACAGCATCCTATTTAAGGTTGCAAGACACTACTATAGAGTCGTGACGAGTTAGCTCCAATGGCTACACCCAAGGTGATGTTTACAATCGACGGAGTGGATGGAAGGAGAAGAAAAAGCAAAAGGACGTGCTTTTTGAGATTTGTATTTTGAGAGAATCCCATTTTTTTTATCGAGCCATCAATTTTTGTTACTTAGCGTTTTACCTGTCATTTCTAATATGTCGATCCACGTATAAAAGAATCAATTTTTGTTACTTAGTTTTTTACCTGTCATTTTTTATATGTCGATCCACGTATAAAAGAACGGACGACATGATGCTCCTTCCAAAGAAACAACCTCATTGAGCAGTATTTTAAAAGTTTAGGTACCGCATTAAATAAAACAAAATTTTCGAGGGACAATAATAAAAATTAACCAAAAGGTCAAAGACTTGTGGTATTATTACCCTTTTGCTAAAATTAAATCTTAAATCGGATGAACGTACCCAAATCCTACTAAACTATACAAAACGTTAATGCCCCGTATAATTTTCATATTATCATACTTGGTATATAAGCACCAAAACCATGCAACATTTAATCCCCTTGACATTTTGAAAATCCATTTTCCGTGCAAAACGACATTCATGTGAGCAACATAAGAAAGCTAATGTTTGTGTTCTCGAGATTTGAGAAATCACCGTCCATTGATTCGATCAATCCACAAACAAGCGAAACATTATGATATCGCCGGTAAATATTTTTTTCCAAAATACGGATTAAATAAAAAAAAATTACGCAAAATAATCAAACATCTTGTTTAAACGAATGTGGTAATTGAAAGAAATGAACGCTTGAGCAATTTTGGTGGTCAGCACAGCAGCAGGGGGCAGCGACTTTCTCCAAACGGTGGGGCCCGTTGCGTCCCTGTCTCCCTCCTACGCAGCGCAGCAAGTGGCGCCTGTCCGAAGCGGCTCGTCGTTTTCGTCGGTACGACGATTGGGGAACCGAAAAGCAAAAGATTTTTTGCAAAAATCTGCACTCGGCCGAAAGCCAGAAAAACGAAGGCAAAATTCGCAAAAAAAAAATTAGGTGAATCACAACGTGACATTCACTATCGGTTTTTCAATTAGCCGTTTGATCAGGGTAAATGACGCGAACGATCTTTAAATTCTTCCCGATGTGCAACACGGTTCCTGAACTTTTAATTTATTCGATAGGGTCCCTGAACTTTTGCTCGATATTCGACGTGGTCCTCGGACTTTTAAGCTATTCAATGTAGTCCCTGAACTATATAAAAATGTTCGTTATAGTTCTTGAATTAGAATTATTTAGTTTCTTAACCATGTGCAATATGATCAGTGAACTTTTAATTTGTTCAATGTGGTCCCGAAACTTTAACCCAATATGCAGTGTGATTTCCGAACTATTAACTTGTTCGATGATAGATGTTCAATTTAGCCCATGAGCCATATGAAAATGTTAATTGATGGAAGGACTGCATTCAAGGGCTACATTAAATATTAGGCAATAGTTCAGAGACCGCATTGAATAAATTAAAAATTCATAGATCATATTATACATCAGGTTAAAGTTCGGGACTGTTCGGGTCGTTATCCCGTTTAATTATCATCTTCATTTTTTTTTCGAATTTGGAAAAAGAAAAAAGAAAAAAAACGAAGATCCGCAATTACACTCCAAATAGTTCTCTCCTGTGTCAATTTATCTTCTCTCTCTCTCTCTCTCTCTCTCTCTCCTTCACAAGAAGATACATTTCATCGCAAAAAACCTCCTCCTTTCTCTCTCTCTCTCCGGCGTTCTCGTTCCCGGCGATCACCTGCTGCTGCCGGATAGGCATTGATGTTCGTCTTCGGTGGGGAGGCTCCGATCGAGCGCTAGGGTTTCTGCGGCCGCCGGCCGCCGGTCTCAGATCTGCGGAGCACAGATCTCGAATTTCCCCCCCCCAACTCCCCTCCCCGGGAGCGATTGCTTCGCCCCGACTCATCCCGGTTGGTAACGGTCTCTCTCTCTCTCTCTCGCTCTCGCTCTCGCGGAACACGCATTCGATTCCCGATGAAACGATGCGGTCTCGGATTGCCGGGAGCGGTTTCCGCGGGGTTTAGAGATTGCTCACCCGATCGATTGCGGCTTGAATTTGCAGATTCTCTGGGAATCGGGCCTCGTCCGCCGCCGGTCGCCCGCCTTTCGTGTTTTGCGTCGAGTCTGAATCCTCACCTCATTGTAAGTCGGCGCTGTTGTTGTTTTTGTTCGTCCGTCTTATCGTTCGCTTGACCGATCGCTGGATCGTAGGAAAGGAGTGCGCGTTTGCGATCGCGATTGCGATCGTTGGATGTTTGAAGAATATGTGAGTTGGGTTGATTTGGGAGGATGGATTTTGAATTTTTGTTCGTTGCGTGTTGTTTGTGTGCCAAGAGTTGATAACAGATCTTGAAAATTGGCTCCCCAAAGACGTTCGCAGCGCCCCATGGGTGGCCAGATGCAGCAGAGCAACGCCGCGGCTGCGACTGCGACTGCTCTGTACGACGGGTCCCTGCACAATGCAGGCCTGCCGAGCGACACCGGCGACGCGGTCATGGCTCGATGGCTGCAGTCTGCTGGGTTGCAGCATCTGGCCTCGCCTTCGGCATCCACCGGAGTGGATCACCGCCTCCTGCCCAATCTCCTCATGCAGGTATCTCTCCCCTTATTTCATCTTGTTTTCCTGTTCTCGATGATCATACCAGTGACGCGTCAATTGCTTTCCACTTTTGATTAATCATTACAATGGCAAGTTTGGAGGGGTGATGATTTTTTAATCGTGGGCATCTGTCAAAATTCGAGATTATTAGAAACAAATGTAGAGTAAGTTCAACCGTTTACTCGGCAACCTTGGGGTACACGATATTTTGGGAAGTTTAGCAGTTGGCATGTTTGCTATACTTAAATGCAGCTCAGGGTTGTTGTGGTTTATGGTCATGGTCTTACTATTTTGTTCAGAAAATTCAGCTGATAGGTGCTATGGTGACATGTTATAGGGATATGGAGCACAATCTGCTGAAGAGAAACAGAGGCTATTTAAGCTGATGAGGAACCTCAATTTCAATGGGGAATCTGGATCAGAGACATATGCACCCACAGCTCAGACTTTTGGAGGGGTGGGTGAATCAGATGGCTTCTACTCTCCTGAATTCAGGGGTGATTTTGGGGCTGGGCTTTTGGATCTTCATGCTATGGATGACACAGAGCTTTTGTCTGAGGTATGATTCTCATCACGTGCCGGATAGAAGTGGATATCTAGGAGATATGAAACTATATTAGTGTCATGTACTTTAAGTTGGAGAGTAGTTCTCAGGGTAAATTTCCATCAAAGTTCTTATATTTTCATGAATCACCTATAATAATTACATTTACGGCATAGCCAATATATGAAAGAATAGAACAGCTGTAGAAGCCATTTATAGCAACGGAGTTCAAGCTTTATTAATGTATCTAACCAGAAAGTAGCATTCCACTGTGCCTGACTCCAAAAGTTTGATAATGCATGGTCCACTGATTCTCTAACCTTGTCCGAAACTATACCAATCCATAGTTTGATTATGGTGTTTTAGACAGCGCAATGACTAATGGCACCAGTTTCTTGCATTACCGATAACCCTAATTCTCCATTCTCCTTTCATTTTATAATTTTTATCAATTACCATCTAGCATTTAGTTGCCATCTATATCATCCTTGCTGTTCCAGCAATTCCCAGAAGAAGAAATTTCTTTTAACATTATATGTCTATCTCTTTATTTCTGTGTGTAAATTATTGTTCGGATTACTGGGAAAGAACCATTTTCAATACTCAAGGAAGTAGTTGGGGCGCCCAAAGGAAGAATCATGAATGAAATTTATTGCGAGCTGATTTTATCTCTGCTTTCGTTAAAGGGTTTCATTTGATTTGCTTTCCCTCCATGTGTCCATACTTGAGTTGGGGATAGTTGTCTATAGAGTGATGTTTCAACTATCCGTTTAATCCTTCAAGCATGTGTTAATTCCTGTGGATCTGTGACACCTGTTTCTAGTTTCATGGACAATGGAATTTGCTTTGTTTCCCCTATAAAATAGACGCATCCATAAGCTGCTGGCTTTCTGATAAGGCTCATGATGATTCTGCACTTGCCATTATCTGATTTTGTATCTTATCCAATACTTTTCCTGTTCATTTTACCCAATAAAAGATGTTTATTTTCAGCATGTCATTGATGAACCCTTCGAGCCATCGCCATTCATGACTGGTGGCCCTAGAGCATTCGAGAATGACTTAAATCTGAGAGTTGATACCCAGCAAAGAGGACAAGTGGATGCAGATGCATCAGTTTCCTTTCCCACGAATGAGAAGGAAAACACCACAAAGGAAAATAATGTGGCTAAGATTAAAGTTGTGGTATGCTGGCTTGCTGAACCCACTTTTATTTGAATATGTGTCAGACGTCTGCTGCTCGTTTGTTGTTTATTTTGTTGTCTTTCTGCAGCCGAAGTTTTGACTGTCAAAGAGAATGACAGATTGAGCTAAAGAAATTTTAAGAAAATTCGAAAATATATATATAGGGCATTTTGCATGTGCCTTCAGGTCTCTTCTGAGGAGCTAAAGAATTTTTTTACCTGTTTTTGATTTTTCATGCACTTAATAAATTAATTAATTTTTTGGAAGAGAAATATGCGAATTTAATACATTTTTTCAACCTGTGGAATCTCGTTCCTTTATCAGTATATTTGTGGCAATTATGGATATTTATGTGGCATTGTCATTGCTCTTTGTGGCATTTTGTACAGATGGCCATTCTGTTTCCTTTAATTTAATAGACCTGTAGATTACGCATAGTTTGTTAACAATATTCTTATCTGTGTGATATTATTATTATTTTAGGTCCGTAAAAGACCTTTAAACAAGAAAGAGCTTTCCAGGAAGGAGGATGACATTGTCAATGTGTATGACAACGCTTACTTGACTGTCCACGAGCCTAAGCTAAAGGTTATCTAATCTCTCTCCTTGGAGAAACTATATCTGCAGATTCTATTGTACCTTTTTATACTTTTGAGTCTGCTCAATTGAGTCTCCCGACTTTTCACTTATATTACATTGACAGTGGCTGGAGTAGGAAAACATCAGTAGTATACTGGTTTAATGTAGTTAAGATCGTTCTTGTTGAAGTTCGGGCCCTTGCCTTGAAATTGCAATGCCTCTATGAACATTCCTTTAGAAAAAGTAGAATTAACAAGGGCAGAATTTTTTCTGAGATAATTTTCGGATGTATGCCTGTGATTGTGCTAAATTTGTATGATTCTTGTTGTTTTACACCTTTTGTTTTATTTATTCTGATTATATGGTTTTTAATTCCGATGTTTAAGGTGGACTTGACCGCATATGTTGAGAAGCATGAGTTTTGTTTTGATGCCGTTCTCAATGAGCATGTCACCAATGATGAGGTAACATGCTTACATTCTTACGGAGTTTGAATATGTTATTAACTATTGATAATTCATTGTGTTGAATTTCTATGTGGGAGGCATTTCTGTTTCCTTGTTAACATGTATTAGTAGCATTTGGTAGTTACTGTGTTTTTTCTTACTCTTGATAGAGATATAATTGCTTTTGCAGGTGTATCGGGAAACTGTAGAACCGATAATTCCCATCATATTTCAACGAACCAAGGCTACTTGTTTTGCTTATGGTCAGACAGGTACATGGAAGTGTTTTCCTTACTAAATTTTGCTCTTGATCCACTAACATCTACCAATCTTTAGAAACTGTGTCTCATTCAGTTTTCTTTGTTGGAAAAAGCTCACTGCATGGTATGGGATCATGTCTGACGTCTTTGCACTTCTAGGGTTATGACCAGTGCTCTCTATTTTTAATGTTGGTGTGGGCAGAGTAGGAAATGCAGTAGTTAATATGTACTTTAGCCCCCATTCTTGAATTGTAAAGCCTCCGCATCTTTTTTTTTTCAAGATTGTAGCTACACAAGTTTCTGGATGATCAGCATCAGAATGTTTGACTCCATCTCTCTGTCTGTGTGTGTGTGTGTGTGTGTCTCTCTCTCTCTACATATATATATGTGCATATTTTTTTTGGTGTTGTCGTTCCTTGACTGATGTATGGCCAATAATTTTATTATATCCAGGTAGTGGGAAGACCTACACTATGCAACCATTACCTCTAAGAGCTGTCCAAGACCTTGTCAGATTGTTGCATCAACCTGTTTACCGAAGCCAAAGATTTAAGTTGTGGCTTAGCTATTTTGAAATCTATGGAGGAAAGCTTTTTGATCTTCTCAGTGAGAGAAAGTAAGTATATTTTAGGAATATATGCCGCATGACAATGGATTATTACTTTGTACTCAGTTGACTAAAATCATTTGATGTTACAGATTATTTTTGCTTGACTGTTCTTTTTTTTTTTTTTGTTAGAAGGTAGAAAGAAAGGAGCCCCGCTCTGTTTAAAAGAAGACATTTTTTTTGTAGTGCTGATAGTATACGGCATGTTAATGTAGCATTACACGTTTCCACCCAGTAGAGTGTGTATATATTTTACAGTTGAATATTGTAACGAATGTTCATGCTTGATTGGTTAATGATATCACATTTGTAACTTTCTGACACAAGGTGACCACTTATTGATGCATTTCAGAAGAATGAAACCTTTAGAGCTGTAATGCCATGAATTGAGCAAACGTCCTTATAATTCTTTTGAAGAACTTTCAGTTGTTGATGTTCGTGTACTCTTATCAATCATGAGGCTCTCTCTATCTTGTAGACACAAGCACCCACCCACTTGCATGCTACACACATTCATATTAAGTTTTGATTATTCTGTGTACCTCAGGACCTTCACAATCTGCAAACTGGATGATTTTCGTTCACATGTGGACCTTGGAGCCATCTCCTTGATCTTGTTAATCGCTCAGATTCGGAATGCATGAAAATTGGTGTCACTGTATCAACTAGTTCTTTCCTTTGTCACTGTATCAACTAGTTCTTTCCATTGACAATTATGCTGTTGGCTGGCTTTACTCCTCACAGCATGTTTCGTGCATGCTGTTTAATCCTGGGGACACAGAATTTCAGGATACAGACATTGTCATAGCACTAGGGTTGGGGCTAGATGCATTCTTAAAAACAATCGGAGATACTTGAATAAGTTCATTTTGCATGAATAAGACTGGATTTATGGTAATTTACAAATGATAACATGCATGATAAATATATATGTATGTTTCTGTATAAACATGGTAATGGCTAATGCTTCATATATTATTTAATCTATATGGTGCAATTCCCTTTTGTAGTCTGTTGATTGTTGATGTATAAGTGCACTTTATTCACATGGCATTTTTTATTGTAGGAAACTTTGTATGAGAGAGGATGGACGGCAGCAGGTTTGCATTGTTGGGCTGCAAGAATTTGAAGTTTCAGATGTGCAAATTGTTAAAGAATATATTGAGAGAGGAAATGCAGCAAGAAGTACTGGCTCAACTGGTGCCAATGAAGAGTCCTCCAGATCTCATGCTATTTTACAACTGGTAGTAAAGAAGCACACTGAGGTGAAAGAATCGAGGAGGAACAATGATGGAAATGAGTCTAAAAATGGGAAGGTTGTTGGCAAGATATCTTTTATCGATCTTGCTGGTAGTGAAAGAGGTGCCGATACAACTGACAATGATCGACAAACACGGTATAGTTTTCACATTAGTATATTTACATATAACTTGTTAAAGCTAAGGTGGTTGGGTTTTTAGTTTTTCTGATGGTGTCTCGATGATAATACTAAATTGAAAAGGTTCAGCCTCTGTGTCATGTCTGTCTTATACCTTGAATAGGAGTCCATCTATTACTGGCCTTGCTTCCCTTGATTAGCAGGGGTACTGCATACAGATTAGTATGTTTGCCTATTTCCTAGCAGCAGTAGCCCCTTCCCGTAGGAGGCCAATAGAAATGTTGTTGTTGTTTATCTTCTGGTTCTCTAAAACTGGCCCTTTCCCATGACATATTGTAGGATTGAGGGTGCGGAAATTAATAAGAGTCTTTTGGCTCTCAAGGAGTGCATTCGTGCTCTGGATAATGACCAGATTCACATTCCTTTTCGTGGAAGCAAACTCACTGAGGTGCTCCGGGACTCTTTTGTTGGCAACTCAAGGACTGTTATGATATCTTGCATATCACCAAATGCAGGCTCATGTGAGCACACACTCAATACCTTGCGATATGCTGATCGGTATGCTACTACTCTCTTCTGTGACCTTTGAAAGGAAGCTACTATGGTTTTCCTCGGCTCCCAAGTTTCTTGTGTTTTAACTTGATGTAAATACTTGTGAACAGTGTCAAAAGTCTCTCCAAAAGTGGAAATTCAAGAAAGGATCAAGCTGTA
The DNA here is from genome assembly GCF_021117445.2 of Syzygium oleosum. NCBI lineage: Eukaryota > Viridiplantae > Streptophyta > Magnoliopsida > Myrtales > Myrtaceae > Syzygium > Syzygium oleosum. The sequence continues at coordinate 12,958,669 of NW_026607490.1, forward strand.
ACTTCAGCTCCTGGTAGTAAGGATTCTTCATCGCTGTCACTGTTGCCGAATTCTGCTGACCTGGAGGACCAAGAGGTTAAAGCAGTTGATTTGGGTAGAAGGGTTGTAGAAAAAGAAAATGTTTCTCACAGTTCTGCAACTGATTATGAAAAGCTGCCTTCAACTTTTTCATCAAACTACGCATCCAATGGTAGGGAGGAAACTGGTGGTGTGACCTTTCCGCCAATTGACAGGGACAGAGTCGACATGAAGAACACTTATGGCAGTTCCACAAGTCAGAGAGCAAATTATTACCAAAATTCAGTTGATGCAGAAGAGAAGGTGCAAAAGGTGTCACCTCCACGTAGAAAAGGGCCTAGGGATGAGAAACAAGAGAAGCCTGGGAACTGGATGAAGAAAGAAGTCGTGGGATCGGATCTCCCCACTTCAAGCTTCCCGCAGCAGAATGCAGGCAGCTATAGTCAAAGTAATGCTGGTTCTAAGAGACATGAATCTGAATTGATAGATGGGAATATTAATGCAATCCTTGAGGTTTGTTTCTATCAAGGCACTTTTCTTTAACTTATATATCTTTAGTTGCATGAAAATTTCTCGGATGCCTTTTTATTACTCTCATTTGCTTTTGAACTGTTGTCCAGGAGGAAGAGGCCCTTATTGCAGCTCACAGAAAGGAAATTGAGGATACTATGGAGATTGTTCGCGAAGTAAGCTCATAATTAAGATTTCTCTTCAGTTTTGGTTATTCTCTGCATGATGACTTTGTTTTCTACACTCGAACAGTTCTATTCTTAGCTTTTAGGGTGATAACAAATGGCGCCACTAATGTGAGTCAAGGATGAAATGAGAGTTGGGTGGTGATAGTCGCTTGTGATAGTGCTAGCTGCTTTGGTTCATGTTGCATCTACTATAGGATGGATATCTGTCAAATATCAACCCTAATCTGTTGTGCACTATTTTAGATGGGATCTACTACTTAGTTTGTCCACATTGCCCGTACCATATAATGATACTCTCTGGTGGTCAGGAAATGAAGTTGTTGGCAGAAGTGGACCAACCGGGTAGCCTCATTGACAACTACGTGACGCAGTTGAGCTTTGTGCTTTCACGCAAGGTGGCAAGTCTCGTGAGTCTCCAAGCTCGTCTTGCCAGGTTCCAGCATCGACTGAAAGAGCAAGAGATACTTAGTCGTAAGAGGGTACCTCGTTAAGGGAGGCACGGTTCTGCTCCAGCGATGGCACAGTTTACTGTAATGTAATCTCCGTCGCTAGTTACTTGCTATTACTTATATGATTAACGACTCGTCTTGTATTGAGGAGATTAAAGCTGCATGGTTGAACTTTGCCCTTTCATTTGTATTGACTGATGGGCGCAGGTACAAGTCAGTGGGGTCATGTTTGTACTTAAATTCGTGCTGCGTAGGTGCACAGGGAGGTATTGTGTTGGAGGGCGATTCACGGGGAGGAATTGCAGCAGTTGATTATTGAACAATGCCGTTCGCAACCGGACTTGCTTAAAGTGAAAAGTGGCGACGAGAATTGCTTCTCGGCGACTGCTCGTGGTGGGTAGATCTGTTGGTGTCGATTGTAATCATCGAACAAGTCTGGTGGCTCTCTCTTTGCTGTAAAGGTGAATCATGAGGGCCTTCGGGCTGCTGTTTGTCTGTTGATTGGAAATTTGAAAAACACTTTGCTTGAAAGGAAAAGAGAAAACTCTCAAGATAGAATGTGCTCCTTTTATTCGCTGAATATATGTGGCATTTTGCCAACCCCATTGTATATTTCTCCTTGCTCCCAGAATGTGTTGTGAAGAGAACAAATCAGCCGATGCCAAATGTGTGTTTTCTCTGTCTTGAATAATGAAATACCAACTAATTGTGTGGAGAAGGACAAAAGAGAAAGGAACAGGACAAGAAAATATTTTGTAAACCCTACATACACACACATACATATATACTAAATTCAATCTAGATTGTCAAATTTGATGGGGTTCATTATCTTCAATAGTTCATATTTAATTTAGTTTATGTACTAAACTCGTATTATTGTTTTTCTCATGTAAAAGGGAATTTGACTACGAAAGCTTCGTGTTTTGATTGCCTGATAAGTTTTATGTTTTTTGGACTCTCGTTAATAGAATCTCGCTCAAAAGGCTGTGACGGTGGCACGGTTTTGTCGTATAATTAGTGGCTAAAATATAAAAAATTCTTAGCGCTTTTATTGCAGCAATAACACATGATTTTTTTCTTCGGAGTTTAGTCATTTCTTAATATGTAAATTCAAATGGATAAATCACGTGATATTTCTCCTTCGATTCATAATTACCCTATCATGTCGATGGACGATTATCGTATCCAAAATATCCCGAATGCCCGAGGAATAATAATAATAATAGTAATAATAATAATAATAACTTAAGTAAAAGAGCAGAGCAGGGAAGATTCTCAATAAGTTACAGACAGAAAAGAAAACAAATATCGGCTAAAAAAAGAAAAAAAGAAAGAAAGAAAAAAACAAGGGAGCAGGCCCGGCCCGACCCGTCCCAAAATGTGACCGTTACATATCGCAACGTTCGACCCGATCCCTTTCTATCTTTCCACACGACTCCAAAAAATGAATAAAATGAATTCAAGCATTCTCCCCTGTAAACACAAACCTCCCCATCTCTCTCTCTCTCTTTCTGATTTTCTCTAAGGAAAATGGCGTTGAGATCGCTCGACAATGCTCTCCCGATCACTCCGGAGAGGCCCAAAAAGCAAGCCAAGGTCGCAATCTCTCTCCCGAAACCGCCCTCCGCCGTCAATGACGAGAACAGGGCCCCGCTGCTGCCGCCGCCGCCGCCTCCGTCTGGAGATTCCGCCGTCGACTACGTCTCCTCCGAGAATCTCGCGGCAATTCCCGATCCCGAATCGAAGATCCACGTGAGCTGCCTCACTTTTCCCCTGGCCCTGATTTTAGCGTTCGTCCCTGCATTTTCGAATTGTTAAAGTTTTGAACTTTTCCGGCGACGGTTATTGTGGCGCTGGGAAATGCTCAAATTGGTTCTGGAAATAGGAAAGGGTATGGATTATGATTAGTTCTGTCTTTCGAGTGATTGGGGTTTTCTTCTTTTTGTGAAGTGCTTGATGGAGGGTTTGGAGTCGAAGGATTGGATAAAGGTCTGCGATTCGCTGAACAATGCTCGCCGGTTCGCATTGTACAATTCCGATCTCATGCTTCCTCTGTTGTAAGCTCTCTCTCATCTCATTCTTTGTTCACTAGACATGGAATGCATAATTTGACTGCGATGAGGTTTCGATATCGTGAATTATATGAGCAGGGAAAAGGTGATGCTGGTTCTGGTGAAGGCCATGAAGAACCCCAGAAGTGCTTTGTGTAAGACCTCCATCATGGCGGCATCGGATGTCTTCAAGGCTTACGGCGATAAACTGCTCGATGCAGCTAACTCCAGTGCCCTTGACCAAATGGTATGACTCCAGAAGTATCATATCGTTTCTGTTTATTTTGGTTAATTTTGTTTAATGATTAATTCATTTAATTCTTTTGAGGAACTTGATCGCGATCCTTCTTTTTGTGGCATTTCAGCTGCTGCAGCTGTTACTGAAGGCATCGCAGGACAAGCGGTTCGTGTGTGAAGAAGCGGACCGAGCTCTGAGCGCAATGGTGGGGTCGCTGACTCCTCTGCCTCTTCTCCATAAACTCCGCCCCTATGTCAGCCACTTCAATCTCCGAGTCCGGGCAAAAGCTGCTGTTTCCATCTCCTACTGTGTCTCCAAGATGGTAAATTTATCAGAATTTCCCTTTCTCGTGGTCGTTTCATTGTTTGAGCTTCAAGGGTGCTGATGATGGGTTTGCTCTTTTTAGGGCCTAGAGAAGATGAAAGAATTCGGGTTGGCGTCGCTTCTTCAAATGGCTGTGGAGTTGTTGAATGATAGGCTGCCAGAGGCGAGAGAGGCGGCGAGAAGCATGGTGGTTTCGATGTATGAGCGTGTCACAGAGAACCAAGACCAGAAGCAGGAATCTTGGCAAAGCTTTTGCCAGATCAGTTTACCTCCTGCTCATGTGCAGTCCATGATCAAAATTGTATCCTCTCAGTAGTGTAGGGTCAGGGAGAGAAGCAGTAGCTGCTGATGTAATAGCAGAAGTAGCCGCCTAGTGGTCATATAAGTCCTAATTTAAGGTTCATGTAAATTGGCATTTACATGATTTTCTTCGTCGCTTGTATAATTTAAGATTCTGGAATATAGTAATTTGCCATGGAAATTCTTGCAGTTCACTGAATCCCATTGATGTTTGTGTAAAATAAAATTGATACCAATGAAGACTTATTTATTTAATCCCACAGTCTCTTGATGGGTTGTGGTTATTCTACTGGATACAAACTCAACTTTGTCCTTCAACAAATTTGCTTAATTGTCCACCAGATTTGGTGGCCCTCATGACGGGCTTCATGATAATTCAAGTCCTTTTATCAAATTTCTGAGAGAATGATCAGAAAACCATAAAAGGGTAAATGAGATTAAGAAATTTTCTGAATTTTGGACCAGGAAAGTGAGAAAAAAGCTAACTTATAGAATCTGGGGCAAGTGGTGGTGACATATCATATCAGTAAAAGACATTTGGGCTTAGGAACATAAATCAGGGAGGAGCAACAAACTCGGCTCGATTAGTGCAATCCCAGGGATGTGAAGAAGTCCTCCCTTGCTGGGGGGGGGGGGGGGGGGTGTGTTGAGAGAGACAGAGGGAGTGATATATAGTTGGGATGATGTGGTTCTACTGCATACAAACTCAACTTTGTCCTTCAACTACACTTAGATAGTTAGTCAAGAATCATGCTTGATTGTCCACCAGATCTGGTGGTGCTCATGACCGGCTTCATGATACAATTCAAGTCCTCCTGTCAAATTTCCGAGAGAATGATCAGAAAACCAAAAAAGAGGGTAAATGAGATCGAGAAATTTTCTGAATTTTTGGACCATGGATGGATCTCTTTCACCAGGAAAGTGAGTTATAGGCCAACTTCGTGTCTTAGAAAACCTGTTCCATAATTTCAACAGTGACTGGGGCAAGATTGGGCTTGATAAAAAAGGAACATAAATCCGGAGGAGCAACAACCTCGGCTCGATTCGTGCGATCCCAGGGAGGGATAGCAGCAATCTCCTTGGCAAAATTTCTGTTCTGCTCCGGAACAAGCGTGAAGAAACACCGCCCAAAAACAATCAAAACGCTCAACGAGTCCTCGCTTGCACGTGAGGAAAGGGAAAGGGAGAGAGGAGGGGGAGCGGTGAGGCGGTGATAGAGAGCCTCTGATCAGTCCCACATCGGCTGCAGGAAGAGGATAACAACCAGGACACCAGTATAAGAAGCGACGGACGAGGTGTTTCTAAAGCATACCTTTCTCGGCCTTTTGGCTAAGATCAAGTGTAGTATCTGTTCTTATCAGTTTAATATCTGATACGTGGGTCATCGGTCCACATGATATTAAATTTATTTTTCGAGGGGGAGAGTCCATCACAGTAGCTTGCTGCTGGGGCTCTCGCGCGTCGCCTTGGCGTTACACTGCTGCCTTGGCCCGGCGCACCCCACCAATTCTGAGTCAAAATTTTTTTAATTTGTGGGGTTGGGCCTGGATGTTGGTCCAACGGCCCATTGGACCAAACCAATAGAAGCGAGGCAACTACAAATGGTCGATTGTTCAACTGGCCCATGGGTGCGGGGTGTCTTCAGCCCTTTGTTTCAAGCACTATATGTTTTTGCTAGGAAATTCAAGCACTGGTAGTTGCAATTCGAGTAGGAAAAATCGAGGAGTCTCGAAGGATACCGAACTCGATTGATTCTTGATATCGCAGTAGAGATAAAAGGCGGCACGTGCGGTCGCTTCAGTCCCCGCATTCCTTATGACAAATACCGATCGAATATCTTGTCATTAGCATCAAATATAAAGATGTTACTCAACGCGAACTTCCTCCTAGTCGTGTTGGGCGTGACGAGACGGATAATTTGATTATCGAAACCAGCCGTGCCTCTATCTCTTCGTACACCGCGACTTTTACGCATCTATTAAAGGGTCAATTGTAACGAACTCAAAAAAAAAATTGCCGGTTTAATTCATGTGTATTTTCGTAAGGGAGTTCGAGTAGCTTTTCTGATATTTAAGTACTTGAAAAAAATTATTTGATGAGAAAAAAAGGGAGTGGAGACAAGAATTAAGAGCTTTATCTCGAAAGAGAGCGTTAATAATTTTAATCAAAAACAGTTTTTTTTTCCTTACTTTTTACTCTTCCCCTCGAAATTTTGAAAATCGAAAAGAACTTCCCTTGAAGTTCTAAACAAATTGCTCGTTAATATTCGCAACTTTTTAATGCTTTTAGGCGTCGATTTATATTTTTACAAACGAAATCGAAATCTACAATAAATCTTCACAAAAAAAAGCAAAATACGACAGGACCTTTCTGTAAAAAATCAAAACTTTGGAGGGGTCAAAGTTAGAACTTACAAAAAAGACCTAAAAAGATTTCGTGAGGAGAGGAAGAGAAACCAAGAACACAAAAACCGTAGGCTGTCCCTGTCCTGTGGCGTCTGATTTCTCTGAGGTTTGAGTTCAGTTTCATCTTTGTTATCCACTTCCCCCAACTCAATGGAAGAAACTCAGCCATTGCTGCTTCCATGCTTCTTCAGAAGCACTCCTCCCTCAGCCGTGGAGTGATTCGGTTCAGTTCAAGCGAGAGTCCGGGTTTCCATCCCGAAAGGGTCACACTCTTCTAGTGTGCTTTCGCCTTTCGGAAGTCCCCGCTTTGTCCAATCCGAGAGAAGCCCCAAGATGGTCGTGATTCATGCCTCTCCTTACAAGGTGGGTCAGTTCTTTCTCTGTCGCCCGTGCAAACTGCGTGGCGGGTCTTGAATTTGCGCCGTTTTGCTTTCGTGGGGAGTGGCTGGAGATGCTGAAAAATGATTACTTTAGGTGAAATTGTAGGAGGGGTTGTGTTCTTTCCTGCTCTCTGAGATGGGTTCTATTGGTTTTCATTAAATTTCGAATTCTGCTGATGAATTTCCTCTTTTAATGCTGTTAAGAGTAAAGGCATTTAGCATTTATTGACCTGTCGCGAAAAAGCCAGTCGTATCTGAGTTCCCCCATAGGAAGTCTGCTTGAGCTGTTGAACTTGAGTGATTGGCTCGAATTGAATTGATGGCATTCTTGTTGTTACGACTGACAAAGCTGCTTGTGCACGGTCAGGTTCTCACTCAAAGGACTTGCGGTTGTTTGGGGAAGACGACTTCAGTCAACAACCTATTTTACTCGAGGAGAAGCTCTTTGCTTGAAAATTTTTCGTTGTTGGGCAGGATGAGAATCTGTAGTTTTTCAGGTGCCAATGTGCCTTCATCCAAGCGGAGGTCTCGAGGGCCGGTTATGGCAGCCAAGAAAGCTGCTGAAGGTACTTGGAGCATTTAAATATTGTGGGTTTGATTGTCCCGGAAATCATTTGAATATTTTGGTTTGCAATATGCAGTCTTTGGACGAGTTTCGCATGTTTTTGTTAAGTTGTGCTATGGTTGAGTTTTGAGATGCCACTCCTAGTTATGACTATTCTGCCTCAATCGGGAATTTTTTAGGGGGGAAGCAAGATGAGGGCAAATACAAGCACACAGTTGATCTACCTAAGACAAGTTTTGGGATGAGAGCAAATTCTTCTCTTAGGGAGCCAGAGATACAGAAAATGTGGGACGAAAACCAGGTGTTTGAAAGGATTGTCAACAGAAATAGTGGGGTGGGTTCTGTACTTTCCTTATGATTTTTTCCCCTCCCTTTTCGAATATGTACTTATTAGCTGATGTTACCTTGCTGATTAGGAGAGTTTTGTGCTTCATGATGGTCCCCCCTATGCAAATGGTGACCTGCATATTGGTCATGCCTTAAATAAGATTTTGAAGGACATAATCAACCGATTTAAGGTACGTCCCATGCCTTCGCAAACTTATGTTTCTCATCTTCTAAATTGATCTGTTGTCCTTTTTCTTTTTTCTTTTACATGAGCATGATGCTTAGCTTTAAACAAAAACCAAGCAACGATAGCTCTTGTAGCTGTTAAAATTGCTTGCCTTAGATTCAAAATTCAACTGCCATAGCCTTACTCAATGTCTGGAAAAATTTAAATTTCCAAAGCAATACTGAGTCAGGTTTGGGTTGTATAGAGACCACTCTGTAAGGATATAGATTATAGTGATATTAAATGGGATTCTCCAACAAAACATTTTTTTTTGGCTGGTTAACTAGTCTTATTAAATGGGCAACATGACCACTTCATCGTATAAGGTAGTTCGCTATAATGGATGAGATCAATTTGAGTGGAAGGACAATTTGATGTTTTATCAAGGAAAAAAAAAAAAAAGAACAACCTTCTGCTTCTGTTGCTTTTTAGCTTCCACATAGTGTTCAAAGATCCTGTATTTCTGTTCCAACTGGGCTTGTGATGATTTTACTTTTGTTTGTTTTCTTTGGCAGCTTCTTCAGAATTTTAAAGTATACTATGTTCCTGGTTGGGATTGCCATGGCCTGCCAATTGAACTGAAAGGCATGTACTTGTAATCTTATATCTGTGCAGTAATACGTGGAGCACAACCATGTATTTGTGCATGTGAAATACTTCCGACTAGTGACACGCATTCATTTATACCGTCATCGTAGTTCTACAGTCACTGGACCAGGATGCCAGGAAAGGTCTCACTCCGATGAAGTTGAGAGAAAAGGCAGCGAAATTTGCCAAGTCCACTGTTAAATCTCAGATGGCATCATTCAAGGTCTGAAGCCATAAGCTTAGTTCCTGCCTAATTCTTGCCGTAATTGATTCATCCATTATCTGATGGAGCTAGTTTACTTTTTCATGAAAAGGAGCTAGTTTTACTTAAGGAATTTCATGATGGTGGGAAAAGCTTTTTCACAAAATTCAATTTATGTCATATTTGCAGCGATTTGGGGTGTGGGCTTCGTGGAACAACCCTTACCTAACTCTTGATCCAGAGTATGAAGCTTCTCAGGTAGAAGTTCTGACTGATTCTTTGTCAGTTTCTGTTGCTGAATTTCTTTGATCTTTTTAATCTTCTGTATACTTTTGCTAGGATGGATTCTATATCTTTGCTTAATCTGCATGTCACCTTTGGAGACGGCTTTTGCAAATCCTTGTTTTCCACCAGTTTGTGCCTGTAAAAGAGTAATTGACACTTTCGAAATGCTGATGACAATGTGCCAGTTAGATTCTTTGGGTGGGACAAGTTTTGTGCTTAACACTTAGGTTGAACTTGAAGGATAGGGCCAGATTGAGCTCGATAGAACCTATTTTGGTCCCCAAATCCTAAATAGATTAGTACGATGATAGAGTGATAAGGCTAATAAATAAAGTCTCTGTTTGTTCATGGTAGGTGTAACTAGTGAATGGCGAGTTTGATTGAAAATCTAGATTGGCGTGTACTGCTGACCTGACACACTGCAATTTGACAATATACTATTCACTGAGACAACTGGTGTTTCAGAAGCCCTCTGCTACCAGCTTGATGTGGTTGTAGATATGTGACTAACGCTCTAACTTGCAAAATTTTCCTGGACGATGAAAGGGAAAAATATGTTCATTCCTATAGGGATCTTTTAAAAAATGCACTGGATAACCTAATTAATCTCCTCTATGATTTCGATTCTAAGGAAGGGCTTTTGCATTTCCCTCACTGCTAGATTGAAGTCTTTGGCCAAATGGCCCTTCAAGGTTACATTTATAGAGGCAGGAAACCGGTTCATTGGAGCCCATCTTCGCGTACGGCTCTTGCAGAGGCCGAGTTGGAGGTGAAAACTCTCTCTCTCTCTCTCTCTCTGTATATATCTTTATGTGTTTGCGCGTGAGAGTTGCATGTTGTGCACAGGCACATGCATGGAGTATATATGGTGTATATACATTTTTTTTGAGTCCTCATGTCTATAGTTAGTGATGGTTTAGCATTACTCTTTGGTGTTATCTGTTGAAAATTATACTTTGTTATTAGCGAACGCCTAATCCATTCATTTATTCACAGTAATTGTTCTCAATTCAATGGACTCTACAACCTACTTCTCCATTTAGGATGTTTCTGAGACGGCTTTGTAGCTAAACTGGATAATGTTTGCAGTATCCTGAAGGGCATGTCTCAAGAAGTATATATGCCATTTTCAAGTTAGTTGATGCCTCGCCATCATCCACTAGCTTAATCAGTGAATTCCTTCCTGACCTGGGCTTGGCTATATGGACAACAACTCCATGGACAATTCCAGCCAATGCAGGTATCCTCAATGCATTCTGTAATGAATCTTGACTCGTGAGGTGCAGAAAGGGAGTGATGAGGACTTAATCTTACTCGGGGTTAATTTCAATGTAGTGATGGCTTGAATTTGCCTCATTGATGTCAGGCTTATTTCTAAATTGATTTAGATTTTGCATGGGTGGGAGAGAAAAGCAGGAGGGGCCCCTGCCGCGGAGAGGGGGGAGGGGAAGTGTTTTCTGAACTACATATGGGTCTGAGTAATTTGACCAGTTTGGACAGAACTTAATACGGTGTCAAGGGGGTTTGTCATGACCTTCAACTCTCAGGATCACTTTTATGATTCTTAAGTGAGGGTTTAAAAAAAATTTCCATGTTTTGCTTCACCATTTTGACAGTATGTTCTCAAACTGTTCTGGCTGTCTTATCCTACAAATATCAAATTAAAGTCCACTTTTTCTGCCATCAATAGTTCTCTGGGTTTTATGCCATTTACGCATTGGTTGGTGAACATGCTAATTGCTCCTTTTGTTGATGTTTGCAGCGGTTGCTGTGAACGGTAAACTTCAATATGCTATAGTCGAAGTACATTCCTCTCCAGGGGACACTCCTGTACCTAAGGAAGATAAAAGACGCAAACTTGGACTGGTTTTGAAGGGTGACAAGAGGCCTTTTCTTGTTGTGGCATCGGATCTTGTGCTGGCACTAGAAGTAAAATGGGGTGTGAAGCTTTCCGTGAAGAAAATTCTGTTGGGTTCTGATCTTGAAAACTGCAGGTTGTTCAACGATGACATCTTGAATTGAATAGGATATTGTTCATGTTAGTAATTTAAAGTTGTGATATGATATCCAAGTGAATGCCAATCATTTCAGCTTCACATATAGGTTATAAGTTTTAAAGATTGGTATACATAGATAATGGAACATAATCTATTAAGTGTGGCTAATTCTTTATTTGGTAGATTCATGAATCTGTTGACACAGTTTATCTTAATGTGGAATACAGGTATATCCATCCCATAGATAAGAGGGAGTGCCCAGTTGTCACTGGAGGAGATTATATCACAACAGAATCTGGAACTGGACTGGTCCATACAGCTCCAGGTCACGGTCAAGAAGATTATGTCACTGGCCTGAAATATGGACTTCCTATTCTTTCTCCTGTAGGTGATGATGGGAAGTTCACTGAAGAAGCTGGACAGTTTAGCGGACTTGATGTACTTGGGGATGGTAATACTGCTGTTGTGAACTACTTGGATGGACAGTCATCAATTGTCATGGAAGAATCATATCGTAAGTGATGTTCCTTCTCCCAATATAGTAATTCCTCACTTTAATCTGGAAACTTTCCTATTATAAGTTCGCAAACAACCCTTTTAATTGGCATATTGCTTCTTTCTCGTGCAGAACACAAATATCCGTATGATTGGCGAACAAAAAAACCTACTATATTTAGGGCAACTGAGCAGTGGTTTGCTTCAGTGGAAGGGTTTCGTCAGGCTGCTATGGATGCAATTGGGAATGTCAAATGGATCCCACCTCAGGTAGTGATCCTAGAGTTTTCTTTCTGCATGACTATTCGTATGTCTGAATTGCTTTGAAATAAGATCAACTTGTAGTTATTCTAACTAATTGTCTTTTAACTGGTATTCTGTCAGGCTGAGAACAGAATTTCTGCAATGACTTCTAGCCGGTCCGATTGGTGCATATCTCGGCAAAGAACATGGGGTGTACCCATTCCGGTTTTTTATCATAAACAAACCAAGGAGCCTCTAATGAATGAAGACACTATTAATCATATTAAATGTAAGAATCTATGAAAGTGACAAGATTGGTTTCTCTCTTTCTTTATATGTTTATGCCTTATTTTATTTTGTATGTATAAAGGTACAAATACTGTATTCCCCTGCCACTTGTTATGTCAAGACTGAAGGTTTACATTCCTACTGCCAATGCATTTTGTCTTCCTTAATGTTGGTTGACGAGACAAACTCTTGATTTCAGCCATAATAGCCCAAAGGAGTAGCGACGCATGGTGGTATATGAAAGTAGAGGATCTACTTCCCGAAAGATATCATGATAAAGCATCGGACTATGAAAAGGGCACTGATACAATGGATGTCTGGTTTGACTCAGGTGTTATGCTTGTGATATGATGATCTTGCTTTTTTCTTTGCTCTGTTAATAATCAGAGGGCGTTGAGGTAGAAGTGGGAGGAGTCAAGTTTTGGTTGATTCATTAAGTGATTCTCTACTTCTAATCTTTGTTATTAAAGGATAAATGCATGTCTTTTCCATGGAGGAATTTTCAGCAATTATGATATATCAATATAGTGGTTCTGATGTATTCTGCTAGATGATTATTAGTCAAAACCTTGGGTACATACATGTTAGTGGCAGAATTAGATAAATGAGAGGTTGGTCAAAAAACTCTAGGCTGGACTGCAATTAAAAGCGTAATGGTCACTTTGGTTTTGACTAGAGTTGGTTGTGTACATTAGTGTGTGGTGGTTGAACTGAAATTCTTCTACGGTGCTCTTTTGCTTGCTTTCTTTTTCAGGCTCTTCATGGGCTGCTGTACTGGGGAAAGGAGCTGGCCTTAAATTCCCTGCAGACTTGTACCTCGAAGGTACAGATCAGCATCGTGGCTGGTTTCAGAGTTCCTTACTAACAAGTATTGCTACGAAAGGTAATGAACACTGACTTTGGTTCATGCAATTTTCTTTAATCTTCTTCTATTTTGGCTTCTATATGCATTGCATCAATTACAAAATTTATGCGCTTCCCTTGAGAAGTTAGATGATACAATCATTTTTGTGATACTTGTTCACAGTGATACTCTCTATTGGATTCTCTTGAGGACATTATGCTCATGCGAATTACTTTTCTCTTCATGTACAGGAAGGGCTCCATACAGCGGCGTCATAACTCATGGATTTGTGCTTGATGAGAGAGGTTTGAAGATGAGCAAATCTTTGGGTAATGTTGTAGACCCGTACACTGTGATTGAAGGAGGGAAAAACCAAAAGGTTCGTCTCCAAAGCCTTTTTCTAAATATGCCTGTCATTATCTGTTGGAGCTAAAAGTTGTAATTTCTGTCGGCAGGAAGCACCTGGATATGGAGCAGATGTTCTGCGGTTGTGGGTTTCTAGTGTAGATTACACCGGAGATGTGATGATTGGTCCACAAATTCTCCGTCAAATGTCTGACATTTATAGAAAGCTGCGAGGGACATTGAGATACCTTTTAGGGAATCTGCATGATTGGAATGTATGTCTCAATTCTTGTATGTCATCGAATATATAGTATGTCCTCTGGTCAGGATAGGGAGATCTCTTTTTGCTTATTCAAAGAGCATCCGTCTGAGTTATTCTATTTTCTCAAGCTGAATTGTGGAATTGGCAGGCTGAAGATGCTGTTTCTTACCATGAGCTTCCAATGATTGACCATTATGCTTTATGTCAGCTTGAAAATGTTGTGAAGAACATTAAAGAGAGTTATGAGAATTATCAGTTCTTCAAAATTTTCCAGGTCTGTTTCTTATTGTGCTACTTTAGATTGTTAATCATATTTTCTTTTACTTAAACATCTCAGCGATGCATCTTTTTTATTGGTTTATATGCCTTTGTCATCGAGCAGGCGTAAAGTCTTTACTAGAATGAGTGGTTCATGCGTAATAGATCTCAATGTGTCCTTTGTGCTTTGTTAACATTTCCATCATTGATTTAATTTCCTCGATTTTCCATTTCTCAGATCATCCAGCGGTTTGTAATTGTTGACCTATCAAACTTTTATTTTGATGTTGCCAAGGATCGACTTTATGTTGGGTAACCTCCTCGTCTTTTTCTGTAAGAAAGATTTCAGCGCTTAGCCCACTGTATACCTCCACCTTCCTGTATAATGGTGCTTCTTTTAGCATGATTCATATGCAAGGATGTCATGTTTTTGGCAATGAGAAGTTGCAGTTCATTCATACCATATGTATAGGTTTTGAAGGTTGCATTTTACTTCTGACATGGAACTGTGGAGATCTTTCTTTCTAAGTAGTTAAGTTAACAGGGGCACCGAGAGTTTTACGAGGAGAAGTTGTCAGACAGTTCTTGCAGAGCATCTGCTTTCTCTTGTAAGGGTTATTGCGCCTATAGTGCCTCACTTAGCAGAGGATGCATGGCAGAACCTTCCGTTCCCCTACACCGATGAAGATGGTTCTGTGGCCAGATTTGTATTCGATTCGAGATGGCCTGCCTCAAATGAAAGATGGCTTGCTTTATTGCCGGAAGAAGTTGACAGTTGGGCAGAAATTCTTGAGGTAATTAGAATCTCCATTTTACCCAAATAGGATGTTTCTGTGAAAATTCATGCTTCCTGAAGTGAGAAAAAGGAATATTAGTACTACTCTCCATTTTTCCCGACTATGATATGCTCTAAGGTGTCCATTTAGAGGTTCTTCAGTTCTTCCTCTGATATTATTCTGCATCAAATGTCTCCAGCTAAGGACAGAGGTAAATAAGGTTCTGGAAATCGCTCGGGGCAGAAAATTGATTGGTTCAAGCCTAGAGGCAAAAGTCTTGTTACATACCTCCGATGCAAATCTTGCCTCCCTATTATGCAAAATGAGTGCAGCCACAAACGATGCAGACAACTTGCATCGCATCTTCATAACTTCTCAGGTATTTTTTATTCTGTCATCCTCGGTTCTGATATAGATGATTTGTGGTTCAATTGCCATAATTTCTGTTTTCGGTTCCTACATTATTGGCAAAATGCATGACTCATTATCGATGCAATTAAACAAGTGAGATTATGAGTATCTGTATGTATGGTATAATAATTGGCAAGCTGTGTAATTTGATTTACCTCGTTACAATGGAAACTACCTTCAATGCTTCTGAGCACATCAGGTGGTGAATTATGTGAATTGAATTTTTTGTATACATTTCTTTATACATTTATTTTAAAGGTTCTCTGCATTCATCATGTCGTCAAGGCTTGATCTGCTTTGTTCAGGATAATTTTGCTTGACAAATAGTTTATAAATACACTATCCCTGTGTCGGTGAAACTTGAGCAGTCATCCGCACTCAGATTAACGTACAATTTGCACATGCAGGCGGAGGTAATTCCGTCTCTGGAGGATGAACTGACCGCTGACGTTCCTTACACTGGAGAGTGCGAGATTAACGGCAAGAAAGTCTGGATTGGTGCCTCCAAAGCAGAGGGATCCAAATGCGAGAGATGTTGGAATTACTCGCCCAAAGTCGGTTCTTTTCCAGAGCACCCAACACTCTGCAGCCGATGCTACTCTGTCGTGGTCATTCAATCGCCTCGTGCCGTAGCAGCAGTCAGCTGAGGTATTGTTTCAAAACGAGAGGCTGAAACTGTTGCACAGAACTTCAATTGTTGTTCATCTTTGGTCGCATCTTCGGCTACATTTTAATTGGGTATGATCTCATCTGGCAACTTCTGGGATGATAGGATCGATATCTTACATATTTGTGCAATAAAGCATTAGGTTTGCAGTTTTCTGAGGATGCTCATTGCCTTATGCATGTACCCTAGAAAAAGGAAGGTGGTGATGCCCACACAAAGGTTTGAGATTTATCATTTTTTGCCCCACGAGGCTAATGATGTTAGCTTTTGGAAACACATTTGACATTTTCACAAGATTGTATTTTTAATGACCTTGTCAAATGTATTTATGGAAGAGCTCTATGCAAATTTTGGTGATTGCAATATATTTCTTTGTGGATTTTCGGGGGAAGTAACATGAGAGAGACGGCAATCACATAGCTTGTGTTGTGCATCATTGGGCCTGATGAAATTGGGGCAATTATGGTTCCAATGCAGCCAGTCAACTTTCTATTCGTCCCAGTCCGACACCTTCGGCCCCGAATTGTGGGCTTGGTGGGGTCTGGCTTCTCGTCCTCGCCTTTGTTGACTAAAATCAAACGACTGGGACTGAGTCAACTTGGTCTCGGAGGATACCTCCTTGAGGAGGTGGTGGGGGAAATGGCCGCGGAGGCAGTGGCGGAATTGATGGCGCCAGGATGACGATGAAGATCATGGAGAGGCAGAGGAGGGCGAGGTTTCTGTGCCGGAGAGACGGTGGGACTGGGTGATAACTGGGGAAAAATGAGTCAATTTGAGTCAAACCCATTTTTATCTCATCTAAAACCAATTTGACCCATTTCTCTGACATGTTCATTAGCTAGTACATTTGTACATGCCAGAGTTGACAAAATGGGCTCAGGGCCCAATTTTTCGGTTCAAATTCAATGGGCTGCATCAGATATGGGTTGTTTGCAAATTTCAAAACAAGTTAAATTGGGTTCACAATATCGAAGCCTAACTAGATGTGGGCCTTAGTGGGTATAAAGACAAATCCTGTAAGCTTAAAAAGGGTATTAATTGATGATATATAAAAATAAATAAATAAGCGCCCGCGCTGTTTCCATCCTCTTATTGGCTCATAATACCTCCTATCATATTGATTTGACTACATTATTTCTTGCGGGTCTCACTTTTAATTTAAGATTATTTCTTTCAATTTTTCTTCTTTTTCTTTTGTTTGAATTTTACTAGAGATGAGAATACACATATTCCTCTCAAACAACATTTGTTAAGGTTAAATGTGGGGCCACCCTTGATTTAAGATTATTTCTTGCCTTTTTTTTCTCCTTTTTTCCTTTTCTTACTCAATTTGGAACAAAATTGGTGCTCCTCTTTTCTAAAAAATAGTTTATTTGGTAGATAATTTAGGAATTATTGTGTTAATGATTGGACATTTCTCTTTTTTTTTTGTACTAGGCAACTATATTAGAAAAAATAACCTAAGCATAAGTAAAAATGCAAAGAACCATCTACCAATTTTTGTACGCTTTTCATTTAATTATAACTTTAATATTTGTCCTTACGTTGTAGTTTGTGTATTTTAACTACTTAACTTTCATTTTATTAGTAGTCTCATTTCCATGCATTTTTCATGCCATCTTTACACGACTTTTAGAAAAACTAAAAATATGATGAAGTTAAGCACATAAAAAATTCTAAACATCCATTATTGTCTTGCAAATGCAAAGGAAAATGCTCCCTAAACATTATTAAATAGAATACTATCTTTATCCGTTGACAAGAAATTATGGCAATTGTAATTGCATTATAAGACAACCCATTCAAACCATTTCAAACATACAATTTTTGTCAATTCTAAATACATCAAAATTCTCATAGAACCATCAATGAAAAGAAAATTATCCTCAAAGTACAAATGTTCTGCAATAATGACAAGTTGCATATGAAAATTAATAAAAGAAATTGTTTGTTTAGCTGCTTCGCTCTTCTCGAAAAGGCTACTCTCTTGAAAAATCTTCTACTTGAATCAAACAATAAAAGTTTTCGATTACATTAATAAGAGAGTCATTATTTACTTAAAACAAATATATATATATATATATATATATATATATATATATATATATATATAGGAATAAATGTCAATGTCATTGTGTGAGACGCTCCAACCTTAGAAGTATGTCAAGTTGAATTGTTGCTTGCTTGAGTCCTTTGTGTCTACTATGTTTCACCACCATGAATTCCAATGGTCTTTGAATGTGAGTTTGATCTGAGATCTTTGCCTTTCGATTTACATGTCCGACTTACAAGTACCACATCTCTTCCCCTTTTTAACAATCTCAAGTGTAGAAGGATCACATTGTGTAGAAGTTGCTTCCACTTTAGTTTTCGAAATTGAAGGATGACCTCTATGAGATGTAGCTAGGGGCTCATATAAGAAAGGATCACTTGCTCGTACAAATTGCTCAATATGCTTTCAAACAATTTCCTTTTTAAAAAGTAGGCATGCTTGATACACCCTTTCCATCTCATGAAGTAGTTGCGGAAATGAATCTTCTTCATTAATTTGCCTAATATCGTGATCCAGGAAGGACTTTACATCAAGCCTCCATTGTTGATTAATTATATCTAAAGGTAATCCATCGAAAAACCTAAATCTTATTTCATGCGCACATGAAAGGCCCATGCATTGCATTTCCATTTTATTCGCATTTCCATTCTAAAGGTAATGAAGTTCATGAAAAGAGAAATATGAAGACCATGAGGAAATTAGTCACATTTCCATTTTATTCGGAAAATCTAGTAGTCTCATTTCCGTTTATATTCCATTAGCAGTAGTATCATCAACAAATATATTTAAGCAATTTGGATCCTCGCCAATATTGTCTTCCATAGCTACTGCACTACAAAACAATAATACAATGAAAATGAGTAAGTATTGTATAATGCATACATCAACCACAATATTCAATCTTTGAGTAAATTCTCATAAATTTGTATTGAAAATCGAAGTAAAAAAAGATTCACGATCATGAGGATAATCTATAGAAATAAAGTGAACAATCTACGGATAAAACTAACTTTTCTTTACTCGATATATGATTGGTGCTTGCTCATATTACAAGAATGGAGAATAAGTATAGAAGAAAACAAATATGAAGAAAATGTTCAAAGGTAATGGGTGTGGAAGAAGCGGCTAGGGTGAAAAAAATGTGGTTTGAAAGGGATGTGGGTAGTTTAAATGAAGAAAGAAAAAGTAAGAAATAATCTTAAATTAAGGGTGGGACCCACAAGAGATAGTGTAGTCAAATTAATGTGATAAAATCGTGTGACAAGCTAATAAGGGAGTGAAAATAGCATAAGTAAGAAAAGAAATAGAGAACTTTTATGTCGAACAAGAGAGGGAACCCCGCTGACGGTGCCCCTCTGCCGTCGGTGACATGATCACACCTCTACCGCCTGCCGTTGCCGTCGCCGATGGGCAGCCACCTTTGTCCTCCTCCTAGCTACTTGCAGAACCGAATGCAGTAACAAAACCACAAGAAATCAGTAGAACAACAGCTTGACTCAAGTGTCCTAACTCAACATCCTCGAGTGAAATCCAGCGCTCAAACTCCTGAAAAAACTCGTATTCAAACATGAAGCACACATCCACTTTCCTAGCGCAAAACACTAGAAACACCTATAACCGCACCGAGCCCGCAAACCCTAGAAGCAAACAAAGAGATCCGGCACCAAAATTCCAACTATTCCAGTAAAAAAGAGGCAGGCAAACATTGAACCTCATTGTCCTCCTTGGTTGCCATTCTCATCGGCGGGGGTGGCGTTCTCATCGGAGGAGCTAGCGACGGCCTCGAGCTCCTCCTCATTTTTCTCGTGGCTCGGCTCATTTAGCTACTGTTGCTCTTTGTCAAAGCCGTTAGACTGGGTCTTGCGGACGACACATGCTACTTCAAGGGTTTTGCCATGGCGGTGCTAAAACCCCGTTATGGCGGATCGAAGAAACAAACAATTAATTTTGTAGATTTGTTTTTTCATTTATTTATTTTTAAAAATGTTTTTCTTTTTTTTTGTTTTTTGAGACCGGGCCTTGCGGAAAAACCTGTTTAGCCCGTTGATGTGTACTTAAAAAAAAAAAATTAAATTATATTTATTATTTAAAAAAAAGGTTAAGCAGCGGCGAGGAGCCCGCCGCTGCTGCAACTTTTTATTATTATATTATTATTATTATTATTATTATTATTATTATTATTATTTTCTAAAAATTAAAAATTCGAAAAAGTCACATAATTTCCAGTGTACAAGTCGACCATTTTTTTTAATATAAATGCAAGGTTAGCTTTTTGGCGAATTTTGGCGAGTCACTTAAGTAATCTATTTTCCTCCGAATTGGCACAAAGTGATCCGAAAAGTTATGAACCAAAGTGATCTTCGTACAGTTGTGACACTCGGTGTCCTTTTGCCCTTTTTTGGTGGGCTATGTGGGTGGATTTGAGTTGGATCTAGATTGGGTTAGATATGGACCATCTAAATCGTTTATAAAAAAATGTGAGTCAATACTAGTTAAATGGATGGAACCCATTTAAGAGGCACCCAAACTCAATCAAACCCACCCATTTGTCACTTATAGTACATACCAAGATGCTTGACTTTCACTCATCCATTATCAATAATCCATATATTTCCAAAGCTCCTATAAGTCATATATACATGATAAGTCCACGGGTTTCATTCATGTCTTGATTCTCACAAAAAACGACTCGATTCATTTCATTATTTTTTATGGAAAAAAAGATTTTTCTACTTCAACACGAGGCAACAATGGTATTACAAGTTTCTTTTATGGAATAAAAAGTATAGCCTTCTGTCCACATTTTCCAGGTCTAACAACTCTTAAGCAAAGAATTATAACAACACCGAGTAAACTTCTGTATGCTTGTATGGAAACAAATCATGCAGTTAAGTAGTTTCCACTGACAATTCTTTCCGCTTGAGAAAATGCAATAGAAACAAATGCCAAAGATTGCCTTATGATTGCGGCGTTTTGATAGCAGGGTTCGCTCCTCCTTCTCCACATCTTGTCTCTCTCTCTCTCTCCGACTTCAAACGACGTCCCTAACTCCTCGATTGATTGATCCGCCAGCGACATGAACAGCACCTCCGATTACCTGAACCCTGAGCAGAACAGGGGTGAATTCACGAAGGGAATCCGGTTCATGCTCATCGTCCTCGCCCTTCTCATCCTTATCAAGCTCGCCTGCTACATCTGCACCCACGTCCGTGTCTGTGTCTGCGTCCCGCGGTCCCCCCGGTCCTCCTTGGCATTGGCGGAGAACAGTGACTACTCGGTCGTGATCGCGCTTGGCCTTGATGACACCAACCTGGAGAGCTTCCCGAAGCTCCTCTACTCGCAGGCGAAGGCCGCTGGAGGCATCGGTGGCTCATCCGTGAGCTTCAGCTGCTGCTCGATTTGCTTGTCGGACTACAAGGAGACCGACGTGCTGAGGATGTTGCCGGGTTGTGGCCATTACTTCCACTTGAAGTGCGTTGATGAGTGGTTGAGGTTGAACCCGTCATGTCCGTGTTGCAGGAACTTGCCTGTTCCGACTCCGATCGGGAAGCTTCTCGCTGAGGTCGAACCTTTGGCAGCGTCGCGGCTGTGATTCAGACCGATTGGAAGGTGGTGGAATTGCAGCGGAGCTTCTAGAGTCGAGCAATACTGTAAACAAATTGATATTTCTTGCGTAGAGGTTCAAGGTATTGTCTGATCGATTTCGCACCTTTGTTGATGTTTCCTTAATATAATTTTTGCTGTTTGGAAATTGCCTTTAATTTGGCCATTTTCTCAATTTGGGTCAAGTGCTTAGTCAAATTGAGGTCGAACGATCCGCGTTTCTGACGAAACTTATTTATTTTTTTGGCGAGCCGTCGCGGCTGTGATCCGGCCGATTGGAAGGTGGTGGGATCGGCGAGGGGCGCTCGCGCGAGGCGGAGGTCGCTTCTAGAGCCGAGCAATACTCCAAACAAATTGATATTTCTTGCGTATAGGTTCAAGGTATTGTCTGATCGATTTTGCACCTTTGTTGATGTTTCCTTAATGTAATTTTTGCCCTAGGTTTTAAATGCAGTAATTTTTTTTTAATGTTACCTAGTCATTCTATAATGAAGATATATATAACATATAACATATTTAGTTGGTTTATTGGAAGAGGGATTTTCTGTTTCTGATTCCGAAGAAGTTTCAATTCAAATCATTGAAGGCCTTATTCTTCAAGAAAGTCTTCTAAAGAAGTGTCATCATCGGATGCGGCCATATTTTCATTGAGTTGATGAATGATTTCATCATCTACGGATAACTCATTGAGACTTTTATTAATTTTATAATATTTGGAAATATGTCCTTTTGTAACATTTAATATCTTTGAAACTTTTGTTGAGGTTTTTCTTGTTGAGGTTAATTTATAAGGTTTTGGTTTTCCTTTTCCTAGTCATGGAGGACAGTCTCTTTGCATTTTTTGTTGGTTGGCTCAGTGTACGAAGGGTCATATTGGGCACAGAAGTCAACTAATTCTTTGTGTGTAATTGATTCTTCGTTCTTAAGTTGTCTCTATTATTTGATCGTGTTACACATTTGCATACCTTGCTATTGGACTTATGATATTAATTCTCCATAAGATAGTAGATGATACGGGATGTGACCATCATATTCTTTTCTTATTTTATTACCAACTTGTTCTTCTATTAGGTAAGGTAATACTGCTAAGAATTTTTCTTTCTAAAAAGGTTGATCACAGCCTCCCTAACAAGGATCTTGTTAGACAGAGATTTCTTCAAATCTTCCTAAGGATTTGCATGTCATATTTAATAAGAGGTCATGATGTCTATCTTTTATGTGTGAAGAATCTCCTATGAAATGTTGTGATATAGAGAAGATAAACCTATTGACAGCATCTTGGATGATTTGACCATTTTCTTCGGTATGCACTTAAAATTTGATTTTTTTGTTCTTTGCTAATATAATTATCCCACCATCCTTTTAATTGCCCAATTAAACCAGCAACTAAAAGATGAGCTACAACGTGATCAGAAACATTTTGTTGAGTTTTATAAGCATTGGCAACTATGACCATTCGATTTAATATGTTAATAATATTATTTTCAGCAACTCCGTCTATGTTCCATTCTTAGATTGCCTAAGGAGAATATTTATTTTGAACTAGGAGGATTCCTCAAGGGTTACACCAGGGGGAGTGGCCCTAGAATAATAAAGTTTTTGTGGATTTTTCCATGTGAGTTATTCACTTCAGGAGTAGGTTCATTATCTGATTTAGCAGTGGATTTGTCAAAAGTATTTATTTGATCCGGAGTATCAATTATGACTAGACCTTTTAATTTGGAGGTGTCAATTATGGGTGATTTTTCTAAAAATTCTTTTTTCTTTTCTATGACTTTGGAAAATTCCAAATTATATTTTTCAAGGGATTCAAATGTTTTGAATATTGGTGATTTAAAGGTTTTTGGTTTTGATAAAATTTGGGGAGAGGAATGTTGGATAGATAATTCTATCCTGTCTACTTGTTTTCCAATGGTATGAAGATGTTGATTCTTAGATGTTAGCATTTTATTTTACCGTGAGGAGGATGATTAGATTCGATAGTTTGATCATTATCTAACTTCCATTTGTAAACATGATTAAGACTTGGATTTCTCGTGATTCAAGAATATGTTCTTCAAGCCAATCAAAGAAAAATATTTGGATTTCTAGTTCCTACCTGTAATCATAGTAGTACATAGTAACTAGATAGTGAATAGTGATTGGTCTGCCATGACATTGAGAGAACACTAATTTGTTTGCCATGATTGGTAATTGAGTGAACAGTATAAATATATATCATAATCTAATAAAAAAATAAATAGGAAATGTATAACCTAATCAGATAACTACTATCTTATTCAAATAAAATTAAAATCTTGACAACTGTAATCTTATTTAAGTAAGAAAATCACCAAAGATTCAAAGACGATTCCTTAAATCAAACAAATAAAGGCTAAAATGATAATAATCAAATTACAATCTTTTAGCTCCCGCATCATCAATGGAAACATTTAATGATTCAAGATTTTGGATTGAAGATTTCTACATACATCGTAAGAACCTGTTTGCACATTCTTTAAATGCCAATTGATCATTCATTTTTTCTAGCAAAAATTGATCATTCATTTTGCGCACGACATCCTTTCTTCCCATTGCACTCGCAAGAATATTGTCCTCATCGTCTTTACAATATTTTGTGACTTGGCACTTAATTAAGCTTTTGGGTTGGAAATCGTAACGTGTTAAAAAGCTTGAAAGCCAGTCGTGAGCAACAAATAACGAAAAGACGTGGAAGTTCTCAAAGCTTAATCACACTTTTCCTTAAAAGATACATTTCCTTTATTCCATTTTCTAAAATTTATTTCGCCTTTTTTTTTGCTTCTTGTTTAAGTGAATGCATGTTTGATTGGATATGTTGATGGAAATCAGATTTGAGCTCTTCCTTAATAATCTTCCTAAGAGAGGTATTGAGTTTCCGTCATGTCATCCCAATGACAACAAAATAGATGGATATTATCAAATGTTGGTAGAGCTTAATTGACTGCACCAAAGCATAGCATTAGTGGATTTTCTCAATGCATCGTGCATGATTAGTAGTATGATCATTCTCTAGAAACATCTAGTCAATTCATTGACTATAAGATATCCGTGGCCCATAACTAGCCGTCGCGCAACAATTAAGGTCAATTGTATATCTCCCTATCTTAACATTATTCGCTCCAGTTGAATTTGACTAATTGGCACCGTAAAAAATAATACACAAGCTAAAATGTCCTTACATGTTCAATGAACTAGCTACTACCGACCGTCAAATAAATGAATATTTAAATGTATCTTATTGTCTTTAGCTACGTTGGGAAGAGTAAACTTAGAATACTTCGATTTCTATATGATTTGAGGAGATCAATGCAAGCGATGACATGTCGGAATATGACCACAATTCAAACTTTGCTTCCCATTTCCCTCTTATTATATGTCTGAGACGCGTGCTTTTGAAAAAGAACGGTGTGGAGGGCACACGCCTTTCATTCTTTAAATCTAATTTATTTGCATGTTGACGTACTTTTTTTTATTGAAATTCTTAAAGACAGCTCAATGACACGAAGCTTCAATAGACTTTGCCTCTTTAACCATCATTCTTGGTTTCCCACACTCAAATTATCTGCAACTAAGTCCCTATAAAAGGGGCCATTGTAGCCATGGCTTGTGTCATCCACACTTCTCTTCTCCTCTCTTTCATCAAGAACCCTAGTCATTGAAGTTCTAAAGATTCTGAGGGAAGTGCTCATATTGGCTCATCTGTATCAATGGCAAGCTTGAGCACTTACTCGAGCTTTGTTTTCGTCATCTGTCTAATTTCATCGGCAATTTCAGGTCCTCTTTCGTTTTCCCTTACGCTAGCGGTTTCAACACTTGTGCTTGAGTTGATGTATTGTTCATTTTCTCGTCTTGGTCATAACTTCTTTTTTATGTTTGGTGGGTCCAATTTCAGGTCCATTGAAGGTTGGGTTTTATCAAAAGAAATGCCCATCAGCTGAGGCCATAGTGAGAGAGTCAGTACAAAAGGCTCTCGCTGCTGATCCCGGAGTTTCTGCTGCCCTCATTAGACTCCATTTCCATGACTGTTTTGTCAGGGTAATTATCTAACTCGTTTTGTATTTTATATGCAACATCATTGAGTAATCTCTTGTGATGTCAATCGTATTTGCAAATTGGCCCATTCTTTCGCAAAATCCATAGATGGCCAGCTTTCATTTGACGGTTGAGTAATTAATCCAAGGGGCAGTAACGACTTGTATAATTGATTGATGTAACAAACTCTAAATGGATATCTAAATAAAGCTGTCATATGTGGTGTGACGTATGTTCTTCTGGCACTCAGGGTTGTGATGGGTCCATTCTTCTCGACTCCACCATAGGGAACACCGCGGAGAAAGATAGCATGGGAAACCTCGGCATCGGAGGCTTTGAGGCGATCGATGATGCCAAGACCAAGATTGAAGCCCGCTGCCCTAACCCTGTCTCATGTGCCGACGTCGTGGCCTTCGCCGCTCGCATTGGGGTTCGAGCTGCCGGGCGCTTACACTATGCTGTCCCAAGCGGGAGGCGGGATGGGAGAGTCTCCCTTGCGGCGAAGGTGATCGAAAACCTCCCTGGCGCATTTTTTAGCGCTGTGCAACTCAAAGAGAACTTTGCGAAGAAAGGGTTTTCGCTCCAAGATATGGTGACTCTCTCCGGAGCTCACTCCATCGGGGACTCTCATTGCTCCGAATTCACAAAGCGACTCTACTCCATCAACTCGACATATTCCCAAGATCCTTCCCTTAATCCAAGTTATGCCCATATTTTGAAGATCGGCCGGGGAGAAAAGAAAAGAAAAGGAAAGAAAAAAATGAAAAATATTTAAAATAAAATGTATGAAGAAAAAAATATTTAAAAAAAAGAGCTCCAGACGCAAAAAAAATCCACGTCGAAATACTAGATCTTTCTCGACTGCCAAGGATCTTGGCACAAATCGCCGACAAAATGCACGCCGAAACGAAGAGGGTTTGCCCCGCCGACCCGGTTGTGCCATTTGATCCTTTCCCCAATTATGCATCTTTGATAACCCGCGCCCCCGACCCGGTTGTCCGTGACGCTGAATGTACTCGATAATGCTTACTATAACAATTTAAAGAGCGACAAGGGATTGTTGTATTCGGACCAAGTGCTGTGGGACGCGCAATTGACGAGGGGGTTAGTGAAGGACAACGCGAACCACCCTAGCGCTTGGGCTCGGAGGTTCATGGCTGTGATGGTGCGCATGGGTTCAATCGAGGTCCTCACCGGCGTGGAAGGCGAAATTAGGAAGAATTGCAGGGTGATAAATTAAACGTTTCCTGGAATTGTTCGATACTGAATTTGTATATACATGGGGTCTTCGTAAATGAATAACAGATGTAATTGCTTTCGACGGTGTTTATTTTAGTGTTGTGTTATTATATTGAAGTTTGATCATTGATTGGTTTGGTCTATCCTTTGGGCAAATATATGAACAAAGCCATGAAAATGACTCGAGCTTGGCGGCTGAGAGAAGCAAGAAACATTCGTTTTCTACTCATTTTCCACTTTACACATGGTATTTAGCTACCTATCAATCTGTGGGCATGCATTGTCTAGAAGGGGCAATGACTAAAATGGAGTGCTTTCGTTAGTCCCATCTTTACCTCTTCTAGTCCATAGATCGGATACAATCACCTATAAGATTCATGTGAAAAATATATTGCTTTCGTTGCCATCAGCTACAGTTTCTCGAAGGTAGTGTTGGGTTTCGTGAGGTCAAAATTAAGTTTGACCCAGAAGAGCTTTATGCACCGTGTTTACTTTCACTAGAAGAGCTTTTTGCTGGTAGAGCTGTCATGACAAATTAGAAGACGCACATAATACCCACAGCAGAAAAAGATCGTTTCCAGTGGCTGAGGGAACTGCACAGCTCTTGTATATGCTCCCCGAATCCAAGCGTGGGTGTCCGTCACGCCTATCCACGCGGAACCAACATTAGCTGTGGCGATGGTCGCTCCTTTCCTCACGCAAATCAGCTTCTTGTTACCCAACAAAAAAGGTTGTTTCTAGTAGCTAGCGCATCTGTACATACTTCCACTGACAAATGCTTTCGCTTGTCAATTATCAACCGTTCATATTGTTCTAAACCCCCCTATCCATGGTATGCACGTGAGAAGCTGAAGTATTCCATAACTTTACTTTGATTCTCTCACTCAAAACATGTCAATCTATGATATTTTGATAAAAATAATAGTTCTTTGCGCTTCCACATGACAACACAATGTTATTACGAGATTTGTTTATTGAATCCATTAGAGATATAATTATCTTGTTTGATTGATTTTAATTGATTGTATTTGCTATTGTGATATTTTGTTGCTTTAGATATTCATTAAAAAGAGCTTATAAATAGACTCATGTACTCTTCAGTATTACACATCAAAATGTATAGAAAATCCTTCAATTCACTTTTCCGCATTATTCTTAACTTGGAATCAGAGCCTTCTTGTCTATGGCAACCCTAGTGCACTAGGTGCTCTTCGCACCCGGTGCACCCTGTAGCAAAATAAATTCATCCCACAACTCGACATTGTTTGCCCGAGTGCCTCGTTCAAGTTTGACCAAGCGCCACGGTGGTTGTGTTATGATGTCGGCGACGCGTCACCAAGTCGAGGTTTTCTTTTTCATGGAGGTAATTTTCGACGTTATTCGACTAGCAAAGCTTGGCTTATACCGCTTGCTGTAGACATGCTAGCCATATCGGTCCCATTTGTTCAATTACTGTTGTGACAGCAAAGTTGACCGACCTCTGATTCTCGACTTTTCATTTCTCGTTTTGAGAAGTTGACAGCACCACGAAACTTGCCGCCATCAGATAAGCAATATATTGAATTGTTGTCGTCAACGAAAGCTTGGAGCCATCACACGCGAGGTGGTGATGATAAATATGTTGAACGTTTGGAGGAGTGGGATAGCAAAAATCATCATATACTCACGTGGTTTCGAAACACTTCGACTCCATCCATGGGACTTGAGTTTAATCGCCTAAACAAAGCAAAGGAAGCCTAGGATCTTCTTGCTAGTCATTATTCCACATCAGATATTTCTCATCAATATCAATTGTTAGGGAATTTACATCCCATGCATCAGGAGACAGGTCAGTCTATTAACGACTTTTTTATCTTCCATGCATGCTATATGCGATTAACTAGCTTTATCTGAGCCTAAATGGGAGTCAACTTCTAATGCTTGTAAGTCTATTGAATATCGCAATCGCATGTGTGTTATGCAATTTCTAATGGCACTTAATGATGAGTTTGAACCTCTGCGAGCTTCACTTATGCATTGGGATCCTTTACCACATCTTGAGGCAGTTGTCTTGGAATTGTTGACTGAGCAGACTCAACTTGTTACACTAAAGGGGCAATTCGTTGCTCTATCAGTCTCAACTCCTACAAATGCAATATTTGCCACTTTTGCTTCCTTCTCATGGTGCAAGCCTTACTGTATGCACTATCACTGCCTTGGTCACCGTGCATCCAATTGTTATCAGCTACAACCTAAGCAACCTATGGGAATGAACAACCGATCTTGGTTTAGAAGTCCGCATGCATGCCAATCCATATTTGCTGCTACCAGTGAGGATTCCTCCAACAATTCATCCGTTTCTCTATCATTAGATGATCTTTGGTCCAAAGTTCGTTTCAGTAGTCAAGAATCTGGTACTTCTAGCTCCTCTGTACCTAGCCCTTCTACTCTATCAGTCACCTTAGGTACTCCTGATTTGTGGTTCTTTGATTTTTGCCTGCTATAATTATATGACTTCCAATTCCAATTTATTTAAGTCAAAAGCATACACTTCACAAGCACCGATTATTCATACAACTGATAATCCTTAGATGATAGTTATTCATACATGGAACATTTTGATGTCCAAATTGTCCGTGCCTAATACGTTTACGGTTCCCAAACTCCCATTAGACTTGATATTTGTGGGACAACTATGTGAACTTGGTTTTGACATTCATTTCTCTTCAAATAGTTGCCGTGTGTAGGACCTAAAGTGGGACACTTGTTTAAGCTTGTTTCCTTAAAGCTTCATAACTCTTTCGCTAGTTGTGCTGCCACAGTATCATCTAAAACTTTGCATTCTTGAATAGGTCATCATTCTTTAGGTCCTTTAACTTTAAGTGGTCATTTAGGTTCCACTGACAATAAAACTTTTGATTGTTTGCCTTGTAAGTTGGGAAAACATCATGCTTTATCATTCAATATTAGTGAATTTGTCTCTAATGCTCCCTTTAATCGAATTTATTCTGATATTTGGGGACCATCTTCAACTCCCACTGTGGGAGTATTTCGTTATTTTGTGATTTTTATGGATGATTATTCTCGTTATATATGGCTTTATCTTATGAAGAATCAATCTGTATTTACTCATATCTATCATAATTTTGTTATCATGATCAAAGCACAATTTTCTCAAAATATCAAGGTTTTCCATACCGATAATGCCACGGAATATGAGACATAGAGTTCCTTATTTGGCTAAGTATATTGTTGTGGTTGACTGGAATTCTTCTTTGGGTCCCTTAGCATTGATGGATGTCTCTTACTTTTCCAGAGAAGCACTAAGCCAGTAGTTTTTTGTGTGCTCTATCTTCAACTTAAAAGACTACATACATTGTAGTACGCTTGTCCATATGGACCAATGATGGTGTGTTTTTCCTTGTTTTCTTTTTCAGGCTCTTCATGGGCTGCTGTATTGGGGAAAAGAGGGGGCCTTATCTTCCCTGTGGACTTGTACCTTGAAGGTACGGATCAACATCTTGGTTGGTTTCAGAGTTCCTTACTAACAAGTATTGCTACGAAAGGTAATGGATATGCACTTTTGTCAATGCAATGTTCTTTAATTTTCTTTATCTTGGCTTCCATTTGCGTTGCATATTTCCCTTGAGAAATTAAACGATAGATACTAGTTCACAGTGATACCCACTATGATTTCGCTCAAGAACATTACGCCCTAAGAATTACTTTTTTCTGCATGTATAGGAAGGGCTCCATACAAAGGTGTCATAACCCATGGATTTGTGCGCGGTGAGAGAGGTTTAAAGATGAGTAAATCTTTGGGTAACGTCGTAGACCCGTACACTGTGATTGAAGGAGGGAAAAATCAAAAGGTTCGTCTCTGAAGTCTTTTCCCGGATATGCCTGTCATTATCTGTTGAGCTAAAAGTCTGATTTTCTGTTGGCAGGAAGCACCTGGTTATGGAGAAAATGTTCTGCGGTTGTGGGTTTCTAGTGTAGATTACACAGGAGATGTGATGATTGGTCCTCAAATTCTCCGCCAAATGTCTGACATTTATAGAAAGCTGCGAGGGACATCGAGATACTTCTGTTAGGGAATCTGCATGATTGGAAGGTATGTCTCCATGCTGGTATGTCATCGGACATATAGTATATCGGCAGGTCAGGATAGGAAGATCTCTTTTGCTTATTCAAAGGGCATCCATCTCCTTCTTTGAGTAGTTTCTATTTTCTCAAGCCAAATCGTGTCATTGGCAGGCTGAAGATGCTGTTTCTTACCAGGAACTTTCGGATGATTAACCAGCATGCATTATATCAGCTTGAAGATGTTGGGAAGAACATCAAAGAGAGTTATGAGAATCATCATTTCTTAAAAAATTTCCAGGTTTGTTTCTTATTGAGCTACACTTATATTGGAATTATCTGATAGGGGGTCTGCCTCAGATTCTTAATCATATTTTCTTTTGCTTAAACTTCTCAGTGATGCATCTTTTTTAGTGGTTTGATATCCCTTTGACATGGAGCCAGCGTAAAATGTTAACTAGAATGAGTGGTTCATGCCTAATGGATGTAAATGGGTCCTTTGTACTATGCTAACATTTTCGATCATTGATTTAATGTCTTTGTTTTACTATTTCGCGGATCATCCAGCGGTTTGTCATTGTTGACCTATCAAACTTTTATTTTGATGTTGCCAAGGATCGACACACCTCGATTATAAAAAAAAACGACTTTATGTTGGGTAACCTCCTCTTCTTTTTCTGCAAGAAAGATACCAGCGGTTAGCTCAATGTATTCCCTTTTCTTTCCACCTTCCTGTATAATGGTGCTTATTTTAGTTTGATTTATATGCAACATGCTTTTGGCAATGTGAAGTTTCGCAGTTTCATATACCATATGTATACGTTTTGGACGTTGCATATTACGTTTGACATTGGACTGTGGAGATCTTTCTTTCTAAGTAGTTAAGTTTACAGTGGCACAGAGTTTTACGAGGAGAAGTTGTCAAGATAGTTCTTGCAGAGCATCTGCTTTCACTTGTGAGGGTCATTGCGCCTATATTGCCTCACTTAGCGGAGGATGCATGGCACAACTTTCGGTCCCGTACACCAATGAAGACGGTTCCGTCGCCAGATTTGTTTTCGATTCGAGATGGCCCACCTCAAATGAAAGACGGCTTGGTTTATCGCCTTAAGAAGTTTAACTTTTGGGCAGAAATTCTTGAGGTAATCAGCATATCGGTTTTACCCAAATAGGACGTGTTTCCGTGAGTATTCATACTTCTTGAAGTGAGAGTAAGGAATATTAGCACTACGGAGCTCTGTTTTAAGATGTCCATCTAGAGGTTCTTCAGTTCTTGCTCTGATATTGTTCTGCATCCAATGTCTTCAGCTAAGGACAATAAGTTTCCGGAAATTGCTCGGGGCGGGAAATTGCTCGGTTCGAGCTTAGAGGCAAAAGTAATTTTACATACCTCCGATGCAAATCTTGCCTCCCTATTATGCAAAATGAGTGCAGCCACGAACGATGCGGACAACTTGCATCGCATAAATTCATTTGCGCAAGTTTTTGTTGGTTATGTCTTAAGGACCATTTTCGGTCATTTTTGTTCTGGTCTGTTAGCTGGTTGTTTTTTGGTTTTACTTAGTCAACAAGATAGTAGGAGTTTGTTGTTTTCAGTTCCTATTTTGTTGCTAGTTAGTGGTGTAGTGGTTTTTGTCAGTTACTAAGTTAGTGCAATTCAGTTTTCGTTGTTTTAAAAGAGCTATGTACTCTTCTCGTTTTTTGAGAATGTAAAAAGTGCATTTCCAGATCAATCTAGAGAGTGCTAAATTCGAAGTAGAGCAAGAAAGATGGAACAAACTGGTGTACCTGCTGCCTCATTCTCAACCATCACAGCTCCAATCTTCGATGGAGACAACTACCAGGCATGGGCAGTGAAGATGCAAGCTTTCATGGAGGGTGCAGACCTATGGGAAGCTGTGGAAGAGGACTACGAGGTTGCTGATCTACCCAACAACTCAATTATCAATCAAATCAGGTACCATAAAGAGAGGGTAACCCGAAAAGCAAAGGCAAAATCTTGCTTGTTTTCTGCTGTCTCCTCGACCATATTTACTAGAATCATGAAAAAAGATTTAGCACATGATATATGGAATTATTTAAAGGAAGAATATGAAGGGGATGAGCGAGTGAAAGGAATGAAGGTGCTGAACTTGTTAAGGGAGTTTGAAAGGCAGCAGATGAAGGAGAATGAGTCTGTGAAAGAGTTTGTTGATAGGCTAGTTGATATAGCCAATAAGATAAGGGTGCTAAGGACGGATGTAGATGATAAAAGGCTGGTTCAGAAGGTTTTGGTTGCAGTGGCTGAAAGGTTTGAAGCAACCATTGCTTCCCTTGAGAACACTAAGGACATTTCAGACATCAAACTTGCTGAAAGGGAAGAGGATGGAACCAAAATAGAAGACATGTTGAGGCCAATCATAGTCATAGTCAGGGAGGTTCAAGCAGTGGTGGATATGACAGGAAGTGGAATGCAGTTCCATGCAAGCATTGCGGAAAGAAAAATCATCCTCATTTCAAGTGTTGGAAGAGACCAGATGTGAAGTGCAGGAGGTGTCACAAGATGGGCCATGTTGAGGCCATTTGCAGGGAGAAGCATCAGCAATAGCAAGCTGAAGGTCAAACTGCAGTAGCCAGTGAAGTGGAGCACCTGTTTGTTGCCTCCTGCTTAAGGTGGCAAGGCTGAAGAGGAGGTAGTGCCATTGCAGGTTGAACCAAATGAAGTGGAAGTCGAGGATCTAATTGATCATGTTCATGCGAGAGGCACTGGATCTCTTGCTGAAATCTATGAGAGATGCAATACAGCTATGCTTGAACCAGCTAGCTATAAGGAAGCAAGTGAATGCAAATCTTGCCTCCCTATTATGCAAAATGAGTGCAGCCACGAACGATGCGGACAACTTGCATCGCATAAATTCATTTGCGCAAGTTTTGAATGGTTCTCTGCACTCGTCATTTATTCAAGGCTTGATCTGCTTTATACGGGATACAAATTGCTCGAGAAACGTTGCGTAAGTACACTATCCCTGTATCGATGAAAACTTGAGCCTGTCATCCACGCTCAGTGTAACCATAGCGTACATTTTGCACAACCAAGCGCACTAGCTATACCAAAACCCCGTCTTCAGTGAGAACCAAGCATTTCAAGATCGTTTTACTATCTCGCAACAAGAAGGTGAAGTGAAGTACCATTGCAAGATGTAAGATGTGGTCGATGTGTTTACTAAGCCACCGCAAAGCAGTGACTTGAGTTGCGAAGAAGAAGGCTGGAATGTGTTCTACTCCTTAAGCCAAAGAGGAGTATGTTGGTTATGTCTTAAGGACCATTTTCGTTCATTTTTGTCTGTCTTAGTTGGTTGTTTTTTGGTTTTACTTAGTCAACAAGATAGTAGGAGTTTGTTGTTTCAGCTCCTATTTTGTTGCTAGTTAGTGGTGTAGTGGTTTTTGTCGCTTATAGTTAGTGCAATTCGTTTTCGTTGTTTTAAAAGAGCTATGTACTCTTCTCGTTTTTTGAGAATGCAAAAAGTGCATTTCGCATCAATCTTCTCTTGTTCTTCCACATTTGAGAGCACATTCTACTCAACAATGTAGAGCACATTCTGTGCAAATGCTTTGAATGGTTCTCGCACTCGCATTTCTCCAAGGCTTGATCCGCTTTAACGGGATACAAATTGCTCGAGAAACGCTGCGTAAGTACACTATCCCCGTATCGATGAAAACTTGAGCTGTCATCCACGCTCGTGTAACCATAGCGTACATTTTGCACATACGGGCAAGGTAATTTCCCTGAGGATGAACCGACCTGACATTTCTCACTCAAACCCGGTTCAAACAGGAGAAGTACACCATGCTAATATGCCTTGGGTGATCCACATCTCAAGGTCAGGACGCTGATGAGCACATTAAGCTATCCATACGGCCGAGAGCCCTAGCAGCCCAACGCAATTATCGGGGTGCGCTCTACCAAAGGTCTTGAGTGATCGATCCAGCGGAACAACTCAAAAGATAAAGAAGCACGGTTAATTTCTTCATGCTCGTTCCAAGTTTGAAGTACCATTTGTACATATAAGAATCCCCTTACATTACAATGATTTCTTCTTCGTACAGATAGATATAGGATCTAAATGCGAGAGATGTTGGAACTACTCGCCGATAGTCGGTTCTTTTCCACAGCACCCGACGCTCTGCACCCGATGCTGCACTGTCGTGGCCATTCAATCGCCTCGTGCCATAGCAGCAGTCGGTGTTTGTAATCATTAATTCATCATTCATTGTTCCTCGTCTGTGCGACTAGAACTTTAATTATGCTTTTGGGCGGGAAAGTTGTCGTGTTAAAAAGCTTGAAAGCAAGTCGTGAGCAACAAAGAACGAAAAGACGTGGAAAGTTCTCAAAGCTTAATAACGCTTTTCCTTCAAAGATACATTTCCTTGTGCCATTGCAGCCGAAAAGTTTGACGCTGAATTCAATTTATTTTTCTGTGGGCTAGGGTTGTAATCTTGTGTTGTCGCAATGAGAAGTTACTCCTATTTAGTGACCCCCGATTAACTAATCTATTTTCTGAAATTTTTTGCATAAATCTTAAGTGCGAAAAATCTCGTAACGATGACCCCGCAAAAAAAGAGTGCCTGGCCAACCTGTCGATCATATAATTTAAGATGTCCTACATCAAGGATGTGGTGTAAGATGGAACAGTTAATATATCTTGATTTGCCTAAAACTTATCAATTTAACCTTCTGAGTGAATGCGCGTCCAATTGGAAAAGTTGATGGGATCGAACTTGAAATCCCCCTCGGTTATTTTCCTAGACAAGGTATCAACTGTCCGTTGTGTCGTCCCCACAATAACAAATAGATGGATATTATCAAACGTTGGCAGAGCTTAATTGACGATATCAAAGCATACGATTAGTGGATTTCCTCAGTGCATCATGCATGAGTCGTAGTATCATCGTTCTCTAGAAACATTTAGTTAATCGATTGAACATATGATACCGTGGTCCATCACGAGCTGTCACCCATTAATTAAGGTCAATTATACGTCTCCCTATCTTAACATTCCTCGCTCCAGTTGAATATGACTAATTGGGACAGTAAACCATGATGCACAAGCTGAAATGTTCCTTACATGTACGATGAACTAGCTAAATAAATGAATAAATAAACGTGCCCTTGTCGTCTTTAGGTACGTTGGGAAGAGTAAACATAGAATACATCGATTTCCATGAGATTTGAGGAGAAAAATCCAAGGGATGACATTTCAGATTATTCCCACAATTCAAACTTTGCGTCCCATTTCCCTCTTATTATATAAATGAGACGTGTGCTTTTGCAA
This sequence comes from Syzygium oleosum, assembly GCF_021117445.2. Classification (NCBI taxonomy): domain Eukaryota; kingdom Viridiplantae; phylum Streptophyta; class Magnoliopsida; order Myrtales; family Myrtaceae; genus Syzygium; species Syzygium oleosum. Next base: position 12,994,633 of record NW_026607490.1, read on the forward strand.
AGGGAGTCGTGTGGAGGCCACACGCCTTTCATTTTTTAAATCTAATCTATTTGCATGTTGACGTACTTTTTGTATTGAAATTCTTAAAGACAGCTCATGACACGAAGCTTCAATAATCTTTGCCTCTTCAAGCATCTTTCTTGGTTTCCCACACTCAAATTTACTGCAACTAAGTCTCTATAAAAGGGGCCATTATAGCCAAGGCTTGTGCATCCACACTTCTCTTCTCCTCTCCATCTTAAAAAACCCTAGTCATTGAAGTTCTAAAGATTCTGAGTGAAGTGCTCATTTTGGCTGATCTGTATCAATGGCGAGCCTGGGCACTTACTTGAGCTTTGTTTTGGTCATCTGTCTAATTTCACCGGCAATTTCAGGTGCTATTTCATTTTCCCTAATGCTAGCAGTTTCGACACTTGTGCTTGAGTTGGTGCATTGTTCATTTTCTCGTCTTGGTCATAACTTCTTCTTTTTTATGTTTGGTCGGTCCAATTTCAGGTCCATTGAAGGTTGGGTTTTATCAAAAGAAATGCCCATCAGCTGAGGCCATAGTGAGAGAGTCAGTACAAAAGGCTCTCGCTGCTGATCCTGGAGTTTCTGCTGCCCTCATTAGACTCCATTTCCATGACTGTTTTGTCAGGGTAATTATATGTTTTTTATGCAACATCATTGAGTAATCTCTTGTGATGTCAATCATATTTGCAAATTGGCCCACTTTTTGGCAAAATCCATAGATGGCCAGCTTTCATTTAACGGTTGAGTAACTAATCCAAGGGGCAGAAAAGATGGGTTTGTATACTTGATTGATGTAAACAAACTCTAAATGGATATCTAAATAAAGCTGTCATAGATGTTCCTATATCTAATTCCAAATAATCATGTAAAATAATGGATATTTCTATGGTGTGATGTTTGTTCTTCTGGTACTCAGGGTTGTGATGGGTCCATTCTTCTCGACTCCACCAAAGGGAACACAGCGGAGAAAGATAGCATGGGAAACCTCGGCATCGGGGGCTTCGAGGTGATCGACGATGCCAAGGCCAAGATCGAAGCCCAATGCCCTTACACTGTCTCTTGTGCCGACATTGTGGCCTTCGCCGCTCGCGATTGTGTTCGAGCTGCCGGGGGCTCACACTATGCCGTCTTTAGCGGGAGGCGGGATGGGAGAGTCTCCCTCGCATCGGAGGTGATCGAAAACCTCCCTGGCGCATTTTTTAACGCTGTGCAACTCAAAGAGAACTTTGCGAAGAAAGGGCTTTCGCTCCAAGACATGGTGACTCTCTCCGGAGCTCACTCCATCGGGGACTCTCATTGCTCTGCATTCACGAAGCGACTCTACTCCTTCAACTCGACGTACTCGCAAGATCCTTCCCTTAATCCTAGTTATGCCCATCTTTTGAAGACCAAGTGCCCGCGAAACGGCCCCGCCGACCCGGTTGTGCCATTTGACCCCGTGACGCCGAATGTACTCGATAATGCTTACTATAACAATTTAAAGAGCGACAAGGGATTGTTGTATTCGGACCAAGTGCTGTGGGACACGCCATTGACGAGGGGGTTAGTGAAGGACAACGCGAACCACCCTAGCGCTTGGGCTCGGAGGTTCATGGCCACGATGGTGCGCATGGGTTCAATCGAGGTCCTCACCGGTGCCGAAGGCGAAATCAGGAAGAATTGCAGGGTGATAAATTAAACGTGTTGAACTGCCTCGTCAATTAGTTTGTTTTGATTTTGTTCTTCAAAGGGTGTCATTTTGGTGGTGCGACAATACCGGTCTCCTCTGAATTTGTGTACTACATGCGGTATTAATATATGAATAACAGATATAATTGCTTTCAACTGTTTTTATTTCAGTGTTGTGTTCATTATATCGACGTTTTATCATGGAATGTTTTGGTCTATCCTTCGGGCATATATACGAAAACGAAGCCATGAAGATTGACAGAAAATTAAGAGATTGGACGAACTTTCTATTGTATTATATTGTGTACATCTACATTCACCAATTTATAGTACAATGATGAAAGATACTTTTAGGAAAGAAAATACACAAGATTGCAATTGCCTATTCTACAAATCAATCAAGGATTGAATCAATTAGTTTATAATCTAATCGCAATCAATATCCTCAATATCCTCCAAATCTTCAATCATATTTTCAACACTCCCCCTCAAGCTAGTGGTCTTTATAAGTCAAAAATGCCTAGCTTGCTTAGTAGATATGAATGTTGTCTTTGACACAGTGGTTTGGTGAAAATGTCCGTAGGTTGCTCCACAGTTCCAAACCCTCTTGTGACTAGTATCCCTTCTTGGATTTTATCTTGAGTGGAGTGACAATCAACCTTTATATGCTTTGTTCTTTCATGAAAGGCGGGATTTACGGCTAGTTTGAGTGCATCATCATTATCACAAAATAATTCACTTGGTCCATTAACTTGTACTCCAAGGTCCGGGAGTAGACCATGTATCCAAGCTATTTTGCAAATAGTTTTTGTCATCGCTCGATACTCTGATTCAGCGGAAGATAAAGAGATGGTTGATTGTTTTTTTTGTCTTCCATGAAATTAATGAACTTACTATATTGATGCAAAAACCAGTGATAAATCTTCTTGTCATTGGACAAGTGGCATAATTCGTATTGCAATAGGCTGTCATCTTCATATCACAATCTCAAGATAAAAGTATACCGAGTCCTAGAAATCCCTTCAAATATTTCACGACCTTTAGTGCAACATTCATATGGGACTGTTTTGGGTAATGCATGAATTGGTTGAGTATCCGCATTGCATAACATATATCAGGTCTTGTCATGGTAAGATATTAGTTTTCCAATGAGCCACCGATATGTTGATGGATCTTTAAGTAATGTATCTTCTTTTGGTGATGAATCCCCCGTATCATATTCATATGTCGTCAACTTGATATTCTGCTCGATTAATATAACAGCTGGTTTACATCCTGACAATCTTACTTGTGAGATAATCTCCAAGAAAAATTTCCATTGGCTGAGACAGATTCCCTTGTCGGATCAAGCTATCTCGTTCCAAAGAAAATATTTGGAAGGTCCCAAATCTTTGATGTGAAAGGTAGAATGCAAATATTTTTTGAATTTCTCAACAGTAGATTTATCATTTCTCATGATAAGTATATCATCAACATATATCAATAAATAAATCAATGATGTACCTCTAGTCCAGGTAAATAGAGCATAGTCATATTTGGAGTGCTGCAAGCCCGCGTCTGTGAGCGCATTAGTAAATTTGACATACTATTGCCGAGAAGCCTATTTAAGCCCATACAGGGATTTACGGAGATGACATACCTGAGACTCCCCCTATCTTTGTAAGCCATGTGGAAGCTTCGTATATATTTCTTCATTCAAATCCCCATGTAGAAATGCATTATGGACATCCATTTAATGCAATTGCCAATTGCGAAAACAGCAATGGATATAAAAGAACGAACAGTTACCTCTTTGGCCACTGGAGGAAATGTCTCGTGATAATCAAAACCTTCTCGTTGTATGAATCTCTGAGCAACTAAGCGAGCCTTGTATTGTTCAGCAGACCCATCCGATTTGTATTTGATTTTGTATACACATTTACACCTAATGGGTTTACGATGTGGGGGTGATGGAACAATGTCCCAAGTATGATTCTTCATAAGTGCATGTAATTCGGTCTCCATAGCATGTTGCCAATGAGCATTGCGTGCTGCTTCTATGTAAGAGGATGATTCTTGTTCCTCGGAAATACGACTAATACAACATGTGTGTTCTTTGGATAATCGGCTAAATGAAACATATGAGGATACTAGATAGTGTGTACCTAGAGAATCCAATGTTAGACAAATATAGTCCTTGGTCCATGTGGGAGGGCGAACAATACGCCTATAACTTGGCGACCCTCTCTACATGTCATCAGCCGACGGACCAGAGCTCCGGTTGATCAACCTACAACTTGCTGGACTGGACTGGATAATTATACATCTTGGGCTCGAGACTTTTGCCGAACCTTAGTCATAAAAACAAAGATGGCTTCCTCGATGGAGCTGTTCCTTTCCCGGCCGACGAATGGCTGCAACGTCACTGGCGGAGGTGCAATCAATTGGTTCGCACCTAAATCGGGAATTGCCTAGCTCCCGATGTGTCTCGGATTCCCATCAACAGAAGACTTGAAAACAATGTGGGAAAACATATGCAAGATGTATGGGAGGCTCGACCGTGCGAAGCTGTTCACACTTACTCAGGCCTTGTGGTAATTGAAGCAAGGGAACCTCTCGATTACTGCTTGCTTCAACCGACTCTTGGCCCTATGGAATGAGCTCAAGGCGGCCAAGGAATGGCTGGAGGGACCCGAGGCCACTCTCTGACAATACGAAGTGATTAAAGAAAGGGAAAAGGTGACTCAGTTCTTGCTCATATTGAACGAAACGTACTCACCATTCTGGTTACAAATTCTGGCGATGGAGCCGATGCCGCCACTTGGCCAGATCTATCAACTAGCCGTCCAAGAGGAGAGCCAGCGACTGGCCGTGGCTAAACACGGGCAAAGTGAAGGCGTCGCCCTCGCAGCTCTAATGGAGCCCCTGTATCAAGGCCTCAGGACAGTCGGAAGCTTCCAGAGCGTAGCAATTCCAGGGATGCATCACATGGCGTCTACCCGAGCGGAAGAGAACGCAAACTCTAAAGGGTTTTTTCGGATGGACGGCTAGGATGTGAAATCTGGATGCAACGGCCATCCTTTCATCATTTAATCCACCGAAACCAATGGCTTATATCAAGCCATAGCAGTGCCGGTTTATAAACCATTCAATGGTCCACGAGGTGCCACGTTATCACAGAAGAATGGTGGGCAAAATACAAAAACAAAAGGTAAATTTTGCGACTATTGCAAACGTCCACATCATATTGTTGATACGTGTTGGAAATTATATGGAAAGCCAAATGACAAAAAAAAAAAGAAAACAGAAAGAGAGAATTTTCTACCATGACAGAAAATGAAGAAATTGGAGGAACTTTCTACTGTATTATATTGTGTACATGTACATTCACCAATTTATAGTACAGTGATGAAAGATAAATTTAGGAAAGAAAATACATAAAATTTCAATTTCCTATTCTACAAAATCAATCAAGGATTGGATCAATTAGTTTATAATCTAATCGCAATCAATATCCTCAATATCCTCCAAATCTTCCATCATATCTTCAACAACAATGACTCAAGCTTGGCGGCTGAGAGAAGCAAGAAAACACTCGTTTTCTACTCAATTTTCCACTTTACACACATGGTTTTAAGCTACACATCAATCTGTGGGCATGCTTTATCTAGAAGGGGCAATGACTAAAATGGAGTGCTTTCGTCGGTCCCATCTTTACCTCTTGTAGTCCATAGATCGGATACAGTCTCTCGGGGTGCATTTGTGTGCGTACTTCTGCCGACCATGCTTTCGCATGTCTATTATTGATGGTTCGTATATTGCCAAACCCCCCTATCTGGCACCATATACACGTGAGAAGCAGAGTATTCCGTATCCATACCTTTATTCTGGTTCTCACTCAAAAACATGTCAATCCAAGATATTTTGATTAAAAAAGAAAGAAATTCTTTGTACTTTGACCTGACACCACAATATCGAGATTCGTTTATTGAATCGAAATAGCCTTTGGTCCATATTTTCTTGGTCTTAGCAAAAGCAAAGAGTTACAAGAGCAACTTTGAAGAAAAGTGCAAGCCATATCGTTGTGATCAATTCTAAATTTGGGGGTGCCGTTTTCTCTTCATTATGGGCCTATGACTTCAAAAGACAACATTAATTTGGAATAATGACACAAACAATCCTTGAACTTTGATCCAATATACAATTTGATTCATAAACTTTTAAATTGTTCAATATAGTCCCTGAACTTTAACCTAATATTCAATGTGGTTCCTGAATTTTTGATTTGTTCAATGTGATCCCTGAACTTTTGGTACATGCTCAATTTAGTCCCTAAACTATATGAAAATGTTCAACGTAGTCCTTTCACATTGAACAAATCAAAAGTTCATGGACCGTATTGAACATTAGGCTAAAGTTCAGGGATTATATTGAACAATTTAAAAGTTCAGGGATTAAATTACATATTAGGTCAAAGTTTATATACTGTTTGTGTCGTGTTTTCCATTAATTTATATGAAAGTGGTTGTGAAATTATGACTAATCGGAAAGATGAGTAACGGCATTTATTGCATATTTATGATCTGCCCAGTCAATTTTGCAAGTCTGCTTCAGCTGCTTAGGTTCGGCCTGATCCGATATGCCCAAGAATCTCCCAACCGTACAATCTTTTACCTAACTTTCCTTCTCATAACGAAATTTCCTCCTCAATGAGTGCAAGGACCTCCTCGCTTATTTTTTTTCTTCTTTTATGACGAGAAAGCCCATCTCTAGTAAGTAAACTGTAGGACTATTTGCACTTGATGATGTGCGAAGTCAAGCGAACCTATTCACCGGGATAATTATCCAAAAAGTCCCGAATCCGTTATAAGAACACCAATTTAGTTTTAAACCTTTCAATTTGACCAATTTAGTTCTAAACCTTTTAATTTGGCCAATTTAATTCTAAATCTTTTAACGATTTGCCAATATAGATCTTCCAGCCTATTTTGACTAGCAATCGACAATGTGGACGCCAGTCCATGCCTGACCGACACTGACGTAGAAGATGTTTTACATTTTTTTTAAATTTTCTAATTTTTTTTTCCTTTCTTCTTTTTTTTTTCTTTTTTTTTTTCCTTTCTTCCTCGACTAGTTGCCATGGCCACAAGCGAGGGTTGACCTCATCGGCCTCATGTGAGGGTGAGCCTCGCCAAATCCGGCAAGGCTTCATTGGCCTCCGGTGCGGGTCAACCTTCATTGGCCATGGTAACCGGCATAAGAAGAAGGAAAAAGAAAAGAAAAGAAAAAAATTAAAAAAACTTATTTACATCAGTGTTGACAGCCAGCGTCCACATCGGACGGCTGACGTTCACTTCAGCAATTGCAACCAAACTTTGTTGGAAGGTCTACATTAGCAAATTATCAAAATGTTTAGAATTAAATTGTCTTAATTAAAAGGTTTAAAACTGAATCGACATCCGTACAATAAATTTATGACTTTTTTTGGTAATTTCCTCCTATTCGTCTAATCCCTATATATGTGATTTTCTTAATTACGAAGCCAATCCCGGAAGGCTTGTTTTCGTGCTATGTGCTAATCAAAATAGCTAACTGCTCTTCAGAAAAATTGGCGCGAGTATCTGATAAGATGCATGTGGTCCTTCATATTTATTGGTTTCCCAATCTTAGCAGGAGTCCTGAGATAAGATCTGTCAACGAGAGGGGAGGGACCTCATCAGGCCGGTGGCAGAAAAGAAGAAAGGGAATGACAAACGTGCCTCGAGGAATGAAAGGAGTCGGGTACGAGTATACTGATGAGGAGTTGATGAACTGCCCCAAGCGTGCGTTGCTTCTTGAGTACAACCCGATCGACAAGAAGATACCCGTCCTTGCCCAGCCGAGTCGTTGGTGATTCTCGAGTACATCGATGAGGCTTGGGATGACCATGCCGTGATCTTGTTGTCGCCAGACCCGCGTGGCCGAGCGGGTCGCACGTCTTTGGGCCAAGTTCATGGACGAGAAGGTATGTCGACCTTTGATCCCATTGCCTTCATCCAATCTTTCTTTATCCTGCATACATAACAACAGGTGTCTTCAACCCCTAAATTTCAAGTGGGTCAGTCGGCTTTTAACATTTTGAACAGGGTTAATACCGCAAAATACCCGAAGTTGGTACACCCGTAATAAATTTACCTTAAACTAAGTTTTTGACCACCAAAAAATCCTAAACTTGTATACCTGCGACAAATTTACCCTCCGTTAGTTTTCATTAAATTTTACCGCCAAATTGCTGAATTGGATGACGCGTGACAATTGACGGGCGTACCAGTTTGAGGTTTTACCCTTCTGTTTGTCATGAGTTTTACCCTTCCATTTGTCACGGGTTTACCAATTTGTGATTTTTCGTGATATTAATCCAATTTAACGGAGGGTAAATTTATCATAAGTGTATTAGTGTTGGCCATCCGCTGGTCGTGTCACGTAGGACAGCTGGTCTCCCCATTAACGATTTCTAGCCTAAATTGGCTGGATGGATTGAATTAGTACCATTGCGAAAAGATTTAGGACTAAATTGGCCTAATTAAAAAATTTAAAACTGAATTGATACAAATATAATAGGTTTACGACTTCTTTCTTACTTTTCCCCTTATTTTGCCTTTTACATGGAGAAAGCCTATCTTGAACAAGTAAACTCTAGGCTCGTGAAGTACGCACTTGCCTGACGAGCTAGATAAGTCATTATCATGTGATTTTGTGTGTAATTAAGCGAACCTATACTGTGTCTAATCCACAAACTCGTTTTTTAATTACTAGACCAAACCTGGACTGATTACCTCTCGCTCATGTGCTGATCAAATTATAGAAAGTATTCTTCAAAAAAAAAAAATTTGATTGGACTATTTGATCAAATGCACTTTGTCCTTCATTTTTATTGGATCCAATGTACGTGGGTACCAAAAGAGAAGGAGAAGGGGACGATAAATGTGCCTTGAGCTGAGCTTTCTTTTCGACTGTTCGTGTCACGCCCCCGATTCCTAGCAAATGAGGGGATGACACGGCTGTCCTTTCACCCGAAGGATGCAATCTCAAACCACCCAAAAGCCAACTCCCAAAAGTCCTCTTGGATATTGCTCTTGTATTACTCATCACTAGCTGAAGAACCTGAAAAAGATTGGAAGGAATGGGGTGAGTAACCACAACTCATTGAGTAATATATTTCTTCTAAGCGGATCAAACATTCACTATGCATCGTTATAAAACGATATCATAATTCCTCATCTCAAATTCAATATACGATATAAGTACAATATCGAAAATATATGATAACTTTCCAATAAAAATCTATACGTACAACATCAGTAATCAAAACTTACTCAACAATCACAAACAATTATCAATGGTCTATTCCATTGATTAATCTCATCAATCACACATCGATGGTCCATTCTATCGATTAATCTTATGCTCATCATCAAACTATAGTCACGTTTAACGCTGTGACAAAGGCGACCAATTTTAGCCCCCTTGGCTAGGTCTATCACCTGTATAGTTGGCGGTTTGTCCTAGAAGGACGTCCTGACAGCATGCATACTCCCCTCTCAATAGGTTCTCGTCATAGCGATATGAACCATATCAACCAAAACATTTCTTCAACAACGCACAATCAACACCAGAAAGTTATTTCATAAGCCGGTTTTACAAACCGAATCACAAAACCTTTTACAATTCCATTTATCAATTAAAATGGATTTCATGAAACATTTCGTTATCAATACAAACTACTTTTGGAAATTCCTTTCACTAAACATTTAACCAAAACATTCACAATTGGTCATTTTAGACCACTTCATAAAACATTCTCAATCCCTTTTCAATCGACTAAAAACATAATAAAAGTTCGATCCAATTTATGCAAGAAACATGCTCTTAATAACTTGTATTTTATTAAAACTCTACCATTTTCATTTTCAAAATATGAGTTTGTAAATTCATGAAAAAAATAACACCACTCATCTGGGAATGCCTCAAAACCAAATAACAACGCTCACTCGAACTGACAATCTCGTAATCCTAACAATTAAACAATAATCGACGTCAAAATCAAGTAAAATACTACGATAACTACGAAATGGCTAAACGACGCGTAATCGCTAACGAAACAAGTCAAAGGCGCCCACAAATCGCTTGTCCAAAGCGATTATCCCAAGTCGTCCGTAATGCGAAGCTTAAACGTGAAACTTGATCGCGCCATAACTTCCTCCACCGAACCCCGATCCAAGTGAGCCTATAGTCAAAAGAAAGGTCATTCAAAGAACTACAAGAACCCCAACTTGGCTGACCTAAAATCGAGCCGAAAACTGACGAAAATACGCCCAAAAACCGCTGGTCGCGCACTGTTCATCACGCGCGCGCTACTTCAAAAATTCGTATCTGGCAAACCGTAAGTCCAAATCGGGTTCCGTAAAATCCTACAGCCCCGCAACACCCTAAACTACCAATTCTATATACATTCATAGCTCAACGACTCAAAAATCGGACTTCTCCATTCGAATAACACATAACTCCGAAATATGAGCCATATCTTCCAAAATTGCATCGATTAGACGAACAATTGGCTCGAATGCTTACCAGGCATTGCGATTCATAGTTGATTCGGCTGGTTGGAGTGTCCGGGTCGGCTACACGTGTCAATTTCTGTCTCCTCTCTTCTTTCCCTCTTTCCTTCTTCACGGTCGTGCGTCTTCTCCTGCTTTCTTCGTTTATTCTGCTGGCTTCTGCACTTCATTTGTTGAAGCAGAAATAAATTGGCTGGGCTTGGGCTTTTAAGGGACATGGCTGGGTTTTTATGGGCCCATACAGTTCGCAAATACAATATCATCGTTATCCGACAGCTTAGGCTCTTATAGACAGCTACAGTGTCCTCGGCCATCTTTGATCGGTGCAGAGACTCGCTCACACTAATATAAATCATCCATTGCCTCGCTATCACTTGCGCAGCACTCAGCAGAAGTGTGTAACTGTGTGTATTCTCGCACGTCCACGGCCACAGAAGAAGAGAGAGAGAGAGAGTGTTGAGATGGGTGAAGAAGAAGTGAAGCTGTTGGGTGCGTGGGGGAGCCCGTTCAGCTGGCAAGTGGAGGTGGCTCTCAAAATGAAAGGAGTCGGGTACGAATATATTGACGAGGACCTGATGAACTGCCCCAAGAGCTCTTTGCTTCTCGAGTACAACTCGGTCTACAAGAAGGTACCCGTGCTTGTCCACGACGGCAAGCCCATGGCCGAGTCGCTGGTGATTCTTGAGTACATCGACGAGACTTGGAATGACCGCCCCGTGGTTTTGTTGCCTCAAGATCCACGTGACCGAGCCGTCGCGCATTTCTGGGCCAAGTTCATGGACGACAAGGTATGTCTACCTTTGGCCCCATTGCCTTTATCTGATCATCTTTTTATCGTGCATGGACAACATTAGATGTCTTTGGCTTTATGTCTTACGAGGTGAAAGTTTTGAGTCCGGACTTTATCAAAAGTCACTGGTCCTGAAACAGAAAATTTATCAAAAAAATCATAAACCTATTGTACAATTCAGTCCTAAACTTTTAAATTTTGCCAATTTAGTCTTCAACCTTTTTTGTTAATTTTGTGATTCTGGCCAATTTTGGTGGAATTTGCTGCCATGGACAAATTTTTTTTTTTATACTTTTCTGATTTTTTTAATAAAACTTTATGACTTTCTTTTCTTCCTTTTTTGTTTCCCTTCTTCCTCCGCCGATCATTGGGCCTTGGCTGGAAATCATAAAAAGATTTAGAACTAAATTGACTAATCGTGAAAATGTTTGGGACTAAATTGATACAGTTGAAAGGTTTGAGACTAAATTGGTGTATCATCAAAATATTTAGGATTGAATTGGCACAATTAAAAGGTTCAAGACTGAATTAGCAGTCGTATAATATATTTATGACCTTTTGGACAATTTTTCCCTCTTAAGACTACAGAGTAACGAGTTTGCACACTTATACATGTTTTTTCTCAGGTATATCCTTACGTTTCTCAGGTCACTCGACTCTAGTTTCGCTTTCAGTGAATCGGTTTATTCATTTTGCCACCAATAAGCCATTGAAAATCTCATTTGTTTGACGAGTTAGACTAAGGCTAAGTGAACCGCTTATTCAGTGGCATCGCACGAAAGCGAAGTGAGAGTTAAGTGACCCTGAAGAAAAATTTTGTGGATCATGCCGTTTTCGATTGCAGTGTGCTCCAGGTCTATGGCGATCTTGTCGGCACGCGGGGATAGAATGAGAACACGCATTCGAGGAAGCGTGTGCACTCCGAAATGTGCTTGAAGCCGAGCTCAAGGACAAGCAGACGACGAGGTTCTTCGGAGGAAACACACCATCGGGGGGTTCGTGGACATCGCCGGGAACTTCATCGGCTACTGGATCGGAGTGATCCAAAAAGTGGCCGCGGTCCGTCTCCTGACCCCGGACAAGTTCCCCCTGCTGTGCGAGTGGTCCTCCGACTTCCAAAACTTCCCCATCATCAAGGAAAATTTGCCTCCGAGAGAGCGACTCTTCGCCTTCTTCAAGGCTCGCTTCGAGAGGAAGAGGAAAACTTTCACCTCGGCCGCTCGATGAAATTACGGAAGTGCCGATTACGGGCATGTCGGGATGATTTCGGACTTTACGTTAGCCAAGAAAGAATGACCGAATTGGTGTTGTTGGTCGCCTTCGGGTTGTTGTTAATATGGTTTTCTAGTATGATCGAGTGGTTTATGATGGCATATTATGGCCTTGGATGATTGAGTCATATCTAGACACTCCTTCGAATAAAAATAAACTATCAAATGCTTCTTTTGTCATTTCTATTGGATTGTTAGCCTCAAGAGATTTTATGCGGAGCGGCGCACTGAAGTATGATTGGGTCGAGTTAATAAATAAGTCTCGTGCCATCGAGTGTCGACACTAAACATGATCAGCAAAGAAATAGAGTACATAGGAAAGATTTTGCAGTTGAGCTGCAAGGCTAATAATGGTACTGTTAGCATATGTGATTATCATTCACTCTTTTGTGTCACTCAATGATTTCCCAACTATACTCACCTACGATGTATAAAGGTTTATTGTTGAACGGTGATGGAGGTGGATTGTGTAACGAATAAGTTACGCAGGCTGTGTACCGTATAAAAATTTCATGACAAAAGCGCGATTTATGTCGCTTTTCAATGTCCTCCTAATAAGTACTGCTCAAATTAGACCCCGGCTCAGGTTGGCCTAGATACGAATCCTATTTTAAATGTGCGAAATAGGTTTGCTTTTGTGTCTTCTCAATTTCGATATTTCTTTCATCCAAACAGAATTAAATGCTCTATCCCTACAATTCTTCAAATATTAATACTTCCAGGATATATATATATATATATAACATGCATAACACATTTTTTAAGCGATGCACATCAATTAAATAATATTTAAACAATTGGTCAAATTTTCCAAATTATAAGATTGTGTAACAAAGGATATCAGGCAGCATATGAAAATCCATAATTGCAACCTACTTTGTTGTCTTTTTCTTTTATGAGACATAGAACAAAAGGGGCCACGACCGACCCAAACCATCCACCGAGGAACGAGAAAAACCACATGGAGCCCACAACGTTAAATTTCGAAAAATGAGTCTAGACTTTTAGATCCACGAAACCAAAGTAATGAACCAAGAGTACTCTAATACAAATATTATTAATAATAATATAGGAAAAAAGAACAAAGATTGCATGAATTATTTTTTGAGAGAACAAGGGGATATGCAGGGGGAAAATGTCCTACTTTTGGCATAATTGTCCAAAAGTTTTAAACTTATTATACGGCGGTAAAAAATTCAGTCATAAACTTTTTAATTTGGCAAATTTAGTTATAAACCTTTTGAGGATTTGTCAATGTAGTTCTTCTGGTCAATTTTAGCTAGAAATCATTAACGTGGACAACGGCCGTCCTAAGTGACACGATTAGTGCTGACGTAGATAATTTTTTTTAAGAATTATGAATTTGTTTCTTTTTTTCCTTTTTCCTTTTTCTTTTTTCCTATTTCCTTCTGCCATTCCGCAACCTTGACGATGACCGACGAAGGTTGCCGACCATAGGCAAGAGCATAGTGGCCTTCACCTACTCTAGGGGAGGGCCACAACTCCCTCATCGGCTCCTTGCCTAGATCTAGGCTAGGCGAGGGTGTCATAAACCTTGCTTGTGGCCGGCGAATTTTATCGGGCATCGTTGAGGTTGGAGATGAAAAAAATAAGAAAAAAAAGAAAAAGAAAAAAAAAGGAAAAGGAAAGAAAGGAAAAGGAAAAAAAAGGAAAAAATTCACAAAAAATATTAAAAAAAATTATCCACATTAGCGTCGGCTATGTCACGTAGGACAACTGGTGTCCATGTCGACGATTTCCAATCAAAATTGATCGGAATGACTACATTGATAAATCGTTAAAAGATTTGAGATTAAATTGATTAAAATAAAAAGTTTAGAATTGAATTGATCACCATACAATAGATTCGGGACATTTTGAATAGTTTTCCTTCTTATCTTCTGCTCTTGTAGTTCCTAAAAGCACATAATATATTTATTAAATGCCGTCAAAGGGGAGAGCTTCTTTCTCCTTTTCTGTCTCTTGCTTGAATCATACTAATATTCCGTTGCTCAACGCGTTCAAGCAATAATACCAACAAGAATTATATAATATATTCATCCTAGCTTGACTTATTTACGTATGTACGTGTATGAATTTGTCTCTGACCAGGTCCAACTTGGACATGAGTGTTAGGAAAGAAATCAAAGAAAATACTAAGTCCAAGTCAGCAATAAACCAACTAGAAGACGCGCTGTTTTACTCGTCCAATGCGAACCCAATGGAAGACTCGTTAAACAAATCCCAACGCTTCCTTCGACGCTAAGCACCTGCGCCAGACCATGCAGACATATATGAAAAGCATAACACGACTTTGAGCACCCTTTAATTTTTTCAATATCTCTCTCTCTCTCTTTCTCTCAGCGAAGACGCGGCGAGGATCGAAATGAGTCGGTCACAAGAGGGATCGCTGATATACAGCTTCGTGGCGCGGGGCACGGTGGTGCTGACCGAGCACACGCAGTTCACCGGGAACTTCCCGGCCATCGCCACCGAGTGCCTCCAGCGACTCCCCTCCGGGAGCAGCAAGTACACCTACAATTGCGACGGGCATACTTTCAATTTCCTGGTCGAGGACGGCTACGGTAATTAAGTGAAAACGTTTGCTCTTTGTGTTAGTTATTTTGTTCTTCTTTTGCTTGATTTTGTTAGTGTGTTTGTGAAGATGTTTAGCTAACACGTGATGGGTTAGCTGGTCAGAGCAAGCAGAGAATGCTAAATTTGTTGTTTGCGTCAATTTTAATTCGTAGAGATTATAGTAATCAACGGCGGGTCAATCTCAACTTAGGAGGCCAGATAAAGAAATTTCAAGGGACATTATACTAGAACAATTCATCACATGTACAACTTTGAAATGGTGTCAGGCTCAGAGGTCTCGAACATATATCAGATTCGCAGACTTTAGGATCTCCTAATCCTGCTAAGTTTCCAATATATGAATTTGCAGCTTACTGCATCGTTGCTACTGAATCTGCGGGCAAGCAAATCCCATTTGCGTTTTTGGAGCGTTTAAAAGAGGACTTCAAGAAAAGATACGGAGGCGGGAAAGCGGATACAGCTGTCGCCAAAAGTCTCAGTAAGGAGTTCGGGTACGGTCAGCATCAAGAACTATCTTGGTTACATTGCAATTTGTCCATGTGTAGTATATATCGAACACAATTTCAACGGAACGAAAAGTTCAATGAAAAAATAATGAAAATATGAATCTGCAGGCCTGTAATGAAAGAGCAGATGAAGTACACCATAGACCATGCTGAGGAGATTGATAAGATGATGAAAGTGAAGGCTCAAGTTTCACAAGTCAAGAACATAATGATGAATAACATCGACCAGGTACATTAACTAAGCTTGTACATGTGTTTGATAATGTTCGTATTTTCGCAAATCTTATGTGGACCTGGAATCATTACCAATTTTCTGGGCAGTAATTGAGAAAGCCATAATCTCCACTTGTTTTTGTACTGTGATTTTTTCGTCCTACCATGTAGTGTAGCTTTTCGAAATTTCGCTTAGTGTAGAATTGCTTGATGAGAACTCAAAATGAGTCTTACTGGTGCAGTACCTGGTAAGCCATTTAAGCTCCAATTATGACTTTTAATAAATACAGATAGATTGTGAGAATAAGGCGCCGCAAATGTCCTTTACTTATGTATCATGGCATTCTTTTCTTGAATTGTACTCTAGATTGTACCTTTACATGAAGAATCTTGTAAATGTCTCAAAAAGATTGATTATGACAGCCCTAATCAAGAACTTCTGTTTGCTTTTCTGTTTTGTTTTTCTTCTAATGACCCAATCACGAACTTACGGTTTGACCCATGAAAAACTTAGTGGCTTTTTGCTATCTCTAAATCCACTGCTTCGTTAGTGGCCTACCTCTATTGTTTACCTCTTGAACTTGGCCAATGATTCACGCGGTACCATCTGCTAATTGTGTTTTTCAGGCAATGGATAGGGGGATAAAACTTACAGTTCTAGAGGACAAAGCTGAGAATCTCCATAACGAGGTAAAGCTAGCGACAATCGAGAAACAGCATACTTGTCGCAACGCAAATCAGCTTTCACGTGTTTCTCGAGTCTATTAGTAGTAAATACGCGTGTTCCTCTAGTGCAGGCTCAGATATTCAAGACAACGGGGGGAGCAATCCGGCGGAAGATGTGGTATCAGAACATGAAGATCAAGTTGGCTGTGCTCGGGATCGTGCTGCTTCTCGTGCTGATAATCTGGCTCTCTATATGCAAAGGGTTCAATTGCAGCAATTAGTCACGTTTGTGCACGTGCCGACTATAGTCGAGTCTTGCGACGTTCATGAATCTACACACTTTCTCAATCTCTTCTAGTCGGCTTGAGAGTTTTGTCATCGTCAAAATTTCGCTCCTTGTGCGCTAGCACACACGAGTGCTTGTACCTGGAGGGACATATTGACTGTTGTATTCTGTTCTTGTTCATATAGTAAATTGATTTTTCAAAGAGTTTGCTCCTGAAGATAGATATAATCGTATGACCGATTGTCGAGTCGGGTCATTGTTCGTTATTTAAAATGGGGTCCCGAGTGAGTTAAGACATGAGCCGTCGATGTTGGCGAGTCGACATCGTTGCAATAGTTCTGTGGTAAGAGATACACACGATTACACTAAGCCATTACATTCGTTAGTGTTAAGATTTAGGAATTAAAGTTCTCTTTAAGTTTGATTAATCGAAGGGGATGGAAACTGGAACTTCATTTGGTGTTGAAAATTGGACAAGGAAAAAGGAGGCAGCAAAAGGGTCAACCCTGTACCGAAGTTCTATAGAAAGAAATGAAGTAGAAGAAGCCCAACAACAAGGAAATAACCAAGCTTTGACAAAATCTTTGTTCCTAACATATGGAAATTAATTAGTGCAGCCTGACAATCCAGAAACCTTTTATTCCGTGCCAAAAGATACGGGTTATCTTTGCGTGTTGATGAATTTCGATAAATGTTGATAGAGTTAAAAAAATTGGTCAAAAAAAAAAAAAAAGAACCTGTGACTTTTTTCAAGGTAATTTTTTTGGTAACTAATCAATATTTTCATAAAAATACCAATTTTTTTGTAGTTTGTAAATTACCATTTTCGTTACTAACTTACTGAATTTTATTTGCATAACTTGAGTATTTCGAATTTACTATTCTTATATGAAATTACCAAACCTTTATCAAGAATTACCAACTTTTATCATATTGAATTACCAACTAATTGTAGGCTATCATCACCCATTTGAGTTACTCACCAACTTTTAGTTACTTTTCCTAATTTAAGAGCTCAACTAGACAGATCATCAAGAAACAGCCTAAGTCTGAGTTAATATAAATGAGTTATAGGCCAATTATGATATATTAAATAAGGGTCTTCCTAGCAAGACAGTACGATTACTTTACATTAGTGACGGTGCAGCGCCGACCACATATTGCGATTTGTGGAAGATGGGCAACTAGAATCGTGGATTAGTGATAGTTTGTTACGTTTAAGAATCCAAGGATGTTATTTAAGCCAAAAAAATCCATCGGATATTCAACCACCATTTTCAGGCCATCGATTTATTCCAAAATCAAATGTGTTCTATAACACTTTGTTTGTAATATCTAGATGAAGATAATACGATACGTAATTCGCAAGGATGTACATCTTTATTTTCCTTGAAATTTGTGAAAAACATTCTTGTTCATGGTTGCACATTATATTAAGTTAATTTCACAATAGGTCAATCAAGCATGCTTACCGTAAGCCACCGTCTGAATGATCAATTAGAACAGAGCATTTCCATTATTTAGTAATTAATGAGGCACAATCGGAATTTTTAATCTTATTAAATAGTACATGCGGGTCGCTCCAACTAGTGAATCCATTGTTTGTGGCTTGTTTGAGAAAAATATTCAATTTGTATAAGTATCCAAATACAAAAATCATATGATCGATTGCAATACTGCATAAAATTATACAGCTTGCAGTACATCCTTATCGCAAAATTTTAGTGTGTTTTCAGGTTGTGTCAGAAATTTCTAAAAAGGAAATTAATTTTTGAAAATTCTAAATAAATAAAAGGATGAAAATACCGCGTATAAATTAGTTATACCAATCGCTACATAACAAGATTGTAGGTAGGCTTTAAGGTAAAGAAAATGAATAAAAGATTTTTCCGGAAATATTACTACCAAACGAAAAGGTTTACAGCACAAAAAAAAAGGAGCAAGTAAAAGGAAGGAGTAGCTGGAGCGTCACATTAATTATGTCAATTGATCAAGGGCTCTAGAACTTAAGAGAGGAAATCGGACAAACAAGTTTTCAGGTTTCTTGGAAGAAATTTGTGGCCGAGAAAGGGTACTAACTATCACGGCAGAATAAAGGGCCGTCACTTCATCATTTCTCATTATTTTATTCACATCAAATCAGATCTCCGATACAGGACTTCTCTAACATCTCTCATAGTTACACGTACACTTCATCGGTAGAATGGTCATCTTTTCGATGGGAAAAGTACAGAAAAAGTCATAAGCCTATTGCATTAGTACTAATTCAGTCTTAAAACTTTTAATTTGACCAATTTAGTCCTTAACCTTTTTACATTGGTACCATTCAGTCCATCCAGCCAATTTAGGTCGGAAATCATTGATGTTGATGCTAGCTATCTTACGTGGCACGGCCGGTAGATGGCCGGAGTTGACATAGATATTTTTAATAATATTTTAATAATTTTCTAAATTTTTTTATTAATTTTAAAAAATCCTTTTTTTTTCTTTCTTTTCCTTTTTTTCCTTTCTTTTTATTTTCTTCTCTTTCCTTTGGCCTGTGGTTGATACTTGGCCATGGTTGGCGACGGCCACAGGTGAGGGTTGGCGAGGGCGACTCTCGCCAAATCTACTGGCCGTGTCACGTAGGATGGCCAACATCCATGTCAATAATTTCCAGCTTAAATTGGCTGGATGGATTGAATTGGTGTCAATGTGAATAAATTTATGATTAATTTAGTCCAATTGAAAGGTTTGTGACTGAATTAATACAAATGCAATATGTTTAGGACTTTTTTGATACTTTTCCCCCTTCTCGATCATGTGCTTCAAGTTCCAACAAATTTCCTTTTCCAACTCATTCTTCCACAACTGCTTCCCAAACTGGTGATGATAGACTTACTCTACAATAAACAACCATATATCAAAAGACTTTGCAACATGCCGAACAAGAACTAATTAATCATTTGCAATGAGGGGCCCTTCTTCTTTTGAGCTCTATGGCTCATAAGCATGACAAAGTCATGGTTTGCCAAACTCAATGGACCACAACACAAACAGTTGAAATGTTCGAGCTTTTTTAATGCCAACAACGTCAAGTGCGAAGATGAATTTCTCCTCTCGAGCCCCGTCAAAATTTAGGCAGACGATGGCGAACGCAAGATTCAAAAGAGGAATCAGAAAGAAGGACAGGCTTTTTATAGCACCTTCCACGCATGCAGTGCTTTTCAATAAAAGTGGCACCCGGAAAAGGGGAGAAATCAATTTCAAACCCTCTTGTTGAGGAATCTGAGCTTGGTGATGCACATAAGATACACCACAATGCGTGTATAGACTGAACTCTCTCCTCAGGAAGGTATTGACATATCATGTCGGGACTTAAAAAGGAAGAGGGTTCACACGCATTTATGATTGCAGTTCGTTACGGCATGATCGGTTCCTTCTGTACGGTCGGACTTAGACGGAAACTTATTTCCAATCTAATGCTAATTTTTCACAGTGAGAACATGTTAGAGCTCTTATGTCTTGAACTTGTGATTTGATCATCTTGAGTATGAACATGTAATTGTGTGATCTAAGTTCAGAATGGATATATACACCGTGTGGAAAAACTCAATAATTTCACTTCTCTCTCTCTCTCCGTCCTTGCTTCTATTTGGGGCATCAAAAGTTTGAGATAACCATTTACAATTTCGTAAAGCTTGTCATTTTCCATGCTTTAGGATAAAGATTACTTCTCAAAGAGAAACGACAAAAAAGCTTGTTGCCATATTCAGATGTTAAAGCTCTTAACTCCGCTCGTGTACACCCCCACCGTTAACCCTAAAAAGGAGAAACAACAGACTTTGCTGATTCTAAGGCATTTCTGGCTTATACGCAACAGGAATCGAGCTGTGAGGTTCTCCTTTGTGGCCGTTCTGAATGTTGACTCTCCAACTGAAGTTTCAAGTCTCACAATAATTCAAGCTCAGTTGATTCAATGTGGACATTCACGAGTACGTCGTTGATCTACATTATCAATGTCAAGAGTATTGGATTTCGCAACATGTTAGGGGATGGATGCTAAAAAAGGTTTGTAAATTTTCCGGATCAGAAGAAACGTGATGTAGTTTTAAGATGTAGGGATTAGCAACTCGGCATAATGGCATGACTTGCAATGTGTAAACCAAACCTGATCAAAGTAACATGGGACAATGCATAAAATCAGATCAAAACGAGAGCTGCTCATTCAAATTTAATTGTGATGGGCCGCAGTCTCACTTGTCCATGTCATGGTGTGAATAAATCATGAAATGATAAGCTTTGAATTTCATCCGTGGGGGATTGGTTTTGTCTCACAAATTCACTCGCCTGATTTTATCAACCATCTTATTAACTTGTTTTGCCATGCACGGGATATCAATCCTTTAGACAAAATACCTTCCACAAATGTAAAGTCACCAGAAAATAATCTACCGTGAAGAACGTTTCGTTGGTACAATGTTTGAGGCATGCATGAGAATCTGATGTTCATCCACAGAAGAAACTCGAACAATATAACATCATCTTCATAACCATTTGGGACGCACTTAATGTGCAAAACCAACACTTCATTTTGTTCACCAAGTCCTGTAAATCTAAATCCACCACAGTCTCATCCATTTAATCATAAAAAGGCTAAGATAAACTCACACGACGGAGCAACGTCATGTATGCAATAAAGATCATGCATCCTTAACTTCAAATATGTTGCGGTTCTTCACGACGATGTCGTACATGTGCACGGACTTGAACTTGTTGAAGTCCTTGGGAAGGGATATCAAATGAATTGTGGAACTCTTGTGGAATTGAAGGAGATCTGGATCATTGTAGTACCTTTCCCATCCAAGTGAAACCAACTTCCTCTCAAGATCAGCATACGATGTTATCACTTCATTTGTGAGTGAGTGAACCAACACTTTGCGCCTCAAGTTCAAGCCAGACGACGGATCGGCACCAGGGTTCTCGACCAAGCGAACAACGCCGTTCTTGAAGACCCAAACGCCAGACATTGCTGATGAGAGATCTACAGCTGAATTTTGTTGGGGGTGTATAGAGAATGATGAGAAATGTGGTGGTTGAGCTTAAAAATGAGGTAGTACTGGTGATGTTGAGTCTATAGTAGGGTATATATAAAGGCAAGTTTGTGCTTTCATGGATTAAAATGTAGAGCTAATAAGTTCTTAGAGTGTTTTAAATGGTTGAAAAAAAAAAAAAAAAAAAAAAGTTTTTGGGGGGGGGGGGGGGGGGGGGGGGGGGGGGGGGGGGGGGGGGGCTCTATGACAAGAAAGTATATTATCTATCTATTACACAATTAGTATAGCATAACCGATCCATCCGTGATAATAATGTATTTTAACCAAATTTTCGTTAAACTTTAAAATGCACTATATGCATTTCAACCAACCTAATGTTTGAATTCTAAATGGTATCGTGGGCTGGCTCCTCGATGTGTCACTATCACGTGATGTACTTGATGCACAAAATTTCTTCTCGCATGACTCTGGGCATGAGGTTCAAGTTCAACTAAAAGATGGGGGCCATGTAGCAAAGGAGCGACTCTTGCCAAATTGAATTTATTATTGAAGTTGGGGTTTTGTACTTCATAAAGCTACGAAAGTCGATGAATCAGCCTCGTATGGTTGACTCCACGAGTCGTCGGAGAAAGAGACAATTAAGTTGAGGACACGTTATTAAATCTAAGTATATTGCAATTCCTAGAACTTACGTGGGCCTTCCACATTGAACTCTAAAAGCAATAGTAGATTTATTGATTTAAAGCATCTGGACTCACATGGTTTCTCTCCGATTGCTGTATAATACTTTCTAATCTGCAATTGAGAAGGCAAATAGAGTCTGGAAAGATTTGAATTCAAGACATCTTGATCTGATTGCATATAATATTTTGTGGGACCAATTTCAATTTTTCTAAAAATTTAAGCTGTTAGATGAAAGATTGGTTTAATATTTAATTATTCTAACGATAAAAGTGCCCCAAATTTTGAGAAAGTGCGATCAAATCCTAAAACTTGTCAAATTGGTACAATCAAATTCTTTCGAATTCCGTCGAATTTGCTTACTTAACAAAAAATGTTGACGTGGCTTTTTTTTTTATTTTCTCTCTCCTATATGGCTATTAAATTTAACGAAAAAAAAGTCATAAAAAATCCCAAACTATGCCCACTGTGATACATTTACCATAAACTTTTTTTATGATATCAAAAACCCCAAACTATGCCCATTGTAACATATTCATCATAAACTTTTTTTTTTGTGACTTAAAAAACCCCAAATTTATACCTATGAGACTCCGTCAAGGTTCCGTTAGATGATTTTTCAGCCATAATAACATTATTTTTATTTTACTTAAGCCACGTGGGCGCTATGTCAACACTGTTTGCTTTCTGGCGTCTATGTAGGCATATTTTAACTGTTTTTATAGATAGAATTTTGACAGAGGATAAATGTGTCTCATGGGTACAAATTTGGGATTTTTAGCATTACAAAAAAGTATATGGTAAATGTGCCGCAATGAGCATAGTTTATGATTTTTATGGCTTTTGCCCTAAATTTAAATCAAGTGTGGACCAATGCTCAAAATAGATGCCGTGTTTCTTCAAACTATAACCTTGTTTGATCTATTCTTTTGCTTTGCTCT
Source organism: Syzygium oleosum (assembly GCF_021117445.2). Classification (NCBI taxonomy): domain Eukaryota; kingdom Viridiplantae; phylum Streptophyta; class Magnoliopsida; order Myrtales; family Myrtaceae; genus Syzygium; species Syzygium oleosum. The sequence continues at coordinate 13,017,874 of NW_026607490.1, forward strand.
CTTCTCCTTGGTGTCGGCCGGAGTTTCTTCAAGCTCACATCCAAGGCCACTCGAGCTTCGTGAAGCTCAATCATGGTCGCTCCAATTTCATTGAGCTCGATCATGGGTGCTTGAGCTTCTTTGAGCAAAGGAGATTTGGAGCTTGCGGCCATGGCAATTTGAACTTCTTCAAGCACGACTGTGACCGCTCGAGTTTGGTCCAGCTCGACCATGGACGCTCAAGTTTCATTGAGCTCGTGGAGCGAAGGAGATTTGGAGCTTGGGGCCATGGCAGCCGGAGCTCAAGCTTCGTCGAGCTCGAGTTTGACCACTTGAGCTTCCTCGTGGAGCAAAGGAGATATTGAGCTCGAGATCTTGGCAATTGGAGCTTCTTTGAGCTTGTGGCCATGGCCACTTGAGCTTCATCAGGCTTGTGGCAATGGCGGCTTAGCTCTAAAGTCTATGCAAATCCTCAATTTTCCTAGAAGTAAATCCTCGATGGTAATAGTAATTTTAAGGGAAAAAGCCATAAAAAATCTCAAATTATACCCACTTTGACACATTTATTATGAACTTTTTTGTAACATAAAAAGCCCAAATTATGTCCAATATGACACATTTACCCTAATTTTTTCTTGCGATATGAAAAAATCACAAACTTGTACCCGTGCGACACATTTACCATCTATCAATGTGTTGACACCTGGTTTTTAGCCGATGCGTCATAAATGTAAAAACCTTGAGAATAGGATTTCTGATCACGATAGAACTCAATCCTCAACCAAAAAGAGTCATTTAGCATTTGAATTAGCTTTTTACATTTCAATTTTCAAAAAGTCAAAGAGTTGACTTTCAAGTTGCTTTTTGGTCAAACTTTGACCAAAAGTCAACCCAAAGTCAAAATTTGATTTTTTGCATAAAAAATCCAAAATAGTGTCAATTTCACTTTTGCACAATCAATTTTCAAAAAATTCAAAATTTGACCCATTAATTAACATTTTAGTATATAAGTACTAAAATGTTGACTCTTGGTCAACACTTTGTCTAAAAAAATTCAAAAATTTCAAAACCTCTAAATCAACTCATGTTTAGTTTAATTTCACTTTGGAATCATCAATTTTACAAAAATCGGTTTAGAATCAACTTTTCCCCAATTTGCGGAATTTGGTTCAAATCGGCCAAAAATGAAATTACTTCATTTCTAGTCATTTTTTAGGATAGCTTCCTTCACAACATTTGATCTAGAGATCGTATTGCATTCAATTTTGAGAACCAATTTTGTAATTCCAAGCCAAGGGCAAAACCCCCAATTTAGGCCATAATCAGTGATTCCCATCGATTCTTCATGATTTGCGTAATTGAGACATGGATGAATCTAATTTCTTATATGAAACTCAAATCCGAAATCAATTTTGGAAGATTCACTTAAATTCGAGTTAATTTGATCAATCTAGTGATCCAATGATTGAGAAATCCAAGAGTAATTGGTCCAATTAAGACAATTTAACTTGATCCATTCTAGACTAACATCCAATTTGATAAATTGAAGCTCAATTTGGCCAATTGGACTTCAATTAAATTCATTAGTTTAGCTTTGTAATGCAGTTTAACTCAAATTGAAGAGCAATTGGGCCAAATAAGTTAAATTGGATCAATTTGTGCTTGTATTTCAAATCGGTTCAATCCAATTTAATCAAATTCTATTCAATCGGGTCAATTAATCATGATAAGGATTAAATTGTACAAAATTGAAACAAATTGGGCCGAGAATTGAATCTGTTCAACCCAATCAAACTCTGGTCAAATCGGTCCAACCCGGTTTGACCAGAATTGAACCGGTCCGATTAGACTGGCCATTTTTCCGATCAAGAATCCAGCGGCCGGCGGTTCATTCTGGCCAGCCACATCCCTTTGTGCTCACAATGACAAAAATGCCCTTAAATAGAAATTACAAAAATGCCCCTAAGTGAAATTACCAAAATGTTTTTTTTAAGGATTAAGCAAATTACTTAGAGGGTAAGCAAACCAATCATGACCATTCATCTAGAATAGATCATGGCCATCCATAATGTCATGTCACTTATCCTTAGCCCTTAAGGAATATTCTTAATCATTAATGATGCATTCTAGGCCATCAGATTGATTTAAGGGCTATGATTCAAAGTTGGGAGAGGTATATAAGCTTTTTTCCTCTAAAAATTGATAAGGACTCTCATTTTCAGATCTGAATTTTCTCTCTTCTCTTCCCTCTCTCTCTCTAACTCATGCCCCCTCTCTCTTTCTCGGGATCTCTCTCGTCGGTCCTTTGCCGGCCATTTTCCGGCAAGCCGCCGCCTCACCGCCGTCCTCCACGGCGGTCCAAGGTTGGTCACAAGACCACCCGCCCTTGCTGGTGGCCGGAGCTGCTCCATCCGGCGCCTTCTTTCCGGCGGTCACAACACCAGCGACTGAGCCGGTGTTGATTCCAGCTGGTTCAACCGATTGAACCGGCGGTCCGGTGCTCGCTCCGGCGATTCCGACCTCTTGGCAATTCATCACAACATCCTCCCAAGGCTGTGGTGGCCGTGGTTCCTCTTAACGGCCACCGGATCGTCTCGTTCTTTTGATTTTTCGATTAAATGTTTATTTATGCAAAACTGAGTCAGTTCTCACTTTAGCTTGTACGCTTGATTCTCATAGGTTTGTCGAGCTTTCCGAGGCTTCTCTGTGCTGTCCTTGAGCTGAATACGGAGGACGGATCGCTTGGTTGTGCGTCAAAGTATCATTACACAAGGTGAGTTCAAATCAATCATTCTCGGATCCTGATGGTCAGTCTACTTGTGATGATGATTTGACTTTGAAAATGTTAGAATCTTGCGAAGTAATGAACTATAAAGTCATAGAATACGTCTTAAGCTTCGATTTGATATGCTGCATACCATGAGCGGACATCGTTTACTAGGTCAAAACTCCTTCGAAAGTCGAGATCAGAATTTGGAATGATCATGTTGTATTATGTTCTTCTGTGATACTGAATGACCTTTTTCGGTTTAAATATTTTTCGGATTTTCTACATTCATTATTTGAGAAAAAATTCCCTCATGAAAGTTGTGAAGAACATTTAGATATGTTCACTGTGAAATTTTCATAAAATTCAGAGCATGTTAGGTTAGGACGATTAGCATTGTCATCTAGGCTCATTTCCTGCGGTAGATGAATTTCTGACCGACCTTCATGAATTTCTGACCGACCTTTATAAATTCTTGTATTCAAAATTTGGAAAATTTTTCCCCATGAGAATTCACACTGAGATCAAGATCTTTCCATTGATATTAATTTTATCAAAATATGAGTTCATTTGGATTTTAAAATGAATTTTTATTATTTAGTTAGTATCTGATTCTAGATCTGATTTTCCTTTATTTGAAATCCAAAATATGTTTCTCCGAATTTGATAAAGTTAGGGTCCTCTTTTGCAAAAACTAAAAACTACAAAGTTGTCCATTAGGATCTTATTATGTATACTGAAAATTTTTTGGGGCCTAATAACAATTTTAAGGGGTTAATTTACTAAAAATCTCGGATAAGGTCTTCCCGGCCTAAAAAATGGTTTGCAAATCTGTCCTCGGAGAAAACCGAATTTTATAAAAACCTGGAAGACTTTGTTGCAAAAAATAAAAATATAAAATCTGTCACACACGGAAAATCCTAACTGTCTAAAAAATTTGGCGGGGTTTTGATAACGGTAACTATTTTTCCCGTAATTTCTTTTGAATTCAAATTTAAACCGTGTCCAGGTAGTCACCAAGGGTAAAATTATCATTCTTGTGAAAATCGATGGTGAATTAGGAAAATTTGTCTTCTTGACTTTTGATCCTCATGATATAATCTTTCTAATGACACCTGAATCACTTCATTTGGATATCATTATGTTGATTGATCACATCTGAATAGAAGAGATCCGAATTTAATAATAACAACTGAATAAGTGGTCCTCTTATGAGGCTCACTTCGTATTGCTTGATTGGTTGAGGAACGAGGCCCATGAGCCTGAATGCATGCTTTACTCATTGCTATGCATGTGTTTGTTAGATGTATGTTAGGCCCGATGGATGTTCGGCAGGTAACCCATGATGGTCACTTAGAACCCGACTTTAGGGGTAAACCGATATGAATTGTCGTTTTGTGAATGCAAATGGTAGCTCGTTATCGTTAACCATTAATCAAACAATGTTAGATGATTAAGTGGGTGGGTGAATCGAAATGCATGCCAAGCAAAGGCCGATCCCGAGGCTCGTGTTTGATTTAGTGAATTTGCTTGCATTCATTACCTTGCTTTGGTTGTTCTCTTGTGTATTGTTGTCGTGAATGCATGTTGTGAATGTAAAAATCGACACCCGAAAAATGGTCCATGGAGGAGGTGGCCCTAAGATCATCGAAGACAATGGTGATAGATCGATGTCCAATCCGGTCTTGATTTGTACCTAATTCATTTTACCCGACCATGTCTCGGGATTTCATAATTGTGTTGTAAATAAACACCCGACGAGTTGCAGGTTTATTTTTATCGCACTTAGACTAGCTTGCAAATTTTAATACCTTGGTTGTTTACTTTACGCAATGCTTTTCAATTCAATTGTTTCTTTCTTTCTTTTCTAGACTAAGATAGGATTGGTTTAGAACCTCAAAAGAAAATGCAAAAACAATATGCACAATCACCTAGTGGACTAAGACTTTGGCATGAAAAAAAATAAAAAAAAATAAATGCATGACAACTTAGATAACAATCATAATAAGTTCAGCGGTACCGAAATGGCGTTAATAAAAATATTAACTTAAGATAGTCCCCAAACCCATAATTTCTAGTTTTCGTAGAAACCAAAACGAAACTCCCGTGTTTCGGTTGGGTAGTTTAGCCGACCCCCGACCTAGGCTAGTGACGACTCCTAAAGAAGATAAAATCGATATGTTGTCACGCAAGGTATGAATTTAGAAAAAATCCACGTTCATGATCAATTGACCGTATGGATGACTAAAAGATCGATACTTCAGTAAGCCATCTTTTATGATGTGCCATACTGACCATATGGATAATTAAAAGATTGATGCTTCGGTAAGCCGTCTTTTATGATGTGCCATAGGACCGTTTCATAAACACTTACCTCTAAACCCGCTTCATCGAGTTCGGCCCTTGAGAGATAGGTCGCAACACAAGGTTCAGTCACATAATTTTTCAGCTAAAACAACCTCGTTTTTATTTCACTTAACCCACGTGGATTAAGTGAAATACAAAACCCCAAACTTGTACCTGTGCAATGAAGAGAAAAACTTGAATTGAACATTCAAGATCTGTCTATGCATGATTTAACTTGGGCCGTGACTATAGTTCAACATGAGGTTTCATTGAGTTTTGGTTCAAATTTCACTTAAAAACTGATTCACGCTTGAATTTAGCCGAAAATTGAGCTTACTTTTCAATTGATCCTTTATATCGAGTCAAACTATCAATGATCAGCAAAAACACTTTTTCACATGGTTACGACGCAATACGTGCATAATTTTGTGAGGGGTTTGAGTTTTTTTGCCGCTAAATGCCAATGACAAATAGTTAAGAATGGTTTAAACGAACTCATAAGTTATATGACTTTATTGCACTTTATTAAACCATTCTAAGAACATTTTTTTATAAGATGCTCATATCTCCTTGCGAGAAAAAGATGAGAAAAGAAGCTTTCAATATTTAGGAGAAGATAAAATCTTTAAATTATTCAATTACTTTAAAACAAAAATGTATACTACATGATGAAGTTTACTCTCTGTAAACCACATTGATAATGTTAGTAGCTACCAACGTTGAGATTCAACTCATAAAAGACATACCATAAATCGATATGGAGAGATAATAATGGATTCAACTATTGAAAAATATTGTCTATCAAAAAATACAAGAAGCCATAGCATTAACCTTCTCTTTATCTTATTTAATTAAAAACTAAAGAGATAGATATTAAGATATCGCCCTCTAATGAAAGTAATAAATTTCAATGAATATGTTTTCTTTTGATGGATAGCATAATGGTGATGAAGGATAATTGTCCAAAAAGTACTGAATCTAGACGGCCAATTCTATCCTAAACTTTTTAATTTGGTCAATTTAGTCTTAAACCTTTTTAACGATTTGCCAATATAGTTCTTCTGGCCAATTTTAGCCGGAAATCGCTGACGATGGTAATTTTTGCAATTTTTTTAAATTTTCTAAATTTTTTCTTTTTTTCCTTTTTTTTCCTTTCCTTTTTCTGTTCTCTTTTTTCCTATTTTTCTTTGCTGAGGCCCCAATGACTGGTGGAGGGAAATGGGGAAAAAAAGAAAAAGGAAAGAAAAGAAAAGAAAAGGAAAAAAAGGAAAAATTTATAAAATTTATAAAATTGCAAAAATCGTCACCGTTAGCATCGATTGTGCCACAGAGAACATCTTGCGCTAACTGGACTACCGCGTCAGCAATTTTTAGCCAAGATTGGCCAGAAGAGCTACATTGAAAAATCGTCAAAATATTTATTGAAAAATTTAGATTGCATTGGCTATCTTGTAATAAGTTTGGACTTTTGGACAAAATTCCTGAGATGATTAATAAATAGCTTTTTGTAAATCGTAACTTACTTGATGATGATGATAATTAATGCATTAAATATGTATAACCATTAAAATGCCGTTTGTTTCTTTTATATTCCCTATATTATTTAGTTAATTAACATAATCATTGACTTCTTAGGATTCGTAACTGTTTTTGGAATTATTAATGTTGCCTTTACTATGTTACAACTTGAGCGTAATATATAGTACACAAACGTTAAGAACAAAATTTAGTATGATTGAACATCTTTCAACGACTATCACCATTTTAGACCTTATATATTCGTGATCATTGATCTTAATTTCTTTCTGTGCATGAGTTTCGAATAAATAGTAATGTCTGTAAATTTAGGATTGTTTATATATATTTTTAATGTAAGATCATTGTTTACTATAGAATACTATGACAGGTTGCGGGTAGATATGTTACTTTAATTTGACGGGTTTGGAAGCTTCAATACCACGTCCAGTTTTGTTCAATTTCTTTTCTTCTTCGGAGCGCAACGCTTCGCACGCTGAAGGTCCACCCGATGACCCCGATGAATTCTCTGCTAACGTTTATCATCCAGACACGAGACAAAGAATTGACCCGATGCAGAGGGGTAAAAAAGACCTCATTTCGGACTAATCAAACGTCGTGTTTCGTACCTTGTTAACATCAATCCAGGTCGTCGCGTATGCTTGGACATTTCCCAGCTTATGGGCAAAGGCCAATTCGATGAGTCGGAGGGGAAGAATGGCGAAAACGTGGGAAAGATCGAAGCTTTCAATCTGGGTTTGGTGGTATCAATCCATTTATGCAGCAGAAAAAGCTTCTTTCCTATCAACTTTTACCCTCGGATTGCCATGGACAAAGGGCAGAACCAGAGAAAAGAGAAAAGATTGATAACACTTCGTTCCCTTTTTCACTTGTAAAACATTTCATGAGTTTCTCTCACAATCGCTTGTTCCTTCTACAAGTAAGTCCAGACACTTCATTCCCAGTTTCTCTTTTTTTTGGAACATTGCACAAATTATTCACCCCCGACCACAAACACGAACGTGACCAAAGCTGCTGTCGTATCGAAAAATTCCTCGCTATCATCGTGCAGGTTGAGGTTGATCATTTGTCATGTTGCCAATTTGGCAATTTTCACTCTTAATTTAACCCTTAGCTATCCTAATTTGTCTTCACACATTTGTTTACTTTCTTTTGTTTTCTTTTTTCAGACCGCCCTAATAGGTCTGGTAGGCCCTTTCTTGACTTCTTAACGCGCAGGTTATTCGCCAGCGGACCGAGCCATTAAGTCTGACCCGACTAAGAGGGGGACGCCCAGAGGAAGACAAAGGCTACCAGTTTGTGTTTATGGAAAATGGAGTAAGGTGATTGATCTCCATGATTAATGAAAGTCTTATTAAGTCCTTTCACACATCGATAACTCCGAAAAGAAACACACTCGTACGCGACCTCAGTGAGTTTAATGACCAATACATAATGCCATAATGGTGTCTTTTGATTCCAGAGACAGATATTGTTGTAAAAAACGAGTCTTGTTCTTTTAGCCAGAAGAAAACAGTCTTGTTAACAAGTGGAAATTCGCTCGTCTAAATGTAAAAGACATTTTTACCGAGTTACAGGAAAAATCGAAAATTACACTTTTCGAAAAAATTACGTGATAGACCTGCACCGATAACGTATGATTAACCAGCAAAAATATATTATGAGACTAATTAGGTAGTTTCGACGGCAAATGAGTGGCGAATGAAGGCTCCATTTATTTTGCGGAAAATAAATTATTTAAAAAATATTTTTCTAAAAATGATCGCTTACAAAAATGAATGAACGCAAAATATTTTCATTGTTCACGAAAAATTTTATATATGAATTGTTATCGATAATGAAATCATTTTTTATTGGCCAATTATTTCAAGCAATCAATTTTAGTAAAATGTTTTTCAAATTATTTATTTTTTATGAAACAAACGGGACCAACATGTTATAATGGCTTAATGGAGGAGGTTGGAGAAAGTCTTTTTACTAACGGGTTACCAATATTTTCCACACCAACCACATTTAGATTGACTCATATTAAAAGTGGATGAAGGCAGTAATTTCCGACCTACAAATCAGAAAGATTGGTGGAAAGTGGCTCTCTCTCAAAGTGTATCACGTGCTAATGCCAACCACATTTAGATTTTTGGGGAGTGTGGAATCAAATGCTTTCCGACGCTCGAAAGGGGATGTATCTATTACACAGATTGACATGCCGCGAGAGACATGTACGGAAGAATAGGCTGGTCGCCTGTGCAAACAAATAGTAGCTCTCCTTCTTGGTAATTTTCTATTTGCAATAACCATAACCACGTAAGAAATGTGTACTCTTTTCTCTCGTCTTGTCGACTCTATTTTTGTTTTTTCCAATTGTTTCCCTCTACAAAATCTCCTCTATCTGGTTCTGATCCACACTAGAACGAAAGGTTCTGTTACTTCCCTTCTTTCTGGCATGCAAGTAAATTTACGTTCTTCTTTTCTGGATTTCGCGTGACACGATGTATTATAAGTGCGATTCCATTGAAGTGTTGTTGTTTGACCGTCGGTCAAATCCCTTGGTAGATCCTTTTATGTTCTCTCTTTGTGATGCGTGACTTTGACTTTGTGTTTCTCGTTTGAAGCAGGTGATCACGTAATTATTCCCTTACACTCATCTTCATCGGTGGTCACGTAATTATTCCCTTCCGCTCATCTTCATCTCTCTCTCTCATCCTCATCGGTGGTCACGTAATTATTCCCTTACACTCATCTTCATAAATCTCTCTCTCTCTCTCTCTCTCTCTCTCTCTCTCTCTCTCTCTCTCTCTCTTGAATGGAGCGCGAGGGTATAACAGAAGAAGAGAGGCTGAAGGTTGACAAAGTCAACTCGACTAACGGATATGATCACTGGGATCAAGATCAAGACGATGATCCCGCAAAGGGAGACGAGGGATCGAGGAAAATCAAGAAACTCGATTCGTTCGACATAGAGACCGCCCGATTCAAGTCGGACCATGGCCATTCATCAAACCAGGTCAGTGTTTTCGCTGGTCTCTGAAAAAGCAAAAAGAAAGAATAAAGTTTTTCTTTCTAGAAAATACTCCGGTTGGAAAAAGAATTTCAAGTTACTACTTGAGACACATAGTTCAAGGGAAAAGTACACTTGTTATAATTTTCGTAATGCTCTTACTTTAGAGCCAAAACTTTTTGCCGAATCACTTAATTGCCATATCGGAGAAAAAACGATCAACTGAGTGCCTCCGGTGACAAATTTCGGCAAAAAGTTCTACGTAGCATTTTTAATAGAATTTTATTCATACATTATGTAAACAACAAGTTCAACATAGACAATAACGTGGCCGTTCATGACAAAACAACGTTGTATCCTTCAAATTTAATCTCTCTCTCTCTCACCCAATCACTCAATTGCCATCATCTTCTCTCACTCACTCACTCAATCGGCGCGGAAAAAAATTAGGGCTCGATACTTCATGGGAAAATATTAGGCCTCGGTTTTTTACTTGTTTTTTGCTGGTGCTGCTATATATAGTTAGGGAGGATTTTTTGGGGAGGATTTTGACTCGACTTGTTTTTTGCTGGTGCTGCTGCATATAGTTGGGGAAGTCGTTGTTGGGTTTTTGACTTGTTTTTTGCTGGTGTTGTTGCATATAATTTGGGGAATTGTCGGTGGGTAGGTTTTTGACATGTTTTTGCTGGTGTTGCTGTATTTATTAGGGAAATTTTTTGTTTGGGAGGTCTTTGACTTGTTGGGGATTCTATGTTGATGTAAGAATATCTTTATTCTGAATGCAATGCTGTTTGATTTGTCTGATGGAGTAAATGTTTTTATGTGTTTCAAGTTTGTACACAACGTGCGTTGCTAATCAAGTGGTCAAATCATGTTTAAGAAAGTGAAACCAACAAATCACTTTTTAAAAAGTTAAAAAACATAAGTGATCACTTTTTAAAAAAATTAGCACTCAAGTGATCACTTTTCATTAACCTTTGCCATGTCGAATTTTTGGCAAGACACATCAATCGGGAAAAAATATTAAAATATTGTCACGTTGGATTATCCCAAATCATTGTTGATGCTTAAGTGGTCATTTTCTTTTTTTTACCAAAGTGAAACTGAAGTGATCCGTCAAATGTTTTGGTACTAAAGTGAGTGCCATATGAATTTAGTGTCATTTTCTCCATAGTTCGAATAAAGTTTGCATGTAGGTGTAACTAATACAATTTTTAATAGTAGATCGGAAACTTATTGTTGGTGAAATGGATTAATAGAAACGACACACATTTTTTTTCATTTCCTTTCGATTATGCGAGTTGATAAAACAACATTTTAATTTAAATTTGAAAGGGATATGTTGTTTAAAATTTGAAAATGGCATTATCACTCGAATTAGCTAAATGTAAAAATGCATAGGGGAGAAACGTAGAGATAAAAAAGCAGATGGATAATAGAGTGTGGGGTTTGCCATTATATATTAGCTGGTTAGCTAGAGAAATTTCCAGTTGCACATAATTGCGTGGATATACGAATATTGATCTATATATTTGCAAATTTTAAAGTGCTGAAATTGTTATAAGGCGTAAAAGTTGAAAATTTGTGATAAAAAAATATAGAGGGAGGTGAAAATAATGGAGTTGGTGAAGAGATATGTGGAGTTTAATGTTGGGAAATTTACCTAAAAAGTCCTAAACTTATTGAAATTGTGTCAATTCAGTTCTAAACAACTTTTTTATGCCAATTTAGTCTTAAACCTTTTGCATTTCTATCAATTCAGTCCATCCGGTCAATTTTGGCCGGCCAACACTAACGTGGCGTGACGGTGAGGTCAAGCCTCACCAGTGGCCAGGCAAGCTCCACCTCATCCAGAGAAAGAAGGAAGGAAAAAAAAAAGAAAGAAAAGAAAAAAAGGAAAAAGAAAAAAAAATTAAAAATTTGAAAAAATATTAAAATATCATAAACAAAATTGTCCACGTTAGCGCCCTGAATTGATATAATTACAAAATTTTTAAGACTTAATTGGCACAAAAAAAAGGTTTATGACTGAATTGGCACAATTGCAATAGGTTATGACTTTTTTGGTAATTTTCCCGTTTAATGTTTATCATTCTCTCGAATTGTTAGTTCACATCTTTCCTTTCTTATGTTAGTTCTTGGATTATTTGTTATAACCAATTGAAAGTTCAACAAAATCATAGCAAGAGTGAAACTAGGAAATGCTTTTATGATCATGATTTGGTTACGTCTTTCTACATGCAGAATTTGCCACGGTTGATGGTACTGAAGCTTGCTATTCAGAGCATCGGGGTGGTGTATGGCGATTTAGGCACGTCGCCTCTCTATGTCATGCCAGGAATTTTTCCTGACGGGATAAAACACGAAGACGATATCCTCGGAGCACTATCTCTAATCTTCTACTCGATCATCCTCATTTTCATGATCAAGTATGTCTTCATTGTTCTATCAGCAAATGACAATGGCGATGGTAAGCGGTTTCTCTCTCACCATTTTACCACAAAATTCATTTGACATAGCAGGGTGTTTTTTGTCTATGCCAATATCTTGTACTAATGTAGTTAGGTTTTTTGCTATGAAAATATAGGAGGGACGTTTGCTTTGTACTCTCTTATGTGCCGCAATGCCAAGGTGAGCTTGACCCCTAACCAACAAGCCGAAGACAAGGAAGTCTCGAACTACCGACTTGAGGTGCCGAGCCGCCGCCTCCGGCGGGCCTCCGCCATGAAGTCATTGCTCGAGAATAGCAAGGCGGCCAAGTACTTGCTCTTGTTTGTAACTATGTTGGGCACCGCCATGGTCATCGGAGACGGAATCCTCACACCATGTATATCTGGTAATAATTTTCCCATTTCGATTTTTTTATAAAAAAAATGATGCACCGATAGGTTTTCAACTTTTCCCTTAATCTACAAAGGAAATTAGACACACACATACATATATACATCCTAATGATTTTTTATAGTACATTCAATCATAATCGGTGATATTACATTATAAAATGATACACTATAGTTAATGTCTCGGCTAATTTATTGATACAATTAGTTCTGTTGGTTGAATTCGACAGATGGCTCTGATTCTTTTCTCCTTTTTTGGGCAGTATTGTCGGCTATTGGGGGCATAAAAGAAGCTGCGAGTTCACTTGGAGATGATCAAATCATGTGGATCTCTGTGGTGATCTTGATCTTTCTGTTTCAAATCCAAAGGTTCGGTACTCACAAAGTCGGATACAGCTTCGCCCCGATTCTCTCTATATGGTTCCTCAGTATAGCACTCATCGGCATCTACAATATCGCAAAACATGACTCGGGAGTGATCAAAGCCATCAATCCGCTCTACATCGTCCATTACTTCAGGAGAAACAAAAAGGAAGCATGGATTTCTCTTGGAGGGGTCATTCTCTGTCTAACTGGTAATACAAACATTTAGTCTTTTCATTGATTAATTATTGATAGCTGACATCATTCAAATGATTCATCTATTAGTCAAATCTTTTTTCATTTTAACAAAGATATATAACTTTTTTTTTCATGAATTGATTGTGGTTTTACGCTTTGAGCCTTTGATTATAGGTTCTGAAGCATTGTTTGCTGATCTGGGGCATTTTAATATCCTGTCAATTCAATTGAGTTCATGCCTACTTGTCTTTCCGTCAATCATCCTCGCCTACTTTGGTCAGGCGGCGTATCTCCGAAAGCACACTCAAGATGTTGCTAGCACTTTCTACAGCTCGATACCGGGTAGGCTTCCTCGTGCTACTTCATCCGATGCATCATTTATCCTGTCAGGTCATACAATGAATCTGTCTAATGTTTTGATGCAGAATCGGTGTATTGGCCAATGTTTGTGATAGCGGTGTTGGCGGCGATAATAGCAAGTCAAGCCATGATATCGGCCACGTTCGCCATAGTGAAGCAGTCGGTCGCGCTCGGGTGCTTCCCACACGTGAAGGTCGTGCACACTTCGCAAAAGCACGAGGGTCAGATTTACATACCTGAGGTCAACACCTTACTCATGTTGGCCTGTGTTGGTGTCACCCTTGGCTTCGAAACCACATTAAAGTTGGGCAATGCTTATGGTAAGCAAAAAGGATCACGCTATATACACACACACATTTAGTCTACTTATGCAAATTCGCTAATTCATTAAGCTACCTAATTGAAGTTATTGAAAGAAAAATTGCATTTATTCGTCAATCTCTATTACAGGAATTGCGGTAGCATTCGTTTTCACTGTCACGTCCACATTCCTCGTAATCGTGATGGTCATGATTTGGAAGACCAACATACTCCTCATAATCCTCTATGTCCTCACCATCGGGCTTGCGGAGTACGTGTTTCTTAGCTCGGTCCTCTACAAATTCGTGGATGGGGGTTACGTCCCACTCGTCTTCTCTGTCATAATGGTCACCATCATGTTGCTATGGAATTACGGATACCAAAAGAAGTACAAGTATGAGCTCGAGAACAAGGTCTCGAGAGAAGCCCTCGTCACGATCGTGTCAAACACAAACATCCACCGAGCCCCTGGGGTTGCCCTATTCTACACCGAGCTCGTCGATGGCATTTCCCCACTATTCACCCAATATGTCGCCAATGTACCCGCATTGCACTCGGTTCTTGTCTTTGTCTCAATCAAGTCACTGCCCATAAACAAGGTACCCCTTGAGGAGCGGTTCTTCTTTGGACAGGTGGTGCCGCAGAAGTATGGCATATATCGGTGCATTGTGAGATATGGATATCGAGATGCAAAGATGGAGCCGCAGTTTTTCGAGAAGGTCTTGATTGACCGATTGAAGGATTTCATTCAGAACAACGCGCCACCCGCTGCCGACAAGCAAGGCGAGGCTAGTGATAATGGAATCGCTATGATCAATGAAGAGGGAGTGCAAAGAGAGATTGGATTGGTGGATGAAACAATCAAGATTGGAGGGATCATGTATCTAATGGGACAGAGTGAGGTGATAGCTTCGAGTGGTTCAGGTTTTGCAAAAAGGTTTGTAATCAATTGCTTGTACAACTGGTTGAAGAGGTGCGTGAGGCAGCAAGAGGAACTGTTCAACATTCCCCACAAGAGGCTGGTCAAAGTGGGGATCACTTATGAAATCTAATGGAAATGTCCATGATTTTAATTAATAATATATGATATTGTTGGAATTTGATATTTATATTTGGTTGTTTGCTTTGTCCTCCTAGAGACTATTTAAGCGAAGTTTGTGAATTACTTCGGTTGTCTCCTTTGTCCTTTTAGAGGCTATTTAAGCAAAGTTTGTGTTACTTGATGAACCTACTCATGGTAATTGTATAGTTAGAGTGTTTAATGGTATATTTTGTGAAATTGTTCTTCAACACACATTTGATTTAAACATACTGTCGGTATTACTTGCAACTTACATTTATTTGATGAAATTAGGTAACATAGGCGTGCTGAATGTGAGTAGCTTTTGAGAAGGGCTTGACAGAAATTGGATGTAGAAGACCATAGCTACATCACCAAGCTTAATATAGATTTCTCATTTAAACACGTTATAGTTTTTCCAATCTTGGCAAGAACTACTATAATTTTGCCTACTTCCTCTCTAATTAGCGAACTGTATCGAATGGTCAAGTAGCGCACCAATATGTTGACGTCATTTCAATTTTATCTTATGATAAGATAATAATTGCATTGATAGATAATGTTAGGATGTTTTACAAAGTACTTATCTCTAAGGCTGATATTTAAGGTAAATATACGACGATGACTTCATCAATGACCGAAGGAGTTGTAAGATATGCTACAAAATAATTCTGCAATTTCTACTCTTTTTAAAAGAGTTATGTCATTAATCAACCTAATTAATCAGAGGAATCAATCTAACGATATACATAAAGGATTTTGTTAAAAAGTACATATATATCCTATTAAGCAACCAACTAATAAAAGTTGCAACTTACGGTGCACTAACTTTTTTATAGTGAGAAGTGTAATTGATAATTAGCAATCCAACGTCGCCTTATTAAAAATATAAATATGAATTGATTCTATTGCACTTATACAAAAAACAAAGACTATGAGTGTAACGACCCGGTCCGACGAGGACGGAGAGTGATCGCGGGGGCCAAAGGTTCTGGACAAGGATTGACTCCTGGTAGACTTCTAGGATGGCGAAGGAGGTAGGAATATACCGAACTATGCACCGAATAAGGGGAGAACGATTATAGGATATATATATGTGAAACTGGAATTAACTTATAGAGGCGCCTTTCGACGTAACGGCAATACTTAGCTTTGGAACTCCAAATCTAAGCATGCTCAGGTGGGAGCACTTCCAAGATAGGTGACTTGTACGCCAAAGGACAAAACTTAATATGGATGGATCAAAGCGGATAATACCTCAGTGAGTTAATTTAGGGATGTTACAATATGGTATCAGAGCGGGACCCTCTCTAGTAGGTGTGTGGTTTGAAGACAAACCACGCGGAAGCTAGTGGGCCTGTAACAACCCAGTTCAACGAGGGTTGGGAGTGGTCGCCGAGGTCAAAGGGTTTGGACAAAGAGCAGCTCCTGGTAGGCTTCTAGGATGGTGAAGAGGACATGAATAAATCGAATTATACACCGAATAGGGGGAGAACGATTCTAGAATGTATATATATGAAAATTGGAATTAACTCACCGAAGTGCCTTTTAACGTAACGATAATGCTTAGATTTGGAACTCCAAATTTAAGTGTGCTTAGGTGGGAGCACTCCTAGAATAGGTGATCTCTTGGGAAGATGCCAACCTGTACGACAAAAGATAAAACCGTGAGACTCAGTATGGACAGGCCAAAGCACACAATATCTCAATGAGTTAATCCAAGGATGTCATAATGAGTTCGATTGAAAATAACGAAATAAGCAATCGTAAGCCTCCGCGTCGAACGTCATGTCTATGATCAGAAACCCGCCGAGCATTCCTCTCGCCAATCCGGCCCCTAATCCCAACCCGAACTTATTCTTCTACGGAGCCTATTGCGCCTGCTAGTTCAGGTAATACCTATAGCCCGGCGGCGGAGGCTATGTGTACCCATAACCCGCCAGGGGCGGCGGAGGATACTCATAAGCACCGTACTATGGCGGTGGATACGCACCCGGCAGTAGACATGGCCACGGTTCGGAACCGGCCGGTTTCGGTTTGGAATCGGCGGTTTCGATTCGTGGTCATGTATGAACCGGAATCGGAACCACCCCTGGCGGTTCCGGTTCCGGGACAGTTCCGGTTCCGGCCTGATTTGGAACCGGCCGGTAAAAATTAAAAAAATAAATTATGAAATAAAAAAATAATGAATTATCAAATTATGAAATAATAAATTATTCAATATAAAATGTAATCAAAATGTACATTGCATTCAAATTTGGGGAAAAAAAGAGAGAAAGAGATAGGGCTTGAACTTAATGAATTATCATTAAGCGCCTTACATATCTTCTTGGGGATAGAAGAATCAAAATCTATATAGTTCTTTTACCCTTAGTCGTCGCTACCCATTTCGGTATCGATACCGGTAGTGATGGTATCTCCATCGTCAAAGAATTCAGATTCATTATTCCGATCTATCTCTTGTTGTCGATATTGAGCCTTCGTCCAATCATCGACGCAAGCTTAAGCCTCCACTGATTTCGGAACTAATCTTGAACGTTGTTCATCCAAAATATTACCTCCGGCACTGAATGCTTGTTCGACCATAACTGTCGAACATGGGGTTGCAAAATTTTATTTTGCAATAAGAGAAAGGATTGGGTATTGACTTGCGTGCCTCTTCCACCAATCCAAAATTAAAAGACTTGTACTACCTTCGGATTCAGAAAACTCAAAGGAAACGGTTAGATACATCTCTAATTCAGAAATGTTTCATATTACTCCCTTTTTATTTTGTTTGTCTATGTAATAAAAGTTGGTACCATCTACTAATTTTACCTGTACTCTCACTTTGTGTCTCGGTAGATTGAGAAGATCCAATATCACCTCCCTTAGTACAAAATTCATTATATAATTCTATTACTACGTTTTTAACCTCCCTTAGTATGGTTGTAACATCTACCGTATTATAATGTAAACATTGATAATATATATGCAAATAATCACTCAAACCATTTAATTTGCAACGTGGATAAAAAAACACAAGCAACTAAATAAATAATAGGAATTTCGCTATAATAATGTAGCCATTTCATTCTCGTTGTTACTATAGTATTTTGTAATTCAACATCATTTTCATATTCCTCAAAAACTCCGACAATAGTAATACACTCTACAAAAAATAAATGCGTAGTAGAATAATAAACACCAGACAAAGTACAAGTTGCATAATTAAAAACTTTTAAAATATCTAAATTTTTTTTGCAAATATCCTACTCTTTTGGGTATAAATTAATTTGAGGTATATTATTAGAAATGAATGCACATAATAAATCTTTATATGCAAAAGATTCATTAAGCAAGTGGAAAGTAGAATTCCAACGAGTTGGAACATCTCTTGGAAATCTTCTTGGCCTTTTTCCATTTGCTTTACAAAATCTACTCCATTCTTTCATTTTTTGAGATGTTTCCATAAAAATTGAATCGCTGTTTTTATTGGTTCAAGAAAAATATCAAGATTTTTCAAATCATCTTGTACACATAAATTTAAAACATGACAAGCACATCTAACGTGAAAAAATTTTCCACCAAAAGCGGGTCTACAAATATTTTCTAAATCAGCAATTGAAGCGGTATTTGCCGCGGCATTATCAAAACCAATTGAAAAATTTTTGTTAAGCAAACAATATTCTTCTAAAATTTGCCTAATTATTCTATAAATATTATTTGCCGTATGCTTACCATCGAAAACTCTAGATGTGAGGACTCTTTTTTGAATATTCCAATTGTCATCTATCCAATGACATGTTATGCCCATGTAAGAATGAATTTGCTAATGATCACTCCAAATATCACTACCTATATGCGCACATCCATTAAATTGCATAAAAAAGTCTTATAAATCTTTTTTTCCATTTTTGTAAAGATCTTTAATTACTCGTTTAAGTGTATTTCTAGGAATACGTTTTGCTTGTGGAGCACAAGCTTTTTGTACAAATTGATTAAAACCAAATCTTTCTCCAAAATTAAATGATAAATGCTCAACCGAAACAAATTTACCTAATTCTTCCTTATAAGTTTTTTCATTAAAACGAAATAAATGAGAAGTGTTAGGATTGACGTATCCGAAAATTTATTGTTGCTTGGTATTGATTCCCGCTTCGGTTGGATGTTTGCTCTAAGATGTCGTTTGAATGTTCCATATCCTTGTCCACCTGTATATTTATATATTGCCCCATAATGTTTACAAATTATATCATACCTTTTTGAACCAATATCAAACCTTTCCGTTTTCGTGTAGTGGTCCCAAATGTCAGATGTAAGTTTCCGCTCCGCCTCCTTTGTTGTTGACATTTCGGCATGAAGAATTTCTTGTGTTGGGACTCGCTCCACATCAGGAAAAATGTTGATTTCATCATCTTGAAAATCTGCATAAACACGAGGATCAAAAGAATGTTCGGATTCCGTCATTCTATTCTTACCTTTGCTAGTTGCCGCTTGACTTCCACTTACCATTTTTCGAGTGAATTGAGAGAATTGAGCAAATTGACTGGGAGAATTAAAAGAGAATTGCGCGGATTGAAAAAATTGAGAGAATTGCGATTGAGAAAATTGAGAGAATTTGAGAAAATTGAGAATTTGAGAGTATTGAGAGAATTTGAGAGAATTTATAAGAAAAAAATGAGAAGGAAATTTAGGGAAAAATAATAATAAATGGCTAAAGTGGCAACGGCTACTTTCATATATATATATATATATATTAGCCGTTGCCAAGGCCAAGTGGCCAACGGCCACCTGCCCTAAGCCTGCAAGCTGTAGCAGGGCCTGCAGACGTGCAGGCATTGCTGCATTTTTTTTTTTTGGAACCGGGCCTGGAACCGGCGGTTCCAGGCCGGTTCCTGTTCCGAACCGTGGGCCCGGTCAACGAGCCGGTTCCGAACCGCGGGCCCGGTCAACGAGCCGGTCCCGAGTTTGACCCGAACTGGTTCCTAGCCGGTTCCGAGTCGAAACCGGCCCGTGGCCATGTCTACCCGGCAGCGGAGACAGGTATGCATATCTGGGGAGTGGTGGGGGCAGGTATACTCCGGGCGGGGGAGGCAGGTAACCTGCTCCGTAGGACCTTCTCAACCCAGCTTGCACTGGGTAAGCTGTAACCGCCACGTCGGCCTTAGGGTCGGCCGCCACGTCAACAGTCAGCTTGTCAATGAATTTGTAGGAGAAGTGGATCTTGAAATGACTATTGAAGAAGATGAAATTGTTCGTACTATGTTGCTGAACTTTTACATATATCTATATAGAATGCCCTGGTGCTCACATTTGGTAAGTCTACAATCAAGGAGAAACAAATATTCTACAGATAAGGAGAACCAGCTAATATACAGTTGATATTGCAACGGTTTAGGAGATTTGGAAGATTTGAAATTTATATGATATCTCCAACACGCCTCCGCAAGATGGACGTTCCATTGGAAACGCCAATCTTGAGTCGTAATTGTTGCACCTGCGGTTGGGACAATGGTTTCGTGAGAATGTCCGTGAGTTGATCTTTTGTGGAGATATGGGAGACTCTCATTTTTCCGGCTTTGACAAGTTCTCGGACAAAATGGTAGTCGATTGCAATATGTTTCATCTTTGAGCGGAACACTGGATTTGCACAAACGTATGTCGTTCCAATGTTGTCACAATATATGGCAGGTGGTGTGAGGCTTGTGAGTCCGAGTTCTTGTAATAGTGATTGAACCCAAAGTAGTTCCAACGTAGTAGTCGCGACGGCACGGTATTCGGCCTCTGTAGATGACCGAGATACGGACCGTTGCTTTATGGAGCTCCAAGAGATGGGGTTGGCTCCAATGTATATTATGTAGCCGGATGTTGACGTCCGATCATCAGGATTACCCACCCAGTCGGCATCGGAATATGCATGGAGAATAGGTTGGGTATTTCTGTTCAAGTGTAGGCCATGAAATAAGGTCCCCTTTAGGTACCGTAGGAGCCGCTTTGCTACTGTCCAGTGAGCAATTGTTGGCTTGTGCATGAACTGTGACAATTTGTTTACCGCAAAGCCAATGTTGGGACAAGCAATAATGAGATACTGTAGTGCCTCGAGTAAGCTTCTGAATTCGGTGGCATTGGCAGCTTCGGACTAATCGTGCTTGGTGAGCTGGACTGCCGTGGATAGTGGAGTCCCCACATCTTTGGCGTCACCCATTTTATGACGTTCTAGAATCTCCCGTATGTACTTGTGTTGTGAGAGGAGTAGGCCAGTCTTAGTCTGAATGACTTCAATTCCTAAGAAATAGTTGAGTTGTCCCAAGTCTTTAAGTGAAAACCTTTTGGCCAATGTAGAGATGAAGTTGGAGACAAAAGTGGCATCATTCCCGGTGATTATAAGATCGTTGACATACACCAGGAAGTAGACTTGAATGCCATCGCGGGAGTAAATGAATAATGAATGATCTGTTTTTGAGTTCACAAAGGAGTTTGCAATGAGGAAGGAGCTTAACTCATTGTACCACACTCTCGGGGCTTGCTTGAGGCCATAGATGGCTTTACGGAGTTTGCAAACGTGTGTCGGTTTGTCCGGAACAATGAAACTGGGGGGTTGCGACATATAGACTGCATCTTGGAGTGTGCCTTGAAGAAAGGCATTGTTGACGTCCATTTGACGTAACGACCATCCTCGCATTAATGCCAAAGATAGGACCACCCGTATTGTTGTCGGTTTGACAACGGGACTGAAGGTGTCTGTGTAGTCTAATCCCGGACGTTGATGAAAGCCTTTGGCCACAAGTCGAGCCTTGTATCTCTCAATGCTCCCATCCGCTCGTCTTTTAATCCGATAAATCCACCTGCAACCAACAACATTCATCGAAGGCTCAGAAGGTATTAGTTCCCATGTTCCATTGCGAATAAGGGCGTTAATTTCCTCTGTCATTGCGTCATGCCATTGAGGATCGCACATGGCTTGTGTTATCCCCGTTGGTTCTGTTGGTAGTGGTAGGGGATGTTTGGTTGATGTTGGGTGGGCTTGTTTGGATTTGAAGATATTGTTTTGAGATCGTGTAGTCATAGGGTGGGTCTGGGTGTGCATGTGGTTATTTTGGGTGGAGGCCAATTGCTGGTTTGGCAGTAGTGGTTGTTCTGTTTGTGGGACTTGTGTTTGATGTTGTGGGTTGTGTGGTTCATTTGCGGGTTGATCACTGAATTCGTTGCAGGGAGCATCGGTGATTGTCGGATGGCATAGCGATGGAGCGGGCGCGGATGGCACAAACTCAAGAGGAGTGAGCGGTAGAGTAATGGTTGTGGTAGGTGGGAGACAAGGAGAGGACTGATTTGTTGATTGGTTTTGTGATAATTTTTGTAGGGGAAAACATTTTCGTCAAAGACAACGTGACGAGATAAATATAGTCGATGTGTTGCTGGATCGAAACATTTGTATGCACTTTGGGAGAGGGCATAACCAAGGAAAAGACATGGTGTGGAGCGAGACGCAAGTTTTTTTGTGGTATATGGTTTTAACCAAGGATAACATAGACATCCGAAAGTACATAGTTTGTGGTAATTTGGGTCACGGCCGAAAAGAGTTTGATATGGTGATTTTTGGGCTAAAATGGGTGTCGGCATTCGATTAATTAAATATGTGGCGGTTTGGAAGGCATGACTCCAAAAAGTTGGCGAGAGTTGGGCCGTGTGTAGGAGAGCAAGGCCCGTTTCGACGATATGTCGATGACGGCGTTCAACAGTACCGTTGTGTTGGGGTGTATATGGAGGTGTTGTGAGGTGGGAGATACCGTGTTTCACAAGGAATGATTTTAGGTTGTGATATTCTCCTCCACCATCCAAATAAAAAGTTCGAATGGAGCGAGAGAATTGTTTTTCCATAAGAGATTTGAATTGTTCAAAAATTAGAGTTACTTCGGATTTTTTGCGCATTGGGTAAAACCATATGTATTTTGTGTAGTGGTCTACGAAGACAACATAATATCGAAAACCATCAGTGGACACGATTGACGCAGGACCCCAGACATCCGAATAGACAATGTCCAAAGGAAATTGACTCACAAGAGTGGAGACACCAAACGGAAGTTTGTGACTCTTATTGCACCGACATGCATCACAAGATAAACCAGAACCTAGATTTGACTCAGAAAGCGAAAAGGTTTTAAGGATTTGATGCAAAATACGTGAAGATGGATGTCCGAGCCGATTATGCCAATTCATAGCCCACGTCCGCTGTCCAACAAAAGCAGTAGGAGAGGGTTGCGGTTGCATCTTTGTGGACGGCATTTGATAGACTCCATCGCTAAGTTTTCCTCGAAGCAATGTCGCCCCCGTGCGAAGATCCTTCACAGGAAATGATTGGCAAAAAATTCAATGGACGAACGGTTAGTACGACAGAATTGCGATACGGAAATTAGGTTTTTGGTGATAGTTGGGGCACACAGGACGTTTGATAAAGTAAAGTTAGAGTCGTAGAACCAACGTGAGTTATACGCAAACCTGTGCCGTCACCAATGATGATCTCGTCGGGCCCTTCGTATTCGGAATGAAGCGAGAGATTGTTCAAGTCATTGGTTATATGATGGGACGCTCCTGAGTCCACTAACCATCCAGATTCTCGGGTTGAAGCAGCGGCGACATTGGCACTCGGATCATGTATGGAGTTGCGGAACCGAGAGCAAGCATTGGCTGAGTGGCCGTATTGGTCACAAAGCTGGCAGATTTGGCGGCTGGCATTGCCATGCCTCTCACGATCGTTGTTGCGTCTGCTTGAGTAGTTTCGGTTCTGGTTGAAGCGAGAGTTACTGGACTAAAAATTCCCTTGCTGATAATTGGTGTCCCTGCGCGAATTGCGGCTATTCCAGCGTGAATGACTCCCTGAGCCTCGATTACATGAGCTAAATTGGGCAGTAATTGGTACAGAATCATGGCTTAGCTCTTCTTGTTTGAGATATGTCTCGTATCCAACTAACTTGTCGTGCATTTCTTCGAATGAAATAGGGGTTTCTCGAGCCCTAATTGCTGCAGCGATTTCCTTGAATTCGGATCCAAGGCCACGGAGCGCGTGAATGACCAAATCATCGTCGTTTAGAGGGGTATCAATTATGGCCAGCTCGTTTGCAATTGATTTAAGGTGCTGAAGATAATCCGACACTGAACGTGAGTTGCGACGAAGGGTTGAGAGTTGATCCTTGAGATGCATAACTCTTGAGCGGGATTTATTTGCATATAAATTTGTGAGTTTTGTCCAAGCTTTGTAGGACGTTTTACAGGATGCGATGAGTGGTATAACTGATTCGGAGACTGCTGAAAAAATTGCAGCGAGAAGGAGCTGATCCTGGCATATCCATAATGCAGCGTCGGGGTTGCTAACTTTCTGATTTCCAGTAGTAATGGTTAAAGACAAACATTGCTTCGATCCGTCAACAAAGCCTTGCAGATCATGACCAATAAGAATTGCCTGGAATTGAGCACGCCACGAGGGATAGTTGGCGGCTTAGCTTTAGTGGGAATTGCACAGCGGTAGAGATGGCGATGAGGCCGCTGGATGGAGCTGCTCCATCGTTGTTGGATCCAGTTTGGAGACTGATATTGCTCGAGTTAGGGGTTGAATCCATTCTGGAAAAATGCAGAATTGCACAGCTGGAAATGCATAATTGGATCGAAAATCTGCTCTTAGAAGCCCAAGGGCTCTGATACCATGAAATGACTATTGAAGAAGATGAAATTGTTCTTACTATGTTGCTGAACTTTTACATGTATCTATATAGAATGCCTTAGTGCTCACATTTGGTAAGTCTACAATCAAGGAGAAACAAATATTCTACGGATAAGGAGAACCAGCTAATATACAGTTGATATTGCAACGGTTTAGGAGATTTGGAAGATTTGAAATTTATTTGATATCTCCAACGGATCTCCCCCTTGGGCTTCCTAGACGGCTCGCACACCTAGTAGGTCACCGTCGACGGGTGAGGCATCGCCGACGACGCCTTGCCGTCGGCGGTGGAGGAGTCAAGGAGCTCCTTAACGAGGACGACGACCTCGCTGATGTCCTTGTCTCCGAGGGTATAGTTGCAGTGGAGCTTGAAGTGGAGGGTGAGGCGGTCCTGCTGGATGGAGAACTCGTCAACGTTGAGCTTGACGGGGAAGATCCAAAACAGAATAAAAAATAAAAATAAAATAGCCCCAAAATTTTATCCGTACAACACTTTTTATCATTTACTTTTAAAATTTATACTCGCAACCTTATTTATGATTAAGGCTCCGTTTGTTTCGCGAAAAACATTTTTCTAATTTTTCGGCATTTGGATCACTTATAAAAATGAGTTAACGGAATGTGTGTTCTTAGTCAACGAAAAAGGTTTTCTTACCAAAACTTGAATTAGGAAAATGAACTTCTCTTTAGAAAATCGAAAATCATTTTCTAAAATATGACTAAGTATCAACACTTAGGCACAGAAATCCCAACGCTTGTTCTTGAGCCTTTTGTATCAAGGCCGAGTCTCGAGCACTAGGGCTTGGGTCTATCGAGGCCGGGCCGAGACACTGATGCCCTTGTCCGGGACGCTAGGCCCAATAATATCAAGGCCAGGCTCGGGTCCTCAACACTCGTGCCCAAATCCATTGAGGCTAGGCCCCGAACCCCAGCGCTCATGCCCCGGTCCCCAACTTCCAAGCTTGAGTTCATCGAGGCCGGGCTCGGGACTCCCTTGCCCGCCTATTCCAAGCCCCAGTGCCACGATCCATCAATATCGGGCTCGGACCTAAGCGCTAAGGACCAGAGCTAGGCCTCAATGGACCCGTACATGGGTGCCAAGTTCTCGGGCCCGACCTCGATGGACTCGGGCACAGGCACTTGTACCGGAGTCCCGATCTTGGCCTCGATTGACCTGGGCCGGAGAGCCGGGGACCCGTTGCCGAGTGTTGGGGTCCCGAGCCTAGATCATATCGAGGCCCAGCCCTATAGACAGGGCTAGGGCGATAGAGAGCTGGGCACGTGCACCGAGTTCTCGGATTCAGTTTCATTGGATCCACGACTAGGGCCCGTGCTCATATCCGAGAGTCGGAATTCTGGGCTTGAGACCCCAGTGCCCATGCCGGGTTTCTTGGCTATCCATGTGCAAGCCACTAGTGCCAAAATAGTGTATATCTATTTAGGAAAATCATACTAAACGACGGAATACATTTTCCAGTTCATTTTCAAGTTTCAGCCAAACATCGGAAAATATTATCATTTTCTTGGAAATTCATTTCTAGAAATATATTTTCTAGAAATATCACATATTCCGCGAAATAAACGAAGCCTAAATGGACAGTTGAAAAGACCATGTTACACATTAATCTAATATAATTTTTGAAAAATCCTAATTCTCCTCTCGTCTCTTCTCTTTTACTCGGCTGTGCCCTGCCCCGCTCTGTGTCCCCCATTCAACTGCCTGCACCACGGCTACACCGTCGACTCGATACAAGGACAACAGCGACAATCTTGTGCTTAGAACAGCCACTTCGATTTTAGATTATGTCTTATCTAATCTATGAAATTAGTGATGATATATTCACTTAATAAGTCGAATTTCCATGTCGTCAACATAAAATGTCACTATACTATATTAGATTGATGGCAGACCAGAATGGAATTGCATAACAAACATCAAGGTGCAAATGATAGGTTTCAAAAGTACGGCAAGTGTTGACGTGTGCATACTCCGATTCGTCTTTGACGTGTCGAGCTCCTTTTTGTTGCATTTGAGCACCACAAAAAGAGAAGAAGCCCTCCTAAATTAGGAGGAGCCCCCGATACTTAAGATAAAAGTGTATTTAATGGGCAAGAGAAATAACAGGTTGCTAGGCCATACCTTTGCCAATGGATTATTATCTTGTATTTATAGTGTAGGTGAATGGGCTAACTCTCCTTGTATGGACCATCCACCTTTAAGCCTCGTGCCTTTTAATTCATAAAATACAATAATTCATGAATCAAACTTAATTTTTTGATTAAATGTGAGTCCAACCAGAGATATTGATGGGCTCCAACTTAAACACTCTTTTGATGATCTTCCTAAAGGATGGGAGAGAGAGGGAGAGAGAGTTTTATTCGCGTATGGTGAAGGCACGCTATATACAGCCAAATATTTGATTTTCGAATTCTTGCGACAAGAAATTCACCATGGATTTTGTCCAAATCAATAGAAATTATTTAGATAAGACAAAATTACCTTACCAATGTCTACTTTCATGTTGATCCTTGAACTAGTTCTTGTTGAAAATTGTGCACTTTGAAATGTCCCACATAGTTAAATCAACGAACGTTGTTGGTGTTCGGTCCTACCTAACAATTATCTCAAGTGATGGAGAATTATGTGCTTGCCCTCTTGATAAATTTTAATATAGAGAAAATAATAATGCCGATTGACCTATTTAAATTTATTCCTTTGAAAATTATTATAATCATGTCATGGAGTGTCTGTGCATCAATCATGCACGGCCCAATTTCGGGTGTGCGTGAATTTATTCTTCACATCTTGTGAATTGTTACATGATAATTAGGTCCGTTGACATTAGATTGACTTGTGTTTTAATGTGCTTATAAAGAGATAATTGAGTTTCGGGTATTAATCCAATTTAGTTTGTGGTTTTTCGTGATATTAATCCAATTTAACGGAAACTAACAGAGAGTAAATTTGTCACAAGTGTACAAATTTGGCATTTTTTATTGTCAAAAAATTAATTTTGGATAAATTTGTCATAAATGTATCAGTTTAGAGTTTTTCGTAGTATAACTCTACATAAAAAAAAATTGCTATCTTTGCGCCCTCGAAGTAACATTTTTCTGTAGAAATTTATTGTATCTTTTATGTATGCCTTTTCTGTTTCATTTTCCCATTTTATGTACTTTGATTGAAAGCCATTCAAAGGATAATCATGTGAGGCTGTCTTTTGAAAGTTAATTAAATGAATATTTCTCCTTAGGGTGCATTTATTTCGTGAAAAATTAATAATTTGAACAACATTTTCCTAAAAAGGATCACTTGTAT
The DNA here is from genome assembly GCF_021117445.2 of Syzygium oleosum. NCBI lineage: Eukaryota > Viridiplantae > Streptophyta > Magnoliopsida > Myrtales > Myrtaceae > Syzygium > Syzygium oleosum. Next base: position 13,045,637 of record NW_026607490.1, read on the forward strand.
CGCTTATTGAATATACGAAAAGTATTTTCATCTTTTACAAAAACATCGACAACAATTTATGTATAAATATTTTCATGCACAATAAAAATATAATTCGTTCGTTCATTTTCGGAAACGATACATGCGATCGTTTTTAAGAAAAAAAATTTTCAAGTCATTTATTTTCTGAGAAATAAATAAAATCCCGATGTGTGAACTATATCACATAATAGTGACCGATGCTTCTTTATTGAATCTAGAATTTCTTTTTCTCTTTCAACCCGAAAATTAAAGTGTCTATTTGAGATAAATTTTGCTACGACACGAGATACAAACTCGACTCTATAATAATGTTAGTGAACTTGTATTTATGTATGTACGTATGTTAATCATGTTCATGTCCCAATTAGGTTAACTAATTCAGCTGGTGAGATCACTACATGCTCGCATCGTGCTTTGTATTGAAATCCATTTCAAAGAAATGGTCAATGCATCCCAATGCCCCACCATGTACATTCAATATCAAATGAACATTTAGCAGCCCCAACATCTTTTTCTTTTCCAATAAATAACAAAAATCTTATGTAAACAAAACAAAATTGTTGTTGCTCAGAAAGAAAAATACCCATGTGAACATTAGTTGATGGACGACCTCTATACGTACCCAATTACCTAATCGATACATATGCTCACGCATCATTCTCCGGGTACTAATTTACGGACCTCATCGAATCGGGCGTCAAGATCGCTTGTGAATTCAACTTCGTAACTAAGTGGAGTACCCCTCCATGTCGTTGATTTTACTTTCATATGGAACATCGTAATATTCTCTTAATCTTAGTTTAAAATTACCGTATTGATGATGTATTTTCCTCTCTGTTTCCAGCCAACGGAAGTGCACCACTTGGTTTGACCGATTGACATGATAAGGTGAGCCCCCCCCACCCACCGTGACATTGAACGGTCTGAGTTTGCCCATTTCTTGCGAAAATTGGGACCAGCAACACTAGCCTCCAAGAGTCAATCGAGGCACGTCACGTTTGGAACAAGCAAAGTTGGAGTTTTTCTTTGGAAGACTAGTCTCGATTTTGATCTTTCAAATTGGAATGATCAGTAGACATTGGCATCCACGAACTGTCCAAATCATATATTTGCTACTATTCTCGTTGTTGCGTAGAAGATGGGCCAATAAACAAGAAATAAATGAGGCAGGAGTACATTCTATTCTCTACCCAAGCCAAAAAAAAAGAATGTGAGAGGCAGAAATATGTTAGAAAATAAGGATGTTGGAAATTTTTCAATACATCTCTCATCTGGAATTAGTATTCTGAAAACTGAAATATTTATACTATCTTTGAAAAGAGACATGTCCCTTTTAATCTCCATTCTAATTGCATTCTTCTCATCAAAAGACTATTTTCAAAAGCCAGAAATCGTAAGAAAAAAAGAAAAGGTGAAAGTAGAAAATTGCCCCTCACATTTCGAATTCGAAAACTACCCATCATCTTAAAAAGAAAAGAGAAAGATTACTCGAATTTATCCAAGAAATACGGATGATGCATGTAGTGTACGTTGGTTCTAGTTTCTCATTAGCAGTTATCAACATGATTCTGTTTAATGTGTGCGTCCGGCGGACGTCTCCTCCTTATTGGTGAGTCATTATTTGTTATTGGATCTATTTTTTTCTCCAGAAGGTAATTTAAAAGTCGTAATTTTAATTGCCTGCAAATGAAGTTACCCTGACTTTGTTTTCTCGAGTGATGTATACATTTTGCATAGAAAGAGCTTTTGATCGGTTCAAATGGCGAAAACGGAGCACGTTCAAAACGTCAGCCTCACGCCAAGACAGGAATAGAGACTTCTAGCCATTCGCACAAAAGGAGGAATAGAGAAGCCCAAGCGAAGCAACGTATGTATCCAATGTAAACGCCAAACGTCCGACATGATATTATCCGCGTTCACGTGAATAATTTTTGTAAAAAATTATGAATTGTTTTCTTATTTATTTTCTTTTTCTTTCTTTCTTCTTTTTTTCCTTCTTCCTCTATAAGTCGGGGCCCTCATCGGCCCTTGCCTACGGCCGGCACCATCGCCAAGGCTCGACGGAAAAAAGGAGAAAATTTCGGAATTTTTTTTTGAAAAATTGCAAATATTGTCATCGTTAGTGTCAACTGTGCTCATAGGAGACGACCGGCGCCGATTGATTGCCACGTCAACGATTTCCGTCCAAAATTAGACGAAACGATTACATTGGTAAATTGTCAAAAGGTTGAGAATTAAATTGGCTAAATTCAAAAGTTTAAAACCCAGGGGAGGGCACAAGGCAGCCATTTTCAGTGTAGATAGCTTCGATCAAGTTTGGTGACTTCCAATGGCAAATGTTGACGGGTTCAAAACATTAAAAGTCACACCAAATAAGGAATCAACAAATTCGAGCAACGTATATCCGCCGTCTCACGCCATTTTCCTAATTGTGTCGTTGTCAATAATGTCACATTGCCTAGGAAAAATACGATACAATAATAACTTTTTAATAGTAGAAATTTCCAATGCTCATGCATCTCTTGATAACAACTAAACAACGAACAAGTCGAGAAAACGATTATACGATCACCTTCCCATAATTAGATCCAATGATTTATTATAATTGACTAGCTATATTATGATTTTGATCATTAATGGTGTAATTACACTATAGTTATCATTGAATTATTCTAATTACATTATTCATGATTGTAATCTAATCGGAAATGATCTAACTATTATTGTAATTATAACCCATTATTAGAAAGCAAATTAGAGTTATAATCTAGTAATTAGGGAATGATATTTGAATCAACTGTTTAATTAAATCAACTTAAGACTATAAAAAAATTAAATCAACTTATGCTATTGAATCGATGGTAATTAAGAATGCATATATATATATTGGCGTTTTTTTGGCAAGGTGTATAGGAAAAAAAAAGTCTTATACCTTAGTAATTGTCAACAACCAACATACATCAACATCAGGCAAGCTAGATCTACATAAAAACTCCACACCGGAAAAGTTTGGCAAGATTCAAAATCCGCCGCAATCGTCAAATCCGGCATCGTAGCTCCCCGCGTCGGACACCATGTCTCCGATCAGCAGCCCGCCGAGCAGCCCTCCCGCCAATCCGGCCCCTAGTCCCAGCCCGAGCTTGTTCTTCTTCGGAGCCTGTTGCGCCTGCTGGTTCGGGTAATAACCGTAGCCCGCCGGCGGCGGAGGCTGCGCGTACCCGTAACCCGCCGGGGGCGGCGGAGGATACCCGTAACCACCGTACTGCGGCGGCGGCGGCGGATACGCAGCCACCGCCAGCGGAGGAGGAGGCGGGTATGCATATGCGGGAGGCGGGGGCTGGTACACGCCGTGCGGGGGAAGCGGGTAAGCTGCGCCGTAGGACCCGCTCGGCCCGGCCTGGACGGGATAAGCCGTGACCGCCGCCACGTCAGCCTTGGGGGCGGACGGATGATGATGATCGGCGGCCGCCACGTCAGCGGCCAGCTTGTCGCTGAACTTGTAGGAGAAGTGGAGCTCCCCCTTGGGCTTCCCGGACGGCTTGCGCACCTGGTAGGTCACCGTCGGCGGGTGCGAGGACGCCTTGCCGCCGCCGCCGCCGTCGGAGGAGTCGAGGAGCTCCTTGACGGGGACGACGACCTCGCCGATGTCCTTGTCGCCGAGGGCGCGGTCGCAGCGGAGCTTGAAGCGGAGGGTGAGGCGGCCCTGCTGGGCGGAGGCCTCGTCGACGTGGAGCTTGACGGGGAAGTTCCAGGCGGGGTTGCGGCCGCCGTCGCGGTCGACGGGGGACCTGGACTTCTGGGGGCCCCGGGGGTCGCCGTCGAGGGAGACGGCCACGTAGACGTCCATCTTGGAGATGAGGTTCACGTCCTTGAGGTCCCTGGCCGAGATGACGGTCAGATCCAAGCTCCTGTACTCCATGGCCGGCCGGAGTAGAGAGAGAAAGAAGAGAGAGAAAGGGAGAGAGAAGAGATGGAAGTTCTGGATGAGCCCGCGACTGCTTGGTGGTGGTGGGAAGCGAGCAAGAAAGATAAAGGAGGAGAGGTCAACGCCGCGGGGTTCGTCCAACCGGCGTGCGTGGTTAAAGTTAACCCAACCATGGTTGAGGACTCTTCGAGTCTTGGTCTTGGGTGGAGGAACAATTGAATCATTGGGGGCTGTTGACCAAGTCCTTTGGGATTTTGACTTTTCAGCGGTGCGAATGCGATCGTGGGCCATGAACGATATCGAATTCCAACAAAAAATATACCGTATATTATACCCTTTTCTTATATTTTAACTTTTTAATAATAATTTATCACGCGTCTAATCTTTTATGATGACCGAATTCCAACAAAAAATGCACGCATATCATCTTATTTAGGTGCATCTAATCAAACTATATTCATTGCACATAAGCAAGTCCTTTAAAGGTTTCATCTCGATTTTCGTCTAAATCTCGAGATCACTGGAATGTAAAATTTTCGAAAAATATTCTCTCTTCTTAAAGAAGACAAAAATACGGAAAAAATTTCAGGGTGCAATCGCGGGGCATGACCCTTCATATATACCATTTTTCTAATTTTTCGTCGTGATCGATTTCCAACATAAATGCTCACAAATTGTCTTATTCGGGTGCATCTAATCAAACTCTATTCACGCAAAATACAGAATCTATCGCGTTCGGGTCAAACATTTGATCACCCAACCGGTTATATTCTCTCTTTCGAAACTTCTAGCCATCGTGTTCTTTCTTTTTTTGCCCTTTGTTCTATATTTTTTTTATGGAGTTGCTGATGATATTTGAGTTTTTTTCCTGTCCCAAGAAAGTTCTCATGAAGATCCCCTTATAATGTTTGACTTAGTCATAGTGGGATGTCATCATGTTCACATGACAAATAGGTGCTTGTGGGAATTTAAAGTTAAATTGGACAAATTGAATATGGTGGGTGGAAAAGTAGGGAGGAACACCTAGTATTTGGCAATTGCACATCAACCACAAATGTCCTTGTCAACCACATCAGAACTCTTGCCCTTTTTTCAGTTTCTTGCACTTTTTCTTTCAATTTATACCAATTCAATGCACTCCATCCGAGCCCTCGTGCATCATGTACCTTATTGTTTTTTTTCTTTATTTCTGCCCTATCTCTAACTCTTCCTTCTCTCTGACTTGCAAAACACGAGAGTCCATCCCTCAAGAGGGATACGCCAAGGGGATCCTCTTTCCCCTTATATTTTCATTATTTTGGCCAATGTGTTATCCAACCTACTTAATAAAGCGGTTCAAGATGGAAGCATCACTGGGATCAAGTTGAATAGAAACTGTCCCACGCTATCACACTTACTTTTTGCAGATGACTCTATCTTTTTCCTAGATGGGCAGATTAAAGAATGCCAAAATGTGGAGGCAGTTTTAAATAAGTATTGCTTCGCAACAGGACAAGCCATCAATCTCAACAAATCAGGGATTTTTTTCAGCAACGAATGTCCAAGGAGTATTCGCAGGAATATGGCAAATGAATTAAGGGTGCCGGAGATAGAAAAAACAGGAAAATACTTGGGGATTCCATCAGATTGGGGACAAACGAAAAAGCAAATGTTTGCATGGATCTTGGCAAGAGTCAATACGAAACTCGAAGGATGGAAAGAGAAACTAATAACCAAGGCAGGAAAAGAGATACTGATTAAAGCAGTGGTGCAGGCCCTCCCACATTATGCAATGTCAATTTTTAAAATCCCCATATTCATTTGTCGTTCGATCGAACAAAAAATTGCACCATTTTGGTGGAAAAACAACGAATCCAAGACGGGGATACATTGGAAGAGATGGGATGTTCTGAAAAGAAGAAAGGATAGCGGGGGAATGGGGTTCAAGGATTTGATAACCTTCAACAAGGCCATGCTTGGTAAACAAGAGTGGAGAGTTTTTCAAAACCCATCAAGTTTATGGGTGCAGCTTTTGAAAGGGCTCTACTACCCCAATAACAATTTCTGGAATGCAGGAAAGGGGTCACATTCATCGTGGGGATGGCAAAGCATACTAATGGGCAGAGAGCACATCTCCAAAGCAGTAAAATGGAGTGTGGGTAATGGAGAAGACATAAGCATTAGAAATGATCAGTGGCTTCAGAGAGGAATAATTGGAGGTGAGGCAAGACAGGGGGAACCTCAGAAAGTGGCGGATTTAATTAACCAGGAGGACTATAGTTGGGATGAACAAATGATAAAGAGTATGTTCGATGAGCAGATAGCTGAGCAAATATTAGCAATTCCGCTAAGACCTAACGCTGAGAAAGACAAGCTAGTGTGGACCTGCTCCAAGTCAGGACAATATTCAGTGAAAAGTGCCTACAACTATGCAAGAGTGACGGATGAACAACAACAACCACACAGAGCCACATCTTCCTATCAACCACCAAAAGCACTATGGAATCTGATATGGAACCTGAACACCCCTCCGAAAGTCAAGTTGTTTATTTGGAGTATGTGCCAAAACGCTATTCCCACGGCAGAGAATTTGCACACAAGGAAAATCATACCTGAGCCCTTATGCCCTCTTTGTCGCAAGCACCCAGAGACTGTAGAACATATCTTTCTTCTCTGTGAATGGACCAAACAGGTTTGGACGCACCCTGATTTGAACATTATATTCACAAATAAAGGCTTGAGACGAATGGAAGAATGGTTTCTGGAGAAAGGAAACAATTTTAACAAAAATCCCTCACCTGAGCTACTAGCCGAGATCCTATGGAACATCTGGAAGTCAAGAAACAATCACGTCTTTCGTCAACAGAACCCAGAGCCAAGGTGGGTCGTGGAAGCCGCCATGGTGTCACGCAAGAACTTCGAGAAGTGGAACCCGGGAAAGAAAAAACACAATCGACCGATCGCTCACTCACCTGCCATATGGAAGCCACCGCCAGAAGGTACCCTCAAAATTAACGTTGATGGGTCCTTTGTGGAAGGAGATAACGAAGGTACTGTCGCCTGTGTATGCCAAGATGCCTCTAGGAAGATCGTTGACGGTTTTGCAAAGAAGGTGCGAGCGTCTTCTCCGGCGCAAATCGAAACCCTAGCCTGTTGGGAAGCACTTCACCACTTTAGTTCGTGCTCTCACTTAAAGTACCAGCTTGAGTCAGACTGTAGCTGTCTGATAAATGCCCTCACAGATCAAGATAAGCCATCCTGGGAAATAGACTCACTGATCTCTGCGTGCAAAGCTCTGATAGGCCACTTCAAAAGCTTACAATTGGCCTATTGCCCAAGAGAAGCAAATCAAATAGCAGATTGGGTCTCTAAGGCCCACAGACGAAACGAGCTCTCTAGTAATTGGACCTCTAATCCCCCGAAAATCCTATGGGATCTAATGTGTTCTGAGGCTCCTTTTTCATGTAATAGTGGTATCACTTAAAGCGATGAATGAAGCAAGTATTTTCTTCCATCAAAAAAAAAAAAAAAAAGAATCCTGCACCTATAATACTAGTGTCCTCACCTCCTCAATCACTTTACTAGCAGGACCGCATCATCATGTACCCTATGTTCAAACGAGGAACCGATGAACAATCATAATCGCTTTTCAATCGTTCGAATGCAAGATCGTCTCGATGCACGTCGATTTTCGTCAACATCTTTTTTGACACATTTTGACAGAAAACGTAAAAGAAGAAATATTGGGGAATTTGTATCTTTTGTATTGTGTATTTTGTACATGTACATGCCACTTTTTATAGTGCAAAAGGAAATCAAAGAAAGAATAAATATGATACATTTTCCTATTTTATCTTAATTGACTGAATCAATTATTTCTCAATCTCTGTGATTAGAATCGCAGCAACGGACCAAATCATATCTTTCTCCAACACTCCCTCTCAAGCTGGCGACTTATTTATGTCAAAGACGCCTAGTTTACTCAGTAGATATGTATACGGTCTTTTACACAAGGGTTTAGTGAAAATGTCTGCAGACTGCTCCACAGTTCCAATTCCTCGAGTTGTAACAATCCCTTCTTGAATTTTTTCTCGAGTGAAATGACAGTCAACTTCTATATATTTTGTCCTTTCATGAAAAATTGGATTTGTTGCTAATTTTAGTGCTGCATCATTGTCACAGAAGAGTTCACTTGCTCCATTAATTTATACCTCAAGATCCGATAACAAACCTCGTATCCAAACTATTTCACAAATAGTTTTAACTATAGCTCGATATTCAGATTCAGCTGATGAAAGAGAGACAGTGGATTGTTTCTTTGTCTTCCATGAGATCAAAGAATTTCCCAATTTAATGCAAAAGCCAGTGATAGATCTTCTGGTCATTGGACAAGTCGCATAATCTAATCACAATAAGCCGTCATTTTCATGTTGCAATCACGAGACAATAGGATTCCAAGTCCTGGACATCCTTTCAAATATTTCACGACTTTTAATGTTGCATTCATGTGGGACTGCTTCGGATTATGCATAAATTGACTGAGTATTTGTACTGCATAACATATATCGGGCCTAGTCATGGTGAGATAAATTAATTTCCCAACAAGTCGCCGATATCTCGATGGATCTTTAAGTAATGGGTCTTCGTCCGGTGATGATAAGCTCTTATCATATTCAAGCATTGTGAACTTGACATTTTGTTCAACGGGAATAATAGTTGGCTTACATCCCGATAATCCTGCTTATGATATGATCTCCAAAACAAATTTCCGCTGGCTTAGACATATTCCTTTGTCGGATCTAGCTATCTCAATACCAAGAAAATATTTGGGAGGTCCCAAATCTTTAATATGGAAGGTAGATCACAATTTATTCTTGAATTTTCTAACAACATAATCATCATTTCCCATAACGAGCATATCATTGACGTATATTAGTAAATAAATCGATGAAGTACCTTTGGTCCATGTTAATAGAGCATAATCATGCTTAGAATGCTTAAAACCTGCATTTGTGAGTGCAGTGGTGAATTTGGCGTACCATTATCGAGAAGCCTGTTTGAGTCCATACAGGGATTTACGAAGACGACATGCCCAAGACTCTCCCTATCTGCGTAATCCCTGTGGAAGTTCCATGTAGATTTCTTCGTCCATATCACCATGAAGAAAAGCATTATAGACATCCATCTTATGTAATTTCCAATTACGGAACGCAACAACTGATAAAAAAGATCGAACAGTTACCTCTTTAGCAACTGGAGAAAAGGTTTAATGATAATCAAAACCTTCTCGTTGCGTGAATCCTCTAGCAACTAGCCGAGCTTTGTAACGTTAGAACCATCTGCCTTGTATTTGATTTTATATACCCATTTGCAACCAATAGGTTTTCTGTGTGAAGGCGGCGGAACTATGTCCCAAGTATTATTATCCATGAGAGCACCTAACTCGGCTTCCATGGCCTGCCGCCATCGTTGGTCACATACTGCTTCTTCATAAGATGAAGGTTCTTGTTCCTCAGATATACGACTAATACAACACATGTGTTCTGCTGATAATCGATTAAAGGACACATAGGAAGATACATGATATTATGTACCTGGGGAATCCAGCGTGGAGCATATGTAGTCCTTTGTCTATGTCGATGGACAAATATGACGTCTAGAATGCCGTGGTGGCTTTGCTATTGATTGTTCTAATGATGAGGGAGATGATTGGTCAATATGCTGTTGTAGGGATGGAATCGATAAATCTTCCTCTTCGCAGTACGGCACAGATGGTTATTCTACTGCTTGATTTGAGTATTCAGGAACTGCTGTTGTGTGGTCTGATGTGACAACAAAATATGGCAAAGTCATAGATAATTCTTCTTCTGATAAGAATTGGTGATGTTTTGATCCTGACATGTCTGTTTGGGAAGAATATGTAATGGAAATATATCTTCATGGAAAATAACGTCCTTGCTAACGAAAAAACGGCCTGTAGATATTTCCATAACCCTATAGCCTTTTTGGAGAAGAGAATATCCCATGAATACACATCGAAGAGCCCGAGGGTCCATTTTGTCACGAGGACCCACATTTGTTGCATAACACGGACAGCCAAAAACTCTTAGATGTTCAATTTTTGGTGGTTTGCCGAAAAGCATTTCAAAAGGAGACCGTCCTTCAAGAATTCTAGTTGGCATGCGATTAATCAAATAGGCCGCCGTGACCACACAATCACCCCAAAAGGTTTCAGGGATAGAGGCTTGGTATTTGAGAGTTCGAGCTACTTCCAAGAGATGTCGATGTTTGCGCTCTACAATCCCATTTGCTGGGAGTGTATGTGCATGAAGTTTCATGAAGTATTCCATGAGAAGTAAGGAAAGCTTTGCTTTCTGTAGTGAAAAACTCGCGTCCATTGTCTGTGCGAATTCTATGGACAGATTTATCGAATTGATTTTTGATTAAGGAAAAGAAATTCGACAGATTAGAAAACGTTTGACTCTTGGATTGCATGAGGAAAACCCAAGTGGCGTGAGTGTAATCATCGACAATAGTTAGGAAAAAACGAGACCCATCACGATTTAGAGTGTGATAGGGACCCCAAATATCTATATGAAGCAGAGAGAATGCATTGGTAGCTCGAGATGTACTTGTCGGCAAAGGTGCTCTTGATTGTTTTGCCAATGGACAAATTGGACAGTTTGGATAAGGAAAACGAGCACTATGACCCAATCGTTGATGAGCAAGGAAATTTTTATTGTTGGTGGTAGCATTACATGAAATGCCTTTATTGAATAATGACATATCAAAATCCTTTGGAAAGTTTATCCAAAAGTAAAGTCCTTGTGCAACACTACCCAAGCCCATCATTTTGCCAATCGAATGGTCCTAAAAGAAATAATTCTCTAAATTGAATATTACTCGACAAGAGTTTTCTTCATAGATCATGGAAACTGATATGAGATTGAATTCAAATTCAAGAATATAGAGAACATTTTTAAGGGTAATGTTTGGAGTAAGACGAACTGTTCCAATTTTGATAACATTAGTGATAGTAACATTGGGAGGCAAACAGATGCATTAGGATGGGCTATTTTGTGGTGGTATGAAAAAAAAATTTCATCACAAATTATGTGGTCACTAGCGCCTGAGTCGATTATCCATGCATCAACTGAAATAATATCATCCTTGGGAAAAGAAGTACCTGAGAAACTTGCACCCTGGTCTGCAACCTTTAATTGATTTAATGCCCTCATAAAATGCTGGTATTGATAATTGGTAATAGTCTGATTTGCCCTTTCAGTCCCTTGTGCCAAAACCTGATAAGCAGAAAAATCTCTCTCTTTTTTCTTTTTCACCCGGTTTCCATGCAATTTTCAGCAGGTATCAATAGTGCGATGTGAGCGTTTACAATAATCACAATATTAACCTTTATTTTTAAAATTCTGTCCGTTTCCTCTAGTTGACGTAGCACTTCGTGGGCCACTAGATGATTTGAAGATCGGAGCTGACGTGGCCTGATGAGGTTCGCTTGATTCGCCCGCGTTGATGATGGAATAGGAGCTGTCCGATCCTTTCTTTTGATCTGGGCCGTCAGTTCTCATAACCCTAACATTTGGGTTGTCTTCTTCCTCACATAAGACCCGAGCAGAGTTTCTAGCGTAAGACCCAAGCGAGCTCTGAGGTCACGGCAACCCTAGAGCGCCGAACGCTCGTTGTGACGGCCCCGCCGGAGCGACGAGCATCACACTTTTGCTTGTCTTCACGTACTCGGTCGTGGCTAGCCGCTGGTTCTCTTCTTGCACGGCCAATTGATAGATCCGGCTGAGCGGAGGGACGGGAACCATGGAGAGAATCTGCGATCAAAACGGTGAGTAACTCTTGTTTAAGATCAATAGAAAACGAGTCACTTTTTCTCTTTCTCGAATCCGTTTATACTGTTCCAGCGTTGCTTCAGGCCCTTGAAGCTCCTCTTCGGCCGCCTTGAGCTCATTCCACAGAGCCGAGAGTTAGTTGAAACAAGCGGTGACCGAGAGGTTCCCTTATTTCAGCTTCAACAGGGCCTGTGTGAGCAAGAAATACTTCGCTCGGTCCATTTTTCCATACATTTCCCGAATGTTATCCCACATTTTCTTTGAGTCTTCAGTCGGCGGGAGGCCAGTGGCAATGTCGGGGGTTACGCAGTTGCTGATCCAGGTACGAACGAGTTGGTTGCATTTGTGCCAATACCGTTGCATCTGGTCGTCAGTCGGAAAATGCATAGTTCCGTCAAGGAATCCGTCCTTATCCTTGGTTACGAGGGCTCGCTGGAAATGCCGAGCCCATTTATTGTAGTTGTCGGGGCCGGTGAGTTGTAAATTGATAAGTCGAAGCTCCGGTCCGTTGGCCGGTGATGTGTAAAGTGCATCGCTGGGTTCCAAACGGCCACTGGTGGTGGAAATTGCATACGGGTAGAACCAGGGTTGCAATCCCGGGTAGGGATTCATCCCCTGACCCGGTGAATGCAAGTCGGGTCTGCGGTCCGAAGGTGACCATCCGGACCCATTAGGCTGGGCTCCGGTATTTGCATCTTCTACAAATGGGCCTTGTTGACCCCATTGCTGATTTGGCCTAATAGCCCATTAGCCTTGAACTGGAATCCATTGCATCGTTGGCCACTGGACATAGCCTGGAGGTTGGACTAGAGTTGGTACTGGAGCCGGAGGATGTTGAACAGAGTCATGTTCGTTGTGCGTCGGATCAACTTGTTCTAAAGTCTGATCCTGAGGTAAGTTGTTTGACGATTCCTCCACTGTAGGTAGAATCGTTTCTTGATTTTCACTGGTGGTTGGCCCTTTGTTCTGATTTTTTGGCATGGTGTATCTAATGTGCAAGTAATTCGAATTCCTACCCGGAGTGCTAATTCGTTTTGCCATATGAGATTTGCAACAACGAAATTAGAGAGCTATCGGGGGCAATTCAGAAGAATTTTTGCAGAAGCTAGTTTAGAACCGAATGCTCTGATACCATGACAGAAAACGTAAAAGAAGAAATATTGGGGAATTTTGTATCTTCTGTATTGTGTATTCTGTACATGTACATGCCACTTTTTATAGTACAAAAGGAAATCAAAGAAAGAATAAATATGATACATTTTCATATTTTATCTTAATTGACTGAATCAATTATTTCTCAATCTTCGTGATTAGAATCACAGCGACAGACCAAATCATATCTTTCTCCAACACATTCGCTGAGGAAAGATTGTACAGAAAGTCCTAAATCTATTATAGGGAGGCCGATTAAGTCTTAAACTTGTCAATTTTGTTAATTCGATCCTAAACTTTTCGATGATTTGCCAACATGAACGTCAGCAATTTCCAGCCAGAAAAACTATCTTGACAAATCGTCAAAAGGTTAAAAATTAAATTGGTAAAATTATAAAATTTTGGACTACACTGATCACTGTACAATAAATGTAGGTCTTTTTGGACAATTGACCCCCTCGTTGATGCCCGTGCCCCTTTCTTTTGGAGAGCCCGTCTAAAGAATTACTGTTGGTAACTATTATATAGTCTCTTCAAATCTATGGAGGCCAAACGTTTATCCTTTTGTTTATCCTTATGCATTTCTATCAACCTTCTTAAGAGATGAATCATTCCTTTAATTATACACATATAAAATTCTGACTTTCTCCTTCTTCTTCTTCTTCTTCTTCAGTTTTTTTGCACATGGGAAATTACAAAAATCGGGGTTGAAGTGCAAGGAGGAGAATATTGTAGCCAGTTAAATGAAGCGGACATCTCCTTTGTAAACAAATTGAACTATCGAAAGATATTTTCGCATCCGTTGCTTGTAAATGACGTAACCAATCAATTGCAACATCATTGGTCCCCGGACTATTACAAAATTGGAATTGAGTGCTCGGATTTGTTTTTGCACAATCGATTCAAGTTCATTAAAAAAGATTTTTATTTGTGAATTGAGTTCTTGGATGTCGACAACTTTGTCGATTTAATGATGTGCAATTAACCTTCTTCTTCTTTTTTTTAGAAAGAGAGAGACTCGATGTGCAAGAGGAGCATGCCCAAGAGGGGCACACTTGCCTTAGGTGTGCCTCATCAAGGTGAGGATCACTACAATATCGAGTGGTGCCGAGGACCTCACAAAGTGGTGGCTAGCCATCGCCGCTCAAGTTTCCGCGTCTTTCACAAATTCCGGGCGATCACCAAAACGACAAAAGCCGTCGACGACACGCGATCAGACCGTTCGATCGCACAAATTCAGCACGACGAGTTTCGCCCACACCTCTCGATCCCGCGGCGCTACAATTAGATCATTTCGTTTCCATGACGAACAAGCTAATCTATCTACACCATATTGTTTTTTATTTCTCATTTTCCTAGACACATTTTTGCATTCCTCTTGTGGTTGGTGTTCATTTACTTTTTTTCAAGAATGGCAACTGAGAGAGAAGGAGAAAAGTCCAAAAGGATCCAAGCGAAAGAGTAGTCAGCATCCTATTCTTCTTCTTCTTCTTCTTCTTCAATATGCTTGTATAAAAATAAGCCGCGCTGTCGAATAGGGTTTTGTCTCACCCCTCTCTCTCTCTCTCTCTATTTCTATCTCTCTATCTGGTAAGTCTTCCATCAATCGATGAACAACGTAATCCCGTTCTCATTTCGCTCCTCGTTCCGGGTGTTTTCCTTCTCGATTTCCGACGCTTTCCTTGATGGTTTTCTTCCGGGCAGATTGCGGCGCCGTCGGATCGGTCTCCGGCAGATGGAGGAGCCGGGGCAGGTCAAGCGCGCGCTGATGGACTACGCCGCCGGCGCAATCTCCGGGGCGGTGTCCCGGAATGTGACGTCGCCGCTGGATGTCATCAAAATCCGATTTCAGGTCGCGCTTTCAGCACACCATTTTGTTCCTTTCTTTTTGCTTTCTTGTGCGTGTTCTGTTCGTCGGATAGGGTTTTCCAGCGCAATTGATGGAACGTTTCCGTGGTGCGAGTTGTGATGAGAGCCTGCTTCTGTGTTGGAGGGATCAGCGGTTTGGGCAGTGCTGAAAGTTGACCTCTGTGCCTTGTTGCAGGTTCAGCTGGAGCCGACGTCTACGTGGGCTTTGTTGGGGAGTAATTTGCCCGCGAGGTCGAAGTACAAGGGGATTTTCCAGGCGACAAAGGATATCTATAGGGAGGAAGGTTTGCCGGTATGATGCCTTGAGCTAAGGGTGTTAATGGTCCGGTTCGGTTCTCCTAAAAAACCGAACTGAACCGAATTATTTAGACGTGTGCTTGATCCGAACAGAAACACCACACGAACCGATTTCGGTTCGGATCAATTCGGTTTGGTTTTCGGTTTTTCTTTTTTTTGCGCTTCTTTCCTTTCTCCTCCTCCTTGTCTTCTTCTTCCGCTCTCTCTTCCCTTCTCTGTGAAACTGCTTCTTCTTTCTTCTTCCCGTCATGAAGCAGCTCAATTGATGACCCACCATCGAAATCCCCCACCAGATCACCAGAGCCGGTCATGGACACTCGCCGGAGACCAAACTTCTAGTGACTGAACCCGCTCTAATGACAAAAAAGTGAGGACCGGGACTCAGACGACCTGTTTGGTTAATGGCGGCCACCACAAACACCTCGCAGCCGCCGTCGCCGGCCCAGGTGGACTCGGTATCGATGTCGACCTCGGCCGACGACAAGCTGACGACGGAGGCCATGAACAAGCACTATGAGGGGCTCATCATGCTATGGACAATGGCCGTCAAGGCAAAGGGCGCGTGGTACTGGGTGCACGTCGAGCCCATGCTCATCCACAACGCCGATACCGGCCTCGCCAAGGCCGTGAAGTTCCGGCACTCCTTCTGCAAGGCCGTCTTCTTCACCTCCAACCTGTCACAGACTGCCTCAGAGCACATCAAGCGCGGCACCTGGCCCAACTTCAAGAAGCTCGATTTTTGTGAAAAAAAAAATGTGTTTTGTTACTTTTTGGGAGATGAAAATGCTCTAAGGGAAGAGGAAGAGAGAGAATAAGGGCGCATTTGGCAACCGGCCAAGCAATAACTATTTCTACTCTTTTGTTCCCAGAATCAGTTTTGAAACAGAAATCCGTTTGGTAAAATTTTTGGTTCTCGGGCATAAATTTGCAAAAATTTGTTCTCAGAATTAGTTTTCGAACAAAATCAAGAAGCTTAGAAACAAGAATCAGAAATGGAAAAGAAATTTTTTTTTCTTCTTCCAGGCCTGCGGCCGGTCACCGGCGCTGGCAACCTGGCCTTGGCCAAGGAAGGGGAAGAAGAAAAAAAAAAGAGAAAGAAATATTAAAAAATTCAAAATATTATTAATAAAAAGAAATTTTGTGCAGTTACCAAACACATTTCTATTCTTTTTCTATTTCAAGAATAGAAATTTTGGGCAGTTACCAAACACTTTCAAATGCTTAGAAATTGTTCCCAGGCACGAAATCAAAAAGAATCATTTTTTACAGAAATTATTTTCGGAAACAAAATGATTGTTAAACGCACCCTAAAGCATAAGAGAGAGAGAGAGAGAGAGAAGAGAGAGAGAGAGAGGAGAGCAGTGAGAGTGCGAAGATAGAGGACGAGAGAGAATAAAGTAAAAAAGTGAAAGAGAGAGAGAGAAAAGTGAGCGAGAGCCTGAGAGGTGAGCAGTAGTTAACAGTGAGAGTGAGGAGAGAGAGAGAGAGTGCGAAGGGAAGAAAAAAACATTAAGAAACCGAAATCCGATCCGATTTGAATCGAGCCGAACCAAACCATTATGCTAACCAAATTCTTTTACTTATTATCCGAACCGAAATCGAACCAAACCGAAAATGCATGAATTTCGGTTCAGTTCGTTTTCGATTTATGTTTGGTTTTCAGTTCGGTTTTTGACACCCCTACCCTGAGGTGCTAAATTTTCCCTCTATCAGTGGAAAATTTGTATCTTTACTTTGTGCTTATTGAGTTATTGTCATTGAATGCTGATTCCCTCTATATTTGAATTAATTCGATACGACCAATCAGAAATTGGGTATTTGCGGGTTACCTGTGATTAAGTTTGATTTCGATGGAAGTGAAAAATAACGAGCGAGCTAATTAACGTGTTCCTTGATGTGAAGCTTGAGTAAAAGCTTGTTTAGACAGTTGGAGACTAAACTTTGAATTTGGGCTTAATGGTTAATGCTCGAGTTCTTTCATGTCCATGAGTGTCATGGGACTGTCCAGATGAACTAAATTGATCAAAGTAGTGGATTGTGATGTTGGCAGATTGCACTACGGTGGTCCCAGATACAATATACTTTCACTTTAAGAAATTGGGGAAAAATTAGATAGATTGCGAAGCCCTTATATTATCTAGTCTTCTGCCTTTATGGTGAGTTCTTGAAGAGGCTGTATGCCCTCTGAAATGTCTTACTAGAAATGACATATGAAGCATTTCTGTTTCGTTTTTCCTCTTGTAATAGCTTGTGTAACAGGGTTTCTGGCGTGGCAATGTCCCGGCTTTACTAATGGTCGTGCCATATACGGCGATACAGTTTACAGTCTTGCAAAAACTGAAAACTATTGCAGCTGGTTCTTCAAAGGCAGGTACATTGCAGTTAACTACTAACTATCGGAACATTTTGCAATTCCTGATATCGAGTCAATTCCATGATTTGAACGTAGCCAAATTGCCCCGCCTATATGGCTTAAAATTAATGATTGCTTGTATATACTTAGAACTATTAAATCCTGCATAACGATGTGCCAGTGCAATATAGGAATTTGTTTGTCCCATTGTGCGAGCTCTTACTTTTCCCATATGTCTTGTTTCCTTAAAACATAATCTGCTTTTGTGATGCAGAGGATCAAGTGCATTTGAGTCCCTATCTGTCTTATGCCAGTGGGGCATTGGCTGGTTGTGCAGCTACAATTGGTTCATATCCGTTCGATCTCCTAAGAACAATATTAGCCTCGCAGGGTGAACCTAAGGTAGGGCTTCTCTTCTAAAATAGTGCATAGAACATTCTGTGTTTGTTAGCATTTTTTAAGTCAACTAGAAATATAGTTTGCATGCATTCCTTTTTGTTTAGGTAATGGTTGAATCATTATTATTGAGAGCAGAAATCATTTCTCAATGCTGGCAGTAGTTACTTCTTCTTCACGTTCTTTATTATTTTCTTTGGAAGTATGACCTAACATAAACGATAGTAGTCATCCAGGAAAAAGATGCTGGGTACATGATTGAGAAACATCTGAAGAAGATTGCTGGTGAATTACTGCTAGGGATCATGTCAAAAGTAATGGTTTACACTGATTAATAAACAAGGACAGTGCTGCGACCTCTCTCTGTGTAGTTTGAGCTTCTACGTGCACTGTTTATTAGGAGAACTTGTTGGTGCCTCTCTTCTCTAAAGTTTGTCATGAAAATTGATCACTATTGCATAGCTACTGCCTGTATGTGGATACTCATGCGGAAGGGTTCCTGTTTTTTGTGGATTTTGGCCATATTTTACAAAGATCTGATGCTTTAGTGGGTTGTAGGTTGCTTTGACACACGGTTCCATGAATATAGGTATACCCAAACATGAGATCTGCACTTCTGGATATACTCAGAACTCGTGGGTTTCGAGGATTGTATGCTGGATTATCTCCAACGCTTATTCAGATTGTTCCAAATGCTGGCCTGCAGTTTGGCACATATGATACATTTAAGCGCTGGACAATGGTATGGACCTTGTTCTCTACTTTTCATAATCTCCTATTGTAGGAGAATATTCTGTTGAACAATTCGTAATGCTTGGAAAATAATCTACCTTAATATCAAGGCATTATACTTGCATTGTATATAATGCATTATCCATGTATTAAGAGATTCTTTTGGGGGTGGGGGGGAGTGGTTGTTTTCGTTTTTGTCTTTGAGACCAAGAGTAGTAATGGTATTTAGCCGCTATTAGTTTTCCTTTTATTCTTTATGCTGACTTTAGTTACATTAATGCTGGTTGTTGGTTGTTTAAAAGTATTTAGTGGCAGTCGCTTGGGACTTAGGACTGCCATGTTCCAAAATATTGGGGGATCTCGTAAAAAAAAAAAAAAAAAAAAAAAAAAAAAAAAAAAAAAAAAAAAAAAAAAAAAAAAAAAAAAAAAAAAAAAAAAAAAAAAAAAAAAAAAAAAAAAAAAAAAAAAAAAAAAAAAAAAAAAAAAAAAAAAAAAAAAAAAAAAAAAAAAAAAAAAAAAAAAAAAAAAAAAAAAAAAAAAAAAAAAAAAAAAAAAAAAAAAAAAAAAAAAAAAAAAAAAAAAAAAAATAGGATGTTTTTTGGGGGATCTCATAGGATGTTCTTGCTCGTGTAAGTTCAGTATGTGTATTGAGTTTTCTCCTTCCATTTGTAGGCTTGGAACCATTACAGATCCTCCAAAACAGGCTTACATAGTGAGGATGATAGCCTTTCGAGTTTTCATCTTATCTTTTGTGGGTTAGCTGCTGGGACATGTGCCAAATTTGTCTGTCATCCTATGGATGTTGTCAAGAAGAGATTCCAGGTATATATCTTCTTAATACTGCCAAAACTTTTGGATTCAGCATACTTTAGTTTCAGTTAGCGTTGAGATATACCCAATGAGCGGGCAATGACTATGTTTGGAATGTTTGACCCTGGAATCGGTTGACTGGCACCAGATTATCCAGCATGACGAGTGTTTTGGACCGAATTATTGGAATTTATGACCTTTTCGTCATTATGGCATACTTCATGCTTTCAGATATCTGTTTGTAATTTTTGGCAACCGGCTCACTGAATTTGCAGATTGAGGGACTTCAGAGGCATCCGAGATATGGAGCTCCAGTCGAGCCAAGTACTTACCGGAACATGTTTGATGCTCTATATAGAATCCCGCGGTTGGAGGGTTGGTCAGGTCTTTACAAGGGCATAGTGCCTTCCACTATCAAGGCTGCACCATCTAGCGCCGTAACATTTTTCGTTTTTGAATTAACATCGCAATGGTTTGAGTCAACTTTTGGCTGATTATCTTCTTTTACTTTTTCCCTTTTTATTCATTTTTAAGATATAGATGTCCATATTTTCCCCTTGTTCTTTTCCCGGGAAAAAGATACGTCAATGTCCCCCACTCAAGGGAAGGGGCTAAAAATTATTTCAAAATAGTCAGTAGTGTTCAATGCGGAGGTTCCAATTATGATGTAAGGTAACTATAAATATTTTTCAGAGTTGAGTAGGCAATTTTTTTTGCTTAGACACCTTAGATACTCTTTGACTTTGGAATGTTGCACATTTTTCACAGGATGTTGTAAAGTTGCTGATCGAGGTAAAGAAATGATCTGCTTATCGTCTCTAGCTTACTTGTGATTTTGTGCAATGCCTGGCTCCGTTGCCAACACTCCTGGAGTGATTGTCAAGTTCGGTCCGAAAAGCTTGGCCTTATCTAGCGATGCACAATTCACGCGCGTAAAAGTTATAGTGAATGTATTTATAACTGTTGGCCATGGAGGCTCTTGATCAGACCGAAGGTCTGGCAAAAAAAATTGCATAAACCTTAAAGTTTTGGGAGTCAGTTTTATGGCCCTGATGTGCCAAAGGAAAGATCAGTTCTATAAACATAAATCATACAAAAATTCTCTCGACATCAGCAAACATGCCGTAAATAGACGTGTACACTGATACGATGACTATGTAGACAATTCTGCCCGGTGGAAAAGGTGTTTCTGTCATATTTGATCATCTTTTATTTGACGAAAACTGCATGGTAATACACGAGCCTAGCTTCAAAGTCCATGGGGATCGTCATCTGTCCTTATTGGCACTCCCTTTGCTGCTGTCTTCTGGAGGTAGTGACACAAACCGCAGGATCTTCTGAACATGTGTGACATCCACCTGAAACTTTTCGGCAATCTGCTGGATGTCGATGGGTTCGCTATGATCATCGGCTTTCCCTTGATGCAAGAGGATGATTTGGCGTACCTGTGCTACATTGAGAGTTCCCTGAGGGACCAGCCGCTCCTCATATCTACCAGAATCTGGTTTCGTGTTTTGTAGTTTTGGCATTGGCCTATTGTACTTTTCCACCACGAGGGCCTGTACGCGTATTGGAAGGAAGATTTCGGTGAAGTTGCAAAATCAATGCAGGGGAAGAACAAACTTGAGATACGTATATTATGTGATGGTAGAATGTACAGCAAGATAAGGTAGGCTGTGTTTCAATTCAAAAGAAGAAAACTTAAGCAATTTGTATCGCCTTCAGACAAGGCAGGAATGCTGAAATGCAGGAAAATGGTCAGAGAGATTTATTTCTATATATTTTTTACTGTGCAGAAAAGTAGGGCTCCAGAGATGAATGAGACCAACGGGTAAAATATTCTATGGTCGATATCTCAACAGAAGTTGGAGCCTCGCAAGCATCATTAGTGGGATATACCTATAATCTCTGCAGATTAGTTCCAAATGACTATCAATCTTCTTATGAGATGAATCATTCCTTCAATTATACACTTATATGATTCTGACTTTCTTCTTCTTCTTTTGCACATGGGAATTTATAAAAATCATGGTTGGAGAGTACTAGGAAGAATATTGTAGCCAGTTAAATGAAGCAGACATCTCCTTTGTAAACAAATTGAACCATCGAAAGGTAATTTCGTATCCGTTTCATGTACATGACGTAACTAATCAATTACAATATCATTGGTCCACGGACTATTACAAAAATTCGAATTGAGTCCTCGGATTTGTTTTTACTCGATCAATTCAAGCTCATTAATCTTTTTTGATTTGTGCAATTGAGACCTTGGATGTCGACAACTTTGTCGATTTGGTGATGTTCAATTAACCTTCTTTTTAGAGAGAGAGTTGATGTGCAAGAGGAGCATGCCCCAGAGGGGCGCACTTGCCTTAGGTATGCCTCATCAAGGTGAGGATCACTACAATATCGAGTGGTGCCGAGGATCTCGCAAAGTGGTGGCTAGCCATCGCTGCACAAGTTTTCATGTCTTTCACAAATTTCGACGGTCACCGAAATGACAAAGCCGTCGACGACACGCAATTGCACAAATTTAGCGGAATGAGTTTCGCCGCTCACAAAATACATCCCGCGTCCATGCTAAAAACTCCCCAGGATCGCCTTCGTACTCGCGGACACCTCATCTTTTGAAGAGGTGTCATTGGTTGTGTAAGGGACCTCACTTCAGGGGTTATTGTTGCGATGTCCTAGACCCGTTGCCGTCCCGTTTATTTTATCTTGTTAACATGCACATACGGAAACATGCACAACAAACTCCCAGATAAGTAACAAACAAGCAGCCAGGAAAACACCATATGGAACACATTGCTTCCATATTGCCTCAGTACATTTACAAGCCCCTTTTTCTATGGGTACTTCTTGTTTATATTATTTTCCTATCCAAAAATGTAGGTCGGGGGATTCCTATCTCCTATAGCAAGGCTGCAACTCCAAAGTCGGTACACCATGACGAAGAGGAGGTGAGACGTCCATACTTACAAGTCTGAAAAGACAACAGAGTGAGTCGAAGACTCAGTAACTAAAATCACTAATCCTAAGTTAGGAGGACGTCTCATCATCGAACCCAGCATGCGAACATCACTTGCACCACAGCATCGATGGCAGATTAATAGCAATACTATTGTTGTATCTCGACTAAATGCATGCGATCAATTCCAGCTTACCGTTAAGGCACGAATTACCTTCGACTTATTAATAAACTTAACAACAACACACATCAACATGCATCAAAGGTTCATTAACCATCTCACACGGTTCTTCCCATACTTTTAGAGGCTTTTAGCCTCAAGATGGGCATCCGAAATCCATCGGGCATCCCATACTTTCAGGGGCTTTCAGCTTCAAACTGGGCATCCGGAATCTACCGGGCAACGTCGCCAAAATCCATTGGCGATGGCTATTTCCTTAATATGATCACACAACAAGCATTCACACAAGCTGAATTCTTATCTTTGTTTCTTAACCAATGCATACACAATGCCCGTTGGCGTGCTCAAACGAGTGTGTGTGTCATGACCCTCACTACATGGTATGCCGGGAACAATCATTGATTCGTGACTTGAACCGAACGCCTAGTGCCGATCCCGATACCGAGCAAGACTTGGAACCGGCACGCCTCAACGCCGACTAAGGTCTTGCGGCTTGGTTATCTTGCCGTAGCATTAATTCCAAGCCAAGCGAACCTCGACCTTGTTCCAGGGTGTGAACACACTCAAACATGCCACATGAACAAACCATAGAAAAGAACATCATACACACGACAAAGTACGGGTAAGCACACGTCCAAATTCAACAACGCAACATATCACTTTCGCTAAGGGTTAGTAATTTCACTTTCCTAGAGATGAACTAGAGAAGGCTTGCCAAGAAATGGCCTAAAAGGAGGAGGTAGCATGCAAGGGAGAGGAAGATGAGATAGTGAGCCCAAAGTGTGGAATTGAAAGAGAGGGTCTTTCTATTTATAGGCTCCATCCTCATCATTGCTTGTCCAAGTGATCCACTAGGTTTTCTTGAAGTGGCAAGCCTACTAGAATGAGATGGCAAGTCTATTGGATGAGTGGCAAGTCTACTAAGGAGAGGTGGCATGTCTGCAAGGAGGAGGTGGCATGCCTAAGTTTTTACGGGAATGATGAAAGGCTAATGTGTGCCATTCTAATTGGTACACTTAGGCCATGAGTCACTTACTTCTTCTCTAAGTCAAATCTTAGGCCATTATTACCAAATTTTCATAAGGCCACATAAGATGATAATTCACCCCTTACATTAATGGCCAATGTTCTAGAGCCTTCTATTATGTCTATTTTCAAGAATATGGCAAGTATGAGAATTAGGCCAATAGAAGTGCTAACTTAGTTGGGTATGAGTTTCTCATGTCCATCCACGATCGATTGTGTCAACCAAACCGAGATTCGTAGCCGAGTCACTATCGGATGTGGCGGGTCATGGCCAAACTTGTTTAGGTTGGCTAAGTCGATGGCCCATGGTGTAGGCTCCGTGGCCAACATTGGCCGGGCGTAGGGTCGAGTTGACCAGGCACATGGTCCGTGCCTGACCTGGCTCGCGGCCTCATAGCAGGGTCCATGGGTTGGCCGAGCACCTGGCCAGTACCTGTATTGGCTCATGGCCTTACGACAGGGTCCAAGTCTGGAAACATGGCCGGCTTATGACCTGGCACAAAGCCTAGCTCACGACTTGGCACATGGCCTATTCGGTAGCATCGCCAAGCCAATCCGTGACCGATTCATGACCGATCCATGACCCATCCAAGTGGCCTATGGCCAGTTCATGGCCGATTCATAGCCAAGCATACTTGATCCGTGACTGACTCTCGATTGTCATGTAATTGTGTGGGATTGATCGTTTCGTGACCGACACACGGTCGCACGGATCGATCCATGATTGTCCGCGGTCGGTAAATGACCGTGTGGAATCACCCGTGACCGGAATAGGACCGCGCGGGATCGATCCATGATCGCCCCTCGATCCGTGGTGGTACATGACCGTCCCACGACCAATCCTTATGATCGAGCAGCCAATCCATGATCGAATAGCTTGGGTCACTTGTGTGGTCATTGGATTGGTTCACTGCCAATCCCTTGATCGCTCCAAGGCCGATCCTTCGATTTGACCATGGTTAACCCCTTGGTTACCCTTCCGGTCGGATTGATTGGTTCATGACGGTTCCTTGAATTGGTCCATGGCCGATTTCCCCCACTATCGGTACACCAGTTCCATAGCCATTTCACATGGCCAAAATCATGAATGTTACAAGTTGTCTCTTGAGGGAAATTAATATAACTTCCTCACAGAGAGAGAAAATAGACAATAGACATACATACAGAAAAGAACATATATTTCCTCTCTATCAATATAACACACACAAAGGATTCTATCGTTACTTTGAGGAAACAATCGGCATTAACGCTGTGGAACAAGAATGTCTTTCTCGTGATTATATTCATTCCATTGTGAAGTTATACATTCATCCATCATTTGCTGGTAATTTAATATATATTTTTGGATGTGCATCGAGAGGCTAGTCGTACTCATCCCCACTGTTTTCCTTACACCTCCCAATACCTCGGTGCTTATAATTAGATCATTCCGTTTCCATAACGAACAAGCTAATCTATCTAAACCATATTGGTATTTTATTTTTACTTTCCCATACACATTCTAGCATTCCTATTGTGGTAGGCGTTCAATTACCTATTCAATAATGGCAACTGAGAAGAGGAAAGAAAATCCAAAAAGGATCAAAGAGCAATGAGCATCCTCTTCTTCCTCCTCTTCTTCTTCTTCTTCAATATGCTTGTATAAAAATAAACCGCGCTGTCGAATAGGGTTTCGTCCCACCCCTCTCTTTCTATCTCTATCTCTCTCTGGTAAGTCTTCCATCAATCGAGGAACAACGTAATCCGTTCGCATTTCGCTCCTCGTTCCGGATGTTTTCCTTCCCGATTTCCGACGCTTTTCTTGATGATTTTCTTCCCGGGCAGATTGCGGCGCCGTCGGATCGGTCTCCGGCGAATGGAGGAGCCGGGGCAGGTCAAGCGCGCGCTGATGGACGCCGCCGCCGGCGCAATTGCCGGGGCGGTGTCCCGGACGGTGACGTCACCGCTCGATGTCATCAAAATCCGATTTCAGGTCGCGCTTTCAGCACACCATTTTGCTCCTTTCTTTTTGCTTTCTTGTGCGTCTTCTGTTCGTCGGGTAGGGTTTTCCGGCGCAATTGATGTTCCGCGGTGCGAGTTGTGATGAGAGCCTGCTTCTGTGTTGGAGGGATCAGCGAATTGGGCAAATGCTGAAAGTTGAACTCTTTGGTCTTGTTGCAGGTTCAGCTGGAGCCGACATCTACGTGGGCTTTGTTGGGGAGTAATTTGCCCGTGAGGTCGAAGTACACGGGGATTTTCCAGGCGACGAAGGATATCTTTAGGGAGGAAGGTTTGCCGGTATGATGCCTTGAGGTGCTAAATTTTCCCTTTATCAGTGGAAAATTTGTATCTTTACTTTGTGCTTATTGAATTATTGTCATTGAATGCCGATTCCCTCGATATCTGAATTAGTGGATACAACCAAATCGGAAATTGGGTATTTGCGGGTTACCCGTGATTAAGTTTGATTTCGATGATAGGTGAAAAATAACGACCGAGCTAATTTACTTGTTCCTTGATGTGAAGCTTGAGTAAAAGCTTGTTTAGACAGTTGGAGACTAAACTTTGAATTTGGGCTTAATGGTTAATGCTCGAGTTCTTTCATGTCCATGAGTGTCATGGGACTGTCCAGATGAACTAAATTGATCAAAGTAGTGGATTGTGATGTTGGCAGATTGCACTACGGTGGTCCCAGATACAATATACTTTCACTTTAAGAAATTGGGGAAAAATTAGATAGATTGCGAAGCCCTTATATTATCTAGTCTTCTGCCTTTATGGTGAGTTCTTGAAGAGGCTGTATGCCCTCTGAAATGTCTTACTAGAAATGACATATGAAGCATTTCTGTTTCGTTTTTCCTCTTGTAATAGCTTGTGTAACAGGGTTTCTGGCGTGGCAATGTCCCGGCTTTACTAATGGTCGTGCCATATACGGCGATACAGTTTACAGTCTTGCAAAAACTGAAAACTATTGCAGCTGGTTCTTCAAAGGCAGGTACATTACAGTTAACTACTAACTATCGGAACATTTTGCAATTCCTGATATCGAGTCAATTCCATGATTTGAACGTAGCCAAATTGCCCTGCCTATATGGCTTAAAATTAATGATTACTTGTATATACTTAGAACTATTAAATCCTGCATAACGATGTGCCAGTGCAATATAGGAATTTGTTTGTCCCATTGTGCGAGCTCTTACTTTTCCCATATGTCTTGTTTCCTTAAAACATAATCTGCTTTTGTGATGCAGAGGATCAAGTGCATTTGAGTCCCTATCTGTCTTATGTCAGTGGGGCATTGGCTGGTTGTGCAGCTACAATTGGTTCATATCCATTCGATCTCCTAAGAACAATATTAGCCTCACAGGGTGAACCTAAGGTAGAGCTTCTCTTAGAGGATAGTGCATAGAACATTCTGTGTTTGTTAGCATTTTTTAAGTCAACAAGAAATATTGTTTACATGTATTCCTTTTTGTTTAGTTAATGGTCGAATTTTACTTCTTCTTCACGTTCTTTATTATTTTCTTTGGAAGTATGACCTAACATAAATGATATTAGTCATCCAGGAAAAAGATGCTGGGTACATGATTGAGAAATATCTGAAGAAGATTGCTGGTGAATTACTGCTAGGGATCATGTCAAAAGTAATGGTTTACACTGATTAATAAACAAGGACTGTGCTGCAACCTCTCTCTGTGTAGTTTGAACTTCTACGTGGACTGTTTATTAGGAGAACTTGTTGGTGCCTCTCTTCTCTAAAGTTTGTCATGAAAATTGATCACTATTGCATAGCTACTGCCTGTATGTGGATACTCATGCGGAAGGGTTCCTGTTTTTTTGTGGATTTTGGCCATATTTTACAAAGATCTGAGGCTTTAGTAGGTTATAGGTGGCTTTGACATGTGGTTCCATGAATATAGGTATACCCAAACATGAGATCTGCACTTCTGGATATAATCAGAACTCGTGGGTTTCGAGGATTGTATGCTGGATTATCTCCAACACTTATCGAGATTGTTCCTTATGCTGGCCTGCAGTTTGGCACATATGATACATTTAAGCGCTGGACAATGGTATGGACCTTGGACCTTGTTCTCTACTTTTCATAATCGTGGGAGAATATTCTGTTGAACAATTTGTAATGCTTGGAAAATAATCTACCTTAATATCAAGGCATTATACTTGCATTGTATGTAATGAACTATCCATGTATTAAGAGATTCTTTTTCTTGGCCTGGATTGGTGGGGGGGGTGGGGGGTGGGTTGTGGTGTATTTAACTTCTATTAGTTTTCACTTTTGTCTTTGAGACCAAGAGTAGTGTGGTATTTAGCTGCTATTAGTTTTCCTTTAATCTTTATGCTGATTTTAGTTGCATTAATGCTGGTTGCTGGTTGTTTATAAAAGTATTTAATGGCAGTCGCTTGGGACTTAGGAGTGCCATGTTCCAAAATATTGGGGGAGTTCATAGGATGTTCTTTCCTTTCTTTTGCTCGTGTAAGTTCAGTATGTGTATTGAGTTTTCTCCTTCCATTTGTAGACTTGGAACCATTACAGATCCTCCAAAAGAGGCTTGCATAGTGAGGATGATAGCCTTTCGAATTTTCAGCTTTTCCTTTGTGGGTTAGCTGCTGGGACATGTGCCAAACTTGTCTGTCATCCTATGGATGTTGTTAAGAAGAGATTCCAGGTATATATCTTCTCAATACTGCCAAAACTTTAGCATTCAGCATACTTAAGTTTCAGTTAGCGTTGAGATATACCCATTGAGCGGCCAATGACTATGTTTGGAATGTTTGACCCTGGAATCGGTTGACCGGCACCAGATTATCCAGCATGACGAGTGTTTTGGACCAAATTATTGGAATTTATGACCTTTTCGTTATTATGATATGATGGAAAAGTGTAACAGTGCTCGACAGTCCAGCATACTTCATGCTTTTAGATATCTGTTTGTAATTTTTGGCAACCGGCTCACTGAATTTGCAGATTGAGGGACTTCAGAGGCATCCGAGATATGGGGCTCGAGTCGAGCCAAGTACTTACCGGAACATGTTCGATGCTCTATATAGAATCCCGCAGTTGGAGGGTTGGTCAGGTCTTTATAAGGGCATAGTGCCTTCCACTATCAAGGCTGCACCAGCTGGCGCTGTGACATTTTTTGTTTTTGAATTAACATCGCATTGGTTCGAGTCAACTTTTAGCTGATTATCTTCTTTACTTTTTCCCTTTTTTATTCATTTTTAAGATATAGATGTTCATATTTTCCCCTTATTCTTTTCCCTTGAAAAAGATATGTCAATGTACCCCACTCAATGGAAGGGGCTAAAAATTATTTCGAAATAGTCAATAGTGTTCAATGCAGAGGTTCCAATTCTGATGTAAGGCAACTATAAATATATTTCAGAGTTGAGCGTAGTAGGCAAATCTTTTGCTTAGACA
The DNA here is from genome assembly GCF_021117445.2 of Syzygium oleosum. Taxonomy (NCBI): domain Eukaryota; kingdom Viridiplantae; phylum Streptophyta; class Magnoliopsida; order Myrtales; family Myrtaceae; genus Syzygium; species Syzygium oleosum. The sequence goes on from NW_026607490.1 coordinate 13,074,621, forward strand.
TCTTAGATACTCTTGACTTTGGAATGTTGCACATTTTTCAGAGAATGTTGTAAAGTTGCTTAAGATTGATTGAGGTAAAGAAATGACCTGCTTATCGTTTCTTACTTAGGATTTTTTGCAATGCCTGGCTCCTTTGCCAACACTCCTGGAGTGATTGTCAAGTTCAGTCCAAAAAGCTTGGCCTTATCTAGAGATGCACAATTCATGCGCGCAAAAGTTACAGTGAATGTACTTAGAACTGTTGGCCATGGAGGCTCTTGATCAGACCGAAGGTCTGGCGAAAAAATTTGCATAAACCTTGAATTTTCAGAGTCAGTTTTACGTCCCCGATGTGTCAAAGAAAAGATCAGTTCTGTAAACGTAAACCATACAAAAATTCTCCCGGCATCAGCAAACATGCCGTAAATAGACGTGTACACTGATACGATGACTATGAAGACAATTCTACCCGGTGTAAAAGGCGTTTCTGTCATATCTGATCATCTCTTATTTGACCAAAATTGCATGGTAATACACGAGCTAAGCTTCAAAGTTCATGGGGATCGTCAACTGTCCTTATTGGCACTCCCTTTGCTGCTGTCTTCTAGAGGTAGTGACACAAACTGCAGGATCTTCTGAACATGTGTGACATCCACCCGAAACTTTTCGGCGATCTGCTGGATGCCCATGGGGCCGCTATGATCATCGGCTTTCCCTTGATGCAAGAGGATGATTTGGCGTACCTGTGCTACATTGAGAGTTCCCTGAGGGACCGGCTGCTCCTCATATCTACCAGAATCTGGTTTCGTGTTTCGTAGTTTTGGCATCGGCCTATTGTACTTTTCCACCACAAAGGCCTGTACGCGTATTGGAAGGAAGATTTCGGTGAAGTTGCAAAATCAATGCAGGGGAAGAACAAACTTGAGATTCATATATTATGTGATGGTAGAATGTACAACAAGATGAGGTAGGCTGTGTGTCAATTCAAAAGAAGAAAACTCAAGCAATTTGTATCGCCTTCAGACAAAGCAGGAATGCTGAAATGCAGAAAAAAGGTCAAAGAGATTCATTTCTATATATTTTTTACTGAGCAGAAAAGCAGGACTCCAGAGATGAATGAGACCAACGAGTAAATATTCTATGGTCAATATCTCAGCAGAAGTTGGAGCCTCGCAAGCATCATTAGCCTCATTTTTTGGCAAATTCATGAGTGGGATATACCTATAATCTCTGCAGATTAGTTCCAAATGACATTTATTATCCTAAAAGTATATGTCCATAACCAAAGTGTAGAAATGGATGGTGAACTAAGCGAGCACACGAGGAGCAATAAGAAAAAAAGTAACTCCATTAACATCCTAAAGCAATGCTGCACCACATAATTAACAACGAAGACAGAATGAGTTAATCATGCCTTCCAACACTTAAAAGAGAGCAAACAAATACCCATTTCTACTTCCATCCAGCTACCCAAAAACTCGGTAAATTTTCTCCTAAAAGACAATAGAGTCCCGTAAAGACACTTCAAGTGGCACCATAGGCTCATAGCGAGTGTCAAACCAAGGCACGGCACTCGGGGGGAAAGGTTGAAAGGTAGTTCACTTTGTCGAAAGAGTGAATTACTCGAGTACGATATCAACTTTTAGTCAAGTCAAGAATTGTATCAAAGCTGTGTTGTACCCCAATATTCCTAGTTCGCAAGAAAAGGTGTGGTGTATACCGCGTCTACAATTAGTGAGCAGAATGCAAATAACATACTTCACAATCATCAACAATTACAGAAAGAAAATCAGCTTACGAACCTCACCCATCTCAAGTTTCCCTCCAGGTTTTGATTGAATTCGACCCACCATCTGGCTAAGCATCACATCATACTGGGGATCGCGTTCTTCGAGGACGTTATCTGCATTAGCTTTAGCCGCCACATCTACAAGGTATCGATGCATTTGTACCATCAGTCTGGAGGGAAACAACCAGATAATCACAATTTTGAGCAAATGCAAATGCAAATGCAAAGAGGGGTTGTCCGTCGATTGCTTGAGACCTTCGAGACATTATCTATCCACGACAACGAAGATATGCGGAAAAATCACATCATTGTAGAGTTGGAGAATGAGAACATAATTCAGAACACCAACCGAATAGAATTAGAACATGCTACCATCATGTTAAACCTAAGATCCACACAATAAACACTAGTTAATAATTCCATCCGAAAAGAGGAAATAGAATCAATCGACTATCTCTCTCCCATAACCTTTTCTTTAAGAAACATATAGCTAAATGCCATCAAGTGCACGATATATATAAGCAATCAGTAAAGCCTGCTCTTGAGCCTCACGAAACAAACATAAAGAATAATTTCTGCTCTTCATTTTGTCAGAAAGATTGAACCAAGAACGCGCACACCCTCCATTGACATTTCCCAGGTAAATACTCTCAAGCAAACAAAGAATGCCCAGAAGCAACATTGCAAGCGGAAAGCCACCAGCTCGCAAAAAAGAGAAAGAAATCTTTCCCCAAGAAAAGCACTACAAATTTCGGAGGAACCGAGGGGGATCAGGCGCAGGACGTAACCTGAGGCGTCCGGCGAGCCGGCGGAGGCGACGGGCGGCCGCACATCCGCGACGGGCTTCGGTCTGGAAGGCTGGGCCACGCCCGAACCCGGCGCCGCCTTGATCCTACCAGCCGCTCGACGAAATGCCTGACCCATCTTTCACCCACTTGTGGTAGTGCAGTGCCACCAGGAAGACGATGGAGGCTTCCCGACGCACCAATGGAGCTTCTACTCGATCACTTTCAGCCAAAAAGATCGAAGCTTTGGCGATTCTCTGCACAGCGAGAGAGAGAGAGAGAGAGAGAGAAGGAGAGTTCTTGAACGGGAGATTCGCAAGCCACGTAGGTTCGCTGTTGGTGTGTACCGGTCCGCTCCTTTTTTGAACGACATCTTCCATATGTTTACACGTTGGGCCTTTGGTAAATTTTCACAACAAAAATTCAAGATTTAAAAAAAATATTTTCCGAAAAATGATCAGTATTGCTTACAAAAATGAACGAGTAAATAAAAAATATTTTCATCGTTCACGGAAAATAGTTAAGCATAAATTATTGTCGAAGACACTTTCGATTAACTGATTTTTCTAACCGATGTAACAAATCATTTTTTCGGAAAATATTTTTCAAATCTTAAGTTTTCCGTGAAACAAACGAGCCCTTAATGAAATTCGCAGTTAATTCGTTCAGCTTTGGCTTCGATTACTCAATCAATTGAACTTACCCTTTTTATAATCGATGAACTTTGATTGCAATATATCCAACCAAGCTTTCCACAAAATGTAGACGTTGGACACCATGTCATTAACGGGTGAGCAGGCACGTCAGCCTTTCATAAGAAAAAATTAGTTGAATTGGAACGAAGGTGTATTGATTACAAAAGATGAAAAAAAAAATAAAAAATTTAGTACATAAATTGATTGAAATCAGAGTTTTAGCAGCCCGGTAGCCATCTCTTCTAGAATTTCCTGACCATCAATGAAATTCATCTTTAGACCATCTCTTCTAGAATTCCTCGAACCAAATGGCCTCAAAAATAGTTGCCCTTTCGCATCCTGAGTTAACCTGGCATTAAATCTCAGTCTGTCTTTTCTACCTGTGATGCTGTTTCTTCTGCAAAAAGCTATTCACTCTCTTTACCTTAAATTTCAATGAATGATTGTCATATGTTTTTCTCTGAATTTGATTGGTTGGGAATAGGAAGCAACATGTACAATAAGTATCATGAAAGGTAAGCCTTTCCTTTTCTTATAAAGTTCGCTCAATGAGTATTTCTAGCACTCAATCAATAATCCCTCCCTTCGAGCGCTTATCAATTCCTAGATTAGAGAGTCAGGCATAATAGATTTACTTCATATTTTATTAGGTGATAAAAAAAGGGATAATAAATTTACGGTGTTAAATTTTTGTATTCGGCACTAACCCTTTTTCAAATAAAAAAAAGATGACCCTTTTCTCGGACATATAACTTTAACCTGCTTCTTGGGGGAGCCAAGTAGCGACAGATATGAGAGTATCCAGGGCAAACAAGGTCAGCTGAGGTATGAAAGCATATCATGTAAATATATGTGGGTCAAGTCTTCTAGTCAAAACTAATGAACTGAATCGTGGGCAAATATGTTTCTACACATGAATTAGAATCACATTCAACACCAGAAAAAAAAATTATAAACGAAAAAGAAGAACTGATGGATTGTATTGACAGGTGATTTTGCATGAACATAAGAAGCATAAGCAATCCCAGAATTTGTTGGCCTATGTTCAAAAAAAAAAAACCTCTATAAACTTTTCTGCAGCATTCCTACTTCAGTTCATGCTAATGAAAATACAAATGCGCTTGAAAATATATGACAACAACAATTCTGTGAAATCCAGAGCTTCCGGTCCGGAAGGTCGGACTAGAATTTATGGATCTGCTAGAGCAGTGAACATAAATGGAGTAGACCGATACTTTGCTCGGCTCTAAATTAGAACCGACTTCACTGCTTATCCCAATGAAGGCCATGTTGAAGAAAGGCGCTTCTCATGTCCGAAACCAGCAAATTAGAGACCACTGAGAATGAACAATGACTTTGCCAGTTATTTCTTGAATCAAATCTAAAGATTGTCATTTGTGTTGCCTCCAAGATCGTCCTTCCTATGCTCCTCTGGGCTCAAACTCACAGGAGGGGTCGTCTTATTTTCATCAACTTGGGCCCTGCCAGCCAGACGCCTGGAAGGCCGCGGCATCATGTCTGCAGAGAACTCATCCCTGGTTCTTCGCTTTTTCTTCGTGTCCATTAGTCCAAAAGCGAGAGCTTCCAGTGCTTTAGTGGTGAGTGGCCTGTTTCGCGTGCTCTGCCTCCTGGAATTCATATTGTGAGGCTGCTGCTCAGGATTAGCTACACATGACGAGGTGGTGTTACTTGCATTCATGTCATTCTGCGAATTTGCCATTATTCCGTTGTCGCTAAATTCGGCATCTGGCTGGACAGGCAAGTTCAAGTCTATCAATTCCTGCCCAGGCTGAAAATTCTCGTGCGACACACCGAAACCCAATTGAGAATTAGCATGGTCACAGCTGCTAAGTACAACCTGGTTGCCCTTTGGGGGCAAATTTGTAAATGGAAAAACTTCTGGAGAGGGATCCGGTGTGAGGTGCATCTTCTCGGCACCATTGGGATGGCTCAAGGGCAAACTTGTAAATGGGAAGACTTCGGGAGAGGGATCTGGTGTGAGGAGCATCTTCTCAGCACCGTTAGGATTGCTTGAGCAGCTACTCGCCTCCTCTTGTTTAAATCTGGAATTAGCAGAGAAATTGGCGATATTGCAGCTTGTCTCACTGAGATTGCAGAAACTCGATTTTCGAGGTTTTTTCTCTGCACCAGCTGGGCGGGTCCTATTCTTAGGTCTCACTTTCAGCTTCTGTTCGCATTTTGCAGCTTTTCCCAGGCGGCTGCCTTTAGAAATGTTCTTCTTCTGTCCACCACGGATCTTGGCAGAAGTGTCCACAGCATCACGGAGAGTATCAGCTGATCCCCAGCTTGAAGCAATATTTTCATAGTTCCTCTCGGAGGAGACCTTTTTAGAGGCTGTAGATTTTACAGGTTTGCAGATATCAGTCTCGTCCGTACTAAAACTCAACGAATCAGCTGAGCCAGATTGATTGATTGGCTCCCCACAAATATTCCCATCATCTTCTTCAGGATAACCTCTCAAACTGGGGACATTAATTTCAGGCGGCAAGCTTCTCAATTCTCTCAACTTGCGTGCGTCACCATTAGCCATGCTCGTATCCACAACCGTAAACTTCATGCCATCAGTACTTCGGCTTGGAGTTCGAGGCTTGAGATAGCAATGGCGTTCCTCGTCAGCTGAATCTTCATCTTCTGATTTTGGTTCATTGGCCCACCCCTCTTCTCCTTTGGCTCCGTATCCTTCAGTCACTTCCAAATCAAGAAGCCCCGGCTCTGAAGCGACTTTACTCAAGACATCACTCACGGAATCAAAATAGTGGTTTCCTTTCACTAACCTTCTCTTTGAAAATTTCTTAACACCGGGAACGAGAAAGACCAAAGCATTCCTGGAACCTGTAACACAACCATTTTCAGGCTGCTCAGAGTGCCACCCTCTAGCCAACAAGCGGGGCCACACGGCTTCCCAGAAGAGATCGTTAGATCTGGCTTTGCTTAACCGGAAACCCCCAGTAAGAAAATCAACGATTTGTGCAGTTGTAAGCCTCGAGCACGCTTTACCAATAGGTATTTCTGGGCAGGCAGGAATAGCTTGATTAGATTTCAATGGCTCTGCGACGAGGCCAGTGAGGTCTCGCTTCCCCTGACCAATTCCTATGGCTTCTACCAGTTTGTCAAGACCAACTGCGGCCTTAAGAGTGAAGACATATTCTTCAAGTGAAATTCTTCCTTCTCCAAATGCCCTAGACACCTATCAAGAAATTGAAATGAATGAGATAATCAAGAGCCTCAATATAGGATCCCAGGAAAATGACATTAGCCGACAAGATAAATGCCTGAACGCAGAGCCAAAAGAAAGGTACTTCATAGAAAGCGACACTTACAAAAACGAGGAATCTGTCCGTGAATGACATGAAATAGATAAAATCACATTTTTTTAACCTGATCCTGGACGGTCACTGTGCTTTTTATGTGGCACAGAGTCCGCAGACGTACCTCTGATACTTCTCAACAGTCCACATGCATATCATGCTTTTCACGGCACTTAAATAACAGAATTGCGCAGCAAATTTTTGCGAACAGAAGAGCACAGTAAAGCACTTTATGATCTTAATAATTACGCAGGTGAAGATTCTTGGTGATACAACTCAGTAGTAATAGATAAATTAGGTATAAAGAGGGGATATAGAACAACTCTTTAGTAGCCTAAGTATGCTATCCTGAATCGTCCATCAATCTCATCTCAGCTGGTGTCAAATGACAGCTTAATCACTGCATTCTTGAATTTTATCTATTTTCTCTGTTTAGATACCATTACCAAGTACATAACCATATAGACTTGATCTTCACGGAGTTCCGCTTCTCCAAGTGTTACATCAAAAAAGTGATTGAGGGAATGTGAACACTGGACTGGAGGCTGAGATATGATAGCGAGTATGAAGCTAGAGAAAGGAAATGGTGTTGGAAATACTGACAGATCCGTTGCACTTGTAGTATCAATCGGTTTTTGAAGCATGCAACAAATGGCAGCAGGAATAGCAACTGAAAGATGTATCACCTGATGCATAAGCATTTTAATTGATAATACGGGTAATGGAGATTCATTGCAGTTTGAGGTTTCCTATTTTCCTAGTCAAGAATTTAGTAAGAAACCCTAGACCATCATGATCAGAATCAGCGGTTTTAGCCCATTTGTCTTGATCATTTTGCACATCATTCATATCCAATAAAAGAAGCTTGGAGGCATCTTCCCTTGTTTCTTCTACGTCAAAAATTGCCGCACTAAGAACCATAAGTTATGGAGAGATAAGCTAAATCCATCGATGGAGAGATAAGCTAAATCCATCGACTGAAACAAGTTAGTGGAACACAGTCAAAATCTCCCTGATCAGATCTGGACAGAAACACAAATAACTTGTACCGTTGTGTGTCATTCAAGAAACATCAGCTTTCTCCACAATAAAGACAAACTTATGCTCAGCTTTGAACCAACATAATACTTTTGTATTGGTGAGATTATGATGCAGAAGCAAACTAACAAAGCTAAGAAATACAGAGCTGCCAATCAGCCAGAGCAGAACGGATCTGAAAACAGATTATAGAGCTCAGAGAGTAAGGGAAACAGAATGGGAGCACTCCACCAATTTACTGAGGAAAATAAGTTGTTTGCTAATAAGAAGGCTGGCCATCGATTAGATGTTATTTGCTCACAGGGAAAATTTACCTCGAGAAGTCTGCTTTGATTTTCCACCGACACCTGCGGCAGCAAGCGAGATAAAAATTCCTGTTGCCTTAGTCCCGCAAATATCTTTTGTCCAAATATGCATCTTCTGCTCTTCATTTTCCGGCATTCTGACCATCTACGATACACGAGGGACCCATAAAACTTCCCATAGTAATGTGCCATTACATCCCCCATATCTTCACTCTCCAAAAACTTCCTCACCTGAACAAGGTTCTTCCCAAATATGTACAATCCAAGGACGAAACTTGACTCTTCCGTTTTGCTCAAGCAATTCTTCAGGGAACCCGGTACAGGAAAGCAGCTTTTAGTGCCATCTTTCATTTGCATTTGTACTTCTTCTCGAGACATTGATTTTCGCAATTCACCAACCAAGTTGACATCCATGGGCTCGATTTTGACTTTTAAGTCATTATGTTCTACACCAACATCGGTTCCTGGTTTAACAGAAACTCTTTTAGTATGCGCGTCATCGTCATGCTTAAAATTCTCAACTCCTCCTTTTATCCACATGATGGATAAGGGCAATCCCATTAGGAAACCAAGCGGACCACCAGCCAAAGCTTCTTCCTCAGTGGGATCCTTTTGAAGCAACAGATAATCAGATTTGGACATCATCCTTGGAGTTTCAACCTGGTATTCATCTCCAACGCGAGGAATTATCTCCGGCTCTCCAAACACATCATACAAATTAGAAGGAAGCAACAGCTCGGCTGCTGCTTCGTCAATGCATTCCCCGTTGCAGCTCATTTCAACTGAATCCATCTGCAAAAGGCAAAAACAAAGAGAGAATGTGTTTAGAAGTGCCATCTGGAGATATAATAAACACAAGATGCAGAAGTGCAAAGTTGATGCGAGCAAGCAATGAAGCATCAAGTTCATAACAACAGAACTGATACAATCCTTTAACAATTGAACACTGGATGCAATACCAAAATCTTCATGTACACCTCATACTCAGATTACTCTCTGATAGCAAATTGTGGGGCAATCTCCTCCCATGAATCTATGATGTCAGTCTCCTAAAATTAGGTTATTTATCCTAAATCGGGCAACTGAGGGCAGCTAGAGACTTGAAGAACAATGTTTTGACTCATGATATATCGTCAGACTGCCACCGATCCATCTAAAGCTATCACACTTTCGGACATACTAATTTGACACATTGAGCATTTAAATCTATTATCTACTCCAATTTAAGTTTTCAGAACTTTTAACTGCTATGTTGGATCACGGAAAGCGTCAGGCAACCGTTCCATGATTTTTCTCGGAAAAAAGCATTCTTAACTTGTAGGGAAGATTAGAAATAACAGCAGAATCATTTGAGATAAAGCGATCATCTTTCACAGAGGTCAAAACTATACATATTATAAGCAGAGCTCGTTCAAGCGGAAGGATTTTAAGCTACCCGGAGATGCATCTTCCCATTTTCATGCCACCAGGCTAAAGTAAAAAAAGGCTCAGAAAATTCCTTCGGCCAAAAGCAATCTCTTCGCGCCCCCATTTCCGCAAAGATGTAACAGAAACCGATAGTTCATCAAAAAGAAGGGAAAAGAAAAACTCGCCGGCACTCTAACTAAACAACAGTAATCACACTTAGTTGATTAGGGACACAAATTTGATTTGTACCCAGATGAATAAAATAAAAGAAGAAGAGGAAGAGAAATTCAAACACAAAAAATGGTAAAGGAAAATGAAAAAATTTTGAGAATCCCCGAGAGCAAAAATGGACAACAGAGAACGAAAAAATAGAGGCAATGCGCGTTACTTAAGCCGGGAAGAAATCTGACCAGACTCAGATCCATCCGCTACCTCCAAAAATCAAGAACTCCATACGAAGCGTACGAATAACACAACACAACACAACAAGCCCACGCGAAGCACATTTATTACGCAGCCGAAATGATTCACGACAGAGCCAGAACGCCAAAGAAAGGAGGAAAACCGAAGTGGGGAAGCAGGAACAAGAACGGACCCCAGATTAGAGTAGGAATTACGGAGCGATCCTACGAAGAATCAGAGCCGAACACGCTGTCGTTCGCCGTACGAGGAACCGCCGCCGCCGCCGCCGAAACACATGTAGGAACTTACATTAGATCGCGAGGCAAGCAAAGGATAATACTCCAAAGATTACCAAGAAGGAGGAGGAGGAGAAGAAGAAACAACAAGCACCAAATAAAATAATCCAAAAAAAAAAAATATGAAGACAAATTTTCTTTCTTGTCATGACTAAAACCTTGGAGACGGTAAAAGGAGTCGACCCCCGAGCAACGTCGACAACTTAAAGAAAAAAAAAAGGAAAAATTTCCACGTGAGACGTAGAGAGAGAGAGAGAGAGAGAGAGAGAGAGCGCGAGAAGAAGAAGAAGAAGAAGAAGAAGAAATGGGTCGTCTTCCTTCGCAGCTAATGCATCGATTCGCGCGACTTCCGGGGGACTGCAGGGCGGCGAGCGGAGCGCGAGCGCCCCCCCACCACACCCCCCACACCACGCACAACGCGCACGACATGCTCGAAAGGGTATGACCCAGTATTCGTACTCGAGGCAAAATACGTACACACACACACACGGGCACATGCCGAAAGACGATGCGTATCGACAGCCATATCGAGTGAGAGAGACAGAGACAGAGACAGAGGGAGAGGGAGAGGGAGAGGGAGACTCACCTGGGCCGCGACGGGGAGGCCGAGCTTTCACGTACGCGCAGAAGCTTCAAATCGCGCGAGAGCGAGAGAGAGAGAGGAGACGAGAAGAATGGTAAGAAACACGCGAGAGAGAGAGAGAGAGAGAGAGAGAGAGAGAGAGCAAAGACGACGCCGAAGTCGTTCTCTGTTTGGATGGAGAGAGAGAGAGAGAAAGCGAGAGAGAGTGGGTTTTATAGAGAGAGAGGGAGGTGTGTGGGAAGTGTAGAGAGGGGCGGAGAGCGACGCCCTCCCCACCCGCGGAGCGGCGGCGCGTGGCGGCGCGTGGGGAGAAGCCGCCCCGGTTTTCTCATGCACGTGGCGCCCCTGCTTTTCTCGATTCCGGCCTTCGTCCCTTTTCTGACGACAAGATTTTCCTCTCCTCTTCTTCGTTTTCCTTTCCCCTCCTCCCATTTTTTTTTTCCTTCCTTTTCGGATCGGGTCGGGTCGGGTTTCCCATTTGCTCGCGAGACCCAAAAGCAGATGGATTTTGGAGGAGCGGAAGTCGCTCGAGTGCCGTAACTTTTTTTTTCTTTTTTCGTCTTTCTTTTTCGGGTGATGGGTATTAGGGTAGCAGTACTCCATCGGTATGGATCGGAATTTCGTGCCTCGAGCACGATCGGGGCCAGCGCGTTCCGAACGGCACTGGACGGGATCGATCGGTTCGTGAGTTTCTGCTATTTTCGATTTTTTGTTATTGTTTTGACGGGATTCCCGCGATTGATTTCAGCCGTGTAATCCGATTCCGGCAACGCGCATTTGGGAGCCGTTTTTATTCGGGAAACAGCTCGTTTGACCGGAAAAAGGGATTATGAAGCGTGCTATCGGGCGATTTTAATTTGTGTTTATCAAACGGGTGTAGATTTACTTTGCAGCATTTGAGACGGCTGGATTGCCATTTGGAGAGGCCTTGATTAAATGCATCGATCCTGTCAAAAGGGGACCGTCGCAATGCCACTCCCCCCCCCACCCCCAGCACATCAAACTCGAAATACACTCAATAATCAAAGTCATTAGTGTCAAGGGAACTACGCGATCGAGTCAAGAAGAAGAAGAAGAAAAAGGACTCCCAATGGGCCAAATTGACATATTGAGAACCACGCCAATCAAACGCGACGTGTTCATTGAAACCCGCGCCGAAAGTCCCGAGAGCTTCTGGTACACTCAATAATCGAGATCCGTGCGGGAACTAGACGAGCAAGCACTCGACAGCGGTCCGATTCGGGAATTTTAGGGGATTAAACCTTCATCTATAAGATCAAATGTTCCAATTGAGAAGGAAACTTATGGAGCTCTATTGAAGTACCATGCAATTCATTCCACCCCATTTGCTTAACTTAATTTAATAATTAACTAACACTTCGCTCGAACTAATCGAAGCCCCAATGGATTTAATTGATTCCCCAGGAAGCAAAACCAAGAGAGGATTCGCGTCCGTGCTTCCCATCCCACGGAAGCAAAATGGATCGACGCACTCCCGTGACGCCACGTCATCCGCGGCAATCCCCGGACCGTGGGATCGGCGCGACCCGATTGGCCGATGGCCGTAGGTTGCACCGTTTTTCAAGAACGCGCGTTTCACTGGACTTGCGCCTTCAGTAGAGCCCATACAACTAACAATGCGCAATTCGGTCTCGTCACGCGCCATGCGTGCGCGTGGCGCGAGAAAACTTTAGTTTCTAAGCTGGATTTATCTATTTGGAATTACCAAAATTCCAATTTTTGGGGGTTTTTTCTTTATTTCATTTTTTTCTGGTTTTTGCTCAAAGGGTCTCAAAACACATTGAAATATATATTAAATTGCTCTTCTCTACGACTTTCGTGATTAGATTTTTAAAAATTTTATCCAAAATTGTTTCAAAAAATATGCTAAACTTCAATTTTTTCTATCATTATTTTATATATATTTCTATTAAATGACCTACCTAATTTCGACTACCCATCATCTCATAAAGCGGAGAAATTGAAATCGGTTAAATCGATGTTAAATTTACGCTTGCCTCGAGTAAGCACGGGATTATTCTTAAATTTAGAGAAATATAGACTATTTTATTCATGACATGTCTAAAAGTTAGTATAAGTCATGTTTGATGTTGATTCGAATGTGGGATATATGCCAAAAACAACAATTGTTGATTATCCGATATGTAAGAAAACTTGTGTCGGGAAAAAAAAAAAACCAATTGTTGAACTTGCTGCAATTGAATCAAAATGTATAACTTATAGGGTGTGGTGGGGGAATTATAAACAATTTTCGAAAAGCTATACTCGAGTTTTTATGGAGTTTCTCCGTTAAAAACTTCAAAGCGAGACATTGCTCGAAAGTATATATATTGAAGATGCAAAATCTAGATGTGAGTGATGCCGGGCATACCAAAATCGGTTTGAAAGATTAGTGCATTAAATGAATTCGATACACCATAGGTGAGGTAATTTTTTTACAACTAAATAAGAATCCGTCGCATCCCAAGATATGTCGGTTTTATAAATCAATCATAATGTACCTAGCACAAATCTCGATACGTATACAAGGAAGCAGAATCAAACTCATGGGTAGCGTGACGCTCAACTTTATCAAGCTTGCCGCGTGGGCGTTGATCCGGCACAAGCTTGCCGAGTGGGGACGTTAATCCGGCTTGGTTTAACTAGCCGATAGAGTACGTTGCATCGCAATTTAAGCATGCATTGCAACGTAGTTCCGTATAAACCTCTTCTTTTTCCAATCTGCCATAAGAAAATTAAATAAAAGGGGAAGGGGAAAAGACAGATCTAAATTCTAGGACTGAATAGCGTAGTAGTATTAGTACTGGTTGGACCCAAGCATGTCCTTAAAAGGCTTTTATCTCGATTGTCGTTCGAATCTCGATATCCAAGGATGCAAAACTTCAAGAGGGTATTCCCTCTTCCTGGGAAAGACAAAGATATACGGAGAATTAAAGATGCGAAGAGTGCGGGCACCGGCACGTAAAATAAGAAACGCATCCGTAGAGCCCGTCATCTCTGTATAACAAATAGACAGGTAGCTGAAGCTGTCGTAGAAGTGAAAGCTCACTTCCTTTGGTTTGGCACAAGCTTGCCCGAGTGGACATTGATCCGGCACGATGTAACTAGCCGACATAATAAGTTGCAGCGCGATTTAAGCATGCATCGCGACGTAGTTCCTTATAAACCTCTTTCTTTTTCCATTTTGCTTCAAGAAAAAATAATTAAAAGGGAAGGGAAGAAAATAACAAAAAAAAAATCTAAATTCCGGGACTAAAGCGTTAGTAGTTTTAGTAACATAATAATAGGCTAAGCTCCCATAGTTTTCATTTGGTTTCTTCACGCGCAACGCAAGCGCGTGGTGAAGAAATTACTTTTCCCGATTTGCATATATCAAATTCAGAAATTACCAAATTTCCGTTTTTAACTTTTTCCCCCTTTTGTTTTACGTAAAAGGGTTTAAAGCATGCAAGAACTTCTTCTTCTTCTTCTTCTTCTTCTTCTTCTTCTTCTTCTTCTTTTCAATCAAGGAAATTTGGTCATGGCACACATGGAATTGCTCCTCCGATTTTATGGTTCCACAATTTTCAGAAATTCGACGGTCCATAGTTGTACTTACAACACATCTGATAACATAATAATTATTATATCACGCGTTTATTATAGATTAATAATCTATTGCAGTGTTCGCTTGCAATAATAACAATCACCACGTAATCTGTATTACAGCTGAAGTTGTAATACATATCATAGTCCAGCTCGAATAGCTATTTTCAAAATATTCTCGTCTCTTTTCTCCCACTCACGTTAGCAATGTTGGGTTTTTCAGTAAGCTTATTTATATCATTTATTTTTCGTATGGTTGCCTTAGATAACATTAATGCAAGAGTATTAAAGGATAAGTAAACAATTGATGTGTTGATAATCATGTTGTATTCATAATATGTAATTATCCGCTATAATAAAAATTATTCGTGATATAAAAAATGAGCACAATATGAGTTGGTTACTATTAGAATAATCAGTCGTCGTTCGTGAGTTTAATGCTCCCATATAGATATATGATTTATCATATCCAGTATTTATTTATATTTTAACAATCTATTTGATTATTAAGCACATAACGATGATTATGAAATCTATATCACATTATAGTAATTATCACTTTAGTAGCCAATCAAGAGCGTGATAAGTATAGTATTCCATCAATTCTGATTTTCGAGATATTTTGGGAACTTTGATGTTATTCTCCCTTATTATTTTTCATTCGAGAATCTAAACAATGTAATATATAATACATTACTTAAACCAAGCAATATAATAGTTATGACAGCTATATCACAATGAAACTAGTAGTCACCAAATAGTTGGTAATATCATTTTCTTTAAGAAATTTGTAGATGTTAATGCAGTGACATAAGGGTCACAACTTTCGTACGGCACTTACCTGAATGCTATAACTTTTTTTTGATTAATTAAGTGCCGCATTGATTAAAAATCGTTCACTCGAGTGCCATCATGTATAACCGAAAAAATCGACATGGCATTAATTTAATATAAATATGCTGACATGGCTCGACGAAGATATGAAGTCTGCAAAAGAGAGCATAAACGACGTCATTTTGGCCATTTTGTTGCCCCAAATCCGATTTGAAGATGAAACCCTAACTTAACCGGAAGGATTTCAATTTCATTCATGAGTAATGATGTCTGAGTATCGATTTTGTCATGTGACTCCAAGGGGGAAGAAAAGAAAACCACAACGTATTGTTGATTTTTGGTACAAATTCGTCACTTTTGATCCATTCAGGATATATTTGATTCAATGACCATTTACATAACTTTAACTTTTACACACCTTTAAATAAAACCCCACCTTGAAAAGATCAAATTGTCCCTCCTTACAAAATCATTTTAGCATATTGTTTAGGTTTTAAGTGGTTTGATTTTTAGTTTGGCTTTAAGTGTTTTTGGTGGTGTGAGGATTTAGGATTTAAGTGGTTTGATTTTGTTATAAATTTGTGCACTTAATCACGCAATTTAATTTTGCATTCAAACCTCAATCTCTCTTCTTATCAATGAATGAGCTGACCCTCGCTCTCTACCTGAAGATTGAGAAATCTCCCCATTTTTTTCCTTTCTTCTGGGGTTGCTTAGGACTCTCTCCTTCCCCCTCTCCTTCTTGTTTCTTCATCTCCCACTTTTCTTCATCCTTTTTTCGTTTCTTTTCTCAAAAGTGAGGCCATGGCCGCTAGGATTGAGCTCTACTGCAAACTCCCACACCGCCGAGGCCGCCATGGCTTGCCGTGACCTTTGTGAGCGTAAGGCCGATCTTGGCACAGCTTGCGGCGGCTGCAAGCTCAGCCTCGAACCCACGCGCCCATGCCGCCACAAGTGAGCTTGCCACAAAGAGGGATGTTAGTGGGCGGCAAGGGCATCGATAGCAAGGTCTGCCTACCACGGTGATGTCGGCGTCGAGGCCGAGTTTTGGTAGTGTGGGGCTTGCTGAGTTTTGCGTGAGGAGAGAGCGTGGTTGCTTTTTTTTTTTATAAAAAAATTGGTAAAATTATCCGGAAAGTTTTAAACCTATTATATAGCGGCCAATTCACTTTTAAATCTTTTGATTATGCCAATTTAGTCCTATACCTTTTGGCAATTTGCTAATTTAGTCATAAATCTTTCAACGATTTGCCAATGTAGTCCTTTTAGTTAACTTTGACAATAAATCACTGACGTGGTGGTCCAGTCAGTGCTTGGTTGTTCTACGTGGCACAATCGGCTTTAACGTAGATGATTTTTGTAATTTTTAAAAAAAAATTCAAATTTTTTTTCTTTTTTCTTTTTTCCTTTCCTTTTTCTTTTTTCCTTTCCTTCCTCTGTTTTCTTGTTCCTCTATTTTCCTCCACCAGTTGCTAGGCCTTAGCAATGGCCAACAGAGGTCGCCGAATCCGGCAAGGGATGCCCTCACCCGAGGCCAGTAAGGGATGCCCTCGCCTGAGGCCAGCAAGGTCGGCCCTCGACAGATTTGTGCAGCCCTCGCCTTGGTAAGGGCATCGTGGCCCTTGCCGGTGGCTAGAGGCCATGGTCGAGGCCCGACGACTGGCGGAGGGAAATAGAGGAAAAAGGAAAAAGAAAAAGGAAAGAAAAAAAATAATTCAATTTTTTTAAAAAAATTACAAAAACCATCCACGTTAGTGCTGACCGTGCATGCAGGACAGTTGGTGCTAATTGGTCAGCGAATTCCGATCAAAATTAGCCAAAAATACTACTTTGGCAGATAGTTAAAAGGATTGGGACTAAATTGATGAATCATCAAAAGGTTTTGTGACTAAATTGACACAATTGAAAGGTTTAAGACTGAATCGACCGCCGTACAATAAGTTTAGGACTTTTTAGACAATTATCCCTTCACAAATAAAATTAATTAATCATATGTGATTTGGTATAGATCTTGAGATGAACCCATCAAAAACAAGCAACAGCTAATTTTAGTCCTTTCCCTTGTTCATCGACTTGTGGAGTTGTTATTGTAGTCAAATTCTTCAGGCTCTTTGTGGTCTAGAACTGTGGCATTCAGCTTTGACACGCTTAATAAGCCAAAGTTCCATCGGAATTCTCGTTTGGAATACATGTCAAACCTCGATGGATATACTAATATATTAAGGAAGAATTTCTTAAATTCTGTTTTGGCTGACGAAATTTTCAACTTGTTAACGTTTACAAAATGTTAAGGGAGCTGCATCAACCACAGATTCAACTCATGCTCTCGCCTAGTCTATATTTACTTCTTGCACTTAAGGACTTGTGCATGGTTAAACTTCAGTAACGATGGAAGTCATTTGTAACCTCGTACAACAGAGCTACTTATCTAATGGGCACGAAATCGTCAAATCAATTTAATGGTGTGTTTGTTTCAGGAAAAATTTAATTATAAAAGAAAATACTTTCGAGGGAACCATTTTTCAGGAACATATTTTTCCCTTTTCAGGTTAGGGAATTCGTTTTTCTAACTTTAAGCATGCATAATTTGTTTTGCCGTAAATGCAATGCAAGGATAAAAAATTTACAAATTGCAATAATACAGTAAATATCCATTCAAAAAGAAAAAAACACTAGATTGTCATTGATTTGGTTACTAAAAGAGGTTGATATTACGGTTCTGTCAGTGCTAAAAGCATCTTGTGAGAAAGAGGAAGCTTAGTTTGGATAAGTAGTAAAAAATTCCTGAGAAAGGACAAAATTTGATGATGAAAAGGTAATTCCAAATTTTGTTAATAATTTCTATTTGTGGGTCGTGCTAGTGACTCGTGATAATGGTGGTCCTTTATTTCCATCAAATAGAAACCAAAAAAGAAAAGCCCAGAAAATAATTTAGTTCATTTTCATTATTTAGAAACTAAAAAGAAAAAAAAGAGTTCATACCACGAAAAAACCCCAAACTGATACATCCGTGATAAATTTACTCCAAACTAATTTTTTGGCCACTAAAAACTTCAAACTGGAACATCTGTAAAAATTTACCCCAAACTAATGTTTTGACCACCAAAAATCCCAAACTGGTTCCTTTGTAACAAATTTATCTCATTTAGTTTCCGTTACATTGGATTAATACGATGAAAAATCATTAATAGTACACTTATGACAATCGGAGGTAAAACCTTAAACTAGTATATCTGTTAATTGCCATATGTCATTCAATTCAGCATTTTGACAGTAAAATTTAACGAAAACTAATAGAGGGTAAATTTATCATAGATGTACCCGTTTATAGTTAGTTTGAGGTAAATATATATCGATTTAAGGTTTTTCATGATATTAATCCAAAAGAAAAATCCCATTTCAAGTATGGCGGCATATCTCGAGCAAGAAGACAGGAAGGACAATCATGGGGGGTGAAAACGATGTTGCTATGTGACCGCAATTATTATTTATTTTTTGATCTTATTTAATTGCATGACTTCAATTTAAAATTATATCTAGTTGGGTTGGCCAATTTGATGATTTTTTTAATTTTGTTTTATTTTATCACTGTACCATAATTATTTTTGGATGAGGCTATCGAGTCATGGAGGGGGTTTTTATTAGGGGTGAGCATGGTCCAGGTGTGCGGTTCCCAATCTAGAATCGGGAACCGCCCACTAAGGACTGGTTCAGAAAAATTGGAATGGGAAACCGCCAATTGGTTCTATGGATCCACATGTGAACCGGACAGTCGTCCAGTCCGGTTCTTGGGTGGGTCCATGGAACCGGTCCCACTAGCCAAGGACGGAGACGGAAAGATGAAGACGGAGACGGAGATGGAGAGTCGGAGACGGTAAGGTGAGTATCGACCTAAAAGAGTGAGAGAGTGAGAGTGAGCGTGAGGTGAAAGCGAAAGAAGGTATTTCTCGGCTCAATGTGAGGCTGTGAGCGTCGAACGAGTTAGGTTTAATTTAGGATTTTAGGATTTTTCTTTTTTAAAAAAATTAAAAAAATATATTATATTTATTATTATTTTACCAGTCCGATTTGGTCCGGGTGGGCAGTCGGGCGGTTCCACACCTAAAGTCGGGAACTGGACTGGTACCCAATGGTTCCCAAAAATTGAAATCAGGAACCGGACCAGTTTCCTTAAGAACCACCGATTCCGGGCAATCCCAGGCAATCCGGGCGGTACTCGATTTTTTTGCACACTTCTAATTTTTATGATGCTTTTCGAGCACGACGTTCTCATATGTTCACTCAATTTTATATGAATATTTTTTTATTCATTTCGGGAAAAAGAAAATGAGAAAATTCGAAGATTAGCTTGAGCTGAGGATGACATGCTCTACCTAAAAAATTTCTGGTCAAAGCAATTTTGGTTGACCAATGCAGCAACGCCACCTTATCACTTTTTGTAAGGATGTGCGGGGTGGTTTTGAGTCTTTTTGACCAACTTTTTAATTTACTCTTTGTTCAAACTGATGGGCCACGTTTTGGTGAAAACGTGCACTGTTTGCTCACAAGCTAAATTTGATTGTGAAAGATTAAGCAGATTGCAGCTTCTTCTGTGCTAATGCAAAGCTAATTTGTATTTGATTAGAAGTTCTTCGTGATCATTAGTGAGTAGGTCACGCTAGCAAAATACATGGCCGACTCTATAAATTTTTTTTTGGGTACCGTTAAAATGAGCCACTGGATTTGGCTACTCGACGAGCTGCATGCAATATGCAACCGTCACAATTTATATAACTATATAGATAGATAGAGGATAGTGGCGAATTCACAAATTATATAAACAATTTTTTTTTGGCAATGAAGCCGGTCTTGTCACAAGCAAGTAAATTCCGGGTCCACGAAAATGCTCCACCAAAATCCCATAAATCAAGCAAAACTCGAGGCAAAGACCCGGGTCGATATCTCGAACGATGAAGATCGACAAGTTTATAGTAAAGAATATACGTTTTATGTCATCTGAAAGTATTCTAGTCCACAGACTTTCAACTATAATTTGGTAGGTTAAGCGAGTGGTCAAACTAGCGGATGGAATGTA
Organism: Syzygium oleosum; assembly: GCF_021117445.2. Taxonomy (NCBI): domain Eukaryota; kingdom Viridiplantae; phylum Streptophyta; class Magnoliopsida; order Myrtales; family Myrtaceae; genus Syzygium; species Syzygium oleosum. Next base: position 13,094,743 of record NW_026607490.1, read on the forward strand.
GAATTTCTCCTTTGCTAGCTCCTAATTAAATAATGCGACAATTTGAAAGGCATCTTGTTCCATGAATATCGATAAAATTCACAAAAGAAAAAAAGTTATCATTTTCCAAAAAAGCAATTCGATGGAATATTATCATATTAGGTTGGCACTTGCCCATAGAAGTGGGCAAACACATCACATGTCTGCGACAACTTGATATTTGCAAGATTAGTGATATCACTTATGTATGAAATATTTACTTAATCGATATAAAAAAAACTATATATAAATTTCATTGGATCGTGTAGTTTTACCAATATTTTCGTTCCTTGATTAATGGTTCAATCCGTATTATCATATAAAGCAGGAGGGCTTCTATTTTTAGGGGATTACAATCTTTTTTCTCTTTCTCGAAATATCCTCAATTAGTTAATTTATAAATATTCAATGAATGGACAAATGCGCAAATTAATAATTCTCACTTTTTACATGCATTTCAGTTTTGCAAATTACATCTTATCCATCTTATAGACAACCTTATCCAAAAATAAATAAAAAAAAAGGTCACGGTAGAAATAATTTTCTCTTTAAACATGTGATATCTTCATATCGTGTCAATAATATTTTTCTCATTGACCAATACTTTAAATATTTCTCAATGAATTGATAGTGCAAAATCTCTTAAAATGTCAATTTTTTTTGTACTTGCACGACGGACGTGCATATTTTCTAGCATATAAAAATAGGAGTGGGCTGGACTGCAAGTAAATGCCCATTATGTACTTATTTTTTGTATAACAAATATGTGGTGCATATTCATTTTTTTTTTCCAGCTATAGAGTAGAGAGGGGGAATTAGATGAGACAGCTGCGTAAGAAATTCTTTTAAACAGAGACAATGGATGTCACTTCTTGTTGTCCACTAAACCAGTTGGTGACAGAGATATCATACAATCGGAAAATTAGATCAAACAAATTGAAGAACCCACTTAAAAAAAAAATATAATGTCAGATGTATCGAGATTACGATATACGAAATGAATATATTCAATATCATGCGGACTCTTGTCAAATTTTTAATATGACTTGTTTGTTCAAATGTTCACTTACAATCATGTGATATACCAATTTTACAGACCGATTTTAATAAAATTATTATTTTTCTTTATAAAACGTCGAATCGTGTTCAAGGATCTAATCAATCGGGCCGGTTTGTTTTATTAAGAAATTAACATGAACTTCGATTTAATTTCATAAATCCCGATGAACCATGCTTTTCTTATTTTACGCCTAAAAAAAGGACAAAAGATGTGGAAAGTAAAGCAAAAGTAACAGGAATTTAATGTGACATGCCTTTAGGACCCGTCACTATCGTCGAACATCGATAGTATCCACAGATTAAATTACGGCTTCCTTAAAATAACAAAATAAACCTTGAAATGATGTCCGAGGCTATAATTTCACGCTTGGAACCACAGCCAGTTGTTTTTTTCAATTTCTTTTAAGATAAAGTCAAACAAACAATAACTTGCTAGAGTAGTGATGGAATAACAAAAGAAAAAAGAGCACAAGTAGTTAAATACTCTTAAATTTGCGTGTATATATATATATATCACGAAAAACTCCAAATTGACATACATATGACAAATTTACCTCAAACTAATTTTTTGACTACCAAAAATCCCAAAATGATATACGTGTGACAAATTTACGCTCCGTTAAATTAAATTAATACCACGAAAAATCATAAATTGATAAATCTGTGACAAACAGAGAGAATCCGTGTCATCCAGCTCAGCAATTTGACGGTAAAATTTAATAAAAATGGAGGATTAATTTATCACAGATGTATCGATTTGAAATTTTTCGTGATATTATCCTATTATAAAAGGAACCAATCCAACGGTTGAAAAAGTGCGGCCAGGCCTCGCGCCCACCGTTATTTCCATCAGCCTTTCTACTTTTTCTTTTTATTTAATTATTACTATTATTTTTTATTTTTTATTTGTCGTTGACTTGGGTCCATAAAGTATATGTCAATGATGCAGAATCTTGCCCTTTTTGTCCCCTTTGTTCTAAAGAGGAAATGAAAAAAAAAATACATAAATATTTTTAACCCCATCCTTGCTTACTAAGTATCCTATCTATTTTTTTTCTCGTTGGTTTTAAATTTCTTAGTAATTATACGTGCACATAAGGTTCAAGTTTTATTTCTCGAGCTTTCCATGACCTTAATTCCTTCTATAAAAAGAAAGATGTATTAGAAAAAAATAAGTTTACTGAAGAAGGATTTTTTTTTATTTGTCTCTTTTTTACTATATAGTTTTTATGGGGGCTCCTATTACAAATAGATATTCCTTTTTTTCTCGATTAACACGGATAATAAATTAGTAATTTTTTTTAATTTATTGAATAAATAGTGGAACTAATATGCATCATTAGCAGGTGCGTTCGAGCCGAACTCAAGTTTGATATACATTCAATGGGTTGCTCGAATCGTAAGCGTGTTTGTCTTTCTATCTCAAGTCCTCGATCGGAATTACGACAATGATGACCATCCCTCAACGCACGGATTTGTATGCTTCAATAATTACCCCATATGCTTGATGAGGATTGCCATGAGCTCTAGACGTCACACTATTATGGAAAAATTACCGAAAAAGTCATAAATCTATTATATGTATGTCAATTTAGTCATAAACCTTTTAATTTGATCAATTTAGTCCTAAACCTTCTTACAATTTGCCAATATAGTTCTTACAACCAATTTTAGTTGAAAATTGTTCGCGTAGACAGTTTTTGCAATTTTTTAAAAAAATCTTTATGAATTTTCTTATAATTTTTTATTTTCTTTTATTTTTTATTGTGGCCACAGGGGGCGAGGGTCATTGCCCTTGTCAGCCACAGGATGAGGCTCCGCAATGAAAAAAAAAAAGAAGAAAAAAAAAATAAAAAATTCAGAAATTAATTTGAATTTGCAAAAAAATTATTTATATCATTGCCAGCCACGCCATGCAAGATAGTTGATGTCTACATAAGCAATTTCTGACCAAAAATTGGTCCGAAAGACTACATCAATAAATTATCAAAATGTTTATGACTAATGGTGCATTTGGTAACCATTATGTTCCCGGAAACAATTTTCAAGCATTTGAAGGCGTTTGATAATGGCCCAAAATTTTCATTACTGGAATAAAAAAAGAACAGAAATGCGTTTGATAACTGCACAAAATTTCTTTTTTTAAATAATATTTTTAAATTTTTTAATATTTCTTTCTTTTTTTATTTTATTTTTTTCTTCTCTTCTCCTTCTTGGCCATGGCCGGCCACCGGCCACTGGCTACAGGCTAAGAAAGAAAGAAGAAGAAGAAGAAGAAGAAATTTTTTTTTCTTTTCCCTTTCTGATTCTTATTCTCTGAATCAAAATCGACTTTTTTTTTTCTTGATTATGTTCCAAAACTGATTCTGGGAACAAATTTGTGCTTAAGAACAAAAAATTTACCAAGCGGATTTCTGTTCTTTTTTTGTTCCGAGGAACAAAAGAATAGAATTGGGTCCTGTTTGACCAGTTACCAAATAGCCCCTAAATTGGCCCCCGACAAAAAAACTTGGCCAAATTACGAGGTTTATGATTGAATTGGCATTCATGCATAAGTTTATAATTTTTTTGGTAATTATCCTCTAAGAGTGTGATGCTTGAAGCTCGTGGCAATCCTCGTCTGAGGCATGTGGGTGTAATTATTGAAGCATACAAATTCGTGTTTCGAGGGATAGTCATCGGTGTAGCGATTTCAATTGATGACTTGGACTAGAAAGAGGCATTTGTACAATAGGTTTATGACTTTTTTGACCAAATTGAAAAAGTTTAGAAAATGGAAGTATTTCATTCCCATGATAGGTTGATGTACAATGATGATGACGACGGTCCAAATGCGATAATAACTATATTAGCACGGAATTACATCCACCGGAAATTTGTGAGGTGTACTTCATCAATGATGAAAAGTTATTAGAGGGTCATAAAATGAGGGGAAATCTTGAATTAAAGTAATTTTTTCTATGATTATCCTAAGCAGCCAATGTGGGGAATTGATCCAGAAATCATCATTCCGCGTTGTGGAGACAATGGTCAATTGGGCTGAAATTGGGAGTGAGTTCAACCCAATGTGGGAGTTCAGCCCAATGTGGCTGCTTACTGATGGGCCTGGAGGTTCTGTTCGTGCCCTAAAAAGTTCACATGCAGACACCCATTGAAGTACATTGCGCCATAATAAGTACTTGCAATGTTTTTGTCCAAACTTAAACATTGTCAGAATCCATCTAATCTGGGCTATTTCGTGTTAACGTAGTTCATATTATAAGATTCCAATATTGACGTAACATTAATCATTTCGAGCAACTTACCTAGTAAACTAGTTAACATGATATTCTGAAATATTATATTTCATCAGCGTTAGACGTGTGGTTCCAATCTTGGAGAGATGCTGATTTTTATTCTTTTATTTCTTTTCTCTCTTTGACCTTTTTGGCCTGTTGACCACCCCTTACTATTACGGTGCTTTACAAAGTAGGAGCTTGTTACCGGCGTCTTATGCGCGCTTAGTTGTCGACCTTGCGGGTTTTAGTGTTTATGGTGCTTGTGCATTGGCGAGATTCTTAGCTGCGAATCTGTTCTTCCTGCAGAGGAATTGAGGGTCAGGGTGTGGTTCTAGGAGATGAACGACAGGCAGACTATCAACCTAGAACAAGGATGGGAGTTTGTGCAGAAGGGTATCACGAAGCTCCTCGAAGGGCTTCCTGAGCCCCAATTCACCTCCGAGGACTACATCATGATCTACGCGTATTCCGCTTCTGTGCTCTGCTTTTTTTGTTTTTTCGGTGCATGCCTGCTCGCTGAGCTGCATGATCATATTGTTGTTGACTTCTTTGATGTTATTTGCAGAACCATTTACAATATGTGTACTCAGAAGCCTCCTCATGATTACTCCCAGCAACTCTATGACAAGTATGGAGAGTCCTTTGAAGAGTACATCAATTCAGTGGTGAGGAATTAGTAATCGCTTTGTTTGTGCTCTTTTCGATTTGTTTCATAATGGGCATATGAGAAATATGCAAGATACAGTGATTGCTAGGAGCTGCTGTGGAAATTGAAGTTTTATCTGTTTATTGTATAGCATACGGACGCGAAGAGTTGCCATTAATGTGTGTTAAAAGAATTCCCGGGTGATGTTCCTCAAAATTAATGCTAGTTTTGAGGTGCCAGTGGGCACTTGGTCCAATGAATAAGGTTTGGGGATTGTTTAGAAGTTCTCGACGGCAAAAACTTTTATAGCAATAAGGCATCAAATTTTTAGTTGTGATGGTAATTCATCTTTCGAGTTAAAAACTGGAACTTGTTCTTGTAGTGGAAATGGGAAAATGCCGAGATGAGATCATCAATTGGACATGATCTGAGAAAAGTGTGACACTAATGACCAATAACTTTCGAGTTATATGGCAGTTATCAAGAAGCTTTGAGCTATATAGTGAAGTGATCAAATTTGAATGCCGCCTCCTTGTGGGACATGAGAAACAACTAACACTCGTTGGAATATACAATATCCACAAAGAAGTGTGTACTATTACACCAAATAGTTCCTTGGTGTGAGTCTGATATAATTATTGCAGTTGATTTATTGATTTTTCTGATGGAAGATAGCAGATGAATCAGTGTACTTATGAAGCCCTTATTGACCTTTTGAAATGCTATATGAAAGCTTTCTCTTAATCATCTCATCTTTAGGTAGAAACTATCTTTTAGTACTTAATCACATTGATGGTTGAAAGTGAGATGGTAGTATTCATGACATGGACGTCCTTCTCTGATGATATATGACTTAGAAGTTTCACAATTAACCCTTTCCTTGTTGTAATACGTACTTTTCACTGTGGACAACATGCCCTTTGGGTTCTCTGAGTATTCTATTTCCATTAACTTCTTGGTCTGTCTTTGATTTAGGTATTGCCTTCATTGAGGGAGATGCATGATGAGTTTCTGCTGAGAGAACTTGTGACAAGGTGGGCAAACCATAAGGTGATGGTTATGTGGCTATCTCGTTTCTTCTATTATCTGGACCGGTACTTCGTTGCTCAAAGATCATTGCGGCCCCTTAATGAAGTTGGCCTGACTTGCTTTCGTGATCTGGTATGTCACCAGTGACCTGATGTCCTCTTTCTGCTGATCATCTGCAGAAGAGTTCATGGTTCAAATATGCTTGAATTATGCTGACTGCAGATTAATGATGTCGACTTTTTTCATATGTGTTGACAATTATCTCATTACACTTCATTGATGATGCTTTCAGGTATATAGGGAGTTATATGCAAAAGTCAGGGATGCTATTATCTCTTTGGTATGATTGTATCCATCCCCTCTGATCCTCGACAGGTTTATTAATTCTGGAAATCTTGTTAGTTGTTATGACCGGTTTGAATTTTGAGTAGATTGATCAAGAACGTGAGGGAAAGCAAATTGACCGAGCTTTACTAAAGAAGGTTTTGGATATATTTGTTGAGATTGGGATGGGGCAAATGGATCGTTATGAAGGTGACTTTGAAGCATCACTGCTTGAAGATACTGCTGCTTATTATTCTAGGAAGGCTTCGATTTGGATACTGGAAGACTCTTGTCAAGATTACATGCTGAAGGAAATGCTTACACTTTACACCCTTAGCCTGAAATGTCGTAGTTGATTGTTTTTAATGATATTAATCCATGTTATTGGCGATCACAGGCTGAAGAGTGTCTAAAACGTGAGAGAGACAGGGTTTCTCACTACCTGCATCCAAGTAGTGAGCCAAAGTTACTTGAGGTTGGAAATTGGTGTGACTTTTGGAATGACAATTCTGCGTGAAGTTGTGGTGTATCATTATTATTTAGTCTATCAACTCTAATTTGCAAGGTTTACTTCCTGATTTCTGCAGAAAGTTCAACATGAATTACTATCTGTCTATGCAAGCCAACTACTTGAAAAAGAGCCCTCCGGGTGTCACGCATTGCTTAGAGATGATAAGGTGCTTGCTTTTGCTTTACTTTTTATATTTCCATTTGGTACTTTTGATTTTTGATAGGGAAGATGCGTTATTACTGACTGGAATGTTTGCTTTTTAGGTGGAGGATTTGTCAAGAATGTTCAGGCTGTTTTCTAAAATACCTAGGGGCTTGGATCCTGTTGCAAATATATTTAAACAGGTCATTAACCGTAGAATCGTGCTTTTTCTAGGAAGTAGATCTTTTATGCTTTCTTGAACTTATTTTCGTTGTATGGCGCAGCATGTTACTGCTGAAGGTACAGCTTTGGTCAAACAAGCTGAAGATGCGGCAAGCAACAAGAAAGTATGCACATTTATGTGTTTCTTGTACTCTTTTAGCTGTTCAAACTGCTAAATTGCATGCTTTCATAGGAATTCATGAGGTATAGAATCTTAGCGAGTCATTAAAAATTGTCTATTTTGAAGGATACCTTGTTTCACTTAGCTAAATGATTTTTACTAGTGGATTTTGGACTGAGAAGGCACTTAATCCTTAGTAAAATCATAAGAAGTGTACAAGTCAACGCAATGAAGTGACAGAATTGTAGATATTTTGTGGAATGCGTATCACAAATGCACAGATGCATTTAGTTGTGTGTTGATAGACCTCTTGTTTGGAAAAACAGTTTCCATATCCTTAAATAAGCACCATTTGCTTTTTCTTCTTTGTTAATTGGGGATGTGAGTTTTAAGGGACTGAAAGATGAAAAAGGGGTATGCATTTGAATAATTGCCAAGCGCTATGAAGATGGAATGAGAGACTTGAACTAAGACCACTGAAACTAGCCATGAAAGCATAGGTTGCTGCTAAGCATAGTTTTCACACGTCCAGGGAATCTGAAAAACTGTTAGATGTTTACTATGCAAAGTAAAATAGTTTCTGTTGAACAGATGACTCTGTTTCTTTCGCAGTTTGAGAAGAAGGATGTGGTTGGTTTGCAAGAACAAGTTATCCAACCTACTTTTTTTTCACATCTTATTTTGGATAAAGGAGGCTAAATATTGAAAGGAAGCTGATATACGTGCACATTTTGCAGATTTTTCTCAGGAAAGTGGGTGAATTACATGATAAGTACCTAGCATATGTCGAGGATTGTTTCCAGAACCACGTTCTTTTTCATGAGGTATGCTGCTACTATTGCCGCCTCCTGGCATCCTGTGTTTATGCTTAATGTCAATTTCTCTGCTCTTCTGTAGGCTCTAAATGAGGCATTCGAGTTCTTCTGCAATAAGAGTGTCGATGGAAGCTCAAGTGCAGAACTGCTGGCCACTTATTGTGACAATAATGTTAAAGAAAGGTCACAGTGAGAAGTTGAGTGATGAAGTTGTTGAGGAAATGCTTGAGAGGTAATCAACATCACATTCTTCTGCTCCTAATTTCCTTTTTTGCAATTCTATACTTTTCATATCTTATTTTGTAGATTCCTCTGTTTGTATTTCCATTAGACCTTTCACCAACGTCTTGGTCTTTGCAATCCCATTTCGGGCCTTGAGACAACTCAAACTCATCACGGACAACATCTCCTCTTTGTATTGTCAGCAACCCTTGTTTGCTTTAAAATCCTTGCTGAAATGATTTAAAAAGTGCACCGAGGAATTTTCAGTAAATATCATTCGATCGGCTTACATTTGATCATGGCATGTAATGGGAAATTGATCTAAACATTTTACTTTTTGTCAAGATATGAGATTCTATATATTTGGTTGTAGGAGGATTTGAGCTTGTGCAATGTTAAGTCAACTGTCTAGGATTCTTAAAAGATCAACTGTGCATCTCCAGCAGGCTTTTTTTTTTTTTTGCCTCTCTTTGACAACAAGTTGGGTAATATTGAAAAAGATAAGTTTTATGTCTGATTTGAGTTTAATAAGTGCCTACATGGTTCGCCATGTGTCTTATAAAAAAATCAAATTAGGTTTTTTGTTAGTCAAATTGGAAGAAATTAATTCGAAGAGGTTTCGGCGTAGCGGTTTAAAAGTTTTACGAATTTACGTATTTGCTTCTTTCAAATGTTGCAACGCACACAATTAGAGCTTTTTGAAGTTAAACACTTGAAATTTTCGCAATAAATAATTGTTAGCACAAAACTTCATACGTAAGTTTTTCATAATCCTATAAAAATCAAATAACATTTCAAAATTTCATGCGTAACTTTTCATAATTCTATAAAAGCCGAGAACATTTTTAATTTTGATGAGAGAATAAAGATGTGTACTTTTTTTTTCGTTCTTTTATAAATCTAAACAAAAAGACCATGTGAGAAGTAGATGAGCAACCCATCAAGAAGGAAGGACTTTTTATACCGGTGAACCATGCAAAATTCGCCCGATCCATACTCATCTAGCATGTATCAATTACACATGTCTTGTTTGTTCAAACACACACAAAAAGAGTGATGGCAATCACGCAAATGAATCCGACCCACACTCAAATGAATCTAACGTGTATAGTTTCGTTTCTCATGGCCGATGACTGGATCGTCATGCAAAGAGTCCATCAATTATAGGCGTCCCATTTTTACAAATCCCCACCAAAAGAATGATGGCAATCATCCATACTCATCTAACATGTATAGTTTCTTTTCTCACAATCGAGATGACTAGATTGCACGGTTTGTTCAAACTCACACCAAAAGTCCAAGAGCTTTCAGTGAACTCGATAATCATAATCAGCCTGGGAACTAGATGAGTAGACAGACACTTGACAATGATTTAATTTGTGGATTTTTGTGCATTGACCTCAACTAATAAGAGCAAATGTTCAATTGAGAAGGAAGCTTAAGGAGCTTTATAAAGTACAATGCAATTCATTCGACCCGATTTGCTTAAAGAAAAAAAACGAGAGAGAGAGAGAGAGAGAGAGAGAGAGAGAGAGAGAGAGAGAGAGAGAGAGAGAGTATTTTAACAATTAACTAACACTTTGCTTGTACTAATCGGAGTCCAACATATTTTAATTGACGGGAAAAGTGTCAGAAAAGTTATAATCATAAACTTTTTTATTATACCAATTTAGTTCTAAACCTTTCAATCTAGTACCAATTTAATCCTTTCGGTTAATTTTGGCCGGATATTATTGATGCGGATGCCGGCCAGCACTCATGTGTACAATTTGTAATAATATTTTAATGTTTTTTCGATTTTTTATTATTTTTTCTTTTTTTCCCTTTCTTCTTCTTTTTGCTGGTGATCGGCCATCGGTTATTATCAAGTGGGCTGGCCTCGCCTGGGCGAGGGCAATCCCCAGCGAGAGGCGATGCCCGACGAGGTCGCTCTAGCTTGGGCAAGGGTCGACCTTGCCAGTTTTGGCCTGGGCGAGGTCGACCTTGGAAATCACTGAGATCGACCCTCGCCTAGTGAGTCCTAAATATTTTCACATTTTGTCAATTGAGTCCATTTGGACAATTTTGATCGGAAATCACTGACGTGGAAGCCGGTTGTCTTATGTGGCGTGGCCGGCGCTCACATAGATAATTTTTAATAATATTTTAATATTTTATTGATTTTTTCTTTTCTTCTTCCTATAGCTGGCTATCGGGCCTTAGTTATGGCCGATGATTGGCCAGAGGCAAGGGTCGGCAAGGGGGCGAGCCTCGCTTGCCCTTGGCGAGGCTAGACCTTGCTATCGCTAGGCGAAGCTTGAACTCACCAAATCTAATGAGGTTGAACCTTATCTAGCCACTAGCGAGGTTGACCTCGCCAGCTTAGTGACGGCAAACCTCGTCCGCCCTTGGAAAGGCTCGACCTCACCATCACTAGGCGAGGTCGGCCTCACCAGTTCTTGGGGGAGGCTCACCCTCACCGATACGGCGATGGTTGAGCCTCGCTAGTGGCCTGCAAAGGCAAGCTTTGCTAGAGGATGGCAAGCTCGCCTTAGCAATCGGCAAGAGAAAGAAGGGAAGAAAGAAAAGAAAAGAAAAGAAAAGAAAAACAAAAAATTCGAAAAAAAGATTAAAATATTATTAAAACTTGTCCACATCAGCATTGGCTGTGCCACATAGGACCGCCGGCGTTCATTTCGGCGTTTTCAAGCAAAAATTGGCTAGATGGACTCAATCAAAAAACGTGAAAAAGTTTAGGACTCAATTGCACAATTAAAAGGTTTAGAATTGAATTGGAAAAAGTGGAATTGGTTTAGGATTTTTTTGGAGAATTTTCCAAAAAATCTGTAGATGCTAATGAGGTTCTAACTTTTAAGATAATATGAGAGAATTTATATTACTTATTCATAGCACTATATATCTCTCTAAGGATATATAAATACAAGGGTGATTATTTTGCCATTCTTCATGTGTTGGATATACAAAGTGAAATAAGTGCTTAAAATTTCGAACAAAAAAGAAATAAGTAATTAAATCAAAAGATATATCAAAAGGAGAAATGATTCAGTAATAGTCCTTAATCTACTGTGAGAATAACAACATGTTCTGAATCATTAAAAAATAAATAAAAAATCATTTTAAATTGTTGTCGGGTCCATCCCTTCAAGAATTTGTGGCTCACGACAAGCTGTTACTCTTACAGTAGCTTAAGGACTTTTATGCTAGCAAAGCCCCAAGTAATGACCGCGAATGGCAAGACTTGCCATTGCCAACTTGCTTCCACTGCAAAAGATATGGTATGGGCACCCACTCTGATTGGATCTTAAATGCCTAATATCTTCTTCCCACTTCTTGTAATGGGAACAGAAGTTGGTGCAGTTTTTTGCTAAGGTACGCATAAATGGCCGAGTGCTTAGCTTGCTAGAACTAGGACTAGCTCCCATTTGGGTTTCATCGTCTACTAGTAGCCTAGAAAAGTGAAAGAGACCACGACTTGAATCATGGTCTCTAAATTGGCAAATAATCATGGTCGCCGGTCCTGGATAATTGAGGATGTTGAGCATGTGATCAGACTGATTGAAAATGGGTGCGATGCTTTGACATGTTGGCAGCATCCTTGCAAGAGCAACTTCATGATGCGGATCTCATACTATGTATGATTTGAATAACATTCGCATATAACAATCATAAATTAACCATTGGAAAAAGGAGGGAAGCAAAAAGTGTTCTGGCTGGTGCTTGGTTTTGGTTAATAGTTTCTATCTATGATGATGCTAGTGACTAGTAATGGATGGTCCTTCGTTTCCATCAATAGAGACCAAAAAGAAAAGCCAAAACTAATAATTTTTCTTTTATGGAGTGAAGTGAGCTAGTTGTAGATTCATATATCATTATTTGGAATGGCTTTTTGATATTCCCATTTCAAGCAAGAGGCTTTCTAGTAAGAAAACAAAGAAAGGACACCATATTATGTATATGTTACATCTCGAACATATATAATAAGGAAGGACAAGCATGGGAGGTGAAAACAATGTTGTCGGTACATGTTCAGGTACGAAGACAATGATGATTTGGAGTGGAAGTGCCCATACATTTGGCAGTTTTTCTCATCAGTCCTACAGTAGAAAGATCTCTCAAGCTTAAACAAATGTAAGATGCGATTGCCTTTTCTTCGACCTCTTCAAATGAGTGATTAATTATATAGATATGGAGGCCAATAGGTAGTTTTGTTATATCTCTGCATAGATTTCGTCCAGCTAAAATATATCCATGGTCTACGACAATGAATTACCGAAGGAAAACAGGACACATGACCGTCGGCATTTGCCTCGGTGACCGGGCTTGGCCTCCCTGAGCCATGTCAGCATTTGCCAAGACCGGCCTATTTGCCGGTCATATTGCCGTTTTATTCTCAATTTGAATACTCAATGGTTCATCTTTAAAGAAATCCAATGAAATAGAAAGCTGTCATTTTCATTATATAACCACAAAACTGTGACTAAAATCACATGTACAAGACATTTTTGTTAATCTTATTTACATAGTTGCTAGATGGTCAACAAAGGCCATCTCAGCTCCAACAACTACCTACCACATTTGCGTGATCAGAGAGAAGCTCCCACAACTACCCTCATCCACCACATTTACATGATGACCGAGAGAAGCTCCCACAACTACCCTCATTCACCACATCTACATGGTCACAGAGAGACAGAGAGCGATCGAAAGAAGATGCTGACCTGAAGCTAAGGCAGGCATGTCAGGCGAGTGGCTGACCTTAAAGAAGATGCCCTGGAAGCTCTCTATGAGAAGAGATTGAAGAAGAAGAAGGCCTTGCAGACACATGAGGAGGAGGAGGAGGAGGAACCTGGAATTCAAGTTGGTCCTTTGGATGCTCTGCCTGTAAAGACCATGTACGGCAAACTCAACTATCGCATCTGTATTTGCACCCTCTTGTGTATAGAAAATAATCACACTTTCACTCAAAAAATCCTAAACCTATTGCAATTGTGCCAATTCAGTCCTAAATCCTTGTTTTTTTTGCCAATTGTCTTAAACTAATTCACCTAATATTTGCACTATCACACCTGGATTTGCATCCTCTTGTATATAGAAACATAATTACACTTTCGGCTCAATATTGACCGGTGCTAACTTTCAGGCCTTTTTGCCTTTTGGCAATCAGCGTTGAAAGCATCCAAAACCATCTGAAGATGAAGGTGAAGGAGAAGAACACACCAAAGAGACAGATCAAGTTCTGGTGAAGCTATCTAAAGATGAAAGGCGAGCTAAGATCAACAAAAGCAAGAAAGAGGCTAAGAATCAAGCGAAAGAGCTGCCTCCAGATGAAGTGAGAGACGACCCCCAAAGAGCTATTTCGGTACCGCATCACTCCAACCACCCCTGTACTCCTTCTTTTGGTCTTTGCTTCTTGTCTCCTCGAAATATCCCGTCTTCCAATCGAGTGCCTTTTCTTCTTAAGGGGCTGGAACATGAACACTTGCTAAAATTGATGGACGGTTAAAAAAATGTATTCTTTTTTTTTACCCTTTTATTTTCTTTCTGTTTATGCTTTGGTTGTTGGTGAGATGCAGCGTGCCCTGGAGTTCTCATTGTACTTCTGAGTTGTGTGGAAGTGCATGTACCTCTGTTCTCAGTGTTTTGCTTTCTGTTGGGTAAAACTTGTGCGTGTATCTTGGGGGATCATTTGCAGCTTGCTTAGGTGCATTCATTGGTTAAGTTGCAATGAAGATTTGGACTTGATGTTATGCCTGAATGTTTATCCCAAGTTTGCTAGTATCATACTACTATTCTCGTAACCTTTGTACAGTACTTAACCATCAAGACATTTCCTCTCACCTGTACGCAATGTCATGTTTTCTTAGGCTGAGTTGAAAGAGGACATCACTGCAGAAGAGTCATTTGAAACTAAGAAGTGTAAACTTGGGGAGCTGGGAATTGCTACGCTTGCTGATCCGGAGTCTAATTTTAAACTTCTAAAAAGGAAATGCTGCAGATGTGCAGTTGATGATTATTATGCTATCGTTGAGCTTGGGCTTCTATCTTTGTTGGCTGTGTTCGAAGACATAATTCCTGGGTATGTAGCCGAGTTGATTTTGATGTGAACTTCACAGCTACATCTACTCACCATATGTTCCCTTGGCTCTGTCTTGATGTTTTCCTTTGTTGTGATATGATAGCTACCACACTAGACTTCCTACTGAGAAGGAGCTCGAGATGATAGTTTCAAGGGATGTCGAGAAGATGCAGTATTATGAATCGACACTTCTTTCCGCATACAAGGTTTTACTCGATTTGCTTGTGGTTGTTAAAATAAGTGCTCTCATTAGAAATAGGACAAAAAAAAAAAACACTACAAATCATAATTAACACGTTCCGGTTTAAGTTATTGTAAAGTAGATCATTGTTGATCTTATGGACAATTCCGTAGAATAAGCCGTTTTTACCTTATTTCTTTTGTAGATATGTGCTTTTTGGGTAGCAGAGGCACTAGGTTGAATTTGAATTTAGTTCGATCTAATTTTATTTGCTCTGAGTTATTTCAAAATCATTTAACAGGCCTACCTGCAGAAGTTTGATGGTTTCCTTGTATCAACATGCCGTGATTAGCTGCAGATGCTGTTTCTCATTGAAGATGGGCAATGCTTATGGTAAGCAAAAGCATCCATATATACACACATTCAGTCTGTTTAGGCAAACCCCTTAATTCATTAAGCTGGTTATTGAAAGACAAATTCACTTTTTATACCTATACTTTAGTATAGAAATCATGGTAACGTCCGTCTTCACATTCATCTCCTTCTTCATCATAATGATGATGATTTGGAACCAGCATGCTTCTTATAATCCTCTATGTCCTTGCCTTCGGACTCACGGAAAACTAGTTCGATGATGAGGACATAGAGAATTATAAGGAGTATGTTGGTTTTCCAAATCATGACCATCATGATGACCATGGACGTGGAAGTGATCATGAAAACGGATCCTACCACGATTCCTATAATAGAGATTTATGGATAAAACCCCATTTTCTTTCAATTACCCCAATTTAAGCAGCTTAATGAATTAGGGAATTTGCATAAGGAGACTAATGTGTCAGTATAGTGTAAATGATTTTGCTTATCATAAGCATTGGCTCTTCCTGATGGCGAGGCTGACACCAACATATGCCTACATGAGTAGGGTGTTTGACCTCAAGTATATGTAAATCTGACCCTCGTTCCTCCACGAAGTTCGTGTTAGGAAAGCTCTCAATATTGTTCTGAAAGCGACACAATGATCAAAGCGATACTAGTGCGTGCATTGGTGGTGTGAAACCAGCTTGTAGATGCATAGGTCAATATGCAGATGAGGGCCTAACAAGAACATCTGCAAGCTGGAAGTGCTCTGCCTGAGGCGAACAGGGTATTGGACGTCAAAGATGGAGGCGAACAAGTTGTAGAACGAGGGACCAAAGACTTATTTACTAAATTTCGAGTCTAAGCAGCACATCTACGACTGTAACTTCTTGAGTTTACTAGTGGTTTAGAACTGAAATTATTCGTGCTCTTCAACAGTGTAATGACTTCTGCAGTGAATTTGAAGTACCATCACCCTCGCCTTCGCAAATGGAACTCAAAGTCCAGCCATCTACATTACAAATAAGATTGAGATCTACACTTACATACATATACACATACATACACATATATTCCACAAGTAAACAGGGCCACTGCCGATTATACAAATCAGCCATGGACTGGCAATGGTCATATCACCTCGCTGCACCGCAGATAAACCACCCTAGCTTGTTTCTAAGGGAGATCGAACTTGAGTTTGGAGTTGGCGTCAGATCAGCTAGAACTGATAAGTGCTCTAACCGGTGCAGATCTAATTCGGTGGGAGCTGCACGCCCTTATCACCTTCTTGAAGAATTTCGCAAATTTAAAGCTAGCTCACTGCAGTAGAGAATATAACGAAGTGGCGGACTGGGTTGTCAAAGCCCAACGAACAAAAGGCCCAACAACCTATGTACCCTGAAACTTTTACTTAATGAATGAGACATAGGCGAGGGAGGCACATCCAGAATTCTCTCTCCAGTTTTCATAATGCACGACTCCTAGCTTGCTGTTATCAGAACATCCATTCGCAAATGTTCACATGCACGAACTCGAGCAGACGAATCCCCGAGAAAACCGCAGCGAATTCACCACTCGGAGAGTCAGTCACCCAGAAAACATGAACTCGCGCTTGTAGTCGAAGCATTATCTCTAGCTACGTAGATAAAGCCGAAAAGAACGAAGCAACACCTTCAAAGAAATGGAAAGAAGCAATACCGCTAGCTAGGTAGCTAGGTCTTACTCTGAGCCGTCTCTCTCTACCTGTAGATGTAGTAATAGGGGTGTGCACGGGAATCGGACTGATCCGGAACTGGTTCCAAATTTTTTGAACTGGGGATAATCTGTTTGGTTCTTGGTTTCAGGTGTGGAATCGAACCGCTCGGACTGATATGCTTTTTTTTTAATTTCCTTTTCTTTTAAAGAATAAAAAAAAGGAAATTGCCAATACCCTAAACCGAACGGGTCCAACCTGGAAACTAGACCAACCCGGGAATCGAATCAGTACCAACCGGTCCGGTCCGGTTCAATTCCCGGCCCTACTGATCCGATTCTCAATTCTAGGTGGAAATTGACTACCCCTAGGCTACGTTTGGTAGTCGGGATAAAATTCAGGATATGATAAATTTTATCCTATCCTGTGTTTGGTGTCTACTCAAGATAGGATAAAGTCGGATATGGGAGGGATATAGCCCGGATAAAATTATCCCATGGGGGAGGTGGGATAAAGATGGATATGATTTCTAATATCCATAACGTAAAAATCAATTTTCTCGAATAACAAACTTGTTAAATTAATAAAATTAAAATAATATTTGAATATAAATAGTATTTGAATTTTAACATAAAAATTCAAAATAACAAAAAAAAAATTTCGTTTTTATCTATTCTTATTTTTATTTATATATTCGAAATTTCTTTATATCTTGTGATATAAATTTCATATATATAAATCAATACTAATATATATATTTATAACATATTTTAGGTGTATTAGTATAGTTTACTATTTAATAAAATTTTATTAGAGAATGATGGAAGGGGAAAAAATAAATAAAAAAATTAAAAAAGAGGGAAAATAATAAAAAAAATAAGTAAATAAAAATGAAGTTGGTAAGAGTGTTGTGAGAGCTTTTTATCATCTCCGTTTGTGCAATTTTTAGGTTCATTTGTACTGATATGACGTTTATAGTAAATAATGGACATGGTAAGATATGAAAATATTTGACTTTATTTCCCCAATTCACCAAACAGTAAATAGGATATAGCAAATCCCTTGGATTTTATATCTTATCCTATCCAGTTCTATCCTGGCTATAAATCCAGACGACCAAATACAGCCTTAGTGCTCAATGCTAGCTATGGGTGACTTGGATGGACCATTGGGAGGCATGGTGGGTGATAAAAGCGATAGGCCCAGGTGGGGTTGTGGATGTTGGCTTGATGAGGTGGGTTCACATGAGCTGAACTTGGACCCATCTGGTGTGAATTGTTCTTTCTGCTCCTCCCGGTGTTGACAATGAGCCAAGGCCCATATGTCGAGCCGGTGTCGGGACTGCAGGCGATCTTGGAGGTTCGGGTGGTTGTAATGAGGTTGCGGGGATTGGCGGCAGCTGTGAAGTTGCATCGAGTTTGCATGTGTCGAACACGACTGCGCAAAAAACATAAGAGTTGAGTGTTTTCATAGATCAATTCCCGTACGAGGCTATCAGCTTCTATGGTCGTCGGGAGAGGTTGTGGTAATGTCCATCCGGATGTTAACGCGAGCGTACCGTTCTACGGAGAGAGTGATGGTGTCGAATTTGATTGGCTGACCTAACAATTTCCCATTACTTTCGAGGATGTGGCGATCAAAGCATTCTATGGGAAGGTCAGGAAGGCGAACCGATATCGCACTGTGTGTAACTCCATCTTCGTATGGCTTGAAGTTTGGTTCCCATCTAGGGTCCGTTCCAGCTTGGCAGAGGGAGGAACGAGGGTGATGGAGTGACTGCCATCTAGCCTTTTGTCTTGCGATGGATTGCATTATATATAAGATTGAGATCTACACTTACATGCATATACACATACACATATACTTGCTCCGTTCGTTTCGTTCGTTTCGCAGAAAATGTGATGTTTCTGGAAAATATTTTTCAGGAAGTTAATTTTTAGGAAAATGATAATATTTTCCAGTGTCTGGCTGAAACTTGAAAATGAATTGAAAAATATTTTTTGCCGTTTGGTATGGAAAATCGGATTTGATTTTCCTCCATGCACTCCTTCTAAAAAATTTTTTTGTATTAATTTTTGTTTTATTTTTAAAAAATTCAAAATTTTAATTTTTCTTATTTTATTTTCTCTTTCCTTCTTCTTCGGCTGGTGCGGCTAGCGACCGGCTGAAGAAGAAGCAAAAAAGAACAAGAAGAAAAGAAAAGAAAAGAAAAATTAAAAGAGTGCTCAGAGAAGAACGTGCTTGGTTTGGGTGAAAGAAAGATGAGGGAAAATGATTTCCTCCTTGCTCACTTTTGAAGGTGTTTTTTCCATTGATAGAAAATGTTTTCCTTTACTCATTTATTTTCTATGAACCGAACCCCAGAAAATCCGGAAAATATTTTCTTGGTAATTGTTTTTCTCGAAACGAATGGAGCCTTAATAAAATGCTCTTGTACTCAGTACAATGAAATATTCTTCAACTCGGTCTGCCCAAGTACGTAATGCTCATATGGCCAGTTAGTCCGGCATATTCTAGAATTGTCCTCCTCTGCTGTCACGATTCATAAGTGTTCCAAGTCCATTTTCGGCCACCAAACTAAATCTCCCTTCTCAATTTGATTATAATACAAACCATTTAGAGTCTAAACGAATCTCCATTCATCGAGCCAAAATAGAAATCAATGGTAAGACCTTACGCTTCTCGACGAATGAGATTTCGATCGTTCTTTATCATTACGACACGTCTAAAAACCAATTACTTCGAACTCTACATGAGTTTTTGTCGTGTGATTGTTTTGTCTACTTTGACACTACAATTAAGTAAGCTCTGGAGTCAAATAATGGAATTCATAAAATATCAAACGTGGACAATGAGTCATACAAGCGTCATGGAAGAATCATCAAGGTTTTCACAAGGGGAAGGACAAGAGCATGAAAATAATACAAAAAGACCAGATGACTTTGAGTGGATCATTTTGTAGTTTTCTTAAAAAGTTCCACAAATTTCGCTAAAAAAATTAATAAAAAAACATGTTATTTCATGCAAAAAATTGACCTAAGGTGGGCCAGGTCTAAATTGGGAATGTACATGAAGTTATATGAATCCAAGCGGGAAGCAGAATCTTGGGAAAATAGCAGGAGAGAATCTCCCGTGCATGAGGGCATGATGATTCCACATCTCTTCTTCCCACACCTTCCATTTTGTTTTTATTCTATGTTGTTTGTTTTAATTTTAGCCATGTTTCTTATCCAAAATATATACTGCTGGGGGAATTTAATTGCTGATGAAGACAAAGCGGTAGTTATAGATCTTTTAGGCTTTGTTACATGACGACGATCATTGACCTTCAAGTATTATTTGCCCTCATTATTATTGTTGTTTGGTTTAGAAAAAATATACCTCTAGGATATACACCAAAGCTATAGAGAAACGAGTTCAGTAATTACTCAATTTCTCTCTTGAAATTTTACTTTGAATGTGTTATCAAAGTTATATATGTGAAAAGAGAAAAAGAGATATTTACGATGAAGAAATTGTTTTTGAACAGTTGTGATGAACAATGTATGATTTGGTCCTATATATAAACAACCAATCAATACATCTCTTGCGAATATGTGCCTTATTCCCACCATCACCACTTTCTATGATGAATTATCACCACTTTCATGTCAACAATAACTTTTTTTACATAATCAAGAGTAAGCTCTTTTCATAATAACAAACTATTTCAATATATATCGATTCCTGAAATTTGACAAAATTAAATATAAGACCTGACGTTTCTTGAGAAACTAGATCTCGATCGTTTCGTTTTATCATTATGACACATCTAAAAATCAATTACTTCGGGCTCTACGTAAGTTTTGTCGTGGGATTGTTTTGTCTACTTCGACTCTACAATCATCTAAGCCCCGGAGTCAAATAATATTAATTCATATCATGTCATATCAGATGAGGACAATAAGTCATTCAAGGGTCATAGATGATCCATTAAGGTTTAGACAGACCGAAGGACAAGAACCTGGGAATAATACAAGAAAGACCAGATGACTTTGAGTGGCTCATTTTGGAGCCTTCTTAAAAAGTTCCACAAATTTCGCTCAAAAACTTATAAAATAAGCATATTATTTCATGCAAAAAATTGACCTAAGGCGGGTCAGGCCTAAAGTCGGAATATACATGAAGTTATGTCAATCCAAGCGGGAAGCAGAATCTTAGGAAAATAGCAGGAGAGAATCTCCCGTGCATGAGGGCACGATGATTCTGCATCTCTTCTTCCCATACCTTTCATTTTGTTTTTATCATATGTTGTTATTATATTTACCCTTGTTTCTTATTATTAGTCATATGCATCCAAAAATATATATATATATACTCATTTCTAGGATTTGCCAAAATTACGTCATTTTGCTGCCCACAAAAGCAAAAAGCAAAAAATAAGTACACTGAAAATCCTAAAATTTATTATGAAAATGCATTTGAGTTCTAAAATTTTCAAAAAGTAAAATTAAGTCCTAAAAATTATCATGAAAGTGCAATTGAGTCATAAAACTTTCAAAAAAGTGTAATTAATTTCTAAAGCTTGTTAAACTGATCCAATAAAGTTCTTCAATTGATTGCACTTTTGTGATAAGTTTTAGGATTTGATTACACTTTTTGAAAGTTTTAGGACTCGATTAAACTTTCTTGATAATTTTTAAGATTTGATTGCACGTTTTGAAAATCTTAAGACTCAATTACATTTTCGTGATAAGTTTTAGGATTTCAAGTATACTTATCCCATAAAAAGAAGAAGAAGCCAGATCTTGTGGACTATTGAGATTGATGATAGTCATGTTAAGAGAAGTTTTCACTTTTTAATGTACTAATTCAAAAAAAGCTAGTGCAAATGACACATAGACGATCCATTTATATATGAATAACAACGGACCAAGGAGGCACGCTGGGACTGTCACACCTCTAGTTTGTTAGTTGCTTGTTCCAATTCTTAGCGATTTACCATATGGTTTATGAAATACCATATAGATTTTGTTGTTTCGCCTCATGAATTAAGATTTCACAATTTATTTTATTTTTATCTCGCTCTTTTAACTTTCCATGTCCGCCACTTACGTTGACCATTAAACTTTAGAAGATACTCGCAAATCATTCACATTTAAAAGTAGGTTTGTGAAAGAAAATCTCCAGATATGGGTTTGTGGAATTTCCCTTGTTCTTTTTAACAAAAAAGATCTTTGTGTACCATGAACCTCGTATTGGATACATGATCTATCAAGTATACTAAGTAATTCTTCTCATCATACAATACGAGATTAGTAATTTTGTGTATCCTCAATAATGGTCGTCATGCCAGTCTAGTCATTATGTTAGAATAATTAAATATTAAACCACATTTTTATCTAACAGCTTAAGCTTTTAGAATGGTTGTCAGTGGTCTCACAAAATCTCAATAGGTATCAAAGCTGAAAGTCCCGAGTTTAAATCTTTTGAGGCCCCATTTGTCTCCCCAATTAAATATGTCCACGCTTTGTATTAGACAAAATGACCATACTAAGTTGTCAAATAAAGGTGTGGTTTAATATTTTATTATTCTAACACCTTCCACACATAACCCTGACATTTAATATACATGTGAGAAGACTTCTTGTGAAAATATTATCTTGGCGGCTGATACTTATGGGAGACTTGGGGCCAAAATGGGAAAAATAAAACAAAATGGCAACTAAAGATGAAATAGAGAATCTAAAATCCAAGTAACCTGCTTTAATTTGGAGCTCTAACTTCAATTATTGAACTATTTCTATTTACATAGGTTAATACCATGAAAAACTCCAAACTGGTACACCTATTAATTTTTTTACCGCCAAAAACTCAAAATTGGTACACCTGTGACAAATTTACCATCCGTTAGTTTTTGTTAAATTTTAACATCAAATTACTAAGTTGGATGACATGAAGAAGTTGACGGGTGTGTTCGTTTGGCGTTTTACCTCTCCGTTTGTCACGTGTTTATCAATTTGTGATTTTTCGTGGTATTAATCCAATTTAACGGATGATAAATTTGTCATAAGCATGTCATTAGTTTGGGGTAAATTTGCCACAGGTGTACCAGTTTAGGATTTTTGGTGATCAAAAAATAATTTAAGGTAAATTTAACATATGTATATCAATTTATAGTTTTTTATGGTATTAATCTACACACACACACACACACATATATATATATATATATATATATATATATATATATATATATATATATATATTGTCACTTTTTCTTGGAGCTTTTTCCCATTGTTGGGGGAAGAAGCTTCCCCAGTACATTACTAGAGTCTCATTCACCCCATATTTGTCCAGGACAAGAAGACAAAACGAAAATGCCAATGAAAAGCCACACATGACCAAAAGGCCATTGAGACTTAGACATATCCCATTCATTCAACTTAATTATTTTTTTTAATTTTCATATAACCCCTAGCACTAAGGCCAATGTAATTGGGTGGTGGCCCACTATATGTTGAAATTCGAGATTTTAATTATAATTAATCCGGAAGCAGACAAGAGAAAAATCGAAAGGGTCAATTGATTGATGAGTACACGGAGGAGGATCTTGCGGAATCTTTTTCTGCTTATGCTTTTCTTTGTTTTTAGTCTTAAATAGGTACCAATGAAATCCCTTCTCGGTCTCCCACAAAGAACATCCACGAATTAGACTGCTCCGTACATTCTCGTGGAAGTGGGAGTCGCTGGTTTTTATTTGGCAGCAAGAGCTAATAATTTGTTTATCAATTGATAATTGGAGTAACTGTACTTAGCTAATGAAGTGGGTGTTTGGTAAGTTTAATGGAAAGCAGTTGATATGGCGTTCTCTGGCATTGTGGGCCTGCTCAATTCAAGGTGATTAAAATGCATCATTTGGCTAGTCGTCTTGCACATATTCTCCTGATTTTATTAGCTGATTATAATAAAGATTAGTTGTCTGATTAGAGGTAATGTAATGTAATGTAATGCCCATATTTGATTTGGTTCCCGAGAGTAATTTTTTTTGTTTTGGCTTTTTCCTTAAATTAGAATTAAAGGGCGCAACAATCGAATCCATTTCCAAGACATTCATCATGAAATTACCAAAATTCAGAACCCGTCTTCGATTCGAAGAGAAGATAACCACGTTGCCAGTATTTCTTTCCCTAGTTTGAAGCAGCCAAAGAGAGGAGTTACTAAAAAATGAAAAGTTATTCTTTCTCAATTGAATTCCATAGTGAAAAAAGAATCAACAACTTGACTCCTTTACTACAGTGATTGGCTTTGGGTGATGCTATTGATATAGCAAAGTGGGATCCAACTAAAGCAAAAAGGGGCTGCTCCATTCTGATCCAAAAAATGGATTCCCGGCTGCTTGCTTCCTTGCTGGAACGGGTGGACCACCTTTCTCGAGCACAATTCAACGACGGCCATCCGTTATGAATTAATTTCTAATGGCAAATGACGCCCGAACTAACTCTATGACGAGTTCATTTGGTAGGTAACTTCCACGAATCCAACCCTAAACCCCACCTAATTAGAAAAATATATTAGATTCTATCGAGGTGGTATTGGGTGACGCAAATCAAGAGTAACCACAAGATAGACTACTGGCTAATAAGAATTTACCTCGTTAGGTACGCGTGATGCTGAGTTTCCTAAATATATTTCAATTGGTCTCGGTCTATTAATAATTCATATCACCAGAAAGAATCAATCGCGTTTCATAAATCTCTCAATACCGTGTCGTTTTGTGATATTCGAATAGGTCCGTCAATTAATGGCTCTTTTTACAAGTTTTATGCATAGGTGAAACATGATTGACTTAGTCCCGTGGACAAAAGTTATTAATCAAGAAATTTTCGAGCTTTTTCCTCGTGTGTAATTGGTGCTCTTAATCATCGTAATTATTGGAGCTTTTCTAGTCTCAGCTCATTGGTGGACACAATAGAAGAAAGTCGGGGGAGTATGATTGCACTAAAAATTCCATCAAATCACACTGGCCTCTTTTGGGAGCCAAATGGAAATTTAAACCTTATTTAATTGTAAATTAATTCATTTTGGTGACTATAGTATTACCATCTAGGGCTGTGTCTACATCGCCATGAGAGTGGACCCAGTCCAAACACTATTTTGTCACTGATGCTGACTTGGTTCGGCACCATCACATGCCACATCGAACAAAAAGACACAAGAAAGCAAAACCATCATATTACTATTTCTATTTAAACTAAGGTACACGTATAAAGTCTATGTTTATATACATGGTAAAACCTTTGACCTCGGAACGGCAAGTCTAACTTCAACAGGATCCTCTCTGTACTTTCTTTGTATCCACAGAAAGATGGACGAGAGCAATAACAACCCTGGGGTGGCCAATAATGTCCCGGGCGACGACGGGAGGTTCAAGGAGCAAGACCGGCTGCTGCCAATAGCGAACGTCGGCCGGATAATGAAGCAGAACTTGCCGCCGAACGCCAAGATCTCCAAGGAGGCCAAGGAGACGATGCAGGAGTGCGTGTCGGAGTTCATTAGCTTCGTCACAAGCGAGGCGTCTGACAAGTGCCGGAAGGAGAGGAGGAAGACCGTGAACGGCGACGACATCTGCTGGGCAATGCAAACCCTAGGCTTCGACGACTACGCGGGCGCTCTGAGGAGGTACTTGCATAGATATAGGGAAATAGAAGGGGAGAGAGTGAATCAAGAGAAGGCTGCGAGCGGCGGTAGCGAAGGATTGGGGAGAGATCATCATCACTGGCACGAGCAATCTTCGCATGCGATTATTGGTCATCAGCGTCATAGTAATAATCGAGCGGAAGAAGCTTCAAGTTCGCTCTTGAGTTTCGATGCGTCAGAACAGAGGAGGAATAGCGGTTCTTCTTCAAGGCCATTTTGAAACTGTTCTTGATTAGTTCCTTCTAATTTTAACGGGATCGCGACTATTTGAGTTGATGAACAAGGTTTTTGATTAATTTTTTTCTCTGTCTTTTAGTTTCGCGCTGTGTCTTGTTTTGGATCCAAAATCTTGTACTGATCAAGAGAGAGTTTGTTGAGTAGAGTTTCGCTTCCGATTCCATAGCTGCCCGAGTCGTCGATTGTGCTCATCTCTCAACCGGGAATCCCCGATTGCAAGTGGAAGCTTTGGGGATTTGGCGATTGGCGGATCTGGATCTGAAAAGATTTGCTAAATGCTCTGATGTTTAGGCTGTTATTACCTAAGACCTGTGCTAAGGAATCTTTCCCTCATTCAACCCGACTTTGCAGAAGAAGATTCAGACATATAAGGTCAGTAAATCACTTTCATCCTCATTTTCTCTAGAGTTAAGAAAAGAGACATAAAAAGCCCATAAAGTATCTAAAATTTACCCGTAATACACGCAAATCGTAAATCCACTATTATTATTTTCATGGGTTGTTCCTTTCTGAAACATTGCTAATTATTCTTATTGCTTATAAATTTCGAGTTTGCTTCTTTATGTATGGAGGTAAGCCATGAATCGTACTCAGCCGTCACTGACACTGTATACAATAGTCATGAAGTCCTTGTCTAGGGTTCCATCATTAACAGTAATTTCAAACTCTTTTAAGCATTCTGTCCTAGTATATGTCTGACTAGAGGTTAAGAGATCTCTGTCTGGGGTTAGGGTTTAACCCTCAATATTTGGGGCTGTTAGGGGACCACTAATCAATGTTAGTTGGTCAGTGACTAATTCATTGAAGATTAAAATAAGAAAACCAGCATTTATATAACATTCAGCTTGAAAAGAAGAAGACAAGTGAGTTTAATTCCTACATGGGAACATGAGCATTATATAGATTAATTAGTGAGATGAGGATTCCTAGGGTTTCTTCTGATCATATATAGCAGATGGATAGACTTCCAAAGGATATATTGTTTTCTCGGGTTTCCTCTTAAAGCAATGCCTATTGTACTCACAGTAACTTTCAAACTGTCGAGAGTTTCTCTTTTTGAACTTGACAAGGGCTGTACTATTTTCTAATTTCAAAAAGAAAGAAAAAGAATTGTGGTTGCCTAAGCATAAAAAAATTGATAATGTTTCCAGTTGAAGGACTTAATGGGGGACAAAAGGAGAGACCCAAGAAAGGATTAGCCAATCCCACCATGTTGTCCGTACAATGTTGCAGAGACTTCCTTGTTGCCAGAATAATTGTTTGATATCTCTTCTGAGTTTCTTGATGGGTGGAATAATTGGTGTTGTGTAGGAAAACGTGAGAGGAACAAAACCCAAACACTTGCCAAAATGGGAAAATTGCCAAAAAAATCCTAAATTTATTACACTTTTATCAATTCAATCCTAAACATTTTAAGTTTATCAATTGAGTCCTAAATCTTTGTACTTCTTATCAATTGAGTCCTAAACATTTACACTTCTTGTCAATTGAGTCTATCCAGTCAATCTTGATCGAAAATCGCTGATGTGGACGCCGGCCGGCCACGTGGCGCTGATATGGACATTTTTAAATAAAAATTTAAATAATTTTCTGAATTTTTTTTATGGTTTTTTTCTTTTTCTTTTTTCCTTTTCTCTATTTTTTTTGGGGTTTTGGAGTTGACCGGCAAGGGTGGCCGGCCGACCCTCGCCGGCTCTGGGTGAGGGCCGCAACGCTCTCGCCCAAAGCTGGTGAGGGTCGGCCGATCCAAAGCACGCTTGTGACCGACGAGGGTTGGCTGGCCACCCTCACCGGTCAACTCTAAAACCCAAAAAAAAACAAAGAAAAGGAAAAAGAAGAAGCAAAAAATCATAAAAAATTCAAAAAATTATTAAAATATTATTTAAAAATGTTCACGTCAATGCCACATTGGCTGCTGGCGTCCACGTCAGCGATTTCCGGTCAAAATTGACTGAATGGACTCAATTGGCAAGAAGTGTAAATGTTTAGGACTCAATTAGCAAACTTAAAAGGTTTAAGACTCAATTGGCAAAAGTGCAATAGATTTAAGACTTTTTGGACAATTTTCCCCTGCCAAAACACTTTTGTTCTGCCATCTTTCCCATGGTTTATTTCTGATTGTTGGAAGTGAATGTCCAATCCAATCATACATAGTTTGAGATAAGCATCATTCACTTATTTCTGCAAGAATTCGAAGCGGTGTCTATGAAAACTTTAGGTTGAGATAAGAATCTTGCTTAAAAGTTTTTTTCTTTTGTATAAAAACTTTTTAAGTTGAACTCGACAAATGCCAGTGACCAAAAGGGCAGTGGCCACCAACTAGCCTCTTTTTGGCTTACCATTGAGAATGAAAACCATCCAGAAATACCCAATATTTTCAAGAAAAGGAAAAAAAATACCATCAAGGTGAATCTAGCTAAGCAACCATTTTATGCATACGGCATCTGGGTGTGTTGACTTAATTAACAATCGATTAATCTTATGTACTTTAACCCAATTGATTGTGGGATGAATATCATGGTTTGTTCACTAATTAAGCTTTGGTAGTGTTTCTTTCACAACCTAATTATAATTAGTGATCACCACTTTGGCAGTTGCTCCATGCTATGCAAATCTATTTTTTAGACATCCAAAATTGTATTACCGGGTGTATCTTTCAAAGAGATTCTTGACGATATCCAACTCAGTCTAATCTGATCTGTATAAAGGTAGATTGTGATTTCTCACTAGTTTTGTCTGGCCTTGGTGTCGTTAAGTTTTTCCAATCAAAGCATTTTTAAGAAAGTATAAAATGCATAAGCTTTTTGATGATACAAAATCAAGTGAATTAGACGCCAAGCGAGAGAGAAAAACGAGCAATCCAAGTTTGTTAACACTGGTTTTGATGTGAGATTAATACAATATGGAAAGCTCAATTTGCAAAGCACATATTAAAGTTTAGTAGTGAATGAAAAGTAAAGTTTAGCGAATATTATTCATAATTGCACGTAGTCCTGTAACATAAGATATAAGACAAAATAAATTAGGAATGAACCCAGCCATGCCCCTGGGCTCTCTGTTCTACCGCATAGTGTAAAGTGATTCTTTCTTTTCATATTATTTGAGGCTACTTCTATTTTTAACTGTCAAATTCTTGTTAATTTTGCAATCCATAGACTTTCTCTTATCTTTAATTTAAACTCTTGAAATCTTTCAAGACATATAATTAGTGACAAAATCACATTTTTATTATAAATCTTCGGAATTTAAACTTTTTCTTAAGTCGAGATGTAGGTCGAGCTTCTTGGTTCAGGACTTCTAGGTCGAGGTGCGACTTTGAGACCAAAGTCTCATGCGAAAAGTATTTGGTCGGTCTAATGATACCATTGCGTGGTCGAAGTGCGGTGCTTCCTTAACGGATTCAATGTGCAGTCATCATATTACACGACTTAAACAGTAACTTTTGTTTCAAACCAACCTTGATATATGGATAGATAGAGAGACAAGCACTTCGGATGGGGTTACTTTCAAGCTCTTCGAATGGGATGGAGGCATGCAAGTGGATGGATTGGAGAAGACAACAGTTTGGGAGCAACTGCAAGCCAGGGACATGGGAGCTGGAGATTGCTGTAGGACGCTTTGCATTTATTCCTTTTCACTTTGTTCGTCCACTGAGAAAATATTATGCAGGGATAAGATTAGAAATCACTAAAAGTGAAACAAACTCGGGTTTTTCCTTAATATATAAATGAATTAATACCATGAAAAATCCCAAACTGGTACACTTATGACAAATTTATCCAAAAGTAATTTTTTGACCATCAAAACCCCAAACTGATACACAAATTTACTCTCCGTTAGTTTCTGTTAAATTGGATTAATACCATGAAAAATCACAAACTGGTACACCTATGACAAATGAATGGTAAAATCTCAAACTGGTATACCCGTCAACTATCACGAGTCATCCGATTCAGTAATTTGACGGTAAAATTTAACGGAAACTAACGAGGGTAAATTTTTCACAGATGTACCAGTTTGGGGTTTTTAGTTTGGAGTAAATTTATCACATATGTACTAATATGGGATTTTTCGTGATATTAACCCTATATATTAAGATAGATGGATAATCACTTGCCATGGAAAGTGTTGCTTCATTTGTTAGAGTCTATTGGGTGAAGAACACTAGAAGTGCCAAAACTTGTGTACGGCGCTCACTTTAGTACCAAAAGTTTGTTTCGGATCACTTAAGTGCCAAAATCGGAGAAAAACGATCACTTAAGTGCCAACGGCGAGAAATTCCGGCCAAATTAATACGTGGCTTTTTTAATTAAAATTTTAATCTACGTGGCATTTCCACGTGTATATTTCGAATTTCTCAGTCCTACGTGGCATTTCCACGTATAAATTTCGAATTTTTAATTATTGTTTTGATTTTTTTTTTTCTGTATTTTCCTTCTTTTCTTTTTTTCTTTTTTTTCTTCTTCTTCTTCATTTGGCTGGTGATCGGACACTGGCCACCGGCCATGGCCGGCCGCCTGGCCTCACTCGGACGAGGCCGCCGTCGCCCGCCATGGGCAAGGCCTGGCCGACCTTCGCCTGAGCGAGCCCCCGGCAAAGTCGGCCTCGCCTCGCTGGGCAAGGCGAGCCCGGGGAGGTGAGGCCGGCCCTCGGGCGACCCCGGCCGAGGCCGTCGTGGCACGGGCGACGGCCGGCCCCGCCGGATCTAGCGAGGGCCGGCCTCGCCTCCCGGGGCTCGCCTTTGCCCGGGCAAGGCGAGGCCGGCCCTCGCCCAGGCCATGGCGACCTCGCCGGGGGTCACCTTCCCCCGGGCGACGCCCGGCGAGGCCATCGTGGCCTGGGCAAGGGCCAGCCTCGCCTCGCCGGATTTGGCGAGGGCCGGCCTCGCCTTGCCGGGCCTCGCCTCGCCTAGGCAAGGGCGAGCCCCGGTGAGGCGAGGCCGGCCCTCGCCCAGGCCACGGCAGCCTCGCCCGTGGCGGGTGACGACGGTCTCGTCCGGGCGAGGCTAGGCGGCCGGCCATGGCCGGTGTCCGGTCACCGGCCAAACGAAGAAGAAGAAGAAAGAAAAGAAAAAAAGAAAAAACGAAAAAACAGAAAAAAAAAATCAGAAAAAAATTAAAAAAATAAAAAAATAATTAAATATTGTCCTCGTCAGCGCCGACGTGCCACGTAGGACTGAGAAATTAACAAAATATGGCCACGTCAGATTTCCGGATACCCAAATCGGAGTTGGCACTTAAGTGATCGTTTTTTCAAAAAAGTGGCACTTAAGTGATCCGAAACAAACTTTTGGCACTAAAGTGAGCGCCGTACACAAGTTTTGGCACTTCTAGTGTTCTTCTCCCGAGTCTATTTAACTGATATAGCTGTCATTTCACAGTTTTGATTGCTAGATTTCAAGCGCGCGTCACGAGCGTTAGTTAGATTACTTGAAATGTTCCTAGTTTATAATTATTGTGAATTAGATCTTAACAAAATGGTCTTTTTTAGTTCCCATGGGTAATTATCTTTGGAAGTGGAGAAAGTGAGTGGCTCTACAGACGTGCTTAATTATAATTATGCGATTAGATTTTTACTCTCTGTTATTTAATATAGGTGTTATTAGGGAAGGCTAAATAAGTGAGACAAAATGATGTTGTCGTTAAAAAATATTAATATATAGATACTAGCAAAAAGAGTACAAAAATTGATGAATAGATGAAGTATTTATGTTTGGAGACATGATTCAGTCTAGAAGATGAGACTGATGAATTTAAATAATTTAATGATTAGGAAATGCGTGAAATTTGCAATTATAGAGAAAAATGTTCGAAAAGTTGGTACTTTAGCGGGCAAATTTTCGATGGAAATAAGATAAGCATATATTAACACTATCAGTCATATATATTTCAACATTTCGAGTTGTCCATTTTCCCGTCATAATGAGACCTATTACAGTTCAACTATATATATATATTCGATGGACAATCATAATATTTTTCCAACAAACTGAGATGGAAATCTGCTTTAGGCTTGCTTTGTGTATAGTATATAGATATAAATGCATAGTACAGATGAATTTTGTTGAAATATATATTTAACGAAACTTATTTGCAAGGAACATGTTCTAGCATTTGGTTGTATTTTGAAAATAATATAGAAGTCATTTTCCGATATTTATTATTGAAAAATTATGAAACATGCATTTGAAAAAAAGTCTTAAGAAAAATTCTAGGTCCAGGCTTCAAGGGACCCGTGTTTGGCAACCCATGTCCATTCTAGGATCATATGCATAGGTAATGATAATGACATGCTTACATCATTTCATTTCTCATACAACCAATGATAATTTCATCAAAGGTTAATAAATCTATCAAAAAGTTGACAAGTTATAAAATCGATAACATAGAGAATCCACAACTTAACAATCGATAACATGGACATCGTCGACCTGGGTCATGATTGGCAAGTCAACTCAAAAATCGAAAACTTGAAATGGACATTGAGGAATCAACAACTTTAGAACATGCGACTTGTATTTAGAAATTGACATCTTTGAATTTAACAACTTTGAATTTTGGCATTTAAAACAATAGGAAAAAGTCACAGAAAACCTGAAATTATGCCAATTGCAACACATTTATGTTTAACTTTTTTTTGTAACATCAAAAACCCCAAACTATGCCATTGTGACAGATTCACCGCAAACTTTTTCTTATGTGATACATTTACCCTCTATCAAGATTTCATTAAATGATTTTCCAGCCAAAGTAACGTCATTTTTATTTTACTTAGCCAGGTCAACACTGTTTGCTTTTTGTCATCTATGTAAATAGATTTTTAACAGTTCTCATTGACAGAATTTTGACGGAGGGTAATTGTGTGAGATGGGTATAAGATTGGGATTTTTAGTGTCACAGAAAAAGTTTAAGATAAATATGTCATATTGGGCATAGTTTATGATTTTTAGTGGCTTTTGCTCTTAAAAAATCGACAACTCGAAATGGGCATTTACAAATCGATAACTTTGGGATTGGCCCTTGGAAATCGACATCTTGAAAATTTGCCAATTTGTGAATATTGATAAGTTAAGAAATTGATTTGGCTTGAAATTTGGCAAGATGCTTGAAATCGGTGAAGTAGTTAGAATCAATAGAATAACTAGACTCGATGAAAAGGTTATAAAATCAACAGTTTGGTTAAAGATTGGTAATTTGTTAAAAATTGATGACCACCAAACTTGGAAACTTGACCAGAAATCAATTAAATAATGAAAATCGGTAAGATGATTAATCAACCAACACCAAATAAAAAATCATGCGAATATCGTTTTCAAGTCCAAATTTTACGTTTTTACACTTTCTCGTATAATATACAACCAAGCCCTTTGTGACGTCGATCAAACAAATTCTACACATGACAATACTTATATATTCAAATCAACTGAACGCAATAGCTCAACATGCTATTGACGAAGCCTGATCACACTTATGATTACCGTTCAAACCAAGTTAACAAATAACAACCAACCAAATCAAAAGTATTAAGTATATCAATTAGCCCCTGAAGTTTCACTTACATTAAAAAAGACTTGATAACTCAAAGCCTTAATCACCTTGTAAACACTTGAAAGGGAATTAAAATCTATAGTAACACAAGAGTGGGACCTTTGCTGTTACTCGAAAATTGGCAAGTGAAAATTAAATAGGAGAGTTGGAAATTTGAAGTTAGTAATGTGGGGACTCTTTCTTTGGAAGCTTGAAGTACTTGAAGATCCAATTATACGGCCAAGAAAGGGGATGTATCTAGAAAACTATATAAGAATTACCGGAGGATAAGAGCAAGTGGCCAAGGTTAAAAGTAGTGGTGACCTTGGGTTAAAAACATTAGATGCAAAAGATAGATAAGTGTTCTAATCCAAAAGCTACAAGTGGCTTAATGTGAGTAGCTAAAATGATATGCTTTGTTAAGTTACCTTGATGTTAGTATTTCGGAACATAAACAAGAAAATAAGTGTTTGTTTTAAACATTGATAAGTTGGAAAAATATTTTGAAACCGTCAATATTATTAGCAAGGCCTGTAGAATGCCCGAGTAACCTTAACTCAATGAATTTTCACTCTTGGTAGTTACCCTATATGCTTTTCAGGATATATATTCGTCCTGACCAAAATACCATGTCAACACGTCTTTCGCCGTCAAGCTTCGAGAACAACTTATGCGCTAATTCCTATTCATTTATCCATCTTGAAGTTAGTAAAATAATCTTACTAATTGATTTTTCTCAATTATAACGAACTCAAATACTACGAAAAATCAATAAATTCTATGTTCAAATAATGTCTTGAAATGT
Source organism: Syzygium oleosum (assembly GCF_021117445.2). Classification (NCBI taxonomy): domain Eukaryota; kingdom Viridiplantae; phylum Streptophyta; class Magnoliopsida; order Myrtales; family Myrtaceae; genus Syzygium; species Syzygium oleosum. The sequence goes on from NW_026607490.1 coordinate 13,128,686, forward strand.
TCATAAACCTTTAAAGCATTTTCATCAATTTTTTTTTAACTTTGTGTCGCCCTCCTCGACCCTTTAAAAGATTTAATAAAACCTTCTACAAAGTCATATACTTAAATATCACGGCTTTGAAACAATTTTCTTTTTAAATGTTTTCCTCGCTTAACTAATTTAATGATGGAATCGTAATTTTTTGTGTTATCGAATAATTCATACAAATTGTTTATCATCTAAGTCTCCTATATAGTTTTAGGAAAATGAAGAAATTCGAGAATGTCATAAAGCCAGAGGATTCGGGCTTGGCCGCCATGGTCCTAGACTTGGCATTTGGGTACCTGGGTGTGGGCACCAGGTCCCCGGCCAAACCTTGCGGGACCAAGCCTGAGCGCCAAGGTCTCGAGTTCAAGTGTTAAGCTCCATTCGTATTTTAAAAAACTACTTTTTGATTTTTATAAAAGGAAGTCCATTTCTGAATTTTAGCATAAGTTGTTTCGTCAAACTATGGAAAGATTTCCGTCGACTCATCTTTTGAAACAAGCATAATAACAGAGAGTGAGAAAAATATTTTTCGAAAATAAATTTTTTGTGAAACAAATGTACTTTAAATGGTAAGTCCGTGGCCGAGATCTAACTCGAAGGACATCAAATGAGACCACAATATGCATTAGAATATGGAAGATACTTGTAGAAAGGTAAAGGGATAAGAACACCGCAAGTGTCAAACTTTCGTACGAGACTCACTTGAGTGCCATAACTTTTTTTTCGATCACCTAAGTACCATAACTAATGTATGGCGCTCACTTAAGTATCGTAACTATTTATCCGATCATTTAAGTGTCATTTAACTTTTCAATTAATCACTTGAGTGACATAATTTTTCAAAAACGTTTACCATAAGTGCCATGCCATGTCGGATTTCCGGCACTTGGGTGAACATTTTTAAAAATTTTTGGTATTTAAGTGATCGATTGAAAATGGTAACCCTCAAGTAAACATTTTTTTAGAAGTTATGGCACTTACGTGGTCGAAAAAAGTTATGGCACTTATAGTGTCTTTATCCCAAAGGTAAAAAAGGAAAGCCTACACAAGAAAATGTATGTTAATTTTGTTATATGCAATTGCACTCATAGTATCTGGTTTTCGTAAAATGCAATAGAATTGACACGTATTGTTTAATAAGGCGATGTTGGATTGCCAATTATTGATTACACATCTCACGATGAAAGTTAGTGCGCTGTAAATTGTAGCATTATTGTCGATTCCTACATAGATTTAACAAATCCTATCTTTATATTATTAGATCGATTATCTTATTAATGAGCTTGATCAACGAGATAACTCTTTTAAGAAAGCGTAAATATTTTATATTGTAGTATATATATCTTAATTGTCAGGTTTAGAGAAAAGTACTTGGTAAACATCCTTACAGTACATACCAGTGTATATACTATCTTATCGTGCGTTACTGTATATGTTATGAGTTTTTCATACGTGTTGGTGCGCAGCTATTCCTATCAATGGTGAACCTTATTAGATGAAAATAAGATGATATTCAGTTTATTATTATGCCTTCTAATCAAGAAAAAGACTTTCACTATTTGTCATAACTATGAGTTCTGACCATCCACTAATTTCTATGTTTACTTGACTATGATAAAAAAAAATCAAGCAACCAATGGAAGCTTGGTGATGTAGCTATGATCTTCTACATCCAATTTCTGCCCAGCCCTTCTCAAAAGCTTCTTAAATATAGCACGCGTATGTTAGCTAATTACATCATATAAATGTAAGTTGCAATTAGTACCGACATTATGTTAAAAACTAATATATTTGGAGAATAATTCCACAAAATATTAAATTAAACACTCTCACTATATTTTGAATACTACAATTTGGTTTGTAGAGTAAGGCAAACTTTGCTTAAATAGTCTCTGGCAGGACAAAGCAAGCAACTATATCATATACTACTAATAAAAATCAGGGCATTGTCCACTAGACCTCATAAGTGCTCCCTACTTTGAGCAACCTCTTGTGGGGAATGTTGAACACTTCCTCTTGCTGCCTCACGCTCCTCTTCAACCAGTTGTACAAGTAATTGATCACAAACCTCTTTGCCAAGCCTGAACCAATTGAAGCTATGACCTCACTCTCTCCCATTAGGTATATGATCCCTCCAATCTTGATTGCTTCATCCAACAATACAATCTCTCTATGCACTCTCTCTTCATTGACCATTTCGATTCCATGGTCACTAGCCTCGTCTCGCTTATTGGCAGTTGGAGGCGCGTCGTTCCGAATGAAATCCTTCAATCGGTCAATCAAGGCCTTCTCGAAGAATTGCTGCTCCATCTTTGCATCTCGATATCCATATCTCACAGCGCATCGATATATGCCCAACTCCTCAGGCTCCACCTGTTGAAAGATGAACCGCTCCTCGAGGGGCACCTTGCTTATGGGTAGCGACTTAATTGAGACGAAGATAATGACCGAGTGCAATGCAGGTACATTGGCGACGTATTGGGTAAAAATTGGGGAAATGCCATGGACGAGCTCGGTGTAGAATAGCGCGACCCCCGAAACACGGTGGATATTTGTGTTCGACGTGATCGTGACAAGGGCTTCCCTCGAGACCTTGTTCTCAAGCTCATACTCGTACTTCTTTCGGTATCCATAATTCCATACGAAAATGATGGTGACCATCACGGCAGCAAAGACAAGTGGGACGTAACCCCCATCCACGAATTTGTAGAGGACCGAGCTTAGAAACACGTACTCTGCAAGCCCGATGGTGAGGACATAGAGGATTATGAGGAGTATGTTGGTCTTCCAAATCATGACCATCACGATAACGAGGAATGTGGACGTGATAGTGAAAACGAATGCTACCGCAATTCCTGTATTATAGAATTATGAATAAATGTGAATTTTTCTTTCAATAACCGCAATTAGGTAGCCTAATGAATTAAGGAATCTGCATAAGTAGACTGAATGTGTGTATATAGTGCGATCCTTTTTGCTTACCATAAGCATTTCCCAACTTCAATGTGGTCTTGAAGCCAAGGGTGACACCAACACAGGCCAACATGAGGAGGTTGTTGACCTCAGGTATGTAGATCTGACCCTCGTGGTTTTGCGAAGTGTACACGACCTTCACGCGTGGGAAGCACCCTAGCGCGACTGACTGCTTCACTATGGCAAACGTGGCCGAGATCAAGGCTTGACTTGCTATTATCGCCGCCATGACCGCGATCACAAACATTGGCCAGTACACTGGTGCTGCATCAAACCATTAGATAGATTCATTGTATGACCCAACAGAATAAATGATGCATCGGATGAAGTACCACGAGGAAGCTTACCCGGTATCGAGCTGTAGAAAGTGCTAGCAACATCTTGAGTGTGCTTTCGGAGATATGCCGCCTGACCAAAGTAGGCGAGGATGTTTGAAGGAAAGACAAGTAGGCATGAACTCAATTGAATTGACAGGATATTAAAATGCCCCAGATCAGCAAACAATGCTTCAGAACCTATAATCAAAGGTTCAAAGCGTAAAACCACAATCAATTCCTGAAAAAAAGTTATATATCTTGTTTAAATGCAAAAAAGAATTGACTAATAGATGAATCAATTAAATGATGTCTAGCTATATATTATCAGTTATCAATATTTAATCAATGAAAAGACTAAATTTTTGGATTACCAGTTAGGCAGAGAATGACTCCTCCAAGAGAAATCCATGCCTCCTTTTTGTTTCTCCTGAAGTAATGGACGATGTAGAGCGGATTCACGGCTTTGATCACTCCCGAGTCATGTTTCGCGAAATTGTAGATGCCGATGAGTGCGATACTGAGGAACCATATAGAGAGAATCGGGGCGAAACTATATCCGACTTTGTGAGTCCCGAACCTTTGGACTTGAAACAGAAGGATCAGGATCACCACAGAAATCCACATGATTTGATCATCTCCAAATGAACTTGCAGCTTCTTTTATGCCCCTGACGGCCGACAATACTGCCCCCAACAAGGAGAAAAGAATCAGAACCATCAATCGAACTCATTGGATCAATAAAAAAGCCTAGACAGTAAAACTAGTGTCATTTTATATTGTAATATTACGTATGATAGGTTGTACTATAAACAAACATTAGGATATATATATGTGTGTGTCTCATTTCCTTTGTAGATTAAGGGAAAAATTTAAAAAACTATTGGTGCATCCTTTTTTTATAAAAAAATCTCAATGCAAAAAATGACTACCGGATATGCATGGTGTGAGGACCCCATCTCCGATTACCATGGCGGTTCCCAACATAGTTACAAACAAGAGCAAGTACTTGGCCGCTTTGCTATTCTCGAGCAAGGACTTTATGGCAGAGGCCCTCCGGAGACGGCGGCTCGGCGTCTCAAGTCGGTAGTTCAAGACTTCCTTGTCTTCAGCTTGTTGGTTAGGGGTCAAGCTCGCCTTGGCATAGCGGCACATTAGAGAGTACAAAGCAAATGTCCCTCCTATGTTGTCATAACCACAAACCTAACTACATTAGTACAAGATTTGGTATAGACCAAAAAAACCCTTCTATGTCAAATATAATTTTGTGGTGAAATGGTGAGAGAGAAATCACTTACGTACCATCGCCATTGTCATTTGCTGATAGAACAATGAAGACATACTTGATCAAACCAATGAGGATGATCGAGTAGAAGATTAGAGATAGCGCTGCGAGAATATCGTCTTCGTGTTTTATCCCATCAGGAAAAATTCCTGGCATGACATAGAGAGGCGACGTGCCTAAATCGCCATACACCACGCCGATGCTCTGAATAGCAAGCTTCAGTATCATCACCCATGGCAAATTCTGCATTTAGAAAGACGTAACCAAATCATGATCATGAAAGCATTTCCTAGCTTCACTCTGCTACGAACTATTTAGTTGAACTTTCAATTGGTTAAAATAAATTGTCCAAGAGCAAACATAGGAAGTAAAAGATGTAAACTAACAATTCGAGAGAATGATAAACATTAAACTCCGCATGTCTCTTCACCAACTCCATTATTTTCACTTCCCTCTGCATTTTCCTAATCACAAATTCTCAATTTTTATGCCTTATAACAATTTCATTACTTTAAAATTTGCAAATATATAGATCAATATTTGTATATCCATGCAATTATGGGGAAAATTGTCCAAAAAGTCCTAAACCTATTGTGTTTTTGCCAATTCAATTATAAACCTTTCAATTTTGCCAATTGAATCCTCAACCTTTTTATATTTTGCCAATTAAATTAGATTTGGTGAGGGCCTTCGCGCCCTCGCTCGCAGGCTGCAAGGCCGCGATAACTCTGGGCAAGGCCATGCCACGTTGGACGACCGGTGTCTATGTCAGCGATTTCTGGGCAAAATTGGCTCGATAAATTCAATTGGCAAAATGTAAAAATGTTTAGGACACAATTGGCAAAATCGAAAGGTTTACAACTAATTTGGTAAAAGTACAATAGATTTAGGAATTTTCGGACAATTCTCCCTGCAATTATGTGCATCTGGAAATTTCTCTAGCTAATTAGCTAATATATAATGGCAAGCCCCACGACTGTTGCCCATCCACTTTGTATTTCTGCGTTTCTCCCCTATGCATTTTTACATTTAGCTAATTCGAGTGATAATGCCATTCTCAAATTCTAAACAACATATCCCTTTCAAATTTATATTAAAATGTTTTTCATCAACTCGCATAATCGAAAGGAACTGAAGAAAAAAGTGTTTCATTTCTATTAGTCCATTTCATAAAAAAAGCTCCCCATCGACTTTTAAAAATTGTATTAATTACACGCTCACGCAAAAAAAAAAAAAGTTTTCTGCAACCAGAGTGCTTTTCATGAAAGAAAAGCTTTATTCTTTTTTTTTTTTTAGGGAACAGGAAAAACACTGACCTGGTTTGAGGAACGGCCTTGGTCAGACTTAAATTGGGCAGTCTTTATGTCGAATGAATCGAATTTCTTGATTTTCCTCAATCCCTTGTTTCCCTCCGCGCGACCATCATCAAGATCTTGATCCCAATGATCGTATCCGTCAGTCGATTCGACTTTGACGACCTTCGGCCTCTCTTCTTCTGCAATACCGTCGCCGCGCTCCATCGAAGAATCAGAGAGAGAGAGACAGAGAGAGAGAGAGAGAGGGACCACCTGCTTCAAAGGAGAAACACAGAGTCGCCCATCACAGAGAAAAGAACATAAAAGGAATCCACCAAGGGATATGACCGACGGTCAAACAAAACATTAATGGCATTGCAATTATAATACATCGTGTCAAGCGAAATCCAGAAAAGAAGAAACTAATTTACTGGCATGCCAGAAAGAAGGCAAGTGACAGAATCGGAAGTTACCAAGAAGGAGAGGTATTGTTTAGTTTGCACGTAGAGACCAGCCTATTTTCCATTCACATCTCTCGTGAAACCATGTCAATCTGTTTAATAGATACATCCCCTTTCGAGTTTCGGAAAGCATTTGATTTAACACGCCCTGATAATCTATCTCTTGAAAACTCGTGTTTTTTATTTTTGTAATAAGGTCTCTTTTTGAGTTTCGGAAAACAGTCTTAGCGTGTGAGATACTTTGTGAGAGTGCCGTCTTTCAACGAATCTTTCTGATTTGTAGGTTATAAATTACGTAACCCATCAGTCAAGAAACTTTCTTCAACCTCCTCCATATAACCCATTAATAGAATTTCGTTTGCTACTCATTTGCCATTGAAACTACGTAATTAGCCTTATGATATCGTTTTCCTCGCTAATCATACGTTATCTTGTCGTCATTACTTAAGGAATTTAGTACGAGAATGAAAATAGCGGCGCAGGCCTCTCGCGTAATTTTCTTGAAAAGTGTAATTACAATTTTTTACGTTTAGATGAATGAATTTTCACTTGTTAACAAGATTTTTTTTTCTGACAAAAAAACAAGACTCAATTTTTTAAAACAACTGTCTCTGGAAGCAAAGATACCATATATGTTGGTCATTAATTCACTGATGTTGCGTGTAATTGTTTTTCCTTTTGGAGTTATTGAGGTGTGAAAGAGGGCTCTTAATTTAGTAATGAAGTCCTCGCCTTGCTCGAAAATGGAGTAAAGTGATTGATCTCGGTGATTAATGTAAGTCTTATTTAAGGGAAAATGACCAAAAAAGTCCTAAAATAATTGCACTTGTGCTAATTTAATTTTAAACCTTTCAATTGTGCCAATTTAGTCATAAACATTTACACGTTTTGTCAATTGAGTCTATCTTGCCAATTTTGGCAGAAAATCCCTGACATGGACACTGGCCGTTTTACGTGGCAAGGCTGGAGCTGACGTTGATAAATTTTTATAATTTTCATAATTTTTTTCAAATATTTTATTAATTTATTGTTTCTTTTATTTTTCCTTCTCTTTTCCTTCCTTCTTTTCTATTTATTTTCCCACAATGGCCAACGAACTCGCCAATCGCTAGCAAGGGTCGCGGCCGTTGCACAGATCTAGGGGAGGCCATCATGAGCCGCGGTTGCAAGCGAGGCTGCCTCACTCAGATTTGGGCGAGCCAGCCTCGCCAGGGCATTGCCGGTCGCACGTGAACGTCACCATGCCTCGCTCACGGCCACGATGGCCTCCCCAGTGGCCAGGTGGGAAAAAAAGAAAGAAAAGAAGGAAGGAAAAGAGAAGAAGAGGAAAAAGAAAAGAAAATATAAAAATTAGTAAAAGATTCGAAAAATATTAAAAAATTTTAAAAAAACTGTCCACGTCAGAGCCAATCATGCCACGTAGGACAGCCAACGTCCACGTTAGCGATTCCAGTCAAAATTAGCTGAATGGACTCAATTGGCAAAACGTGAAAATTTTTAGAACTGAATTGGCACATGTGTCATAGGGTAATGCCTTTTTGGTAATTTTTCCCTTATTTAAGTGAAAACCCCGAAATAGGAAGTCAGAAAAGAGGTAGCAAGTAAAATGGTATTATATTGATCAATATTCCAAGTTAATTCCCAGGAGTTGAATGGGTTAGTCGAGTGATAAAATGATTAAGATTGTTTATCTAAAGTTGTTTAATATCGCTAGTTCAATTATTACTTGACATAACCTTTTGGATCATGGTACAAGGAAGTATTTTATTGTGAATCTCATAAATGATAGTTTGGACGCAAATGAAGAACAACTTTTCACTATATACGTAAATTATTTAGCTTTTTTTTCCGACGTGTATCGATGTAAATGAGCCGCCCACATAGAACACCATGTTATTGCTCCAGAAAGATCAATAAAACTCAGCTTAAATTCATAAATTCCGAAATCATGAAATATCCCACTAATTCAATTGAACAAACCATGCTCAAATGAAAACGAAGTGACCATGTGACACAATTGGAAAGGGTTGGTTTTGTATGCGAATTTTCCCCGTCTTTGCACAAATCGGGTTCTTATTGATATTGTTAGGGTGTGAATGAAAACCATTTTTTTCCCAGGCCCATTTCTGGCTAGAATTAGAAAAAAATTATTTATGTTTCCTAGATGAGTTTCTAAGCTGAAAGTAGCGTTTGATAATGACACAAAATTTTTGTTCCCGGAATGGAAATTCGTTTGATAGGTTATTCTTAAAATTTTGTGACTGTCGGCGAGCGGCGGCAAGGGGTGGCGAACGGCCAATGGGGGGGCGGCGGATGGCTATTGGGGGGCCGTGGCGGCGGCGAACGATAAGAATAGTTGTTATTTCTAGAAATGTAAAAAAAATCCACCTCACATATCTGTTCCTAATCTATTTCTGAGTTAAAAATTTATCCCGGAAATAAAAAAAATGAAGTTGCGTTACTAAACAGATTTCTGTTCCAAACATGTTTCCAGAAACAGAAAAATAAAAAACAAAGAAATATAATCGTTATCATTCTCGCCCAAAGTCTGCAAATGCCTTGATCAAAATTTCAAAAATATATCTCCATTGAGGCAGGAACAAAGAGAGAAATATTAATACAAAAAAAAATTTGATGACAAAAAAGTGGTGGCGAATCTTTTTCAATTGAAACACTTCAATTTAGCATGGAAAAGCAACTCGTGACCTCTTCTAAGTATGCATTAATCATCATCATCATGAAGTAAGTTGCGATTTGGTAAAAGCTGTTAATTAATCATCATCATCACCATTATGCACATGTATGTTTTTTTTTGTTACCCTCTTCTATTCCTGAGTTGATAGGCAATGTATATTCAATTACACTATTCTATTCCTGAGTTGATAGGTAACTAATTCATTTGACATATATTTGAAATATGCAACCTTGTCAAAACTTATTTAAAGCAATTCTGAAATTACTTTAAATATGCTAAGATTGAAAGAAAACTCTAAACTTAATGTATCCTTTATTTAAGTTTTTAGAGTCATATATGACCCAAATGTGATATTCCTATTTGTATTTTGGAAGGCAGAGATAACTTATAGTGCTATATGAACAAAGCTCTAAATGTGTTATTTTCAATTTATTTTGTATTTCTCCGTAATAGACTTAATATAATAGCGTGGGTATTGCTAAGATAATGAACAAATCATGAAAAATCTAGAAAGTTAAATAGAATAAGAGAAATGAAATAATGATTACTTAGATATTTCTATTCTTCGAAATTTTTAAAGATTTTGTTAGCACACGCAATATGTAAGGATGTTAATCTATAATGCACAACATTGTAAATAAAAAATGGTCAAGATAACTGTAAGGTAATCTCTTAAATTCGTCATGCATTACAAACTAAAAATGCAAATTTCTCTCATCATGTGAGGGCGGCGCGGCCCTCGCATATGGCCAGTTGGCACTTGATCAAATCGTCATGTTAATAAACTCCGGCCAAAATTGACCAGGTGAAGAATATTAGAAAATTATCAAAATATTTAGGACTAAATTGGTAAAATTGTTTCGACAAAAAAAATTGGCAAAATTGGAAAGTTTATGACTTAATTAGCAGTCATACAATAGGCGTATGACTTTGTACACAATTTCCCTTTTTTATCACGTGTTTCATTGATTAAACAAGAAATTTAATTTTAAACCTTGATTTTCGAGAATTTTATTTCTGAATTGTTACATTTTTGGGAACTCGAATAATAATTCATTTTTGTTGAGCTTACTGTTTTACTGAAATTAAAATTAAAAGTCTTATTACCTTAATTACTTTTGGCATCAGGGTTGATTAACTTTTTTGTGGTCCAAAATTTTGAACAAACATGGCCACGGCACCCTTTATAAATTACAAAAAGCAGTGAGCATTCACTTTTATGAAAAAGTGGTTCATTCTTTGTTTGTTTTGCCAAAAATGAATTATTTGAAAAATATTTTCTTAAAAATGATCGTTTACAAAAATAAAGACCGATCACTTTGAATATGATGCGAAATTCACTGACAAAATGAGGAGGATCAAGGTATTGAGATTGTTTCTCAACATTTTTCCATTTTTTCCTTAGCTTTCAATTCCTATGCAGTGAAATGACTGCAATCTGCCAATCACCAGATTCCACTCCCTCCTGTGGACGAAAAAAAGAGAGTAATTGAAGACGTTGATAAGGATCGGCGCTATGCCATAGATGCGTCAACTGTGCGCATCATGAAGAAAGTTTTAGGTCATCAGCAGCTGGTTATGGAGTGCGTCGAGCAGTTACGAAACATGTTTGAGGTCTGTGATGGTCTCTATCTTTTCCCTTAATTAATGTTTTTTGCCCATCTCCCTTGCAAATATGGGCTCATCTTTATTAACTGAGCACATTTCTATTGCAGCCTGATTTCAGGGCGATCAAAAAGCGGATAGAAGATTTGATCACTCGGGACTATTTGGAGTGGGACAAAGATAATCCTAATTTGTTCAGATATCTTGCATGAAAAACTGCTAGTCTACTGTCCAGCTACAGAAGTTGCTGCAGATATGGGAAACGGCAGAGGGGGGTTCCATCATTTTCTTTCCGAAGGGTTTTGAAGACCCACGAGTTCAGCTGTACCTCTTCCACTTGATTAATTGGGAGCGCATGAGCTGAAAATGCCTGTACATTTTGCCTTGAAGACCAAGTATCAGCAATTGAAGAATATGCACCAAGATATCATGTAATGATTGTCCGAAACTTAGAGCGGGACCATCCAGCATCTTCCGCTGGTATGGAAGCACCCAAATGACTATTGGTGTTTTCGGGTTGATTTGTCCTTAGTCCCAAATCTTTAAGAATGAGACTCTACTTGTTTTAACACAAATTATCATTCCAATTTCGGGTTGTGCAGCAATATGTCGGAACTTTCTTATCTTCTGAACTGGACCTGCAATTAGGTTTTTGACAGCCTTGTTTCATACTGGTTCTTCATGAAAGGGTAAACTTATGATTCTCACTTCAGTTTTGTATGTGTGATGGTGAGATATCTTCAAGAATTCAATCATAATATTGGGTTAGAAATTTGGTTGAGTGCATTGCCATAACTCACGCTGAACCAGCCTTGTTTCATACTGGTTCTTCATGAAAGGGTAAACTTATGATTCTCACTTCATTTTTTGTATGTCTGATGGTGAGATATCTTCAAGAATTCAATCATAATATTGGGTTAGAAATTTGGTTGAGTGCATTGGCATAACTCATGCTGAATCATTTGATCATGCAAAGTTTCTGTGCCCAATAAAAGCACAAGAGTGGTCAAAACTCACGAGGTCCTAAGACTTTGAGAGCAAAATTTAGGCGTTCAGCACTGGCAATTGAATTTATATCTCTTGATGTGGTGTGTTGAAGCAGCCTTCGGACAGATTTGGTATGGTTTTTGATGTAGCTAGCAAGGATCACCTAGAGGGGGGTGAATAGGTGATCTAAAACAAGTTTCAATAATTTATGCGGAAACAAAATAAATCGCAGAAGAGTCGGAATAAAATTCAGATTCAAGACAGATTATATAGACTGTGCTCTTGATGTGCAGAATGTAAAGTAAGAGATAAGGGATAGAAAATCTGCACACAAGTTTATAGTGGTTCGGCTTATAACAAGCCTACGTCCACTCTCCCACGCTTACAGCTTACTGGCTGGATTCCACTAATCAAATCAATGAGAAGTTACAGCAAGTTGTGCCGCTTAAACCCAAGCACTTCTCCCCGAATCTGGTGCTGCTTATACCAAGCAGATAGATCACACTATCTCACACCTAAGCACACACTTATAACACTGTCTACACCTCTCAAATGATTACACGTTTAAGCTCACGAAAGACAAGAGATTGAATCGGAGTATGCTCAGACTTTGGACTTGTTGATTCTTGATTTCGTTCTCTACCTTCTGCTCCTCGTTGATCTCCTTTTATACTCCTCCACTTCCAAACTAGCCGTTGGACAGTCTTCAGAGGATCATCTTCCAATATTCACCTTTGGACAGATTTGTATAAAATGGATTGAGTAGCCGTTGGTTGATAAAATCTGAATCCCGCTGATTCTGGTCGCCCATATAATTAGAATCTTGGTTTCCATAAGTAGAGCTTTATCCATTGTAATGTATACTTGTCGTAATGTTTGATTGTCAATCAATTATAGCCTTAGATTGAGACAATCAAAACTTTCCTTCTGTGAAATCCATACCGGATCACTATGTTATGTTTCGTTCGAATCTAACGTCCGAATAATTTTAGCGTCTGCGCCCGAATAATTTCGGCGCTGCGTCTCGAAGAATTTCTGCGTCTGAAGAAATTCTGTGTCTGAACTTTCTCGTTCTGAGTCTGAACTTCTCGTTCTGAGTCTGAACTTCTCGTTCTGAGTCTGAATCTCTTTTGCTTGAAGTTCTTTCACAATCTGAACACGAACTAGATCAAGATTGACATATGCTTTTCTTCCAAAAACAACTTCCTGAATCAAAATATTTCAAAGCATTTATCAGACTTACAAAACACTCATGGACAGTTTTGTCAACTTCAAAATCTATTGGGAATTTTCCTTAACAGTTTTGAATGAAAGTCTCAAGTGTTTGGGAATGAATTTGTGTGTTCAGAACTTGGTCTGCAAGAACAAGTAATTCTATCCACTTTTTTCATATTTTATTTTGGAAGGAAGAGGCTAAATATGGAAAGGAAGCTGATATAGGTGCCCAATTTGCAGGTTCTTGTGAGGAAAGTGATTAAAGTACATAATAAGTACCCAGCACATGTCAAAGATAGTTTCGAGAACCACACTCTCCTTCAAAAGGTATCATGCTACTGCTGCTAGTTCTGCTTCTGGGCATCCCTGTTTATGCTTAATGTCACGTTCTCTGCTCTTCTGTAGAGGGAAGAATAGCATCTCTGCCAATTAAGAGGCTTTGCCACCGCCAAGATGGTCGTGTCTCCTTACCAGCATGTCTGAAATCACAATGAGGGAAGTAGAGTCCTTTAAGTACCTGACTCCACAAAGATGTTGGGTTCTGAGTCATTCTCCAGGCTTGTTTTCCCAACATAGCCTTATTAAAGGTGATGAGGTCTCTAAAGCCCAATCCTCCATTATCCTTTCTAAGTTTTAGCACATTCCAGTTTCTCCAATGCAATCCTGATTTGCTTGCCCCATTTCTCCACCAAAAAGCAGCAATTTTCTGTTCAATAGCATGACAAATGGAGATAGGAACTTTAAAGATGGACATAGCGTACTGTGGGAGAGCTTGAACCACTGCTTTAATGAGGATTTCTTTCCCTGCTTTAGATATCAACTTTTCTTTCCAGCCTTCTAGCTTCATATTGACTTTCGCCATAATCCACGCAAACATTTGCTTGACTCACCCCAGTCAGAAGGAATTCCCAAATACTTGCCAGTTTTCTCTATAATTGGCACTCGCATCTCCGTAACCATATTCTGTCTCAATCTTTGTGGGCAATCTTTACTAGCAAATAATCCAGATTTATTCAAATTAATAGCTTGACCCGAGGCATAGCAGTATTGATTCAAGATTGCAGCTACACTTTGGCACTCATTAATTGTTCCATCCAGGAAGAAGATTGAGTCATCCGCAAAGAGTAAGTGGGTCAAAGTTGGGCATGATCTATTTAATTGTATTCCTTTGATAATCCCATTCTCCAGTGCATTTTTCATCATAAAGGATAATACATTCACCACAATGATAAATAAATATGGAGAAAGTGGGTCACCTTGGCGAAGACCTCTTGAGGGATGAAAATAGGGCAATGGCTCTCCGTTCAACTTTACACTATAAGACACAGTTGTGATGCATTGCATAACCCATCTAACCCATTGAGCACTGAATCCCACTCTTAGCAAGCAAACTTCCATAAAATCCCATTCGACTCTGTCAAATGCCTTTTTCATATCAAGTTTAAGGATAGCCTGGAACTTCTTCTTTCTCTTTCTAATTCTGAGTTGATGTAGCACTTCCTGGACAATTAAAATGTTATCTTGAATCTGTCTGCCACTTACAAATGCACTTTGCTCTTTCGAGATGAAAGTTTGGCATCCATGGTTTCAGTCTATTCGCCAAGACTTTTGAGACGATTTTATAAGCAAAGTTACATAAGCTAATGGGGCGGTATTGTTCCAGCTTCTCTGGGTTAGGGATCTTTGGGATAAGTGATATGTGCGTTCTATTTAGCTCTGGGTTGAGAATCCCACAGTTTAGAAAGCTTTGTACTTCTTTGAACACCCCATGTTTTAGATCTTCCCAGTGATGATGGTAGAATTTCCCATGTAGTCCATCAGGCCCTGGTGCTTTAGTGGCACCTAGTTGATGAGCAGCTTCTGTAACTTCTTTCATTGTCAATTCTGCAGTTAAGACTTGGTTTATCTCCTCTCCCACTAAGTTAGGAACAAACTCCATTATAGGTTCAAAATGTTGAGGGCCCTCAGAGCTGTACAAAGTTCTGAAGAAATCCATTGTCTGCTGTTTTAGTTGACCTAAGTCATGGATCCAAACCCCTTCTAAGTTTCTCAACATTGAGATCTTGTTCCGTTGCCTTCTCTGTATTGTAGTGGCATGGAAGTATTTTGTATTTTTATCCCCCCACGTTAGCTAGCTGATTCTCGATCGCAAACCCCAGTACATCTCCTCTTGTATCCATATCTTCTCTATTTCCTTTTTTAGGTACCGCACTCTCTCTCCATCAATGAGGACTGTTTTGCTGTTAGTAAGTTCCTGAATTTCTTTCTTCATGGTCTTGATTCCCTTTTTTGCATTTGAGAATTTCCTCCTACTCCACTCTTGCAGAGCTTTTGAAACTATTTGTAGATGTCTGGATAGTTCCTCATTTGCTAGTTCAGAGGAATGCCAACTATTTCTAACAATCTGCTCACATTCAGCATCTTCTAGCCAAAACATCTCAAATCTGAATTCTCTTTTCCTTCTCACTAGTTTAGGAAATAAAGACAACAATAAAGGACTATGATCTGAGCCAACTGCTGGGAGTGCAAATGCTTCAGCGTTGGGGAAGCTAACCCTCCAATCCATGGTACATAACACCCTATCAAGTTTCTCCTTAACGAAAGCCTTTCCTTCCCTGTGATTAGACCATGTGAAAGCACAACTTTTACTCTCCATATCCATCAACGAGCAAGCATTTAGGAAGTCTCGAAAAGCATTGAGTCTATAATGCTCGGCCATGCGTATCCCAACCTTCTCCCAATGATAAAGAATCTCATTGAAGTCTCCAATGCAAGCCCAGGGGAGATGTTTCATGAGACTAATGCCATGTAATTTGTCCCATAAGAGAACTCTCTCATTAAACTGCGATGGTGCATGAACGAAGGTAAGTCGCATCTTCTGTTTACTCTCCTCGATCACACACTCTACATCTATAAAAAATTCTGAGTGTGATTCCACTTTTAAAAAAACTTGGTTGTTCCAAAAAATAGCCATACCTCCTGCAATACCCACTGGATTTACTATGAAGCAATTCTGAAACTGTAGCTGTCTTTTTATTTGATGAAGCATTTGTTCCTGATTTTTAGTTTCCACCAGAAACACCAAACTAGGCCTTTCTTGAGCCACGAGGGCTCTAAGTTCTCGAACTGTCAATGGTGTGCCTAACCCCTGACAGTTCCAACTTATAAGTTTCACTTGTAACCCGGAGGCTTATTAGGGCTAGCCTCCAAAGCCCATTCACTTGCTTCTGCTACAACATGAATAGGAGTTTCCATCAAATCTGTATCATCCACGGTATGTTGATTTGCCATCTTGGAATCGTAAGGGCTGTAACGTCGCTGTTTTTTATTGGCCTGAAGCTTTGGTCCCTTACTATTCTTCTTCTGGCTGCCCATTACAGACTGTTCCACAACAGAGATTATGGACTTTTGTACCTGCACAGGAGCTGGAAGTAGAAGTGGTGCCAATGCAGATACATGGTCTTGCTGGTTTAGAGAACTACCTTCCCCTATAAATACACCTTTTCCTTTGCTCTATTTTTGGGTATTATCCTGAGTTTCCAACTTGCTAGTACCCTTGTTAGAAGGCACCGGTAGAGTAGAGCAAACTCGAGTTTCAGGGATAAAATCTTCTGTCATTCTCTCTTCCTCCAATTCCCCGTTAAATATCTTCCAATGTGGACTCCATTCTTTCTCTTCAGCTCTTAGCCAGCTCCCAAAGCGACATTCATCCATCTTTCCCTCATCAAAGGATACTTCTTGACAAAATTTGGCAAAGTGTCCTATCCTTCCACAAGCATAACAGCAGTGGGGAAGCCTCTCATACCTGAAATCTAACCAAAATTTCCTATCTCCATTATCAGTAAGAATTCCAGACTTTAGAGGCTTAGATAAGTTCAGAGTTACTCTCGCTTTCCTTGTATTTTGGGAACCAGGACCTTTAGAGAATACTCGAACCTCCGAGACTTGGCCGCTAAATTTTGCTGCTTCATTCACTGCTTCTTCAGATAGCCATTCATACGGGAACCCATGGATTTGTACCCAGAACGAGTAGAAGTTAAACTCATATTCATGTGTTAGCATATTCGGTTCCCAGGGTTTGAGAATTAAAAGATGATTCGCAAAGGACCACGGACCATTATCAAGCACTCTTTTCTTCTCTATTTCGGATTTGAACATTACAGCAAACATACCAGCATCCAGCTCTTGGAAAGTGACAGAATCGGACCTCCATGACCTTCGCATTGTATTTTGGAAGGCTTGAAAACTGATGCTCGGATTATTAAAGATTTTCCCAAAAATGGTCAGATTACATTCTTTCAATTTTTCTGGGGAAACTACCCCTTTCATAATAGCAATATCTGAATCTGACCATAATGAACCTAGGCTCTTACAAAGGGCAGCCATTCGAGTTTCTTCATCGTTGATTTTCTCCATTGTTACTTTATAGGAGCGTCGCACCATGGACAAATTACCACCAGGAGAGAAGCAGTATCAACAGCGAACACACAACAGTCAACCAGACATCAAAGTGTAAGAACCTTTCCCAAATTCTTACACTAATTTCACTCGGGCATATGATCAAACATGTGGCAAGCGTCTTAGTCGATTAGAAGCAATGACGAAGCAAAGATTCGGATCATACCACCACGAAATCATCATGCCTTCCTGTGATTCAGCGAACACCAAGAACAGGAGAGGAGCAGCATCAACAGCGAACACCAAGAACCAGACCTTGTTTGTGTTGTAGGCAAGTTACAGAGCTATTGCGGAGGGGACCGGTGAGTCATTATGCAAGGCTGAGTTGCGAATTTGCCCAACAGACATGGAGAGAGAACAGTCGCTAGAGGGCCCAAATTTGACCTCCAAAGACTCTTCCTTGCTGGTCATCCATCGGTTAGTGGGCATCAGATCCTTTAGAAGGGAATGTGTGTTTCTAGGTTTCTAGATTTCTTTGTGGGTAATGGGAAGAAGTGGGGGTGTGATGTTAGGGTAAAACAGGTTGGGAAGATTTAGGGTTCTGGGGAGGGGAGGGATTTGGGTTAGTTATCACCAATGGGGTAGGGAAGAACTCTTACCGGAGAAGAGAGAGAAGCCCTAACGAGAGAGCAGGGCATTGCTTGTGGATCCTCAATTACGTCGACGTTAACTTGAATTCACGGGTTTGCTGGGCTGAAGAAGTTAAAGAACAGCAAGCGTGCACTTTGAGCGCTATTGAAGAGAGTTCAAGGGGAACTTTGTGCGTGCTCGGACGTGACTTCTTCGAGTTGCATGAAGAGCTCCGATTGTGCCGCAAGTTTACATTCAATTAAGTTGTTCATTTGAAAACACTATGAGTTTTGGTGTAATCTAGGTGTGGGAAACACTAAAGCGTGTCAACGATTGTAACTCTTTGATTCTCCTATTATTAGTGGATTATTTGCTACTGGCTCTTCCCATGAAGTAGATACCAACACTCGGATCAAATAATGTAAATCTTTAGTATTGTTGACACCTATTTTTAATTGCCTAAAATTAATTACACAAGTTTAGGCAAAAAATTATTTAGTTTCTAATTGCATTGCATATAGACATTAGGCATATTTGCATTAATAGGGCCTATTAGAATATATTTTCTTAATTAATTTTCAAAAAAAATAAAAAATTTTAATTATTAATTAAACAAAATTGGATCTGGCCGGGCCAAGGCCGGCCTGACCCGACCCTCTTTTCCCCCTTGCCGCAAGCCCAGCCCACTCCATTTTCTCTCTTCTTTTTCCTGCGCGGCTGGGCCCGTCCCGGTCCAGCTCCCTTTCTCTTCCACCTCCCCCAGTCGAACCTTCCCCCTCTTTCCTCTGCTCTCCTCTGTTCCGACCGCACCTGGGACAATGCGGATTACCCGCTCCACCGCGCAAAATTGCCACGAAAGTTTTCAGTAGGAGCGGTAGGCCGGTGCAGAGCATTTAATGGAGCAGAGAGTGGCGTCATCGTCGTCGGCTATACAGGCCAGCGAGAGAGAGAGAGAGAAGGGGTCGGCTGGTTCGGTTGGTGAGCAAGAACAGAGAGGCCGTGAGAGACAGACCTAGAGAAATTGAGCGAATTCGAGAGAAGACAGAGTGAAGAGGGAGCCTCAGTCAGCCTCGCCGTTGTGCGTAACCTCCGGCCGCCGAGCCAGGGGCGGTTTTTGAGAGCAAAACAGAGAGAGAGAGAGAGAGAGAGAGAGAGAGAGAGAGAGAGAGAGAGAGAGAGAGAGAGACAAACCGGGAGAGAAAGAGAGAGATCGGGTGAAAATTTTCCGATATTTGGCTTACAGGTGGAAGAACGCGACCGCAGGAGCCCCCCCGGCGAGCCAGAGCCGCCGACGATCCACCGAGCCGACGTCCTCGACCGGTTGATCATTCTCGGCCAAAACAGAGCACCGGAAGAGAGGGAGAGATTGAGCGAGAAATAGAGAGAAAAGGGAGAGTTGGCAGAGCACCGAGGTGACGCCGGAGCAGGAAGGGTAGTCAGCAGCCTCGCCGTCGCCCCCAGATCAGCCGGAGACCCTCCAGCAGCGCCGGTGAGCCTCCCCGGCTCTATCTGCCCCTGTTTTTGTGTGTGATTTGGCTGGGACTCGCGCCAGCCGTTTTGCGCGAATCCCGGCCAATACCGTCTCTGGTCCTGGCCCCCAGTCGCTGTCGGAGGCGAACCGAGGCTGTCGGAGCCGACCGGGTCGCCGGAACAGGTCAAAAATTCCCTTTTTAAGCAGTGCACGCCAGGTGCTCGACGAAATGCCCCAATGAAACAGGTTTGATTTTGGTCGCCGGCCGGCGAGTGCGTGGCCGGATTGCGAGTTGGGTGACTGAAGGAGCTTCGTAGGGGTCCCGAGAGGTGAAAGTCGAGCTGGATTTGGTCTGGGTCGGCCGGCGAAACGCCGGATCTCGCCGGCCGACGGTCTCGCGTGCCTCGGGCACGTGAGCGAGGTTTGGACCGTCTGCCAGGGTCGGACCCGGTTTGCAGAGGTCGACCCGGTTTGGACCGGGTCGACCGGTTGCGGGCCGGGTCGAGCCAGCCTGGGCCGGTTCGACCCGGTCGAACCGGCCCTATTTCGTCTCTTTCCACTCGACCGGGACCCAACCGGGCCCGATCCAGTCCAGACCCGAGTTGACCATTTGACCCAGGTCAGATCCGAAAATCCGACCCGGTCAACGCAATGGGTCGGGTCCGTTGACCCGGGTCGGTTCTGACCGACCCGACCCGGTTTTTAATATTATATTATTTTTTAAAAAAAAATTAATTTTTTTTTCTTCTTGTCCGTATTTACTTCTTTTTTTTTCTTCTCTAAATTATGTGATATATCCGATTGTTTTAATTTATTGTTGTATTATTATGCATGTTGTTATAATTGCATAAATTGTCATGTTTAAATTAGATAAGCCTATAGGGTTATGTAGTAGTATTTTGCATGTTATTTTTACTACTGTTTTGTTATTATTATGCATGTTTTCAATTAAAACATAATTGCATGAGCTGTTGTGTTTTGAATGTCATCTGACTTAGTTAGGATTAGAACCTAAGGCTGCATATCTATTTTGACAGCTGATCGTTTATGATTATGCACTCGCTTGATCACCTCACATGTTAAGAAAAAGGTCCTAAAATCAATCCAAATTGCCTGATAAATGTTTTTAGAAATGAACAGGGTAAAAAGGTACCGAAAGGGCATTAGTTATCCAACTAGTATAACCAAGTCCCCGAACTCAGTTAATCTCTGGTTCGTAGGAATATGGTGATTCTCCCATCACCTTATTTGGGTTTCTAGTCGACCCACCCCAAATCGATTAGTGGCGACTCCTTGAAATAAACCACTTGCATGTTAAATACTTAAACCCTAAGTCGCGATATAGTATGGGCTTAGGAGAGCCCGAGTTAAGTCCCGAACCTAGACTTAGCACGTACCAGGCGAGCCCCCCCTTTTTGCATGTTGCCGATAAAAAAACGAGAGGTCGGTCGCGACAAGTATCCTTTATTATTTCTCGTTTATTTCTTAAATAATTTCATATTGATTTAATTGTAAGATCTTGTGGCCTTCCACGTTAATTTTACAACAAGAATAGAGAAAGGGGGAGAGAGCACTATCATAAAAGAAGAGCTAAATATTCATAAGTGGAAAAATCAAAATAGGAAGTTAGAAAAGAGGCAGCTAGTAAAAGGGAATTGGATTGATTCATATTCCTAGTTAATCCGCAAGGAGTTGATTGGGTTGGTCGAATAATAAAATTATTATGATTGTTTATCTAAAGTTGTTTGATATTGTAAGTTCTATTCTTACTTGACATAACCTTTTGGATCACGGTACAAGGAAGTATTATATTGAGAATCTCATAAATGATAGTTCGGACAAAAATGAAGAACTTGGCAATATATGTGGATTATTTAGTTTGTTTTTCCAAAGTGTATCAATGTAAATAAGCCGCCCACAGAGAACACCATTCTATTGCTCCTGAAAGATCAACAAGCTCACTTAAGGGTTCGTTCGTTTCAGTGAAAATGAATGATATGAAAAATATTTTCCTAAAAATGATCGCTTGTATCTCTTGAAATAATTAGTTAATGAAAAATATTTTATTATCAATAACAATTTATGATTAAATATTTTCGTGAACGGTGAAAATATTTTTCATTCATTCATTTTTTGTAAGCAATACAAGCGATCAATTTCTAGAAAATATTTTCCAAATCATTTATTTTTTGTGAAACAAACGAAGCCTAAATTCTTAAATTCCGGTATTATGAAATATCCCACCAATTCAATCGAAAAAATCCCGCTCAAATGAAAACAAAGTGACCACGTGACACCCTCATCCTTAGAAAGGGTTGATTTTGCGTGCGAATTTCACCCTCTTTGCTCAAATCCGTGTTCTTATTGATATTGTTAGTGTGCAAATCCATTGACCAAAATATCAAAAACATAGCACCATTAGTCGAAGCATGTTACCTACGTCTTATTGGCGTGTAGTTGTTGTTCTTGCGGGTTTTAGTGTTTTTGGTGCTTGTGCACTGGCGAGATTCTTAGCTGTGAATTTGCTCTTCCTGCAGAGAAATCAGAGAGTTAGGGTGTGGATCTTGTAGGATGGACGATTTAGCGGAATTGGTACTTTAAAAGCAAAGAAAGTTAGCATAGTGAAAATGTGTACTTTAAAAAACATATTGGTACTTTTATACCTTTCTTTTCTTTTTTTTGTTCGAGTACTTTTATACCTTTCTGTTTCCAATAATTATGGCTAAAAAATCCATGGTTAAGCACATGATTTCCCGGATTGCAAGGAGCTTTTTTTGCCATTACTTTGGAAACAGAAAGTTATAGAAGTACCAATCTGATTTGATAGTTCACTTGTTTACATACTTACTTTCTTGTTTCAAAAGTACCAATTGCGCACGATCATCTATGTTATATTTAATGAGAAAAAGTACCTAATTGCTTGGGTTTAGGGAGCAATGGCCTACTTAATGACAAGTTTAGGTGAAAATAAATTAGTAATAAGAAATTGAAAATCCGTAGTTAAGCACATGATTACCTAGATTGCAAGGAGCTTTTACAGCCGAATTTTTAGGAAATAGAATGTTATAAAAGTGCCACTTGGTTTTAAATATTCACATGTTCACTGTGCTTGCTTTCTTTGTTTTAAAAGTACCAATTGCGCACGATCATCTATGTTATACTCAATGAGAAAAACTTCCTAATTTCTTGGGAGCAAGATCCACAGCCTACATAATGACAAACTTAGGTTAAAAAGAAAAGATATAAGCTCAAGCATTTGTCCTTAGAAATAAAAAATTGAAAGCGCATGACTAAGCACATGATTTTCCAGATTGCAAGGAGACTTTTTAGCCATTTTTATATTTTCACTAAACTTACTTCCTTTGTTTTAAAAGGGGTTAATACCACGAAAAATTTCAAACTTGTATACATGTGACAAATTTACTCCAAACTAATTTTTTGATCACTAAAAATCCTAAACTGGTGCGCCTGTGATAAGTTTTCCATAAACTAATTTTTTGATCACCAAAAACCCCAAACTGGTACATTTGTGACAAATTTACCCTCCACTAAATTGAATTAATACGAAAAAAATCACAAATTAATACACATGCGACAAGCATAGGGTAAAACCCTAAATGATACATTCGTCAACTATCATGTGTCATTTAACTTAACAATTTGACAGTAAAATTTAACGGAAACTAACGAATGGTAAGTTTGTCATAGGTGTATTGGTTTGGGTTTTTGGTAGTTAAAAAATTAATTTTTGGTAAATTTGTGCATACCGGTTTAGAGTTTTTTGTTGTAATAAACCCTTTTTAAAAGTACCAATTTCACGTGGTCGTCTATGTTATATGCAATGAGAAAAACTATCTAATTTGTTGGAGTAGGGTGTCCATGGCCTACATAATGACAAATTTAGGTGAAAAAAGATATGAGCTCAAGTATTCGAGCTTAGTACTAAAAAATTGGAAATCTATGGTCAAGCACGTGGTTTCCCAGATTTTTTTTCGGTCAAAGTTGTTTCCAGATTGCAAGGAGTTTTTATAGCCAATGTTTTAGGAAATAAAAATTATAAATTTACTTATTTGTTTTAAATGTTAGCACGTTCACCGTGCCTACTTTCCTTGTTTTAAGGACCGCATGCCTATTGGCAAATATTCACGTGTTCATTGATGAAGTCCTCGTAGTATGTATACCTTCATTATCAGCATTAGAGATAAGTAATTTGTGAAACATCCTTACATTAGATATCAGTGTATAAACTATTTTATCATGCGTTAATATATTTGTCATAAATTTTACGTAAGATTGAAATGACATCAACGTATTGGAGCGCTACTTGACCATACTGTTCAACAATTAGAGAAGAACTAAGCAAAATTATAGGGGTTCTTGCAAAGCTCGGAAAAGCTGTAATGTATTTAAATGAGAAATTTATATTAAGCTCCAACTCAAGCAGCCAATGGAAGCTTGGTGATGTAGCCATGGCCTACTACATCCCATTTCTGTCAAGCCCTTCTCAAAAGCTATTTACCAAATTACATCAAATAAATGTAAGTTGCAATTAATACCGACAGTATGTTTAAAACAAATCTGTTATGGAGAACAATTTCACAAAATATGAAATTAAACACTCCAGCTATATTTTGAATACCGTGAGGAAGTTTCATAAAGTAACACAAACTTTGCTAATATAGTCTGTGAAAGGACAAAGGAGACAACCGAAGTAATTCACGAACTTTCCTTGAATAGTCACTAGGGGGACGAAGCAAACAACCAAATAGAAATTTTCAATCTCAACTGTATCTCTAGGGGGACGTTATCCATTAGATCTCATAAGTGATCCCAACTTTGAGCAGCCTCTTGTGAGGAATGTTGAACACTTCCTCTTGTTGCCTCACATTCCTCTTCAACCAGTTGTACAAGCAATTGATCACAAACCTTTTTGCCAAGCCTGAACTCCTGGAAGCTGTCACCTCACTCTGACCCATCAAGTACATGATCCCTCCGATCTTGATTGCTTCATCTACCAATCCAATCTCTCTCCTCACTCTCTCTTCATTGACCATTGCGACTCCATGGTCACTAGCCTCGCCTCGCTCGTCCGCGGCGTGTGGTGCGTCCTTCCGAATGAAATCCTTCAATCGGTCGATCAAGACCTGTTCAAAGAATTGCCGCTCCATCTTTGCATCTTGATATCCGTATCTCACAACGCACCGATAGATGCCCGACTCCTCAGGCTCCGCCTGTCGAAAGACGAACCGCTCCTCGAGGGGCACCTTGCTTATGGGTAGTGACTTGATCGAGACGAAGACAAGGACCGAGTGCAAAGCGGGTACATTGGCAACGTATTGGGTGAATATTGGGGAAATGCCATGGACGAGCTCGGTGTAGAATAGGGCGACCGCAGGGACCCGGTGGATGTTTGCGTTCGACATGATCGTGATGAGGGCTTCTCTCGAGACCTTGTTCTCGAACTCATACTCGTACTTCTTTCGGTATCCATAATTCCATACGAACATGATGGTGACCATCACGGCAGCGAAGACGAGTGGGACATAACCCCCATCCACGAATTTGTAGAGGACCGAGCTTAGAAACACGTACTCCGCGAGCCCGATGGTGAGGACATAGAGAATTATGAGCAATATGTTGGTCTTCCAAATCATGACCATCACAATAACGAGGAATGTGGATGTGATAGTGAAGACGAATGCTACTGCAATTCCTGTAATAGAGATTTACGAATAAATGCGAATTTTTCTTTCAATAATCCCAGTTTGGTAACTTAATGAATTAGGGAATCGGCATAAGGACACTAAATGTGTGCGTATATAGTGCGATCCTTTTTGCTTACCGTAAGCATTGCCCAACTGCAATGTGGTCTTGAAGCCAAGGGTGACACCAACACAGGCCAACATGAGAAGGGTGTTGACCTCAGGTATGTAGATCTGACCCTCGTGGTTTTGCGAAGTGTGCACGACCTTCACGCGTGGGAAGCACCCGAGCGCGACCGACTGCTTCACTATGGCGTACGTGGCTGATATCATGGCTTGACTTGCTATTATCGCCGCCAACACCGCTACCACAAACATTGGCCAGTACACCGGTTCTGCATCAAAACATTAGATAGATTCATTGGATGACCCCACAGGATAAATGATGCATCAGATGAAGTAGAAGTAGAAAGCTTACTTGGTATCGAACTATAGAAAGTGCTAGCAACATCTTCAGTGTGCTTTCGGAGATATGCCGCTTGACCAAAGTAAGCGAGGATGATTGAAGGAAAGACAACTACGCATGAACTCAACTGAATGGAGAGAATATTAAAGTGCCCCAGATCAGC
This sequence comes from Syzygium oleosum, assembly GCF_021117445.2. Taxonomy (NCBI): domain Eukaryota; kingdom Viridiplantae; phylum Streptophyta; class Magnoliopsida; order Myrtales; family Myrtaceae; genus Syzygium; species Syzygium oleosum. The sequence continues at coordinate 13,154,373 of NW_026607490.1, forward strand.
AAACAATGCTTCAGAACCTATAATCAAAGGCTCAGAGCGTAAAACCAGAGTCAATTCACGAAAAAAAGTTACATATCTAGGTTAAAATGAAAAAAATAATTGACTAATAGATGAATCATTTGAATGATGTTTAGCTATATGTTATCAGTTATGAATAACTAATTAATGGAAAGGCTAAATGTTTGGATTACCAGTTAAGCAGAGAAAGATCCCTCCAAGAGAAATCCATGCTTCTTTTTTGTTCCTCCTGAAGTATTGGACAATGTAGAGCGGATTGACGGCTCTGATCACTCCCGGATCATGTTTCGCGAAATTGTAGATGCCGATCATTGCGATACTAAGGAACCATAAAGAGAGAATCGGGGCAAAGCTGTATCCGACTTTGTGAGTCCCGAACCTCTGGACTTGAAACAGAAGGATCAAGATCACCACGGAGATCCACATGATTTGATCATCTCCAAGTGAACTTGCAGCTTCTCTTACGCCCCCAACAGCCGACAATACTTCCTCATAAAAGGAGAAAAGAATCAGAACCATCTATTGAAATTCAACCAAGAGAACTAATTAGATCTATAGATAAGCCGAGACATTAAATATAGTGTGTCGTTTTATATTGTAATATTACCTGTGATTGAATGTACTGTAAAAAATCATTAGGAAATAGATATATATATTCAAAATAGATTAATTGAAAAATTAAAAACCTATTGGTGCATCATTCTTTTCTTATAAAGAAAATCTCGATGATAGAATTACTACCGGATATGCATGGTGTGAGAATCCCGTCTCCGATGACCATGGCGGTGGCCAACATAGTCACAAACAAGAGCAAGTACTTGGCCGTTTTCCTATTCTCGAGCAAGGACTTCACTGCGGAGGCCCACCGGAGGCGGCGGCTCGGCACCTCAAGGTGGTAGTTCGAGATTTCCCTGTCCTCGGCTTGTTGGTTAGGGGTCAAGCTCGCCTTGGCATAGCGACATATTAGAGAGTACAAAGCAAACGTTCCTCCTATATTGTCATAGCCAAAACCCTAACTACATTAGCACAAGATTTGGCATAGAGAGAGAATAAAGAACCTGCTATGTAGCAAATGAATTCTGTGGTGATACGGCTAGAGAGAAATCGCTTACCATCACCATTGTCATTTGCTGATAGAACGATGAAGACATACTTGATCAAGTAAATGACGATGATCGAATAAAAGATCAGAGATAGTGCTCCGAGGAGATCTTCTTCGTGTTTTATCCCGTTTGGAAAAATTCCTGCCATGACATAGAGAGGGGACGTGCCTATATCGCCGTACACCACCCCAATGCTTTGAATCGCAAGCTTCATTACCATCCCCCATGGCAGATTCTGTATTTGGAAAGACCGTAACCAAATCATGATCATGAAAGCATTTCCTAGCTTCCTATCTTCACTCTTGCTACGATTGTGTTAGAACTTTCGATCGATTATATATACACAGCCCAGAAACAAACATAGGAAACAAAAGATGTAAACTATCAATTCGAGAGAACATCTATTTCTCCTTTTTTATATTTTACTAGGTATATGTATCAAAGACATAGCAAACCGCACGACCCTTAACCATCTTCTTCCCTATGAGTTTTTACGTCGAGCTAATTCGAGTGATGATGCCATTTTAAAAAATTGTAAACGACATAAACCTTTAAAATTAAAATCAAAGTATCTTCAATCAGTCGCAAGCAATTAGCGGGGAACAGATGCTTGTGTCCCTCTTTTCTTGCGATTGAAGTGTTTGTTGAATCCATAAATCTCTTTGCATATTTTCAATTTATTAAATCCCTTTCATCGGATGATAATCATTTCAAATCTCAATCCCTAAACTATGGAAATCGTTAGAGATTTTTCCTGATCCCTATACATTAAAAAAAATTCTTTGATAATTGCACACATTCATACAATTAGAGTGCACTACGACTCCCATAATCGAAAGAAAATGAAAAAAATCATTTCAATTAATCTATTTCTCCGAGAATAAGTTCTCTATAGAGTTTTACATATTTTATTACGTACACGTTCATGCAAAAACAAAAATAAAAAAATTTGGGAACAGTCGCCCTAATGGTAATTTGCAAAAAAAAAAATTTCAACCGGAGTATTTTTATTGAAAGGAAAAACCTTTTCTCTTTGTTTTTGCCTTTTTAAGGAAAATGGATAAACACCGACCTGGTTCGATGAATGGCCTTGGTCTGACTTGAGCCGGGTAGTCTCTATATCAAACGAATCCAATTTCTTGATTTTCCTCAACCCCTTGTTTCCCTCTACGCGACCATCGTGGTGTCCATCAATCGAGTCGACTTCAACAATCTTCGGCCTCCCTCCTTCTGCTATACCATCGATCTCCATTGAAGAATCAGAGAGAGAGAGAGAGAGAGAGAGATGAAGATGGGTGAAAGGGAAGGATTACGTGACCACCTGCTTCAAAGGAGAAGCACAGAGTCACGCATCCCTAAGGGAAAGAAAATAAATGGATGTACCAAGGAATCTGAACGATGGGACAAAACCAAACTTTGATGGCATTGAATTTATAATACGTTTTGCGAACTCCAGAAAAGGAGGAACAGAATGTACTTGCATGTCTAAAAGAAGGGAGGTGCCAGAACCTTTCGGCCTGGCATGGCCCAAATGGAGACTTTGAAGAGAGAACGACGGGTGGACGTACACGAATTAGTAAAAACCAATCAAAATAGAGTCAACATGATGAGTGAGAAGGGTACGCGTTTCTTACGTGTTTATGGTTCTTGCCAATAGGAAATAACCAAGAAGGAGAGGTATCGATTAGTTTGCGCATACAAATCGGCCTATTTTTCCATAGAAATCTCTCGCGAAAACCTGTAGCCCTGTTTAATAGATATATTCCTTTTCAAATTTCGAAATTTTTTTATTTAATTTAATACATTGATGATCTCTCTCGTGATAACGCGCGAATCTTTCTTATTTTTGGTAATATGGTCTCTTTTCAAGTTTTAGAAAAGGGCATCAGCGTGTGAGATGCTATGAGAGATTCTCTGTGTTCTTCTGTTCCTAATCAGAGAAAGTTTTTCCAACCAATCTTTCTAATTTGTAGGTTTTAAGTTATAGACATCATCCCCTTTTTATTTTGAGTTAATTTGTGATTGATTCCGACATATATCGGTAACGCATCGATCTGAAGCATGATCAGAGGAAATCTCCTCCACCCTCCTACATATAGTCATTATAGCATTTCATTTGTCGCCGGGAAAATTACCAAAAAGGTCCTAAACCTTTTGCAGTTGTCCCAATTCAGTCCTAAACCTTTTTTTTTTGGCCAATTCAGTCCTAAACCTTTTGCAATTCAGCCAATTCAGTCCTTTTGGCTGGCCGGAGCTGACGTTGACGCCGGCCGGCGCTGACGTGGACGCCGGCCGGTGACGTGGCAATATTTTAATATTTTTTTCGAATTTTTTTTTCCTTTCTCTTTTTTTTTTCTTTTCCTTCTTCCCCCTGGCCAGTCCGGCCAGGGGGAAGCTCGCCGGCGAGGTCCACTGGGGAGGCTCGCCGTCGCCGGGCAAGGCGAGGCGACCTCGCCCAACCTCGCCACGGCTGTACGACTGCCATGGCGAGCTCCGCCCTCGCCGGTCCTCGCCAGTGCCGACGAGGGCGAGCCTCACCGTCGCACAGCCACAGCGAGGCTCGATCTCGCCAGATCTGGGCGAGGTCGAGCTCGCCCGGCCATGGCGAGCGGCCGGCGAGGGCGACCTCGCCCAAATCTGGCGAGGTCGAGCTCGCCCGGCCATGGCGAGCGGCCGGCGAGGGCGACCTCGCCCAGATCTGGCGAGGTTGAGCCTCGCCGTCGTACAGCCACGGCGAGGCTCGACCTCGCCAGATCTAGGCGAGGTCACCCTCGCCCGGCCATGGCGAGCGACCGACGAGGGCGACCTCGCCCAGATCTGGCGAGGTCGAGCCTCGTCGTGGCTGTGCGACGGCGAGGTCAAGCCTCGTCATGGCTGTGCGACGGCGAGGCTCGCCCTCATCGGCACTGGCGAAGACCGGCAAGGGCGGAGCTCGCCATGGCTGGGCGAGCTGGGCGACGCCGAGCTCGCCCAGCGGCGGCGAGGGCAAAGCTCGCCCAGCCATGGCGAGCTCCGCCCTCGCCGGCCTTCGCCGTCGCACAGCCGTGGCGAGGCTAGGCGAGGTCGCCTCGCCTTGCCCGGCGACGACGAGCCTCCCCAGTGGACCTCGCCGGCGAGCTTCCTCCTAGCCGGACTGGCCAGGGGGAAGAAGGAAAAGGAAAAAAAAATGAGAAAAAATATTAAAATATTGCCACGTCACCGCCCGGCGTCCACGTCAGCGCCGGCCGGCGTCCACGTCAGCTCCGGTAGGCCAAAAGGACTGAATTGGCTAAATTGCAAAAGGTTTAGGATTGAATTGGCAAAAAAAAAAAAAGGTTTAGGACTGAATTGGTACAACTGCAAAAGGTTTAGAACTTTTTTGGTAATTTTCTCATTTGTCGCCTGATTCAATCTAAAGAAATCACTTCATTATGTTTGTAATGTGTATACTAGAATAGGTAAGTCTAAAAATGCTGTGGACCATAAAGTACTTAATTAGTCTCATGATATTTTACATGGCAAATTATATGATTAGATGAACCAATTCCCACATGTTAACCAGACTCATTTTATTCTTGCCTAAAAAAACAAGACTTATTTTAAAAAAAAACGGTCGTATCTATCTCCACAAGCAAAAGATACCATGTTTAATGGTCATAAATCCATTGATGTCTTTTTTGAGTTATCGATGTGTGATAGGACTAAATAAGACGTACATTCATAACTGTGATCTATCATCTTACTTTATTTCAAAGCAAGGAGAGCACTTTATCACTAAATTTTCTCTTCTAAGGTAAATTAAGAACTTTCTTTATGACGCCATGAATTGTAAATAAAACGATTCAATAAGAGTGCGACATATTCGACCAAATGCAATTGTCATATCACCGTACGAATTGATTTTGTGAATCAATATTTTGTCCTACTTTTTAGACTTGGCTTCGCTGCTGTGGGTGGGCATTGAATTTGGTTGTCGCGCTGGAGTAGATCAGTGCGGCAACGTGGTCGTTGCAAGGCTCGCGGTAAGGCTGAGGTTGGTCGCGGCCGATCTATAGTGTTGTGGCGGAGCAGGGAATCAGTAGTAGGTCGTTGTTGTAGGTTGGTCATTGTTGATCGGCACACCGATGACGAGCAGGACGCAACGTTGATGGTCAGGACTCGTTGCGGTGCTGCCGCGATAGACGGGACTCATGATTGGTGTAGTGTCGTTGCGATCGTGACTCGAGAAGTAGCAGGAGATCCTCGGGGGAGCAGGAGCTCGGCCAAAGGAAGGAGTGGCGGCTCGAGAGGTTGCTGCGGTGCAGAGCGCGGCTCGCTAGATGGCGGCGGTGGAAGTCATAGTCGTAGAAGGGAATCGGCTGTGTTTTTTGACCGTAACCTCCCTCTCTCCCTTTTCTCGTGTTTCACTCATATCATCTCTATGTTTTCCGACGTTGATGTTTTCGAACTCTTTAATTGTGAGGACTAAAAGTCCTTATATAGTGGAAACTAACATTAATTCTTTTATTCGGGAATTTTTTCTAGCCACATTAAGAAATAATTGGCTCCAATAACCTTAAGTTCAAAACCTTTTATAAATTCTAGCTCTTATGGGTTAAACCCGGTTTATTAAGTCCAAAATCCCCCATTTTGCCATGTGATTTTCGGCCAATGTGTATTTCTGTGGGCTCGGCCGAATTTTGCTTTCCTCATGAGCTCGGTCCAGCTAATTAAATTAAGTTCATAACCTTTATTTAACTCCATCCACCAAAGGTCCAATTTTAATACAATTTTATGGGCTAAATTAACTACCAGTGAAAATACTCATTATATCTATATGCAAATCAACTAATATTTTTGTTGAGGGTTCTCGATCCATCGCTAGTTTTATATGCAAATATACTTAAATGGATCGCTGAAATTTAGGTGTAAACAATTCTCCCTTTGATAAGCCGTTGACCAAGCCCACATTACGGCCTTGATAAAGACCTCTTAGATTGGTAAGGTCGTACCACTTGCAAGAAAACTTGCACCCTTGTTGACATGATGGTAATAGTAAGATCGAGTGTTTCTCTCTTTTCCTGCATCAATGGTCAGGACAAAATAGTCATCCTTTTACACTAAAAGTCTATGATTTAGCATTTTTAAGAAATACATGTTATGAGTGAAAATCATCTTGATGATAATTCTCCCTAGTGGAAATTTGGTGAAACAAACATGGTAAAATCACTATGCACAAACTCTATTGAATTGATAAAAAAAACCCTCATGAATCTTGATGTACGCATTCTAAAATGGCTATGCTCTCTATCTCTTTAATGAATGCATATGTACATTTGCTCTAATTGTGTCTGACAAATAATATTTTCTCGAAAACCAAAGAGTTCTTGACGTTCGAGTTGCTTTACGAAGTCTCGTGATTCATTCAAACATTTCTGAATTTCCAAAATGCCTACATATTAGGACCTTCTAGGACACGTATCAAATCCTCGGGTGAAGACCCCTAGGTGCTCATTATTTAAGTCTTTTAAAGCCCTGCTGATGAGAACCCATCAAGCAAACTATTAAATTCTTGGGCAAGCACCCCTAGATGCTCATTATATTAGTTCTTTTTTCAAGCCTTGCTGACAAGAATCTACCGGGCAACATACCAAATCCTCGGCAACGACCCCTAAATGCTAAATATTTGAGTCTTTTTAGGCCCTGCTGGTAACGAACCACCGGGCAACCTATCAAATCCTCATGCGAGAACCCTAGGTGCTTATTATTTGAGTCTTTTCAAGCCCCGTTGGCAAGGACCCATAAGGCAGCCTATCAAATACTCATGTGAGGAACCCCATGTGCGTTTACTTGTTATTCTAATCTATAAAAGTCCTGCAAACGAGGACCCTCCGGGCGAATTTAAACTCTTGAAATGAGTTCCGGGTGTCTTCCTTGATATCTAAAGTTCATCCTAGATATTTCAAAATTTCTTTTTACCAAGAGGTGAGAGACCTTCTCGAATGCCTAAGGTACGTTCTAGATATTTCAAAATTTCTTTTTACCAGGAAATGAGAGACCTTCTCGAGTGTCTAAGGTACGTACTAGATATTCCAAAATTTCTTTCTACCAAGAGTTGAGAGACCTTCGTGAAAGTCTAAGGTATGTCCTAAATATTCCCAAGTTTCTTTTTACTAGGAGGTGAGAAACCTTCTTGAATATTCAAGGTACGTCCTTAGTATTCACCTATTTCTAAACTTCCAGATTAGTTTCTAGATTTTTATTTCTACCAAGAGGGTGAGAGACCTTCCCGAATATTCAAGGTGTTGACACCTAAATTTTTTGCCCAAAAATCATGTTCGAAAAATTGGAACTTGTTTTTCCACAAAAATATTTTGGAATTATTCTACTAAAAAAAAAAATGGAAGAGCAAGGGCCAAGGATTCGAGTGTAGCTAGCCGAGACCTGAAGGATCAAATTGCAAATGAACCAGCAAGTTGGGGCCAAAATGCAATTTCCAAAGTTGGGGGACCAAATCACAAAATTTGTAAAATTCGCCCCCAAGCCCTTAAATCATCATCTTTACCCCTAATCAAGCTTGAAATTGAAAACGGCCAAGGTAAAATTGATCAAATCAAGCCAAAAGGACTAAATTAGCTCAAATCGAGCATTCTCGGGCAAGAAAATGGCTAATTTTGAGGGACTTTCCTGCAAAATTGGGCATGAAAAATTACAAATTCTGATTATCATCTTAAACTAATATACTTCAAATTTCAAAATGATCAAAAATTCCGACCAGATTAATGGATTAAAGCACTTAAATCAGCTTCCAAAAACCGGTCCACGATTTGGTCTCAATTCGAGGCTGCTGAGTAGCCAACTTCGTGGCCCCACCATATCCTACTCAGCCAGCCGATCAGCGTGAACTCTGGCCGAGGTGTGAGACCATCATTAGGAGTGCAAATGGACAAAAAATTTGCCGGGGATAAGCTGCTGAAGGCACGTGATAATCTCGTTCAAACCTGCCCACTCAACAGCTGCAAATTATGATGATTTTGGAGTCAGAAAGTTGGTGAAGAGACTCAGTTTGCAGGCTTGGTAAGTGGGCAATCACGGGCTAAAAATCTGGTTGGATTTGATGGATAGGATCTCTGAAGAACGTTCTTTTGGGGGATAAAAATAAATGGATGAGACAAGAGGAAGAGAGTTCACGGTCGTTCCAAAAACTCACCCTCAGACGCAACTCAAACAGAACATGAACCCAGAAAAGTTCCAGACTGGCTTTTGGAGAGGAAAGTGAGATTTTCGTGAACTTCGAGCCAAAATTAGCCAAAACCTTCAACTAGAGAGTGGAACTACATTCAAAGAGCTTTCCAACCATAGGTCGCACGTCCCAAATGGATGTCGGGAAGCCACCCAAAATCCCCTCGAAAAGCAGCCCATTCTCGGGTCAAGAGAGAAACCCAGAAATCTTTTCTTTCTTTGCAGATCTCATTTTCCAGTTTTAAGAAGCCTAGTTCCCCGCGCCCTTCGAAGACAAGTTTTTGGTTCCCTCAACCAAGGGATACTTCAAAGAGAAACTAGGAAGCAAGGTGAGTATCCTACATGTATTTTTGTTCAATTTTGAACATGTTTTAGTCATGAAAAATCAAGAGAAAACCAGCCCAGAGAAGTGACTTCTGAGGCTGGAATTTTTCTAAAGTGTTGGAGCCCCTTCATGAGCCCTATATGTTTGACTTGCTACTGTTGTTTTTTAAAGAACCGAAGGAGAATTGACAGCAAAATCTGTATTTTGCAGCAAGACCGAATGTATTGGAAGGGAACTTCTCTTTCTATTCAGAAAACTGAGATTGCTTAAATACAGACTAAAACTTTTCCACTAACTACACGTTGCCCACTAACTACACTTTGCCCACTAACTAACAACTTGCTTGGTCCACAAAACCAGCAACTAACAGAGCAGTTAAAGAAAACATGCAGCTAAACACTCCTACAAAATAGGACTGACCAAGTAAAACCACAACTAATTAACCCCTAGATAATAGGACATCAGCAAACTGACTAAATAGAAAATAGATAGTGCAGCCTTGATACAACAACACTCTCCTCCTGGATCAAGTGCTGCACACTCCTAGCTTTGCCCTGAGAAGTTCAAATCGACCAACATGAAATGACTTTGTGAATATATCTGCAATTTGGTTTTCTGAACTATAGTACACCAGCTTCACCTCTCCAGCCTTCTGCACTTCTCTCAAGAAGTAATACTTGACCTTAAAATGCTTCGTTCTTCCATGAAATACTGGATTCTGTGAAATGGCCATAGTAGCTTGATTATCCACAAATACTGCTATGCCTTCTTCTTGCTCCAAATGCAGATCATCCATCAGCTTCTTTATCCATAATGCTTGATTCACAGCTGCAGTAGCTGCAATGAACTCAGCTTCTGCAGTTGATTGAGCCACTATTTCCTGCTTCTTTGAACACCAGGAAAAACATGCCGACCCAAATGTAAAGCAATACCCTGAAGTGCTTCTCATATCATCCACTGATCCTGCCCAGTCACTATCAGAATACCCCTGCAACTTAAACTTCTGAATTTTGCAGAACTTAATTCCATATGAAAGAGTACCTTTCAAGTACCTCAACACCCTCTTTGCAGCTACCATATGCAACTCACTTGCACAATTAAGGAATCTAGACAAGACACTTACAGTAAACATGATGTCTGGCCTAGTTGTAGTGAGATACATAAGACAGCCAATCAAACTTCTATAAACTCTTTCATCTGCAGGTTCTGATCCGTCCTTCTTCTGAAGCTTTTCCTTCTGACCCATTGGAGTACTCACACTCTTGCACTCCTCCATATTGAATCTCTTCAGGATCTCCTTCATGTACTTCTTCTGACAGATAAAAACTTCATTCTGAGTCTGCCTAACCTCCATCCCCAGAAAATACGACATCTCACCAAGATCAGTCATTTCAAACATCTTCATCATCTCTTGCTTAAATGCAGTAATCTGAGCACTATTACTCCCTGTCACCAGCATATCATCCACATAAAGAGACACCACCACTAAGTCAGATACTAACTTCTTGACATATAGAGTGGATTCACTGAGGCTTTTCTTGAAACCCAGGCCTAGTAAGTGCTCATCCATCTTACTGTACCATGCTCTGGGAGCTTGCCTCAAGCCATAGAGAGCCTTTCTTAGCAAATAAACTTTCTCCTCCTGGCCTGGTGTGACAAAGCCTTCTGGCTGCTCAACATAAATCTCCTCCTGCAACACTCCATTCAAAAATGCAGATTTCACATCTAACTGATACACCTTCCATCCTTGTTGAGCTGCCAAAGCAAGAGTCATTCTAATTGTATCCAGTCTTGCCACAGGAGCAAAGGTTTCTGAGAAATCAACTCCCCAAACCTGTGCATATCCCTTCACCACCAACCTGGCCTTATGCTTATTCACTGAGCCATTAGGATTGAGTTTGGTCCTAAAAACCCATTTTACTCCAATTACCTTTCTGTCTTCAGGCCTCTCCACTAGCTCCCATGTCTGGTTCTTTTCTATCATAGCCAACTCTTCCTTCATTGCATTCATCCACCTCTGATCACTTTTAGCTTCCTCATAACCTGCAGGTTCCAAAACAGCCACACTACACCTCTGATATATATCAGTCAGAGATTTGGTACCTCTAACTGGAACATCATCCACCAGCTCGTCAGGTTCCAGTGAGACCTCCTTGTGCTTGCCTTGTGGCTCATCTGTCCAATCCCATTACTCATCTTCTAGGAACTGAACATCCCTGCTAGTGATCACCTTCCCTGTCTGTGGTTGATAGATCCTATAGGCTTTTGACACTAAACTATAGCCAACAAAGATCCCAGGTTCAGCTTTCTCTCCCAACTTGTCTCTCTTGACCTGCGGAATATGAGAAAAACATAGACAGCCAAACACTTTCAAATTTCTTAGAATTGGCTTGACACCAAACCAAGCTTCAAAGGGTGTCTTCTTCTCCAATACCCTTGTAGGCAATTAATTCAGCAGAAAAACTGCTGTGTTTGCTGCTTCTGCCCAAAATTCTTTTGGTAGATTTTTCTCATGCAGTAGACACCTAGTCATCTCCATAATGGTTCTATTCTTCCTCTCACTAACTCCATTTTGCTGTGGAGAGTAAGGAGCAGTAAGCTGATGCTCAATTCCAGCCTCTTCACAGAAAGAGTTGAATGTCTGTGAAGTGTATTCTGTTCCATTATCAGATCTGATGACCTGAATCTTACAGCCACTTTGGTTCTCAACCCATCTCTTAAACTTCAGAAATACCTCAGCAACTTCTGACTTTTGCTTCATGAAGTAAATCCAGCACATTCTAGTATAATCATCAATGAAAATAATGAAATACCTGCTGCCATTTAGTGAAGGAGTCACTTGTGGACCACAGAGATCTGTATGAATCAGCTGCAGCTTCTCTGTAGCTCTCCAAGTGGATTCCTTGAAGGGAAGTCTTGTCTGCTTGCCCAGCAAACAAGCCTTGCACCTTGTGATCTGCTCCTCCAGGCTTGGTAACCCGGTTGCCATTTCATTCTTCTGCATGAACAGCAAGCCTTTGTGATGAAAGTGGCCCAACCTCTTGTGCCATATCTCTGAATCGCTGGCCTGACACTTGAATGCCACCTGCTCCTTCTCGAGAGGATTTAGAGAAAAACTCTTCTGTTGCATCTTTATCTTGAACAGCTCCTGACCACTGGAGTCAAAGATCAGACACTTCCCCTCTTCAAATATCACCTTAAATCCTTTTTCTACCAACTGCCCCATACTCAGCAAATTCTGATCAATCTCAGGCACATACATCACATCAGAAACCAGCTTAATTCCCTCATAACTCTCTATTGCTACAGTCCCTTTACCTTTCACGTCTAAGTACTCCCCATTCCCAATTCTCACTCTTGACTTCAATGACTTGTCAAGGTCTATAAATAGCTTTTCATCACTTGTCATGTGGTTTGTGCAGCCACTATCAACAAGCCAACTGTCACATGGAGTACTAGAGGAGAAACAAGAGGCAACAAACAGTTGATCTACCTCTTGCTGGACTGCAGCATGTGCTTCACCTTGCTGCTGATCTCCCTTCTCTTTGCAGAACTTCTCAATGTGTCCATGCTTATGACATTTTCTGCACCTTACATCTGGCCTCTTCCAACACCTAAAGTGTGGATGATTCTGTTTTCCACAGTGCTGACATGAGGGATACCTTCTCCAATTGTTCTTGGAGTTGCCTGCATTGTTCTCTCCTGCAGCAGCTTCTGAACCACTACTGCCATTCCCTTTCTTCCCTTTCCACTTCTTGCTTTTCCCTCCTACATTTTACTGTTCTTTGGCCTGCAAAGCTCCTTCTGTACTTCCTTCCAACCTCATTAACCTCCTCTGCTCTTGTGCTTGCAGAGCACTTAGCAATTCTGCCAACTTGATCTGAGACAAATCCTTGGTATTCTCCAAAGAGGCAATGGTTGCCTCAAACCTTTCAGGCAAGGAGACAAGAATCTTCTGCACTAGCCTATTATCAGAGAGGTCAGTGCCTAGAACTCTTGCTTGATTTGCAATGCTTATCAACTTATCAGAATACTCCTTAATTGTCTCAGACTCCTTCATCTGCAATCTCTCGAATTCTGTGATCAGATTTAGCCCCTTCATGCTTCTGATCCTCTCATCTCCTTGATACTCAGCTTTGAGGAAGTCCCAGATAGCTTTGGCTGATTCACAAGCCATAATTCTGCTGAAAATGGCAGGTGAGACAGCAGCATATAAGCAAGACTTTGCCTTTGCTTTCCTTGTTGTCCTCTCCTTGTGATACTTGATTTGATTAATGGTTGGATTGTCAGGAAGGGGAACAACTTCATAATCTTGTTCCACAGCTTCCCAAAAATCACAACCCTCTAGATAGGCTCGCATTCTCACTGCCCAGGCTTGATAATTTTCTCCATCAAACACTGGTGGAGCCATTGCTAAAAAACCACTCGATTCTGCCTCCATTTTGTCTTCGGCTTCTATGGATGCAGACACACCTCTCAATCAATCTCACAAGTCACTCACAGCCCCTTAAGATCAAGAAGGCTCTGATACCAATGTTGTTTTTTAAAGAACCGAAGGAGAATTGACAGCAAAATCTGTATTTTGCAGCAAGACCCAATGTATTGGAAGGGAACTTCTCTTTCTATTCAGAAAACTGAGATTGCTTAAATACAGACTAAAACTTTTCCACTAACTACACGTTGCCCACTAACTACACTTTGCCCACTAACTAACAACTTGCTTGGTCCACAAAACCAGCAACTAACAGAGCAGTTAAAGAAAACATGCAGCTAAACACTCCTACAAAATAGGACTGACCAAGTAAAACCACAACTAATTAACCCCTAGATAATAGGACATCAGCAAACTGACTAAATAGAAAATAGATAGTGCAGCCTTGATACAACAACAGCTACTCCCCTTTGCATGCGTTTTCTACCTTCATGAGCTTGATGAACGTTATATGGGTGTACAAATTATGCTGAGATCCACTTGGTTCGGTCTTTGAAGGCCCGTGTGAACCATGAGATGGCTTGAAACTTGAGTAAAAAGCCAAGCTAACCCACATTGATTCATGGCTAGTCACTATGAACCATGCGTGTATGCTTCTTGGAGGGGTTGTTTCGACGCGTTCACTTGATCATTCTCCATGATGTTTGTTTCATTTAAAAGTAGATGTTACGTATATTCTTTTGGATGAAGTGATGTTTCCCATAGATCTTGCACGTGATGAGTGTCGGGGCTTAAACCTGGGCATGCAACAGGTTTGCTTGACCTGGGTTTAAACCCAGATTTGCAAAAGCAGTCCGAACCCACATATTGGAGGCCGATTCCAACTTGGTTCTTGTGCGTTTTAGGATGTGATTTCCAGCTAATCTTGTTCTTTGCATGTGATAATATAACCTTGATACTTTGGTTCCACTTGATATCACACACGGAGTGAGATTGAAGGCCACGAATATGGCTCGAGGAAGCCATTTGGGGCAGTTTAATGCACACCAAATGCTCGACGAAATGCCCAAACCAAGCTTCGAGCTTTTTTTTTTTGGGCTAAAGCTTCGAGCTTGAAACGGTTGATTTGAGCCCGGTTCTCGCAATATTCATATTCTGAGTTGTTTCATGTTCGCGTAAACCGAGCATAGACCGATTTAGGGAATTATTACTTTTTAAAATTAAAAAAAAACGAAAAAAATGAAAAAAAATCAGAAAATTTCAAAAAAAATGAAAAATGTTGGATAGTATCAAATTATGCAAAAAACGACATTTATGAGATTTTCCTAATTTTATAAAGTCATTTGCTTAATTTAATGCTATTTTGGTATTTTATTACCATTTTTACGGCAAAAAAAAAAATCCATTTTGCATAGACTAAAATTACTTAGAATAGTTTTGTGTAGCTAGAGTAATTTCATGCATATTTAAATTCTCATTTTGCTCATGGGGGCCCTGTCCCGGGGCATGATAACGAGGCCATGTAATATTATTTGCCCGACTTGTATCGGGTTTTCTCTTTCCGCGTTTACTTTCAAGTCATTTCAATTTCTTGAATGTTTACTTACTGCTCTGCTTTTTTTTCAATAATTTGAGTGCTAATTTCTTTCCTAAATTAGGTTAGTATTAATCTAGACATTGAAGAAAACAATCCCACAAAAACACTTGCAAGGACACTTAGCGGCTTTGATATCATAGGATTATAATTGGTGATCAAGATCGCGTGACCACTTAGATAATGCACTCTCAAGTTAGGTACCGAAAGGGCGCTAATAGAAATGTTAGTGTAAACAAGTCCCCGGCCCTAGAAGCTCTGGTTGCGTAGGAATCGAGGCGACACTCCCGCGCCTTGATTGGTTTCTAGCCGACCCCAATAGGCTAGTGGCGACTCCTAGAAGTACTTAAGTTATCGAGAATTCAAAATGAAATCCAACGTTGCGCGGGGTATGAACTTGGGGAGAGTTCGCGTCTAGATTGATGGGCCATCGGTCCGCCTTTTTGGGCAATACCACCTAAACCCGTTCCTTTTTTCCATGACGGAAAAAGAAGGACCTTCCCGAATATTCAAAGTACGTCCTTGATAATCACCATTTTCTAAATTTTCGGATTAGTCCCGAATATTTAAGATATGTCCTTCATATTCACCAATTTCTAAACTTCCAGATTATATTCCAGATGTTTATTTTTACTGGGAGGTGAGAGACGTTCCCGAATATCCAAGGCACATCTTGGATATTCCATATTTTCTAATGTTTGCTTCTTTGAAGGTGAGCGACCTTCTCAGGTATCTAAGGATTTTCAAGAGATTATTTTATATCCACGTGTGCTTCCTGGATTCCCAGGTAATTAACAATGGATACGTACCCTATCTTTGCACTAACATGTCCATTTTCACCATATTTCATTGAATTAGAAAATGGGTATTGGTTCATTAAGATCCACGATCCCGACAAAAAAATTCATTTTCATGACATTGCATTCGAATGGTTTGAATTTAGGTATCATTTTGTCTTTGAATGAAACATTTGTGAGCTCCCATTCAAAGAGGGGCATTCCCACATTTCACTTGACTCCATCAGCCTTGAATAAGTTAGTGGCGACTCCCAATAACGAAAGAACATGTTAATCATAATAAATCGAGTCAATCACATGTCGTGAATTAGTAGGGTTTGGAGAACCCGCGCCGAGTTGTGCATATGGGAATCCGATTGCCCTCACATGACCAGCCATCGTCCTGACGAATGCCCTGTTCACCATCTGAGGGAGGGTCGCGACAATATATATTAGCGAAAAATTCCAACACAGATTAACACACAACTGATCATATTAAAGACATAAATCATTCTAGAAGATGACATTGAAGAATGTAAATAATTAACTGATAAAGAGATGTGCGAAATTTGCAAATAAAGAGAATATGTTCGAAAAAATGGTATTGTAGCAAACAAGTTTTACGTGAAAATAAGATAAGGATATATTATGACTATTATGAGTTATAATTATCTCAACTTTTCTAGATTTCCAATTTCTCATTGTGATTTTTTTTTTTTTTGCAAAAGTTTGAGATAGAAATCTCCTTCGAAGCTTGCATGCTTTGTATATAGGAAAAATGCCCCAATGGCCACCCTTATTACTTGAGAAGTGGGAGGTGGGGAGTTCAATTCTCCATCTTCTCAGGGGGGCTAGGAGTGGGAACGTTTAGTTTCAAGTGTGAAGTTCAACTCTCATGCTCTGCAAATTGATCGGAAGGACTGCAATGAAATTTTGCACAAAAGTTTAAGACTAAATTAGTAAAATTGGAAAGTAAAGAACTGAATGAGCATTCGCAATACATATTTAGGACTGATTAGACAATTTTCCCTTTGTATGTAGTATATTGATATGGATGCATAGTATAGATGCTTTTGTTCAAACGTACTTTTAAAGGAACTTATTTTCAAGGAACATGATTCATTTTCCTATGTTTGGCTCTATTTTGTTGATTATTTTCTGGTATTTATATTACAGAAAAATTGAAACACACATTTGAGAAAAAGTCTCAAGTACAATCCTGGGTCCCGACTTCGAGCATGGGGATTGTTGGCCCGACTTCAGGAGACTCGGTCCTGGCCTCGAGAGACCGAGTCTCAGCTCTTGTGATCCTTGGCTTGGGCACTGAGGTCTTAAGCACGAGTCTAGTGACCCACCTCGATCATCAATGTCTTGAGCCCGTTCACCGGGTTTCTAGGCATGGGCACTAGGCATCCTGGCCAATAGGACCTGAGCGCTATCGCTAGGGTCTCAAGCCCAACCCTCAAGGAACCTAGGCTTGACCTCATGGGACCGGGCTCGAGTAACGTGTAAGTTTTTTTTTGGGTTGGTACATTGTGAGTTCAAGTGCCAAGGTTTTGTCGGATTTTGAAAGATGGTTTCCCATTTTTTTAAAGAGGTAGTCCATTTCCTATATTTAAGCAGAATTTTTTTTTATAAAAATGAAAAGATTTTTCATTGACTCATTTTCAAAGCAATCCAAATGATGCAAATGATTAAAATATTTCCAATAGTAAATTTTTACCGAAATGAATGGACCTTAAATTGTAACTTCATGGTCGATATCTAACTAAAAGGACATCAAACGGGACCATTATTACGCACAAGAATGTGGAAAATTATTTATCAACAGCTGTAGAAAGGCATAAAGAAAACCCTGTTCAAGAAAATGTATGCTTATTTCGTCATATTCAATCGCACTCATAGTCTTTGGTTTTCGTTAAAATAGAATAGAATTGACTCATATTTATATATTTATAAGGCGATGTTGGATTGCTAAATAGCGATTACGCATCGCACAATAAAAAGTTAGTGCACTCTAAATTGTAACTTTTATTAGTCAGTTGCTTAATAGAATATATATATTTATATATTTTAACAAAATCCTATTTATTCATCTATAGATTCATTCTTCTGATTAATGAGGTGGATCAATGAGGTAAGTCTTTTAAAAAAGAGTAAAAATTGAAAGAACTCTATTGTAGCATATCTTACGACTCCTGCAGCCATTGATGAAGTCTTGTAGCGTATATACCTCAATTATCAGCATTAGCGATAAATACTTTGTAAAACATCCCTACATTATATATTAGTATCTATATTATTTTAATATGAGTTAATATATTTGTCATAAATTTTTCATAAGATTGAAATGACATCAACGTATTGGTGCGCTACTTGACCTTACGGTTCACTAATCATAGAGGAACTAGGCAAAAACTATTTCGTGCATATAATGAGATATTTATATTAAGCTCCATCTCAAGCAGTTAATGGAGGCTTGGTGATGTAGCTATGGTCTTCTATATCCGATTTTTGTCAAGCCCTTCTCAAAAGCTACTTACATTCAGCATGTATATGTTACCTTATTTTCATCAAATAAATGTAAGTTGCTATCAATACTGACAGTATGTATAAAACTAATGTGTTATGGAGAATAATTTCACAAAATATGAAATTAAATACTCTCACTGTATTTTGAATACCGTGATGAAGTTTCATAAAGTAAAACAAACTTTGCTTAAATAGTCTATGAAAGGACAAAGGAGACAACCGAAGTAATTCACGGACTTTACTCTACTAGTCCCTAGGAGGACAAAGCAAACAACCGAATGTAAAGTTTCAATTTCAACTATATCGTATACTACTAGTTAAAGTCATGGACACTATCCACTAGATCTCATAAGTGATCCCCACTTTGAGCAGCCTCTTGTGGGGAATGTTGAACGCTTCCTCTTGCTGCCTCACGCACCTCTTTAACCAGCTGTACAAGCAATTAATTACCAACCTTTTTGCCAAGCCTGAACTACTCGAAGCTATGACCTCGCTATGACCCATTAGGTACATGATCCCTTTAATATTGATTGCTTCATCCACCAATCCAAGCTCTCTTTGCACTATCTCTTCATTGACCATTGCGATTCCATGGTCACTACCCTCGCCTCGCTTGTCGGCGGCGGAAGGCACGTCATTCCGAATGAAATCCTTCAATCGGTCGATCAAGACCTTCTCGAAGAATTGCCTCTCCATCTTTGCATCTTGATATCCGTATCTCACAACACACCGATATATGCCCGACTCCTCAAGCTCCACCTGTCGAAAGACAAACCGCTCCTCGAGGGGCACCCTGCTTATGGGTAGGGACTTAATCGAGACTAAGACAATGATCGAGTGCAATGCAGGTAAATTGGCGACATATTGGGTAAATATTGGGGAAATGCCATGGATGAACTCGGTGTAGAATAGGGCGACGCCGGGAACCCGGTGGATGTTTGTGGTCGACGTGATCGTGACAAGGGCTTCCTTCGAGACCTTGTTCTCAAGCTCATACTCATACTTCTTTCGGTATCCGTAATTCCATACAAACATGATGGTGACCATCACAGCAGCGAAGACGAGTGGGACATAACCCCCATCCACGAATTTGTAGAGGACCGAGCTTAGAAACACGTACTCCGCGAGCCCGACGGTGAGGACATAGAGGATTATGAAGATTATGGTGGTCTTCCAAATCATGACCATCACAATAACAAGGAATGTGGACGTGATAGTGAAAACGAATGCTACCGCAATTCCTGTAATAGAGATTCACAAATAAATGCAGATTTTTCTTTCAATAACCCGAGTTTGGTAGCTTAATGAATTAGGAAATCTGCATAAGTAGACTAAATGTGTGCGTATGTAGTGTGATCCGTTTTGCTTACCATATGCATTGCCCAACTTCAATGTGGTCTTGAAGCCAAGGGTAACACCAACACAGGCCAACATGAGGAGGGTGTTGACCTCAGGTATGTAGATCTGACCCTCGTGGTTTTGCGAAGTGTGCACGACCTTCACGCGTGGGAAGCACCCGAGAGCGACAGACTGCTTCACTATGGCGAACGTGGCCGATATCATGGCTTGACTAGCTATTATCGCCGCCAACACCGCCACCACAAACATTGGCCAATACACCGGCTCTGCATCAAACCAACAGATAGATTCATTGTGTGACCCGACAGGATAAATGAGGCATCGGATGAAGTAGCAGGAGGAAGCTTACTTGGTATCGAACTATAGAAAGTGCTAGCAACATCTTCAGTGTGCTTTCGGAGATATGCCGCTTGACCAAAGTAGGCGAGGATGATCGAAGGAAAGACAACTAAGCATGAACTCAATTGAATTGAGAGAATATTAAATTGCCCCAGATCAGCAAACAATGCTTCAGAACCTATAATCAAAGGCTCAATGAGTGAAAATTCCCGAAAAAAGTTATGTGTGTGTGTGTGTGTTATCATTTGAATGATGTTTAGCTATGTGTTATCAGTTGTCAATAATTAATCAATGAAAAGATAAAATGTTTGTATTACCAGTTAGGCAGAGAATGACCCCTCCAAGAGAAATCCATGCTTCCTTTTTGTTCCTCAAGTAGTACTGGAAGATGTAGAGCGGATTGACAGCTCTGATCACTCCTGGGTCATGTTTCGCGAAATTGTAGATGCCGATGAGTGCGATACTGAGGAACCATACAGAGAGAATCGGGGCGAAGCTGTATCCGACTTTGTGAGTACCGAACCTTTGGACTTGAAACAGAAGGATCAAGATCACCACAGAGATCCACATGATTTGATCATCACCAAGTGAACGCGCAGCTTCTTTTATGCCCCCAACAGCCGACAATACTGCCCCAAAAGAGAAGAAAAGAATTAAAATCATCTATCGAAATTCAACCAAGAGAACCAATTAGATCTATAGATAAGCCGAGACATTAAATATAGTGTATCATTTTATATTGTAATATTACCTATAATAGGATGTACTACAAAAAAAAACATTTGGATATATATATGTGTGTCCCATTTCCTTTGTAGATAAAGGGTAAAATTAAAAAACTATTGGTGCATCCTTTTCTTATTAAAAAGATCACGATGCGAAAATTATTACCAGATATGCATGGTGTGAGGATCCCGTCTCCAATGACCATGGCAGTGCCCAACATAGTTACAAACAAGAGCAAGTACTTGGCTGCTTTGCTATTCTCAAGCAAGGACTTCATGGCAGAGGCCTGCCGGAGGCGGTGGCTCAGCCCCTCAAGTCGGTAGTTCAAGACTTCATTGTCTTCAGCTTGTTGGTTAGGGGTCAAGCTCGCCTTGGCATAGCGGCACATTAGAGAGTACAAAGCAAACGTTCCTCCTGTATTGTCATAGCCAAAAACCTAACTACATTAGTACAAGATTTGGTATAAACCAAAAAAACCCTTCTATGTCAAATATAATTTTGTGGTGAAATGGTGAGAGAGAAATCACTTACCATCGCCATTGTCATTTGCTGATAGAACAATGAAGACATACTTGATCAAACCAATGAGGATGATCGAGTAGAAGATTAGAGATAGCGCTCCGAGAATATCGTCTTCGTGTTTTATCCCGTCCGGAAAAACTCCTGACATGACATAGAGAGGCGACGTGCCTAAATCGCCGTACACCACCCCGATGCTCTGAATAGCAAGCTTCAGTATCATCACCCATGACAAATTCTGGATTTAGAAAGATCTAAACAAGTCATGATCGTGAAAGCATTTCCTAGCTTCACTCTTGCTACGATTTTGTTAGAACTTTCAATTGGTTATAATAAATAGTCCAAGAACAAACATAGGAAACAAAAGGTGTAAATTAACAATTTGAGAGAATGATAAACATTAAACTCCACATATCTCTTCACCAATTTCGTCACTTTAAAATTTGCGAATATATAGATCAATATTTTATATCCACGCAATTATGTGCAACTGGAAATTTCTCTAGCTAATATATGATGGCAAACCCCACGATTATTACCCATCCACTGTTTTATTTCTACATTTCTCCCCTATGCATTTTTACATTTAGCTAATTCGATTGATAACGCCATTAATATTAAACAGCATATCCCTTTCAAAGCAAAATGTTTTTTTATTAACACGCAAAATCGAAAGGAACTGACAAAAAAAAAATGTGTGTCATTTCTATTAATCCATTTCTCCGAAAATAACTTCCCTATCGACTTCTAAAAATTGTGTTATGCAAAAAACAGAAAACAAAAAATGTAGGAACTATATTCGAACTAAGTGTCCCGAGTAGTAACTTGAAATATTTGTTCCCAACCGGAGTATTTTACATGAAAGAAATACTTATTCTTTCTTTTTTCTTTTTCAGGGTAAAGGGAAAACACAGACCTGGTTTGAGGAATGGCCGTGGTCCGACTTGAATCGGACGGTCTCTATGTCAAACGAATCGAATTTCTTGAATTTACTCGATCCCTTGTCTCCCTCGTACTCGTCAGCCGAGTCAACTTCGACCACCTTCGGCCTCTCTTCTTCTGTTATACCGTCGCGCTCCATTGAAGAATCACGGGGAGAGAGAGAGAGATGAAGATGAGTGAGAGGGAATAATTACGTGACCACCTGCTTCATACAAGAAACACACAGTCACGCATCACAAAGAAAAGAACATAAAAGGATCTACCGAGGGATTTGACCGACGGCCAAACAAAACTTTAACGGCATTGCACTTATAATACATCGTGTCATGCGAAACCCAGAAAAGAAGAGAGAACTCGCATGCCAAAAAGAAGGGTAAGAGACAACCTTTCGTTCTGGTGTGGACCCAATAGAGGAGATATTGCAGAGGGAATAATGAATGGACTTACTGGTAGTAGGAAAAGCTACTCAAATAGAGTCAACGAGACGAGAGAGAGAGAAGAATACGCGTTTCTTTCGTGGTTATGGGTATTGCAAATAGAAAATTACCAAGAAGGAGCGGTATTACTTAGTTTGCACATAGAGACCAGCCGATTCTCCCATACATTACTCTTTTCAGTCTGTTTAATAGATAGGTTCCCTTTCAAGTGTCAGAAAAAAAAGCATTTGATTTAACCCCCTCAATAATAGGTATTGTGAAAACACGTGAATCTTTCTCTCTTTTTTTGTAATAGGGTCTCTCGAAAAAGGCATTAGCATATGAGATACTTTGAGAGAGCCATCTTTCAACCTATCTTTTGATTTGGAGGTTATAAATTATGACCTTCACCCACTTTTAATCTGTGTTAATCTGAATGTGATTGATGCCGATAAATATTGGTAACCCATCAGCCAAAAAACTTTCTCCAACCTCCTCCATATAGCCATTATAGCATTTCATTTGCTATTCATTTGTCGTCGAAACTACCTAATTAGTCTCATGATATCTTTTTCGTGGCTAATCGTATAAGGTCTTGTCGTCATTACTTAGGGAATTAAGTAGGAGAGTTGAAAATAGCGGTGCAGGCCTATCACATAATTTTCTTGAAAAGTGTAATTTTCGAGTTTTCCTATAACTAGGTAGAAAAGTCTTTTGCTTTTAGACGAACGAATTTCCACGCGTTAATAAGACTCGTTTTCTTCTGGTAATAAAACAAGACCAATTTTAAAACAATATCTCTCTCTGGAAGCAAAAGATACCATATTTGTTGGTCATTCATTCACTGATGTCGCGTATGAGTGTGTTCCTTTTTTTTTTTTTTTTAGTTATCAATGTGTGAAAGGACTTAAATAAGATTTACACTAATCACCGAGATCGATCACCTTACTCCGTTTTCGAGCAAGCCCAGGACTTCATTAGTAAATTAAGAACCCTCTTTTGGAAAGTTATATTTAAGGTAATGGAGAAAGTGCGTTAATGAAGAAAAACACAAACTGGTAGCCCTAAGTTATATTTTCAGTAAGGTAAACCCTCATTTGGGAAGTTAATTTGATTATCGTAATGGTTATTAACATAGAGTAGACTTTAACCATGGCTAGACAGACTGCCGGACTTGTTAAGCCCTAAGCATGCAGAGGGGCAAGATTCGACAAGTGGTTTCTTCGGATTTGTTGACACCTAAACATTAGTAACTAACATCCGTTTATTGATCAACTTGACTCAATCATGTATAGGATTTACATGTAGTGATCAATGTTTTTGGATTGCGAACTCTAGAGCAAATACATATGAATGGAAAGAAACATGTGCTCAAACATGGCATGTTCTCAACCCTTAGATAGAGACCAAAGTATGAGGAGCATAGTTCCGTTCAAGAACCTCCTTTTTCTTAATGATCACAAGGAGGAATACCGATTCTTGAATTCGATTGATTCACATGTATGGATGCACGTAAATCCCTCAGGTCACATGTATCATTTCCTTTTGCAGATGAAGCAGCCTACGTCCTCCTTTACATTCTTGCGAGGCCCATCTTCGTCACTGCAGATTCGTAACCAGTAAAGAATGGCATGTGAATCACGCATGATGATTCACTTAAAAGGGCCTGAAAGGTCTAGAGAAATTTCCCCTTTTCCTTGATCTGGTTAAGAGATGGGCACCCTTTATCAAGTCCAAATTCCATGAAAACTCCTCGAGACAAGTGCACGTTCGGGAGCTGACGGTGAAATGCGAAGTTTTGGCTGGTCTGTACTGTCGTGTGTGACTTTAACCATGGCTAGGCGGACTGCCGGACATGCTAAGTCCTAAGCATGCAGAGGGGCTAAGTGAGACACACGGTGAGAGTAGAGAAAGAGGGAGAGAGCACTAAGAGCTAAAACTGAAATAGAATGATTAAGATTGTTTATCTAAAGTTGTGTAATATCGCAAGTTCAACTCTCACTTGACATGACCCTTTGGATCATGGTGCAAGGGGCTATTTTATTATGAATCTCATAAATGATAGTTCGGATGAAAATGAAGAACAATTTGGCAATGTATACGTGAATTATTTAGATATTTTTTCCAAAGTGTATTCATGTAAATAAGCCGCCCACATAGAATACTATTGCTCCGGAAAGATCAATAAAACTCACCTTAAATTCATAAATTCCGGCATCGCCGAAATATCCCACTTATTCAATCCAACAAACCATGTTCAAAAAACAAAGTGACCATGTGACACCATCCTCCTTGGAAAGGGTTGATTTTGCGTGCAAATTTCGCCATCTTTGCACAAATCGTGATCTTATTGATATTTGTTGGTGCGCAAATCTTTTGACCAAACTATAAAAAGGGTTAATACCATGAAAAATCTCAAACTGGTATACATGTGACAAATTTACCCTAAACTATTTTTTTGACCACAAAAAATCCCAAACTAGTACACCTATGACAATTTTATCCCGAACTATTTTTTTGATCACCAAAAACCCCACACTGGTACACCTATAACAATTTTACCCCGAACTAATTTTTTAACCACAAAAAACCCCAAACTGGTACACTTGTGACAAATTTACCTTTCGCTAATTTCCGTTAAATTTTATTATCGAATTGCTAAGTTTGATGACACGTGGTAGTTGACGTATGTACCAGTTTAGGGTTTTACTCCTCTGTTTGTCACAAGTTTACCAATTTGTGATTTTTCGTGATATTATTAATCCAATTTAACCGACACTAACGGAGGGTAAATTTGTCACAATTGTACAAGATTGGGGTTTTTAATGGTCAAAAAATTAGTTTTTGGTAAAATTATTACAGGTGTACTAGTTTGAGATTTTTGGTTGTCAAAAAATTAGTTCAGGATAAAATTGTCACAAGTATACCAGTGTAGGGTTTTTGGTGGTCAAAAAAATAGTTCAAGGTAAATTTGTCATAAGTGTACCAGTTTGAAATTTTTGATGGTCAAAAAATTAGTTCGGAGTAAAATTATCACAGATGTACCAGTTTGGGATTTTTCGTGGCATTAACCCATATAAAAAATATATCACCGTAGAGGCAAACTATGAAAGAAATAAAGAGAGAAATATTAACACCTAAAAATAAATTTCCACATCTGTGCAGACCATGCCATGTAGGATGGCAGCGTCCACATCAATAATTTCCAGTCAAAATTGGCCAGATTGGCTCAAGTGGCAAAATGTGAAAAGATTTAGGACTAAGTTGACATAATTGAAAGGTTTATGACTGAATTGGCATAATCAGAATTAGTTTAGAACTTTTTTGGTTCTTTTCACTTACTTAGACTTAGCATGACCAAGTACCCGTTCCTAAGATCTTTGGTCCTGAAAAAGTGAAATGACCTCTCTCATTTCACTTGGCTCCTAACCGGCCTAGAATAGGTTAGTAACAACTCCCAAATGGAAAGACATGTTAATCATAATGAACCAAGTCATCTAAATGTCGCGGATTACAAGGGTTCGGAAAAACTCGCACTGAACATTAGCACAACTTTATATGGGGCTCCAATTGCTCACACATGGCAAGTCATCATCATAACTGACACCCTCTCTACCATACGGGAGGGTCGCAACTACACATACTAGCAAAAAAAAATTCAAAAATAGATTAACATATAACTGATTATGTTTGAAGACATGAATCATTGTAGAAGATAAGAATGATAAATGTAAATAATTTTAAAAAATAAATATGTGCGTGAAATTTGTAATTAAAGAGAAAATGTTGAAAAAATGGTACTTTAGCAAACAAGTTTTAGATGGAAATAAGATAAGCATATATTAATACTATACTAAGTTATAATAATCTCAACTTTTATGGATTTCCATTTTCCATTATAATGATGAACTATCATAGTTCAACTTATTATATATAGGATGGATAATCGTTTTCATATTTTGAAAAATGGTCTCCGATTTTTTTCAAGAGGAAGTCCATTTATTGTGTATAAATAATCAAAAATTTTGGTAATTATGAAAAAAAAATTTGCTGACTCATTTTCAAAGCAATCCAAAAGCGCAAATAAGGAAAATATTCTCCTATAGTAATTTTTTACCGAAATAAATGGACTTTAAATGGTAAGTTCGTGGTTTGGTAATTATGAAAAGATTTTCTGCCAACTCATTTTCAAAGCAATCCAAATGGTGCAAACGAGGAAAATATTCTCCGATAATGAATTTTTACCGAAACAAATGGACCGTAAATGGTAAGTTCATGATCAATATCTACCTCAAAGGACATCAAACGGGACCATAATTATGCATTATGTAAAAATTATTCATCCATAGTTGTAGAAAGGCATAAAAAAAACCCTGTCCAAGAAAATGTATGCTTATTTTGTTATATTCAATCACACTCATAGTCTTCGTTTTTCATATACATGCAATAGAATTGACTTATATTTATAGATTTAATAAGGCAACGTTGGACTGCTTATTATCGATTACAAGGATCACAAAAAAAAAGATAGTGCACTGTAAGTTGTAACTGTTATTAGTCAGTTTCTTAATAGAATATAATGCACTTTTTAACAAAACCCAATCTGTATATCATTAGATTGATACCTCTGATTAATGAGATTGATTAATGAGATAACTCCTTTAAAAAAGAGCAAAAAATTGAAAGAATTATATTTTAGCATATCTTACAATTCCTTCGGTCATTGATGAAGTCCTCGTAGTATTACCTTCATTATCAGCATTAGAGATGAGTAATTTGTAAAACATCCTTACATTATATATCAGTGTTTATCTTATTTTATCATGTGTTAATATATTTGTCATAAATTTTTCATAAGATTGAAATGACATCAATGTATTGGAGCGCTACTTGACCATACTGTTCAACAATTAGAGAAGAACTAAGCAAAATTATAGTTGTTCTTGCAAAGCTCGGAAACACTATAACTCGTTTAAATGAGAAATTTATATTAAGCTCCAACTCAAGCAACCAATGGAAACTTGGTGATGAAGCTATGGCCTACTACATCCCATTTCTGTCAAGCCCTTCTCAAAAGCTACTTACCAAATTTCATCAAACAAATGAAAGTTGCAATTAATACCGACAGTATGTTTAAAACAAATCTATTTTGGAGAATAATTTCACAAAATATGAAATTAAACACTCCCGCTATATTTTGAACACCGTGAGGAAGTTTCGTAAAGTAACACAAACTTTGCTAATATAGTCTGTGAAAGGACAAAGGAGACAACCGAAGTAATTCACGAACTTTGCTTGAAGAGTCTCCAGGGGGACGAAGCAAACCACCAAATATAAATTTTCAATCTCAACTGTATCTCTAGGGGGACATTATCCATTAGATCTCATAGGTGATCCCTACTTTGAGCAGCCTCTTGTGGGGAATGTTGAACACTTCCTCTTGTTGCCTCACATTCCTCTTCAACCAGTTGTACAAGCAATTGATCACAAACCTTTTTGCCAAGCCTGAACTCCTTGAAGCTATCACCTCACTCTGACCCATCAGGTACATGATCCCTCCAATATTGATTGCTTCATCCACCAATCCAATCTCTCTCCTCACTTTCTCTTCATTGACCATTGCGATTCCATGGTCACTAGCCTCGCCTCGCTCCTCGGCAGCGTGTGGCATGTTGTTCCGAATAAAATCCTTTAATTGGTCAATCAAGATCTGCTCGAAGAATTGCCGCTCCATCTTCGCATCTCGATATCCGTATCTCACAACGCACCGATAGATGCCCGACTCCTTAGGCTCCCCCTGTCGAAAAACGAACCGCTCCTCGAGGGGCACCTTGCTTATGGGTAGAGACTTGATCGAGACAAAGACAAGGACCGAGTGCAATGCGGGTACATTGGCGACGTATTGGGTGAATATTGGGGAAATGCCATGGACGAGCTCGGTGTAGAATAGGGCGACCGCAGGGACCCGGGGGATGTTTGTGTTTGACATGATCGTGACAAGAGCTTCTCTTGAGACCTTGTTCTCGAACTCATACTCGTACTTCTTTCGATATCCATAATTCCATACGAACATGATGGTGACCATCACGGCAGCAAAGACGAGTGGGACATAACCCCCATCCACGAATTTGTAGAGAACTGAGCTTAGAAACACGTACTCCGCGAGCCCGATGGTAAGGACATAGAGGATTACGAGGAGTATGTTGGTCTTCCAAATCATGACCATCACAATAACGAGGAATGTGGATGTAATAGTGAAGACGAATGCTACCGCAATTCCTGTGATAGAGATTTACAAATAAATGTAAATTTTTCTTTCAATAACCCCAGCTTGGTAGCTCAATGAATTAGGGAATCTGCATAAGGACACTAAATGTGTGTGTATGTAGATTGATCCTTTTTCCTTACCGTAAGCATTGCCCAATTGTAATGTGGTCTTGAAGCCAAGGGTGACACCAACACAGGCCAACATGAGGAGGGTGTTGACCTCAGGTATGTAAATCTGACCCTCGTGCTTTTGTGAAGTGTGCACGACCTTCACGTGTGGGAAGCACCCGAGTGCGACCGACTGCTTCACTATGGCGTACGTGGCCGATATCATGGCTTGACTTGCTATTATCGCCGCCAACACTGCTACCACAAACATTGGCCAATACACCGGTTCTGCATCAAAACATTAGATAGATTCATTGGATGATCCGACAGGATAAATGGTGCATCCAATGAAGTAGCAGGAGGAAGCTTACTTGGTATCGAACTATAGAAAGTGCTAGCAACATCTTCAGTGTGCTTTCGGAGATATGCCGCTTGACCAAAGTAGGCGAGGATGATTGAAGGAAAGACAACTACGCATGAACTCAATTGAATGGAGAGAATATTAAAGTGCCCCAGATCAGCAAACAACGCTTCAGAACCTATAATCAAAGGCTCAGGGCGTAAAACCACAGTCAATTCATGAAAATAAGTTACGTATCTAGGTTAAAATGGCAAAAGAATTGACTAATAGATGAATCATTTGAATGATGTTTAGCTATATGTTATCAGTTATGAATTATTAATTAATGGAAAGACTAAATGTTTGGATTACCAGTTAGGCAGAGAAAGATCCCTCCAAGAGAAATCCATGCTTCCTTTTTGTTCCTCCTGAAGTATTGGACGATGTAGAGCGGATTGACGGCTCTGATCACTCCCGGGTCATGTTTCGCGAAATTGTAGATGCCGATCATTGCGATACTGAGGAACCATAAAGAGAGAATTGGGGCAAAGCTGTATCCGACTTTGTGAGTCCCGAACCTTTGGACTTGAAACAGAAGGATCAAGATCACCACAGATATCCACATGATTTGATCATCTCCAAGTGAACTTGCAGCTTCTCTTACGCCCCCAACAGCCGACAGTACTTCCTCATAAAAGGAGAAAAGAATCAGAACCATCTATTGAAATTCAACCAAGAGAACTAATTAGATCTATAGATAAGCCGAGACATTAAATATAGTGTGTCGTTTTATATTGTAATATTACCTGTGATTGAATGTACTGTAAAAAATCATTAGGAAATAGATATATATATTCAAAATAGATTAATTGAAAACCTATTGGTGCATCATTCTTTTCTTATAAAGAAAATCTCGATGATAGAATTACTACCGGATATGCATGGTGTGAGAATCCCGTCTCCGATGACCATGGCGGTGGCCAACATAGTCACAAACAAGAGCAAGTACTTGGCCGTTTTCCTATTCTCGAGCAAGGACTTCACTGCAGAGGCCCACCGGAGGCGGCGGTTCGGCACCTCAAGGCGGTAGGTCGAGATTTCCCTGTCCTCGGCTTGTTGGTTAGGGGTCAAGCTTGCCTTGGCATAGCGGCATATTAGAGAGTACAAAGCAAACGTTCCTCCTATATTGTCATAGCCAAAACCCTAACTACATTAGCACAAGATTTGGCATAGAGAAAAAGGAACCTGCTATGTAGCAAATGAATTCTGTGGTGATATGGCGAGAGATAGCTTACCATCACCATTATCATTTGCCGATAGAACGATGAAGACATACTTGATCAAGTAAATGACGATGATCGAATAAAAGATCAGAGATAGTGCTCCGAGGAGATCTTCTTCGTGTTTTATCCCGTTTGGAAAAATTCCTGCCATGACATAGAGAGGGGATGTGCCTATATCACCGTACACCACCCCAATGCTTTGAATCGCAAGCTTCATTACCATCCCCCATGGCAAAATCTGCATTTGGAAAGACCGTAACCAAATCATGATCATGAAAGCATTTCCTAGCTTCACTCTTGCTACGATTGTGTTAGAACTTTCGATTGATTACATATACAGAGCACATAGGAAACAAAAGATGTAACTATCAATTCGAGAGAATATCTATTTCTCCTGTTTTATATTTTACTAGGTATATGTATCAAAGACATAGCAAACCGCACGACTATTAACCATCTTCTTCCCTATGCGTTTTTACGTCAAGCTAATTCGAGTGATGATGCCATTTTCAAAAATTGTAAACGACATTCCACTTTATAATTTAAATCAAAGTATCTTTAATCAGTCGCAAGTAATTTGCGGGGAACAGATACTTGTGTCCCTCTTTTCTTGCGGTTGAAGTGTTTGTAGAATCCATAAATCTCTTGCTATATTTTGAATTTGTTAAATCCCTTTCATCGAATAATCTTAATTTCAAATCTCATTCCTTAAACTATGGAAATCGTTAGGGATTTTACGGGATCCCTATACATTAAAAAAATTCTTTAATATTTGCACACATTCATAAAATTAGAGTGTGCTACGACTTGCATAATCGAAAGAAAATGAAAAAATATATATGCGAATCATTTCAATTAATCTATTTCTCTGAGGATAAATTCTCCATAGAGTTTTAAAAATTTTATTATGTAGACGTTCATGCAAAAAAAAAAACAAAATATTTGGGAACAGTCGCCCGAATGGTAATTTGCAAATAATTTTTTTTCAACCGGAGTATTTTTATTGAAAGGAAAAACCTTTTCTCTTTGTTTTTGCCTTTCTAAGGAAAATGGATAAACTCCAACCTGGTTCGATGAATAGCCTTGGTCTGACTTGAGCCGGGCAGTCTCTATGTCAAACGAATCCAATTTCTTGATGTTGCTTAATCCCTTGTTTCCCTCTGTGCAACCTTCCCCGTGTCCGTCAGTTGAGTCAACTTCGACGGCCTTCGGCCTCCCTCCTTCTGCTATATCATCGCGCTCCATTGAAGAATCAGAGAGAGAGAGAGATGAAGATGGGTGAAGGGGAAGGATTACGTGACCACCTGCTTCAAAGGAGAAACACACAGTCACGCATCCCCAAGGGAAAGAAAATAAATAGATGTACCAAGGAATCTGAACGATGGTATAAAACCAAACTTTGATGGCATTGAATTCATAATACGTCGTGCGAAATCCAGAAAACGAGAAAGAGAATGTACTTGCATGTCTAAAAGAAGGGAAGTACCAGAACCTTCGGCCTGGCATGGCCCAAATGGAGATTTTGACGAGAGAACGGCGGGTGGACGTTCACGAATTAGTAAAAACTAATCAAAATAGAGTCAACATGATGAGCGAGAAGGGTACGCGTTTCTTCCGTGTTTATGGTTCTTGCCAATAGAAAATAACCAAGAAGGAGAGGTATCGATTAGTTTGCGCATAGAAACCGGCCTATTTTTCCATACAAATCTCTCGCGAAAACCTGTAGCCCTATTTAATAGATACATTCCCTTTCAAATTTCGAAATTTTTATTTATTTAATTTAATACATTGATGATCTCTCTCATTATAACGCGCGAATCTTTCTTAGTTTTTGTAATAGGGTCTCTTTTCGAGTTTTAGAAAAGGGCATCAGTGTGTGAGATGCTTTGAGAGACAGTCTGTGTTCTTCTATTCCTAATCATAGAAAGTTTTTCCAACCAATCTTTCTAATTTGTAGGTTTTAAGTTATAGACATCATCCCCCTTTTCGTTTTGAGTTAATTTGCATGTGATTGATGCCAACAAATATCTGTAACGCATCGATCTGAAGTATGATCAGAGGAAATCTCCTCCACCCTCCAACATATAGCCATTACAGCATTTCATTTGTCGCCTTATTCAATCTAAAGAAATCACTTCATTATGTTTGTAATGTGTATACTAGAATAGGTAAGTCTCAAAATGCCGTGGACCATAAATTACTTAATTAGTCTTATAATATTTTACATGGCTAATTATATGATTAGATGAACCAATTCCCACATGTTAATTAGACTCACTTTATTCTTGCCAAAAAAAAACAAGACTTATTTTTAAAAAAAATCGGTCATATCTGTCTCTAGAAGCAAAAGATACCATATTTAATGGTCATTAATCCATTGATGTCTTTTTTGAGTTATCGATGTGTGAAAGGACTAAATAAGACGTACATTAATAACTGCGATCCATCATCTTACTCTATTTGAGAGCAAGGAGAGGACTTTATCACTAAATTTTCTCTTCTAAGGTAAATTAAGAACTTTATTTATGACGCCATGAATCGTAAGTAAAACGCTTCAATTAGAATGAGATATATTCGACCAAATGCAGTTTTCATATCACTGTACGAATCGATTTTGTGAATCAATATTTTGTCCTACCTTTTAGACTCGGCTTCTCTGCTATAGGTGGGCAATGATGTTGATTGTCACAGTGGAGTAGATCAGGGCAGCAACATCATCGTCGAAAGGTTCACGGCAAGGCTGAGGTTGGTCACGGCTGGTCTATGGTGTTGCGGTGGAGCAAGGAATTAGTAGTAGGTCGTCATTGTATGTTGGTCGTCGTTGATGGGCACACCGATGACGAGTAGGATGCGGTGGTGGCGGTCAGGACTCGTTGCTGGTGCTGTCACGATGGCCGGCACTCATGGCTGGCGTAGTGTCGTTGCGGTCATGACTCAGGAAGCAGCAGGAGATCCTCAGAGGAGCAGGAGCTCGGCCGAGGGAAGGAGTGACGGCTGTGTAGAGCGCGGCTGGCTAAATGGCGGTGATGGAAGTCACCGCCGCAGAAGGGATTCGGCTGTGTGTTGTTTGACTGTAAACTCCCTCTCCCTTTTCTTGTATTTTACTCGTATGATCTTTATGTTTTCCAACCATGATGTTTTTGAACTCTTTACTTGTGAGGACTAAGGTCTATTTGGTAACATTTTTATTCTTGGAAACAATTTCTGATCAGAAATTGCTTTTTCTATTTTTATTCTCTAGAACAATTTCTGAGCAAAAAAACGTGTTTGGTAACTATACAAAATTTCTATTCTTGGAATAGAAAAAGAACATAAATACGTTTAGTAACTACACAAAATTTTTATTCCTGGAGTACAAAAATTTCTATTCCCAATTTTTTTATATGATTATCTGCTGAAAGTTTTTTAAGAAGACAACTTCTTTGGTATTTTTAATCACTTCAACATTCCTAAATTCGTGATTTTTAAGTTTAAAACAAATACCTTTATGGGGTCATTATGAGAGTGGCATGGCCTAATAAATAAAATCATAACATATATGATGTAGAATTGGATGGCCTAATTCGATTAATAGAAATATATTCATAATAGTTTACAAACTCATTACAAAAGTCG
Organism: Syzygium oleosum; assembly: GCF_021117445.2. Taxonomy (NCBI): domain Eukaryota; kingdom Viridiplantae; phylum Streptophyta; class Magnoliopsida; order Myrtales; family Myrtaceae; genus Syzygium; species Syzygium oleosum. Next base: position 13,188,267 of record NW_026607490.1, read on the forward strand.
TGGATGACCTTAATATGATTAACAAAAATGTATTCATAATAGTTTACAAACACATTACGAAAGTCGGAAATACAAAGTCATGGTATCTCATGCATATTGTGATCCCTTACCATTTTATTTGCAATATTTTCCCTAATCATATTTATCTCAGTTGCCTCGTCAGGTGATGTATCATTTGCAACCTCCGCTTGTGTATGTCCGAACGGGTACTCCAGATCTCCATACAGGGAAAAGTTTTTGTGCATCTTGGTTCCTCACAAATGTAATTTTGTCCATCTTGCTTCCTCACGAATGTAATTTTGTCCATCTTGTCTTCCCTTTTTGACCTCTTCTACCAACAAACCAACATACAAGTTGGTTAAACACTCAATCCACTTTGCAATGAATGCCTTTTCCTGAGATGCCATTTAGGGTGCGTATGGTAACATTTCTGTTCCCAAAAATAATTTCTATTTAGAAATAGTTTTTTCTATTTATATTCCCTAGACAAGTTTCTGAGTAGAATAATGTGTTTGGTAACTACATAAAAATTTCTATTCCTGAAGTAAAAAAAAAAATTAGAAATACGTTTGGTACAATCCTAAAAATTTCTATTCCCAATTTTTTTTATTTAATAAAAAAATGTTTGTGAAGACTTAAGAATTCATGTTTGGATAAAACTAGACTAGAAATATAATCAAAATATATTATAATATAGAATTGGATGACTTTAATACAATCATAAAGAAAATTACTCCTAATAGACAAAGTAAATACCAGATGGTGGTCGAGGAAATTGAGGTTTGGGATTTAGCATTTATGGTTTATGTTTTTAGGGTTTTGTGTTTAGTATTTTAAGTTTTAGGGTTTGGGGTTTTGAGGTTTTGGGTTTCAGGTTTGGGGTTTGGGTTTTGGGGTTCGGGGTTTGGATTTTGGGTTTTAGGGTTTTAGGGTTTGGATTTTGGGGTTTCGTGTATTAGGTTTTGGGTTTTAGGTGTCGGGTTTAAGGTTTTAGGATTTCGGGTTTTAGTATTTGGGGTTTTAGGGTTTCTAGTTTTAGGATTTAGGGTTTCGATTTTTGGTTTTGGGGTAGGGTTTTGGGTTTTAGGGTTTTGGGATTTGGGTTTGGGATTTAGGATTTAGGGTTTTGAGGCTTTAGATTTCGGGTTTGGGTTTTGGGGTTCGGGGGTTGTGGTTTGGGTTTTTGGGTTTTAGGGTTTGGATTTTGGGGTTTCAGGTATTATGTTTTAGGGTTTACAATTTTAGGGTTTTGAGTTTAGGGTTTTAAAATTACAGGTTTTAGGGTTTGGGGTCTTTGTGTTTAGAGTTTTAGGATTTAGGGTTTCAAATTTTGGGTTTGGGGTTTGGGGTTTAGGGGTTGGGGGTTTTGAGTTTTGGGTTTGGGGTTTAAGGTTTCGGGTTTTAGGGTTTGGGGATTTGGGATTTAATGGTTTATGAAATTGTTTCTCTTTTTATTTATGGGAACAGAAAAGTATATTTTTTTTACTTCTTCTTTTTGTTTCAAAGCTATTCCCTGACCACTTTTTTATTCTGGGGAAAAGAAAAATTATCTAATGTACACAAACGGATTTATATTCTTTTTTTATTCCATGGCACAAAAGAATAGAAAAATATATAAATAGAAACGTTACCAAACGCGCCCTTAACCTTCACTAGTTGAGCATCATATGAGTTCATGATAATCATATAGAAGGAAAATAACTTTCTGTCTTGTTTTTTAAGTAAAGATGTTCAAAAAGTGTCACACCAAATACAGACATATTCATGAATACATTGCATGGATAGAGAAACTATCAGCAGCACATCTGTGTGTGTCGTGGGAGTGCGTGTGAGCTCAGCTGCAACCAAGGAATGAATATGTACAATGCAAAGTAAGTGAAAACCAACCAAAAAGAGAAGACCTAAAAATATATATAGTTTGTTCTTACACAAGTTCCCTTGGTCATGATGAACAGGTCGAGAGCACAAGTGGGTTTTAGAAGGGTCTAATATGTAGTGGGTAGTTCAAGTTAACGAAGTTGTAGAAGGCGTCATGGCCAAAAGGTATAGATTAAAACATATTCTTTACTATCCGAATCCTTTAATCATATGTAAAAGAATCAGTCTGGAAAGCAGGCTACTAAACATCTCAGCAAATATTTGTTCTGTCCATGAAGAGCTCAAGCTATATTATTAACTAAGAATCAACACTTCTCTGCACTAAGTTTGTCAAGCTTGTTTACCTAATCTGTCTACCGAACCATGGCACAAGGTCTTGCATTTCCATCACAATGAAGCAAGTTGTGCAGCATCATCGACATCCCTCCCAAGTTCACCAACTGAAATCTAGCACATGCTCGATGCTTCCTTTCGTCCAAATCAAGTGGAAGGACCAACAACGACTTCCACATTTTTTACATCAACTAATTTACTTATATAAGATATGCACAACAACTAGAAGCAGAGCAAATCGACGCTAGGGTTTCAATCGACGTTAGGGTTTCAAATTTACAAACTGATGAGACTAGCAAATATCACCTAGAGGGGAGTGGATAGGTGATTTGAATGCAAATTGATCAATTCTAATGCGGAAGTAATTGATCTTAAGCAAAGTCTAAACAACGTTCAGATTTTAGTCAGACTTTGAATAATAAACAAAAAATGTGCAATAAAGAGATTTAGGGAATAGAGAATATGCACACAGATGTATAGTAGTTCGACTTATAGCAAGCCTATGTCCACTCTCCCACGCTGATAGCCTACTGACTAGATTCCACTAGATAATTGATCAAGAGATTATAAGTTTTGAGTGATCTTTAGAAGGATCACTTTATCTTTCTTACAACAAGTCTCTCAAGATCACAAATTTAGGCTCAATAAAGACAAGTAAAAATTTGTCAGAGTTTGCTCAGACTTTGGAATTGATAATTCTGGATTTCGTCTCTCTACTGCTATTCTTCGACGATTTGTCTCCTTTTATACTCCTCCACTTCCAAACTAGCCGTTGGACAGTCTTTAGAGGATCATCTTCTAATTTTCATCTTGGACAGATTAATATACAAAGGATTGAGTAGTCGATGAGTGATAAAATTAGAATCCCGCTAAATCCGATCACCTATACAACCAGAGATTTGGTTTCCATAAGTAGAGCTTCTCCATTTTAGAAATAAACTTGTCGTGGGATTTGATTATCAATCAATTTTGGATATCTTGCTATATAAATATTCCTTGCAAAATAGTCTTTTAAGATCGAATCAATCACTTCTTTCCATTTGTGAAATCCAAACCAGATCACTAGTCATTGTTTACATTCTGAGTAAGCGATAAAGTCTGGATAAAGTCCTTGTGCTCAGAACTTGACGTCAGGGTGGTTTGTTCGATAGATTCTAAATATATTGATTCCAATATATAAACTGAAGTACTTCAACTTCTTTGTATGAAGTTTATACTTTGTCTTTTGCGGTGTAGAACTTGAATTTCTTCTTAAAGTCTGGACTTCTATAATGTAATTGCCTGGACTTAGAATACTTCAAAAGCATATGTCAGACTTTACTCATAAATAGTTTTGCTATCATCAAGTCTATTAGGAAGTTTTTTCAACACAAACAATCCTAACAAATCCATATGCAAAACGCGGCCATTCAACTTCAAGAAGTGAGAATCACAACTAAAAAATGTACAACTACAAGGAATCGAAGCGAAAAACCTGGATTCAGGGCAATCGAGAGAAGCAATCGAGAGAGAGGCGAGCACGATTAATGCAATCAATAGCCGAGCAAAGACAAGGCGACTAGAGAGAGGCAACACGACTGGACAGGGCGACTGGACAGAGGCGACCGCTGGAGGTGAGTTTTGTGCAAATATGGACTAGACAAGAGGCGACAAAGGCAACGCCACCACAAAGAGCCAACCGAACATAGGGGATGCTTTGGAGGCAGTGAGTTAAGATGGAGATGTCGTGCACGAGCTGGAGAGGCAAGCGGGTGAGAATGGAGATATTAGGGTTTATGAGGAAAAAATGTTTTACTTTTTGTTTCTGTTTCAAATCTATTCCCTTGCTACTTTTTTTTTTTGGTAACCCCTTGCTACTTTTATATTCCAAAGAACAAAAAAAGTAACTGAAATTATCAAATGGATTTCTGCTCTTTTTCTATTCCGATGAAGAAAAGAACAGAAAAACAGAGAAACAGATACGTTATCAAACAAGCCCTAAAAGTCCTTATATAGTGGAAACTAGATTTAATTATATTATTCAGGCTTACTTTCAAGCCATATTAAGAAATAATAAGCTCCATTAACCTTAAGCTCAAAACCTTTTATAAATTTTATCTCTTATGAGCCAAACCCAATTTACTAAGTCCAAAACCCCCCCTTTTGCCACGCGATTTTCGGCCAATGTGTATTTCTGTGGGCTTGGCCAAATTTGGCTTTCCTCATAAGCTCGGTCCATATGATTAAATTAAGCTCATAACCTTTATTTAAATCCATCCACCCCATTTGAATGCAATTTTATGTGCTAAATTAACTACTTATGAAAATACTCATAATATCTATATGCAATTCAACCAATATTTTTGTTGAGGGGCCTTAGTCGATCCCTAATTTTTTCTATGAAAAATTCTTAAATGGATCGCCAAAATTTAGGTATCAACGATTAACCCTTTGATAAGCCGTTGACCAAGCCTACATTACGGCCTTGATAAAAACCTCTTAGATTGGTAAGATCGTACCACTTGCAAGAAAACTCGGACCCTTGTTGACATGATAATAATGGTAAGATTGAGTGTTTCTCTCTTTTCTCGCATCAATGGTCAGGACAAAATAGTCATCTAAATAAGAGTGAGTGAAAAGCCCCTTTTACACTAAAAGTCTTTAATTTAGCATTTTCAAGAAATACATGTTATGAGTGAAAATCATCTTGATGATAATTCTCCCTGCTGAAAATCTGGTGATGCAAACATGGTAAAACCATTATGCACAAACCTCAATTGAATTGGAAAAAAAAAACCCCCCTCAATGAATCTTGAAATACGCATTCTAGAATAGCTACGTTGTCTATCTCTTTAACGAATGCATATGTATATTTGCTCTAATTGTGTCTGACAAATCATGTTTCCTCGAAAACCAAAGAGTTCTTGATGTTCAAGTTGCTCTATGAAGTCTCGTGATTAATTCAAACATTCTTGAATTTTCAAAATGCCTATAAGCAAGGACCCTCTAGGCAACAGATCAAATCCTCAAGTGAGGACCCCCGGGTGCTCATTATTTAAGTCTTTTAAAACCCTACTAGTGAGAACCCATCAAGCAACCTATTAAATTCTCAGACGAGGACCCCTAGATGCTCATTATTTGAGTTCTTTTTTCAAGCCTGCTGGCAAGGATCGACCGGGTAACATATCAAATCCTCGAGCGAGGACCCCAAATGTTGGATATTTGAATCTTTGTGAGCCCTATTGGCAAGGATCCACCAGGCAACCTATCAAATCCACGGGTAAGAACCCCCAGGTACTCATTATTTGAGTCTTTTCAAGCCCCATTGGCAAGGACCATCAGGCAGCCTATCAAATCCTCAGGTGAGGAACCCCATGTGCATTTACTTGTTATTCGAATCTATTAAAGGCCTAGAGACGAGGACCCTCCAGGCGAATTTAAACTCTTGAGATGAGTTCCAGGTGTCTTCCTTGATATCTAAAGTACATCGTAGATATTTCAAAATTTCTTTTTACCAAGAGGTGAGAGACATTCCCGAATGTCTAAGATACATACTAGGTATTCCGAAATTTTTGTTTTACCAGGAGGTGAGAGACCTTCTCAAATGTCTAAGGTACGTCCTAGATATTCCAAAATTTCTTTCTACCAAAAGGTGAGAGACCGTCATGAATGTCTAAGGTATGTCCTAGACATTTTCAAATTTCTTTTTCCTATGAGGTGAGAGACCTTCCTGAATATTCTAGGTACATCCTTAATGTTCACCAATTTCTAAACTTTTGGATTAGGTTCTAGATGTTTATTTCTACCAAGAGGGTGAGAGACCTTCCCGAATATTCAAGGTCTGTCCTTCATATTTACCAATTTCTAAAATTCCAGATTAAGTTTCAGATGTTTATTTTTATTAGGAGGTGAGAGATCTTCCCGAATATCCAAGGTACTTTTTGGATATTCCAAATTTTCTAATGTTTGATTTTTTGAAGGTGAGAGACCTTCTCAGGTATCCAAGGATTTCCAAGAGATTATTTTATAGGGTTAATACAACGAAAAACCCCAAACAAGTACAAATATAACAAATTTATCCCAAACTAATTGTTTGACCACCAAAAATCCCAAACTGGTACATTTGTGAAAAATTTACCCTCTAGTTTCCGTTAAATTGGATTAATACCGTAAAAATCATAAACCGGTACACCTATGACAAACGGAGGGTAAAATCTAAACCCGGTACATCCGTCAATTACCGCGTGTCATTTAACAAAGTAATTTGACAATAAAATTTAACGGAAACTAACGAAGGGTAAATTTGTTACAGGTGTACCAATTTAAGATTTTTTGTAGTAAAAAAAATTAGTTTTAGGTAAATTTGTAATAGATGTACCAGTTTGGAATTTTTCGTGGTATTAACCCTATTTTATATCTAAGTGTGCTTCCCGGATCCCCAGGTAAGTAACAATGGATATGTACTCTATCTTTGCATTAACATCTCTATTTTCACCACATTTCATTGCATTAGAAAATGGGTATGGGCTCATTGAGATTCATGTCCCTGACAAAAAGATGCATTTTCATGACATTGCATTCGCATGGTCAGAATTTAGGTATCATTTTATCTTTGAATGAAACATTTGCGAGCTCCTCTTCAAAGAGGGGCATTCCCACATTTCACTTGACTTCATTGGCCTAGAATAAATTAGTGGCGACTCCCAAAAATGAAAGAACATGTTAATCATAATAAACCGAGTCAATCACGTGTCGTGAATTAGTAGGGTTTGGAGAACCCGCACCGAGTTGTGCATATAGGAATCCGATTACCCTCACATGGCAAGCCATCGTCCTAACGGATGCCTTGTTCACCATCTGAGAGTGGGTCTCAACAATACATACTTGCGAAAAAAAATTCAAACACAGATTAACACACAACTGATCATGTTTAAAGACATAAATCATTTTAGAAGATAACACTAAAGAATATAAATAATTAACGGATAAAGAGACGCGTGAAATTTGCAAATAAAGAGAAAATATTCGAAAAAATGGTATTGTAGCAAACAAGTTTTACGTGGAAATAAGATAAGCATATGCTAAGACTATTTTGAGTTATAATTATCTCAACTTTTCTAGATTTCCAATTTCCCATTATAATTGTTTTTTTTTATGCAAAAGTTTGAGATAGAAATCTGCTTTGAAGATTGCTTTGTACATAGGAAAACTTCCCCAATGGCCACCATTTCCACTTGGGAAGGGGGAAATGGGGAGTTCGATTCCCCATCTTCTCATGAGGGCTAGGATTGGAGACGTTTAGATTCGAGTGTAGGGTTTGACTCCCATGCTCTGCAAAGAGACAGAGCAAAAGTCTGAAAGTGATATGAGAGTTAGAGTATGACAGATCAAAAAAGACATAATAAATATTACCAAATTGGTCCTAAACCTATTATAGAAATGTCAATTCAGTTATAAACTTTCTAATTTTGCCATTTTAATCATAAACCTTTGCACAAATTTCTGATGTAGTCCTTTCAGTCAACATTCGCCGGGAATCGCTGACCTAACGGTCCAATCATTGACGGTTGTCCTATGTGGCATCGCCATGTCAGCGTTTCCAGTGAAAATTGATCGGAAGAACTATAATGAAATTTCGCATAAAGGTTTAAGACTAAATTGGTAACATTGGAAAGTAAAGGTCTGAATTAGCATTCATAATATGGGTTTGGGACCGATTAGACAATTTTCCCTTTGTATGTAGAGTATATAGATATAGATGTATTGTATAGATGCTTTTGTTCAAAAGTACTCTAAAAGGAACTTATTTTGAAGGAACATGATTCATTTTCCTACGTTTGGCTCTATTTTGTCTATTATTTTCTGGTATTTATATTACAGAAAAAATGAAACACACATTTGAGAAAAAGTCTCGAATACAATCCTGGATCTCGACTTTGGGCACTGGGATTTCCTCAGGAGACCGAGGCTCAGCTCCCGTGGTCCTTGGCTTAGGCACCGAGGTCTTAAGCACAAGTCTGGTGACCCGGCGCGATCATCAACATCTAGAGCCCGTTCACTAGGGTTCCAGGCATGGGCACCGGGGACCTGGGCACTGTCGCCACAGTCTCGAGTCTCGAGCCCAACCCTCAAGGAACCTAGGCTCAACCTTAGGGGATCGGGCTCGAGCAACGTCATGACTTCAAGTGCCAAGGTTTTGTTGTATTTTGAAAAATGGTTTCCGATTTTTTTAAAGAGGAAGTCTATTGCCTATATTTAAGCAGAATTTTTTTTTGTAACAATGAAAAGATTTTTCATTGACACATTTTCAAAGCAATCCAAATGGTGCAAATGAGTAAAATGTTTCCAATGGTAAATTTTTACCGAAATTAATGGACCTTAAATAGTAACTTCGTCGTCGATATCTAACTAAAAGGACATCAAACGGGACCATTATTACGCACAAGAATGTGGAAAATTATTTATCCTAGTCTTTGGTTTTCGATAAAATAGAATAGAATTGACTCATATTTATATATTTATAAAGCGATGTTGGATTGCTAAATAGCGATTACACGTCTCACAATAAAAAGTTAGTGCACTCTAAATTGTAACTTTTATTAGTCGGTTGCTTATTAGTATATATATATATATGTACTTTTTAACAAAATCCTATTTGTATATCAATAGATTGATTCCTCTGATTAATGAGGTGTATCAATGAGATAACTCTTTTAAAAAAGAGTAAAAATTGAAAGAACTCTATTGCAGCATATCTTACAGCTCCTCCAGCCATTGATGAAGTCTTGTAGCATATATACCTCAATTATCAGCATTAGCGATAAATACTTTGTAAAACACCCTACATTATATATTAGTATATATATTATTTTAATATGAGTTAAAATATTTGTCATAAATTTTTCATAAGATTGAAATGACATCAACGTATTGGCGCGCTACTTGACCTTACGGTTCACTAATTAGAGGAAGGCAAAAACTATTACGCGCATATAATGAGAAATTTATATTAAGCTCCAACTCAAGCAGTTAATGGAGGCTTGGTGATGTAGCAATGGTCTTCTATATCCGATTTTTGTCAAGCCCTTCTCAAAAGCTACTTACATTCAGCATGTATATGTTACATAATTTTCATCAAATAAATGTAAGTTGCAATCAATACCGACGGTATAAAACTAATGTGTTATGGAGAACAATTTCACAAAATATGAAATTAAACACTCTCGCTATATTTTGAATACCGTGAGGAAGTTTCATAAAGTAACACAAACTACGCTTAAAAAGTCTCTGAAAGGGCAAAGGAGACAACCGAAGTAATTCACGAACTTTGCTCGGATAGTCTCTAGGGGGACAAAGCAAACAACCAAATATAGATTTTCAATTTCTACTGTATCTCTAGGGGGACATTATCCACTAGATCTCGTAAGTGATCCCTACTTTGAGCAGCCTCTTGTGGGGAATGTTGAACACTTCCTCTTGCTGCCTCACGCACCTCTTCAACCAGCTGTACAAGCAATTGATCACAAACCTTTTTGCAAAGCCTGAACCACCCGAAGCTATCACCTCACTCTGTCCCATTAGATACATGATCCCTCCATTCTTGATTGTTTCATCCACCAATCCAATCTCTCTCCGCACTCTCTCCTCATTGACCATTGCGACTCCATGGTCACAAGCCTCGCCTCGCTCATCGTTCCGAATGAAATCCTTTAATCGGTCGATCAAGACCTTTTCGAAGAATTGCTGCTCCATCTTCGCATCTCGATATCCGTATCTCACAACGCACCGATAGATGCCTGACTCCTCAATCTCCGCCTGTCGAAAGATGAACCGCTCCTCGAGGGGCACCTTGCTTATGGCTAGCGACTTGATTGAGACGAAGACAAGAACCGAGTGCAATGCAGGTACATTGGCGACATATTGGGTGAATATTGGGGAAATGCCATGGACGAGCTCGGTGTAGAATAGGGCGACCGCAGGGACCCGGGGGATGTTTGTGTTCGACATGATCGTGACAAGGGCTTCTCTCGAGACCTTGTTCTCGAACTCATACTCGTACTTCTTTCGGTATCCATAATTCCATACGAACATGATGGTGACCATCACGGCAGCAAAGACGAGTGGGACGTAACCCCCATCCATGAATTTGTAGAGGACCGAGCTTAGAAACATGTACTCTGCGAGCCCGATGGTGAGGACATAGAGGATTATGAGGAGTATGTTGGTCTTCCAAATCATGACCATCACAATAACGAGGAATGTGGACGTAATAGTGAAGACAAATGCTACTGCAATTCCTGTGATAGAGATTTACAAATAAATGTAAATTTTTCTTTCAATAACCCCAGCTTGGTAGCTCAATGAATTAGGGAATCTGCATAAGGACACTTAATGTGTGTGTATTGAGTGTGATCCTTTTTGCTTACCGTAAGCATTGCCCAATTGTAATGTGGTCTTGAAGCCAAGGGTGACACCAACACAGGCCAACATGAGGAGGGTGTTGACCTCAGGTATGTAGATCTGACCCTCGTGGTTTTGCGAAGTGTGCACGACCTTCACGCGTGGGAAGCACCCGAGCGCGACCGACTGCTTCACTATGGCGAACGTGGCCGATATCATGGCTTGACTAGCTATTATCGCCGCCAACACCGCTACCACAAACATTGGCCAATACACCGGTTCTGCATCAAAACATTAGATAGATTCATTGGATGACCCAACAGAATAAATGATGCATCAGATGAAGGGGTTAATTCCAAAAGAAAAGCACCAACTTTAGGTCGAGGGACAATTCTGGCCCGAACTTTTTTTTGTTCCATAAAAAAGCACCAACTTTAAGTCGAAGGACAATTCTGGCCCGAACTTTTTTTTTGTCCCATAAAAAAGCACCAACTTTAGGTCGAGGGACAATTCTGGCCCGAACTTTTTTTTGTCTCGTAAAAAAGCACCAACTTTCATTTAAATACCAAATTTAGCCCCCCATTGACTTTCTGTCTGAAGTTACCCTAAGACAATGAATAATGCTTTAAATCCAGTCAGCAAGTCACGTGGATTTATTGCTAAGGTGGAATAGTCTAGTTGGAAAATCAATTATTTTAAGTCAATAAGGGCCAGATTTGGGATTTAAGTGAAAGTTTGTGCTTTTTTACGAGACAAAAAAAAGTTTAGGCCAGAATTGTCCCTCGACCTAAAGTTGGTGCTTTTTTACGGGACAAAAAAAAGTTCGGACCATAATTGTCCCTCGACCTAAAGTTGATGCTTTTTAATGGAACAAAAAAAAGTTCGGGCCAAAATTGTCCCTTGATCTAAAGTTGGTGTTTTTTTTTGGAATTAACCCCAGATGAAGTAGCGGTAGAAAGCTTACTTGGTATCGAACTATAGAAAGTGCTAGCAACATCTTCAGTGTGCTTTCGGAGATATGCCGCTTGACCAAAGTAGGCGAGGATGATTGAAGGAAAGACAACTACGCACGAACTCAATTGAATTGAGAGAATATTAAAGTGGCCCAGATCAGCAAACAACGCTTCAGAACCTATAATAAAAGGCTCAGAGCGTAAAGACCAGAGTCAATTCATGAAAAAAAGTTACATATCTAGGTTAAAATGAAAACAAAAAATAATTGAATAATAGATGAATCATTTGAATGATGTTTAGCAATATGTTATCAATTATCAATAATTAATCAATGGAAAGACTAAATGTTTAGATTACCAGTTAGGCAGAGAATGACCCCTCCAAGAGAAATCCATGCTTCCTTTTTGTTCCTCCTGAAGTAATGGACGATGTAGAGCGGATTGACGGCTCTGATCACACCCGGGTCATGTTTCGCGAAATTGTAGATGCCGATCAATGCGATACTAAGGAACCATAAAGAGAGAATCGGGGCGAAGCTGTATCCAACTTTGTGAGTCCCGAACCTTTGGACTTGAAACAGAAGGATCAAGATCACCACAGAGATCCACATGATTTGATCATCTCCAAGTGAACTTGCAGCTTCTCTTATGCCCCCAACAGCCGACAATACTACCCCACAAAAGGAGAAAAGAATCAGAACCATCTATCGAAATTCAACCAAGAGAACTAATTAGATCTATAGATGAGCCAAGACATTAAATATAGTGTGTCGTTTTATATTGTAATATTACCTGTGATTGAATGTACCATAAAAAAATCATTAGGATATAGATATATGTTCAAAATAGATTAAGGGAAAAATTAAAACCTATTTGTGCATCATCCTTTTCTTATAAAGAAATTCTCGATGATAGAATTACTACCGGATATGCATGGTGTGAGGATCCCGTCTCCAATGACCATGGCGGTGCCCAACATAGTTACAAACAAGAGCAAGTACTTGGCCATTTTCCTATTCTCAAGCAAGGACTTCACGGCAGAGGCCCACCTGAGGCGGTGGCTTGGCGCCTCAAGGCGGTAGTTCGAGACTTCCCTGTCCTCGGCTTGTTGGTTGGGGGTCAAGCTCGCCTTGGCATAGCGGCATATTAGAGAGTACAAAGCAAACGTCCCTCCTATATTGTCATAGCCAAAACCCTAACTACATTAGCACAAGATTTGGCATAGAGAGAGAATAAAGAACCTGCTATGAATCAAATGAATTCTGTGGCGACACGGTGAAAGAGAAAAACTTACCATCGCCATTGTCATTTGCCGATAGAACGATGAAGACATACTTGATCAAGTAAATGAGGATGATCGAATAAAAGATCAGAGATAGCACTCCAAGGAGATCTTCTTCGTGTTTTATCCCGTTTGGAAAAATTCCTGCCATGACATAGAGAGGGGACGTGCCTATATCGCCGTACACCACCCCGATGCTTTGAATCGCAAGCTTCATTACCATCCCCCATGGCAGATTCTGCATTTGGAAAGACCGTAACCAAATCATGATCATGAAAGCATTTCCTAGATTCACTCTTGCTACGATTTTGTTAGAACTTTCGATTGATTACATATACACAGCCCAAAAACAAACATAGGAAACAAAAGGTGTAAACTATCAATTCGAGAGAGTCTCTTTTTCTCCTGTTTTATATTTTACTAGGTATATGTATCAAAGACATAGCAAACCGCACTACTTTTAACCATCTTCTTCCCTATGCGTTTTTACGTCTAGCTAATTCGTGTGATGATGCAATTTCAAAAATTGTAAACGACATACCCCTTTAAAATTTAAATCAAAGTATCTTTAATCAAAGGCAAGCAATTTGCGGGGAACCAATAAATCTTTTCTTGCTTTTGTCCCTCTTTTCTTGCGGTTGAAGTGTTTGTAGAATCCATGAATCTCTTGGCATATTTTCAATTTGTTAAATCCCTTTCATCGGATAATAATCATTTTAAATCTCTATCCTTAAACTATGGAAATCTTTAGAGATTTTTCCGGATCCCTACACATTAAAAAAAAATTCTTTAATATTTGCACGCATTCATACAATTAGAGTGTGCTACGACTCCCATAATCGAAAGAAAATGAAAAAATCATTTCAATTTATATATTTCTCCGAGAATAAATTCTCTATAGAGTTTTAAAAATTTTATTACGTACACGTTCATGCAAAAAAAAAAAAAACAACAAATTTGGGAACGGTTGCCCGAATGGTAATTTGCAAATAATGTCTTTTCAACCGGAGTATTTTTATTGAAAGGAAAACCCTTTTCTCTTTCTTTTTGCCTTTCTAAAGGAAAAAGGATAAAAACCGACCTGGTTCGATGAATGGCCTTGGTCTGACTTGAGCCGGGCAGTCTCTATATCAAACGAATCCAATTTCTTGATTTTCCTCAATCCCTCGTTTATCTCTGCGCGACCATCGTCGTGTCTGTCAGTTGAGTCGACTTCGACGGTCTTCAGCCTCCCTCCTTCTGCTATACCATCGCGCTCCATTGAAGAATCAGAGGGAGAGATGAAGATGGGTGAAAGGGAACAATTACGTGACCCCCTGCTTCAAAGGGGAAACACACAGTCACGCATCACTAAGGGAAAGAAAAGAAATAGATGTACCAAGGAATCTGAACGATGGTACAAAACCAAACTTTAATGGCATTGAATTTATAATACATCGTGTCACGCGAAATCCAGAAAAGGAAGAAGAGAATGTACAGGCACGTCTAAAAGAGGGGAACTTCGAGAACCTTTCGGCCTGGCATGCCCCAAATGGAATGCAGGATTTTGAAGAGAGAATGACGGGTGGATGTACACGAATTAGGAGATACTAATCAAAAGTGAATCAACATGATGACTGAGAAGGGTACGCGTTTCTTCCGTGTTTATGGTTCTCGCCAATAGGAAATAACCAAGAAGGAGAGGTATCAATTAGTTTCCATAGAAATCTCTTGCGAAAACGTGTAGGCCTGTTTAACAGATACACCCCCTTTCGAGTTTCGATTAAAAAAAAACCATTTAATTTTTAATAAATTGATGATCTATCTCGTGAAAACGCCCGAATCTTTTTTTGTTTTTGTAATAGGGTGTCTTTTCGAGTTTTGGAAAAAGGCATCGGTGTGTGAGATGCTTTGAGAGAGTGTCTGTGTTCTTCTATTCCTAATTGGAGAAAGCTTTCCAACCAATCTTATTAAAGAAAGTTTTCCAACCAATCTTTATGATGCCATGATAGTCGGACGACAACAATTTCTCATTGAAGCGTTTTACTTACAATTCATGGCGTCATAAAGAAAGTTCTTAATTTACCTTAGAAGAGAAAATTTAGTGATAAAGTCATCTCCTTGCTCTTATTTAGTCCTTTCCCACATCGATAACTCAAAAAAGACATCAATGGATTAATGACCATTAAGGCTGTGTTCGTTTACGGAAAAATATTTTTCCGGAAAACATTTTCGCGTTTTCCGGTGTTCGGGGCGGAAAATGTTTTCCGTGGGAAAATATTTTCCTTCCCCACCCCAAATCCTTCATTGTTTTGAGGAAAATGATTTCCTCTTTTCACAAAGAGGAAATCATTTTCCCTCAAAGTGAAGGCAAAATTGCCCATAGGAGGAAAAATATTTTCCGTGAGAGAGGAAGTGGATCGCCGGCCGCCGCGGCCGCCGCCGCGCCGCTGTCCCGCCGCCGCGGTCGTCGCCCGCCGCGTCACCGGCCGCCCCGGCGCGCCGCGGATCGGCGGTCGCCGCAACACCCTTGAAAATATTTTCCGAAACTTTTAAATTTAAACTAGACTAAAAAAGAAATAAATTTAACAGAAAATGTGTTAGGAAAACATTTTTCAGGAAAATGACTTCGGAAAATATTTTCCAAAAGGAGGATATTTTCCGGCAAACAAACGGAGCCTAAAATTAAGAAAGTTTTCCAACTAGTCTCTTCGTTTTCGTCGGACTATCATTTCGTTTTCGCCCCAGTGGCCACCCTTCCTGCTTGGACAGGAAAAGGTCGGGAATTCGATTCCCCATCTTCTCAAAGGGGTTTAATTTCGGATGTGGGTTTCGACTCTTGCACTCTGCAAAAAGGTAGGATAAAAGTGTGAGAGTAAGTTGAGAGTTAGAAAATGAGAGAAAAAAATAATAAACTAGACTCTTTTTTTCCTTCCCCAAAAAAAAACAAAAGACTTATTTTTTAAAAAAGAAAATATCATATCTGTCTATGAAAGCAAAAGATACCATACTTAATGGTCATTAATCCATTGATGTCGTGTATGAGTGCGTGTGTGTGTCTTTTTTTTTTTTTTTGAGATTTTAATTTTAGAAAGGACAAAATAAGACATACATTAATCACCGAGATCAGTCACTTTACTCCATTTTCGAGCAAGGAGAAGACTTTATTACTAGATTTTCTCTTGTGAGGCAAATTAAGAACTTTTCTTTGTCTGAAATACAGCTGTAATATAACTGTAGGCGTCAATTTTGCAAATCAATATTTTGTCCTATCTTAAAAATTTGACATTTCTAGAAAATACTTTTCAACAAGTCATTTTCCAAAAGGGCAATATTTTTTTGTGTTTGATTGAATCCTGAATATGAACAGAAAATTATTTTCCTTCATTTAGAAACTAAAAGTTGATTTTGTTTTCCTAAAGTGACATGCGCACTATTCATGTGATACAAGGGATACTCATCCACCGGGGTCCCGTTGCAGGAGCAGGGATTTCCCGAGCCTAGCCACTGAGAACTTGAGCACAAGTGTCGAGGCACCGGGGTCCTGGGCATGGCCGATGTTTACCCGGTCCCCGCCGCCGAGGACCCGGGCACTGGCGTAGGGTTTCTCATGCTCAAGCACCGAGATCTCCAGTCCAAGCGTTTTTTTTTTTTGATAACCGAGGTGTCCGCGCGGCCGGCGAGCTAGGGCTCAAACCAGCGGTGATGCCCGACTAGTCCTCGAGGGGGGCTAGCGCAGCATCCCACCGCCACGACCCCCCACTTAAATCACCGATGGGCGAGTTTGAACCCAGGACCTCTCGTGAAAGGAACTGAACGCAAACCAACGCGACCACCGATGGGTGGGTATCTCCGGTCCAAGCGTTGCTATCTAGTGATATTAAAGAAAATGATTATGAAAATGATTTTTAGAGAAGGAAATTATTTTCTTGAATTTTAGCTTAAAATTTCTGTTGACTCATTTTCCTAAGCGATCCAAATGCCATAAAAAAAAAGGAAAATATTTTTCAACATAAAATTTTTCAAGAAACTAACGGAGCCTCGCTGAAAATAAGTGATTTGTAAATTATTTTCCTAAAAATGATTGCTTACATTGTTTACAAAAATGAATAAAAGAAAAAACATTTTCATCGCCTGCGAAATGTTTAGACATAAAAATCGCTGTTGATAATAAAAATGGTTTTTTATTAACTAATTATTTCAATCGATACAATCGATTATATTTTACGAAAATGTTTTCAAAATCATTATATTTGATTACCATTATTGCTATTAACATAGAGCAGACTTTGACCATGGCTATAGGCTGACCACTGGAAATGTTAAGCGCTGCAGATGGGCAAGCTTAGACGAGTGGTTTCTTTGGATTGAATCCGCGGAGTCCGTTCAAATTTATGGGGATAATTTAGCTTAGTTTCAATGTGGTGGAGGCATGGTAGGTGTAGACAAACAGGGAGAGAGCACTGCCACAAAAGAAGAGCTAAAAATGCATAACTTGAAAAATCGAAATGGGAAGTCAGTAGAGAGGTAGATAATTCAATGAAATTACGTTAGTTAATAATCCTACCTACATCCCAAGGAGTTGATTCGGTTCATCGAGTGATAAAATGATTTAAACTGTTGGCTTCAAGTCGTTTAATATCACAAGTTCAATTCTTACTCGACGTGGCCTTTCAGGTCATGGTACAAGGAAGTAATTTCTTGTGAATCTCATAAATGATGGTCGGGCGAAAACGAAGAACAGACTTGGCAATATGTGTCGATTGTTTAGTTTTTTTTCCAAAGTGTATCAATGTAAATCAGCCACCGGCACGAACACCATGTTATTGCTCCAAAAGATCCATAAAGCTCACCTTAAATTCATAAGTTCCACTATCATGAAATATCCTACTAAGTCAATCTAAGAAACTGTTGAATAGTTTGTTATCATAAAAAGACGTAACTATTGATCATGAAAAGATACGACTCTTCGTTATGAAAAAAAGTTATTGTTGATATAAAAAAGTGTGATGGTTTATCATGAAAAGTGGTGATAATTGGGATAAAATACCTATTCCCAAAAGATATGTTGAATGGTTGTCTATAAATAGTATCAAATCACACATTGTTCATAATAATCACAACTATTTAGAACAACAATTTTTTCTTGGTAACACTCACTTATTCTCTTTTTATACACACAACTTTGATGACACATTTAAGGTGAAATTCCAAGAGAGAAATTGAGCAATTGCTAAAGCCGTTTCTCTGCGGCTTTGGTGTATATCTTAGAAGTATAATTGTTCTAAACCCGACAGCAACAACAGTGGAGGCAAATAATATTTTAAGGGCAGTGATCATCATCACAAATCAAAATATCAAACATCTATGACTACAGCTCTATCTTCATCAGCAATCAAATTTCCCCAACAATCTTTAGGTATTATTTTCATGAAAACGGAGATAGTGATTGCATCAAGTGCTTGCAATATTGACAGATAAGTGTTTGTGAAACTATGTTTCTATTTATATGCTTGATGAGTCATCTTCCTTGTGACATAATAGATTATCTTATGTTGATGTAGTACTTTAAAATTTATGAATAAAAGTGATATGATATCATGTGATGATCTTGATAAGAAAATGATGATGAAAGTAGGTGCGGAGGAAGATTTCTCAATGCTCTATCATATCGTCTATATGAAATTTTTCGATCTCACACAAATTCCAAAGACATTTGGAATCCCTTGGAGACCAAATATAATATTGATAAACAAGGTACATATAGATTTACTACTTTGAAATATCTTGAATTTGCCATGATTGAGAACCTGATTGTGGATAATTTGATAAAACACATTGGAATTGAGGAAGGTTCTCGGAATCATGACGATAATTATGTGAAAGAAGTTGTAAATAAGGTGGATTTTGTTAAGAATGGCAACATGAGCAAAGACAAAGAAAGCATGAAAAGCTTGATTAGGTGGTATTACCATATGGAGTTAAGCATAACAATGCTGATTAGTGCATTTATTCAAAGTTTACTAAAGAGTATAGAGTTATAATATGCTTATATGTAGATAATATGCTGATTGTTGGTACAAATATGCATGGCGTTGATAAAACTAAAAAAGTATTTATCCTCTCAGTATAAAATAAAAGATTTGGGAAAACTAGATATAATTGTAGATATCAAAGTGGTCAAACATAATGAGATTATACTTTAAGTAAAGGCCACTATGCGGAGAAAATCATTAAAAAATATCAGCATTTGGGAATTAAAACGCTACATGTATCATTTGATGTATCAATTAAATTGATGGTTTGACCAAAAACTAATTGATAGAAAATACTAGGCAACATTTAGCACAATTAGAATATGCTAATGCAGTTGGAAGTTTGATGTGCGCTCTGCATTGCACGAGACCGGATATAGCCTTTGTTGTGTGTAAATTGTCCAAATTTACTAGTAATCCTAGTAAGTAGAATTCTTGATTATTAAAGAAAATAATATATTATGGTCTATTTTATGAAAGGCAACCACTAGCACTAAAATGATACTTAGATGCTAGTTATATATCTCTTTTTGTTAGACGGGTATATGCACATGTATGTATATTTCAATTACACTATTCTTATTTAAAGCAGTTTTGACATTACTTTTAGCATATCAAGATTGAAAGAAACCTCTAAACTCGGTGCATCCGTTACTTGAGCCTTGAGATTTTCATATTACCTAGATGTATTGTTCCTATTTGTTTTTCGTAAGCCAGAAAAAACTTAACTAAAATCCACTTTCTGACGTCTTATTTTTAATTTATTATTATATAACGATTTTGTTGCTGAAATCATAAATAAATCATGCAAAAGCTACAAAATTAAAAGGAATGAGAGAGATGGAATAATAATTACATAAATATTTATATTCTTCGGATTTTTTTAAAGAATTATTAGCAGGTGCAAAATGTTGGGATGCCAATCTATAATGCACAACATTGAAAATTTAAAATAGTCAAGATAAGTGCAAGGCAATCTCCCAAAATTCGTTCATGCATTTTAAAGTAAAATTGCAAATTTCTCTCATCGTGGACTTATCTAACTTTTTGTTTTAAAGTGATTGAAATATTCGAAGATTATATTTCTCCTAAATACTTTTTTTTCGCGTCGTTTTCGGCAAATAGATATACATCTTATCAGATATGTCATTAGATTGGCAAATATATCTTTTGAAATTGTTCGAACATCTCTTAACTCTTAGCAGCAAAAAATTTCAAAGCCCTTACAAAATTTATCATAACCATGTCAAAAAGAGTTTCCATTGATCATTGATTGTCTAACGCAATGCAAAGAATCAATTGATGAGTGAACTTAAACTTTATGTAAATTCGAGCATAAATAATTTTTTTAAGTGAATTCGAACCGAAACTAAAGTAGATCTGAAATTGAATTATCAGACTCCATCAAACTTTGGAAGAGTTGCGCACAAATTAAATCACGCATACTTGCATAGATCACGCTTCGGCGTTCAAAACTCGGTTGTTTCTGTTCAAAGATATTAACGATTTTCTTTTTTGCCTTCTAAACTTACCCTCACTTATATATCCGCGTTCTTATATAAAGACAGAGCTGGGAAACTTTGCCGGAGGAGGTCGAGGGACATCGATATTGCCTGGCCTAGGGTCGCGAGACATCCTAATCAGTCGCGGACTCAATCTCTTTCTTTAATTGTCAATTAAAAAAAAAGCCTCTTCTTCATACATACATAAAATCGTAGAATGCAATTTTTGAGTTCTTCGAGTTTACTCTTTCTTTGTCATTATATATATAAAATTGCATTCTACGATTTATTCCTTATTTTCGGCTTTCTTTATCAATATAAAAAGAATCAAGGAGAATAGCGAGTGGGGAATGACATACCTACATATATATAAAATAAATATCAACATCAATATCAATATCAATATCAATATCAATATCGACCCCCAAAAGTTTTTCTCTGTTCATCGTCGTCCCCCTTTCTCCTCTCTCTCTCTCTCCTTCGGACTGATTTCGCTGCGATTGCGAGCTCCTCCTCCTCCTCCTCCCTCCTCCTTCCTCCACCTGCGTCTTCGTTATCAGCAGCAGCAGCAGCAGCAGCAGCTGTGGATTCTTCTCCGACCTCGATCGGTCCTCCTCCTCCTCCTCCTCCCGTCGCTGCTCCGCGAATCAGGTCGCTCTTTCCTCCCGTCCACGCCTGGCGTCCGTATGTCGATTCTCTTCTTCGCGTGTGCGTTCTTTGCCCCTCCCTTTTGGATTCCTGTTCCTTAGGTTTCCGGTCGCGAGGCTGTCCCCGGTTCTCGTCCGGCGCCGCCGGGTTTCGGTCGCGTCGCCGCCGTGATCTGTTTGGGGTGATTGTTTCGGTTGGGGGGGAGTTGGTGATTGGGAGTGATGGATGCTATTTAGGGCTTGAGCGCGTGGGGTGGTTCTTTTGGTCCCGAAGAGGAGGGAGGGGGGGGGGGGGGGGTTGCAAGGAGAAACGTAGCTGCGTTGCCTCTTAGGGCTTGCGGATATCGTCGGTGAAAGTAGGAGCTTGTTGCCCGCGTTGTGCTGGGGCTTCCTAGTTGTCGGGCCTTGCGGGGGTTTTTAAAGCGGTTTTTGGGGTGCGCGCGCATTGGCGGGATTCTTAGCTGTGAATTTGTCCTTCCTGCAGAGGAATTGGGAGCGAAGGGGGTGTGGGGTCCTAGCGGGATGAACGACAGGAGGACGATCGACCTGGACCAAGGATGGGAGTTCATGCAGAAGGGTATCACAAAGCTGAAGAACCTCCTCGAGGGGCTTCCCGAGACCCAATTCAGCTCCGAGGACTACATGATGCTCTACACGTATTTTAAGCCTCTGTTTCTCTGCTGTTTTCCCCGTGCATGCCTGCTCGCCGAGCTGCACGATCGTGGCATTTTGTCGACGGTTGTTTGACTCTGCTGATTTTATTCGCAGAACGATTTACAATATGTGTACTCAAAAGCCTCCTCATGACTACTCCCAGCAACTGTACGACAAGTACAGAGAATCCTTTGAAGAGTACATCACATCAATGGTGAGGAATTAGAAATCGTGTTGTGTGTTCTCTTTTCCCATGATGGGCATATGAGAAATATGCAAGATACAGTGATAGTTAATAACTGCTCTGGAAATTGACGTTCCATCCGTTTATTGTATAGCCTATGAGTTGCCATTAATGTTTGTTAAAAAAAATTCCGGGTGATGTTCCTCAAAATTAATGCTAGTTTTGAGGTGCCAGTGGGCATTGGTTCGAATGATTGAGGTTTGGGGATAGTGAATGATCGATAAGAAGTTTTTGACCAAAAAAATTTTCATAGCAAAACGGCGTCAGATTCATAGATATAATGGCAACTCCTTTTTCGAGTGAAAAACTGGATCTCGTTTTTGTAGTTGAAGTAGGAAAATTATGCCAAGATAAGATCATCAGTTCGAAATGATCTGAGAAAAGTACTACACTAATAAACAACAAGTTTCGAGTTATATGGAAGAGTTGTCAAGAAGCTTTGAGCTATAAAGTGCAGAGATCAAATTTGAATGCTGTCTCCTCGTGCGACATGGGAAATAACTATGGCTTACCAAGAAGTGTTTTCTACTACACCAATTAGTTCTTTGGTGTAAATCTGATGTAGTTACTGCGATTAATTCATTGATTCTTCTGATGGAAGATAAGAAATGAATCAGTGTACTTATGAAGTCCTTGTTGACCTCTTGAAATGCGATATGAAACATTCTCCCCTTTCCCTTAATCATTGCATCTTCAGGTAGAAACTATTTTGTTGGTACTTAATCACGCTGATGGTTGAAAGTGAGATGGTAGTATTCATGACATGGACATCCTTCCCTGATGATATAAGGCTTAGAAATTTCATAAATAACCTTTCCATGTTGGAATACCTACTTTGCACTGTGGACGACATATCCTTTGGGTTCTTGATTATTCTATCTCCATTAATTTCGAGGCCTGCCTTCGATTTAGGTATTGCCTTCATTGAGGGAGAAGCATGATGAGTTTATGCTGAGAGAACTTGTTAATAGGTGGGCAAACCATAAGGTGATGGTTAGGTGGTTATCTCGTTTCTTCTATTATCTGGATCGGTACTTCATTGCTCGAAGATCATTGCCGCCTCTTAATGAAGTTGGCCTGACTTGCTTTCGTGATCTGGTACGTCTTCAGTGACCTCTCGTGTGTGATGTCATCTTTCTGTTGATCACCCGCAGAAAATTTCGTGGTTGAAATGTGCCAGAATCATGCTGACTGCAGTTTCACGATGTCGACTATTTTCGTATGTTATCGACAATTATCTCAGTGCACTTCATTGATGATGTTTTCAGGTATATAAGGAGTTATATGCAAAAGTGAGGGATGCTGTTATCTCTCTGGTATGATTGTACTCCAAACCCTCTTATTCTTGACAGGTTTCTTAATTCAAGAAATCTCGTTAGTTCTTATGCCGGCTTGAATTTTGATTAGATTGATCAAGAACGTGAGGGAGAGCAAATTGACCGAGCTTTACTGAAGAATGTTTTGGATATATTTGTTGAAATTGGGATGGGGCAAATGGATCGTTATGAAAGTGACTTTGAGGCATCACTGCTTGAAGATACTGCTGCTTATTATTCTAGGAAAGCTTCGAATTGGATACTAGAAGACTCTTGTCCAGATTACATGCTGAAGGCAATGCTTACACTCTATACCATTAGCCTGAGATGTTGCGGTGGATAGTTTCTACCGTTATTAATCCATGTTATTGGTGATCACAGGCTGAAGAGTGTCTAAAACGTGAGAGAGACAGGGTTTCTCATTACCTGCATTCAAGTAGTGAGCCGAAGTTACTTGAGGTTGGTAATTGGTGTTACTTTTGGAATGTCAAATCTGGATGGAGTTGCGGTGTATCAATTTTTTTTTTTTTCAGTCTGTCAACTCAATTTGCAACTTTTACTTCCTGTTTTCTGCAGAAAGTTCAACATGAATTACTGTCTGTCTATGCAAACCAACTACTTGAGAAAGAGCACTCCGGATGTCATGCGTTGCTTAGAGATGATAAGGTGGTTGCTTTGCTTTGCTTAGTAATTTTCCATTTGGAACTTCTAATTTGTTTAGAGGGAGATGCTTTATTACTGACTTGAATGTTTGTTTTTCAGGTGGAGGACTTGTCTAGAATGTTCAGGCTGTTTTCTAAAATACCTAGGGGCTTGGATCCTGTTGCAAATATATTTAAACAGGTAATTAACTGTAGACTTGTGCTTTCTCTAAGGAAGTAGATTTTTTACGTTTTCTCAAAATTTATGTTCATCGTATTGTGCAGCATGTTACTGCTGAAGGTACAGCCTTGGTCAAACAAGCTGAAGATGCAGCAAGCAACAAGAAAGTATGCACATTTATTTTGATTCTTGTACTCATTTAGCTTTTCAAGCTGCTAAAGTACATGCTTTTATAGGGCTTCATAATGTTTAGAATCTTAGTAATTCTTCGAAAAGTGTCTCCTTTGAAGGATATATCGTTTCATTTATCTTAAAGGAATTTTACTTGTAGATTTTGGACTCTAGTGTTTGAGAAGACACTTCATCTTTAGTAAAATCATAAGAAGTGTACAAGTCAACACAATGAAGTGACAGAATTGTAAATATTTTGTGG
Source organism: Syzygium oleosum (assembly GCF_021117445.2). Taxonomy (NCBI): domain Eukaryota; kingdom Viridiplantae; phylum Streptophyta; class Magnoliopsida; order Myrtales; family Myrtaceae; genus Syzygium; species Syzygium oleosum. The sequence continues at coordinate 13,212,724 of NW_026607490.1, forward strand.
AACACACATCACAAACGCATATATGCATTTGTATGTGTGTTGATAGACCTCTGGTTTGGAAAAACAGAATACACTTCATGATGAACAATTTAAATTACTGTCTTAAATTAGTCATGAGAAAGCAAGTTTAAGAGGTCATTAGAGGTCAACTGATGCATGCTCCTATTCGAACTTCTGTAGTAAATTTGGCACGTCCTATAGGATTTTTGCTATCGATGTTTCGATACTTCTTAAATAAGCAGGCATGTTTAACTGGTGCGTGCAATGCACCATTTGCTTTTATTTTTTCATCACTTGGTGATGTGAGTTTCGAGGGACTGAAGGATTAAAAGGGGCATGCATGCAAATAATTGCTAAATCTGAACCTCTGAAGTTGGAGTGCGAGACTTGAACTAAGACCGCTGAAACTAGCCGTCAAAGCATTCTGTTGCACCATTGCTTATTAGTAGCTTGGAAACTCCAGTGTCCTGAATTTCTCTCTCTGGCCTATAAAAATAGAATAGAGACTGTTGCTGCTAAGCGTGGAGATTACCGAAAACTGTTAGATGTACACACTGCATAGTTCCGTTGTTCTGATGCAATTCACTTCAAGATCCTGTTGAACACTTGTTTCTTTGAAGTGGTGATCTGATGACTGTTGGTTTATTTGCAGGCTGAGAAGAAGGATGTGGTTGGTCTGCAAGAACAAGTAATTTTATCTGGTTTTTTCATATCTTACTTTGGATAAAGGAGTCTAAATATTGACAGGAAGCTTATATAGGTGCACGTTTTGCAGGTTTTTGTGAGGAAAGTGATTGAATTACATGATAAGTACCTAGCATATGTCAACGATTGTTTCCAGAACCACACTCTTTTTCATAAGGTATGCTGCTGCTGCTGGTTCTGCCTCTGGGCATCCCGTGTTTATGGTTAATGTCAAGTTCTCTGCTCTTCTGTAGGCTCTAAAGGAGGCTTTCGAGGTCTTCTGCAATAAGGGAGTCGGTGGAAGCTCAAGTGCAGAACTGTTGGCCACTTTTTGTGACAACATACTAAAGAAAGGTGGCAGTGAGAAGTTGAGTGATGAAGCTATTGAGGAAACACTTGAGAAGGTATTATTCGGCACTTAGACCCCCAATGAGCTAATCACATGACATTCTTCTGCTCCTAATTCCTTTTTCTTTGGTCATTGAACAGGTGGTGAAGCTGCTTGCCTATATCAGTGATAAAGATCTATTTGCTGAGTTCTATAGGTGAAACTTTATCCATCTCTCACTATTACTTGCCTGCAATCAGAAGTTCTCTGTGGGCAAACCATATTGACAGAATCAATTTTTTGTGAACTCTGGCAGGAAAAAGCTTGCGAGGCGGCTTCTTTTTGATAAGAGTGCTAATGATGATCATGAGAGAAGTATTTTGACCAAGCTAAAGCAACAATGTGGTGGTCAATTCACCTCAAAGATGGAGGGAATGGTTGGTTGCCCTAGTTGTCCCCACTGAATGACTGACTTCCTCTACATTTGATGCTAGGCCGACTATTTTCCACAATTTGCTGATTTACTCTTCTTTCAGGTGACAGATTTGACATTGGCAAGGGAAAACCAAACCAGTTTTGAAGAGTATCTCAGCAACAATCCTAATGCAAATCCTGGGATTGACTTGACGGTTACTGTTCTGACAACTGGCTTCTGGCCAAGCTACAAATCTTTTGATCTGAACCTTCCAGCGGAGATGGTATGCGTGGTGTCAGCCTTTTTATCTTTTTCTGTTTCTTCAGGAAATAATTCTGTACGGTGCCCGTACAAGTCTATTTATGAGTAGCCCCTTCCCCATTCGTTGCCTTACATACAAAAAATTGCTTTCTGCAGGAGTTGCTCATATCACTTTTTCGTTTTTGTGTTATTGTAGGTAAGGTGCGTTGAAGTTTTCAAGGAATTCTATCAGACGAAAACGAAGCACAGAAAACTAACATGGATATACTCCTTGGGTACTTGTAACATCATCGGAAAATTTGAACCAAAAACCATGGAGCTGATTGTCACAACTTATCAGGTTTCTTGAATGGAATTATTCACCTCTTTTCCGCCCTTGTCTTTTCCTTTTGTTCCCCCCTCCAAAGTCACCAGGATAGATAGAAAAGGTTACATACCACAAGGCGACACACGCAAATGGGCTTAATCCTTGTTCTTTTTTATGGATAGGCATCTGCTTTGCTGCTTTTCAACACCTCGGAGAGATTGAGTTATTCGGAGATCATGAACCAGTTAAATCTGAGCGACGATGACATTGTTAGACTTCTGCACTCTTTGTCATGTGCCAAGTACAAAATTCTCAATAAAGAGCCAAATACAAAGACAATATTATCGACTGATCACTTTGAATTTAATGCGAAATTCACCGACAAAATGAGGAGGATCAAGGTATCTATTGTTGCCTGACATTTTTCCTTCCTTAGCTTTCAATTTCTATGCAGTGAAATGATTGCAATCTTCCAATCACCAGATTCCACTCCCTCCTGTGGACGAGAAAAAGAAAGTAATTGAAGATGTTGATAAGGATCGGCGTTATGCCATAGATGCGTCAATTGTGCGCATCATGAAGAGTCGGAAAGTTTTAGGTCATCAGCAGCTGGTTATGGAGTGTGTTGAGCAGTTAGGACGCATGTTTAAGGTCTCTGATGATGATTTCTATCCTTTCCCTTAGTTAATGTTTTTTGGCCCATCTCCCTTGCAAATTTTGGCTCATCTTTATTAACTGAGAACTTGTCCATTGCAGCCTGATTTCAAGGCGATCAAAAAGCGAATAGAAGATTTGATCACTCGGGATTATCTGGAGAGGGACAAAGATAATCCTAATTTGTTCAGATATCTTGCTTGAAAATCTGCTAGTTGACCGTCCAGCTATAGAAGTTGCTGCAGATAAGGGAATGGCGGAGGGGTTCAATCACTTCCCTACCAAAGGTTTTGGAGGACCTATGTTCAGCTGTACCTCTTCCGCTTGATTAATTGGGAGCGCACGAGCCGAAAAATGCCTGTATATTTTGCCTTGAGAGCCAAGTACGAATGGTTAAAGAATATGCGCCCGTCCTGGAAGATATGAGGTCGTGATTGATTTGGTCCAATACTTAGAGTGGGACCAACCAGCATCTTCCGCCGGCATGCGAGCACCCAAATGATTATTGATGTTTTCAGGTTGATTTGTCCTTAGTCCCAAATATTCAAGAATGAGACTATTTGTTTTAACACAAGTTGTCACTGCAATTTCTAACTTTCTTATCTTCCAAACTGGAGCTGCACTTAGGTGTTTTACAGCCTTGTTTTATACTGGTTCTTCATGGAAGGGTAATTTTATGATAATCAGTTCATCTCTCTATACGTGTTTGATGCCAAAGTAACTTCAACCTTGTCTGATCATGATGTCGGGTGAGAAATCGGTCTAGTGCATTGACACACTCATGCTGAATCACTTGATCCTGCGAAGTTTCTGTACGCCAATAAAACTACAGAATCGATCGGGAAATCCTGAGAATTCGAGAGCAAGATCCGTGGCATTAGCACTGAGAGTGCGGTTATGTCTCTCGTTGTGTGTGGAGATAATCTCGTTGTGTGGAGATAGCTTTCGGAGAGATTTGGGTGCGGCTTTTCTCGAGTGTTTGGGGAATGAGCTTGCCCACACGGCACGCTCTCTCTCTCTCTCTCTCTGGGCTACAAATTGTCAAAATGAAGATCGTAATTAGTCAACTCTGGGCTACAAATTGTCAAAATGAAGATCGTGATTAGTCAACTGTGGCCAGAACCACGAGCTCAAATACACTGACTAGCTGCCAAAAAGGAAAGAAAAGGGCTTTTTTCTTTTTGGGCAGAGAGACGAGAGATTGGAACTGAGGAAGGTGCCATCTTTTCTAATCGTTGGGATCACTTATCATGTTCATGCCACTAACGATTGTTGGGCGATGACCAGCAAGCAAGCTCCATGAAGTTGCTTGTGGGATTTTCCACCGTTGCTTCTTGGAGAGGGAGAAGGGAAAAACTGTCGTTCTAGGGAGGACGTGAAACCGGCCCCCTCTTTTGTCTCTTTTCTAGTGTTTTTCAATTCCTTTGCTTTTGGGTGAAACTAGAGAGAAGAAAATAGAGGCAGAAGATCAGGAGGAGCGAGCAAATTGTGAGCCTTTTGTTTCGTTGTTGTACGGCAGCCAATTCAGTCCTAAATCTTTCAATTTTGCCAATTTAATCATAAGCATTTCAATTGTATCAATTTAATCATAAACTTTTTATTGATTTGCAAAACAGTCTCTCGTAAATCTTTCGGTCATAAATACAGCTAACTATTACATATCGCCTTTGATTTTAGGATTAATATCATGAAAAATCCCAAACTGGTACACCTGTGATAAATTTATCCCAAATTAATTTTTTGACCACCAAAAATCCCAAACTGGTAAACCTGTCACAAATATACTCTAAACTAGTTTTTTTACCTCAAAAAATCTTTAACTGGTATATTTGTGACAACCTTACCCTTCGTTAATTTTCGTTGAATTGGATTAATACCATGAAAAATCATAAACTGGTACATTTATGATAAACGGAGGGTAAAACCCCAAACCGGTACACCCATCAACTGTCACATGTTATCAAACGGATGGTAAATTTGTCACAGGTGTACCAATTTTGAATTTTTAGTGATCAAAAAATTAATTTGGGGTAAATTTGTCACAGACATATTAGTTTACGTTTTTTTGTGGTAGTAACCCTTGATTTTTTCTATTATTTTCTCGTGGCTCACCCTATTTCCACCCCTAAAATAGATCTAGACACGCCCTAAAATTGACGTGGTCCAATAGCTCTCGCTGGAACCTCTTTAATCGTAAGATTGATGAAAGTGAAAAAAATATACCTTTAGTATAGATCGGTTGATATGTTGATCTTTATCAACCTTTCCTTCGCTCCTTTTTTACGTGAATCATCTAAGACTTGAGTATTTCTATAAATTTAATGATGAGAATTCTAATTTAAACAAATATTAATAAAGTACATCTATCTACAAAGTCTCTATGAAGTTCAATCTCTAATAACTCTTTGTGATATACAATTCTTCGGTTCAAGCTTTTTTAGGGGAATTTTTCGATTAAAGTTGTGAACTCTTTATGATTATGAGTTATATTTAAGATATGTAACTTAACAGAGATTACCAACAAAATTTAAACTCATTAGAAAAGATCACTTATAGAAATCAGTTTGAGCACATTAGTAAGTAGAAGAGAGGAAATGAAATTTGTACACAAATGAACAAGAAAATATATAAGGTGGTGGAATAAAGCACCATTGCCTCGATTAATATGGACGGTCTTCTACTTTCATGACAATATACGGCTTTTGTTTTTCAATAATTAGCAACTTTCACCCTTCCCTTTGTTATTATAATTAGTTAATTCTTTCGCGGTTATTATCGTCGTTAATTTGATAAATTAGGAGTATAGTCATTCAATAAACAGTTGTGAGCCTCTTCTCATTTACTAACATAAAAGTTTCCCTCTTTCTTTTGTTCGTTGTTATGATCTCATGTCATGATCTCGACAGCATTGGAGTTTGACATGAACAAGAAACCCGGGTGGTCCAAGCCTAACACGCCTTACATCAAATAACTAGAGGGCAATCAAAAGTTTTTGTCAGCTATTTTGTCCTCATTTTCTTGCAGTATGGAGGAGATTCTGTGCTTGGAAAATGGGGTTCGGTTGCTACCACAAGATTCAATGAATATGCGTGAACGACGTGCAAAAAAGAAGTGTTTTCTTTATTTATTGCGTGTGTGCAAGTGCCAAAGGTAGTGAACAAAGCAACATAGACGGCCATCCTCACATGTTTTTCTGTATGACAAGATCATTAGTCACTCGTTTCATCCCATAAAGAAAAAGACCAGCAGCAATTTCTTACTCCTAGAGCTCTTTTTGTCTCCTACAACAACAGGTACTGCTTCCAGTTTCCAAAGATTTCTCCGCTCCGAATAAAACCTAAACTTTCAAAGGTTTTTCGTTAATGACTGCTCTCGAAACACTTCTCAAACAACTATATGAGAAGCATTTGCAGTTTTTGACGCACTGCTTTAGCATGCTTAGCAAGTACTCTGGAGGGATCTTGAGCAAGACTGACATTTAAATGCAAGGTTAGGCATTTGTAACTCGTGAAAAGTTCCTTTCTTGAGCATGGAACTTGGGAACCAATTGATGATCTCACCCCCAAAAACACGATGGAGAATAGGAAAAGCGAAGGTGAGAAATGGACGGGGGGATGAAGTTCCCAGATGCATTGGCAAGTTATTGACAACCGACACCTTGCTTTGAACATGCTTGTTTAACATAAAAAAGTAATTTCAGTGCTTGTCATAGTCACATCAACATGAGTCAACTTCTTTGGCTTAGAAAATCTTCTCTGTTCCTCAAACACGGGTTCCAGAGTTTCTAACTCCCTTGTGGTCCTATCAAGATCAAACTGTGACAATTAAAGTTTTCAATTTAATGTTCCCAAGTGGGATTTTTGTTTTGTTACTTGCCCTTCCTGTTGACTACGGCAAGTGGAATCCCTTCTTGTGGATTGAAATTATGGAGATGGACCAGTACATATACTTTCGGTGACAGTCAGCCAGGTCGGCAGCGTTGGTCACTCGTTCTCGCCTTTTTACCAATCAAAAAGATACTTTCGATAGCTTGTTCATTCAGGTAACATTCCTAGGGATGCATTATCCTCGATCTGCTCCATAATCGTTATGCACAAATAGCACCGTCCAAGTGCCATCAAATAAGGCTGCGTAATAGGTGACAGATTACTCTAAATATAAAAGCTGTATGATTTGAACACGGGATTTTTCATATCTAAAACAAGCGCTTAACAACTCAACGAAATTTGACTAACACAAATAACTATTTCCAAAATTTATTGTTTCCCCCTGTACCTTTGATGATGAAACTGCGTCTAGAGTAGTTCAGTGAATGTCCGAATAATTTACAGGGAAAATAATGGGGGTATACATTCTTGTTCCCCACGGCCTCTGCTGAAAGGATGGGCGGTGAGGTTATCATTTGAAGCAATTTGGTTTTTGGTGAAACAATACAATTTTTATATTCCTCCACTTTGTTCTTGTTTGCATTGCATCATCATCCCCTTTCTTCCTCGAGTGCACTGATTTTTCCATTCCTGCTCACTTTGCTGATTGCATCATCATTTCATTTGCTCATTATGTCTCCTGAATTGATCTCTGTGTGCATATTTTAAAGAACTTGGTGTGAGCTGAGCTCTGAGGTGGGACATTGCCACTGAGAGTATAGTAGCTTGCTTTGTTAATAAGTTTGATATGAGCAATCTCAATGTCAGATGCTTCTCCGGTGTTTGTTTTTATGCTCAATTTGCTTCGACACTAGCGTCATTTCAGCTTTAAGAATCAGCGAAGCCCACGCTCAAGTTGCTCGGTCAGTGCTTCCCCGAGCACCAATAATATGAACAACTAAAGATGCAACATATAATTGGGGGCTCTCCCTTTTCTTCGTTCCACTGAGGAAAAGCTGTCGACTCCCAACTGGTTGAGCCATTTGGGTGGAAAAGAAAAAACAAATTCATGGAATGAACAAACTGACTGGAAACGCGCCGAGGCGATGACAGAAGCAAACCGAGAAAAGACATAAAATACGAGATACTGTGAGGAATGTACGATGGAACAAAATTGAGGCAGCCAATCTCTATTTAGTTTTATTACAGCTCCTATAATATACCAGATCAGTTGGTATATATAATTGTAGAAAGCCATTTAAATTCTGCTTGCGGTATAGCAACGTCAAACACAACTTAAACGGCGCATCGGATTCCTTTGCTTCTCATAATCCCATTAATCTTTCTTCACATTGTTCCATTAAAGTTCCCGTCCTTAATTAGTTGAATTCGATGTTCCTAAAATTAGTCAATGATGTTTCCGACATGTTCTTGCCTTATACTTTTATGCATCAATCACTTATTTTTTTGCCAATGGCCCCGAGTATTCGACTCCTGAGTTACTACAGGGTATAACGAGTGGTTGCTGGCTTAATCACATTAGGGTCAGTTGCAGTCATTTATTTCATCGTCCCTGAACTTTCGATGCTAGAATCTGGCTGAACAGAGAAATTTCGACTCGAACTTCAACTAGGCGAATTGGATGCTGACAAAAAGAGTCTTCACTTGGGTTAATGGTGTCAATCTTTTTAACCATAGAATCTACATTAGCTCCACACAATCATTCTTGATCATGAAGTGTATATCGGAATTCCCCCGTGACCTCTCTCGAGGTCTCTCATAGCTTCATATGGAATCTGTGCAGAATCTCCAACTTTGGCATAATCTAATGAAAGAACTCCATAATTAACTGGAGTTGGCTTGTGTCAATTTGCTTCTGTTTCTGGTCAACTTAACTCTTATGCTCAGATGGGTTCTCTTATTTTATGTAGCACTGACACGCGGCACACGACGCGGCACGACACGACACGACACGACACGACACGACACGCGACACGTCATTTCTCAAAAAATAGAGAATCCCAACTCGTTGGAACACGTATATTAAATATATATTTTTATATATACATGATAAATTATCATTTTTAATTCAAATCTACAAATAAATATACACGACTTCTTCCTTCTTCCCCCAACCCACCCACACGGCCCCCCCCACGACTCCTTCCTTCTTCCCCCCAACCACCAACACGGCCCCCCTCCCCCACAACCCACCCACACCGGGCCCCCCCCTTCCCCACGACTTCTTCCTTCTTCCCCCCAACCCACCCACCACGACTTCTTCCTTCATCAAGCTACCATTACACCTTCGGGTGAGCGTGATCCGGAGGAGCAGTTCCTGACATGGAATGGAACCGGGAACCGCCCACTAAGGACCGGTTTCTAGAAATTGAAACCGGAAACTACCCGTTGGTTCCATGAATCAACCCGGGAACCGGACCGCCGATCCGGTCCGATTCCTGGGTAGATCCATGGAACCAGTCCCATCAAATTTCACGCAAATGGAGGTGACCGAGAGTGAAAAGGGAGGGGATTAACTGCTAAACGTGCGGTGTGAGTTGATGAGAATTGAGAGTCGAGCTTTAGATTAGGGATTTTATGGTTTTCGTTGAAATTTTTCTAAAAAATTATATATGTATATATACATATATATATATATTACCGGTCCGGTCCGGGTGGACGGTTCCACGTATAGAACTGGGAACCGAACCGGTACTCAGCAGTTCTAGTAAATTAGAACCGGGAACTGGAACCGCCGGTTCCGTGCCAGTCCGGTCCGGTTCCGGGCGATCCGAGCGGTTCCTGATTCCTTTGCACACCCCTAATTATACCATCAAATCCAACACCAAGACAATCGATAGAAAAACCAGAACCCATGACCGGGGCACTCGGCAGAAACATAGAGAGGTGTACCTGCTACCTGGCTGCAGCGGCGAGCAGTGGCCAGCGACCGGCGTGGAGAGAGCCTTGCGATGGACCAGTGGTCGACGGAAAAAAGAAAGATGAGAATTTGAGATGGGGAGGTGTCGGTCGAGCGAAGAAGATAGAGAAAATAAAGACCTAGCGTGTTTTAGCCTTTTTCTTCCACCTTTATTTTTTTCTGTTTTTATTTTCTTATAAATTTACATTTTGACTCCTAATTTTTTGAAAATTTATAAAATTGACCCCGTACATGTTGGAATCGTGTGTCGGGATTTTGGACTCGCGTGTCGGAGACGTGTCCGGGGCGTTGACCGCATGTCGGTGCTACATAGCTCTTATTGCAGCCTCTGTATGATTTTTTTCTGTAAACTAGACGAGTACTCACGGAGCTCAGTTTTCCTCCAGGGCATGATTCTTAATGTAATTACCCTTGACAATAACGTTTTGCCTTGTTGTCTGAGGTACCGTTGTCGTTTGATGCTTTTTTCCATATTGGCAATCTGGTAGGCCAAAAAGCAACAGTGGCATTTCGTGTTTTAATTGTGTTTCTCCCTCAATGCTGCGAGTGGATCACCTCATGGACTATATGGAGAATCTCAAAGGCGAAAGTTTTTTACTATAGGACCTTACATAGTTTCAGCATTAATGGTACTCGCTTTACGAACCGGCAATAACTCCCACTAACGATATTGTCCGCAAATGATTACTTCTGCTTCTTCGACAATACGCCGTCCAGCTTGAGCTGTTGCCTATGTCATACACAGTGACTAACTGAAGCAATACAGACACATGGTAATTTTCAAGGTACTAGTCTATGCCTCCGCCAATTATTGGAAACCCTAAGGTGGCGAACTAAGATGGGACCGCTTTCAAATCGAGTTCTCGATTTGAACCTTCGCGAACTCGAGGGTCTTTTTCCCTTGCAGCTTGTTGGTCACATAGTGCTTGCTGTACTCACCATGATTGTATCTCCTGTACCTGCATGGGTTGCTCTTGTCGACAAATTCTGCCATCGGGCCGAGCTCTACGTCATAGCTAGGGGCGTAGAACGTAACAATTGATAAACGGTCCTTTTCCATATGTGTCACGGCTCTATGCTCCACACTCTTGTACTTTCCGTTCGTGAGGACCTGCATATGATATTTCGGTCAGAAAGACTATCCCGATGCCTAGATCAGGATTAACATGAAAATGAGGTCCGAGTTTCTTACTTCAATCGTATCGCCAATGTTGATCACAAAAGCATTCGGAAAAGGATGAACCGGTACCCATTTATTGTCCTTGAGTATTTGTAGTCCTACCGAGCTACCTTTTCCTTGCTGCAGCACAGTCAGAGCACTTCCATCCGAATGAGGACTCAAACCAAGAACAAGATCAGGCCTTGGACAGGGAGGGTAGTAATTCATCCTGATGGCTTGCACGGCTACCCGGAACATCTCCTCGAACACGTCACCTCTCAACCCAAGGCTCATAGCTATGTATTTCAACAGACTCTGGCACAGCTTCCTTACTTCCATCGAATAAGTCTCCACAAGTTCACTGAAAAATAAGCTTCAACCGTCAATAAACTCGCAAGCATAAAAGTATGGACTGACTGACACATTAGTACTAACATCATTACCTAAATTCAGGTGGACTCTTAGGCCATAACTTTGGATCCCGAATGAGCTTCGGTTCGATGCCAAGAGCGAACATGTTGCACCAATCGAGCTTCTGGTCTTCGGAGAACACGAAGGCCTGACCATACCCCTGAACAGTTCCTGGAGCCATTGGGTATTTCTGCTTTTCCTTCAGAGGCAGCATGAAGAAATCCTTCGCCACCTCCTCCATTCTCTCGAGCAAACCCAAATCAATACTGTGATTCACCACCTAGCAGAGCAACAAAAATGTTGAGACTATCTATAAACTATCTTTCAAGTGCTAAAGAAGGGGAAAAAATTATTTCCATTTGTACCTGAAAAAATCCCCACTCCTGGCAGGCAGCTCCGAGTTGTGAAATTTCAGCGTTGCTCATATCTTTTTTTCCACTCATAAGCTTAGACAAATCAACGACCGGAACTGCACAAGGTGGAGGCAGAGCGACAGTCTCTAGAGTCGGCCTCTCATCCATATCCCGGACAAATCTCGTGGGGATTTTCATAGGCTTAGACCTTCTGAGTTCTTGAACATCGTCTATATGACCGACCCTAATCGGAGTAATGGGTACGGGAGACATCGCACGGTTATAGAGATGGCAATGAGTTTTGTTCAACTTTTCTTTTTTTAAAGCTCTGGGTATGAAGGTCTAAACCATGAAGGGTCTGAATTTATAGATGGAGGGAAATGAAACATGTTTGCACTTTATGGGCTTTGTTTATTCATGGCAATGAGATTTCCTCCATGATTATTTTCCTTTATTAGAGATATAGATATATTTAGGAGATTTTGTCTTAATTTAGAGATTTCCTCCATGATTATTTTTCTGTATTAGAGATATAAATATATTTAGGAGATTTTGTCTTGATTTTGATTTGCTGTAATTGATATTTGTTATTTGTTACTTTAGATAGTTAACATTTAAAGCCTATAAATAGGCACATGTACCTTTCATTAGCGATGTACAAAAATATTATTAAAACACAATATATAGATGCCTTTAGCCGCAACTCTTGTTGCCTTAAGATATTAATTTGTTGAGGCTTTGTTTATTCATGGTGTGTGGGACCAATTTGATAGCACTTTAGCATAGTCTGGTCACGTATGTTACATAGCTCTTGCTGTGATGATGTCAGTCATGATGCTTGGTTGTCCTTGAACCAAGGAACTATGCTGCATAATTCCATTTGGATTGCAGGATCCACCAAGAGATGTAGGCAAGATTCTCTTAACTTTTATGAATAGTGACCAAAGCTCGTCTTAGTGGTACTGCTCTCACTCCACTGGGGGCACTGACCCAACCATTGACTATACCACAATACCGCGACTGCAGCGACCACCGCTACTTTGTTTTGCTTTTGGCCGATGGGTAAACATCGGCAAAACAGACTGCTTCAGACCACTCGACCTCAATTTGCACAGTTGCTTGGACACTGCTGGTCTCATGCATTCCTGGATCAATCTTTTGATCTCCTCAATTGTTGTTCTCCATGTGTAGATCATGTGGACATTAGACCCTTTCTATCCTCAGACTAAGGAGAAACCTGCTAATCAACCAACAAGGGGCTGTTCTAATGCAGGTCTGGTTCATTATGACAACACTAACACCATGCGTGAGATATTTCACAGCATCATCAATCATTCTTGGTATCTCATCACATGTACCAACTTACAACATTCTTGCCTCGTTTGTCTCTCTCTCTCTCTCTCTCTCTCTCTCTCTCTCTCTCTCTCTCTCTCTCTCTCTCTCTCTTGTATTGTAATCTTTCCCAACGTGTGAATGAACATGGTCAAGAATTGAGAAAGTCCACGCCCTCTTGAAAATGGAATCTATTGGTACAAGTGAGCGCGTGGCTTTCACTTGTCTCTTGTGACAGACTCTTTTATCTTTTCCTCTTACGAGTGGTGTGATAAAAGGAAGGGCCCTTCTTGAGCAATTAGCAGGCACCTCCATCACTGGAAGACCAAATCTAGTGTTACTATCATCATGCCGTTCTCTTTTGCTCTACAATGAGTGTACCATTACTAGCAGTCTAGCACTAGTACTACCTCCCCAGTTCAGGGCCCCTCTATCTTTTTTGTCCCTTTTTCAGGAACTTCTCGTTGGGACTCCAAAGGCAATTATTGAGCTAAGCAGATGTATATAATCAAAATCTCTTTAATCCTGATGCATAATTCTCATGGGAGCAAGACTGAGCAAACAGAAATTCAGGACACATGCTTTTGCCCGGAGAAATTTTGCATTGTCTGCATGTCATTATATGTGGCTTCCAATATCAGTAGGCAACCGACTAGTCTCTCACTCGATGTGACCATCTCATCAGCCGACACACATCGGACAATTTGCAGTAGCACACAAGTCCATGTTACCAGGGGCGGTCCCTAGAGGATGCATAAGTGCCGTGATTCGTACTCCAACCTTGAGCAACGATGACGATTGCGCTTGCTCCTCCTTTCATTAAATGTATAGAATAATGACAAGTTGTAGACACAATGATGTGGAATGCAAAAGTTTTCCTGTATGCATGATGGTCGTAGATTCCTCTTATTTAAAATGCAGTGGGCCGGTGAATGTGGGAAAAAAGAGAGTGAGTGAAGAAATGTTGAGGGGTACGCCTACAAGCGACATTACTGAAAATCTTAGCATTCAAGAAAACCATGAAAGACTGTTCTGGCTCCTTTTCTGATCAGTACAGAGGAATAAAAGAGGCTGTCTTGCAGTGAAGTCGTATATTATTGGACTCTGCACTAATGGGGCTCACTCTCTCTTGTCTTTTTGTTCCTTTTTTATTCCCCCACCACCACCACCCCCACCACCACCCCCCCTTCATTTTGTCTTCTAATGTGCATAACTTGGCCAACTTGCATGATTGAATTGCAAGCCCTGGTCCTAAGTTAAAGCAGAATCCATGTCTGCTCTTGAACTTGTTGGGAAGACACAGCAGAAACCTAATACCTTTCGTCCAGAGAAATTGCCAAGGAGAAGCCCAATTCCGAATCCATCAAATACATTCGCTCAAAAACTTAAATTAATGAGTTATAAGCCAGTTTGGATATAATAACTGCTACATACCACATTAATTATCCGATATGGGACTTTTTTAACACAATTCACACATGCATCTCAATAAACTCAATTTGAATAGGGCTCACAACAATTTCCAGAATATTTGTTGGACAATCAGGATTCGAGATGCAGAACTAAAGAGTATGATTACGGCTAAAGGACCCTCCCCCCTCTCTCTCTCTGTATCACACATGCACGAAATTATAGCTATATGATCTCGGAAGAGGGGTCTGGGTGCATTTGAGTTTGTAACCAACAAAATTATTCTCATTGGCCTCTTTCAGTTCCTGGGGATGGACTGCCCTCTCTGACTTTTTTCTTTTGTAATGGTTTACGATGACCTTTGGAGGCTATTGGGGTTTTTGCATGATTAACCTAAGTTTAGGTCCTGCCTTTGACCTAACTTTGTGGTCTTCCCATCTTTTGCCTCTTTTTTATATTTTTGGCTTTGCCTTTGCCCATTTTTTTTTCCAGTTTGTGACATTCCCTTCTGGACCGATTCTCGTCGAAACAATCCAACGCGAGAATTCCACGCGGTTTTGTAGCTTTAATGATTCGACCGACCGTATCGTCCAAAATTTCTTTCTAATTGAATAAAGAGATGGTTCTTATTCGACCGACCGTATTGTCAATGATCTTTTTTTATATAATGACACAATCAGTCTCTGAATTTTAGTCCAATTGTAATTTGATCCCTAAACTTTTAATTTGTTCAATTTAAACCCCTCAACTTTAGCCTAATATTCGACGTAGTCTCTCAACTTTTAATTTGTTCAATGCGGTCCCTGGACTTTTGGTACATATTCAATTTAGTCCATGAACTATATGAAAGGACTACATTGAATATTTTCATATAGTTTGATAACTAAATTGAACATGTACCAAAAGTTCAGTGACGGCATTAAACAAATTAAAAGTTTAAGGACCACATCGAACATAAGAATAAAGTTCTGGGACAGCTTTAATGATTCGACCGACCGTATCATCCAAAATTTCTTTCTGATTGAATAAAGAGATAGTTCTTATTCGACCGACCGTATTGTCAATGATCTTTTTTTTATTTTTATAATGACACAATCAGTCCCTGAACTTCAGCCCAATATGCAATTTAATCTCTAAACTTTTAATTTGTTCAATTTAGTCCCCTGAACTTTAGCCTAATGTTCGATGTAGTCTCTCAACTTTTAATTTGTTCAATGTGGTCCCTGAACTTTTGGTACATGTTCAATTTAGTCCCTGAACTATATGAAAGGACTACATTGAACATTTTCATATAGTTCAAGAACTAAATTGAACATGTACCAAAAATTCAGGGACTGTATTGAATAAATTAAAAGTTTAGGGACCACATCGAACATATAAATAAAGTTCAGGAATAACATCGAACGAATTAAAAATTTATGGACCAAATAGCATATTAGGCCAAAGTTCAAAGACTGTTTATGTTTTTTTCTCTCTCGTTTTGTCTCCTGCTTTAAAGTTGTGATCTCGCGATTCGAGAAAATAAGACATAAGCACGACCACTAAAATGGGTAGAGTTTTATAAGTCTGTCCACGCGACCCAGATCACGAGTTGAGCATAGTCAATAAAGTCAAATAAGTGATGGGTAATTTTCTTAGTAAGGCGATATTAGCAAACCTTAATTTCATGAAAGCGCTTTCCTTAAAAAAGGTAAAAAAAAATATGAGTGTAATTACATATATGTCGAATAAAGTCGGCGAATCATGTTAAACACATAACGACGTCGTATCAGTCACGTCCGTTTTTGCCGCGACGCCATTATAAGAAGTGTAAAACGAGCTGAGCTTCGGAGGCGCCCTGTCGCATATGAAGACGACGTCGTTCGCAGGGAAACTCCTCTTTGCCCTGAAGAACCCGCGCCATTGGCGCCAATTTCAACTGTCCAAGCTCCACAGCAGCAACGCCCTCCTCCACGCTCGGAAACACCCCAAAAGCAACGATCTTTGCTCTGCATTCTCGACACACACCCGCCTCCTCAAATCCGGCCTCCTGCGCGACCGCGCCGCCGCGAATCGCCTCGTCACCCGCTATGTCAAACTGCGGGAAATCGAGCACGCCCGCCGGCTGTTCGACGAATTGCCCGAACCGGACGTCGTGTCGTGGACTTCGCTCATGGCCGGGCACGTCGCCGTGGGCCGACCCGCGACGGCCCTTTGGTTGTACGGGAGGATGCGGGGAAGCAACGTGTCGCCTAATGAGTTTACTCTTGCGACCGCGGCCAATGCTTGCTCGGTCCTCGCCAACCTTGGAATGGGTAGAAGAATTCATGCCCACGTCGAGGTGTTTGGACTACGTGGTAATCTCGTGGTGTGTTCTTCGCTGGTGGACATGTATGGGAAGTGCAATGAAGTTGACGAAGCTAGACGGGTTTTCGACTCGATGGTCGACAAGAATATTGTCTCTTGGACGTCGATGATCGTGGCATATGCACAGAGCGGAGAAGGCAAAGAGGCGCTTCATCTATTTTGGGAGTTCAATTATTCGAGATGTGGCTTGCCGAATCATTTCATGCTGGCTAGTGTTGTGAATGCTTGTTCATGCTCAGGCTCGCTAGCCTCGGGAAGGATCGCTCATGGAGCGGTGATTCGCTACGGTCACGATACTAATGACGTTATTGCGAGTGCATTGGTGGACATGTATGCCAAGTGCGGGTACTTCAATTACTGCGAGAAAGTTTTCAGGAGGATAGAAAATCCATCTGTCATTCCCTACACCTCCATGATTGTGGGTGCTGCAAAGTATGGACTCGGCATTTTGTCCTTAGGTCTGTTGGAAGAGATGGTTGATAGAGGTGTAAAACCCAACGATGTGACCTTTCTCGGGATACTGCATGCATGTAGCCACTCGGGACTCGTTGATAATGG
The DNA here is from genome assembly GCF_021117445.2 of Syzygium oleosum. NCBI lineage: Eukaryota > Viridiplantae > Streptophyta > Magnoliopsida > Myrtales > Myrtaceae > Syzygium > Syzygium oleosum. The sequence continues at coordinate 13,229,749 of NW_026607490.1, forward strand.
CTTTGAGATGTTGGAGTCCATGCATAAAAAACATGGAATAATCCCAGACGCAAGGCATTATACATGTGTAGTTGATATGCTTGGTCGAACAGGCCGACTTGACAAGGCTTATGAGTTGGCGAAATCTATCCAGGTGAGGCCCGAAGAGGGAGCTCTCTTGTGGGGAACTCTTCTATCCGCAAGCAGGCTTCACGGACGGGTCAAGATTGCCACGGAAGCAAGTAACTGGTTAATAGAGTCCAATCAACAACTATCCGGTGCATATATTATGCTCTCTAATGCTTATGCAATGGTTGGAGATTGGAAAAATGTTCATGGTCTTAGATTTCGTATGAAGCACGCGGGAGTTCATAAGGCACGCGGTTGCAGTTGGATCGAGATTAAGAATACAACCTATACATTCTATGCCGGAGATCTATGGTGTCCAAGGCGCGACGAGGTAGTGAGTTTGCTGAAGGAATTGGAGGGAAAGATGAAGGTGAAGGGATATACGGGTGGGATTGAGGGATTGGTGTTTGTGGAAGTGGAAGAGGAGGGCCAAGAGGAAATGGTGAGCTTGCACAGTGAAAGACTGGCATTGGCTTTTGGCCTGATAAGCACACCAAAATGGGTTACCATAAGAATAATGAAGAACTTGAGAATGTGTGGGGCTTGTCATGAGGCCTTCAAGATCATTAGTGAGATTGTGGAAAGAGAATTTATTGTTAGGGATGTGAACAGATTTCATCATTTTAAAAATGGATCCTGCACATGCAGGGATTTTTGGTGATGTCTGAAGTTGTTTGATTTGTTACATATTTCATGGATCACTAAAATTGTAAATGACTGACCTTGAGGGCTTGTTGATAACAGACTGCGTATTGCATACCCATTGCACAAGGACGAATTTGAACAAAGAATTATGGCTCTATATACGCAACTAATCAATTAGGTCCTCTATCATAGCTTTACGAGAAAGATTTGTACTCAAGGCATTGTAGCTAACCTTCAACTTTGCCAAGACATCCTCGCGAGGCATCTACCTCACTTTGTCCAGCTTCTCTTTCCATGTTGGTATCCTTTTCCGTTAAGTAACGAGCCTATTACTTCGATAGCCAAAGGAAGTCTTCCCGTAGTATAGACCATGTCTCATGAAAGGGCGTCATAATCATCTGGAGGAGAGTCCATCCCAAATGCATGCCTAGCGAAAAGCCGAAGCGTGTGATTAGGACTCATCTCCTTCATTTCGTAGTCCAAAATTTCATGCTTATATCCCTTCAGTTGCAACACACTTGAATTCCTTGTTGTAATAATAATCCTTGTTCCTAAACACAAAGCATGCTTTTTCATGAGATTCTATTTGTTTGCTATTATCAATGTCATTAAGAACGATGAGAACCTTCTTCCTACGAAGCATCTCTCAATCCTCTTCGCTCCATAATCAATGTCATAAATATCGCTCGTCACTCTAGAATTCAGAATCTCGGACAATAACTTTTGCAACTCCATTAGGCCGCACGAGTTGCATAGGTACAGAGATGTCTGACCACGGAATCACGTTTTATTTCTGCTGTCACAGAATCAATCCCTTGCTGATGACAAAAGCAACTGCGAATTCGTCCAAGCGCACCATGCACATTGATCATTCAGTCACCAGCGACCAAGACAGTAAATCCAACAAGCATTTAATGGAATAAATCTAATGGAAATGCAGGAATGAACATGCAGGTATGTTGAATGGTACCGTGACATGCAATACATGCTTAGTACTCGTGCCTGTGTGCATGACTTGCAACATTACCAAAATGGCCATTTCGGGTCAGTTCATCCGGTGAACCACTCGGGGTTGAAATTTATTCCGTGTACAGTTAATAGGAAATTTGGGGTAGATAATTTCAAGTAAAAAGTTCTCTTCGTCGCTGAAAACATCACGAGAACAACTAAATGTAATCGTCTTGACCGAACACCTGCCAGCACATGCAATCAAGAGGCAATGGCAAGAGGCTGAACATGAGATACAGCCCAGATTACATAGTCAAATAAATAAATCACCAGGGGGAGAGAAAGAACAGAAGGAATTTCAATTGCTATCTTGTTATGCCAAATTTGCCGTCTAAATACAGTCATGCTGAGTGAAGAAGAAGAGAACTCAATTTGACTTCGAGAGGTATTTTCTAGCATAATAACCCAAACCCCAGAGAACAGCTGCTAACACCACAAACTTATAACCTGCCTCATGATATCATGATTCCCACTATCTGCACTTTCTTGATGATCCATTTCAAGTATGGAAACATGTAAATCAATGCCCACGGCACCTTTTTTTCCATAATCAGAACAACGCGTATAATGTATAGATTATCGGCTGAAAGTGCTAGTGAGTTTTTTCTGCTCAAAAAGTTACACCATTGAACAATTGCCTGGTAATGTATATAACAACTTTTGGAGGACCTGACATCGCATTGCTATCAACCAAAGCTCTCACCAACTTCTGGCTCCATCTTCCAAACATAGTAGTCTCATAAAATTCCATGTTTGTAGACATTTATTCAGGTGACTCATGTCAACATCTCATAGTAGAATGCATGAATTACAGTGAACTAACTCGGCACCATGTAGAAAACACTTTCTCAGATACAGTTGAACCTGCGTGCAACAAGACAAACAGTAGGAATTAAACTGACGAAGAATGTGCACAAAGAAGGGTAAGGATTATATTAAATAAAATTCATCATAAAGTAATTCCCCTCATCTCGGTAAATAGCCGACTGAGGCCAACACCTTCCAAGAACCAAAGAGACAGCTCTATTCCGCAGAAGATGCTGTTAGTTTACCTCCGCATAGACGCTGATGACGTTGGACAAAATCAGCTTACTTCATCCATGCAGGCACGGCAGATCTTACTTTCCCTGAGAAAATTTAAAGAGGACCAACGCAGGTTAATAATAAAAGAAGTACACTAACAGAGAGACCATATAAACATGGAAAACAAAAGAATATCAAGAGTCAAATGAATTACGCGCCACAGAACATCTCATGGAAGATGTAGTGTCATCTGGAGAAGATCTGCAGGTTTCTTCCCTTCACATGGAAAAATCGAATTGCAAGAATAAAAGTGCAAAGCTCTATAACCAACCTTCACAGAAGTAAAAGGTTCAAAACTTGTCTTAAAAAAGAATAGTAGAAATAGATTAAAGAGGTGCCGCCATATTAAAGAAACTACTTACCCGCAGCTAGAATGACTGGAAAGTCGGAGTTACTAAAGAGAAAGGCCGAAACAGCATCAACATACACAGTTCGTTGTCTCCAAGAATTGTATATTCTATTTCCATCAAACTGCTTTATAATTTGAACCAAAAAATAAACAATAGAACAGCCACCAATTGTCAGAATCTTGTATAAATGGCTAATTTCACCAAGACAGTAGGGAACCTCCTTAAAAAAGTGGACTTGGTTTTGATCTCAACAATAATTCACCTTTCCTGCTCCCAGTCGGTGGAGCCAAAAAAACAATAAAGATATGTTACATGATTCTGAATCGTACCGCCAGAAAAGCAAAAAACTCATTCCTCTTATCCCAACCACTGAAACTTAAGGTTGAGAACTGTGTGCCTTATCCACGTCTAGAATTATCTAAACACTAAAATTACATTACAAAATTTCAGATCAATCTCACTTTGTACACATGTACAGAGAGGTAACTCTAGGTGACCTGCCTTCCTGCAAGTTGCCATGTGCTTATGGCAGCATTTTACCCATCTCAATCCTTGCTCACCAAGGGCAATAAACACGTATCTACAGAGTTGACTTAATCCCTAGCACCATTGATACCTGACCGGCTTATGGCCTCCCTTGCGAGCTGAACCAGTCGTAATAGTTCATCTATATCTTGGAAGCTGAAGTCAATTACCCTTTTAATGCAAGTTACTTGCTCAATGTTTTGTGCCTCTTCCAGGTTGGCAGTAGCAGCTGCCAAAGCAACTTGTGATTTTCTTGAGGCTTCCATCGCACAATTAACGTCAAATGTCTGCAAAAACACTAGCATGTCACCCATTTATTTCCAACAATGTACCTAGAATTTCATCCCCATGGGGTGGGATATCTAAATCGTGTGATGGGAGAAACCCAGGCTCCATCAGAGATGGACAAAATCATTTACAATCCTAACAATACTCATGGTGGTTAAAGATGAGTGTACATGATCCAGCCAGTAAACTCTGTGACAGCATCCAGAAAAGAAGAAAACTAAGAGCATCACAATTCCTTGAATATCCCTGCAATTCATAATTATCATGAAAAGCACATAGCAGTCTCCGAAAAGGTAAGCGGCCAAAACATTTCCTCGGCAACAAAGCATGACCCTAGTATGGCAACTACTCATTCTAAATACAACTATGTGTATGCAAATAGACTGACATCTTCTATTCCAATAAGGATGTTAGTTACTTTCTGTATCCAGTGTTAGAATTGGACAGCAAATTATTAGCAGCTTCCGGAGTCTTAACATGCCACAAAAATTCCAACCTAAATAGGGCAGAAGAGAGTGGCTGCAAGTTCGATAGTACGACCAAGGAAATGCAAGGAATTTTTAGTGAACTTACAAAATCAAGCAGCCGAGTAATAGTGGGACGGTTCCGAGCAGCAACAATTTGATTTCCTACGGCATGTGATGCAGCGCCCTTCAATAAATTAGGCTTGTCAAGTGCAGCTTGATTGTTCAAGTTATCGACATCTGATGCCGAAGATGATGGTGATTCACCTAAAAAGTAAAAAATAATGAGTATAAAGAGGATTATCGCATTCCAGTTCCATCTCCTAAAATCACACTAGGCTATGTTTGCTAAGATGTTGAAACGAGAGGTAGGAGTTGAAAATAGGATTAAATTTGACATGTTGTGGGGAGGGAGGGAGGAGCACTTCAAGTTCAAACCCATTTTTTCCACACCCACCATTCATTGCCCCCCTTCCCGCTGTTAACAAGCAAAGTGTAAGAAACGGCAAATGAGGATGAGATTTTTAATCCCTTCGAGATGAAATTACCACTTTCAATTATGAAGCAAATGTCTCATTTATCCCCCAATCCACAGAGGGAAGAGCAGCAGTCAGAATTTCTAAATAGCATATCTTCCATGAATATATAATTAGCTTAAATGTTGACAGCATCAAGAAAAAACGTGATAGTATGCAACCAGATTTTACTCCCAAAAAGAGCATATATAACCACTCAAACTTGAACTTTTGCCCAGATTTTAAAAAATTATATACCAGTGCATCTTCGATTATTCCATACGGATAACTAAAGTACATTAGATAAGCTATTTTTTTTTGGAACTTGTTAGTTTTTAATATATTCTCTCCACTAGGTTAATTTCCTGATAAGACCATGAACAAGACAGCATCAAGATTTGACATTTCCACCTTCCCGTCCACTTAAAAGTTAGTAGAGACTGGAACCAAGACAGCAAGTCAAAAAGCTTAAAAGAACGCAAGGTAGAAGGGGGCAAAAAAAGAGACAACAAACATGAGAATTCTCAGCTTGAATACCTTGAGGAACCATTTGCAGTGTGGCTTGCAACTCATGCCGATCTCGGCTCAAACTTGAATATTTACAATAGACGACCCTCATGTACGCCACCTCCATGCACTTGTAGGCCAATGCAGCAGCACCCATTTCTCGGCTTTTCTCAAATTCACAAGCAGATGATCTGCAAACCAAAAGTTTCAGCAAAAGGCTGAAAAACTCATGCACCATACATAAGAGGACCATCCCATTCTCAACCCTACAACCTGCCCTGATAATTTAAACTAGCAACACACGGCTGCATGTTCGAATTAACCCCAGATGAGAAATGGGGGCTTCAAAACATTTACATAGATATAATGAATGAAACAGGCAAAGATGCTCCGTGCAAGCATTTTCTTGGGTACTAGCATAACATACAGCAGATTATTAGTAAAAAGCATTTCTTGGGGGTATTAACATAATATACAGCAGATTATGAGCAAAAATTCCCCATAAAGAGTTTAGCCCAATTTAAGTAAGCAATGGAGACAATAAATGAAATTATATTAGGTGTGATCTGTTTATACACAAACATCAGAAGTGCCTCACACAATAAAATGTCTCGTGAAGAAAATGCGGACTGGCATAAATCAAGACTTCTGCTATTCCAAGAGCTCAACATTCACTGCTTTTCACTTCCACTTACTCGCAAAGTTTGGCGGTAGCATTGTACACTTGCATTAGAGTCATTTCACCATGTTTGCCACCGTCACCATTGCAAGTTTCTAGAAGTGAAGCTCCCTGAAGAAACTTCAGGGCAGCCTGGAAGCACGCCTCGTTACTTTCAAAGCCAAATCCAGAGCTCTACAGGAAATAGTAGAACATCTATTAAAGAGTCTTCTGACAACAATAAACAGATAGCCATATCTGTTTCTGAAAACTAAAAAAACTAGACCAATCATAAACACAACCTTAAGACGATCACCATAATTTCTAAGATCTTTTGCTTCTTTCAGCACACTAGCAGCAGTCTGAATGGAAAAATTAGCTCTCAATGGACTTGAAGCAACATCTTTGAGTTCATGGTGTTCAGGTGTAGCACACCCAGAACTATTGTAGGCTCCTTTCTTTTTACCAGCAATACCCAATTTGCTCATTGCCTTCAATGGACCACTATGGCCAGAAGCATCAGGTGGAGATTCAATGCATAAACCTTGCTGCAGTCCCTCCGGTAAGGAATCATGAGTGGATATTTGTTGTTTGCCATCATCATTACGACGTAAAAATGACATTGACTTCCCACTTCTCATCTCTAACTGCAGGGAATCAGCTTTATTTCCTATTGTAGAATCCTGGACCAGCTTCGGCGGTGGAGAAGACAATATGTTTGTCCCATATTCAGCATTTAATCTCCCATCTGACAAGTCACACTCGTTTTGCTTTAGAAGATCATCCCTTATACTGCCATTTGATAGGTTTCCTAAAGATCCCCTCCTGCTAATACAGTTCTTATCATTCCTCTCAACAGAACTACATCTATCAACATGCATTGCTTCATGGCTGACTGCAACATGGTCCAGAACGACCACCGAGTCATGCCTTTGCTCCTTAGTTTGATACACAGGCTCCTTCTTCGATGAGAAATCTATGGCCTTTACCTTGTCTCTGTCAAAGTCAGAAGCAGAATCCATGTCACTATCCTTAGTTCGCAAGATAGAACCATTCCTTTGCTTCTGAGGAAACAAAGTGCTGCCAGCATACTTCTTGCGCGCCCTGTTCTCGTAAGAGTTAGGACTTGAACCACGCTTTTCCATGTGAAACTCACCATTCTGTGAATAATCACCTTTTCTATCTAGATGACCAGTTCCCAATCCAGATGTTGGCTTAGCATCTTCAGTAAAATTGTAGTTAGCACCTCTGTCTCTGTAATCTTCTGTACCACACCTTACAGACTCGGAATTATAGCCCCCTGAAACTTTCTCTTTCTTTATCTTCACAGGAATTTTGTTACCACTACTAGCTTTCTCCTCCCCGCTTTTTTTGGCAGCTTCCATCGCTAGAAAATCACCAGTTGCAGCATTACCTTTACCTCTGACATCACTTCCTACAGATCTAAACTTCACTGAGCTGGACACCCTCATAGGGGATGAGGAAACAGATTCTACAGGCGAACCTTTCACTTCTTCATTGTTTCCTTTCATCTTCTGAGAACCCGATACTTTTGAAGAGCTAGAAGCTGCAGCAAGTGGAACCTCTTCATGTCTTCCATTGCCTCTTGTCAAATCATGTGCAGATTGAAGCTTCTTTCTGGCTTTTCTCCGTTTCTGGTCCTTATCCACATTGAAATCCTCTGCACAATCAGCGAAATCACTTCCAAACAAATCTCTCATGACCCTAATTTCTTTTTTGGACTTATTGTTACCATCGCTGCTACCAGACTCCTTTAGGGCAGTCTCCGATATCCGCAGCTTCTTTTCCTTTCTAAGCATGTGATCACTGATCTCATCAGGTAAAACCTTCAAGTTCTGAGCTGAGTGATGAAATGTCCCATCACGATTCTCATCATCCAAGCTATCGCTAAATTTCCGCTTCCTACGGGAGTTGCTACCTTCACCTCTCGAATCTACCGATGCACTACCTGCAGAAACCTGAGGTTGATCTCCAAGAGTCCTTATGGAGACCAATATTCTTTTTCTTGAATCTTGCTTTGCCTCCCTAGGAGGAAAGGATTGAAGATGCTTATTCTTCTTAATATCTGTAGATGATCCTGGAGTCCTCAAACTAAGATCCATTCTCCCAAGTTCAGCAGCCGAATGTTCTCGTTCAGCAGCACAAATGGATTTATCTGGCTTAATTCTTTTAGAGTGTCCAGACTCATATTGATCGGGCATCCTCTTACCCTTCACCTTTATTAGTTTGGCAACACCTGCACATCATAAATTACACAAGGGAATGAGTAAATTACATACTTTGACAGAAAAATCCTGAGTGAGACCCGTAAAAAGACTGCCACTGTTTACATCAATACCTCCATCTGCACTCTTTTTTTTCGATGTAGGTAACTGTTTCTCCACGACCACAACACTTGACTTGCCTGACTGAGGCAAATCACATCTCTTCAATGTTGAATCAGAAGGACGCCCACTCATGTCACTCAAGCTTCTGCTTCTGCCAGGCTCTGAGAACTGGTTCTTCTTGGGGTTGGGAAGCTGAATGGTCCTTTTGCCTGAATGCAGAGCATCCTTCAGACTATGTTTAGTCTTTCCTAGACCATCCGTGGCTTGACCACCGAGATTCTGGTTGCTCTTGCCAAGGGCTTGATCGTTCATAGGAATGACTGCAGGTGCAGATCCATTCAAATGACTTTGAATCTCGGGAACTGGAGCATTAAGGGCCCTCGTGGTCTCATCCTCACTAATGTCGCAGTGATTCATTCCTGGCCTGCAAGATGATAGAAGTTGAACAAAGTACTGGGGTTTATGAATAAAAGAATTAGTCATACCAGTAGACATACTAATTTTTTCATGATTGTCGACAATCCAAGAGCTGTATAGAGAACTTACAGCCAGTCGAGCATGCTGCAGACCCACTTCTCAGGTAGGTCATCAGGTCTCCTACCAAAGGGTAGAAGCCGCCATTTCTGACAAAGATCACAACCAACCCAAACCCAATCTTCCATATATGGTTGAACCACAGCTGGCGTAGTTTCAACATTGAGTCCATTTTCTGTACTGAGACGTGCAGGACCATCTTTTACTGATACCCCAGATACAGATGTATTTCCACCACTAAATCTTTCCTTGGATTTATTCAAGAGAATATCATGCGCCACAGGAAGATTGCTAGAGTTGGTTGCCTTCTGCCTTTCAGTGGAAGGCACAGTTACAGATTCCATCGGTTTCTCCGCCTGTCCCATATTTATGCTCCCTAGTGGATCTTTTGGAGTAGCAAAAGACTTAATAATATGCTTATCTGGCTTTAACTTAAACTTTTTCTTTTTAGCGGGACGGCTAGCATTACTAGTTCCCTTTTTATCTTTTACTCCAGCACCATCAGCAACCTTTGGTCTTTCTGTCGACGTAAGATCAGCTGCCCTGCCATTGCTCTCAAGATCCTTTGAGTTTTTCTTCACTTCCATTACTGGCATTTCCTTATGATGAGAAATGTCAGTGTCGGTCTGCTTATCAAATGCAGCATCCTGCACAGCATCCCATCTTGCACGCTCCACAGCCCCTGCCTCAAAATCATCCCTATGTTCAGTTAAATGAGGACGACCTTTTGAAAGAACAATTTTTTCACCTTTCCACTCACCATTGACCTTGGGTTGACCCGAAACCTCATTTAGGGAGTTCACGGGCCCACATTCTTGCGACTTCTCAGTCAAACTGTTCCTTCCATTCTGCATCTGTGCACCATTCTCCTGGCTAGTAATTGGCTTCAATGATAAATCCTTTGCCGAAACTGTTATTGATCTGCCTTTCGCCTTATCCTTTCTGTTTAATTGAAGATTTTCAGATGGCTTAGAAGCCGGCCTCTCAACGTCGCCAGCATTGCTAGAATCAGCCAAAGGCATCTTTTTGACATTGCCACTGAACGTCTGCTTGCCATCTACCATCCCATTCTTCAGTTTTTTCTTCACTGATATCGTCTTATTAGCATCAAAATCAATTCCCACTTCATACCTCTGTTGCATTAAACTTTCGTTCCTGTTGTCTAATATTGTCTTAATCCCCTTAGACAACTCTTTATCAACCGGAAGGATGACTGAATGATCCTCCAAAATAGCGACATCTTTTCTGCTGCCCGTAAGGGATTGAAAAGGTTTACTAGCCTCAAAGAATTTTTCCTTTCTTGTCAAGGAAAGCAAATTCTCATGAAGAGGAGATATCAAGCCGACATCAGCAAATGGAAAGGACGTCATGACCTGTCCCAGAAATAAGTGTAACCAAAATAGACAATACATAAGTCCATAACAATACATCATCCGTCAACCCACTTAGATAAAAGAACACCAGAGCAAAAGGAACCTTCACCTGAAGAATGCTAGCAGGAGACACCTCACTAATCTCTCCAGATGATGCTGACAGGTCCTCGCTTTCTCCAGAGCTGCTTTCCGATGATGAAGATGGAGAATTATCCAGCCCAAGACCACTGTAAATTGCAGCATTTTTCTGGGCATTCCGATCACAACCCACTTTAATTCGAACCTTTAGAGTTCGTTGATCAGACTGATTGCCCGGCTTGTTTGAAATTTCTTCTTTCATTATACAGTTAGTAACCAGCTCAGAGCAATACGCCAAGTCTTGCTTCAAAGGATCATTTGGTGGAACCTTTGAATTATGTAAAGTTGGTGCACCAGATGCAGTTCCAGGTTTCCCTAAGGGGGATACAGCTGCTTGAGCTTTAAAATGCACACCCTGCATGGCAACAGAATCCATAACACTATTTAGCACACTATTTCCAAGGTGAGCACATGCGTTCCATCTTCCAACCAAAGATGATAAATTAGGAGCTAAATGTCCGCAAACCTCTGTGGAAGAATGATTTGGTGATTTAGCCATGATCTTGTTTCTTGATGGAGTCCTTGGATGCGACCGGATAGGATTTGAACGCTCGTAGGCAGGCAGAAAAGAGCCATACCCACCAAACTTTGCCCCTGTCAAATTAAATACATGTCAAGCCATTACTTTCAGTCATTGACTGCTTTGCTGCTTCTACGATTATAACCATCAACATCACTTACCCAAATTCTCTGCAGTAACCCCACCTTCAAAATCTTTCTGGAAATGACCCAGAACATTTTGAATTTTCTCGTCCTTTGGTGAAAAATATCATTCTCATCAGTTTTGCCAGATGTTAAGAGCAAAATTAAAAGCAAGAATCAAGATGAGGACTCTATAATTTTCTAAAATGACGAGAATTGCTACAGGCATCTCAAGACATATCCTCTTCATTACAAAAGCTTTCTTGTCAGAAAATTAAATTGGTTAACTGGTACACAGTAAAATGAGGCTAGCGCAACTTGGCTGTCAAACCAACAGAAGATCAGCCAAGTTCTCACTTCTTGATTAAGATAGAACTCTCTGGGGAGTCTACTCAGGCTTACAGAAGCGGGTGTATTCATTGTTGTCTCATTTGGGTGAACAAAGTAAATGGCATGATTGTCATTGAAATGGCTACCAACTGCAAGGACTGTCAACCCTCACAGACGTGAACAACCTAAAGAGCATGATTCCCGTTATATGGCTATTAAACTGAAATGACCGAAGAGATATCTGAACCGTGCATTACAATCCCAGTACTCCGAAAGTCTCCACTTCTGGGTTTAAATTATGTTCGAGGCTCACTTGTATTTGCATTACAAACTCGTGAGAGAAAAGATCATCAAAGAATTTTGCAGTTACCAAGAGCTCGTCCAAAAGAATGCTTCATGACAGCACTTGCCAAAAAAGTTCCTTACAATAGTGATTTGTGAAATTTTTTAGCCTTATTTCGTGTTGAAAAGCCTATAATTCGAGACCAATGATGAAGCCAGCAGAAGAGAATCCAGAGTTCTCACTATCTCATAGGCACTTTCTACAGTCGACTTTTCCTGTCCCTCACTTTGCAAATGATTTTCACTTCCCACAAAACCAATTCAACGAGTCTCATTTAAAGTGAAAGTTCAGTTCGCCAGATTCCGCTTAAATTAAGAGCCAAACAATTCACACCCTATTGCCGGCCTCCCCTGTTCCTTTAAGACAATCAAAGAACTTCACCCCCCCAATTGCCGGTGACGCTCGACTGATCAAGCACAAAAACAACACCTGATCAACCAAACCAACTTCCCTCATAATCTCCACTAACCGAAAGTTCCAGCATCAACCAGAATTCCAATCAAGCCAAAAAAAAAAAATTCAAACTTTACTCCAGCAGGCACATCAAAAGGCGAAAGGGCTCTTACAATGTAAGAGAGGTCAATATCAGGGTCAATGTTGCTGTCCACGCCGGCGCCCCCGGCGCCGTAATAGCAAGCTTCTCCTTCCTCGACCTCGGTATTGCTCTCATCCATCTCGCACGCAACCCCCCCGCGACCCGCCCTAAAAAAGCCAAGCTACCCCCAAAACCCTAACCCTAATCCCCCCCTCCCTGAAATCCAACATCACTCACACCCCCCCCCGCCCCGGGACGGAAAACTTTTCCAACCCTCAGGAGGAGAACCGCCAGAGCTCGCCGCCGCCAATGCCTCCGCCGCCCCAATTCCACCGCCCCCCACCCGAAACCCTCATTCACCGCCCGCCGGCGGCAGCTCCGACAAACACGGACGGAAGGGGCGTACACCAAAAAAAAAAAAGAGAAAAAAAACCAAAAACCACGCGACCGGACAAGCGACCGGCGAGATTATCGGGCAGCGGCGGATTGGCCGGAATCCGGAGAGGCTCGTCGCCGGAGAGGATCGGAGGGGGCGCCGATCGGCGGCGATGGTTCGGAATTGAGGAGGGAGGTTTCGAGAGCCAAGCTCGCGATTGGCGAGACTTCGAAAAATCTCTTCGAATTTCTTCTCTCTCTCTCTCTCTCTCTCTCTTCCGGTTTTCGAACAAACAGCAGGGGAGGAGCTGTGCCTATTTTTTTTTCTTTTTCGGGCACAAATTAATTACTATAATTTATTTAATTGCCTCCTTTTATTTTTTTTTGCAACCCCCTACCCCTTAATTTTCTTGCTTTTTATTCCATTCATTTTCCTTCCCCATTTTCCTCTTTTTTTTTCCCCTTTCTGGGGGCAGCGAAAAAGGGGAAAATTTCGATCGTTTTTTTTTTTATAAAATCCGTTTTTTTATTTCTGCGGGCGCGCGCGTGCGGCGGCTCGTGCGTGCGCCTCGCTCCGCTCCTGCTTCGGGGGACGGCGGCGGTGGGCGGTGGACGTGGGGGGGGCGGGTCGAAGACGGCGCGTGGGAAGCGGCGCGTGGTGGTGGGGGGGGAGGAGGGAGGGGGGGGGAAGGTGGAAGTTGGTGGTTTTGCTGGCGAAACGCCGGCGTTTCGGGCAGGATTTGGCGTTACCAGTTATTTTTGGCTGCTGCTGGTGCTGCTCTGGTCGGGGAATAATATATTGTTTTCGGCGCGAAACGGACGGAAAATATCGGTTTTTTTTTTAATATTTGCCGTGCGTATTGCCGGTTTGAATAAGTGAAAAAAAAAAAAGAGGTTAACCAGCCAAGTTTTTTATCCGTGTGAAATGATTGAGCCGTTAAATACCCGAGTCTTAAATGGTATGGATTCGCCGTTAAAAAAACTCGTAGATCTCATTGCATCTTTAGAATAAATCAGATCCGATCTACTTCGGAAGACGGACCCGGGGAGATTTTTTTCCTAACGTGGTAGGATCTTGCACTCGTGCATGTTCGTCGGTTACTGAAGTTAAGCCGTTCGTCATCGGTTTCATTTAGCCACGACACGGTGAGGAGTTACGCAGTCAGGAGTTTGTGATAGCAAATTGAAAGTTAAGAATGGTTAATAAGCTAGAAATTATAGAGATAATTACAAAAAAAAATCCCTAAATTTATTGTAAAGATGCCAATTCGATTCTAAAATTTTCAATTTAACCGTTTTAGTCCTAAACTTTTTAATGATTTTCTAATGTAGTCCTTCCGGCCTGACATGGACATTGATTGTTTGACGTGGCATGACCGCGATGATGTGGATAATTTTTGCAATTTTTTTCTTTTTTTCTTTTTTCTTTTTTTCCCCACTATGTGCCAGCTTGAAAAAATGTAAAAGTTATTCACGTTGGTCGGTGCTTGTACTAATTAAGGAGGATGGTTCTCTTCCCTAAAGGCATCACAGAGATTGTTTTATTTGGAATTCTTCTGATTTTTTCTTCTTCTTTTTAACTATTAGATGACACTTGAAAAATGTTGAAATAAATTCAGTGTGCTGGTAAACTGGTAAAACAATAGTGCAACAAGCACCACACAAATGCAGTTTCAAAATCAGGATAGATGGGAAAGATTTTTTATCCATCATGGTAAAACAAAAGAACCTTCGAACACGTAATTTAATATTTATATAAAGAAGAAGGTGTGAGAAAGTAAAATATGAAGAGACGAATAAGAGCTTGTGGATAGAAGTCAATCTTCTAATACTGTTCAAAAAAGCGGAAAGATGAGGAAATGGAGGAGAGGGATGTATTTATAGGCTTTGTAAGATCACTATCTAAAGTAATAAAAAATTACGGTATCAATTATAATTAATTGAGATCAATCGAAAAAAAAAATACCCAATCATGCGAGATGCATGTACAATCCCTCCAAGAGATACGGGGATCACGAAAGATACAGAGAATCTCCGAGATATGTCTCTAACAACTTTCATTAGATATAAGGTGACATAAAAGTAGTTTGGAGATAAAATTCAGACCAAAGCACTCGAGTCAATGTGTTCTAGTGAAGACATCAGTAGACTGATCAAATGATGGTAGAGAAAAGGTCGACGGATTATGCGAGGCAGATATACATTTGGGTTTGATGTGGGTAGACTAGGCTACAACCGGCTGATGCGGCTGTTGATGTGGCAAATTCGCATTTAAATAGATATGTCATAATGGGTCATAGACCCATTTCTTAACCCATGCATAATAGGCTAAATTGCTATATGAGTTAGTTGTATTCAGCAAACGGGTCGTAAATAGGTTTAGAATAGCAAAACCCAATATAATATGGTTGTTAAATGGATTCTCAACTTACTTAGGATCTAACTTACCTTTGTAACTCATTCTCACCCTCACTTAATCTCACTCTTACTCACTCCGTATTCTCATTTATGTATGAGTTTTCCTAAATTTGATTAAATATGGAAGTGTTTTAATAATATAGATTGGATTGAGTATGAGTTGAATCAGAATATGTAGCTAAATTTGTATTGCATAGAAATTGATCGAAATGGGTTAAATGGGGCAATTTGGATGAGACCATTTTCGACCCAATCCAAATTCAATCTAACCCAATCCACTCGTTTGACGAGTTTACGTTTGAGTCCTTCTTATGTAGGCTTGTGATCTCTAACATTTAGGAAGAGCTTTGCCATGGTTTGATTTCCCATTTGGACGGATATGTAATTTGTCTAAATTAATTATTACTTCTTCTATGTATTTAATCTGAATCTCGCGAAACACCCACTTTTCGCAAGCGAATTCACAAATATTTTTTTCCATGATTTTTTATATTTTAAATTTTGGGGAAAGTAAGTCCAAACAAATAGGGCCCGAACAATTTAAATAATTTTTCCTCTAACCTAACTTCTGACAAATAATTCCATTGACTCCCTTAATATATCAAAACTCACAAAACACGTTCCGAGCATATGAGAATGAAGCAGACTCTCAAATATCTTAATGCTCTCCATTGCAAACACAATGTTTTAAATGGCCTTATATTTGCATTTCTCATGTCAATTTAATGTTATAAATTAATAAACTCGAAATCAAATTATAAGCTTCGAGTAGACCCGGCTTAAAAAATTGAACCGGGCTCGCAAGCCTGCCCAAACCCTCTCGGAAAAATAGGGTACGGATGGACCTTTTCCAACTCGAACAAAGAAAGATTTGTTCAATCCCTAACTCAAAATTTCTGAGTTCGGTTCGAGTTGATGTATTTTTTACCCGACTTGACCCACATTAAGAAAGGTCTACTATAGTTGAAATAATGGAAGATACAGATTTTTAGTCTTTTTTTTTTTCTACTCTAACTCTCAACTCACTCTCATACTTTTGCCCTATCTCTTGCAGGGCGTGAGAGTAAAACCCATCCACATCTAAAACCACACGTCCCCACCTCTAACCCTCTTAAGAAGGTGAGGATTTGAACTCCCCACCTCCCCCTCCCAAGTAGGAAGGATAGCCACTAGGGGATTTTCAGTCTTGTTAATTAGTATATGATAAATATCCCCTATCCTATCTTGATTTCGGCGAATCGATGTGAATTACGCTATTATGAAATATCACGAGACTTATTTATATTTTCTTAGGTTTTAAAGAAAGAGAGGGATCACACGATTGAAGATTGAAATCAACAATCATATTTTTGAAATATCATAGGACCGCTTAATTAGGACATGTTTTCAAGAAGGTAACACGTGTGCTGCTGATTGATTGGCAGATTTTGCTTTTTTATTTCCTAGAGCTTCTGAAGCTAGCAGTGTACCCTCGATTTTGATGTCTTTATTATCAAGAGACCAAGTGGGCACATTCGTGACCAGATTAGATCACATTCATTTGGGATCTAGGCCCTCAACCAGAAAAATAAGTCCATCGCCAATGTAAAGTATTTTTACATATTTACTGATGGACGAGTGGCATGTGTAATTAGAGTTGAGTCTGTAACTGAATTCTTTCACATGTTAATCGAGGAAAGATTACCCGATCAGTCATAAACCTATTACACGGATGTCAATTCGATCATAAACTTTCTAATTTTGCCAATTTAGTCGTAAATCTTTACGCGAAATTGCAATGTAATTCTTCCGGTCAAATTTCACTAGAAATTGCTGACGTGATGGTCCAGTCATCGCCGGCCGTCTCATGTGGCACACTAACCACGTCAACGATTTCTTTGAGAAAATTGGTCTGACGGATTACATTGGAATTTCAAAGGTTTAGGACTAAATTGGCAAGATTGGAAAGTTTAGGACCAGATTGACATCTGCACAATAGACTTATGACCGATTGGTTAATTTTCCCCGCTAATCATCCAACGATGAATATACTAATAATTTTGTATGCCGGAAGGGGACCTAATAAAAGTCTGAAGAACAAATAAAAACGCTTGCAAAATCTGAGTTTCATACAAGCTTATCTAGACATATTATACAAGCTCATCATTAGCTAAATACTCGTTAGTTAAATATCGAAGGTAGTGAATGGAGACGGCTAGGAGCAAGATCAGAGGATTTGGTGGCTATTCAAGAACCAATCCGTGGAGTCATTCTACGTGACAATACTCAAGTCTGATTGGGGTGGTTTGTACATCTTCCTCCAACGGGTCGTTTTCCAAGTAGATCCTTGGAATGCGGGCAGGAACAGAGTTGTGCTAGTTTCTTGGTTATCAGGTTCTCCCCCAGCTCGCCTCCATATTGCTTTATATCTCTCGGTTGTCAATGCTGAACAGATTGCCTACATTCGATAGGATTGGCGACGGGTTTGCCGCTGTCGATTCTCCGCGTTTTTTTGTGTAACACGTGTCCTGAACGAAGGTCACGTTTGTTCTTCGAACGCCACGTTTCTTCTCGAAGCCGGTCCGAGGTGCTAAAACTTTGCCATTCTGAGAAGATCCAACTGGAGATTGATGCAGTTGGGTCAAGGGGAAAGATTTGAAGAAACGTCTTATTAAGCTTGGCTAGAATGCTTGCTGTTATTGTGTAAGGGAAAGCCAGAGTAGGGAAAGCCAGAAAAGGGAAGTTACGTTCTCGAAGCTCTTCGTCCATTTGGCAGCGCCATCACGGCCGTTCGATCTGTCATAAAGAACAGATTCGAGAGTCTTCAACGAATCAAGAAAAAGGCGACAACCGACAAGCATATGCAGCTGTCCTAGAGATTATGCCATCTGTACTACCCTGCTTCGAGGGTTTGTGTAAATTTGGTCCTGTGGTTCGGTTTCTGAGACTGTTAATTTTGTTGGCTGGGTTTTCTTGAGGCATGTAATGGGGTTTATCACCCACATTTCTCACTTTGAATCATTGAAAAAGCATATCTCACCTATCAAAAAACAAAATCGGAACATTTGATGCGTGGATAGACCTTTGATTAATGTCTATCATTGTATAGATTATATAAAGATAAATATTCACTTAATTACATAGCTAATGATCCTTGATATTTGGTTAAGTGTAACCTCACCAAAGAGAGGGAACCGAAGCTCCGATCGGGGCCTCTACAGCCTATCCGTTTGCTTTGTAGTAACGGCGGGCTCCACAAATATATTTATTATTTTAATATACTGGTATCTGCACGCCTTCCCCTCTCCCCCCACATTCCCCTCAAATATTTGTCTTCCCTAGTAAGTGAAAATAACCTCTTGTTGCTTTACATCTCGAGGATCCCGAAGTTCGGGCAAAACCCAGAATGAAGCATTTTTCGATCTTACTTAGGATCGATGGTCGATTAGATCTTTCCCAATTACTTTTTCATCTATTTCAAAAGGAGAGATGATAGTTAGGAGCTCTTACTATAGTATGATAGACTTGGCATATGAACCATATGTCTTGGGTACTCAATCAATACGCAGGAGGGATAATCAAGAGCTCAAATTTTTGTCCGTTTTACAATCAAGTACCTAAAATTTTCTTTTCTATTAAATACCTCAATCTTTCAAATTTGATTCGATGTGAAGCCTCTGATGAATAAAGTTACCACGTCATGTGATTTTTGTGAAAAGTATAAAAAAAATCTTAAAGCTGTTGAACTTATACTAATTCAGTTATAAACTTTTCAAGTGTGTAAATTGAGTACTAAACTTTTTGACGATTTGCCAATATAGTAGGGTTGGAACTTGAGAACCAAACTGGTAGGAACCTATTTCGACTGGTAGATTCCAAGTTCTAGGTAGGTGGAATCTGTAACTTGTTCTTTTCTTGATCAATGTCTTCAAGCGTTTTTGCGGTATTTTTCGGTGTTCGACGATTAGTGTATAATATGGAACCATAAGTATAAGCTTCCTTTATATGACTAAGAATTTTATTTTGTTAATGTTTCATACTTTTCATGTGTCTATATATAAGTTGTGGTCGGTTGATTATAGCAGTAAGTGATGATTATAAAATATTTCAATTAATAATACATGTGGAACCTATGACAAGGTAGATTATAGGTTCCAGAATATGCAGGATAGATTCCAAAATTTAAAAAATAAGGAACTTATTACAACGGGTAGGTTCCAGGTTTTAATAACTGCTCACCCCTACAATGTAGTTCATTCGGCCAATTTCGATCGGAAATTGTTGACGTGGTGGTTTAGTTAACACCGACCATCCTTTGTGGTGTGGTTGGCTTTGACGTGGACAATTTTTAATTTTTTTTCCTTATTTTGTTTTTTTTTCTTTTCGTTACATTGGTGGCCAGTCTTAGGTGATGGCCAACAAGGGCTGGGCGAGGTTTGCCTCACCCACAATTGGTGAGGGCCTAGACAAGGCCGCCCGTGCCCGTGGTCAACGAGGGCCAGGACCTTCGCCAAAGCCCAGCAAGGGAAAATTGCAAAAATTGTCTACGTTAGTGCCAGCGGTGCCACATAGGACGATTAGTGTCTATGTCAATGATTTCCGACCAAAATTGATTGGATGAACTACATTGACAAATCGTCAAAATGTTCACGACCTAATTGCTGGCGACCAAAAAAAAAATTGTTGGCGACCACAGTGCTCTCTATGTTGTGGATGGTCGATCGTCACACTTGCTGTTGAGACCACCCTCGCGATTGTTGCCACTTAAATAGGTGGTGGTGGTTGCCATTCGTTGCGGTGGTCACGATTGAGTTGGTGGTGGTCATTGGGCTGACCATCGTAACTATAGTGGCTCTCAATGGTCTACTACCTTTAACTTCGAGACTCCAGTTCAAACCCCTATTTTTTTTTATTTGGGTTAATACCATGAAAAACTCCAAACTGGTATACCCGTGATAAATTTATCTAAAACTAATTTTTTAACAGCTAAAACCCCCAGCTGGTATACATGTGACATATTTACCCTCCGTTAGTTTCCGTTAAATTTTACCATCAAATTGCTGAGTTAAATGACACATGATAGTTGACGGATGTACTATTTTTGAGATTTTAACCATTGGTTTGTCTCAGGTTTACAAGTTTGTGATTTTTCATGGTATTAATCTAATTTTACACAGGGTAAATTTGTCACAAGTGTACCGGTTTGGGATTTTTGGTTGTCAAAAAATTAGTTTAGGGTAAATTTGTCACGGGTATACCAGTTTGGGATTTTTAGTGGTCAAAAAATTAGTTCGATTTATAAGAAAAAATAATAAAAAATCATCACATAGAAGAGAGAAAATGATTAAAAATTGCCACGTCAACATTTTCCGTTAGCTAAATCGACGATGTTAACTTTAGGACTCGATTGAACCAATTTGATAAGTTTTAAGACTCGATTATAATTTTTGACTTGATAAGTTTTAGGGTTAATACCACGGAAAACCCCAAAATGGTACGCCTGTGACAATTTTACCCAAAACTATTTTTTTTACCACAAAAAATCTCAAACAGGTACACCTGTGATAAATTTATCCAAAACTAATATTTTGACAACTAAAAACTCCAAACGTGTACACCCGTGACAAATTTACCCTCCGTTAGTTTCCGTTAAATTTTACCGTCAAATTGCTGAGTTAAATGACACATGATAGTTGACGAATGTACTATTTTTGAGATTTTAACCATTGGTTTGTCTCAGGTTTACAAGTTTGTGATTTTTCATGGTATTAATCTAATTTTACACAGGGTAAATTTGTCACAAGTGTACCGGTTTGGGATTTTTGGTTGTCAAAAAATTAGTTTAGGGTAAATTTGTCACGGGTATACCAGTTTGGGGTTTTTAGTGGTCAAAAAATTAGTTCGATTTATAAGAAAAAATAATAAAAAATCATCACATAGAAGAGAGAAAATGATTAAAAATTGCCACGTCAACATTTTCCGTTAGCTAAATCGACGACGTTAACTTTAAGACTCGATTGAACCAATTTGACAAGTTTTAGAACTCAATTATAATTTTTGACTCGATAAGTTTTAGGGTTAATACCACGGAAAACCCCAAAATGGTACGCCTGTGACAATTTTACCCAAAACTATTTTTTTACCACAAAAAATCTCAAACAGGTACACCTGTGATAAATTTATCCAAAACTAATATTTTGACAACTAAAAACTCCAAACGTGTACACCCGTGACAAATTTACCCTCCGTTAGTTTCCGTTAAATTTTACCGTCAAATTGCTGAGTTAAATGACACATGATAGTTGACGAATGTACTATTTTTGAGATTTTAACCATTGGTTTGTCTCAGGTTTACCAGTTTGTGATTTTTCGCGATATTAATCTAATTTTACACAGGGTAAATTTGTCACAAGTGTATCGGTTTGGGATTTTTGGTGGTCAAAAAATTAGTTTGGGGTAAATTTATCACGGGTATACCGGTTTGGGGTTTTTGTTGGTAAAAAAAATTAGTTCAATTTAGAAGAGAAAATAATATTAAATCACCACATAGGAGAGAGAAAATGATTAAAAATTGTCACGTCAACATTTTCCGTTAGCTAAATTGACGATGTTAACTTTAAGACTCGATTGAACCAATTTGACAAGTTTTAGAACTCAATTATAATTTTTGACTCGATAAGTTTTAGGGTTAATACCACGGAAAACCCCAAAATGGTACGCCTGTGACAATTTTACCCAAAACTATTTTTTTACCACAAAAAATCTCAAACAGGTACACCTGTGATAAATTTATCCAAAACTAATATTTTGACAACTAAAAACTCCAAACGTGTACACCCGTGACAAATTTACCCTCCGTTAGTTTCCGTCAAATTGAATTAATACCATAAAAAATCACAAACTGATACACTCGTGACAAATGGAGGGTAAAACATAAAACCGGTACATCAGTTAACCGTCGCGTGTCATTTAACAGATCAATTCGACAGTAAAATTTAACAGAACCAAACTGAGATTAAATCTGTCACGATAGTATCAGTTTTGGGTTTTCGGTGATCAAAAAATTAATACGAGATAAAATTATTACGGGCGTATCGATTTGAGATTTTTCGTGATATTAAATCATAAGTATTTAGGAACATATCTCTCTTGTTTTTTTCACCCCCCTTTTGTTTTCCCTCAATTGTCTCCGAAAGGCACATCCGCAGGTGCGGCGAACACAGGACGGACCGGGGGAGGGGAGGGGGGGAGGGTGGCCCCTCGCAACAGAACAAAACACAATCATCTCTTTTCGCTTTTTTTCCCCCCCCTCTCTTTCTCTTCTTTTCTTTTTTTTTTTTTTTTTGCGCTTTCCGCAGCTCCTCCGATCGCAGGACACGCGCGGGCGCGCGCGCACGCCACACAAGCGCGCGCACACAAATCCCCCCCCCCGTCCCCTAATTTCCCCCAATTTGTCTAACTATTAATTTATTTTTCCTGCCCCCCCTTTTTTTTAATCATTATTCCCCCTTTTCCCGAGAGAAAAAAAAATGGCGAAAA
The DNA here is from genome assembly GCF_021117445.2 of Syzygium oleosum. Classification (NCBI taxonomy): domain Eukaryota; kingdom Viridiplantae; phylum Streptophyta; class Magnoliopsida; order Myrtales; family Myrtaceae; genus Syzygium; species Syzygium oleosum. Next base: position 13,252,454 of record NW_026607490.1, read on the forward strand.
AAAAAGCTAGGGTTAAATACCCCTCCTTCCCATTCTCCTTCTCTCTCTCTCTCTCTCTAACCTGACGACCCAACAAGAAGAACAACATTACAGCAAACACTTATTCAATCCTCCGCTTCGCAACCCCGAAATACTCGAGCCTATCGAAAGAGCAAGAGGACGAGGAGGAGGAGGAGGAGGAGGAAGAAGAAGAAGGAAGAAGAAAAAACAAAAAAAAGGCAAAAAAAATTCGTCCTTCTTTTTTTTTTTTTTTTTTTTTTTTGCATTTTAGGGCTCGAAAAATTCAGATTCGATCGTAATCGCAGCTGGGTCTTTTTCCCCTCTCCCTCTCCCTCTCCCTCTCTCTCACTCTCTGCGTCTCTCGATCTTCACGTCTCCCCCCCTTCCTTCCCCTTCCTCCCTCTCGCTCTCGCGCTCCCTCTCTCTCTCTCTCTATCGTCCCAATCGCTTCAGGAGTTTCCATTGATTCACGAGCTGATTCCTCCCGTTCTCCCCCCACCACACCCACCTCGCATTCTCGCGGATTCTTGTTCTTGTTCTTGTTGTTCTTGTCCTTCTTCTTCGCAGCGGACGGGGCCCCCCCTCTCTTGCTCGTGATTCTGCCGCGGGTGAGTTGTTGTCGTCGTCTTGTTTGTTTTTTTTGCGGGTGTCTTTCGAGCTCGCGCATGCGCGCTGCTGTTCTGGGGGATGTAGTGCGTACTGGGTCGTGAGAAATTGGGCGGCTTTCGTACGTTTCGCGATTGGCCGGGTGCGGAATGGCCTTAAAGATGGGTTTTTTTTATCTGGGTCTGGGGGAAAGAATGCTGGGTAGGGGCGCGTTTCGCTTCTGTGGCGGTGAATTTGGAGCTGGAGCTGTTGGGTATCGGTGGGAATTCGGGTCTGGGTTTTTTTTTTCTTCCTCCTTTCTCGCTGGCGGGGTTCGCGGGGTCTTTTTGAGCTTGTTTTCGATTCTCTGTCTTGCAGCGAAGAGGAGGTGGTGGTATGAGGCGCGAGCTCTCGCCGCCGCGGGGTGGAGCGTGCTGATCGAAAATCTATTGCCCGATTGGAGGTCGATTCGAGGGTCCGGGCATGGACACCGCGAGGGAATCCGGGGGAATCGGGGGCGTGGTTCTGATTCCGATGAGGTTCGTGTGGCCTTACGGCGGTGCGAGCGTGTTTCTGTGCGGTTCCTTTTACAGGCAAGGCTGAAAAAAATCTTTGATTTCGAATCTGAAGAGAAGAATTACTTCGAGTGGCTTGATGGGGTTGTATTTCTCTGCTGCTGAATTTGATGAATTGGTTGTCTGTTTCTTTTGTCCTTGTTAATTATGTGAAGATGGTCTGAGTTGATGCCGATGACTCCAGTTGAGGGTTGTCCCACAGTCTTTCAGGTTCTTTGCAGCATACCTCCTGGGTACCACCAGGTCAGATTGCTATACTATGCTTGCTTCTCCTTCTTGTTATCTGGAACGCGTATTTACATTCTGGCTGTTTGTACCTTCGTGAGATGAATGGAAGAAGATATGCATTTTTTCATAGCTTGTGAATGCATATGTGCTCTGAATTTTCTGCACCACACGTTCGAAGATTAGTGTAGAGCCAAAGTACTGTAGTGAAGTTTGATAGTGGACATTGTGTTAGGCTCTCAACATGTGATTTTGATCTGTTGTCATGTAATGATGATTATTGGAGGTTTTGTTTCTATAGGAAGTGTTAGATTCATGAGATTTAGATTTTCTGGAAGAGAACACCTGAAAGATCCATGAATACTTCCACTTGGACATCTCCTTTTTGAGCTTGCAAATCTTTTGTTTGCAGCAGATTTAGATATTCTGAAGGGAGACGTAGAGGTGTAAAATGTGAGGGGAATGAGGTTGATTTGGGAACTTCTCTCCACTAGCACTAGCAATAAGTTCGCGGTGTTTGAGAAGTGGATTTCCTTTCTTTGCTCATTATTGGAAGCATTTTCGATTATGCTAGTGTCATGTGACTGGCGATAAGATAGTCAAGTATGTGATGCCTATGGACGTGTTAAATTTGAGATGTGGTGCATGCGGGGCTTGCTGCATCAGCATAGTTCGTTTCTCTATGGTTCAAAGATGCAATTTCAACAGACTAAACATCTTGCACATCTTTGGCGCAGTATAAATTTTTTGTTGATGGAGAATGGAGACATGATGAACACCAACCTTATGCAACTAGCGACTACGGGATAGTGAACACTATCTTTTTGACAGAGGCTAATTATATTCCAGGGACTCCCAGCCCAGATACCCCCCCGGGTTCGAACATGGAGGTTGATGAACAGGCACGGCGTTTGGTGAGAGCTTGTGACCAACAGCAATTGTTATACCTCCCGGCTTCTGTTTTATGTGATTTGATTGAAGTTAACTGGCTGTAGGGGCACATCTTGTGTCGGGGGGAAACTCTCTATGGAGATTCTTCCATAGAGAGCTAGGTTCTTGTATTCAATCCGATGATTAAATTGAGTGTGTGCGTTGCACTTTGTGTTTGTTTAATTTTCAGTTGATATGTGCATTATGTCTTTCAGATGTCCCTTAAGAATTTCAAAAGTATTCGACACTACCGGTTCTCCCTCTGTCTTAATTCATGGCCGAAAGGCTGCTCCAATTTTCCTTTTGCTTGTTTTTACATCTGCCTACAGGTTTTTTTTTCTAATATATCTGGTCTACAAGTAGACTAATTAGCTTTTTGATTAAAGAAAACTCAGGTCCGCGTAACGGATTGCACATTAATGGAGGCTGTACCAAGGATCTCAGACACTGACTTAGTGGTTTCTCGTCACCGCGTTACTGCATTCTTGACTAGCCACACTGCATATGAGTTACTTCCGGAGTCAGGCAAGGTTTGGATGCTTGATCTCTGGCTATATGCAACTTCAATTGCCATTTGAGCTTTCTTAGTCAGACTTTCTCCAAATATATACATGCGTGACAGGTAGTTGCCTTGGACATTGATTTACCCGTGAAGCAAGCATTTCATATTTTATACGAGCAGGTATTCTTTTCCACATTAATTTTCTTCTTCGTTTTTTTGGGTGCTGTTCTAGTTAGACTTTACATATCTTGGACTAATTGACTAAGGGTATGTAAATGTTGTCCGTGAGGATCCCACAAAGATTGTCCTCACCTGAGTTAGTAGAGTATTTTAATAAAGATTGTAGCCCTCACAGCGTTCTTAAAGTGCTCTTTTTTGGTGATGTCTTGCAGGATCAAAGAGCCATTGCATTTGTGTTTTTCAGACAGTTTTTGTTTAGATTTTTCATGACAACATCCATAGCTTAGACTTTTTATGACCATTTGTTGACGCCATCCTGTAAATCATGTTTATCTTTCTGTTGAAGATGAAGAATCTGGAATTTCTTTGTTTTTGCTCAATGTCTGCAGGGGATCCCTACAGCTCCTCTCTGGGACTTCCGCCGGGGACAATTTGTTGGAGTTTTAAGTGCGATGGATTTTATTTTGATTTTAAGAGAGGTAAGTACTAAATCGAATTGAAGTTGATGTTCGCTCAACTTGCATATTTTTCTCTAAGCATATTCGTTTTTAGTATTCTTCTTCCAGCCCAAATGTTTCAATCAAACATTATGCAGATTTATACGTCCTGAGAGCTGGCTTAAGATTTTTCTCGTTTCATCAGAACCAGCCATGTGACATTATATATGTATTGATCAATAAGGGGATTCTATAAATCTTCTTTCCACCGTTGAGTTTTTAGGATAGTAACGATTTTCAAATATTAGATGGGCATTGAAAGTTGTTAGCCCCTGTTGAATGTTAGTCTCACTTTCTTCCTTTTGATTAAGTTTTGCCTCAATTTTTATAGTTTCCATAAGATTGTCCTGCTTTTTCAGCTTGGAAATCATGGATCAAATCTGACAGAGGAGGAGCTTGAAACACACACAATAGCCGCATGGAAAGAGGGGAAAGCATATTTAAGCAGACAAGTTGATGGGCATGGAAGAGCATTTTCAAGGCCTCTTGTCTATGTGAGTTCTTCAACATCTTGGATCATCAGTCTTGGTCTGGACTATAGTTCTTTGCAATTTGATTATGTTCTTCCTGGATATACATATGTTAAATCAAGTTGGTTGGCAATGAATCGCTCTTGTATAATGTTATATTTTGCGGAGCCTTTCCAGAGCCCCCCCTTTGAGAAGGGATTTCTCTTATATGGAAAAGGTAGATGAAATAATGCGTCTGAAATTGAACTGCATGTGAAACCTACAAGCGGGCCATCTTGAAAGTTAGCCTGAACACTTGAAAAAATAGTGGCTGGAGTGTTGCTTCCTACCAAAAAAGGTTGATGTGAACTGCATGTGATACTTACCAGCAGCCCATCTTTATAGTTTGCCTGAACTCATCCAGAAATAGTGGCCGGTGTATGATATCCTTATCTTGTCAGTTTTTCGTTTGCAAAAATACACTTGTCCACTGATGGTTGGTGGACGAGTGTATTTTTGTTGAATATGATGTTCATGAACTACCTTGTCTCTTGCTTGAGTTCATGTGTCATTGACCTTTTCATTTGGCTTGTAGAGTGAGTTTGACTGACAGCTCGCATGGATTCAAACCTTGTGTCTTCTACATCTTTGCCGACTTTTTTGTTGTGTTTTCTTGTTTGATAGGATTTTTCTTTTCTGATGTGTAGGCTGGGCCATTTGATAACTTGAAAGATGTCACTTTGAAAATTTTGCAAAATGACGTGGCCTCAGTTCCAGTTATTCATTCTTCTTCAGAAGATGGTTCATTTTCGCAGCTACTGCATATGGCTTCTCTTTCTGGGATTCTAAAATGTAAGCTGCATCTGTTAGTGAGTATGGCCATAATAATTCCATTCGTTTACTGATGGAAATGTTTGTTTCTTTGTACAGGTCTTTGCCGTTATTTCAGACATTGTTCTAGTTCATTGCCTGTGCTTCAGTTGCCAATATATGCAATTCGAATCGGCACTTGGATTCCGAAAATTGGTGAACCTAATCGACGGCCTTTAGCCATGTTGAGACCTAGTGATTCACTTAGTTCGGCCCTCAATTTGTTAATTCAAGGTATTACCTTAGTTTTAAGTAGTTTTGACTGCCCTGGTTGTTTCAATTTGGAAAGTATGTGCTTTCTACTGCCAGTTAATTATGGATACATACTTTTCTGCATTCTCATGATAAAAAAGTTTCACTGTGATATATGCTTCTCGAAACTTTCGTTCTACTTAATTGTTCAAAGCTGTTGCTAAGAGGTGGACTTTCTCCCTTCACCTGTGGAAGGTACTTGAAGGTGGAAAAGCCCAGCCTATGGTAAAATGCAAAAAGGTTAACAGAGTACTTTAAGCCATGCTTGTTGTATTTTATTTGTTTTTAACTTTTTGAAAGCAGAAACTATTGTAAGACCCTTGGAAAAGTGTTTTGCGTCCGTAAGTTCTTGTTTTGGTTGCTGATGTAATGTGGATGTTCTAGGGCAAAAAAATATTAATTAGGTGCTTTTAGATTTTGGTTCTTATGCTATGTAACTGTATGCTTTGACAGCACAAGTTAGTTCAATTCCCATAGTGGATGACAATGACTCTTTGTTGGACATTTACTCACGGAGGTATGTCATTTCTTTCCACCAGGAGTACATGATTTCCTTCTATATAGAGAATGACATTAGCATTTCCTGGAATCATATTCCTCTTTTGCTTTTATGTTAAACATTTAGCTTTGACTTTGGCAGTGATATCACTGCTTTGGCAAAGGACAAAGCTTATACCCACATTAATCTCAACGAAATGACCATACATCAGGTATTTCTTTTGTTTGTCTTCTATTTAGCTCTCATAAGTTCCTAACCTGTCAATTTTTTAGCAAAGAATAAACCGATCTTGTGTATGCTCAGAGTTGGTATATTTTCGATGATATTAACAGAAAAAAACTTGTTCCAATTGAATGGCGATTGTTTTCTGTCTAGAAGGAAGCAGATTGTCATTTAAGTTTTATTTTCCTTGTGCGAGCCCTGGCTTTGAGTAGTTTGATCGTCTTCTAAGGTTATTATCCTTGTATGAGCCCTGGATTTGGGTAGTTACATCATCTACTTTGGTTATTTTTGGAATGTTACACATGCTTAAGGTGGCCATGCCAGTTGGAATACTAATCGCTGCTTGATTTGTGCCTCTTCCTGTTAAACAGAGAACCACTTCTGATGTCTGGTTTTTTATTGAAAAAACCAAACTAGTTTTTCTTTGAAGGAAAGAGTATCTGATGAAGGATTTCATTACATTTGATTGCGTGGTTAATTGTACCATGGTAGGACGTGTTTAATATGCATACAAGTGATGGTTATATCCCCATATCAATGATGATTTCTGTTCTATGTTCCATTTTTTGATCATGCTTGAAGAGTTTGTACTGGCGACAAAGTGAGCTATGTGAAACCCCCTGCATTCTCTCTTCATTCATAAATCAAACTTCTTGTAGCTCTGGGGTTAGGGTTTTGATGGAATGTTTAGGAACTAGGTTGTTGCAGCTGGTTTTCTTGAGCTGAATATATTCAGTAGATATCTATAGACGGAATTCAGTATGACAGCTACCATTGAAATGTGAAGCACAATAGGATGTGCAACTACATGAATCTATTTCCAGTTTGCAGCACAGCTCGAGTACTCTGTTTGCCATGTTGAGTGGGGTACATGGAATAGTTCTATTGTTGGATTGTGAAGTTCTCTTATCAATGCATTTAGAAGTTCTCTTTTGAATCTGTCCAAACATGAGACTTTTTGTTTGAAAATATTCATCTGCAGCGACTTGCTTCTTTTTCATTATTAGGCACTGCAGTTGGGACAAGATTCGTATGCTCCTTATGATCTCAGAAGCCAAAGATGTCAAATGTGTCTGCCCTCTGATTCACTGCACAAAGTGATGGAGCGATTGTCAAACCCAGGTATGTGTGTTTTGTCAGTCATATCACGTATTGTCCTTGCTCTCACTGCTGTACACATAGTTGAGAAGTGAGTTCAGGGTCTGTTGAGCTACTCGTTGCTTTACTAATATGCATCGATTTATTAACACACGTTAGTGCACAAACACAAATTTGACATGTGTGGAGCGGCCTCATGTAGTGCTCAAGTCTTCCTAATATAGGAAGACTAATCTTAGCTTTTGCTTGTGACATGATTGGACATGCTTTTTTGGTTGAATTTTCAAAGAAGGAAATATATGTCACATCTTCTGGAAAATTCATTTTGCGTGTCTACTGTTTTGGTCTACTTGGGTTCTGCAGTAAGTTTGGAACGTGCTCATGGTTCCCATGTTGTGGTTGTCCTCGGTTGGGATAGCCAGATAAGCTGTTCTTGTTTTTTCATGCCTGTGTTTTAGACAAAGTGAAAATTTGGCTTCCAAATTGATCAGCGTGTTCACCGGATCGGTTTTGGGTCGTGTCCTGGAGATGTAGTTTTCTGCTTTGTCTTTTCTCCTCCACTCTATTTTTTGTACTTAGAAAACCTTGGGCTGCTTCTTGGACAATTATATATATTTACATGGAAGGATGTAGAATGACATGGAAGCATGTAATTGTCATGGCTGATATTACAGCGAGATCTAGATATGAACCCTGCATTGTGCTAAAAAGGAGATGGCTATTACTTCAGGTATCAGACGACTTGTCATTATTGAGGCTGGCAGCAAGTGCGTGGAAGGTATTGTTACACTTGGTGATGTTTTCAAGTTTTTACTTGGTTAATTGAGAGGCGACAAGTGGAATTATCCGGAAAGGTATATGTTCCGACCATGCAGAGATCACAATGTCTAGACTCCAACGGCTGGCCATTCTTCACGGGAGACTTACCACGGCTGACTCGATCAAACTACACTTCTTCAATCCTTAAAATTGGGTCAGCCTCTTGCTAGCTGGCTTTTTCAAAATTATTTCGGGCTTAAGATGAAGTCCTTCAGAAAATTTGGAGAATTCATCTCTCTCTCTCTCTCTCTCTCAAGATTTGTGGTAATTCCACCCTCCCATGGTGTTTTCTGTCTCCAATGTGCTGATTATTTATGTGGTTGTATATGTTTTGGGAGCATTGGGGCATGTAATAGTCAGGAAAGAGAAGGAAAAAAAATTGCAAAGCAAATCATATGGAGAGGGACATTGAATTATTAGTCATTGTGTATTTGTGCATACTTTTGATGTCTGTGGGTTCCAGGTTTGTGAATATTCTTGTCGCAGTTGAATATGCCAAGGAAACAATTCAACAACTGAACTGAAGATGCATATGCATATTTGAGTCGATTTCTGTCTGCATTTCGCGTTGGGGAACAACCTCCGATCTGTGATGTGTAACATACATTTGTCAATCCAATCGTTCCTAGCACGCGCATTCCATGTGACGTTAAATTACGAAGTCAATCATAGTCTTGTTAAAGCGGGATGTGGCTAGATGGAGCGACCGAATTGACATTGAAGATGAGGATACCCCGTGGTCTAATTGATGGCTAATAGTAAACAGTAGGTGTTTTCTATTCCTACTTTGCTGAAAGAGGCAATAAGAGTTTCGTCGGCCCAAAGTTGCAATTGACAAAACCAAAGAGAAATTCCATCGAGATTGACCGGCTGCTGATCGAAGGTGGGTGATGATAGTTTTCCGCACGTGTCGTGAGTATGTACTACAATCCACCCAAGCTAAAAGGCACGAGCACGACATCGACGTCAAACGAAAACTTATGTTTTCATGGTTTGATGCGGTTCATGTGTTGTACTTCTGAGCTCGTGTGAGCAAGGATTTGATTAATCCAGTTCTCACTTCATGGCAGATGAAGAGCAGTTGCGAAGCGACCATCCGATTATTGATTGAAGCTCGACAAGAAAGGCGACCTTTAAAGTTTCTTCTGAAGGAGACCTTGTTCAGTTTGTACGAAGCAAACCATAGGTGGTTGCATTGCACAATACTCAACTCACGTGTTATGAACAACCTAGGGTCTTATGACGACTTCGGTATTGCCCGGGGATGGATCTTCCCGTATTATCCACCGCCGCAAATGGCGTGTCGAGAACTATGAAGAGCACTCGGATTCTCTGACTATGCGGTGTAGCAAAGGGTTGCGCTATTTTCCCCGTGCAAAACGGGACTTTATACCAAATCTACACTCCAACGCCGCTTCTGCATTTACAAATTCATGCCAAGCCCATGCAAGCATTTGAAGAGAAAAAATCTGGAAATTTTCCATCTAGATAGTATTAATGAGCACAAATGCCTATGTTGTCGTTGAACAACCATTTCGCAAGAACAAGATACCGAAAAGCTTTTAGTTTGCCCATGAATAAATCATGAAGCACTTTTTCCATAGACTCAAAAGGGAGTTAAAGGATGACAGACCCCAATAATCCAGTCCATATAGCATATGAAAGTATTAGAACCATTCTCTCCTAAAAATCTTGACAAAAGGAGCAATTCTAGTCTCGAAATCTACATATAATAACAGCGGAGAGCGGCTAATAGCCACAACCGCCTGCTTATGGCACCGAAGATCATCCCATACTGCACCAAATTAGTGATGAGGCCCTTCTCCAAGCTCTCATCAACATACCTGAAGAGCAGTGATGACTTTGGCCAGGTTATAGTTGGAAAAGCCGAGAGAGCACAAACAATTGAATTTGGGCAAAAGAGTCATCCCAGGACTGGCCACAATCAGCTGAGGAAGTGTCCCTAATGATCTTTGAGATCAGGGATCGACAGAAGGCCATTATTGTTCTTGAAGAAGTGAATGACCAAGTCGGGTCTTGCAGTCTTGAAGTTGACACGGTTGGACACGAACAACGCCGATTCAGGAGACAGACCCACACGAAATAAGAGACCGTGAAAGAGGGTTGATCCGAGGTGGTGGCGCTGAAGATTAATCTGAGTGCGGAAGGTGAAAATGGTGGGCGGTGAAGCAGGGCTTGCCAGAGCGGACATACAATCTATCTTTGCTTTACAACCATTATGCAGAACATCAGTGCACGTTATAGTCACAGTAGTTGTAACAAAGCACGCAAACTTTAACCTGTCACTCTGAAGAGTACTTGTGTATCAGAAGATTCAGACTTCCAAGCCTTTGGAGCTATGGTTTCCTAAAATTATTTTGGCACTTTCCTCAATCTTCTCAATTTGGAAAAATTTTGCGCAAATAAAGAATGAACCTGCAGACATGAGTAACTTAACTTCTTGATCTTATTAAGCCTAAAATCAGGGATCATATAGGCCATGCTTTCAAACGAACATTAAACCTCAAGGCAAGGTATACAGGAAGCCTACGAATAAAGAACCAACTTCAAGGGAGAATACGAAACAATGGACATTGTCCCATGGTTGCACAAGAAAAATGGTAGACGGCTGTTCTCCATTGATACACAATACAGTTTAAAAGAATCAACAGCCAAAACTCTAGCCACAAATAAACAGAATGACAACCTTTAAGGAAAGAGGGACAAACTAATTATTTGGTACCCTGTGCCATTTCATGGAACCAGTGTTCCCATCGCCATATGCTTCTTCTCTCGATATATATCCAGCAATTCCGGAGCTTCCTCGATATGAGGGGTCAAGAACTTCTCCAGGAAATCTTCTTCCGAAATCGTCAACAGGGTAGTCAAGCCAATCTTTGTCTTCATCAAACCATGCGACGATAGATGTTTAAACACCATACATCGAGGACGAATCCGTTTTCTTAAGCTCAGCGACATCAACCTAGGATGTCGCAGAAGAAATGAAGATTCAAACTCCATTTCCTTGACAAAGAATCCCATCACTGCCATTATTTTTTCCTCGGACAACGTCATGCACCAAGGAATCTTCACAAAAGCTCTCATGGCATCATCTCTAGACCAACCCCACCTGCCATAAGCATTGAATTTCCTCTCCCACGTCGATTCGCTCATCCCCACGACCGCTAACATAGCCACAGCAAACTTTGCCGCAGAAGGATCATCAAAGCCCATCTCCTTGGTTTTCTCCACAATTTCCTCGAGGTGATCGCACGACGTTATCATCGTCCTAGACTGACACTTAACTAACCACACAATGCTCGATTCACGCACTCCCTTATCTCTCAAAATCTTGACGAAAGGATCAACTGTAGTCTCGAAACCTTGTAACAATATTCTCGGACTGCGCCTAATAGCTGTAACTGCATACTTATCGCCACGAAGAAAGTCCCGAAGCCTACTGAAATTGGGGATGAGGTGCTTCTCTAAGCTCCTAGTCAATACGTAGGGAGCAGCAGTGATCATTTGCGCCAGGTCAGGGCCGGAAAAGCCGACGGAGCGCAGATACTTCAATTTGGGCAAGAGGGTCCTCTCAGGACTCGCCAAGATCAATCGAGGCCACTTCCTAAAGATACCCGAAATCTGGGATTGAGAGAAGCCATGGTTCTTGAAGACGTCAATGACCGCGTCGGGTCTTGCCGAGGTTTCGAAGTTGACGCGTTCGGAAACGAACAACGCCGATTCCGGGGACAACCCACATGAATTGACGAGGTAAGAGACCGCAAAAGAGGGTCGGTTCGAGGTGGAGGTGGTAGTGGAGATCAATCTGAGAGTGGTGGTGAGCAAGAACAGCGGGCGGCGAAGTAGGGTTCTAGAGAGCGAACTGAACATGGGACTTTTAGACTGACACACAACGGCGAGTACAATCACAATGTCAAGGCACACGTTCGATTTGACTGACCTCTCTTCTTCCTTCTCTCCCTCGCAGATGCACCTTCGTTGAAGAGACGACTTCCAGTCCCGAACGATCAAAACTTCGCAGGTTCTTTGCGAGCGTTCGCGAGGTTCTTCCTGAAAAAGAGAAGGAAGAAACAGCGAATGGTAAAAATTACACTAACCAAGTAAAAAGTCGAGAACATGACATAAATAATCTCTGAACTTTGACTTAATATATAATTTAAATTCCAAATTTTTAATTTATTCAATGCATTCCTTGAACTTTATTCTAATGTTCAATGTGGTTCTTGAACTTTTAATTTATTCAATATTATCCCTGAACTTTTGATACATTAGTCCCTGAACTATATGAAAATGTTCAATGTAGTTCCTGAACTTGAATTAATAGAAGGACTACATTGAATATTTTCATATAGTTCAGGGACTAAATTGAACATGTACAAAAAATACTGAGATCACATTAAACAAATTAAAAGCTCATGGACCATATTGAACGTTAGAATAAAGTTCAGGGACTGCATTGGATAAATTAAAAGTTCATGAACCAAATTGTACATTGGATTAAAGTTCAGGGACTGCTTGTGTCATTATCCCTAAAAAATTTTATTTTTGCCTTCATGAATAGTTTCAAAACCGAAATATGATGTGCACCAATAAAAAAATTATTTTGAGAATCCAAAAGCTGACTTATGAATTCGATTTACCATTTATAATAAACTAAGAGTATTATCAGCGGTTGCAAGTCAAACAATAAAAAATTCTAAAGTCGATATGTGATGGACGCAAATCTCGAAATTGATATAAGTAGTTTGCTAGCGAGTCGATTTAAGAGTACTAAAAATTTGTTGCACGTATTGTCTCTCTCATGAGTATGATTAGCCACCATCCTAGCAAACACATGCTAACATAGCCGTACTAGAATTGTCATGTCTTTGCAGAGAGATATGAGCACGAAGCAATAAATTCCATATCTTTTAAAAATCCCAAAAATTTCAAGATTAGTTTGACTTTAGAAAGGCAGATTTCATGTTAAATCTAGATCATTTAACAAATTTTCTCTACTTCTAGAGTGCACTAACTAGAAGGAAATTTCATGTATTTCTAACATGTGTGCGTGAGCTATTGCATTTAATGTTTCCCCAACTTAATCTATTAGGAGCGAGAAAGGATTAGCAACGCGAGGGATTCTTATATGATCCATTCTGAAGTGCATACAAACACCACCAATAAACTGGAAACAATAAAAAAAAAGGCTATAGTTTCGGCATCAAGCTCATCCCAATAGACCGATTTAACATTATTCTCTTTCTTAAGAATCTCGCTCTAGAAGAAGGATATCAAAGAATCTCCAAAATTTCCCAATCAAGTTCGTGTTCGCCCATCCATGGTTTCCTTGAGTTCTATGGATAGGATAGGAAGGAGTCCATAGGATGCAACCCCGAGGGGCTACAACCTCTGATTCCTAGGTGGAATCTCATCTATTCTTTAATGGCCGTCAATTGGCACCTATCCATATGCTTAGAACTTATTGATGGATGCAGGTAGTGTCGATACATGGTTGTTATGTGAATGATGCACCTGTTGCTTCTATATAAGGCAAGTTAGCTTCAGCAGAAAATCAATGAAAATCATACAGGTCCTTCTCTTGTGGCGGTCCCCTTTGTATTCGTAAGCTATGTAAAGACGACATTCATCTCTACAGCAAGACGTACCTTGGATCTGGATGTTCCAATTGCTACAGCAGGGGATAAGCCGGGTCAAACCCGTTCACCTTCGAGCACGATAGGGGATCTCCCGAAGGATCTCCATCACCGTGGTTGGTCACGGCCTAGACAACTACGACATGTATTGGGTGAGGAGCGAACAAAATAATTACGTAGCCGGGATATTTGGCTTGGGCTTTGGGCAGTGAGTAATATATATGTAATATGTCAATGAAATGAAGAGGCAGAAGCCTTTATACAAATGATTCAAAAAGAGAAATTTCCATTGTTAACATCAAAAATGGTTCTAAATCACTTCCTTGCCTTAGCCTTTTAACAGGTGCGTAGCGCTTTTGAGAGATGGGATTCATACGTTCTAGAATCTACACCGACATATACTTATTCAAGATTACACGCTGCCTCCCCGCGGGGGGCGAATTTGGATCGAGATGGAGATGCTTCCGTGTCAATTACTAGTCTACATGTACTACTAAACGAAAGACAGTTTCAAAATCAGATTTCATATCCATAGTTAGCGCATTCATCCTAGTTAGAAGCTCCAGCTCCGTATCAAGGTCACGATCAATATCGTCGGGCCAACTCTTATTATATAATATTATTAAAGGCCCCTTAGATAGATAGGCTAAGGGGCCTTTTCTTGCTCGTTAGCGCTAACCTTTGATTGCAGTTTAAGCCGATGCCTAGCCTGTTGAAAAGATTGTACTGTGTTTCAACTTAAAAAGAAAGGACAAAAAAAATAGAGAACACTCTTTATTTTATCAAGGTGTGGCTTGGTAAATCTTTATTTATGCATTCACGAAAGAAGGCAAGATTCCGCCAGCAACATTACCGACAACTGCTAAAGCCTTCCCCCTCAAACCCCTCCAATCAGTCTGGTCATGTTCATCTCGCTTGGCGCTTAAAAATTCCACGAAGGCTTCTTCCGGATTATAAGCAGCATTCTTTTCCTAGGCAGGATGCTGAGCAAGGATATTTTTAAAGATCGAATACGCTTCATGTTTTTGCTCGCTCAGTTCGGAGGTCTTCGTCAGCTCAGTTCGGAGGTCTTCGTCAACATGTTACGAGGTTCTAGCCTTCGGTGGGTCACCATTACTTGACTTAGAAAGGCGAACATTTGGGCAACGGAAAGCGCAGTGCGCCTATCCGTCGCCTTCTAGAGAATACATGAAGTGGACCTGCCGGACTGCGAATCTAATTCCTATTCATCATCTCATGACGAATCCAACGAGCAGTAAAGCTTTAACTAATTCGCATAATGCCCACTTCCTACTCACTCTAGCTTATATAAAGAGCTCTGTTCTACTAAATACATTCTGCAAAGTACCAATTATCTTGAACCATTTGCATTTTTGGGTAGTACTGTCCTTCCTTATGATGTGACTGCAGCATGGAGAATTATGAAAAAAATGAAACTCTGATAACAATTGTTCCATAAAGAGCGGAGAGCGATGAGGCCCTTCTCTAAGCTCCCATCAACATACCTGAAGAGCAGTGATGACTCTGGCCAGGTTTATAGTGGGAAAAGCCGAGAGAGCACAAATAATTGAATTTGGGCAAGAGGGTCCTCCCAGGACTGGCCACAATCAGCTGAGGAAGTGTCCCTAATGATCTTTCAGATCTGGGATCGATAGTAGGCCATTATTGTTCTGGAAGAAGTGAATGACCAAGTTGGGTCTCGCGGCCTTGAAGTTGATACGGTTGGACACGAACAACGCCGATTCAGGAGACAACCCACACGAACTCACGAAATAAGAGACCGTGAAAGAGGGTTGATTCGAGGCGGCGGCGGCGCTGGGGACGAATCAGAGTGCAGGAGGTGAAAATGATGGGCTGTGAAGCAGGGTTTGCCAGAGCAAACTTTCAATCTATCTTTGCTGTACAACCATTATGCACAACATCAATGCACATTACAGCCACAGTAGTCGTAACAAAGCACACAAATTTTAACCTGTCACTCTGAAGAGTTCTTGTGAATCAGAACATTCAGGCTTCCAAGCATTTAGAG
Source organism: Syzygium oleosum (assembly GCF_021117445.2). Lineage (NCBI taxonomy): Eukaryota > Viridiplantae > Streptophyta > Magnoliopsida > Myrtales > Myrtaceae > Syzygium > Syzygium oleosum. The sequence continues at coordinate 13,267,843 of NW_026607490.1, forward strand.
CTATGGTTTCCTCGTTCTTTTTCGCGCTTTCTACAAGCTTCTCAATTTGGAAAAATTTGTGCAAATAAAGAATGAACCAACCAGCATACATGAGCAACTTTTTTATCTTATTAAGCCTACAATCAGGGATCATATAGGCCATGCTTTCCAATGAACATTAAACCTTAAGGCAAGGTATACAGGAAGCCTACGAATAAAGAACCAACTTAAAGGGAGAATGCGAAACAATGGACATTGTCCCATGGTTGCACAAGAAAAATGGCAGGCAGCTGTTCTCCATCGATACACAATACAGCTTTAAAGAATCGACAGCCAAAACTCGAGCCACAAAATAAACAGAATGACAACCTTTAAGGGAAGAGGGACAAACGAATTAGTTGGTAGCCCGTGCCATTTCATGGAACCAGTGTCCCCGTCGCCATATGCTTCTTCTCCCGATATATATCCAGCAATTCCGGAGCTTCCTCGATGTGAGGGGTCAAAAACTTCTCCAGGAAATCTACTTCCGAAAACGTCAACAGGGAAGTCAAGCCAATCTTCGTCTTCATCAAACCATGCAACGACAGATGTTTAAAAACCAAACATCGAGGACGAATCCGTCTTTCTAAGCTCAGCGACATCAACGAAGGATGTCGCAGAAGAAATGAAGATTCAAACCCCATTTCCTTGACAAAGAATCCTATCATTGCCATTATTTTTTCCTCGGACGTGGCCATGCACCAAGGACACTTCACAAAAGCTCTCATGGTATCATCTCTAGACCAACCCCACCTGCCATAAGCATCGAATTTCCTCTCCCACGTCGATTCGCTCATCCCCACGACCGCTAACATAGCCACAGCAAACTTTGCCGCAGAAGGATCATCAAAGCCCATCCCCTTGGTTTTCTCCACAATTTCATCGAGGTGACCACACAACGCTATCATCGTCCTAGATTGATTCTTAACTAACCACACAATGCTCGATTCACGCACTCCCTTATCTCTCAAAATCTTGACAAAAGGATCAACTGTAGCCTCGAGACCTTGTGACAATATTCTCGGACTGTGTCTAATAGCTGTAACCGCATACTTATCGCCCCGAAGGAAGTCCCGAAGCCTACCGAAATTGGGGATGAGGTGCTTCTCTAAGCTCCTAGTCAATATGCAGGGAGCAGCAGTGATCGATTTGGCCAGGTCAGAGCCGGAAAAGCCGACAGAGCGCAGATACTTCAATTTGGGCAAGAGGGTCCTCTCAGGACTCGCCAAAATCAGCCAAGGCCACCTCCTAATGATACCCGAAATCTGGAATTGAGAGAAACCATGGTTCTTGAAGACGTCAATGACCGCGTCGGGTCTCGCCGAGGTTTCGAAGTTGACGCGTTCGGAAACGAACAACGCCGATTCCGGCGACAACCCACATGAATTCACGAGGTAAGAGACCGCGAAAGAGGGTCGACTCGAGGTGGCGGCGGCGGCGGCGGCGGCGGCGGTGGAGATCAATCTGAGAGTGGTGGTGGGCAAGAACAGGGGGCGGCGAAGGAGGGTTTTAGAGAGCGAACCGAACATGGGGCTTAGAGACTGAGACAATGGCGAATACAATGACAAGTCAAGATCACAATCAAGATCACGTTCGATTCGACTGACCTCTCTCTTCTTCCTTCTCTCCCTCGCAGATTCGCCTTTGCTGAGCAGAGAACTTCCGGTCACGAACCATCAAAGACTCGCTCCAGAGCTTCCTGAAAAGAGAGAGAGAGAGATAGAAATGGAAATGAAGCAACTTAATTCCATATCTTCTAAAAACCACAAAAAAATTCAAGATTAGTTTAACTTTGAAAAAGCATATTTCGCGTTAAATCTATATCATTAACAAATTTGCCAATAGGCATGCGCCCCACTGATAAAAGAATTAGGGAGTAGAGACGCTAGTATAACAAATACCGGGTTTGACTTTCACGCTTTGTAAAAGACAGAACAAAAGTCAAAGAGCGAAGAGAATTAAAGATATGACAGATAAAAAAAAAACGAATTTTCTCTAATCTAGAGTGCATTAACTAGAGGGTATTGCATTTATTGTTGTCTCAAAGTAAATTATTAGGAGCGAGAAAGGATTAGCAACTTGAGGGGATCCTTGTATGATCCATTCTGAAGTGCCTGTCTCTAGTGCTTTTCTCAGGAAAAATTACCAAAAAAATTTTATGCTAATTTAGTTATAAACTTTTTTTTTGTCAATTGAATTCTAAACCTTTTGTATTTGTGTCAATTAAGTCTATCTGGCCAATTTTAGCCAAAAATCGTTGACGTGAACACCGGCTGTCCTATGTGGTACAGTTGGCACTAACGTGGATAATTTTTAATAATATTTAAATATTTTTCGAAATATTTATTGTTCGTAAAATTCTGCATGTATCAACGAACGTGTTGAACAAGTAATACAATGATAAGAAGAGTATTGTCCCACAGAGATTGATGATAATAAATCAATTAAATATTAAAAATAGACTAATTCTAAAATTTATCTAACAAATCAAAATAGAATTGAGAGTAAATAAAAATTGACAATTTTTAAAAGACGAAATTTTCGAAATTAAAGGTAGATAATCAATCAGATAAAATATGTTAGAGCATCCGATTTCACCATAACCACTATATATGAATTTTAGATTTTATGCATACAAGAACAATATCAAACATGTGATAGCGAAATTTCCTAGTCTATTTACTATCATATTTTTAGGTATAACAAACCTACTCAGTTTATCAATTCACTATATCTTTATGTGAATTTAAATAAACATAAGTGCATTAAAATCTGTAAATATTCCCAGTTTACAATAAATCTTTTAGACCACCTTATCACCGAAAGTTACATAAATAACATAGTATATTTCTATCTACATTTAATTCATGGTTATATATTATAATGAGCAATTACATATTATCACTTCTCAATCTCAAACATGCACATCAGATCATTCAAGTGATGGCCAGTCACTTAAAGGCATTAAGCATAATAATATATAACTCATATGAATGAAATTACTTGCAAAGCATAAAAAACATGAAATTCATATCATCATGGTTAGGTTACGTCGTAGCTCTAACAAAGAAAATTAAAATATAATAGAAGAAGAAATGAAAATATAAATTAAACTAAACATCTTGAATCAAAGAATAAGAATTCTGTTACCACTTTTGTCTTCTTTTCAAAATACTTGAAAAACTCCTAGAACACTGAAAACAAAAATGATATAAAAAAAACTAGCTATTCCCTCAAATTATCCTATTTATATGATAACATCCAAGACTCCTCTCATAAGGCAATTGCTTTTTTTTCGCATAAAATTAGGAAATAAATCGCAAAATTTACGATGTGATATCCACCTTCTAACTCTTCTCTGGGTAGCATATTCCTTTCCTTCTTTTTGCCATATTTTCCTTATTTTCACCATATCTCAATATTCTGCATAAATAAGGAAAAATTAAGTAAATAAAAGGAAATCCAAATATATTCTAACAAATATTGCATTATTTATTGCCTAAAGTAGATAAAATAACTCTATGTTTATAGAGTTATCATTTATTTATTTTTTCCATTTTTTTCTTTTCTTCTCTTTTTCTTCTTTGCATTTTTCCTTTATTTATTTATTTATTTTCTCTTCTTTTCTTTCCTTTGTTTTTTCTTTTTTCCCTCCTCCGCCCATCGTTGGGCCTCGTCGATGTTAGGTGAAGGAAGCCCTTGCCCGAGGTTGGCGAGGGCGGCCCTTGCTAGGGCCGGCAAGGGCTGCCCTTGCTTGAGGTCGGGGACCTCTGGTGGCCATCGACGAGGCCCAGTGATGGGTGGCAAAGGGGAAAAAGAAAGAAAATAAAGCAAAACAAAAAGTAAAGAATGAAAAATGAAGAAAAGAAAAAAAAGGGGAAAATTAATAAAAAATTTGAAAAACAAAGTAAAATATTATTAAAATTGTCCATGTACATAGGACGGCCAACATCCATGTCTGCGATTTTCAGTCAAAATTGTCCGGATAGACTGAATTGGCATAGATGTAAAAGGTTCATGACTCAATTAGCAAAAAAAAAAATTATGCCTAAATTGACACAATTACAATAGATTTATGACTTTTTTGGTAATTTTCCCCTTTTTCTCACTTGATTTCTCATTACCACTGATCCTCATGAAGCCTATAGTACCGATATCAAGCTCATCCCCATAGACCAATTTGACATTACTTTCTTTCTTAAGAATATCACTCTAGAAGACAGATATCAAGGAATCTCCAACATTTCCCAATCGATTCGTGTCCGCCAACTCGAATCCATGTTTTCCTTGGAGTTCAGTGGATACGAAGGAGTCCATAGGACGCAACCCTGATGGGCTACGACCTCTGATTGCTAAGTGTAATCTTGGCTATTATTTAACCACCTTATCAGTTGGCACATGTCCATACGCTCTGAATTTATTAATGGATGCGGGTAGTGTTGATAGATGGTAGTCTTCCCTCGTGGCGGTCCCCTTTGTTTTCCTGAGCTACGTGAAGACGACATTCGTCTCTACAACAAGACCTATCTTGGATCTGGACGTTCCAATTGCTACATCAAGGGACAGTAAAGCTTTCGCTCATTCGCTTAATGCCCATGTCCTACTTACTCTAGCTTATATAAAGAGCTCTGTTCTACAAAATACATTCTGCAAAATACCAATTATGTTGAACCATTTGCCTTTTTGGGTAGCATCGTCCATCCTTACGGTGTGAGTGCAGCATGGAGAGTTATGAAAAAAATGAAACTCTGATAAGAATTGTTCCATAAAGAGCGGAGAGCGATGAGGCCCTTCTCCAAGATCTCATCAACATACCTGAAGAGCAGTGATGATTTTGGTCAAATTATAGCGGGAAAAGCCGAGAGAGCACAAATAATTGAATTTGGGCAAGAGGGTCATCCCAGGACTGGCCACAATCAGCTGAGGAAGTGTCCCTAATGATCTTTCAGGTCTGGGATCGATAGCGGGTCATTATTGTTCTTGAAGAAATGAATGACCAAGTTGGGTCTCGCGGCCTTGAAGTTGACACGATTGGACACGAACAACACCGGTTCAGGAGACAACCCACTCAAATTCATGAAATAAGAGACCGTGAAAGAGGGTTGATTCGAGGTGGTGGCGCTGGAGATGAATCTGAGTGTGAGAGGTGAAAATGGTGGGCGGTGAAGCAGGGTTTGCCAGAGCAAACTTACGATCTATCTTTGCGGTACAACCATTATGCAGAACATCAATGCACATTACAGTCACAGTAGTTGTAACAAAGCATACAAATTTTAACCTGTCACTCTGAAGAGTGCTTGTGAATCAGAAGATTCAGACTTCCAAGCCTTTTGAGCTATGGTTCTTTTGGGCACTTTCCTCAAGCTTCTCAATTTGGCAAAATTTTGCACAAATAAAGAATGAACCAGCATAAGCAACTTAACTATTTGATCATATTAAGCCTACAATCAGGGATCATATAGGCCATGCTTTCAAATAAACATTAAACCTCAAGGCAAGGTGTACAGGAAGCCTACGAATAAAGAACCAACTTAAAGGGAGAATATGAAACAATGGACATTCTCCCATGGTTTCACAAAAAAATGGTAGGCATTCTCCATCGATACACCATACAGTTCAAAAGAATTAGCAGCTAAAAGTTGAGACACACAAAAAACAGAATGACAACCTTAAATGAAAGAGGGACAAACGAATTATTTGGTACCCTGTGCCATTTCATGGAACCAGTGTCCCCTTAGTTATATGCTTCTTCTCCCAATATATATCAAGCAATTCCGGAGCAACCCCGATATGAGGGGCCACAAACTTCTCCAGGAAACCTTCTTCCGAAATCGTCAACAGGGTAGTCAAACCAATCTTCGTCTTCATCAAACCATGTGACGACAGATGTTTAAAAACCAAACATCGAGGACGAATCCGTTTTTTTAAGCTCAGCGACATCAACCGAGGATGTCGCAGAAGAAATGAAGATTCAAACCCCATTTCCTTGACAAAGAATCCCATCACTGCCATTATTTTTTCCTCGGACAATGTCATGCACCAAGGACTCTTCACAAAAGCACTCATGGCATCATCTCTAGACCAACCCCACCTGCTATAAGCATCGAATTTCCTCTCCCAAGTCGATTCGCTCATTGCCAGGACCGCTAACATAGCCACAGCAAACTTTGCCGCAGAAGGATCATCAAAGCCCATCCCCTTGGTTTTCTCCACAATTTCCTCGAGGCGATCGTACCACTTTATCATCATCCTCGACTGACACTTAACTAAATACACAATGCTTGATTCACGCACTCCATTATCTCTCAAAGTCTTGACGAAAGCATCAACTGTGGCATCGAAACCTTGTGACAATATTCTCGGACTGCCTCTAATAGCTTCAACCGCACTCTTATCGGACCGAAGAAAGTCCCGAAGCCTACCGAAAGTGGGGATGATGTGCTTCTCTAAGCTCCTAGTCAATATGTAGGGAACAACAGTGATCAATTTCGCCAGATCAGGGCCGGAAAAGCCGACAGAGCGCAGATACTTCAATTTGGGCAAGAGGGTCTTCTCAGGACTCGCCACTATCAGCCGAGGCCACTTCCTAAAGATGCCCGAAATCTGGGATTGAGAGAAGCCATGGTTCTTGAAGACGTCAACGACCGCGTCGGGCCTGGCCGAGGTTTCGAAGTTGACGCGCTCGGAAACGAACAACGCCGATTCCGGGGACAACCCACATGAATTGACGAGGTAAGAGACTGCGAAAGAGGGTCGGTTCGAGGCGGAGGCGGTGGTGGAGATCAATCTGAGAGTGGTGGTGGGCAAGAACAGGGGGCGGCGAAGTAGGGTTCTGGAGAGCGAACTGAACATGGGACTTACAAGACCGACACACGACGGCGAGTACAAATCACAATCTCAAGGCACACGTTCGACTCGACTGACCTCTCTCTTCTTCCTGCGCTCCCTCCCTCGCAGATTGACCTTCGTTGAACAGAGAACTTCCGGTCACGAACCATCAAAAGGCTCCAGAGCTTCTTGAGAAGACTGACCAAGTAAAGGGTCCTTCTACAGCATCTGGAAATTTTCACCTCTGCTGAGGAAATTGGCAATCCATATAAAGATAATTCAAAACAGATAAAAAAATTTTAAGAAATATTTTTTGGATTTATAAAAAGTTACGAACCGAAAAATGATGGCCTAAAACCCTAAAAAACCTCAAACTTTAGCTTTTGTCCCAATTTTATTTTTTATTTCATAAAAAATCTCAAAATTTAGGTCATGTCCCAATTCTGCCATAAACTTTTTTTTGTCTCATAAAAAACCCTAAACTTTAGGTTATGTCCCAATTCTACCATATACTTTTTTTTGTCCTATGAAAAACCTCTGACTTTAGGTCTTGTCCCGATTTTACCCTAAAATTTTTATAGTCTTGTAAAATACCACAAACATACTTGAGTCACAAATCTGCACACATTAACCCTTCTTCCAAAATTTCTCGTTGGATACCAAGAGATGGAAAACTCCTGAGCACGAGTTATTCAAGTGTCCCGAGCACGAGCTGTTTGAGCATTCCGAGTGCGAGCTCTCCAATCGCCAAAGATGAAACATTCCTAAGCATGAGAGATCGATAAGTGCCAAATCACTAAGAGCTATTTTGATGAAGAGTTAATGGAGAGCAAATTTGGGACTCAAGTAATTGTTAATGATCTTTTATAAGAAAAAAATAATTAAAGTGAAATTAAAACTATACCTAAAGCTGGGAATTTTTATGAGACAAAAAAATTTATGGTAGAATTGGTACTGAACCCAAAATTGAGGGTTTTTTACTATACAAAAAAGGTTTAAGGTATAATTGAGATTGGATCCAAAGTTTGGGATTTTCTATAGGATAGAAAAAAACTTAAGGTAGAATTGGGACATGACCTAAAGTTTGGGGTTTTTTTTTATGAGATAAAAGGTAAAATTGGGACAAAAACTAAAGTTTGAGGTTTTTTAGGGTATTAGGCCGAAATATGATGTACACAAACGAAAAATATATATATTTTGCGAATTCAAAAGCTAATTCATGAATTCAGTTTATCATTTATAGCACAATACGGATATTATCAGTCGCGGAAAGATTCCACAGCCAATATTTAATAATCACAAATCACTAAATTAATATAAGGATTTTATTAACAGGTAAATCTGGTATACTTGTTGCGTACTCAAATAAAAAAAAATTGTTATTTTCATCGTCTCTCACTAATAAAGCCGTGATGTAAAACTCCGTTTAAGTGTTTTTAATTGATGTACACGTTCATACCACCTCCGTTTTAAGTGTTTTTAATAAAGCCGTGATGTAAAACTACGTTTAAGTGTTTTTAATTGATGTACACACTCATACCACCTCAATAGCAAATTATCATTGTTATTTTTTGCAAAGACAGATATGGACATGAAGCAATAAATTCCATATCTTTCTAAAAAATCACGAAAAATTCAAGACTAGTTTTAACTTTGATAGAACAGATTTCATGTTAAATTTGGATCACCAACGAATTTTCTCTGCTTCTAGAGTGCATTAACTAGATGGTAATTCAATGTGTCTCTAATTGAGTTGCATGCCGAAATCTTAAAAAGCCCCAAATTTTTAATTTCAATTTTAATTTTACCCTATGCTTTTTTTTGTATAAAAAAAATCTCAAACTTTTACTCATATATCAAATCTACCCCGACATAAAACTTCAGTCCAAACGCATCCGACGTAGCATTTCCACGTTAACGATAAATCCAGCAAGCCGACATGAATTTAAGTACTGCTCATTTCCACTCTTCGACCTCTCCATAGCTTCTTTTTTTGCCCTTTTGCGCCTACTGTTCATTTTCTTCTTCTTTTGTCTATTTCTTTTTCGAAATGAAGGGAAATCTCCACGAGCAAAGCTGAAGGGGCGAGCACGTGGCATATCTTCATGAACAACACTTTCGGCCTATGAGCTTCACAAGAAAAGGCCGAGCTGCCATGCATGACGACCTCGGTCGAGGTTGTCCATGGCTTCCACGACCTCGGATCGAGGTTGTGAGGCTTCATCGACCTTGAATTTAAGGTCGAGTGGCCATGCACGACGACCTCATATAGAGTTCATGGGGGCTTGACTACCTCAAAACCCATGGAGGATAACCAAAAGATCGTGAAGTGAAGCATTGAAAACAGAATCAAAGGGGAAAATAGAACTAATTTGATTCTCTTGGTCAAGCGTGGCTCCTAAATCAGCTCCTCAAGATTACAAGAAACCCTGAAAACGCCACAAAAAAAAAGGGGAATAACAAGGACTCTATGGCAAAGACGATGAACAATGCTTAAATCCACGTTAGCTTGCTGAGGTGGATTTATCGCCAACGTGGAATTGTCACGTCGAACATGTAAGATGGATGGCTAAGGGGTGGATTTGAGTGAAAGTTTATGGTAAAATTGGGATTTAATCTAAAGATTGAGATTTTTTTGGGTAGGACTTTACTAGCATAACAGTCTTTAGGGCACTAACAAAGTAACAACATATTGTGAGTGAAAAATTCTTGAAGGAGTAGACTCCATAATAATTTATAGTTATTTTTTATTTATATTTTTGTGATACATAATATGCTGTTAATCTCACGGTAAATTAAATACTATCACTTAATCATTTCTCTTTAGGGTATTGTGCCCATGTACACGAGCTATTGCATTTATTGTTTTGTAAATGTAATTTATTAGGGAGCAAGAAAGGATTAGCAACACGGGGGATTCTTATATGATCCATTCTGAAGTGCAGACGAGTACATCTAATCACAAGAAACGATGACAATACCACATCTAGTGGCTTTCCTCACTCGATTTCTCATTACCACCAAGCCTCACGAAGCCTATACTTTCGGTATCAAGCTCATCCCATATACCAATTTGACATTACTCTCTTTTTTAAGAATCTCACTCTAGAAGAAAGATATCAACGAATTTCCAAGATTTGTCGATCGAGTTTGGGTCCGCCAACTTGAATCCATGTTTTTCTTGGAGTTCCATGGATATGAAGGAGTCCATTTCACGCAACCCTGATAGGCTACACCTCTTATTGCTAGGTGTAATCTTGGCTATTCTTTAACCATCATGTCGATTGGCACCTGTTCATATGCTCTGAATTCACGTCGATACATGATAGTAATGTGAAGGATGCACCCGTTGCTTCCATATAAGGCAAGATAGCTTCAGCAGAAAGTCAATGGCAAACATACGGGTCCTTCCCTTGTGGCAGTCCCCTTTGTTTTCCTTAGCTATGTGAAGACGACATTCTCTCCAACAAGACATACCTTGGATTTGCACGTTTCAATTGTTACAACAGGGGACAAGTCGGGTCAGACCCCATCACCTTCAGGGACGGTAGGAGATCTCCCAGAGGATTCTCCAACATCGAGTTTGGTTGCGGCCTAGACAACTATGACATGCATTGGGCGAGGAGCGAACGAAATAATTACGTAGCCGGGATATTTGGCTTGGGCTTTAGGCAGCGAGTAATCTTTATGTAATATGTCAATGAAATGAAGAGGCAGAAGCCTCTATACAAATGATTCAAAAAAGAGAAATTTCCATTAGACTCTTTTCCTCATATGCGCACTCTTTATTCGTCGCCTTCTAGAGAAAACACGAAGTGGACCTGCCGGCCTCCGAATCTGATTCCTATCCATCATCTCATGACGAATACAACGAGCAGTAAAGCTTTCACTAATTCGCATAATGCCCACTTCCAACTCACTCTAGCTTATATAAAGAGCTCTGTTCTACTAAATACATTCTGCAAAATACCAGTTATCTTGAATCATTTGCATTTTTGGGTAGTACTGTCCTTCCTTATGATGTGACTGCAGCATGCAGAAAAAATGAAACTCTGATAACAATCGTTCCATAAAGAGCGGAGAGCGATGAGGCCCTTCTCTAAGCTCCCATCAACATACCTGAAGAGCAGTGATGACTCTGGCCAGGTTTATAGTGGGAAAAGCCGAGAGAGCACAAATAATTGAATTTGGGCAAGAGGGTCATCCCAGGACTGGCCACGATCAGCTGAGGAAGTGTCCCTAGTGATCTTTAAGATCTGGGATCGATAGTAGGCCATTATCGTTCTGGAAGAAGTGAATGACCAAGTTGGGTCTAGCGGCCTTGAAGTTGACATGGTTGGACACGAACAACGCCGATTCAGGAGACAACCCACACGAACTCACGAAATAAGAGACCGCAAAAGAGGGTTGATTCAAGGTGGCGGCGGCGGTGCTGGAGATGAATCTGAGTGCAGGAGGTGAAAATGATGGGCGGTGAAGCAGGGTTTGCCAGAGCAAACTTTCAATCTATCTTTGCTGTACAACCATTATGCACAACATCAATGCACATTACAGCCACAGTAGTCGTAACAAAGCATGCAAATTTTAACCTGTCACTCTGAAGAGTTCTTGTGAATCAGAAGATTCAGGCTTCCAAGCATTTAGAGCTATGGTTTCCTCATTCTTTTTCGCGCTTTCCACAAGCTTCTCAGTTTGGAAAATTTTGTGCAAATAAAGAATGAACCAACCAGCATACATGAGCAACTTTTTTATCTTATTAAGCCTACAATCAGGGATCATATAGGCCATGCTTTCCAATGAACATTAAACCTTAAGGCAAGGTATACAGGAAGTCTACGAATAAAGAACCAACTTAAAGGGAGAATGCGAAACAATGGACATTGTCCCATGGTTGCACAAGAAAAATGGCAGGCAGCTGTTCTCCATCGATACACAATACAGTTTTAAAGAATCGACAGCCAAAACACGAGCCACAAAATAAACAGAATGACAACCTTTAAGGAAAGAGGGACAAACGAATTAGTTGGTAGCCTGTGCCATTTCATGGAACCAGTGTCCCCGTCGCCATCTGCTTCTTCTCCTGATATAGATCCAGCAATTCCGGAGCTTCCTCGATATGAGGGGTCAAAAACTTCTCCAGGAAATCTACTTCCGAAATCGTCAACAGGGAAGTCAAGCCAATCTTCGTCTTCATCAGACCATGCGACGACAGATGTTTAAAAACCAAACATCGAGGACGAATCCGTCTTTCTAAGCTCAGCGACATCAACGAAGGATGTCGCAGAAGAAATGAAGATTTAAACCCCATTTCCTTGACAAAGAATCCTATCATTGCCATTATTTTTTCCTCGGACGTGGCCATGCACCAAGGACACTTCACAAAAGCTCTCATGGTATCATCTCTAGACCAACCCCACCTGCTATAAGCATCGAATTTCCTCTCCCACGTCGATTCGCTCATCCCTGTGATCGCTAACATAGCCACAGCGAACTTTGACGCAGAAGGATCATCAAAGCCCATCCCCTTGGTTTTCTCCACAATTTCATCGAGGTGACCACACAACGTTATCATCGTCCTAGACTGACACTTAACTAACCACACAATGCTCGATTGACGCACTCCCTTATCTCTCAAAATCTTGACGAAAGGATCAACTGTAGCCTCGAGACCTTGTGACAATATTCTCGGACTGCGTCTAATAGCCGTAACCGCATACTTATCGCCCCGAAGAAAGTCCCGAAGCCTACCGAAATTGGGGATGAGGTGCTTCTCTAAGCTCCTAGTCAATATGTAGGGAGCAGCAGTGATCAATTTGGCCAGGTCAGAGCCGGAAAAGCCGACAGTCCTCTCAGGACTCGCCAAAATCAGCCAAGGCCACTTCCTAATGATACCCGAAATCTGGAATTGAGAGAAACCATGGTTCTTGAAGACGTCAATGATCGCGTCGGGTCTCGCCGAGGTTTCGAAGTTGACGCGTTCGGAAACGAACAACGCCGATTCCGGGGACAACCCACATGAATTCACGAGGTAAGAGACCGCGAAAGAGGGTCGATTCGAGGTGGTGGCGGCGGCGGCGGTGGAGATTAATCTGAGAGTGGTGGTGGGCATGAACAGGGGGGGGCGAAGGAGGGTTTTAGAGAGCGAACTGAACATGGGGCTTAGAGACTGAGACAATGGCGAGTACAATGACAGTCAAGATCAAAATCAAGATCACGTTCGATTCGACTGACCTCTCTCTTCTTCCTTCTCTCCCTCGCAGATTCACCTTCGTTGATTAGAGAACTTCCGGTCACGAACCATCAAAGACTCCGGAGCTTCCTGAAAACAGAGAGATAAAACAAGCGTTAATATCATAAAAAATCCAAAACTGGCATAAATTTATCCGAACCTCAAATTGGTACACTTATGATAAATTTACACTAGACTAATTTTTTGATTACCAAAAACTCCAAACTGGTACATCAAAGACTCCGGAGCTTCCTGAAAACAGAGAGAAAAAACAAGCGTTAATATCATAAAAAATCCAAAACTGGCATAAATTTATCCGAACCTCAAATTGGTACACTTATGATAAATTTACACTAGACTAATTTTTTTATTACCAAAAACTCCAAACTGGTGCACTTGTGACAAATTTACTCTCCGTTAAATTGAATTAATACCACAAAAAATTATAAATTAGTAAATATATGAGAATCTGAGGGTAAAACTCTAAACTGATTATCATTTTTTTGGTATTAACCCAAAAAACAACGAATGGTAAAATTACACTAACCAAGTAAATATAATTTACAAGAAATAAGAAACTTTTTGAATTTATAAAAATTTACTAACCGAAGTATGATGTACATAAATGGAAAAAAAATATTTTGCGAATCCAAAAGCTAATTCATGAACTTGGTTATCATTTATTTATATTACAATACAAATATTAACGGTCGCGGACCAAATAAGAAGAAATTGGAAAGCCAATATGTAATTATCGCAAATCACTAAGTTAATTTGAGGATTTTATTGGCGAGTAGATGCAGAGCACTTGTTACATACCCAGATAAAGAGAGTTTGTTATTTGGGAAATTCCAAATAAATGCCTGAAGTGCTATCATTTTCTCAAGTAAGAGCTTGAAGTGGACCTTTATTTGAAGTGGCTATAATAGTTTCAAATAAAGGGCCTAATCTCGCCAGCCAAATTTTCCTGCTGGTTAAGGATATTTTCGTCCAAAAATAATTTTAATATAAATTTTAGTTAAATTAGATCAAAAAGAAAAAAAGAAAAAATACCTACGGGCTGGCTACTCCCTCTCGCCTATGGCCGCCACCCCATCACCGGTGGAGTGACGGTGATAGCCGACGACCCTTGTCGACCAGAGGCGAGGGCCAACAAGCCCTCGCTAGAAGTGGGAGAGGGTGGCGAGGGTCGCCAACCCTTGCCCCAACCTGGGCGAGGCCTCACCAGACGCCGGCGGCCTAGGTTGGTGAGGGCAGCTCTTGCCCACCTAGCCCAGGAGCCTCGCCAGTGTCTCGCCTGAGTCTAGCGACCTATGCCGACCATCAACGAGGCTCCACAATGGCTAGCGGAGGGAAGAGGAAAAAGAAAATTGAAAAAGAAAAGAAAAGGAAAAGGAAAAAAACAGAAAAAGAAAAAGAAAGAAAAAATGAAAATATATTCAAAAAAATAAATGACAAAAATGCCCTTCGGCCAATGAAGTCAAGTTCTTTTTTAAGATTGATATGACAACTTTAGGCCTTTATTTGAGACAAAGTCCGTTTTACGCTCTTATTTGAAAAAATTATGGCACTTCATGCATTTATTTGAGACAAAATTCACTTTAGGCCCTTATTTGAGAAAATGAGAGCACTTTAGGCATGCCCCCATTTAGAATTTTCCCTTGTTGAGTATGATTAACCACTATCCTAAAAACACTAGCTAACAAAACCGTGATATGTAACTTCATTTAGTGTTTTTAATTAATGTCCACATTCATAGCACCTCAATAGCACATTATAATTGTGATGTTTTTGCATAGAGAGATATGGATATGAAGCAATTAAATTCCATATCTTCTAAAAATCACTAAAAATTCAAGACTAGTTTAACTTTGAAAAAGCAAATTTCATGTTAAATCTGGATCATTAACGAATTTTCTCTACTTCTAGACTAGTGGGTAATTCAATGTGTCTCTCACATGTGAGCGTGAGCTATTGCAATTATTGTTTCCTCAACTTAATTTATTAGGTGTGGGAAAGGATTAACAATGTGGGGGATTCTTGTATGATCCATTTGGAAGCGCATATCTATCTCTTGGGGCCTTTCTCACTTGATTTTTTTTTTTTTTTTATAATCGAGGTGTCCGTATGCGGAGCAGGCCAAACCACGGCGTGATACCCGACTAGTCCTCGAGGGGCTAGCGCAAGATCCCACCACCACGACCCCCCACTTAAATCACCGATGGGCGAGTTTGAACCCAGGACCTCTCGTGAAAGGAATTGAGCGCAAACCAACGCGGCCACCGATGGGTGGGTGATTTCTTTATTACCACCAAGCCTCATGAAGCTTATAGTTCCGGTATCAAGCTCATTACCATAGACTAATTTGACATCGCTCTCTTTCTTAAGAATCTCACTTTAGAAGAAAGATATAAAAAAAAATCTCCGGTATTTCCCAATCGAGTTTGTGTCGGCGAACTCGAATCCACGGGTTTCCTTGGACTTCAACGGATAGGAAGGTGTCCATAGGGCGCAAACATAACAGGCTACTATCTCTGATTGCTATAGGTGTATTCTCGGCTATTATTGTTTAACCGCCTTGTCAGTTAGCACTCATCCATATCCTCCGAATTTATTGGTGGACATGGGTAGTGTCAATATGTGGTAGTAATGTGAAGGATGCACCCGTTGCTTCTATACATGGCAGGACAGCTTCAACAGAAAGTCAATGGCAAACATACTAGTCCTTCCCTTGTGGCAGTCTCCTTTGTTTTCCTGAGCTATGTGAAGACGACATTCGTCTCTTCAACAAAACGTACCTTGGATCTGGACGTTCCAATTGCTACAGCAAGGGACGAGTCAGGTCAGACCCCTTCACCTTCAAGAACGGTAGGAGATCTCCCACAGGATTCTCCAAACCTGGTGGTGGATACGGGTGGCATGGATACATGGATGCAATGTGAAGGATGCAACTATTGCTTCTTCATAAGGCAAGGTAACTTTACTAAAAGTCAATCTCAATCGTATCGGCCCTTGCCTTCGAAATCAGAATCCGCCTTTTGATCACAGGAGTAACTTGTTGCGATGCTACGAGTCGGCCAAACCTTATCCGAATTTTGGATCCCCGATCCCCGTCCTCGAGTAAATTGGGGACCAAATCGGGGTCTTGATATGGATTCATGATCGACGAGCTTGGATGCTAAAAAAGCCGATTCTGGAGACAGCCCACCTGAATTTTTACGAGGTGAGAGAATATAAATCACTATGTTACCCACCCAGATGAGGTCGATACTGATCAGACCAGATGATGAAGCGATTCAGTTTGCGGAGGGAAGCCCAAGATCCCTAATTGTAAACAGGGCTTTGAGAGTCATGTCGGAGGCATCTGATGCTGCGACCACAGGGGTAACCTGGTCGAGTAAAGCTACCGTCTCCGTTGTCGACATTGACTGTATATGCGAAACAGACTCGGAGAAGGATGGAACAAAATGAATCAATTGGCCATGTAATCACGTTTGTTATGTAGTGGCAGCGACGACTGTCGTCTCAATTCATGCTGCTCCATCCCAACTCCGACAAGAAAAACTAAACCTCAAGTTTCAGTTTCAGTACACTCTTAAAAAAACTTTGTCTAATTACCACCTTTTAGTTTCTGTTGAAATTTTGCCTTCTAGTAAACTTAACTATTTGTAGTCAGGCAAAAATATATTAGCCTTGGTGAGCCATAGAAAAGTGAAAATATTCGAAAGTACTTCATGGTCCAGAAGCCGATGAACCAACATTTTCTGCACAAGCTTGAACGATGGCCGGGAAAATCAGCTCCGTCACGAGATGGATGAATCAGTTGCAGCAACTTGTAGCATATCACTTCTCCTCTTTTAGCATCTCCGGCATAGACAGGCGCACATCCAAAAGGATTAACGCCAGCAACTTCGATTGGTCCATAGCATCATCGAACACATCTCTGTTTTGACTCGAGTCTAAGACATTAGGATTGAACCATAGCAAATGAAGTCCCACTTTGGGAGGCTTTCGGTTGAGAAGATTGAGAAACTCACCACCTCAAGTGTCTCCCCGACTCCGCAGCAGCTAATAAGATTCGATCTTTAAGAGACGCAATCACAAAACAGGACGCGCTTACCAGGGCCTGCTGGTACTAATAATCTGAAATCTCCGAGGAATCCAGGTGATCCTTCTATCAACTGCTCGGCAGATAATTCAAATGCTTTCTACAATGCATGTTCCAGCAGCTTAACAATGGAAAAGAGGAAACATGCCCTACACTTCTGACAAGATAGGTGAAAGTGAATCAGTTGCAGCATTTTCCGTCATTGTCTCCTCCTCTGATCCGTAGCATCCAGCACACCTGTGTTGAGCAAATTCGGGTTGAAAAAAACTCCGGCCTCCGATGAAACAACATCGTAGTAAAACCAACATCTGTGTCTCAGAAACCTCGTGTATTCCCATAATTGTATATTAAGACTCCATAATCTTGAGCGACAAGTAACTTCAGGTTCAGGATATCAGGGAAGAGTGCGATGCAGCAATATCCTCAGCAGTGATGCAGAATTTCAAGAAGTCGGAACATCAGAAATTCAATGGACTAGTACGCACAGCAACATCCTCATTAAAAGATGCTACGGATTACTTCTGTTTCAGTACAAAAAACAAGCTCCAACTTGTCGATTTAAGAGATGCCGCCGGGCACCGATCACTTCTGTTTCACTTCATTAAATTGCAGGCACAATTAAAGAAGTCCTCCATCGGTAACTGATTAGAAATGGGCTATTCCTCGTACAAGTGAACTTAAAAATAAATGTGCATCAGGGGAAAACAGTTAACAAGAAGAATTTAAAAGAATTACAAATCAGCAAGCTAGCTGAGTAAGCGAATGCAGAGAGAAGGGAAAACCAGACGCGTCCCTGCTAGACCTCAAGCTTCCATCTTCAGTTAAGGGATTTCAGAAAGGCAGTACTTTTCCATTGGATTCATGGTCATCGGAATCATTTGGTTTCACAAAGTACCCAAAGTTAAGGTGGTAGAACTATTACGCATCTTCTCATTATACAGATCCAACAACTCGGGTGCTTTTCCCAAATTAGCAGTCACAAACTTCTCCAGGAACAACTTCTCTGGGACACCAAGGAATCCATTCAAGCTACGTGTCGTCCTGATCAAACCTTTGGACAGCAGAACACAAAACACCAAACACCGAGGAACGATTCGCTTCTGCAAGCTCAACATCATCATTGTCGGATGCCGCGCCATATATAAAGGGTCAAGCCCCATCTCGTTCACGAAGATGTCCATCACCCCCGCGATTTTACTCTCCGACATCGACATACACCACGGATTCCTCCTAAAAGCCAAGACGATGTCCTCCTCGGACCAACCCCACTTGCCAAAAGCATCGACCTTCCTCCTCCACGTCGACTTGTTCATCCCCCTGATCACTTGCAAAGCCAGAAGGAAATTCGTCCTCAAAGGATCGAAACCCATCTCCTTCGCCCGACTCACCGCCTCGTCGAACCGCACGTCCGACCTCAAGAAGAACGTGCTCGGCTGGAACAGGACCACCCACCTAATTTTCGCTTCAGGCACTCCACAGTCCCTCAGAATCGCAATGCAAGGGACAAGCCGCACTTTAGGGTCATTATACAAGATCCTCGGATTCCTATTGATGGATTGTACAGCCTTAACATCGGACTGAAGCAAGCCGCTTATGTATTCGAAAGTGGGTATCAAATGGTTGCCCAAGCTCCTGGTCAGGACCGCAGGAACCGCGACCACGAGCTTGACCAGTTCTTGACCCGAAATGCCCCTAGAGCACAAGAACTCGAGCTTTGTGGACAGGTTGCCAGGGCTCGAGACGAGCATCCGGGGGTATCTCCTGACGACGTACGAGATTTGGGTCGGGGACAAACCTCGGTTCCTGAAGACATCGAGGATGACATCCGGCCTCGACGGGCTCGCGAACTGCACGGTCCTGGAGGCGGAGAGAGCGGATTCTGGGGACAGCCCGCAAGAGCCGATGAGGTAAGAGACCGTGAACGGGTGGTGCGCCTTCTTCTTCGAGGAAGTCGAGGCCGGTCTGAGCAGGCGGAGAGCTTGAGCTGGAGCTGGAGCTCGTGGTGGTGGAGGAAGCGAAGAAGCCCCGAGTCGGAGGAGGGCTTTGCGAGCGCGGCTGAGCATGGGGGTTTTGGGAATCCGGCGACGGGCGGCGAGGACGGGGCACGCACGAGGACGATGTTGGTTTTTGCTTGTGTTGACGAACGGACGCCGCTCATGCCTCTCAAGCAAGGGGAAATGCGACAAATAGTCTTTTAAATTTAGGGGTAAGTGCATTGGTTGAAACTCTTAAAATTTGTCGTCAAAGTATAATTGAGTTTTAAAATTTTCACAAAGTGTAATGAAGTCCTAAAACTTATCACGAAAATATAATTAAGTCATAAAACTTTTTAAAGGTGCAATCAAGTCCTGAAATTTATCAAATCGATCTAATTGAGTCCTTCCGTTGATTACACTTTTAAAAGTAATTTTAAGTGGTTT
Organism: Syzygium oleosum; assembly: GCF_021117445.2. Classification (NCBI taxonomy): domain Eukaryota; kingdom Viridiplantae; phylum Streptophyta; class Magnoliopsida; order Myrtales; family Myrtaceae; genus Syzygium; species Syzygium oleosum. The sequence continues at coordinate 13,287,446 of NW_026607490.1, forward strand.
TTAACAAATTAATGACGACGGCATTTACTTATCCTAACCACAAGCAAAAACTTTATTGATGTCTCCTAGATTTCTTAGGAGTTTTCATTATCTTTGCTCCAAAAAAATCTTTTAATCATGTGTTTGCGTAGTAAAGAGTGATGCGTATTTTAACTTTGATGTTTCTTTTTGGGAGATAATTGTCCATAAAACCCTAAACATATTGTATATCGGCCAATTTCGGTTATAAACTTTTTAATTTGGTCAATTTAGTTCTCAACCCTTTGACGATTTGCCCATATAGTTTATTCGGTCAATTTTGACTGAAAATTACCGACGTAGATATTAGTCGTCCTGCATAGCATAACCCCCAACTCAGCAATTCACGGCCGAAATTTGTCGGAACAACTACATTGAGAAATCGTCAAAAAAGTTTAGGACCAAATTGGATCAAATTGAAAAGTTTAAGATTGAATTGACCGCCATCCATAATAAATTTATGATTTTTTCGACTATTTTCCCTTCATTTTGTTGCTTAAATGGATGTAGCTATCTTTGCTTCTCTTTGGGGCTTGAATCACGGCCCAATATCAATCGAAACCCCAGCCCAAAATCCCACAGGAAACGAACCCGGGCTTAGCCCATTATCCTTGCACTTCCAATTCCCACACTTTTCCCTTCCGTGTTGTTTCCTTTTCCATGTACTTCATCCTATGCAACTTCACTTCCAATGCAAATTTACATTTCCTAAACGTTTAATTTCGTGCACGTCCATTGCTCCACCCGAGCCCCGTTCGCTTACTCTGCGCTCGAGCATGGAACTGTGGAGCGATTTCGCAAGGTGCTCTTCAAATCTTTCTAAAGTTCGGGGACGGTCTCGGCGCGTACCGATCTTCATCAATAGCTCCACATAGAGCCTCTGGCTCAATCCGTGCGTGACGTGGCCGTGAATTAACAAAGACGTTCTCCTTCATCGACTTATGCAGTAATCGATTATTGCAAACCGAGAAATGCATAACACTACGTGTATGTCATACAAAAAAAACTATAATTCAATCAATTGAACGGTGGCTAAAGCAATCGCGAACATGTATAGTTATGAGTCTTGCTCAGGAAATTCGAATGATACTCTTTCAAGCAAAAGTTGTGTTTGTACTTCATTCATAAAGACCATGGTGTTAGCTATGAACATGTGTAGTCAAAGTCATGTATCAAAACTGTCTAATAATATTTTCAAAACTGTCCCCTAAAAGTAAGACTCTTGTGGTGATGGAATTCCCTTTTGATTTAATCAAAAGCATGATCGTTCTTTTTCGGTCTTAACATGTGAGATGATAAATTGAGATGTCTCCATTTTTTGACATCTTCTTTGTACTCGTTGTAAATGAATGACGTATTAGCGTGTGTAATTTTCAGTGGTTGAGATTTGTTCCTTCTCATTTATCGCCTATCGCTTTTCTGCTTTTGCTCCTTGACTTTTCTTTTTCAATCCCACTTGTTTCACTATTGAAATATTAAATCACGTCTTAGTCTTTCTCTTTTTTTTGTCTGTCCTACTCTAACTCTTAACTCACTCTCAGACTTTTAGTCTGCTTCTTGCAGGGCGTGAGAATCGAAATCCATATCTGAAACTGCACGTCCCCACCCCTAACCATTATTGAGAAAGTGGAGATTTAAACTCTTCACCTTCCCATTCCCAAGTAGGAAGGATGGCCACTAGGATAAACCCCAGCGGTTAAATCACGTCTTAGTCTAACTGCTTAAACTTTAAAACAGTTGGCAATGACCTTACAATTCTCACATGGTATGGAAGCAGGAGGTCCTCAATTCAAATCTTTCATGTCCCTAATTGCCTTGACCGTTCCTCTCCAATCATTGTTGTGTTGCCCCTGACATCGGCAGCATTGAATCTCAGGGAGAGAGAGAGAGGCTGCAAGAGAGGTAGAGTCGATGTTAAGTTGATTGGAAGCAGAAAGACTCTTGTCTACGTCATATGGCAATAGCTGCCTGGCATGTCGCCAAGCTAAGGGTCGAGGAAGAAGAGAGCGAGAGTTTTGACATCGGTGATTTGAATTTACCATTCTAAGTGTGCGTGTGCCTGTTTTTTTTTTTTTTTTTTGAGGCAATGAGAGTTTCGGCTAAGTTGAAGTGATTGAAAGTTATCTAATTTCTTTTGATATCAATAAGGTATCACAGTAAATAGTGATACCTTATTGAAAGTTTTTTTTTTGTGAGACTCTTTAAACACGTGACCAATTGTCACAGGGTCCGGCAATCCCCTTGTCAATGATTATCAAAATAAATAAGATTGTCTTTGTTTTTGAGAAAATTTCATCATAAAATAAATACTTTCCGAGAAATCCTTGTTTTAGGAAAAATGCATTCCTTTTTTTTTATTGTTAGAGAATCCATCTTCCCAACTTTAAGCACACATATTTTCTTAAACCGCAAATGGTCATTTTCACCAAACCAAAACGCGTGAAAGTTCAGAAAATTAATTCGCGAAAAGTTCTTTCGCTCAAACGAAAACACCATCCATCACTCTAAGAGAATGTATCGGTATACCGAGTCTAATCCAGTCTTTTTTTTTTGCGCGAGGACGACGAATAATCAGAGGCTACTAAAGGTCATCGGCATTTCACGAGATCACGAATCCGATCGACCGTCCCGGGCGGGGGGGGGGGGGAGGCGGAACTTGTCCAAGGGGTCGGGAGTAACTTGAGAAGCACTCAACCCATAAAATAGAACGACCGTGCCTTCTCGTACGCACGCACGCACGCGCCGGTCCATCGATACCATCTTTCCCCAAAAGAGAAGACGGATCCCACCTTTATTACACCACCCATGCATCACCCCCCTCCCTCGGGCGAAATGACGGATCTGTCCAGGCACCGGGCCCGGATCTCCGGACACGCGGGCAGGAGTCGAGGCCATTTCCGACATTTCGGGAACCCAACCAACAGCTCGTTGGTTACCGGTTCTAACTCACAGACAGACCCATTCATTAAAAAAAACACCAAACCGATAAATTAAATAAAAATTAAAAGAAAATCAAAGAGAAGTGAATTTTTTTAATGAAACGATAAATTAATAATTATAATAATAACCGATTCAGCAGGTCGACTGTTGAATTTCGTTTTTTCTTTTCTCTTTTTGTTAGGGGGGGGGAACATCTCTCCTGAATTTGGCGCGTACGCAAACCACCGCGTCCCTTCCTCCCGCCACACACGCGCGCACGCAGAGAGACACAGGAAAGCAAGGAGATCGCCCACGCGCGCACGAGTGCGGAAAGAGATCACCAAAAAAAAAAAAGAAAGAAGAAGAAAGAAAAGAGGGAAAAAGGACAGAGGGGAAAAAAAAAGGGAGAAAAAAAAAACCCAATTAAAAACCGCAGGGAGCAACACTGCATCAGAGTGATGAGAGAGAGAGAGAGAGAGAGGGAGGGGGGGAGGAGGGGGACACAAGAGAACCCACAAAAACCAAAACCAGAACCACCAAAAGGAAGAGAGAGACAGAGAGAGAGAGAGCACAGTTCTTGTGTGTGTGTGTGTGTGGGTGTGTGTGTGAGGAGGAGGAGAAGCTGAAGAGCAGAGAGCACAGGACCAACCAATCCCCCTCCTTCTCCCTGTCTGTCTCTCTGGGTTGTCTGGGTGTGAAGAAGCAGTAATTCTTGGAGAGAGAGAGAGAGAGAGAGAGAGAGAGAGAGGGGGAGGAACTTGAAGCCTACCACCACCCATTTGATCGGAGCCCAGTTCTTGCACCAGCTGAGCGGCGCTTCTGCCATTTGCTGCCGTATTTATTCCTCTCTCTCCTCTCCTCTCCTCTCTGTGTGTGAGCTGGGTCTGGTTTCTTGAAGATCGCCCCCCCTTCCCCAACTTTCGGCTCCGTACGATGGATGGGTACGGTGGGGCCCACGAGGGCTCGCGGTCGGATCCCTCGCCGGAGTGGCCCGACGACTCCGGGGCCGACACGGGCCTCGAAGGTGAGTCCTGCCGCCGCTCTGCATTTTGGGTTTCGGAGGGGCGAGGGCGAAAGTTTTGGCTTTTTTTTCTTCTTCTTTGTTTTTGTGGGGGTGATCGGGGTGTGAAGGCGGGGTTTTTGATCCCTTGGTTGCGCCGAAAAATGCAGAGCCCATGTGGCAGCTGGGATTGGGGAGCGGCGGCGGCGGCGGCGGCGAGCCCGACCCGGCTTACCCGGAGCGGCCCGACGAAGCCGATTGTATCTACTACCTCAGGACTGGTTATTGCGGGTACGGCGCCAGGTGTCGGTTCAATCATCCCCGTGATCGGAGCGCGGTAACTCTGTTGGAATTGCTTCTCGTTGCCATTTATTGTCTTCCAGGGTTGGTTTTCGGCGTGATCGCTTGGCTTCGTGAGGCCACTTTGGTGGCGATCTTGTAGTTTTTATTTTTTTGTTACGGCGGTGCTGTGATTAGATTTGTTGGCGATTTTGGATTGTTACTAGAACTGATAAGGTGGGATTGTCCGTTGTTGTCAAGCTTACTAAATTTGATTTCAATGGCAATGGATTTGAAAGTGATCAGAGCATTGTTAGAAGATCTATACGGATTGGTAACGAGGTGATGACCCTTATAGGTTTGGTGATTATTACTATTGAAATGTGGATGTCGGATGCTGCGCAGGTCGTAGGAGCGACAAGAGCTGGTGGAGCAGAGTACCCAGAACGAGCAGGCCAGCCGATCTGCCAGGTATTCATATACGATCATTTCACTTGTTTAATGTTGCACTACTTAGTTTTCGCTATGGTCGAGGAACATTGTTGAAACTCTTTCAGCTCATGCGTTTTATGAATGTTGAAGGATATCTCTTGGTCTTGTTCAATCAGCCTTTCTTCTTCTTCTCATGTCTGACATAGTTTTTTTTTTTTTTTCGAAGTTCTACGTGAGGACAGGTACGTGCAAGTTCGGTGCGTCCTGTAAGTTCCACCATCCTAGGCATGGTGCTGGTTCCAGTAGTCCTGCACGGCTAAATTACTATGGTTACCCCTTTCGTCCGGTTTGTATTTGAATTGCAGCTTAATATCCTATTTCTCATATGAGCTGGATTTACTCTCATGCTCACCGAACGGCATCCATGATTGTGTGGCAGGGTGAAAAAGAGTGTACCTACTACGTGAAAACCGGACAATGCAAGTTCGGTGCAACGTGTAAATTTCATCATCCACAACCAGCAGGCGTACATGTTCATGCGCCATCACCGCCACTTCCAGTTGCACCAGCACCTATCCCTGTAGCTGCACCTTCATCGTATCCAGCAGTGCAATCCCCATCTGTTCCTTCGTCGCAGCAGTATGGGGTAGTCATGGCCAGGCCTCCTTTGGTTCCCTCATATGTACAAGGCCCGTATGGCCCTTTGCTGGTTTCTCCAAGCATGGTTCCATTTTCAAGCTGGAGTCCTTATCAGGTTGGTTGATGAAATCCAATTTTCTTGCATTTGTGTCAAGATCTAAGCACATTTTAATCACTTATCTCTTTTGCTCAGGCACCTGTGAGTCCATTAGCCTCTTCCGGTCCTCAAGCTGGTCCAGGATCAAGTTCTGTTTATGGGGTAACGCAGTTGTCTCCTTCTGCACAGGCTTTTTCGTGGCCTTATCAACCTTCGCCTTCGTCTCTTGGCCCTTCAGTCAATGGCCGGAGGGAGCCATCATTTCCAGAAAGACCCGGGCAACCTGAATGCCAGCATTACATGAAGACAGGGGACTGTAAATATGGATCCTCGTGTAAATACCATCATCCACCGGACTTGAATGCATTGAATGTAAATTTTGTTCTTAGCCCCACTGGTCTGCCGTTTCGTCCGGTAAGAATCTCATTCCTGCTTTCTGTCTTTGCCGAGATTTCTATGTGAAGTATGGACATAGTTATATTCAAGATTGAGAGCAGTTGCGGCTTATGATGAATCGAATTTTCTGGATGGTTCATTAAGTGTCTTTCTGAAAGAGGAATTGTTGGCATTCAATTTGTGCATACAAATTTGCCAAGTTAGTTGTACCTAAAGGAGAGGGGGCGAAGAAAACATATGTGCAAGTCTGAAAGAGGAATTCCTGTTTCGCAAATTTCTTTTGGCCTCAGGGTAATTCTTGGTCAACCAATTTCCAGTTGGATCTGTAACTCAATATGCTGGATGCTTTGAGCTCTAGTCTAATAAATCTTACGGAATAGGATGAAAATAATGGTCTTCCTAGTATCTACAAGGACATTCTGTATAACCATTTAGTATCCGTTTAAGTGCAGCTTTAAATCGTTTCTTGTTCCCGTGGATTCTGTTGGATATTTTATTATGAAATATTGCTGCATTGACTTATTAAGAGGTATGCCCAACCATCAAATGATATGTCAAAATATATTATCCTTCAGATAAAGACGGGTAGTTCTGGATCGTGTATTTCACCCTGGTTGGCTCTTTTAGCCTTTTGAAACTTTTTGAACTCTTCATCGAAGTACAGATGCCTAGGGAGCTAAAGATGACGGAATTGTTTCCACTGTATACTCGTGGACAACTTGCCATATTCTTATTTCTGTGTGGCACATGGATAACTTGAAGTAAATTATATATGACAAGTTACATGTTCTCGTGTTTCATGAGATTGAGTACGGGAGATGCTTGCTGCAAGAAATATTTAATTGATTTGCTACTTTTTCTGGTACCAGTTATAGATGTATTCTCCTAATGCATTTGTCTAGTGCCGATGAAGGTGCTAATGCTACCGAAAAATATACTAATGTTTTCACCTTTTCAAATTGTCTAATTTGTGCTTCTTAAGCAATGAGAACATTTGAGAGGTTTAAATTGTTTGATGATCTTCCATTCCAAAGCCCCTGGCTCAGCTGCACTTGCAAAAAAGCAGATGCTGTAGATTACATTATGTGACCAATATTCCGAGGGCTATGGCAATCGTAGTCCAAAATTGCTTGTTGCTTTTGTTAAGGAACTGGGATAGGTACTTGTATTTTGATAGCATATGATTAGGTAGTATGCTCACAATAAACCGTGACTACTATTTCGAATGTTTCCTTTGATATCTTTATGGATCTTTTTGTACTGATTTATTGAAAGGATGTGACAATCAAAAACACATTGAAGTTTCATTAGGTCTTTCTCATTTGTGGGGTGCTCATTTTTTATGGAAAGATGTTGATTGTTCTGGTTAATCTGGGTTTTCCACCCAGGTTGCTAATTGTGGAATAACCTGCAGGCCACGGCTATTTGAGATTATTCTTCTTTTTTTCTGTCATTTTTCTTTTGGTTCTCGTTTAGTGTCACCAATTGCTAATCATCCCTTACTTTTTTGCTCCTGCAAGTTCCGATCAAGCTGCATCTGTGATATGTACTGTGTATTTGCCATTCTGTTCACATCACTGCTAGTACTTGTCATTGTGCTTAAGGCTCTAGAAGTTGCGTATCTACAATTTGCTTGTGATCCTTAACTTATGCAGCTGTTTCTTTTGCAGGGCGCACCTCCTTGCATGCACTTTGCACGTGGAGACTGCAAATTTGGTCCTGCATGCAAATTCGATCACTCGTTTGGGTCCCTCAGTTACAATCCATCCGTGTCTTCTCTTGGAGACATACCCATCGCTCCTTTCCCTGCTGGGTTTTCCTTCGGAATGCTCTATCCGTCATACTCATCTCCAGAGTTGAGGGCCGAAATCATCTCCGGACCCACTGAAGATTCTCTGCCCACAAGATCATCCTCGACAACAAGCATGTCAGTTACATCGGTTGGGTCAGCACGTCCAAGTAGCGGGCCTGCGCCTGCCCAAATGCCTGATCTGAGTTCTGCAAATCCAGCTAGCTGCAACACCAAAGATGGTCATAGCACTGGCTAAAAGAATGTAGCAGGACTTCTCTGGCTCCTCTCTTAGATCGACCTTCCACAAAGTGAGAACCGTCACAATTTTCTTATGAGCAATTCAACAGATAGGTGACATTATTTCTTTGTAGCTCTTAGGTCATCTCTCTGCTCTTTAATTATAGGGCCATACCGTAGTCTAGGTTTTGAATAAGACATGGCCAATCTTCAAAGATAAAGCAAAACCCATCTAGTCATCCACCTTCCCTCGCAAATAACTGCAAAAAGTTTCTGCAGTCAGTAGCATACCCACCACGATTCTACATGAGCTTGTTATTTATATCCGATTCTTTCCCCGAAATGGGAAATTCCGGTCCTTGGGCATTCATCATGGGAATTGAGTGTTTGCCTATAAGCCTTTCCACTAAGGCAACAAGCTTCAAAGTGAAACTCGCGTCACGCTTGATCATTCTGGTTTTCTCTGTTCATCCCGGGTCCATCTGTCGACCGAGGGCATTGCTGCAATGCAAATTTCTGTAGAGAAGATGTAACTTTTTGGTTTTGTGCCAATGAAGGATAGACTTGATCCTTTATACTATTTACGATATACACATACGAGGAATACAATCAAGCTTTGTGATGACTTTACTTTGCGTTACCTCACAAGATGATTTTCCTTTGTATCCTGATCTGTGGTTGTTTCTGTATGTTAAGGACAGCCTTGAGGCTAGAAGGTTTCCCATTCTGCAGATACAGAACTCATAAGGGAAATATCATTCTCAGTTCTATTTGGCAGAACTCAAATTGACGACCAGATGTTTAGTGTTACACATGCAAAAAATCTATTTCTGTATGTCATGTTCAATCACATTTCCGGTGAGAAATCAGCAGAGATGTGCTTGTGTGCATCCATGAAGCACCAAGAAGATGAATGTCTTCGTTCGCAGCATGGCTGTGATCACGAGCATTGGCTGAGTATAGGTAATCTCCAACCAAATGTAGCAATTATTTTCGCCGAAAATACTTTCAAGTAGTAAATACTCTTTGGCAAATGGATAGATTCTCCCGCGTACTGTGCGACTTTTGAAGACACGCGATCGACCTTTCGACCTTTTTGTGAGGAGGAAAAACAGGCGTGACGATCTCTCGAAAGATAGAGATGCGTGTAGATCCCAACCAGGAGAAGAGCGGCATCACACTGTCGTTGTCACTTGTCACTAGTTGAGTTCTACCCAAAACAAATTTGTCACTAGTTGAGTTTCACACCGTCGGATTCATAAAATCATATGCACGAGACATGAGGATACACATCTTCCCTAATTGCTCTCTCTCTCTCTCTCTCTCTCTCTCTCACAATCACATTAATTGGTTAATTCTTGATGGGATTGATTATATGTCTACCTGACCATCATAAATTAGGAGGAAGCAGTAGAAAATAATTTTCGTTCTTTGCAGAAATATCTTTCTTTCACAACCAAGAAGCCTAGACATCAATCAATTTATCCTGTTGTATTGACATCAGATATGGACTTTTAGGAACTAAATCGATATGCAAAAAGTCAAATTTTTAGGGAAAAATAACCAAAAAACATGCCTCACTTTCATACCTCTACTTTCTTAAACGCATTTTCAAGCCTCTAAAGAATAGCCCATCATGAAAAGATCGAATTTTAAGCTCCTTTTTTTTTCAAGTTCCTCGAAAACCCTAATCTCTCCACTCACCACCGTTAGCCACACCATCCTCCATCCTCTTCAGCATTTGATTGTGGTGCAATCCACCACCTTTGTGTCCATCGTTGCCGACCGCTGCATCCCCCTATTCCGGTGAATATGGCATTTTCCTTAATAAAAAGACTAAAAACTGATGCATGATGTAAAGTGAAATGTAGAGCTAAAACTCAAGGTGCAAACATGTATTTTCAAAGTAAGGGTAAGTTTCTGGTCTTTGGGTAAAAATTCAAGCATGTTTTTTTGTATTTGCTCAATTTTTAACTTCCTTTTATTCCTTACCCTTTTTGGAATTTAGATAAAAGCATCTAAAGGCGCTGCTAAATCAAAACCACACATAATCAAAAGTTTATTGTTTGGGTGAAGCAAAATCCGTGTGCGCAAGTTGAGTTCATACAACATTTTTCCTTACCCTTTTTCTTGTTTTACTATACTTTGAAGAAAAGATGTCACCTCAATGCTAAACAGCCGAAAAGAGAGACTATGTATCATGCTTACATGCAAAGATCCTCCTAAAACCCTAGTAACTTACATGCAAGAGACAAGCGCCAGCCAACCATGTTATACATCAAATGTGGAGGCCGGTGGAGATTTGCTCCAAACAATACATAATAGATGAATTAATGAGCAATCAGCATTGCATCAAAATAGACAACATTGCCATATCGTTTTCCATCAAGCATGGGTTATATTAAAGCTTGACGATGATGTGAATTACACATGCACTACTACCGAAGATCCTAGAAAGAAAAATCAAATGAGAACTCTTGCGATGTAATAACACGATCAACCTCAAAGCGCACACGCACGCTCTTCAAATGACACAGTTGCATTGCACCTATATCAATAGAGAGAGTATCCTCCATATTCGACTGATGCTTCCCCATAATAATTAGGAGCAGCTTGAGGCAAGAAGCTATAACTGCTATTCTCGGCCGCGGTGTGCAAACTTCCCATGCACCCCTCTTCAGTCTTCCCTGACATCGCTGGGCCACTGATCACGGCGGCAAGCTCGCCCGAGTCCATCCCCCAGGTCATCTGATCACTACTCCAAAGCTCACTGGCACCAAATATATCACCTCCTGAGTTAGGGATCACATCTCGTGGAAGTGAAAAATCGTTATCCTCAAAATATCCCATGAAATTTGAAGCGCTAGAGTAGCTTCTAAGAATATTAGGCTTTGCATTGGGAGGATCGTGAGCACTAGTAGGAGGTCTCAAGCAGTTGTCAGGTACAATGCAGTTCAAGTAGCCGGAGTTTGAATAATCATCATCACCAAAGAGGAAGAAGTCGTTATAGTTGCTATCTTGATTTGCGTCAGAGTCATCACATGAGTTAGTCTCAGGACAAGTTTCCTCATAGGATTGGTCTGGCATCATGGTTGTCTTGTAAGTGCTGGTGGGCTGAGGTGGATTGCTGTGATTGGTGGGTCGGTTCTTTGCTTGACTACTATTGGCGGCGGCGGCGGTGGTGAAGAAGTGTGAGGAAGGTGTTAGAAGTGCTTGGACCTCAAAGGGGCTAAGAAGAGAGTGAAAGCTATTAGGGTTTTGGATTTGGTTATAGTGATCAGAGTACAAGAAGTTGGTCCTTGCTTGTGTGCCTTTCATGGAGAGAGCAGCCCTGTCATAGGCCAGGGCAGCCTCTTGGGCAGTGTCAAAGGTGCCAAGCCAGTGCCTCTCCTTGGTGGCGGGGTCCCGGATCTCAGCCGCGTACCGTCCCCATGGCCGCCGCCTCACCCCGAGGAACCGCCCTGGCTCGGCCTGCTTCCGACGGCCCCGCCTCTCCCCGGGCTGCGGCGGGGCAGTGTTCCTCTGGAGGATGCAGAAGCCCGGCTGAGCATAGCCTGGCTCAAGTCCTTTTGAGTGTGTCTCCGAGGTCTTGGAAGTGGACATCGATGAAGAGCTTGTAGGATCTTGATCGGTGTTTTTTGGAGTTTTGACTAAGGAATGAAGGAAATGGCGCAGAGAGAGAGAGAGAGAGAGAGAGAGAGAGAGAGATGCGCTGGAGGAATATACAGCTGAGGTTTCTGAAGTCTAATAAGAGCATGGAGTGGAGGAGTTGCACTGACCTTTTATAAGGAGGTGGATGTGTTACCTCATATTGATATATTTTCTTTGAGAAAAATGTTAGATAGACTCGTTTCATGAATAATATAGCGAATCGATTAATCGCAATAAAATAAATAGGATGAAAACTTATGATTTCTAACGGTGTCTAATGTAAATCTCACTCACGATTTCTTGATATGTGATTGACTTGATTTAATGGTCTTTTTTTTTATATTATTTTTAGATTGAAGAAAAAAGACGTGAGGATGTCCTTCGTTGGAAAACCATCTTTTCCGTTTTCCACCTACTTTAACATCTTTCTTTTCTTCCACTTCCCTTCAATCAAATCCTTGGCACTGAATTATCATAACTTGTATTGAACGTATGGGAAGAATTTAGAATTCCCTTAATATTTCTCAGTTTGTGCCTTTTAGGTTAAACACGACTGGAGTTAGAACCTTTCTCACATTGGTCTACACGAAGGATAATCATCTAAAACTTGATGATGCACTATAGGTTGTATTGAGAAACAAATATTTATTTATTAAATATATTTAATATGTGCTTTTGTGCGATGCATGTGTCATATACTTAAAAAGAATAAACCCATTTGCTGCATTATTATATATTCAGGAAAACATTCTCTCTCTCTCTCTCTCTCTCTCTCTCTCTCTCTCTCTCTCTCTCTCTCATATGAATAATCATTTGAAGATTAGATAAGACAACAGCTAAAAGACTGAAAGGAGCTGGTTAATGAAAAAGTCAATGGACACGGATTCAAGATGAATCTTGGGTAGATAAAGCCAGAAGAGGAAAATGGAAACATGACATGAATTTTTTGTCCACATATTCCTTGAGAGTATCAAAATTTTGAAATTTCGAAGATACTGAAGTCAGTACGGCATCATATTTAGTGTTTATCTCATCATGTTGCACATGTAAAATCCGCATTTCATGCGCAAAACTTTGCTCCATCGCCCCTTATGACATCTTTTGTTTGCTTCATGATTTTCAAAGGGAGCAGTTGAGATGATCTCCAACTAAAGCAAAGAATAGTTATATTTTTCTATGATATAAGAAACTTCTTTTTCTGGACCTCCTCTTGTCCTGTGTCATTGAAATTGGAAACAAACCCCACATCAATCACAAAACAAAACAAGTTCCTTTGAAAAGAGGGTCCAAGAAGTCAAAGCTACAGTGCTGTTTCATTTGTTTCCTTATGGAATTTATCCATGAATATTTCACCATAAACGAAAATAAGTAGTTGTTTAATGTGATGATTTTTCTTTATTCCATGCTCAAAATGTTTGTCATTGGAAGGTAAATCTTTAGGAACTTTGAAGAATGTGTGAGAAAGCTTAGCAAAAGTCTTTTGCTTAGTCTGGTCCTGCCTAAAAAATCTATGGAAAAGGACATTTTCTAGCCCAAAAGAGAGGAGAAAATTTGAAGCTTTTCGGAGTAAAACTTCATGATGCTTCAATGGCAATCGTAGCACATTAAAACTATTCATATATGCAAATTATTACGTAAATGAGAATATGTGCTAAACTAGATCCGTACCATTGAAATTAGTGGTTCCATGCGGACCCCACTGCGTCCTTGTATAACCTTTTCGTTGACACAATTCTTGTGTATCTTGATTACTTAACCTTCTCCCTTGTTGATTACTTAGGTAGGTGTTACAGTTTATACATTTCCCACGCTGAATAATAGCGATAGCGATGACATCTTTAATATTTAATTTCCATATAAATAGTGGTCAAGAGAATTTAATTGGGTCTTTTGGAATTGCTATTTATTTAAATATTTCACATCTATTGTGTATGGGATTTATATGTTTTTTTCATATAACGTAATTTTCCTCCACCTTTTTGCTCAAAGTTTTAGGTTGGACATTCTTACACTATTTAAAGTTTGTGCAATAGGAACTCATACATAAATATATATATATATTATATATATGTATGTATATCGCAATTTTTATGTAACTATTATTGTTATTTTTTTCGCATTTTTTTCTAAAAAGGGGGAGAAAGAAAATGAATGTTGGGGAAGGATAATGATGATTGTTCTCACTTATCAAGGACTGATGGCAGGTGGGAGAAAATTTATCACCATTACATTTCCCAAAGCTGATGCTTTTGATTGTCATAAATTTTTGTTTTTTTTATAATATACAATCAAAAGAGACAGGTGTCAGCTTATTTGAACTTGATCATAATAAAAGAAGCAGAAAAAGGCTATAGTCAAAAAGAGCAATCAAAGCTTAAGAAAATAATCTTTTTTAATGAGCAATGTGGATTAAACTGCCCAAACAAAAGGCAATTAGTGGGGCACTCACACCCTTTTTTAATTGAAAGTTCCAACAGGAAAAAAAAGCATGATTTCATCCCTCTTTTAATTAATCTTTCACGTACGTAAATGGCATTGGGAATTACATAAACTATAGTCATAATTCTTAGGGTTTTAATTGGGTCTCTTGTCGTTTCTTGAAAAAACACACGAGACGTCTGCCCTACGTACCATCATAAGTGGCTGTGCATTACGGTGATTAAATGATTAAAGTAATATCGATTAAATAAGTCATCTTGATGTGTACGTTAATGACACCGTTAAGCACACTATATATGTAAAAAAATGTTGTTTTTTAAAATATTAATTACGCACAAAAAAAGCCATTCGAGAAAATATCTTTATCATAACATAAGTTATATATTTTGTTAAAAATTCCAGCCACTGTAATTAATTATTTACACAAGCAATTAAATTCATACATGTTATCAATGAAGTGAATGAAGTAACTAAAATAAAAATATGCACACATGGCGCTCTAATGCTAGTTTTGGAGAGAGGGTCACAAGATGCACTGTGCATAATTTATAAACTAATTTTAATCAAGTTATAATTTGTATATGCACAACATGAACTAGAATCTATGACCTTTGACTCCTCCACTAAAAATTTGGATTTGGGAAGGGGGACATGCCTGGCATAAACTGAAGTGGACCCGATGACATCGAATGCTCTCATGAAATACCGGGACTCCATGTATGACAGTCATGTAATGAACCCTATAAAAAAAATATATCATCTTTTTTTTTTTAAACTTTATATTAACTTTTTGTAATGATGGGTATCTTTGCATTGTTAATCTCTTTCGAAAAATTCGTGACAATTCTTCAGCTCTAAGCATCAATAGAGATACGCTAAAGCGATCTAGCTAGCAAATGGACTTGCTAAAGTGCAGAATAGAATCGATATATATATACACAAGATATGCCTAAAAATTGGAGATTGGCTAAATTGACTGTTATAAGTAAATTGCGGGGAAAAACTCGCAAATGAGTGTCTCACATGACTTATTCTCATGCGAGCATTACTCTATCTACATGTACATAGATAGAAACTTATGTTGTACTTGACAAACGCATTGCAATTGCAACACTTTCAGAACACGTACCTTTTAGTGAATTGCCCCACCGGTTTCAAGGTATTGCGACTTTAAATGGCAAATGCTCGCTTAGCCTCTTAAAAATTCCTTACGATAAACATATCAGATGTAGAAAGATAGTGGTTGTAGATATACAGTTTTACTAACAATGGTGGATCTAGTGCCTTTTCCAAGTCACTTGACTTAATTTTATAAGAAGCAGCCACCTTTTCATTTGGTGTATACAATGAATGCACAGTTGAAGCATATAAATCCGTGTTCCTCGGAGTACTTCTGAGACGGGTTTTCAAGCATGGTAATTCGAACTCGGACTTTGAAATAGGAACGGCGAGGTTGGCGAATACCATCACCACCAGACAACCTCAAACCGAATGCATAAGAGTTACGTTGGTGGAAGAAGTTGAGAGGACGCGTGGAAGTTTCTTTGGGTTATTGTTGTGAACTTTGCCATTTAAAGTGACAGAAAGGCTGGTCAAGTCATGCAAGTGGCACTCCTTATGGAAATCATCGGGTAGGGGCCAACAACATGTCTCGCTTTCCTGTCAAGTTCTCTTTGACAAAAGGGTCAGAAGCTTGAGGACTTTTTAAGCACATTCTCCAAACACAAGCACACAAACCCTCCTTTCCTCCCTTCTTTCTTTTCCTCCTCTTGTTAAAGGGTGCCCGGAATTCTGGGAAAAAGATTGTTTTTTCATAGGACTTGGACTTTGACGAGAGAAAGAGAGAGTGACAGAGAGAGAGAGAGAGAGAGATAGAGAGGCACTTCTTAAAAGAATGGTTTTTTTGAATGATTCAATCGTTGCCAAGACTGAACTTGTGTGGGGTTATTGTTCTTGGGGTTTTTTTTTTTTTTGAGCCTTTTCATGGTTCAACTTCTGTGCTGCTGCTGCTGCTTTCTGGTCAAACACACACATGTGTCCCTCCACCAAAAGCCAAGAAATCCTAGTGCCACCACCCTATAAGCCGGGCTCATGTCACCCCATTTTTCTATTCGGCCAACTTGTCTCCTCCTTTTGCTTAAGAAAAAGCCAATGCTCTTGCGTTTTAGTTCTGCTCATCACGTGTCTAGAGGGTGCCAAAAATTGTCTAGTCATCCCCCTCACCATGAGCATCCGCACCAGCAAAATCAAATAACACTTGCTAAGAACAAATGATTAAGGTTCTTTTTTCGAGGCATTGAGTTCTCGACTCCCCTCGGAAGATTGATGCGATGTTTCATAACTTTGATATCTACCTAATTAGGTCGACTTCCTCTTTTGTACAAAGGATATGGGCTTCTTTTAGAACTCGCAGAAACGGTCCCTTGAAATTCAATCCCTCTTATTACTAATCGTTAGAACTAGGGGTGAGCGGTTCCCGATCCGGTCCGGTCCCACCCAAGAACCGTGAACCGGACCGGTTCCCAATTTCTAAGACCGAGGACCGGACCAGTTAGTCCTTGGACCATGGACCGGACCGGACCATCGGTCAGATCCGGTTCCAATGGAACCAATCACTTATTGGAATGAATTCAAACTTTATGTAGTAAAGCTTTCGCGGCTAGTATCAACGATAGTCCGGTCCGGTCCGGTCCGGTTCTAATGGAACCAATCACTTATTGGAATGAATTCAAACTTTATGTAGTAAAGCTTTCACGGCTAGTGTCCAAGGTTGATGCCGGAACTTAGCCTAACAGAATTAGATGTAGGTGAATTAGATACATAACCAAAGGAACATTGAACAATTATCCCAATTGGAACTCCTCCCAATACGCAACAAATATATATATTTATCTATAAATCTATATTTTCTGACAAAAAAAAACATATATATATTTATTGGTCCGGTTCGGTCCGGTTCCTACCCTAGAACCGGGAACCGGACCGCCCGAAAACCGGTTCCACTTTTAGGAACCGGGAACCGGACCGATACTCCCGAGAACCGGACCAAACCTGCCGGTCCGGTCCGGTCCCGGTTCGGGCGGTCCATCATGCTCACCCCTAGTTATAACGCAAGTTAAATGACTCTAATTATAAAAGAAAATAATGCCACGCTCTTTTATCTTTTTGATACTCCCCCCACTTAACAACACCCATCGTGTTTTGAAGAATTCAATCGGCTCGAGCCTCTTCATTTAAGCTTCTTGAGGAAGGACGGCTATGAAGGGTTCAATCAATTCATCATCGAAAGTCGGAAAATATTGGGACCATAGGAGACGATATCGACGATACGACTCCGACTATTCTTACATCGTCGATACTTTCATTCATCCGACTCGTTGTCACGAAAGAAAGCATCTTTCGTATTTAGCCGCATAGGCAACGGGACGAAAGTAAGTAACCAACCATCGAAATACTACTCGGATTCTACGCGACATATATCCATTCGTATCAACCTTGCTCGTCGTCGATCGAATCAACCGCTAAACTCACAAAAAAAAAACTCTTTCTCCCACTCAATTCCCTCCCGAAAAGCTTTTAGAATGCCCGTGCATCATCGGAACATCTCATGACCTTAGTACCTCCGGTCACGAACCGGTCTCCACGGCGAGTCCCCAACACCGGACCCGATTTCTTGCTGACTCTGACCGTCTCGGCCAATCAGCGATCGACAGCTAATCCCCCAACCCTGCCCCTAGGACGTGCGAGTGCGACACCCCCCGTCAAAAGCTTTTCAACCCGACGTGACACGTGGACACTGTTGCCACGCCAGTTCCATCGACCCCTCACCTCACCGGCGGGGCCCCCCCTCCCCCCCCGGCAGGCCGACGTGTCGGCCCCTCCCGGCGGCAGCCCGCCCCCCAGATCGCGGCTGTCGGGAGGGGGGGAATACGGTGACGTGGCGCCGGGGGGTAGCGCGATCGCACGGCCCTCGCATGGAGTTGCACCCAGGATACGAGGACGAGGAGGAGGGATCGAACGGTGCGAAAGCGAAAGAGGAGGGAAGGGGGAGCAGTCAAAAAGATTCAGAAACCGCGAGAGTGAGGTGCCCCGTCTGATTGATGGGGAAAACCGGGTAGGATTTGACGGCTAAGAGATTGGGATGGTGGGAGAGTTGTACTTACTAATCACCAGATTTTGTTGCTCCTAAGTCCTAACTCCCCCCCACGTACGTTTTGGCTCGTGCACGGAGAGCGCAAAGTGTCTAGCATCAATCAAGAGCAACCGGACCAAAAGGAAGGAGGTTGAATAGGAAAAGTGCCTTCACAGTTTCTGAGTTCGACTAGAGCTTCTCGTGGCGAGAAAGACTTGTTCGGGGCATGAGCAGGCCGGAGATTTTTCGATGTTTCCCGAGTACCGCGTTCTAGTCGATTGTTCTTTTGGATGAGGGGGCCGTGCTTATGAAGCATTCGAAATCTTTTTAGTACGATAGGATTCGAGGATGTGCCTATGCGGATTTAATTAGTTCTTTGAGAATCTTTCAATGCATTTAGGACATGGGTTCGAGCATTACTCAACTTCAAATATTCATTCACGATAGGGGTGATCGGTTCGAGGGTGGTCAAGTTCCAAACTCGAAACCTGAAACCTACTATGTTAGAACCGGTTATAAATTATTGAACCCTTGAATCTACCCTATTTGCCTTGGAACCTACCCTATTTTTCCAATCCGGTTCCAGGATGTACAAGTTCTTCTTTTGTTCCTTTTTTTTTTATTTCATTTTTTACAGCAAAATAAAAAATATAAATGTGGCCAAGCGAGCAAAGATAAGTTAGGTACGAGTAAGGGTTGCAAGGCTCGAACAAGCGGGGGGGAACCGCGAGCAAGCGAGGAGGATGGCGAGTCACGAGCGAGAGAGAGAGTCATGAAGTATCTTAATGATGTTGAAGATAACAAAGAAAAAGATGCGAAATGAAAAATTAGGATTTTTAGGCTTTATGAAAACGATTTTAAATTCGGTCCAATTGATCTGGTTCTCGGATGGTTCTTTACTTGGAACAGGGAACCGGACACATTCTAGAAATTTAGAACCAGACCGGTTCCCAAGGCGGTCCGGTTGCATGGCCTTAGTTCACTACGTATATAAGATAAGCAGTTGCCCCGGGACAAATCAAAACGTCCCTAAGGGAACAAAGTACAAAGTTGGCCCAATGGACACAGTAACCTCAGAAGAAGAGGACGCATTGAATCTGGGAAAGAAGAATCAACCCCATTGACGGGGGTAGGTTGACCTATTGATCTGTCAAATTCGTTTTCTAACGTGCAGGATCCGACACGACACATGGGGATCTAGTCCGCTGCCGAATCGCATGAGAGTTCACTTCGGCAGGCAACCACCCCATTGAGTGCAGCCATGTCGCCTGTTCTCAGTAGCAAGATTCATGTTTCTACATCAAGCGACTGTTTTCAACAGCATGTTCACTTCTGTAGACAACACATTCGGATGAAGAAATGCTCTCTTTCTGTCTACTTTCAGTAACATACATTTTGCATTGTCTTCTTTGGGTCGCAAGGGAACATAATACGTTAGCGGGTCATTAGCACATCGACAGTTCTCCTTGGATGCTCATTATAACAAGAAAGCAACTTTTCCAGAAATCATGAAGTCATCTGTTTTTCCCGCATCAAATTCGATGCTGGGGGTAATGGTGCATGCCTCGTAATGACGAGGATCGGGGGTACAAATAACGATAATGGAATGGTTCTTAGAGAAACCCTACTCTCTTGCGTTTGATAGATTCTCTGACTAGATCGTTTCATCGGTAGCTCGTCTGGTTAGATGCAGCACTAAGATGATATTCCATGGATCTTCGGTTCCGACGTTTGTAATCCTTGAGAGCATACCAGAAGTTAACTGATTATTAGGAAGTACTGCGCCCTGTCGGACACGAAGATTTGGACAGTCACTCTTGCATGTTGTCGCTCCTGAGTTCCATTGGCCAAAAAGTGAATCAGATCAATCTTCTCGGGTTGATAATGCATCGATTTTATGACAGTCCTGTTAGACAAATTTGTGGTCGAGAAATGCCCAATGGGTCATAAAATGCAGAAGACAGACAAGACAATACCTGTAAATCTGCACCCTCAATTCTGCAAATTCTTTTGAAGGCAGAGTACCACTACCACTTTCATGATGACATACGAGCAGCTGCTTAGCCGTGCAGCGTAATTCAACTGCAGTGGAGTAATAAAACGTGTTTATGAGGGAAGCAGGAGAATGGCAGGCATAGAGCATCAAAGAAGAGTCTTCAGATCATAAACTACATGTATCAAACATAGTTACCAGATAATATAGGCAAGCTATTTCCACTGAGGCCACCTAATTGAATCCGTGGATCCCTTGTTTATAGTTGATGGACCAGTTCTCTCAGCGGAATCATGCCACACCATCTCCAACTGACAAAATTTGAAACATAATCCCTCTGACTGTGACTCGATCGATTATAAAGAAGAGAATAAAATATTCACAGAAATGACAGGATATGTGGGATTTCCCAGTATTTGCTCGAAAAGTCACTTCATGAGACTGGCGAAAGAAATAAAAGAGAAAGAGTCCTCATTTTCTTGATGGGATTAACTTCATTCAAGCCACAATAATATCCAAAACCGCATTTGGTGCTGGTAACTAGTAATACTTTTTAGGCAAGAACGACCACTATGGAACATATTGTCATTATAAAAGTCTACACTTGATTAAAGGATTGGCAAAATAGATGTAAAGAATCTAGAGATTGCAATAGGATGCACTCTGAAGAACGTCAATTTGAATTGCACCGGGCCCAAGGTTTGCCATTTAGCATTATCTCTGCATGTTTCAATATTCATGTATACTCCACGCATTATCAAAGCTTCAAATGGTTAAAGATGTGAGAATAAGAGAGCAGCTAACAGACGTCTACCTCTCCAACAGTGACTGTGTCCCCTTCCTTTACACCTAGTTTCATGAGAGTCTTATTCACACCACAAGCCTCCAAAACGTGCTGGAACCTTTTCTCTGAATCGAGATACCTGTTATAGAAAATATCAACAACACTTCTCAAGTGAAGAAATCATACTGACTACATTTCACGAAATAGATCAGAAGATAATTTGCGAAGGAAAAAGATTTTCTGCCAACACAGGTAGAACTAATCTGATCCCCACAAACATGTATGTCAAATTATCTGGCTCTCAGAGGAAGATATCAATAGATACAAAAACAACAAAATTTGCAACATGACTTCTCAGAACTCCCAACTCCTAAAAAGTTCCTAGGTTCCCCAAATACTTATGAAAAATATGATTGGACTCTGTCCAGATAAATTGATAGGGACTTTGCAATTCCTGACAATTAGTTACTCAAAACAAATAAGATGAACTTCAACTAATTAGTCAGCGAATCAAACATATATGGGGAGCACATGTGCCAAGATGAAGGGGACAAGTAATCCAATTTTGATGGTATGAGCTGCAGCCTTCCTCTGTATGGCGAATCCCAAATTAACCTCACTAACAAGCAAGTGCAACTTTACAATCCTAGTCTCTTTAGTCTTAGAGTTGCATTACACAATCTGAATATGAGCACTTAAAAATACACCATGCATTAAGATGATCAAAACAGAAAAAGGGAAACAGAACTATATAGCATTGCTTAGTAATGGCCATTGAGTAATCATCATTCTACCTCCAGTTTGTCATTTGAACAAACCGTCGTAACCCGGATCCAATAACATGCCAAGTGCGCGAACTGCTGTCGTGAGTGATTTCAAACTCACTAATTGAAGCACTTCTTTGATCTTTTACCTTTTCAGCTACATGGTTCAGACTGCTGGGATCCACCCAACCTAGTGCAAATAAAACTCATCAATTGTCCATAGATTAAATCAGATGGATAAAAAAAGATCATAGAATCAGACTTGTTCTGTAACTTTCGCAGGGAAAACAAAATGAGAAAGCATTAACAAGAGACATCTAAGAAAAGTGTAAGACTGCTAGATGGGGAGGCACATGAGGCAACAAGCCTTACCTTCAAAACTGCTCTTTGCTTCCTTACTCTTCCGTAGAACGTCATAAGCAGCAGAAATCACTTGATAAGTGCCTTCTCTTTTCACTGCACTCATACAGAAAGTTTGAATCCCACGAGCTTCCAGCCTTTCCTTGAATGATGGCCATCTCTCATATGCCTCTGGAAGATCCATTTTGTTATAAGCAACTATAAATGGCTTTTCAGCAAGTTCAGGGCTGAATAATTCCAGCTCAAGTCGGACAGCATCAAACTCAAGCTCTGGCTGCTCTGATGATCCATCAACCACATGTACCTAAGGATCAAATGTATCAGTAACGCATCAACTAACATACAACAGCATCAAGTAGAAGTGAGTAATTATAGGCAAATGTTGACTTTCCACAGCCGCCAATGCAATTTGTTTAACTTACTTTCCTATGCCATTAGTCATTAGGCTTTCACCTTTCTCTCTTTTCACCTTTTCGAGTACTTTAGCTATTCGACAACTTTGAAGACATGACATTGTGAGACAGATGAAGCATACTAAACAATGAAATGATGCCACATTAAAATGTGAACCACGAACAGCTTATATATACCCAATGAAGCTGAGTCATTTGTGCCAAAAATAATTGAGGAAACACCATGAGGAGACAGGGCAACCCGCTAGTTTAATCCATCAGCATATCATATTTGTTGTGCACCCATTAGATTCAAACTTATCTACAATCTACAATGAGGTTGTGGTATGTTTGGCTTCAAAGGTCAAAACCAGAATAGAAATGAAGCATTCAATCAGAAACCTCAAAACCCCCAACTAAAAACCTTCTGCGGCTAGTGGGATATGAATTAGTTCCTAGAAACGCAACAAAATAAAATGTGATGCATTACCACAAAGCGAATC
Organism: Syzygium oleosum; assembly: GCF_021117445.2. Classification (NCBI taxonomy): domain Eukaryota; kingdom Viridiplantae; phylum Streptophyta; class Magnoliopsida; order Myrtales; family Myrtaceae; genus Syzygium; species Syzygium oleosum. The sequence continues at coordinate 13,310,273 of NW_026607490.1, forward strand.
CTCAGTCTTCCCAGGTATTTTCCCAATGGATAGAATTAGAAACTGTAATGGTTATGGCTAGTAACAGAAGACAACATATGCCGTTGGAAAATATAAAAAGCCCCAAGATACAGATAAATGCATGAGCTGCAATATAGTCTGCTTACTGAAGTGTAGACAACAATGAGAAACAAGTTCTAACAGGGAGCCTACCAGAGTAGAACACCTCTCTGTGTGTCGTAAAAACTCATGACCTAGACCAAAACCTCGGTGCGCTCCTTCAAGTAAACCTGGTAGGTCTGCTACAACCATGGTAGAATCATAGTCAAATGATACTACACCCAGATTAGGTAGTAAAGTTGTAAAGGGGTAATTTGCTATTGTCGGCTGTGCAGCACAAATCACACTTAAAAAGGTGCTTTTTCCTGCATTAGGAACACCAACAATTCCGACATCCGCAACCAGCTTCAGCTCCAGCTCTAACCACCTGACCAAAAGACCATCCTTAGTTTCATGCCCTTGAGGAAGCCTTTTGAGGAGAACATTGATTAAAAATACTTTTAAGTTAATATGCCCAAATAATAAAGCTCATTAAATCATGATTTATTAGAGCCAGTTCAAGATGACATAAGGCCTCCTTTCAGCCATTGCTGGCAAACCAATGGTCTGTCTCCTTTCAGCTATTGCTGGCAAACCAATGTTCTGTTTCAATTCCTGAATAATGAATTTGATCATAGAATTTTTTGTTTTTCTCCTGAAAAGTTAACTTGAAATTGCTATGATTCTGGGTGACTAGCAATTAATGTGGCTCAAGTCTTAGTTCTATTTCATAGTCATTCCATGTGCTTGCTCAATCACAAAGTATTGCTTATCACTCCCTGAAGGTGGTAACAATATACATATAACTTTCACTGACAAAAGGAAAAAAAATCAAATGCAGCCAGCACCTCTATTGTCCATTGCATTGTATAAGGATACGACTATGCAAATAAACTTTCACAGTTATTCGTCCACAAAAGTTATATTCTGTGTCAAACCAGAGCAGATATAAAAAACATCGTGGTAGCAAGACTAAATCAATCTGCAATGCAAACCAAATATTTATCAACAATCTCCAAAGACACGGTATAGTTTCTGAACTAAAAGCTTACATCTCCGGACCCTCTTCACCATTCTCAGCTATCCGAGGCACCTTATTCATCCCAGACTTAAACGAAGCATTCCCTCTCCCTCCTCTACCACCCGGCAACAACAACGCCTTCTGTCCTGGATTCAACAACTCCAACAACACCTCCTCTTTCCCCGCCTCTCTAACGACCGTCCCAGGGGCCACCTTCACCACAACATCCTCACCCTTAGCCCCAGCCTGCTTACTCCCCTGCCCATGCCTCCCTCTCCCAGCCCTGAAATGCACGCTGTTCCTAAACGGCAACAATGAGTTCATTGACCTATCGACTTCCAAGTAAACATTCCCTCCTCTCCCTCCATCGCCGCCTGACGGGCCCCCCAAAGGAACGAACTTCTCGCGGCGGAATGCCACCACACCATTGCCACCGTCCCCGGCTTTCACATATATCTTGGCTTGGTCAAAGCACCTCATCACTGCCGGCACCCCCTTCTCCTTCACTTGAGCTTCCTCATCGTCCAATTCACCCTCCGAATCTGCCAAATTCACCGTCTTGCCGTCCTTAAGCCCCGATTTTTCGCCAGCAGAACCATCATTTTCATTGTCATCATCGCCAACTGTGTAGAGCATTGCCATGACTTTATTACCATCACTGTCGTAACCACTGACTATCTTTCCGCCGTCAAACCCTAACACTTCCTCCTCATATTCAAATTCTCCATAATCACTATCTCCTTCTTCCTCCTCCTCTTCATCATCATCATCATCCTCATCGCCGCCATCATCAATTCGAGCACTCGAGTTTCCTTCAAACACATCGAGCGACATATAGTTAAGCCCCAAACTCCCATCAGTGCCATCTTCCTGGCCATCATAATCACATTCTTCACCTACTTCACCACTAACGCCATCAGCTTCGGGATCAATTAGGGCAATGCGAGATTCGGAGAGCTTCACCTCGCTCACGGCATCGATCGACGCGGCCGAGAAGTCCTCCCTGGGAGGGAGGCGAGTGTAGGTGGTCGCCTCGGGCCCGGAGCTCGCCGGAGCGACGGGCACGGGCCGGGGCGGCGGCTCGTAACGGGTGCGGAGGCCCGGCTTCCCGGACCGCCGGCGAGGGCGCGGAGGAGGCCGGTTGCCGCTGCCGGCGCGCTTTCGGGATGCGGAACGGGCTTGAAATCTCGGGGAAGGGAGGCGGATCAGCGGGGACGTAGACGCCATGGTCGCCATATCGGACGGCTCGAGGAAGGAAGAGTTCTACAGTCCGAAGGAACTCATGTGGAGGGAAATGGATAACGTGTTGTAACTTGTAAGATACCTTGAAATTTACTATTTATACGATACAGTCCTCCCTGAATTTCGACACGATATCATCTCTAAATTTTTAGTTTATTCAATATAATCTCTAAATTATTATAAAATGTTCAATATAGTCCTTATACTATAGGAGAATGTTTAAAAATTCATAAACTATAATAAATATTATAAAGACTATGTCGAACAAATTAATAGTCTGAAACGACATCGAACCTTAAACTAGAGTTTAGAGGCCCGCACGTGTCGTTCCCCAACAAATTTCTATTATATGCTCATAGATATTTATTGGTTATAAAAATGAACATAGCGAATATCAAGTCGAGGTTCCATTCGACCATCGTGATCTGCTCTATTCAAACCAAGCGCGAGCAGGAAGTGTTCTACTGATCCAATCGAGGTCAAGCTTCGTGCTTTTAGCGACTCGACTTCACCCGATTACACACCTGTATCGGCTTATCTAGCCTTTTCTTTGTTATTCTAACTCGGGAAAAAATAAAAAAAGGCGATGACAGACAATCTTTGCGAGGATTACCCTGAGAGTCTCCCCAACCTACCGAGAAATTCTAATCACGAATGGTACGTAGTACTGCCGCGAGTCGGGTATACACTGAGGTCAAGATTTGCCCTTAGCAATTCATGAAGGACTTGAAGTGTGGTCGGGCTCGGGTTTGGGTTTGAACTCAGGAAATTGTGTCTGGACTGGACATGCCTTTTCGACTGCAAACGTCTTACAAGTATATTCGTACAACATTTACTTCGAACATTTTTTCGTGTTGCAAAAGAATTACGGACCGATACTTTAGTCCAATATTAGCTTAAAGTATTGGACATAAGTAATTTATGAAAGATAGAATTGGCATTGCTGTACCTGGGATTTTTTGTACCACGAAATTGGGGTAGAGTTGCCAGATGGGTTACAAACTCGTACTTTAACCAAATTCATTGAAGTGCGATGTATTTGAGTCATCTCAAGTTTAAAATAGGGGTCAACCGTGTTCGATCTTCACTCCTCTTTTCTCTCTCCCTCTTCGATTGCATTAATCATGACTCACCCTCCTCTTTGATCCCAACTGATCAGCGTCTCCGGCACCCTCACCAGCTATCTCCGGCATCATCGCCGCCCATCTCCGATAGTCCTCCGAAGAGGTGAACTCCCTACTTTCCAGTTGATCTGGCTTCGCGCACCTGCACTGAGTAACTCAAATAACGTTGCTTCTTTATCTTCCTTATCTCTCCTCTATTTACTCACTCATCACCATCGAATTTGCCATCCAAAGGGGGCGGTTGATGATCTGATCTTAATTTAAATGGGTTTCTGTAAACTTTAACGGTTCACTTGAGGGATTTTTTCTGGGAAAGGGAGGTGTGAGACTAGGTGACCCACTTTTGCCCTATCCGTCTGTTCTTAGCTATGGAAGTGAAATCTAGATTGTTCGAAGTTGCTGCTGCTGCTGCTGATATCAAGTATCATCCCTTCTGATCAAAGCTTCAGCTGAATCACCTTTGTCTGCGGATGATGTGATCATGTTTTTGAAAGGGAATGTAGATGCTCTCAGGCTTATACTTTATGTCTTTAGTTACTTTAGAAGAATCTCATGTCTTAACTCAGCCATATAAAGAGTCACGGCTGATCATACAGAGGAGTTTGTTTCAGGACTTCCTACTATAACTGGGTTTCAAAGAAGGAAGTTACCTGCAAAGTACCTTGATGTGCCTTTGGTATAAGTGCTGACAGCCAAGAGGCTTTCCTATGCAAACAAGCTGCAATTGCTTAAATCAGTTATTTGTAGTCTCGCCAACCATTTGCGTCAAAATGGTCAATCGCAATGTTCAGCAGAAGTGTAGGTCTTATCTGTGGAAAGGAGATCCTGAAAGGAAAGGTGGAGTTAAGGTCAAATGGAAGCATGCATTCCTACCCAAGCATGAAGATGGTCTTGGCCTTACAAGGATCCGCTGAACACTGCTTCTATCATTAACCGGCTGTGGCATATTCTACTGAGATCAGGATTCTTGGTTAAGGTAACACAGGCTTAATAAGGACGATCTGGGCTCTCTCGTGCTGCTCTAATTTCACTTATGCTTGGACGAAGCTTCCAAAAGTCCATCAATCTTTAGCCTGATCATCAATATCGGTATGCCGTAAGAACCAAGAGTGCAAAGGTTCTATGGCATATGTCGGTGTCGTTCTCAGATGATGTGCCTGCATTTGCTTTTATTACTTCGGCTTGCAATCCTTGATCGACTTCCTACCTTTGAAAGGATTGAAAGATGGAGTGGTGGTGGCTCTGCTAGCTCATTTTGCTTATTCTGCAGACAACACATTGAGACTAGATTTCGTATTTTCATCGAATGTGATTTCTCTTCTTTATATCTGGTCTTGTGTCCTGCATCTTTGTTGCATCATCAGGCCCTTCAAACTTTTGGCCTCTGAATTGGTTGCTGCAAGCACGAAGAGGAAATGATTTTGTGAAGCAACCGTTAGTACTTCAATTGGAGAGCTCATGACACATTCTTCATTCTACCTCTTCGAATCACCACCTTCACGCCAACACTCACTCGGCGAGCCAACTCACAGAGTCGCCCAATCTTCAGAGGCAACAATTTGACAAGAAAAATTGCTACAAATGGAGCCCGGATTGGTTCGATATAGATTGTATCTAGGTTGGATATGGGTCGTGTATTTCATAAAAAAGGATCATCCAAACCGACAGGTACAAGTGTACTTTATCCATTAAGGGGTCGCATATGGATCACTAAAAAAATGGATCAATTTGGGTCAACCCGACACAAACCGGTATAACAATTTGCAGTTTTTGATTAGTACCCATTATGTTAATGTGCCTTTGATCCACAGAAAGAGAACAACTTTAGAACAAAGATTGCTTCATGCCTCAAGTAAATCAAAGAGCAAAATATCTCCCGCAACCAAGAATTACACTGGTAAACCATTGTAGCAATTTCTACAGTTTGTTGATTACAAACGCCATAAAGATGTGGAACAAACAACCTACTAATACATCCAGAATTTGATCTTCACCAGCAAAGCCTTCACCGAGCTCGGACAGAGTAGAGCCGCCGCTCCGAATCTCATCTCCACGCAAGGCCGGCATCGATACCAGAGCATCTTTCCTATTGGCTCGGCAATGGAAGATCATATTCATAATCAAGCAAAAACGGGATGGACCGCGAACCTAACCCGAGACTTCCGCTGCATCCCATCGACTAACCTCGATGCCCGAGCAGCTCTGCCCTCGAGAAAGAGCAGCCCCATCAGGATGCTCGCCGCAACCGCTCCGGCTCCGAATCCGAGCCTCGAGATCCCACCCAAACCAGAAAAAGTCCCAGATCCACCAGTTTTAGCCGGCAAAAACAGTTTAACGAAACATTCAGCACGAGATCGCAAGCAAGATCATTCCTTTCGATCGCCCAAGTCCCGCAGCCGGGGCAAAACTCTCCACCCTCCCCCCACAAACAACCCAAGATTGAGTTGTGGACATGAATACGATAAAGGGTCGATCGGATGCAGAGAGGGAAGCGAGTTTTACCGACCCATCTGCACGGAGCGAGACAAACACGCACGATCTCGTCCTGAAGAGTCCCTTTAAACTGCTTTTGCCGGTTAAAACTGGTGGATCCGAAAGATCCTCTGTCCTGGGTAACGACCTTCGAGGCTCGGAGTCGGAGCAGATGCGGTCGCCGGCGAGCGAGCTCCGATGGGAGCGGCCGTCTCTCAGAGGGCAGAACCGGTCGCCGCCATTGAGGTTAGCGGAGGAGACGCAGTGAGGAGGCCGTGCGCACCAACGAGACTATATATACACGCGCGGTCAGGCTCCTAGGGATGACGCACGCTTGGAGAAGGGAAAAGATAAGCCAATCATATCCCGTTTGTCAGATACGGAGCAATCTATGTAAGGTAAGATTAAGGATACGGAGATCATATACGGTTTGGGATACGGAAATTAATATTAGCATGAGCTTGTATTAACTGTATTTAAAAACGAAAAATGCTTGCATATTGGAATAAAACAAATTTAAAATTCGAGAGTTTCACGAAAATGTATTTTATCTGAAACGTAAAAATATATCTTTTGATTTAAAAGATGATTAATATGTTACCGTCATTGACTAATGAAGAGCAAGAAATAAGTTAAAAGCTTAAAGCATTTTTACCCGAGCGACGGGATGACAAATACAAAATAAGTTAAAATATAGAATCGAGCATGGCCAATAAAATTAAGAGTATTTAGTAGAGATTATTTTGGTCGAGCAAAATGAGGCACTCTAAATTTTTTATGATACCGAATGGCTTTGCAGACCAAAAAAACTAGCTACTGCGATGAAAATAATAATTTAAAAGATAATATATAACTTTTCGAAGTATGTGGGTTATTAAGACGAGAGCCATTGTGCAATGATGTCAAAGTTCGAGAGGTTTTGAGCAATTATCTCAATTAAGAAAAAAAGTCTCCATGATACGGTATCAAGGGTGTGTTTTATATTATGATTACCTTTTAGATTATAAAAGATCAGTCCCAATTATCTTTTAAATTATTTCCGTGTTGTTATCCAAAATTGCGCAAATTATTGACCGTCAACGCGGATTGAATAAGACCGAACAAGGCATGCCTAAGATGAAATTTACTGACAAAAAAAAAAAAGTCCTTTTGGTCGGCAACCATAGATAGCCGACAAAGGTGATGAGGATTTGCCGACATAGGACACATGAAAAAATTACTAAGTTTTGAGCCACCAGATGATGGTAAGTGAAACTCGGCTGAAAGGAAGATCGACAAACTAGGACCGAGATTAAATGTTCAAGTTAGAAGGCTAACAATTTCGGCTAAAATCATGACAATCCATTTTGATCGTGAAGCCAACGCTATCACCGGTTCACAGAGACGTAAAATCTTGAAAACCATTAATGATAATGGCCGAGAAATATGCTTTGTTAACATCGTCAGGAAGAGTAGTTATAAGTTGCAGAAGAAACCGTTAACGTGGAGCAAGTGATGAGATCATAATCATCGAATAATGGGCATTTTGGTAACCATTTGTAAATACATATCGTTGCATTATAGGAATCGCGTAGGATGGTATTTGCTTTCTTTGTAATTGTTATTAATGTCGCTAGTATTTATAAATATTATGATCGTCATTTGAATAAAGGACCGCCAATCAATCAACAAACACCGGTTGTCCTATTTTATTTTCCCATCATCTTCACATTTCACTATCATTTTACATAAAATGGTCGCAGTTGCCTCCAATTTTTGGTACTTTTATTTTTATCCTCCATCCGTGTTTCCTATCCAAAAAATCCACAAAATGACCTTTCACATCTTTTCTTGATTTCCACGTCGTTCCACATTTGGAAAGCTGTTTTACCGACACTTTTTCACAAAAAATGCATTCAGAGCACGAAGAAAGATGCGTAGCAAAAAATCAGATAGGTGAAAAATGCTCGAATATAATTTTCGCGTGATGTTTGGCAGGGAACCACGAGGTGAAAATTGGAATAAATATTTCGAAATAGGAAAAAAATTTCCATTTTCAAGAGGGAAAATTTTGGAAAAAATTTTAAAAAAAATTTCAAAAAAAAAAAAGTGCTTCTCAACTTCTTTTTCCAAGAAGCTCGCAAGCTGAAAAAGCTGCGATCATCCTCTCCAGTTTCATCAGTCTAATCCTCCATTTCTCTCTCTCTCTCTCTCTCGCTCTCCCTCCTCGACTGCAATGCGCTTCGCCTAGGGTTTTCCCAGTTCCCAGTTCCAAATCCGCCGCCGCGAAGCTGCTCCCGTCGCCGCCATGTACGGCGGCTCGAGCGACGGCGAGAGCCACGAGGCGTCGCAGAGGAAGATCCCCCCGGCGTCCTCCATGCCCTGGGTCCGCAACCTCCGCCGCTTCATCGGATCCGGTGCCGGCCTCGGTTCCGAGGCCTTGATGGGTCCGTTTTCCTCCTTTACATTCGTACCTCTCCGTTCGAGCGTGATTTGGTTTTTCCTACTCAATGCAATACGTTCGATGTCTCGCGCGTTCTTCCGTGGGACTTCACCGATTGATCTTGGGGTTGATCTTGACGGTAGAGTATACGAGCTGAGGCAGCTAATTTACCTGTTATTTGGGCAAAATTGGAGCTCGTGAAATGGGGGAGGGGAGGAAAGATTTTGAGCTCTCGTTTCGGAAGTGACCTCTTCTTAGCATCCTTTTCAATTTTAGCAATTAGTGATCTGCTGAAGCTATGTGGCGTCGAGAGATTGTATTCGTTAAGCGGCATGATGCTTTGGACTTGAAAATATGGTTGATGGGTTTGGTGATATCATATTCTTTTGTTTGGGTATATGTTGTCTTGCTTGCCCTATAATATTGAAATGTAGGGGTAACATGACGATGGAGAGTAAATGTGACCCCTTCTTCGGAGACTAATCTTGAGGTGTCTGAGTGGACAAGTGGGAATTAGCTCCAGTTTTCTATATCGATACGTAATTGGGAAGAAAAAATGACATGAGCTCTTATTCTTCTTGTTTTAGTTTTGAATCTTTCATGACATATCAGCTGCTATGGTATAAAGCAGAAGAGGGCCTTAGCTACGTTGGGTGTAGAGACTCGGACACAGTTTTTGAAGCATGCCTGTTCCGAGACGGTTAATTAGGGTAGATGAAGTTTTTCCTCCCTGATCCCTCCATCCTGGAACGGCTTGCATGCACTTGCAAAATATAGCATGCATATGGAGTTGATCATCATCTTATTTCTCCCCCTTGTAGAACTTGAGACCAAGAGGATTTTGCTTGACATATTCAAGGAGAAGCAACAAAAAAGTGCTGAAGCTGGCACCATTCCAAGTTTTTATAAGAAGGTATGCAATAGAATCGTTTTGAATGGTTATATGATACTTAGTTGTTCATTCCCTGTTAACAAGTGTATTTGCCTCATGTTTTGCTTTCACTGGTTGAACCAAGTTCCCAGAGAGCTGGTTTAAAAGTATAAGGGCAGGAATTTTCCTTAATTATTGTAGAATGTGATTTCGTTTGCTTGGTATACTTATATTTCTGTGTGATGACTAATCAATCCTGATTTTCTACTCACCCTCTTAGAAACCAGAAGAAGGATCCATTAGTCATAGAGTACAGAGGCTTGCAAAATACCGTTTTCTCAAGGTATGTATCTATTGTACTGGCAACAGAGTTCTTAAGAAATCTAAAGAAGCTTCGAAGTAGTTTGTACTTTTCTTTCTTAAGAAGTTCACATTTATCTTGCACTTTTGCAGAAGCAATCGGATCTTTTGCTTAACGCGGATGATCTAGATGCAATGTGGGTTTGCTTGAGAGAAAATTGTGTCATCGATGATGCTACAGGGGCAGAAAAGGTCTGTTTATTTTAGCATCGTCCATTTTTGTGTACCTTGTTTTATATGACTTTGTCTTCACAGGTCTGCGGTGTTCTTTGCATTTTGTGAATGGAAGTTACTGGTGGGATTTATTGTCAAATTTTGATCAAATTCTTAGAGAGAGAGCAATTCAATTGTTTTCTCCCAGCATTACCCCTTTCCTTCTTTTTCATATTTATTGAATACTTATTGTAAAGCTTCCTCGTATCCTCTTCCATATATTCAAAATCATGGAGCTTTACATCGATAGACAGCTGTTTTCTGACTCTTACAATCTCTTTCGCAATGGTACTGATCATCTTAAAATGCAATTTGAAGATTATTTTCTCAGTGACTGTTACTGGTGGTATTGCTGATTTTTGATGTAATGCTCAAGAGATTAATTGAAATGTATGCTCCAAGCAATACCCCCTCCTTTCTAACAAGTTTGTTATTACTGTTTTAAAAAAAGTGCTCCCTCCTTGCACCTCTTTCAAACGGTTGTTGCTTTACATGTATAGGCAGCTTTCCTTTTAGTGTTTGTAATAATGGTTTCTGAATGAGTTTTGAAAATTCCTTCTTTTTCAGATGAACTATGAAGATTTTTGCCATATTGCATCTGTATGTACAGAGCAAATAGGCCCCAAATGCCGACGATTCTTCAGCCCTTCAAATTTCATGAAATTCGAGAAAGACGAGTCAGGACGAATTGCCATTCTTCCTTTCTACCTCTATGTGATGCGCACGGTATGTCTTACTCATTGATGCGTCCACTGAAAATTTGATTGTCAGTGGAGTCCACATGAATAGTTTCGTTACTGTATAATCTGAAAGTGCATGGTGAAGAAAAGTACAAGGCCATTGTGCATGACTTGTTAATTTTAAATTAAGTCATTTCTTGCTTCATCAGCATATTGGTTATTGAGCATTGGCAGTGTCGGTATTGACTCCTGTCCTGTGTGTTGAATATGTATTGGTAAGGGATGTAATTATGCCTATAATTGAACATGAACGCTTGGGATTGATGTGTAGCAGATTATTTATCCTTATCTGTTCTTTTATATTTTTAATGTACTCGAACAATTCTTTTATCAATAAAATTCCATCTTGTCAAGAAAAGGGTAACGCTTGTGGATCATGCTATTCTCATTAACAAATTGCAGAGCTCAATATTAGGCTTGAATCAGTTATCTAGAACAACATATAAGTCTATCTGTTGCTAAAATGTATGTGTCCTTTCTTCTTCAGGTTTCACTAACGCAGGCCAGAATTGATATGAGTGAGCTAGATGAAGATTCTGATGGTTTCCTTCAACCTCATGTATGATACTGCCTTTTCGTGCTTCGTTTCTACTCTACTTCTCTATTTTGTCAGAGGACTTTTATGTTGCAGTGTCATAATGGTGTCTGTCTAACTGCTATCACTTGTCTGGATTTGTGAAGAAGCTGACCTGGTTTTGTGTTTTAGGAAATGGAGGCTTACATAAGGGGTCTGATTCCTAATTTGGCACAGCTACGAGACATGCCTGCTGCATTTGTTCAAATGTACTGCCGCATTGCTGCACGCAAGTTCTTCTTCTTCTGTGATCCTCATAGACGAGGTATGTGGCTAGATCTTATACAGGTAGTGTCTATGGTTGTCTCCTTTATTGAACCATGATCGGAGTTATATTTGAATGTACTTGTTATTGAAGCTTTTTTCCTCTTTTATTGACTACTGTGGCACCCTTAGAATAATCTGTGAGTTTGCTTGTGCATTTCCTTTTTATGTTGGTTACTAAATCTGGTATACTAGGGTGTGTAAATAAAATTTCTGGTCATACCAGTGACCTCTTGTTGCTTAATGATGGTCTGGCAGTTTTCTAAATGCTACGAGATGGAGTTTATGGATTTCTTTAAGTCAGTGTTGACCAGTCTTAAATTCCAATTTAATTGGCGACAGTATTGCTGTGACATATTAGATGGCTTATGGAACATGACTATATAGATATGGTGGATTAGTTTTTGTTACATTCTTTTCCATGTAAGGATAGGATATTTGGATGTTTAGGTCTGAACTCTGAAGTTCCGCTTCGGTTAAAAGCAGCTGATTCCGTAAATTCTTTCCAGGGAAAGCATGTATAAAGAAGGTGCTGCTTAGTAACTGCCTTCAAGAACTTATGGAACTGCACCAGGTAGATATAAATGAAGATTTTCTTGCAACGCTTTCAAATGTTCTGATAAAACAGTTTTAAGTTGTTGTAGACGTCAATCCTCCTGTCTTTTCCTGCTTCCCCTGGGCTGTAGATTATTTGCTCACTTTTTATTTGGGAATTCCTGTTCCTGATGATAAGAAGGTTTTATCATTTGCACATCCTTTTTCTGTCACCTAGTTCCTGTTTTTCATTCTAAGTTGGAGAAGTTCTTTTATACTTCTTGACTCGAGCAAATACCAGTTTGGTATGCCACCTGGAACAGCTTTGAGAAGGAAACTTGCTAAAAAGTCATCTAGGAGCGTCTTATTGGCTGAGTTTTAGTAGGTGTAGTTTCTGTTGACAACATTTTGTCTCGCACACATTTGGTTCTTCTCCACAATTTTTATTAGATAGACCTTATTTTGACGATAGGCTGCTGGTGGATGCCCGTTCATTTCCTCTTGTAGACTGGGTAGAAGGAGATTAACATATACACTTGTTTCTTCAGGCCATTTCACAGCATATTGCAATTCTTGGTTTACGATCTTTTAGAGGGCTTCTCAATTGAATCTTCTCGTATGCCATTACCTGTACTTGATCTCTTTTAGATGGCTAATCACCCCCCAGGTGCACTTCCAATGATTTGTATTGGCTGTTAGATGTTAGGGAGAGGCTGCTCAGCTTTAATTGTCAATGCTTTAAGGGGAGGGTTTATAAGGAGGTTGGGGATCGGATAAGTATTGTGTCTAGCACCGGAGGATATCAGGAAGCAATCTCTTCTCAAATGTGTAGTGAAATCCATTTGCTAGCAGAAAAGAAACAAGCACTTGCATGAGCTAGTTAAGAAAGGAAATTTTAAAGCTTAAACTAATCAATGAGTCGATCACTTATTTTACCATTAAAGGTTTATTGATTGATATTGAAGATTTGTATTGATGCTTAGGCATTTTCTTTTTCTAAATTTGCATCAGGAGAGTGAGGAAGAAGTTACTGACACTGAACAAGCTGAAAATTGGTTCTCCTTGACATCTGCACAGCGCATATGTGGTGAGTGCTTTGGATTTCTCTGTATTTGGTATCCCTCTTATCTCCACGTAGTTGATATCATCATCACATTTCGTTTTTCATTTTTTCCTAGATATGTTCTTGGCACTTGACAAAGATATGAATGGAACTTTGAGCAAGCAGGAGCTCAAAGAATATGCAGATGGTTCACTAACAGAGATCTTCATTGAAAGAGGTAGGAAACAAAGTTGCTTTCCTGTGCTAATTGCAAAATCCTGAAAATCTTAACTTCCAATATCGGTTTATCCGCTGGCTTCATTCAACTTATTTTCTTAATGTTCCTTATAGTATTTGATGAGCATATACGTCGTGGGAAAAGTGGTGGCGGGAGTTCTCGGGAGATGGATTTTGAGAGCTTTCTCGACTTTGTTCTGGCACTGGAAAACAAGGACACTCCTGAAGGATTAACATATCTTTTTCGGTGTCTTGATCTCCATGGAAGAGGATTTCTCACAACAGCTGATATACACTCTCTGTTCAGGTCAATATTTTATTTCAACTGTCATAATGTTGCTTTTAATGGCTCCCATGTCCTAAACCGGTTTCCCTCTTAGTATTTTAGCTTCTTAAACTCAATCTAAAGCATTATATGAGGTGAAAAATGTGTTTTGATTTCCATCTTCTTTTCCTCTTGTCATATTGTTACTTAAGACTATATTCTTTATGCCCAATGCTCCAAAATTGACGAAATAATCTAGTTACTAGGAAAGTCTGCTTTGACAGTGTGAAAGTTATGAAGAACATGCCTTTTTATAGTGTCATATGTGAGTATCCTGAAAGTGAAGTTGCAAATGGAAGAAAAGAGGGGAAACATCTGTATGTGGAGATGTTACCTGATACAGTCTTCCTATAGAAAAGTTCTGCAGTTTCCTGCTTGCATAACTCAAGGAAGTTGTGCAAGTCTCAAAGTTGCAGAGACATGATTATTGAATGTGAACTCTCGAGTGCTGAAATCCTTTGATAAACAGACTATGAAGGCTTGTTTGTTTTTAATCACACTACGTAAATTTGGCCAGGTGTCCTTTCCTTTCCCTTATATTATTTAAAGGAAGGAACTGCGGGGGGGTGGTGGTGGTTAGAGGTAGAGAGGGTCATAAGACTCGAAAATATATGTTTAATGCCATGGGATGGGAACAGTGCTGGACCAACTTTTCATCTTTGGGCAAACTACTGCATACTTTGACATCCTCCTTTTTGTTGAGTTTTGGTAACTTGCACTTATCTCTCTCTCTCTGCATTATTCTTTCTCAATGGACAGGGACGTGCATCAGAAATGGATTGAGGGTGGGAACTATGAGCTGTGCATCGATGACGTTAGGGATGAAATCTGGGATATGGTTAAACCTGCTGACCCGCTGAGAATCACGTCGGCCGATCTTCTGACCTGCAAGCAAGGTGGGACAGTAGCCAGTATGCTCATTGATGTGCGTGGTTTCTGGGCCCATGATAATAGGGAGAACCTATTGCAAGAAGAGGAAGAACCTGAAGAAGAATGACAAAGCACGTCCCCCCACTGTTGGAGTGGTCCCTAATGCTAACCCCAGTCTGATGTCTGAACTCAACCATTGGTTGCGATTTGTAGTTTGCATTGACACTGACGGTGTGTATTGCTACTTTGGCATGTGTAGTATTGTGTAGTTTTAGGCTTTTGGAACTGGCTTCTTGATTTTGTGTTTCTTCGGATAATTCAGTGTAATTATCAAAAGAAGAAAAGTGTAGTATTCTATTCTGTATGTAGCCTCCTGTTATTTGGGTTTATTTTAGGAAAGGGTATTTAGGTCTTTGTATCAAGGCTTAACCCTAAGCCTATATATACTTGGTTTATCTCAATAATAAAGTAGATCTTTTTTACCAAATTACATGGTATCAGAGCCACAGTAAAACCCTAATCCTAATCCTAAATTAAGCCCTAACCCTAGCCTACTGTTCACGGCCAGCGAAGAACCCACACGTCTCGCGCGTCTTAGCTCGCGCGCCTCAGCGACCTCGCGCGCTCCTCGGCGCGTCCCGCGCCCCGCGCGCGACTCGCCGCGCCTCCAAAGCGCGACTCGCCGCCTCTTCCCGATGATGTGATTCGCAGAGAGAGGCAACAGATGTGAAGAAATTTTTGGTCATGTTCGTGCTGCTTCTACCGATCTGTCTTGGTTATGGGATTTTTTGCTCGTGTTTCTCTCTTTGTCTTGCCTCGTCTCGATGTGAAGACATTGTTTTTAATTAAAGTGTAGTGGTGGTTGATGTGGTGAGCAGATCTGGTTGATGTGGTAGTGGAAGTTGGTGTGGTGACTTGTAGTGTGATTGATAGTTGCTGTTGGTGGTGTTCACATTTTTTTAGTGGATTTGGTGATAATCCGATAGATTACGGTGTTCTCTTTTAATTGGTGGATATGTCTACCGATTTAGTAACTTCGGATGTTCGTTCGGGGTGACTACCCCGACTATTGCTACTTGGTTCCTTTGGTATGAGTGGTTTACACACCACATTAGTAAAGTTGGATGGCACGAATTACCCGAGTTGGTCAATGGCCCTTTCTACTTTTATTTATGCTAATCGCCAATCTAGGTGGCTCCATGAACCACCACCTGAGGATTCACTAATTTAGAAGAATGGAGGGTCACCGACCTGCGTTGCGTACTCGCGTGGGGGAAGTATGACTGATTCTATTCGTCCTCTTTTTATGGATTGTATGACGGCTCGTGAGGTGTGGTCCAAATGCACTTTCCTTTATTCTGGACAGAATAATATGAGTCGAGTATGTGATATGTGGGAGGCATTATTTGAGGCTAAAATTGGTCCTTCCGGATTGGCGAATACTATGCTCGTTTTACTTCTTTGTCTGCGACTCGGTCTCATCTTCCACCATCACAACAGAGTTACTCGATGCAAGAGAGAGAAGCGAGACATGCTGGTGGTCCTCTTTCTTCGAGGTCTTGGTCCGGATCACAGTGCCCTAAGACAGCAGATTACTTCTCTGGGCACCCTTCCTTCCATAGAGGAAGTATATTCTCGATTGCTTCGTACACTCCCGATTCGAAAGCTTCAACTATGTCGATAATAGTGCTATGGTGGCTCGTGGTAATCAAGGAGTTCGTGGTCGTGGCAATTGGAGTACAAGTAACTTTAATCATGGTCGTGGCCGCACTATTCGGTCGAGGTGTTCCTCGAGGTGGTAGTACGCTAGTGCTAGAGGAGGTCGTGGAGGTCGTTTTTGTACTCATTGTCGGTTGGCTGGACACACTATTAACTATTATTATGATCTCCATCCCTGAGTTGCGGGGTTTACAGGCTTCCATTGATATTGAGCCTCGGTCTTCTTCATCCGGATCGCTTCCGAACAAAGTCTGTGCGGTTGACTCGTGCGAATATGATGAGCTGATTAGAGCGCGACAACCTGGTGGTTCTTCGCCTCTGTTGCTACTTTGGCACAACATAATGATGGTACTTGTCTCTTAGCCACTACAGATACACTTAGTCCTTGGATTATTGATTCAGTGCCACTCATCATATGATCGGTGATTCGCGTCTTCTTACTTCATCTTCTTCTACTCCTTCCACTTCACCTTAGCAGATGGTTCAAAATCTCAAGTAGGTAGTGCAGGTTGTGTGTCATTGAATTCCTCCATATCTTTGCCTTTTGTTTACCATATTCCTCGATTCCCTTATAGTTTGTTATCCATCGGTTCCATTACTCGTGATCTTGATTGCAATATCATCTTTTCTCCATCTTCATGTTTCCTCCAGGATCTAAGACCGGACGCCGGATAGGTGGTGGGCGTGAGGTGGTGGATTGTATCTTCTAGACCCCGTGATTGTTCTTTCTTCGCTACTATTCGAAGAAGGTCGTGGATGACTCTTATCGGTTGCATTGTCGTCTGGGTCATCCGTTAACAGATACACTTTGTCATTTTCCTTTTGTGTCTAGATCGAGTCTTAAGTTTGATTGTGAAACGTGTCGGTTGGGAAAGCATCATCGTGTGTCTTTTCCACCCCGTGTTTTGAGTCGTGCTTCTCAACCATTTGAGTTAGTCCATTCGATGTTTGGGGTCCTAGTCGAGAGTCTTCATTTGGTTTTCGTTATTTTGTCACTTTCATTGATGATTGTACTGTACCACTTGGTTATATTTAATAAAAGATCGTCGAGGTATTTCACTCCTTTCGTCAATTTTACAATGAAGTTACTACTCGAGTATGAATATCCTGTTAAATGCTTACGTACGAGATAATGCTCGTGAGTATTTTTCTTCTTCCACCTTTCTTCCTTTCCTTGAATCTCGTGGTATTTTACATCGAGTTCTTGCGCTCACACTCCACAACAAAATGGAGTTGCTGAACGTAAGAATCGTCATTTACTCGATGTTGCCGGTGTCTTCTTCTTCATACACATGTACCTAAATCTTACTGAGCTATGCTATTCGTACAGCATGTCATCTTATTAATCGTCTTCCATCTTCCGTGTTAAAGGGAGCTGTTCCTTTTACTCTTCTTCATCCTAATCAACCTTTATGGTCTATTCGTCCTCGTATTTTTGGTTGTGTCTGTTTTGTCCATCGGTTGTCTCCGGCCTAGACAAATTATCTCCCGTGCTGAAAAATGTGTCTTCGTTGGTTACTCTCGTACCCAAAAGGGTTATGTTTGTTATAATCCTACTTCTCGTCGAGAGTACGTCTCTGATGTTACCTTCTTCGAGGATCGGACATTTTTGGTAATGTTTCTTGTCTGCACCGTCTTCTTCACCTTCTCAAACATTGTTAGTTCCCCTACCTATATCTCCAAGCAGAATCACCATATGTCTCTTCTATGTTGTTCCATCAAATCCAAGTTCATCTCGCCACTACAAGTCTATACACGTGGTCCTCGCCGTGCTTGGAATCATGACTCTCCATCGCCGACGCCTCACAACTATCTCGCCCCGGCTTCGATCCTCTTCCATCACCTCCGAGTTGACTCTCCCGTTGCACACCGTACTCGATCTCGGTATCCTCTTGCTCATTTTGTGTCTTATCATAATTTATCTCCTCAAATGTCATCATTTGTGTCGTCTCTCGCATCTGTGTTTGTGCCCAATAGTGTGCAGGAAGCTTTAGCTCATCCAGGTTGGGCTCGTGCTATGGAGGAAGAAATGGCTGCACTACAACACAACAAGACTTGGGAACTTGTCTCTTTACCTCCTGACAAGCAATTGGTAGGTTGTCGGTGGGTATTTGTTGTTAAATATCATCCTGATGGTTCTGTTGAGCGCTTAAAGGCGCGTCTTGTTGCGAAGGGCTATACTCAAAATTATGGCATTGACTATGACGAGACTTTTTCTCCAGTGGCTAAAATTCCTTCTGTTCGTGTCATTATTTCTTTGGCTGCTCGTTTTAAGTGGACTCTTCATCAGCTTGATGTTAAAAATGCGTTCCTTCATGGGGATCTTCAAGAAGAGGTCTATATGGAGCAACCACCCGGGTTTGTTGCTCAGGGGGAGAAGGTATGCCGATTGCTTAAAGCTCTATATGGACTAAAGCGTCTCCTCGTGCTTGGTTCGGTCGTTTTAGTGATGTCTTTTTACGCTTTGGTATGCATCGATGCAATGTGGATCATTCCGTATTTAGTATGTCATCTTTGAAGGGGTATGTTATTCGGTTGTTTATGTTGATGATATCATTGTTCGGGAGTGATGTTGAAGGCATAAAACGACTCAAGCGGTTTCTACGAAGGAGTTTAATACTAAAGACTTAGGTCTACTTCGATATTTTCTCGGTATCGAAGTTGCATATCGGTGATAGTATTGCTCTTTCTCGAGAAAGTACGCCATTGATATTCTTAAGGAGGTGGGCTTGCACGATGCTAAGCCTGGTGATACACCTATGGACCCCGGGGTGAAGCTTGATAACGAACACGGGAGCTTCTTCATGATCCGAAAAATATCGTCGGTTGGTAGGCAAGTTGAATTATCTTACCATTACTCGTCCGTATATCTCATTTCTTTGTTAGTGTGGTGAGTCGGTTCATGAGCTCTCCTCGTACTACTCACCGGCAAGTGTCTTACATATTATACGATATTTGAAGGAGCCCTGTGTCAAGGGCTTGTATTCCATAATCGGGGTTATCTTAATGTATGGTTATTCGAGCCGACTCTTTGGAGGTGACGGGATACTACGATGCGGATTGGGCTGGTTGTCCCGTAGATCGCCGGTCTATATCGGTACTGTGTATTCCTTGGAGGTAATCTTGTGTCGTGGAAGAGTAAGAAACAATCGGTTGTTTCTCGATCTAGTGCGAACGGAATATCGTGCTATGGCTAACGTTACAAGTGAGCTTCGTGGATTCGTATGTTGTTGATTGAGATTGGATTACATATGGCAGGATCGTCTACTCTCCATTGTGACAATCAATCTGCCATTCATATTGCTAGTAATCCAGTGTTTCATGAGCGAACTAAGCATATAGAGATTGATTGTCACTTTGTTCGGGAAAAGGTGAATTGTGGTGATATACAGCTGGTACATACACGGTCTGAGGAGCAATTAGCAAACATTTTCACGAAACCTCTACGGCGTGGACGAGTTTCATATATTTGCAGCAAGTTAGGTCTTTTTGATATGTATGCCCCAACTTGAGGGGGAGTGTTAGTTTTATTATTAGATAATTAGCAAGTTGGGTTTATTTTAGGAAAGGGTATTTAGGTCTTTGTATCAAGGCTTAACCCTAAGCCTATATATACTTGGTTTATCTCAATAATAAAGTAGATCTCTTTTACCAAATTACACCTCCTTTTGAAAGTATTGTCGATAGCCGTCTCTTCCTTGTCCTAAATTTAATTGGAGAAGGGCGGAGAGGGCCGATCAGTGCTAGCTACCCAATCCGACCGTTTCTGCAAGTTTAAGTTTTCTTAGTTGCCATAGTGGCAAATTCTTGTCTTGCTTGTCCGGCATGGAATTTTTTTTCCATGCTACCGTAAGTTGATTATTTCGTGGACTAGATTTTCCTTGAACATGTAGAATATCTTTTGATATTTGTAGTGATGTTGCAATTGGAGATTAGTAAAATCCACATTTTTAATCAGGAATGCATGAAAATGAATCAATAAGTATTAGAAAATTTCAAGTCATCAAATAGCAGAAGTGCTCGGGTGGCCAGAATCAGCAGTAGAAGCGACTGTCGATCCATGCGTTTTTCCAAGATGACCATGGGGATTACGAGGTTAAAAGTCGTAGTGATTGGTTTTTGCTAAGCAAGTTCTAGTATTTGGTCGAACGTTCTGAGATAGGGAAATGGACGATTCGGCCAGAGATCTTCACCCAAGCTGATAACAAGCGTTGGCCGTCGTATTTTACCACTATCTTGAGTTTGGATGCTTCTTGTTATAGTCTACGCGTCCTATTCAGCCATTTACCTCTGTGTTGCAAGTTACTTAGGTGGTGTATTCTGATACAAATTTTTGGTAACAAAGCTAAATGTTCACTGTATTGAAAAGACAATTTCCAAAGGTCATAAAGCAGTCACCTTTATTGGTCAAAGCGAGTCTGGCCCATTAGTAACTATTTCAGGGGCACTTAGCAAGGGTGAAAGCAAAGGCACTTGGTTCCATCCATATTGCAAAAGCCATGAGGCCTCTCTATGGCTCCAATGATTTTATTGCAAAGAGCATTGCACGCCTGGTCCTCACAGCTGGGGAAGTCATAGTCCTTGCCACACACGCGTCCTGTATATTTCCCTTCTATCACATTGCCTACATTTAAAAATAACATGGGAAAAGCACAAGGTTAAATTTACTTCTCAAAGGAAATTAAACATAATATCTTATTAATGCTAGCTTTTGTTTCTGATTATTAGAGGTGTCAAAATGGGTCTTAAACCCATATATGACCCATTCAAAAATAAATGGGTCATATATGGGTCACTTTAATTTTAAAGAGTCAACCTTAAATGGGTTTTAAATTTTAAAACTTAAAAATAAATGGGTCTAAATGGGTTGAGTTTGGAACCCATGTCCAACCCACCCACTAGACCCATCCCACACACTCTCTCCCTCTTTATAAAAATGTTTAAAAAAAATCAAAATTTAATTATTTTTTATTTTTCTCTTTTCTTTTATTTTTATTTTTCTTTTCTTTTCTTTTTTTTTTTTTCGTGGTGGTCCGCCACGGCGACCGGCCACCGGGGTGGGACGACCTCGTCGGAGGCCGCGCAAGCTCGAGCTCGCCGGCCTCGGGCGAGGCTGGAGCCTCGCCGATCTGGCGAGCCTCGAGCTCGCCCGATTCCGGCGACCTCGAGTCTCGCCGGCCTCGGGCGAGGCTCCATCTCGCCAGATCCGGCGAGGTCGAGCTCGCCCGAGGCCGGCGAGCTCGAGTCTCACCAGATCGGCGAGGCTAGAGCCTCGCTTGAGGCCGGCAAGCTCGTCCTCGCCTGTGGTCGGTCGCCGGCCACGGCGGCCGGCGATCGGCCAAAAATAAAGGAAAAAGAAGAAAGAAAAAAGAAAAATATTAATGTTATTAAAATGAATGCACAAAGTAAAATCAAATAAGATTTTATATACCAAATATCGAAAAATATTTTCTAGTTTATTTTCAAGTTTCAGCCAAACGTCAGAAATTTTTTTATTTTCTTGGATAATGACTTTATGGAAAAATTTTTCTAGAAATGTCGCATTTTTCGTAAAACAAACAGAACCACAATTTTAAAAAAAATTATAAAATTTTTTCACTAGCTTTGTATTGCATAAAATGTTTTAGCAGTATAATTTAAAAAAAAATCATAAGAAACAAGTATTCCTAGATTAGGTTAAATATAAAAGTGTTTTAGCAATATGGATCGGGTCGGGTATGGGTCGGGATATTTACACTATGAATAAATGGGTCATAAACGGGTTAATGGGTCAATTTGGATCAGACCATTTATGAGCCGACCCAAATCTGATCCGACCCACCCGTTTAATAGGTCTATTGATTATGCAAGCAAAATTAGTTAGGAGTATGAGAAATCAGAAGCTTACTAGCAGCTAGGAATAGAGCAAGCACGAGGATGGCAGCAACTTGGAAGCTCTTCATTTTGTTTTGTCTTGGTTTTTCTTTCCAGCCCTTGGAAGTTCTGATTTGTGTATGAGCATGAGAAAGAAATTGGGTGAGCAGCTTATATATATGCTGAAGAAATAGACGTTATGCCAAAATATGGACAGATGCCACATTCCATAAATGAAGAAAATTTAAACCTCATGCATATGGTAGGTGGCAAATTTAATTTGGGTTTCCATCTTTTTCTGCCTTAAAATCCTTTCATGGTATGACATTAATTTATTTAAGTGCAGGAAGTACATCTATGTGTGTGTTGGACCAAAATTTAATAGCCCTCCAAACACATAAATGACTTTTCAACTGCTTAATTAAGATTTACATTTTCAAATTCTCTATTTGATAAAGGAACTAGTTTGTCAACAAATGTGGCTATCAAGAAGATAATTACCAGAGATAGAACAATGAAGAAGAATCTGGAAATGACAATAAAAAATCGCAAGTAGGTTATTGGTAATTGTAAAATCAATGAATTGATAGCTCTTGTAATATAAGGATCTTTTCATTTACCATTTCCTTTGCTGTATTTTTTACTTGTCGACTGTAACACTTTGTAATATTCTTATATAGTGAAAGTCATCTCCACAACAATACGTTGAGATTAAGAATCAAACACTTTTGTTCTTACATGTTACGTCATAATCGTTAGGCTAAAATTGGGCAAAAATATTGCGTTAGAAAATCTTTAAAAGGTTTTAACACTACATAGGCAAATGACTGAATTAGCATTCATAGAATATGATTAGGATTGATTGGGTAATTTACAACTAATTAGGGAAGCATTTGTTAGCACCATCGACTAGCCTACTACGGAGTTTGTTTGCCATCTGACTGAGAGATCTGTCTCTATTTCCAAAAAACTGTGTCGACAAAAGTTTTTTCTACCATGTTGCAGTTGGTGCGAATTCAATCGGCTAATTATAAAAGGATAGAGCTAATGGAAGTTGCAAAAGCATTCGACAGCTTTATCGAATTGAGCCTTTCTGAGTTTACCTGTCGAATCGCCTGTTCTCCCAATTGGACCAGATGGGTTGATTTCTTCCCTTAGAACCGTACTCAGAAAGTTTCCTACCTTGTATGGCTCATTGCTCAGTTCTTGTGCCGCCACCATTTTTTCTCAAGTTAACCAAAAGAAAAATAGAGTAATAGCATGATTGTCAAACTTGAATTTTGATTAATAATAAGAAAGAACCCGTTTTTTTAGTTTTATTTTTTCTCTCACCCTCGGAAAAATAAAGCATAAGCATTTCCACCATTATTAGAATATTCTCAAAAGTACTATCCCTTAGTGAGAAGTTAATGGTAGTTGTCTTCTTTCAAACTCGTGATATTTTGTGACGGCAAATTCAATCCTAAATTTTTTCAATTTAGCGAATTTAGTTTTAAACATTTTGACGATTTTTTAACGTAGTCCAAGCGCTAATGTGGTGGTCCATTCTCCACCGGCCATGTGCTGGCCATCTTATGTGGGACTATCGGTGCTAACATGGACGGTTTTTGCATTTTTTTAAAAAATTTCCAGAATTTTTTATATTCCTTTTTTCTTTTCTTTTCTTTTCTTTCTTTTTTCTATTGTTCATCTTCTTGGGATGGCCTCGGCAATGACCCACGACCATCGCCGCCCATTGGGCGAGGGCCTGCACCCCACGTTAGTGAATTTCGATCAGGGATTACATTTGAAAATTGTCAAAAGGTTTGTGATTAATTTGGTTATATTGAAAATTTTATGATTGAATTAGCTGCCGTATAATAGTTTTTTGCCAGAATTTCTCCCGCGACGAAATATCATTAATCGAAAGTCGTTCTATGATTTTTAATTAAAGGAGACAGGGTCTGTGGTGACTCTGGACATAAAATATCATAAGTAATAAGAAAATCAACAACTTTAACCTCAATAGAATTGTACAAATGCAAACTATGCTGGAATTTAATCGAGGACAAGACTTGAAAAATATAGACTCTATAATGAAATCGATCGCAAACCAATTGTGTCGGAATTTGATTAAAGACAAAACTTGAGAATGCAAATATGTTACGTAGGACTTTAATTGACAACACAACACTCTGGATAAAGATACATGCCATAATTTAATCAACGAGACGAATTTGAAATTTTGCATAGCAACACTGTGGTTGCTTTGTCAAATTTTGCGGATGCTTTAGCATAAATTGGCAAAGAAGAAACTCCATCTAGGGAAGGTAATTCGATCGAATACCCTAGGGCGACATAGTATTAAGACTGTTAATACGATTCATTCGACGGTTATATTGCGTGCTCTGGCCAGGGAATTCTCCTTGTGGTATCTTATCTTTGGGTGGAGTATAGTAGCTTTGACTAATTTCCCACTTCCACCGAGCACACAGATTTGGCTGCCACGGCTTCTTACCCTTTAGTTAACCGATACCATCTCAGTTATAAGAGGAAATGGGTCGACGTCTATCTCCATTGGGGCTTTTCCTTCTTCATCGAAAAACTTAATCTCACCCCCATTGAATTGCTTCCCGGACATTCTTCCTAAAAAAATGCAATCGGCAATGTTGTGGCTCCATGAGTGGTGCTATTTACAATGTTTCTTGTTGGCCAATTCCTCTTTGTTCGGTATGGTTTGGCCTTCGGTCAGTTTTATTCGGCCAGCAGCCAAAAGTAAGCCGAAAATCTCGTCCATTTTGTTCATGTCTAACAATACAAGAAAAAACAAGCAATACGAAGTGTCTAATGCCTTAAACCATGATGTTCTCCTTTAACTTCTCTTTGATTCTGGCTGGTCTCAATGCTTGAGAAACATATGGCTTGTCGATAACCATTTTGGCCACGACTATCTTAGCATATTCTCCTTGGTCTAAGACATCTTCAGATTTATACCTTTCTACAAAGGTCAAATCATGTTTACTAGGTCTCTTACTTTTTTTTAGTAGGTTCTCGTGGTTAATCGCCTTTCTGGCCAATTGAAAAAGGTCACTATATGGTTGACCTTCCAGTTTATCCCTTAAAGAAAACTTCAGGCCGTTAAAGGCTGTTTCCACGAAAGTATTTCTAGCAACGAAAAAAAGGTTCTTGTTTTTTTGAATCTAGTCATAAACTGTCCACCAATTAATTATTCTGCTATTTAATAGGAGCCAAATCAACGATAAACACATCAGGTACTAACCTGTAGAACTTGTGGTGAAATTGTATTTTCATATGCTCCTAAGAGTGTACAAAATTGGTCGGTAGAGATGTGTACCATGTGAAAGCAATCTTGAATAATGATAAGGGGAAAGCCTTACCTTCTAACAATTATCATGAGATGCATCACCGCATTGTGCAACAAATCGACTAACATGCTTTACTGTCGATTGCTCTTCTTCGCCAAAGAATAGGTGAAAATCGAGCATCTTAAAAACTCTTGGATAAGGAACCACATCCATCCACTCTGGATATAGCTTTCTGTCTATGGGTTTGATATTCGCTGAGTCAGATCCTATGCCTTGAATCACTCGGTCTAGTATTACTGGACCTGTTGGGGATCTTGACTAGTGATCACTTAAAAAGGTTATCCTCCAGGAAAAGGTAGTGGTCTAACTTGGTTGTCAAGCACCATATTTGGTCCTTGAGAAGCATACACTGGATTGGGCATTGCCATTAATTCTATTACAGGTCTTTGACCATCCTGCCCCTTAGGTGGAGACGGTGGTCTACCTTGGCTATCGATGACAACATTAGGTCTCTATAGGACCAGCTCTATGTTATATTGTGTCATCATCTCAATTGGTCTCACATTATCAACCAGAGGTATTGGGGCAACTGGCTATACGTTTTCCATATTTGGCAATGGCAAATTTTACTGAGTATTTTGATTTGCCAAATTGCCATTGTTATGACCATTTGGGTTTACTTCAACAGGTATCGCCTCATTGGTTTGGGTTGTACCAAAAATTTCAGCCATTTGCAAAATCCTAATTGGTGGTGGTGAAGTGGCAGTTTGTTTCCTATGGTACCAAAAGTAACTTACGTAGTAGTAGATGAAGGAACATACCTCGACAGCGCATGATTAGTAGGATTAGCCTGCATTTGAATTAAATGGCTTGATGTTCCCTGCCTGTGCATGACTTTATGGAAGGTATGGACAATCATTGGCTTAACCACATCCATAAAGTACTTTATCAGGTGGTTAGGTGTTTTGTTATGGTGTTGGTGCTGCATGAAAACCATTCTGGTTCTGTCCAGAACTGATTTTTTGTTCTCAGAATCAGTTTTGGACCAGAAATCCGTTTGGTAACGCAATTTCATTTTTCTATTTCCGGGACAAGTTTGCTTCCAAAACTGATTCTGAAACCAGAAATGAGAACCAAAAAAAAGTTGGTTTTTCATTTCTGGAACAAAAGTGAGAACCATTTCTGAGGAATTCATTTTCTTCAACACACATATTCATATGGAAGTCACGATCTTTGAGGTGAGAAAAAAAAGCAAAAAATCAAAAATTTCAAAACTTAACAGAATGGTTTAGAATCTGTGGCTACCCACTTTCAGTGAAATTTAAATTTTTTTAGGTACCGAAAAAAATAAATAAAAATAAATAAAAATAAAAAATTTCAAAATTTCACAAAATGGCTTAGAAAACCTATGGCCACCCACTTTGAGCAAAATTTAATTTTTTTAGTTGCCAAAAAAAAAATAAAAAATTCTAAAATTTAAAAACTTCACAGAATATCTTAGAATACCTGTGGCCACCCAATTTGAGCGAAATTTTATTTTTTAGGTGCCGAAAAAAATAAAAAAGCAAAAAATCAAAAATTTCAAAACTTCACAAAATGGCTTAGAATACTTGTGGCCATCCACTTTGAGTGAAATTTAAATTTTTTTAGGTGCCAAAAAAAATAAAAAAAAATAAAAAATTTCAAAACTTCACAGAATAGCTTAAAATACCTGTGGCCACTCACTTTGAGTGAAATTTAAATTTTTTTATATGCCAAAAAAAATATAAATAAGCCAAAAAGTAAAAATTTCAAAACTTTACAGAATGGCTTAAAATACCTGTGGCCACCCACTTTGAGCGAAATTTTATTTTTTTAGGTGCCAAAAAAATAAAAAAAAAGAAAAAAAGAAAAAATTTCAAAACTTCACAAAATGGCTTAGAATACCTGTGGCCATCCACTTTACGCGAAATTTAAATTTTTTTAGGTGCCGAAAAAAATAAAAAAATAAAAAATAAAAAACTTCACATAATTGCTTAGAATACCTGTGGCCACCCACTTTGAGTGAAATTTTTTTTTAAGTGTCGAAAAAAAAATAAAAATAAGCAAAAAAGAAAAATTTTAAAAACTTCACAGAGTGGCTTAGAATACATGTGGCCATCCACTTTGAGTGAAATTTAATTTTCTTTAGGAACCAAAAAAAATAAAATAAAAAATAACAAATACTATTTGGGCATCTAAAAAAAATTAAATTTTACTCAAAGTGGGTGGCTAGAGGTGTATTGTAAGTTATTCTGTGAAGTTTTGAAATTTTTGATTTTTTATGTTTTTTTTCACCTAAAAAAATTTAAATTTCACTCAAAGTGGATGGCCACATGTATTCTAAGTCATTCTGTGAAGTTTTGCAATTTTTGATTTTTTGCTTTTTTTTCACCTCCAAAAATTAAAATTTCACTCAAAGTGGGTGGCCATAGGTATTCTAAGCCATTTTGTAAAGTTTTGAAATTTTTGAGTTTTTGAATATTTTTGGGCACCTTAAAAAATTTAAATTTCACTCAAAGTGGGTGGCCACATGTATTCTAAACTATTCTGTGAAGTTTTGAAATTTTTGATTTTTTGATTTTTTTTTGCACCTAAAAAAATTTAAATTTCACTAAAAGTGGGTGGCCACAGGTATTCTAAGCAATTCTGTGAAGTTTTGAAATTTTTGATTTCTTGATTTTTTTTGAAAAAATTCAACAAATTTCCTATTTTCCCGAAATCTAAATTTTTTTTATTTTCTCAACATTTTGATGATTTTTTCTGGAATTTTTCAATTTTTTGGGATTTTCTGAATTTTTTTAAAGATTTTTATGAATTTTTCGGATTTTTTATTATTTTTATTCCATTTCTAAAAAAATGGAATTTTGTTCCTGGAAATAGAATTTTCTGTTGTTTATCAAACGGGTTTTTATTTCAGGAAATAGAAATTTTGTGCTGTTATCAAAAGGGTTTCTGTTCTAGAAATAGAAATTTTTTGTCATTATCAAACGGGTTTTTTTTCTCAGAAACTCATCTAGGAACCAGAAATAGAAAAATCTATTTCTGGTTCAGGAACTCATTCCGGAACAGAATGGTTATCATTCGCTACCAAGCAACCTCCATATAGAAGCTACCATTACTGGACTTGGTTCCAACTGCCTTCTCTGCTCATTGGTGAGTTGTCTTTGGATGTTGACATGTCCACCTTGTGCTTAATCTGCCACTGGTTGTGTAGTCGATGACTTAAATTGTCCCACCCTTTCATTGATAGGAGGTTGTGGTAAATTTTTACCGCTAGCATTGTCGGGATCGAGTTAATGCCTTGTATGTACCATCATATTTCCTCAAATTAGCCACATGGTCCCACCAGACGTGCCAAAAAAAATGTTTTGCTGGAATTTCTCCTGTAATGAAATATCTTTATCGGAAAGTCGTTCTTCGGTTTTTAATTAAGGGAGAAAGGTTCTGTAGTGACTCCGAACATAAAATATCACAGGTGATAAGGGAATCAACAACTTCAACTTCACAGGACTGTAGAGACACAAATCTTGCCAGAATTTATCTACGACAAGGTTTGGAAAATACAAACTCTATAACAGAATTGAGTGCAAACAAACAATGCCGGAATTTAATCGACGACGAAGCTTGAGAATGCGAAGATGCTATGCCAGAATTTAATCGATGATACAACAGCCATGATAAAGAAACTCGTCGGAATTTAATCGACAACGCGAGTTTGGAAACTAAAAGTATAGTGTAGGAAATTAAAAATAATTGAAAGGTTGCATTTTTGTTTGATTTGTGCGCAAGGGGGTGCTTTAGTAGACGAGCAATGGTATTTATAGTGGTAGTGCCATAATCGCTTATGAGCAGTTTCCAGCGGTTGTGTCCATGTTCCTTCATCTCATCTCCGAGAATTTTGTGCCCATATTCTCATGATGGCGTGATTTTGTTCTCGAACAATTGCATCTTTTAAAAACGCATGCTAGTTGTTCCACAATCCTAATTGCTTTTTTCTTTAGTGACTTTGAACTTGGAACCATATCTTGATGCTCCTTAGGCATTCAGCTTTCTTCTAACCCCTGGAAAGCTTAGCGATCCTTATTGATCAATATCATTGTCGATCATCATTAACCATTAGTCTTTGTATATTGACAATCGATCGGTCATGACTATCGACGTGCGTTAATATCAATATCAATCCTTGTGGTTGTCAACAATGCATCACATGCATGATAATATCCATGCAATAGCCACGTGCTTGTACATGTTGACGACTTGGTCATTTTTTGGTGTAAACAAATAGGTTTATGATTTTTTGGACAATTTTCTCATTTATTTTTATGTGATGTTGTGTGGTAGTGTGTCTGATAAAAAGTTGTATATCCAATAGCCTATAAATAGGCAATGTGTAATCTTAATAAGGATTACTCTAATCGCATATCAATTTTCTAACATGTAAATACAATTTGCTTTTGCTATGATTTATGTTCTTCAATTTCCCGCACCTCTCCGGCGGTGAATATTCAATGGAGCCATGACCAAACTTCTTGCACGAGATCTCTTGCCATCAACTTCTTGAACCCGAGAATTAAGTGTTCGAATCGTTTTAGATCTCAACTTCAAGAACCAAGAACAAGTCAAGTTCCCTTCAATCACTAGTTGGCTCTTTAACCGACAAGGACCGCGATTGCTTGAAATTTCAACGTGACATTCCGGGCATTTTTCAACTCGTGTAATCAGTTTATCGATTTACTTCGTTATTATCAAAAGGATCGGCTGCTTGTGCTTTTGTCCATCCATGTCTTATGCCTGTATGGCTCATCCCGGAGAGAGATGAAGCTCCGATTGCAATAATATTATATGGTATTTGAAATATAACTCTTGCAGTCATAGTTTAGATGGAGATTAGTGATATTCTGGGGAGGGAGAGAGAGTGAAAATGCCACAAAATGATCACTTTATTAAAGACAGGTTACAGAAAGCCAAATGACCTTGTGATATTTTGAAATATAACTCTTGCAGTCATAGTTTAGATGGAGATTGGTGAAATTTTGGAGAGAGAGAGAGAGAGAGAGAGAGAGAGAGAGAGAGAGAGAGAGAGAGAGAGAGAAGGTCACAAAATGATCACTTTATTGAAGACAGGTTACAGAAAGCCAAATGAACTTGTGGACATGGGTGTTGAAGGTAAAGCCAAATGACCTCGTGAGCAAAGGCAGGCTTAGCAAATTTGAATGCAAATGCACTTGGATCCATCCTTACTACATGCCCCCTAAGGCTTCAATATGGCTCCCTTAGTCTTAGTCTTGGCGCACAAGGTGTTGCACACTTGATTCTGGCAGTTGGGAGAATCATAATTCTTCACACAGAGATTCCCCCCATACATCCCCACTATCACCTCGCCTTCATGCCCCCCATCCCCGAAAAAAAAGTTAGATTTATATATAATACATATGCATACGTATCTGGAAGAGGCAGCTTACTTGTCGCTAAGAACAGAACGAGTACCAGGATTGCTGCAACTTGGAAGTTCTTCATCCTTATCTGTTTTTTGTTGCTATTGGGAGTTGAAAATTTTTTGCGTGTGAGAGATAGGAATTGGATGGTGAATGGTGTTATTTACATACTGAAGGAATAGAGAGATACACAACCAAGTATGGAAAGATGCAATATTCAATACGTACACTCTTGTGGATAGGGAAGGAAATCTTTAGTGGGATTTCCTTCCCGTTTTCTTTTGCTTGCCTGGATATATCGTTCTTTCACGGTTTCCAATTTTGTAATGTGCGCATCTTCTTATTTGGAGTATAACGTTAATTCATTCACGTTGGTGGTCATGCGGTTTGACCAAAGTTGTTGGCCCTCCAACACCTGAATGAATCTTGGAAAACACTTGAGTAACGGCCACCGTTATTTTTGCAAGTAAGGTGGCATGTCGATAAGTAGCCCTTTTACTCTCCATTATAACTCGTGGTCCACATGCCACCATTACTTCCAATAGTACCTGTGAGTAATGGTGACTGTTATGCTAGCATTGTTTACGAATCTGCAACTCCTCAATTGACATTTGACGTGTTATGGCTTCTCTGTTTAGAACCATAACGAAAAGGTTGTTTCGTTAAGGTTTTATGTTACTTTACCTATTAGAAATGGTGTATCGGACGGTAAAATGTGGAATTTTGTTTAAGCTTAAGTCACAACCAATATAATTACTTCGAGGTCGGGCAATATAACAAGGATTGCTAGTTTAGACTCTTATTCATGAATGGCCCCAGGATAAAAAGAAAGTGATCTCTTCATGGATTTTGCCGTGTTTGATGGCCTTCCAACTCCGATATTGCCAAATTGCTCGCTCAATGCGCATGTGTTCGCTTGACAGTACAATGAATTCAATAGTCCAATTGCTCTTTGATATGAAGTAAATCCACGATATGCTTTTAGTAATTACAACTGACTTCACGGTATTTATCGCCAGATTCGTCTACTAAGTGATTCTTGCCGACTGCCGCGTGCATATGAATAATTTCACATATTCACATAAACATTACAGTTTGTTATCCTGCACTAGGATTAGCCAGATCCACGCTAATTACCCACTAGATGAACTGATTGACTATAAACTACAAGTTACCTAATAGGCCACTAAAACTGTTTGACTCGTATCTACAAATGAGCACACGTATCACAAAATTCGTCTTAAGTGGTCCTTTGCCCAATGTTCATGCTCGTTCGCCACTGCCTTCATAGGCAAGAGACTCTACGGTCAAAGTGAGTATAGATTGGAGAGGGTCGGCTCGCTAAGATACTGCCAAGAAAAACTTGTTCATTATTCTGAACGATCCTATGCTGCTAAACATGAAAAGATTTCCTTGGAGTGGGGGCTCTATTTTCCATAGATTGCAACCTCTGCTTGAGACGGAAAACTTCAACCTGCATTGCAAGGGGAAAATGATAAGAACAAAGACACGCACGGGTGCACTATCTACTAAACAAGAACCGCCACTATGGGGGCCGGTATCAACAGTTATTGTATCCCAACTTGAGTAGAAGCTAAGCCACATAATGGTGAATAGGAATTATACACCATGGATTCAATCTGCTGCAATATCGCTTTTTCTACCGGGCAATATTCTTACCTTTTTTTGAAGACATACAAAATTGAAGCCATTGAAAGAGTTCTTCCTCCACATATTGAAATTTCTAAAAGTGAAGAAAGACTACTCTTATCAATACATATTCCGAAATGAAACAGGCTGACACTCAGAAGCTGGAAAGTCCTAGCTCTTTCTCCAGCAAGAACTCCTCTGGTTGAGTGCAATTCCAAAGACAAACAATTAAGATGACATCAGAAGATGCCAGAGACCATCAACCCCTGAATTGTATTTGTTTGAATTTTGTGTTAAGTTGGTAACTAGTGGCATTAATATAAAAAAGTATATGCACATCATTAAACGCGGGGGTTTTTATTGTTTGGAATGATGTGGACAATTCTTTGTGCTTCCGCATGCTAATACTAGTTATAAAATATATTTGGTAAAGACACGTGTCACGTGTGATGTTCTGGGGCGTTACAAGATTTACCCAAATTGATGTATTCATGCCACATTTTCCCCAAATTGTGGTAAGCATGGATTTTTTTAGGGTAAATGTGGCACAAGTATTCCGATTCGTGATTTTTTGTGATATGAAAATAAGCCTAGGGTAATTGTGGCACGGCTACACCAGTTTGAGATTTTTTGGCGGTATTAACCCTATTTTTATAAAGTGGAAGTCATCTCCACAATGATACATCGAGATCCATAATCGAACACTCTTGCTCTTACATGGTACGTTCGCATCTTCAAGCTAAAATTGGATGGAAAGATTTCATTTAGCAATCATCAAAAGGTTTAGGACTGCACTGGCAGAATTCGAAAATTTAGAACTGAACTAGCATCCGTTTTATGACTAATTGGGTAATTTACAACTAAGTAAGGGAGCACTTGTTAGCACCTAAGTCTTGGATTTTGCGACTTGCCTAATACAGAGTTTGTTTGCCATCTGATCGAGAGATTTGTCTTCTACATCCACAAAACTGTGTCAACAAAAGTTTCTACTATGTTGCAATTGGTTCGAATTCAATCGGCTCATTATAAATGGATAGAGATTATGGAAGTTGCAAGTATTCTGCAGCTTTATCGAATCGAGCCTTCATAATTTCCGAGTTTCCCTATCGCACCGCCTATTCTCCCCGATTAGACTACGTGGGTTGATTTCTTCCCTTAGAACCGTGCTCAGACAATTTCCTACCTTGTATGGCTCATTGTTCAGTTCTTTGTGGTGTCCCATTTTTTCCCAATTCAACCAAAAGCAAATGAGATTAACTGCATGATTTTCAAACTTAAATTTTCATTATTTATTAGAAAGAACCCATTTTTTTTGTTTTATTTTTTCTCTCACCCTCAGAAAAATAAAGCACAAACATTTCTATCATTATTAGAATTCTCTCAAAAGTCCTATTTGTTAGTGAGAAGTTAATGGCACTTGTCTTCTTTCAAACTTGTAACAATTTAATTGGGATAATTATCCAAAAAAATCCTAAATCCATTGTGCGGCGGCCAATTTAATCATAAACTTTTCAAATTGACCAATTTAGTTCTAACCATTTGACGATTCTCCAATGTAGTCTCGGCCAATTTTGACCAGAAATCGCTGATGTAATGATTCAGTTAACGTTGGCCATCCTATGTGGTACTGCCGGCAATGACGTAAACGATTTTTGCAAATTTTCCAAAAATTTGTATAATTTTTTTATTCTTTTCTTTTCTTTCTTTTTTCTACTGTTCATCTCTTGGAAGGGCCATGGCGATGATCCACGACTATTGCCGGCGATTGGGCGAGGACTTGCATGCCATGTCAATAATTTCCAATAAAAATTGGCTGGAAGGCTTACATTGAAAAATCATAAAAAAGTTTAGATTAAATTGGCCAAATTGAAAAGTTTTGGACTAAATTGGCCACCATACAACGGGTTTGGAATTTTTGGACAAATTTTTCATTTTATTTTTATATGATGTTGTGTGGTAGTCAGTGTGATAAAAAGTCGTATATCCAATAGCCTATAAATAGGCAGTGGGTAGTTTATAAATATTACTCTAACCGCACATCATTTTTCTATCATGTAAATGCAATTTGCTTATGCTTTCCTTTATGTTCTTCAATTTCCTGCACCATATTTAATGTAGGCAAAACCAAACTTCTTTGAACCCGAGAATTGAGTGTTCGAATTATTTTAGACCTCCACTTCAAGAACCAAGATCAAATCAAGTTCCCTTCAATCGTTAGTTGTTTGTTTACTGCAAAAGGATTGCGATTGCTCGAAACTTCTGATTTTTATTGATTGTCAAGCGACAATCAACGTGTGCCATTCCGGGCATTTTTCAACTCGTGTAATTTCAGCACAATCAGTTCATCAAATTACTTTGTTACTATCGTAAGAATCCGCTGCTCGTGACACTGTCGATCTACATCTTATGCCCATATGGCTCATCCTAGAGAGAGATGAAGCTCCGATTGCAATAAAATTAGGTGGTATCCTAAGATATAACTCTTGCAGACATAATCTACGTTGGGAAAATCTCCTAATAGATTTTGAAGTTGACAAAACTGTCCATGAGAATTTTGTAAGTCTGACAAATACTTTGAAGTATTTAATCCAGGAAGTTATATTCTGGAGATGGCAAATCTATACTTCGAGAGGACTAGACTTTACATGAACCAGAAGGAGAAGTTCATATTCTATACTGCAAAAGATAAAGTTCAGACTTTATATACTACAAATGAAGAGATTCAGACTTTATATTGCAGATAAAGAGGTTTAGACTTTATACCGCACGTGATAAACTTCAGACACAAGTTCGAACGTAAGTCCATATCGTAAAGTCCAGAACGTAATACAATATCGAACGTACATAACGGCTAGTAATCTGGCTTGAATTTCACACTTAAAATAAATTGATTGACTCGATCTTGAAGATTGTTTTGCAATGGTTTAATATGCAAAACATCTTGATTCAGATTTTGTCATCTATATACTTGTCTTTCGTGAGCTTTAAAGTGTAATTTTTAAGATACACTGAAAAGAGTCATTGAGTGAGATAGTGAGACTTATCATACACCGAGGATTATCACTCACGTTGTAATCTCTTCATTGATCATCTAGTGGAATTCAACTAGTAGACTGTCGCGTGGGAGAGTGGACGTAGGCTTAATCTAAGCCGAATCACTATACGTCTTGTGTGCAATTTTTCTCATCCCTTAAACTCATTTTATTTATTGCATTGCACATCTACTTATAGATTGTTCAAAATCTGAACAACGTTAAGATTTTATCCTTGATCAATTATTTCCGCTTTAAATTGATCAAAAAGTACTCAAATCATCTATTCACCCTCTCTAGGTGATCCTTGCTAGTCACCTCAATCTACACCGAGATTAGTGATATTTTAGAGAGAGAGAGAGAGAGAATGTCACAAAATGATCACTTTATTGAAGGCAGGTTACAGAAAAGCGAATGACCTAGTGGACATGGGTGTCGAAAGGAAGGAAAGAAGGAAGGAGGGAGCTATTTACTTATTAGCAAGGTTGAAAGCAAAGGCACTTGGATCCATCCTTACTACAAACCAACCACACCACCCTCTATCCGCGCCCCCAAAAAAATGTGTTGCACGCTTGATCCTGGCAGTTGGGAAAATCATAATCCTTCGCACAGACGCGCCCGTATACCTTCCCATTATCACCTCACCTTCATGCCCCCCACCAAAAATAAAATAAAATAAAGAAATTAGATTGTCCTTTGGTTGGAAACTATACATGTATAAATAATATAATCCTAATAATTTCAGTACATATATCTGAAGGCATATGTATCCGGAAGAGGAAGCTCACTTGTCGCCAAGAATAGAACGGGCACAAAGATTGCTGCCACTTGGAAGTTCTTCATCCTTCTTTTGTTTTTTGTTTTTTTATTGGGAGCTCACAATTTTTTGTGTGTGAGATAGGAATTGGGCGTGAATGGTGTTATTTTATTTACTTAAGCAATGGAGAGTTATACAACCAAGTATTGAAAGATGCTGGACACTTGTGTATCGGGCAGGAAATTCAATGGGGATTACCTTCCCCTTCTCTTTTTCTTGCATAGAATGAACTCTTTTCAACTCCTCCATTGACATTGACACGTTGGGGATTCTCTGTTTAGCACACTCTAATGAGTAGGTTTTACCTCGTACGGTTTTGTGTTACTTCACCTGTCAGGATAGTTCAAATGGTTATGCTGGTCTTTTTCCTAATTTTTCAAGTAATAAACCATTTTCAAGTGGAGATTTCCTTATTTGAGAGGGTTTGCAAAGTGATTTATGGAATAAATGCCGAATCCAAAAGAAAAACCTTTTAAGTAACCCCTTTAAGGACTTTGATTGACGGGGATCGGATGAGGTTTGCTAAAAATAGAGATCTCTTCGTGGATCTTTCCAAGTTTGTGACTTAAGTAAAAGTTTGAGATTTTTTATGATACTGTAAAAATTTTAGGGTAAAATTGGCACTGGACGGTAAAATTGAGATAAGACCTAAAGTTATGGGGTTTTTCATAGGACAAAAAGAGAGAGTTTATGGTAGAATTAGGACGTGACCTAAAGTTGAGGATTTTTTATAAGACAAATAAAAGTTTATGGCAGAATTGGAACTAAACATAAAGTTGAAGGTTTTTTACGAGACAAAAAGTAAAATTGGAACAAAAGCTAAAGTTTGAGGTTTTCTAGGGTATTAGGCCCAGTTTCTATCCTGCACTAGAATTAGCCAAATCCGTGCTAATTATCCACTAGATGAATTGATTAATGATTTATTACAAGTTACCTAATAGGCCCCCACAACTGTTGAGTCATATATACAAAGAGCAGGTAAATCAAAGGGTTTGTCTTACCGGGTCCTTCGCCAGATCATTCGCTCCTGCCTTCCCACGCAAGAGACTCAGCGGTCAAAGTGAGAACAGAATGGCCCGAATGTTAATCATCAGCTCGCTAGGACTCCGCCGAGAAAAATTTGTTCATTAGTCTGACGGATGAAAAGGTTTCCTTCAGGGGGGGTTGGGGTTGGTAGTTTGTTTGTAAAACAAACAATGAGGTGCCTTGTCCCACATCGAAAGGATGTGAGTGCGCACGTGGACGAGATTTTGCACTAATCAACGATCATTTTTTATTTATTTATTAAATTTCGAATTTTTATTTTCTGCCTAATGGTAATTAGGCTCTCTTACAACCTTTGGAAGATTGTGTCTGTTCGGACATAATTTCTTTACATTCGAAAGGTTGTGTTTGTTCAACGTATAAATATTTCAACGTTTTTGTTCATTAAAAAAAAACAACCATTTTTTCCATTTCTTCCAAGAGATATACATCCATCTTTTCTAATTGTTTTCCTAGAGAGACCCTGGAGATATACCGAAATTGCTATTCGGTATTCTCAATCGAGACTTTGTTGTATCCTAGAGGAAATTTGCCGGTGACCATTAGCAACTTCGTGGGGTAAATAATTCCTTAAAGAAAGTGATATCACGCCTCAAAGTCTGATTTCATTGTTCTACCCATTTTTTAAGTCAAGTTTCCAACAATTTTAAGGAATTATTTGGGCAACGATGGAGTCAGACTTTGATTACCTAATCGCATACAAATTGCGTAATCCTTTTCGTTTTCTACACATTCCATGGTGATTTGTGGAGATGGCATGGTTGAGTGTGTGGTTGGTGATGCCAAGTTAGACGTGCCAAGGAGGAGGATGTGGAATTATCTTGTGGAACCAAACCAACGCAAACGAAGAGGTAACGTGAAACGTAATTGGCATCAGAACCTCCGAACGGTATATCACCGAATCCAAATCCAAAGCACAGATCTTGCAAATTTATTTCCCTTCTTCTTCTTCTCTCCGATTCTGGGTCACTTTTGAGAGAGAGAGAGAGATGTTGGAGTCGATTTGTCTGACGATGGTGGACACCGCGGGCAATAACATCGGGAAGGTTCTTCAAAAGAAGAGCACGGCCATTTTGCCCCCTCTCTTTTTCAAGCTCAAGGTTATTAGAGCATATGCTCTCAACAGAGATTGGGCTGTTGGGTTTTCGATGGACATACTTGGAGCATTGCTGATGTCGATAGCTTTATCTCAGGCTCCAGTATCTATTATTCAATCGGTTTCTGGTTGTGGACTAGCTATTCTTTCAGTATTCTCTGATTTTTCTTTGAAGGAAGTCACGAATGCAGTTGACTGGATGACGATCACATTGGCGGGAAATCATATGTGGTTGTGCTGATCTGATCTGATATTCTCATCTCACATGATATTTACCTTGGTCTCAAATGACCATTTCGGCGAGGCCGTGGACTTTTACCGCTCAATGCGAAAGAATGGTTTATTGCCCGATTACTTCACTCTCCCTTTCGTCTTGAAGGCGTGCACAAGGCTTTTGGACTTCAAGCTCGGCTGGAGGATGCACACTCTCGTAGTGAAGATGGGTCCAGATTGCGATGTCTATGTCAAGACCGGTTTGCTCTGCTTTTATACGAAATGCAGATATTTCGAAGATGCGTACAAGGTGTTTGTGGCGATATTCTCGACAAGAATGTGATTTCGTGGACTGCAATGATAACTTGTTATATCGAGTTCGAGAGGTTTGGGGAGGCGGTTGCTATTTTAGAAATACTATGGAATCCGTATACTGTTATCAAATTGAGATTTACCTTTCTCGAGACCACGAAAGGAAGTTTTCTGAGTCTCCTTTTTGTCACTCCATTCGATATGGTGTTCGACAATGGCATCTTTTGGAATGGTAGGGTTCATTGGATTTGTCCAACGGGGGCTTCCCTTTGCTTTGATGTCTAGAAAGAGCAGTTTGGGACAATGCCAAGACTTCCCATTTCAGAGAATCGGGGGAGTAGGAGGTTCAAGATTATTCTGGGTGGTTTGTTAACTATCACGGGGAACTTGATTCTATCACGAGTGCTTTCCCGGAGATGGTGCGCGATTACAGGGATCCTGGCTATATAAATTATTATGTGTTTGTCATGCTCCATCTGGTCAGAGAAGGAAACCATGCATAAGGAGTCAACGTTGTTAGTTCATTTGCCAATTTTTCGAAACCAGATGTCTCCAAGCGGATGAAAGCACTTCTAGAGATCGAGCTAGAAGTAATGAGCCAGGGTGGAAGGTTGGTGATTTTTTGATTGATGATATGTTTATTTTGGAGCCAATATAATTGGAATTATTGAGACTAAGAAGTATATAACTTTCATGTTTAAAATGAAAGATTTGGGTGAAGTAGATACTATCTTAGGTATTAAAGTTAAAAGACATAGTGGGGGTTATTCTTTGTGCCAATGTGATTACATTGAAAAAATGTTAAATGAATTTCAATATCTTGGTTTCAAAGATATGAGTAATCCATTTGATTCCAGTATTAAATTAAATTATAATACTGGTAAAGTTGTGGCACAACTTGAATATGCAAGTGTTATAGGGTCTTTAATGTATGCGATGCATTATATTAGACCTGATATTGCTTATTTCGTGTGTAAGTTGAGTAAATATATTTGTAATCCAAGTATAGAACATTGAAAAGCTATTACCCAAATTTTTTGTTATTATAGAGATCTAAAAATTTGTGACTGCTCTATAATAATTATTCGGTTGTATTAGGAGGATACACCGATACTAATTGGATTACAAGCGTGGGTGATAAACAATCCACTATTAGATGGATTTTCACATTTGATGGTTGTGTTGTTTCTTGGACGAGCAAGAAACAAATGTGTATAACTCACTCAACTATGGAATTTGAATTGTTACTTTAGTAACAACTGAGAAAGAGGCTGAATGGATTACGAATTTGTTGTTGGATATCAAATTATGACCTAGTCTTATGCCTCATATTTCTATCGATTGTGATAGTTAAGCTATTTTGGCAAGAACTTATAATAACACTTATAATGATAAGTCTAGACATATTAGTCTAAGACACAAGTACTTGAGACAATTGATTAAAGATGGTACCGTAACAATTGTCTGCGTGAGGTCAAGCAATAATCTAGCTGATTCCTTGACAAAGGCTTTACCAAGAGACATGGTAAATATGACCTCCCAAGAAACGGGGCTGAAACCCTTTAATTAAAATCACCAGTAATGGTAACCCAACCTTTTTCTAGAACATCACTAATTACAAGGTTTAATGGGTAAGAACAAGTTATTGAATGTGATTGTTTGATATTGACGCTAGCCCAGACATGAGAAGTCAGTATCGTTTGTTACGTTTGTAGGTTGAATTAAATTCTTAATGAAGTATGGTTCAAATGTGTTATTAGTAACATAAACACATGAAAGATACTTCACCTATATGAGCTTAGAAGTGGTGCCGCTTCTTACGAAAGTTGGGGTTGCTTTCTAGAGAGCTCATGAAACAGGTACAAGCATATGGCCATAATAGTGCTGAGTAATATAGAACTTCTCACTGAAACAAGAGGTTATTATATGTGTGGTATGTCCGATTCTATTATTTAAAAGTACAAGTTTAAAGCCGAACTACTTGTCACTTTGATAGAGTTTTGAGATACTTGCACTAAGTAAAGGTTTAACTCAAAAGAGACCTTTATTTATGTATATTAATCTCACAGAAATTTTGGCTGTATATTTTTAACGTTTTATTTCAATTTTGTTTTACAAACAAAGTGGGGGATTGTTGGTAGTTTGTTTGTAAAACAAACAATGAGGTGCCTTGTCCCACATCGAAAGGATGTGAGTGCGCACGTGGACGAGATTTGGCACTAATCAACAATCATTTTTTATTTATTTATTAAATTTCAAATTTTTATTTTCTGCCTAATGGTAATTAGGCTCTCTTACAACCTTTGGAAGATTGTGTCTGTTCGGACATTATTTCTTTACATTCGAAAGGTTGTGTTTGTTCAACGTATAAATATTTCAACATTTTTGTTCATTAAAAAAAAAACAACCATTTTTTCCATTTCTTCCAAGAGATATACAGCCATCTTTTCTAATTGTTTTCCTAGAGAGACCCTGGAGATATACCGAAATTGCTATTCGGTATTCTCAATCGAGACTTTGTTGTATCCTAGAGGAAATTTGCCGGTGACCATTAGCAACTTCGTGGGGCAAATAATTCCTTAAAGAAAGTGATATCACGCCTCAAAGTCTGATTTCATTGTTCTACCCATTTTTGAAGTCAAGTTTCCAACAGGGGGGTTGGGGGCACATGAGTGCACTATCGACTGAAGAAAAACTGCCATTACCGGGCCAGTATCAGCAGTTATTGTATCCCAACATGAGGAGAATTACGTAATGGTGAAGAGAAATTACACGATGGATTCAATCTGCTACATTGCCTTTTCTACCAGGCAACTTTGTTTCTTTACTTAAAGACAAACAAATCCACAGCCCTAGAAAGCAATTCTTCTTCCACGTACTGAAATTTCTAAAAGTGAAGAAAGATTACTCTTTTTTTTTTGATCTGTCATACTCTAACTCTCAATTTACTCTCAGATTTTTATCCTGCCTACTTGTAGGGCGTGCGAGTTGAAATCCACATTTAAAATTAAACGTTCCCATCCCTAATCCTC
The DNA here is from genome assembly GCF_021117445.2 of Syzygium oleosum. NCBI lineage: Eukaryota > Viridiplantae > Streptophyta > Magnoliopsida > Myrtales > Myrtaceae > Syzygium > Syzygium oleosum. The sequence continues at coordinate 13,352,191 of NW_026607490.1, forward strand.
CCTGAGAAAGTGGAGAATCGAACTCCTCACCTCCCCCTTCTCAAGTAGAAAGAGTGATCATTGGTGTAAACCCCAATTAACTTGCAATTTAAGTGCACCTTTTGAGTGTCATCCAAAATAGCCTCGAGAAAGGCTACATCATGTTCGAGCCTAACATTGTCAGAGTGGACAATATTGGATAAACTATTTGCATCTTCCTGAGTAAGCTCTAGATCAGCCAGCTTTTCCTTCAGCACCTCCATCTCCTTCATAGTGTCGGCTAATTTCTTTTCCATCTCCTGTTTGGACTTTAGAAGGGATGAGAAGCTTTCCTCTGTAGCTTCTTGGTTTGCTAGTACAGCTGCCAACTGTCCTTCCAGTATTCCAAAGCAAAGGCATTTGGATCCATTTTACTTATTATTAGTGAGGGCAATTTGGGAAGAGAAAAAAAGGCTTCAAACATTTGTGGAATGCCGAAAGCCCAAAGCTGGTCCGGACCAGCTTTGGGCTTTCGGCATTCCAAATGCTAGCTTTCAGCTTTTCGGATTCGGAAAGCAGAACCAAACGGTTCAGCATTTTGGGAAGGAGCTTTCGAGGCCAAAAGCCCATTCCCAAAGCTGAACCAAACGGGACCTATGGCTCCAATCTTATCAATGCAAAAGGTGTTGCACGCGTCATCCTGGCAGTTGGGAGAGTCATAATCGTTTGCACAGACGCCCCTGTATACTTCCCCACTATCATCTCGCCTTCATGCCCCAACCAAAAAAATAAAAGTTAGATTTATATATAATACAAATAACATAAAAAAAAGAAGCACACGTATCTGGAAGAGGAAGTTACTCGTCGCTAAGAACAGACGAGCACAAGGATTGCTTCCACTTGGAAGTTCTTCATCCTTCTTTTGTCTTTAGGTTTTTATTGGGAGTTCAAAAAATGTTGCGCGTGAGATGGGAATTGGGCATGAATGGGGTTATTTTATATACTCAAGGAATAGAGAGAGAAATACAGCCAAGTATAGAAAGATGCAACATTCGATACGTATGCTGTTGTGTGTGTGTGTGTTGGGCAGGAAATTCAATTGGGGATTACCTTCCCCAATTTATGACATGCGCATCTTGTTATTTGGGGTATCGAGTTAGTCCATTTACGTTGGTGGTCATGCGGCTTGACCAAAGTCGAAACGGTTATGTTGGCCTCTGTTTCTATTTCTTGGTAATTAACCATTTCCAAGAAAAAAAAAATCGGAACTTTGTGAATACATACTTCGACCCGAGAAAACATTCGAGTACTCCTTTTGGGGCTTTGGCTGGAGACGGATCGGATGAGCTTGTTAGAGATTGGTGTTGTCTGGCTGTACCGCGTGGGATTTTGTTAAAGCTTTTGGAGTCGCAAACAGCACAACATCTTCCAGGTCGAGCAAGGCTTTGCTAGTGCAGTCTCTTATTCATGAATGGCCACAAAAAAACAGAAAGAGATCTCTTCATGGATTCCGCCAGGTCCGATGGCCTCCGATATTTGCCAAGTATCGCCCGCTCACATCTTGCTCCCTGACAGTACAGTGCGGCATTCAGTCATCCATTACTTTGATACGAAGTATTTGTTATCAGATACAACTAAAATGTGATTCTTGCCGACTGCCGCGTGTGCATATGAATAATTTCACATATTCACATAGACATTACAGTTTGTTATTCTGCACTAGGATTGGCTAGATTCACGCTAATTACCCGCTAGATGAATTGATTGACGATGTACTACAAGTTACCTAATAGGCCACTACAACTGTTTGACTCGTATATATACAAAAGAGCATATGTATCACAGGATTTGTCTTACGTGTCCTTCGCCCCATGTTCGTGCACGTTCGCCACTGCCTTCCCAGGCAAGAGACTCAGCGGTCAAAGTGAAGTAAGGGTCAGGCTCGTCTTGATATTGCCGAGAAAAAACTTGTTCATTATTCCAAAGGATCCTGTGCTGCTAAACATGAAAAGGTTTCCTCGGGGTGGGCGCTCTATTTTCCATAGATTGCAACCTCTGCTTGAGATGGAAAACTTCAACCTGCATTGCGAGTGGAAAATGATAAGAACAAGGACACGGCACGAGTGCACTGTCGACTAAAGAAAAACCGCCATTATGGGGCCCGATATCAGCAGTTATTGTAACTCAACATGAGTAGAAGCTAAGCCACATAATGGTGAAGAGGAATTACACCATCGATTCAATCTGCTGCTACATCGCCTTTTCTACCAGGCAATTTTCTTTTCTTTATTTAAAAGCATACAAATCTTAAGCTATCGAGAGCAATTTTTCCTCCACGTATTGAAATTTCTAAAAGTGAAAAAGACTGCTCTTATCAATACAAATTCCGAAATGAATGAGAGCCATACCTGAAGCTGGAAAGTCCTGGCTCTTTCTCCTGCAAGGACTCCTCTAGTTGAGTGCAACTCCTGAGACAAACAATTAAGATGACATCATAAGCGATTTTTTCACAGATGAATACATCCCAATTGACTAGCAATTTATGTGTACCTTTTGAGTGTCATCTAAAACGGCCTTGAGAAAGGCTACGTCATGTTCGAGCCTAACATTGTCAGAGTGGACAATATTGAATAAACTATTTGCTTCTTCCTGAGTAAGCTCTAGATCAGCCAGCTTTTCCTTCAGCAGCTCCGTCTCCTTCATAGTGTCGGCCAATTTCTTCTCCATCTCCTGTTTGGACTTGAGAACGGATGAGAAGCTTTTCTCTGTAGCTTCTTGGTTTGTGGATGCAGCCGCCAACTGTCCTTCCAATATTCCATTTTTTCTGATAAGGGAGGCTATTTTTTTTTCGTAGAACTGGTATATGCTTGAAGTAGAGGGAGGTGCTCCAACTTTACAATTAGTTTCCATGAATACTATATCATCTTTGCTAACCGGAAGGCTCTCATTCCCATTAATGCGGGGACTCAGGTTTTCATCTTCAAATGCCAAAGCTGTCTCTTCCCCAATGCTTTTACATCTATTGGAGTTGGTTTGGACAGTATCAGAATGGTTTTTCATGTGTTCCGCTGCCTGAAACAAACAAAATCATTCACTCATTATTAGTTAAATTCATACTGAGGTAACTGAACCACTTTTAAAGTAAGCAATACCAGGACAATTCAGGTAATGTTGATGACATATTTCCTCAATGTTGACGACATAATTCCTTAATGTTGACAAACAGTCATCAGCAAACAATACTTTTGCAGTCCGCATGATTAGACCTAGTTCCATTCCATTCTATGAGTTTTTCTCACTTAAAGATAAGAGAGAGAGAGAGAGAGAGAGAGAGAGAGAGAGAGAGAGAGAGAGAGAGAGAGAGATGAAAATGATGCACAACAAATATTGCCAGGGGATTAGTCCTGGAAGCCTGTTTAGAACACTTAGATGGACCCTCATCTCTCACTTAGACAACATTGGTATATCCTAGCCCTTCATATACAGTAGATGTACACATTCCAAGCAAATTATAGAGGACACTGTGGAAGGCTATCCCTTTCATGTGCTCACTTGACCACTTTCGGTCATCTTCCCAAGAACTAATAAGATATCAAAATACAAGAGGAGTTGGCTGAAATAGGAAGACTTCCCAAGCTTCTGTTTTTCCAAACCAGTGATTTATTTTCTCCTTCCCTTATCCATCCTTCTTGTTATTAAGGGTGATCCGGGTGCTGTATTGTTGGAGTGGAGATGGTATGACTTCACAAGCACGGCCGGATATATTTAGGTTTTAAGTTGCGAAAATTGCGATGTAAAACAAAAACGACAATTAACCAAAAGGTCATGGCTTTCAGTTCTATGAAAGAACGCAAGAAATAAGCAAAATTGTAACACTTTCAACTTAAGCGATCCAGCGGTAATGCCACTGACCTGTAATGATGAACCTTCATCTTCAAGACGCTTAGCCACCTTTTGAGTCCTGTTATATTCTTCTTCATTGCTAAACTGTTTCCGAAGTGAGACATTGCCAGAAGATGGATTTGGATCAACGAGTATGGACTCCGACAATGACTTCCTGCCTGAACCATGCTGCTCAATGGTAGATGCTAGATTTTGTCGAGCAACTGAATCGACTGAACGCTGTGAAGAACCGTTACTTAGTTGAGTAGCCAGACCTTTAGAAGATGACCGTCTCCCAAACAGGGGTCTAGCGGCTTTTTTGGCAACAGGCCTTCGGTCTATTGGACTCTCATTCTTTTCCACGACTAGTACCTCAACCTGACAGAGTTCAGAAATCAAAATAAGTCCGCCACTAACAGACAAAAAGCAGAAAAAAGCATAGAAATCATTGGAAGAACTGTTGGTTTCAAAACGATTTAAAAATATCCTAACCTGATTTGATGGCTCTTTCTTGGTCCCCCCAAAAGCCACGAGAAAATCTTTTTCCTTGTGCTGTACAAGCACGAGGCTGAACCCCTGGAAGTTATAAAGATTGTAAACAACAGCAGCAGGCAATGTCAACAAGAAAAAGGGTAGTCCTGCCACATGCTAGATATTTTATTGCAAAACAAACAGCATGCTGTACTTGTTCTGTGTTTTGTAAAGTATGAAAAGAGTATTTGGAAATGTGATATGTTGGCATGGCATTGCCAATATACGACAGTGATATCTCCCAGCATTGCAGGGGTACAAACCGTACAATTAGATAAAGAGTTTTTTTTTTTTTTTTGGTCGACCAATTAGATAAGAGTTGAGAAAGAAGAAAAAGCATTCAGTAATATCCTTCAACACAAATCTTGTATGAAGAAACAGCAAAAGGAAACATATAAATCACCTTATTGGTGGCAATGGAAGATGGAGGTGACGCAACAGCTACAGACCACTCCTCTTTTAACACATCAAAGATGAGTGTTTCTAAATGTCCTGGAGAAATTTGTTAAAGACATGGTCAATAGGCAAGATGAGATAATAATTTGACATTCAGGAACACCAGCGAGAACTTCAATCATAAGTCTCTTTCTCCAATCCATTATTTAACCAAACTGATGCATGCTAGATGATTAGAGAGATATATTCAAAAGTTTCCCAATGCCACACTTCTTGAGCATTGTCGTAAGTTGTTACTCAGTAGAGCTAAAAGACAAAACACCAATTTCATAGAACGCGACTCACATGAACAAACAAATATAAGAGAAAATGATGCTTCAAGTCACAAAAGGGGTGGTTCTCAAGTTCTATCATCCTCCAGTTAATACGTTGAGAAGCAATGTGGAGTTAAACGAGTAATCTTCATTTGTTTTTGGGCCTAATCAGAATGGTTATAGTCTATCTGGGCCAAACGTATTACATGACTCAGCCAGTACAGTTTAAAAGTTTAAGAGTATTAGCATAGAGAAAAAAGGTATCTCTAGCCAGGGATGCATACTTTTCTTCCTGTTCCCACCCCCAACGATATACCATTTTGTTCCACACAGAACTCCACAGCAACCAGCTCTTGGTGATGGATGGAAGCCTCGAATCTTGATTCTTGACCAAATCATCTAAACAAAAAGCAGGTCAACCAAAAGCTGGTGACTTTAAATTTCATTTGAAGTAAGACAAGAATGCTGATATAAATTGAGTCTTGGACAATGGTAACTTAAGAGACTGAACACACCGTTTCAAAGTCTAATGAATACAAGTCATTCAATGTTCTGGATTTTGATGATCCTCCAAAAATAAAAAGGTTTTTATCTTCATAAAGAGTAGCAACATGATTGGACCTTTGAGATGGTCCTGAACCCCTGCATGTGTGTGAAATCTGGGTTACGACAAGAATGTGATGAACAGACGAGCAGAAAAAAGAAATCCACCTACGTGCAATGTAAAGGAAGCCATGTCAATGATTTCAGATCAAACATATGTAGATCGTTTAGCTTTCTCCTTTTCGCATCTTCACCCCCGAAGAGGATTAAAACCGAATTTGCCCTGACCACAGAATGACCGCTACGAGAGACCTGCAATGCAAATTGGCTTTATGAATAAAAACTCAGCATCATGGGCCTTCATTACTATATTTGAGGCCCTTTTGACAGGTCAGAAAAAAAAAGGACAGAATAGACTATAAGGTCAGGTAAGTTACACAAGTAAACATTTCCTTACGCAATATGTACATGATTACTATACTAATCGAGGCAACGTAGTTTTAAAAACACTTGTGTATTGCTATTATGATAGTGTTAAACACCCTATGGGAAAATATGAATTTTTGCAAATAAGATGCCATGAAAACAGAAGTGTATGTAATGCACTTTTTAAGTAACACTAAAACTAGTTTGTGCTAGCTAATTAAGAATTCTGATCATGTCATGTCATCTATACTCAGATGGGAGCTCTTTTCAAGGAGAACACAAGCAGGTGACATGCTTTAATTCAAGGATATATTTGAAAACAAATGGAAACAAACAAGTGCAATGAACATGAGCACATGCATTCAGCTGTTGCTGAGGTGATCAATCAAATCACCAACATCATCATCATCATCATCATCATCATCAATGTGTGCAGAATTTAATCGAAGTAGTGTTCATTGATGTAAACAGGTGTACCGGTACATCCCCTTTAGCTTCCATCAGAGACCAGCACTCTGTTTCAGTGTCAAACACCCACACTGTGAAGGACCAGTGCAGTAAATTCAGCACCAGGTGGAAAAAGGAAAAAGCAATACGAGCATGATCAGCGAAAGAAAGATCTTACCTGACAATCTATCAGTCCCTGGTTCAGTTTTCCCTCCAATTAGTAGCGCCTTTTTCCCCCAAGAAACCTAGAAACGGTAAACAAATTTAAAATTTCATTAGCTCCACAGCTTCCAGGGAGATTTTGGACTTGATATGTTTTAGACTTCTGGTGGAGCCAGAAGCTGCTGAATTTTTTACTTGCTAGTACTTCTTCCTAGCCATTTTTGAATTCTCAGTTTGCATGCCTTTTAATGCCATTTCAAAACACAACAGAGAGTTTCTACTCAGACATCCTATCAGAGATTCTTCCCTTATAGAACTGTATCTTGGATATAGTCCCATTATCTCTTTAATGAACTTGGTTAGTTTTCCAATTTTCAATCAATTACCCCTTGGGCAAAAAGCCAAGAAATGTCATGCACCTGTCTCCCATTAATTCTGAAATATCCTTCTATTACCAGCAAGGTTTTTTCTCTTTACAAATCTTATTTGTAAGCTTCCAGATAAAGTAAATAGGCAATCCTTACAAGACATAAACTAATCATATTGAACTGATTCAAATTACACAATGCAAAATAGAAGCGCCAATACTATGTTTGAAAAGAAGGATCGACAGGAGGCAGCATGAGAGCTACTCATACCAGAGAGTGACCTCGACATGCAGGAATTTTTAGAGGGAGACTGCTTGGTGACAGGTAAAGTTTTGAAGAAGCCGTGGCCCACGAAAATCTGTCAAAATTAAGTACCTGAACAGGGAAAAGAGAACCTTTATTGCTCCCTGGAATAATTAGTAGATGGCAAAGTTGCATGAATTATATTGTTATCATCATCCAATGGAGACATAATTCAAAATCAACATGCAATCTTCAAGGAAATAATTTTATACCTGAACATCATCCAGTAGGCCATTTCCAGATTCACCACCTACCACTATCATCTTGTTCTCAATTACTGTCGCTGCGTGCTGCTTGTCAACAAAAAAAGGGGAACATATAAATGGATGTTAGCTCCAGCGTCTGCCCGTAGTCAACAAAGTGCACCATAAAGCTAAGGTTAAAATTCCGTTAGATCTTACATTGAAGCGAGGCATTGGCTTCTCCCCAGCTACTGATAAAACCATCCAATTCTCAGAGCTTCCAGATGTACAGCTACTAATCTCGGGGGTAGAGGAAGGACTCCGCGAATCATTTTCATTGGGACGATCACCAGCAGGCACAGCACCTTCATTCTGTAAATGGGCAAATAAGCTCAGTTTCTTGCAGTCTTCCCTACGAGTTCGTATCTAAAATCAAGCTGGCATCCTCACATTTTGATTGCTTGCGCGTTTTATTTGCCTCATAGGACTTATGGTACCCTGAGTCGAGTCCGAAAGCTGCACCTTCTTGACCCTGTAACGACACGGTCACAACATTACGAGCATAACCGACACACGCAACAACTAATTTCTACTTCGAGTTTCTTCTAGTCTACACCCCACACATATGTTCTCCGGCAACCTAACAGTACATAGTCTCCCTTCCAAAGTTTTTACCACACGCACATGAAGATAACTATGCGGAACCAGATCAGCATTATAGCTCAGACCTTCTACAGTCTACTCCAAGCTACTTCCCAACGTAATCACAAACAAATGAAGCTAATCACGCCGACCCACATCCGCAAAATAACTCAAACCTTCTCACAGCGAACTACCGAGGAATTTTCTAGAGCAAGCAACAGCATTCAACTGCCAAAACAAAATCGAAACAGCGACCACCAAAGCACGAGAAACCGGAAAGCAACGCCCGGACGCGCATTACCTCCCGAGCTTCATCCTTCGGCGCGAGATTCCGAACATTTTTCCTCTCTCCTCCTCAAGAGCTCAAACCCGGCGAGAACCTCTAAAACGAATCTCGACACCGACACGTCAACACTCCAGAAGCCCGAAACTCAAGCCAAGACCAGCATCTGCACGAGAAATCCCTGCCCAAACCAACGCTCTCGGAACCCGAAAGGTAGATGATGCGAGTTCCTCTTCGGGAAAAAAACTTCGTCGACGGCGAGCTGAGCTCACGCTCCCTCAGCGAACGAGCGAGCAACGGCGCGCGGAGGAAGAGATCAGAGAGGAGGCGGCGGCGGCGGCGGCGAAGGAGGACGCGAAGTTCGGATTCAGCATTCTGCTCAGGCGCACGCGCGCCGTGCGGCCGTCGCCGGCGCCGGAGATCGGCGGGCGCGGGCGCCGATGGAGGAAGCCGCACTGCCTCGGTGACGGTGGTGAGAGAGTAGAGTGTGCGTGTGAGCGTGAATGAGAGAGAGAGAGAGAGAGGAACGGACGGGGAGATGGTGCAGATCGCCTTTGGCGTTTGCTGCTTTTCTTATCTTATTATATATTGAATTAGTAAAAAAAAAAAAAAAGGAATAGTTCGAACTTACACGAGCAATTTCTTCGGACGAAAAGTGAAAGGGGAAAATAATAGGAGGCGACTCCCGTCCCTTGCCTCGAGTACTTGCGAGTCTAGTTTTTTTTATAGCTCAATGATTGCTTCAAGAGCTTTTTCAGGGTGCTTGAGATCTTAAGTTATGTTATACGTATCATAATCTTGGGATCGGCTTTAACAATAAGTTCAAATGCTGTTGAAATCCATTTAGATCTCATTAGGATTTGAGCTGCCCCCACCGTTGCTCTCGGGAGTCGCCGGGATCGAAGAGCAACGATACAAAAGAGAGGAGCATCAAGGCGAAGGCAATTTGTAGCAGAACTAACAATGCCGGTCGACCAGCTTGATGAACAAAAAAAAAAAAACTTATGATGTTAGATTCATGTTAGGATATCTGTAATGACGATAAAAAAAAAATTAAAGTCATAATCGAACAAAATGATTGTTAATAATGCCACGTGTCGAATGGATATTGGATATATCGAAATAATTTCTTTAAGTTCTGATAGCAAATTTAGGACATGATATACTGTGGGACTTGAACGATCGACCTCAGATGAATTGAATGTCAACATAATGGCTCTTGCTGTCGATGAATCCCACTCGACTCCCCCCCCCGCCCCCCCCCCCCCCCCCTCCTTCTCCCCACTCATGCTTGATTGAATGTTAATTGTTCAAATCTCCAAGCCCTCGTGTACGTCCAAGCTGCCCGAGCATCAACATCGTGTAAAATCTCCGGCAACCACCGGTCCGGTCACAAATACTAGTCTCGCAGTCGACGTCGAGGTTTGAGGCCCGGCTGACAAAGGCGCGCCTCTAATCATGCGACGAATATGTGTGAGACACAAGGAGAGAACCGACTGTAGCTCCAGACCTAGCCATGAAGGGGCTAACGACTAGCGCTCCGCATTTGGCCACAGGGCCCTTATCCCACACCCATATAAAGATTATATTATCCCAATTATATCCTTTCTTTTAATGCTCGGCCTCCTCTTATTTACCAAAAGTAGTCTGGAAGGGTTAAAAGTGCGTCCCACCTTTTTTATTCAAAGCAATTAATTCTGATCAATTAGGGGGGGGGGGGGGGGGAATGGGAGATGATTCAGATCTAATAACTAGATCGACATTCCTTCACAAGCAAAATTATTAACGAGAGAGAGAGAGAGAGAGAAACTAGTTTGACCTGATATTGCAAAAGATCTTTTTTTTTTCCTTGTTTCTCTGTGTGTGTGTGAGGTGGAGGTGGTGGGGGGGTCCAGTTCGACTTCAAAACGGGGGGCGAAATGTGACCGTTGGATGGGAGGGGGATGGGGGTACGGCCTGGGGGTGGAGGGGGGCAGGAGGACGAAAGGGTCAAGGTCCTGACAAGATTTGCATTAAATTCGTGCGGTTTTGGCGGGCCACGTTCGGGACACACCGCCCGCCTTTTTGGTCTCTTTTTTGTCTCTTCCAGGTTTTCCTTCTTTCTTTTTTCTTTTTTCTTTTCTCTTTTTTCATTATTATTGGCACTCGGGGCCGAGTCGCTGACTCGGCTGACTCACTGGTGGGTCCCAGGATCTCATCAGGATCATCGCCGCCCCCCGCCCACCTTCCCACTCCCCCCCTCCCAACGATGCTCCGGGGACGGTGCGACGCACGCGCGGCCGATGGATGGAGACCGTGGGCTTTGGGATGGGGCTGGATTGGATCTTCTTGAGTGCTCTGAATAAGCACATGAGAGTTCTGATCATATTAGAAGGGAACGTTAGGTTATATAGCACTCGACGAGATCGATATATATATATGATCCGGCGTGGGACGTGAGGTGTCGCAGTTCTGTTTATTATGTCTTGCTCCGCGTATCATTGACGATCGAGACATTTCTCATTAAATAGACCCGGCGGATATTAGATCTGTCAAAATGGGTCATAAACTCAATTCTTAACCCATATATGATGAACTGAGTTGTTACGTGTGTTAATTATTTTTAGAAAATAGGCCATGAATAGGTTTAAATATGGAAGTATTTCAGTACTATTGATCGGATCGGGTCGAGTCGGATATAGGTCACTAGATTGATATTGTATGAAAATGGGTCTATTTGGGTTGGATCATTTTCGACCCAACCGACCCATTTGTCTGGTTTAGGATAAGTGCACTGTTATAATTATTTATTATTTATTTATTTTTGAAAGAGTGAATCCCACAATAATTTATAATTATTTATTATTTATTTTTTATTATCCAAAACAGACCGTTACAGTCACTTAATCATTTCTCTTTTTCTTTAAAACATGGATTTTTCTCATTCTAAACAAGGCTTTGCTCTCGTTTTTCCCCTTTTTTTTTTTTAAGTGGCGCCACTTTGAATTTAGGAACGAACGGTTTAGAAAGCTTCTTTTAGAGGGTTTTTAACTTTATTCAAACCTTTTTTCTACTTGAGTTGTCCTAATTTTGTACACTGCTCGTACGATTGTTGTCGATCTATACGGTCGAGTGAACAAACGTTTATTGACAAACAATCCGAATCTTTTGCTTGCTTGCGAACAGACTCCACAGTGAAGGAACTTATGCTCGCGTTCCCTTGGCATCGGGAGTATAGCCCGCTTGAGTCGACCAATGAACTGCTTGTGTGAACGATTATGGTACAGATCGAAATGGTTTTTGAGCCGGAACCAACGGCGCTAATGGTTATGCTAGAGCACTCGGTAACAATGTTGTCTGAAAATCGGCAAAAGATAAACGGCACGAGATGACAATACCTTTTCTTTCTTGTACTTCAGTTCGACAATTCGATCTTTAGTCTTAATCCGATTTATGTACCGCAAAAATATTGAAGACAGTTGCTCGGAATTATTGCCTCGTAGAAACTAAGATATAGAGAAAGGGTGAGGTGATGCTGCAGCCGAGCAGAAGCGCTGTTTAGACCCGTGATGAGCATCGTCATTGCCCTTATGTATACTCGACGTTAAACAAGGAGAAACTAAGATATAGAGAAAGGGTGAAGTGATGCTGCAGCCGAGCAGAAGCGCTATTTAGACCCGTGATGAGCATCGTCATTGCCCTTATGTATACTCGACGTTAAACAAAATAAACAAACCAAAGAAACCCTAAACCATAATCATAGCCCGATACATCTTCCCCCTTCTCTCTCATCTCCATCGTCATCACTGCCGCGACGGACGACCTCCTCTCTCTATTCCCAAGAACAAGGGGTCAGCGTTCGATGCCATTGGAACTACTCACCAGTGTAATGAAGCTAGCTGGAACTGAGTAGTGTTACAGACGGAGAAATGAGGAGCTTTTAGACAGTGTCGTACTCGGCTTTACGACATCAATTGTTCATACACTTGTTTATGAATCGAGACAACTCTTGTTTAACATCTACGCGGATTTTTTCAATTAGACACACCAAATGTACACATATCACTCCACGTCTTCACTTAAAAGTTTAGGTTTGCCATTTCTTTTCTTCCTGGTTTTAACCAACCGGGGCATAGTCAACAGGAAATGGCCACGACAAAAATCGGTTTCTATCTTTAGCAATTGGTTGTTTCTTTTGGCCATCGAATTTCTCTTTGTGAATACTTTCTTTTGGCCACGAAGACACATGAGATCATTTCACAAGGGAGAGTACAACAATAACTATCCAAAATGTAAGTTCAAACTTGATTTTATTAGCTAGACAGCACTCGTTACAGCAAAACAGAATCTCACAAGTGATGGATATAGGATTATATCATATGAAAGTCAGTACATAGCGACGATAAAGAGTCCGTAACCCAACTAGTAGTGCATTTGATAAGTTATATTATCCTCAAAACTAGTGTGGCTCGAAATCACACTTATTAGTATCCTCCTCGCGGTTTGTTTAAGTCGATCAGACCCACATAGCCCCAGCTTGTATGAGCCTCGGGATCAGGGACCGATTGAGGTGGAGGCTCATGACCTCATTGGTCCCCCCCACCAGTTCGCCGCTGATGAACACGACGGGCACGGTCGGGCTGCGGCCCAGCCTCGAGAGGGCCTGCTCTATCTCCCTCCCCCTAGGCATCTCGTCCAGCTCGTGGACCATCGGGTTGACCCCGAACTCGCGGAAGAGCATCTTGACGGTGTGGCACATGCAGCACGTGCTCTTGCTGAAGATCACCACCGGCCTCTCCGACACCATTCTATTGACCCTATCCATTGGCAGAGAAGCACAAGCTGGCGATGCTCAAACACGCCGACCTACTCGGAATCGATAGTCCTTACTATCTCGACAATGGAAGGTGAAATGCGAAGAGAACTCGACTTCACGAGGATGAATGCGACGCTGCGAATGTATAGGAAAACGGGAGGGACAGAGAAAGAGAGAGAGAGTGAGTTCTTGAGCTCGTGAGAGATGATGATTGAGTTTTGATGAGTTTCCGAGGAGCATCGTGGGCTTATTTATACTGTGTCCGAGGGGGGTGTTGAAGGATTTTTGCATTAGCGTGGCGAGGAAAAAAGGGGTTGATGGATGAGCGAGAATGCGAATGTTTTTTTTCTTTCTAGATGTTGCTATAAATCGCATGATCGTTTTTTACAACGATTTCCATGTTGCGAATAGAGAAATAAAGCAAAGTGCTGCACGATGACGATTCTTTTCTTACGGAAAAGCTATGGGGGGGTGTCCTTTGTACGGCTTCAGATGGAACCCGTCTTTTGTTTTCGTCATATTGCTTGCTTCACAGTGTCTCTCTTCGCTATCTCTTCATTTGTTTGTTTATCATTTCACTGATTTTTTAGGGGTGACAATGATTTTCGGGCTTTTATTTTGTGCGTCTATCCAATCCCGGTGCTGGAACTTATGTATAATCTCTTTTGGAATGGTGCGATATGTCCGATTGATTACATGTATGGTTATATGTATCAACGCAGGTTGATAATCTTTGTTGAAATATAGAAATAAGTGTGTGTTTAATACACACTATATATGACAACGAAGGTTAAAGAGATGAGGAGTATAAGGTTATATGTAGACCGTGATTAAGATATATACTAATAGTGTTTCATATACAACCGTAATACACATGTCTGTAAATTTAATCAGTTAGAGATATCACGAAACTTGGAGGGATTACACATAATCACTAACACCCATAAGCAAGAGTTTAAGCAATATATTTGGCAATGTTTAATTTTCATGACATTCAAATTACTGATCTAGTTTTCATGGAAACCCTTGAATTTTCTCGACTCAAATGAATAATAATTTTTCTTTCTTCCTCTTGTGTTCAATTTTTTTAAGCTTAGTGTAATTTTTCCAAATCTTAATTAACCTTTTGAGGAATAATGAATTGGCAACTTGTCTTTATATTTGGATGTTCCATTCACGAACCATTAGAGTCGTATGTAAGCTTAATATGACAAAAATGGAATGGTAAGATTGAACGCACTGCTAATTAACTTGTTTATCGCCATAATAAAATTCAAAAGATTTTTTTATTACTATTGTTTGAACATCTAGATGAGGAGTTAAAAGAGTACCAATATGCGATTGCAAGTGGCATATATAAAGAGAGATCTCGAGAACAAAAAGGGGTACGTAACAAATCTTTTCTCTAGTACAATTATTATCCATGTTAATGGGGCTTTTCCCTGTGATGTATCTATCTAGGAGGCATCTGCTCAGTCGGAGAAGGGGAAAATGGGATTCATCCAATTGGGACCGAAATGCACAAGATTCTTTTATTCTATTCCTGAAAAAGAATTCGCGAAAAGAAACGTTAGTGAAATGATTTTTCTTTCCTGGGATTTTAAAAAAAATTAGATACTAATATCTATTTCACGAAAAAGAAAAGAATTAATGGCAATCTAATGGCGAGGAGCTCGGTTTTGCCACACCATTCATGGGAAAAAACAGTATTTTTTCCTTAGAAATTACTATACTGGTTTATTCAGATATTTATATTGAGTCAATCTATTTTTATTTTCAACAGATTAATATTAGAGTTTTTATATATTAATTTTTCGTCTTTTTTTTCGCCTATCGAGTGAAGACAGAGAACTTTTTGCAGTTTTGGCTCCTAGCGTCACTAAAAAAAGTAATCCAAATTGAAAGAGGAGATAGATGTCACGAGGTCCCCAATTTTATCTTCTTGTACTTCTATAATTGAATGTGATTTATTTTGCTTTGCTTTCTTTATGCATGGATTTTGACTCCTCAATACGGCATGGCGCGTATATGATCATCGACATATATGAGTCGCGAGAGCTCTAGCCAAGAAAATTGAAGATGTTTGAGATGACTTTTATTTAGGGATAATTGCAGCTCTTTATATCAAATGCCCTTCTCACACGTCCCTCTCTCGACATCCCTGAAATAGTATTCGGTGAGATCATTCCAGGATTGCAATAGCGAGGCACATGAGCTCGGCCTAACCTTGCTATTCACGGTTGTAGAAGCTATGGGAGGTCAGCCTCGAGTTCGCAAGGGCTGAGGCCATGAGTTTCTGTGACAAGCTCGTGAGCCCCAGAAGCTATGAAGCAGAGTCAGGCCATGGTTGCTAAATCAAGGTTGTTCGACCTCATTTTGGCCTTGAGTTGGCACGGCTACGGTCGACCACCGTTGACGGCCTCCGAAGGTGTAACACACGCACGCATAGTGGAGAGGGGGAGACATGGTAGTAGTGTGTTGGATTGAGCAAACCTCTCGGGTTGGGAAATAAAATGATAATTCGGTAAATTATGTGTGGATGAGAGATGCAACTTCAATTCCATTGTAAAAAATGAGGATGGATTGTAGGTTTTGAAATGCGACTATGGTATCTAATACGAAGTAAAATCAAACATAGTTTTTGCAATTTTCCTATAATATAGAATTATGTGAATAAGTTTTGATTTTAATTTGATATTTAACTTTTCACATCTTTATGCATATATAAATGTCAATATTCATACATTTCCAATGTACTCAGAATGCTTTTGCGTTTTCTTTTTTGAAAATAAGGCGACTTGTTTTCTTCTTTTTTTTAATGAAAAAGTGAAAATAGCTTTTGGGTTTTCCAATTTTAAAAAGAATATGTTGTGGGGGTTTTCATATAGGATTTGGGTCATCTAGATTGATTACGATGTAAATTGACATTTAGGACGAACATCATCATATTGAATTCGATAGCCGAGATGCTCGCTCTCTCTCTCTCTCTCAGAAGGATCTTATCCCTAGTTAATGGGATGGTCATGTAAAATGCTTTTTCTCATCCGCCGAGGGAAAGTGATCTTCTAGTACTTCTTAGCAAAGCCAAAAACAAAAAACCAGAAAAGCAAAAGAAAGAAAGATTTACATTTCTTCCACACGTGTCAGATAGATAATGTTCATGAAAGGTCAAGATCACATAGTAATGTATTCTCTCTCCTGAAAAATCACGTGGACGCAAAAAAGATACTTGACTTTTGTTTCCCACTTTTTCATGCGTCGTCGCGAGGTCGAATATTGATTCTTTACATAGATGGGCACAACAGATGTATTTGCCCATATGCTTGTTCTTTCAGGCATGGGGAACTTGTTCTCTAGAACGTCGCTAGTACTTACACGCAATTATGAAATCATGCAAGATAGTACTGTGTTATGATGGAATCTTGAGTGTTTGGTCAAGATATGATTGGTTGAAGTTTACTGAACTTGCTTATATTCAACACGGCATCACATAATTGATATCCATGTGCAATGAGTAATGCGTTTGGACGCTTGAATTTCTAATCAGGATAGGACTGGATAGAATATGATATGAAAACTAAGGATTGTATCATATACTATCTATTGTTTGGTGAATGGCAGTAATAAGATCGGATATTTTCATGTTCTATCATGTTCACTGTTTGATATGAATGGCATATTAATGTAAATGAGCTTGAAAAATGCCCAAATAGAGATGATAAGAATCTCATCCACTGCTAAAGAAACCACAAATGTCCAAGCAGAGATAACCTCCATCGATAAATCAATGACTATTGTACAATCTAAATCTTAAATAGCAAAAGAGCTCATTGTAGCATTCCAGAGCTACCGGTTCGACTATGACAATAAATGTAAACGGTTTACGGCAACGTTGACGAGGTAGATCTCCTAGCGAATGCCGAATCTAGTCGGAGATAGAAAATACGATCATTCACCTTCACGATTTCGAAAAGTATAAAACTTTGATTTTCTTGCCTTCATTTTTATTTACCTACTATTTTTTTATTTATCCCTTGTCGCGACCTCCCCGAACCGGCCCCGCCGCCTAAGGGGTTTGACTAATGGATTACTAAGTTAAACCTAGTTCGAGCTTTCCCAAGCCTATACCAATTCGCGACTTAAGTTTAAGTTGTTAATATGCAAATCAATTTCATCTAGGAGTCGCCACTAATCAGTTTTTGGTAGGTTGATTAGACACCTAAGTAAAGCACGGGAGAAATGCTTCACTTCTACGAACCAGAGATTCAATGGGTACGGGGACTTGATTACACTAATTGACTAATTAGTGCCCTTTCGATACCTAATATTTGTTCAATTCACCACCTAACGTGTTCACACTAATCGGGAGTCTCAAAATTCCATTCCTAACTAAGCCAAAGAAAGCAACAGTCAACGCCTAGACCTAACATGCATAATCAACTACGTGCGAGGTTAAATTAAACACGCAATTCGAAGTGTGTGAACCAAGCAACGTGCAATCAAACATGACACTAATCACACCAGAGGGCAAAAAAACAATTCCAAAGTCTAAATAAATTTTTTTATTTTTCGAAATTTTTTTTTAAAAAAAATTTTTAAAAATTTTTAAAAATTTTTTAAATAATTTTTTAATAATTTTTAATATTAAAATAATAAAAATAACATAAAATCATATCTGAGTCGGATCTCCACATCCGACCCGGATCGGGACCGACCCGGGCGCGCCGGCCCGGGTTCATTTATTGAGCCCGGTCTGGCAAATAAAACAAAATAAAGAAAGAAAAAGGGGCCCAGCCGAAAATTTTTTAGAAAAACAAAAGCCCAGCCCACTATAAATAAAGAAACTAACAACACTTCAGCCCAAATTCGGATTTTGGCCCACCCGCGAAAGGCCCAAGACCTAATAAAACACTAAAGCCCACACACTAAATAAAACCCTACCCGGTCAGACCCGCGACCCGACCCGGACGTGAGAGACCCTACCCGGTTCGCAGCCGCCACGCCGCGCCCAGGGACTCGCCTGAACACCGGTCACCGCTCCGACGTGGAGTGCATGCCCGGCCACCGCCACACGCCGGCCGGCGTGGACGCCGGCCTCCCCGAGCCCCGGCCTCCGTGGCCGACGCTCCACCTTGGCCCGCATCGCCGCCCCGACGAGGGGCGGCGAGCGTCCTCTAGCCGGGTCGCCACCTGGCGACCACCTGGGACCGACCGGCCGAGCCTCGGCGAAAGGCTGGCAGGCCGATCGGCCGAGAACCGGCCAGATCCCGACGGGGGATTGGCCGCCTTACCTCACCTCGCGGTCGCGCCTGGACCGCCACCCTACCCGCGGGCCTCCTCTGCCCGCGTCACCGCTGCGGCAACCAACTCCCAGCCGAGACCATCCGGCGTTCCAGCCCCCAAACAGAAAACGCAACGAAACAGAGACAGATTCGAGAAACGGTTCGGGCATATCATCAAACACCTTGCAAGCGTCGACGGAAGCAAGGGATTTCAAGCACGATCGAGGCTCAAACACATCCGAAATTCACACACAACAACACGCAGAGCAGTAGGACCGAGCCTGAGGTGTCACGGGCCGGAACTTGCGCAAGCCGGACGGCCGCGAGCTCCGGCCAGTGACCCCCCAAAAAACTGAGTAAAAACGAAAGCAGGGGAGGCGGCCACGGTCCCTACCCGACTCAGCGGTGGCGAATGGAGGACGAACGCGGTAGATCGGGTTGCACCCGCACGCCTCGCACACCTACGAGCCGGGATCCTCAGGAGACCGACCCCGAATCGAACCAAAACAGAAACAAAACCCGGCAAGCACTCGAGACGGGGACCTACCGTGACAGAGGATCGTCGACCGTGGCTTGGGCATGGCGGTCGCCGGCGGAGGACCGACGTCTCTCTCTCTCCGGAACTCTCTCTCTAGGATCTCTCGGTTCTCTCTCTCTCTCTCGGATCTCTCTCCGTTCCCCGCTCGATCTCTCTGTCTCTCCTCGGATTTAAGGGCGGCCAAGGGTGCGGACCCGGCCGACAGGCGCGCATGGCCTCTGCCACCACCAGCCTGCCGTGGCCGGCCTGCCCTCGACCCGAAGATCGCGCCGGCGTCCTCCGCGCCCCTCTGGCTTCTGCGTTCTGTGGCCTCTGCACTGTTCCGGTCTTCTGCCCCGTAAGCTTCATAAGGTTGACTGGGGGGGAGATGGACAGACGCGGGCCGGGCCGAGAGAAAGAGGACCGCACAAAATAAAAAGGAGAGGGAAAAACGAATGGGCCGACGAACCTGACCCGGAAATCTTTTTTTTTTTTTTTTTTTTTTTTTTAATTTTGTGTCTTAATAGGCCATATTAATGCAAATGAGCCTAATGTCTATATGCCATGGAATTTAATAAAAGTATTTTTGGCTTAGGGGTTAAAAATTAAACCCTAATTTTTATGCGATAAAACCTTAAATGATTTGGGCAAAATTTAGGTGTCAACATCCCTCTCTTTTATTTATTTGTTTATTCTTTTATTCCCTTCCATCATTCCTAAATAAAATTTTATTAAATAATAAAGTATACTAATTACCTAAAACATGTAATAAATATAAATACTAAATATATATAATAAATATTACAAGTTAAAAAGAAATGCAAATATATAAATAAAAATGGGAATAAATAAAAACGAAAATTATTGTTATTTTTTGTTGTTATTTTTAATTTTCTTTTTCATTTTACAATTCAAATATTATTTGCATTAAATTATTATTCGATTTTATTAATTTAAGAAGTTTGTTATTCGAGAAAATTAACTTTTATACTATGAATATAAAAAATCATATCTACATTTGTCCCAACTCCCTCATTGGATATTTTTATCCAGATTATATCATTCTTATATCCAACTTTATTTTGTCTTTGATAGGAACCAAACACAGGATATAATGAATTTTATCATATTCTCAAATTTATCATGGTTACCAAACATATCTTAAGGCTTCAAAAATGGGATGGTGGGTGTGACCCTAATGTTATTCTAGGTGAAGGATGTTGTGATTTGATGTGTCGTATATTTTTTTAGAAAGCAGGTTCACGCAAAATGTGGTTAGGGTTGTTTTTCTCGATGGGATAGTACATGCATGTCTATTTTTCTCAGGGAAGATATGCTTATGAATAAGCAAGTATTGATAGTCAATGATTCTTCTATTAAAACCCCAAAATATCTTAGGCTTACGCTATTTTCACACCCCAAATGGCTGTTGTATACCATAATTTATTGAGTTGATGAAATAACCTAAAGGGAATTTATTGATCAAAATCACAAATGGAAATAATGAAAGTTGTTATTTATTGAAAATATACAAGCGGCACATTGTCATGAAAAGACTATTTGCATTAATCAAAGCAATGTTATTTTATTCTACCACATTATATTATTTTCAATTCGTTTTTTAACAAATTCCACTTCCTCCCTTGTACTTACTAATGTACTTAAGGTGAACTCTATTGAAGGATTGTTTGTGTTAAGTTCGGACCTTCTTGCTAATCTTTATTAATTAACATATCCCAAACCTAAGTTACAATCTTAAAAAGCTCACAATTTTAACTAAAGAATTCCACTTAGAAAAGAATTTGAACCGAAAATTTTATATGACAAGGAGTTAAATGAAATTAAACTTTAGAGAGAGATTGTAAATGATTGTTCTAGACATCATAACTTTGTTAATATTACTTTAAAATAGAATTCCAGCCAAAAAACTCGTTACAATACTCGAATTTTAGAGGACTCTTGCAAACAACATAATGACACACACAAAAAGAAGAAGAAACAATATTTGATGAAAGTGAATAAAAATCTTGAGATTGATCTATGCACATAGATGTATGCTTTTCCTCTTTCATAGGTATCTTGTCATTAATGAGGTCTTAGAGAGGGCTATATTGGACCATTTAAATTATAGTGCGTGTATAAAGCTATTTAAGATGTGGAA
Source organism: Syzygium oleosum (assembly GCF_021117445.2). Lineage (NCBI taxonomy): Eukaryota > Viridiplantae > Streptophyta > Magnoliopsida > Myrtales > Myrtaceae > Syzygium > Syzygium oleosum. The sequence goes on from NW_026607490.1 coordinate 13,373,383, forward strand.
ATAGCGTGAGCCAATATCTTATTCAGGGCTTATAACTATCATTTCTCACTAAAAATATGTGATTTCCTAGGCGTTCAATGTGATACAATTTGCAAACTCTGCTGTAAGTCTCCATTGTTTGAGTTTATGGCTCGATTATTAAACAAGAAAGGAAGGGCTCGTCGCTCGTTGCTTTGTTCTTCTTACTATGCGATGCTTAACGCTCGTGGTAATTGCCATGAGAGAAACTTTTGGAGCTAGGGCTCCTCTCGTGATCATATCAGGAGGACCATGAAGGCTGCTAGGAACTGCGTCTGTCACCAGCTACCACTATCCTCTTGTCAACGGAAAAAGGGAACATATAAATGGATGTTAGCTCCAGTGTCTCCACATATAAGCTTAGTCAACAAAGTGCACCATAAAGCTAAGGGTAAAAATCCGATAGATCTTGCATTGAAGCGAGGCATTAGCATCCAAGTCACAGAGCTACAGCGAATCATTGTCATTGGAACAATCACTAATAGGCACAGCACCTTCATTCTGCAAATGGCAAATAAGCTCAGTTTCTTGAACCCTTCCCTACGAATTCATATCTAAAATCAAGCTGGCATCCTCACATTTTGATTGTTTAGGCGTTTTATGTTCCTCATAGGACTTCTAGTACCCTGCATCGAGTCCGAAAGCTTCACCTTCCTGACCCTGTAACAACATGGTTACAACATTAGGAGCATAACCGACGCATGTAGCGACTAATTCTACTTTGAGTTCTTCTAGTCTGCACTCCATGTCAACCTAACCATGTAGTCTTGTTTGACCAAAAATAAAATAAAATCATGTAGTCTTGTCCAGGACGAGTCGTGAATTCTTTAGACAGATTCTTTTAGAGGGTGTGTGTTGTGCGGAAGAGCACCCTAACTAGATGAGATGAAACAAAAATAATTCGAACACAGAGATTTACGTGGTTCGGCGAAAAAATTCTGCCTACGTCCACGGGAGAGAGAGAGAGAGAGAGACAAGTTCCTATTTTTGAGCATATTTGATACAAGGTATAATGCTGAATAAATAGATCCTCAGATCCCTACTTCCCTAATCCCAAGAAATTCCACCATGAAGATCTTATCAGTTTAGGAAACTAACTAATAAATCTTTAGTGATTATCCCCTAAATATTAGGAATATCATGACATATCCCAGTTACATTGAATTAGGACTATTTCCCATAAAATCCCATGTAGATAGGAGATATATTTGAAATGTGTAGCCTGTAAGCTCCAAGCCTTCTTAGACTTCCTGATCGACTTTTTCGAGTCTCTAATCGATTGAAACTTCATGGAATTCAAGACAACATCAACATAACTCCACCTTTGGCTTGAATAAACCACAAGCCTCCACTCGAGCCAAGAAAACGTTTATATCTCTCTCTCCACCATACCTTCGCAAAGTTACGCCCGCACCTAGACCGGTGCGGCCTCCATCAACTTCAATGATGGGTGAGAGAAATCAAGTCCTTACAGGACTTGAACTTCTTCGTAGTAACCGTCTTCGTGAGCATATCCGCGGGATTATCTTTTGTATGGATTTTCGTCAAAGCAATGCTACCATTCTGCATAAATTCTCAAATCTTGTGGTACAAAACTTCAATGTGTTTTGTTCTGAAAAGGAAACACTTGATTCTTCGTGAGACATATTGCACTTTGGCTATCGCAATATAGTGTAGCACTTTCCTACTTTAAACCCAACTCCGTGACCAAACCAGTCAGCCATATTCCCTCCTTCGCAGCTTCAGTTGTTGCCATATACTCAGCTTTGGTTGTAGACAATGCTACAGTAGATTGAAGTATTGCCCTCCACAAAATAGCTCCAACTCCAAGAGTCAAGACGTATCCCGTGATGGACCTTCGCTTGTCCAAATCACCAGCGAAGTCCGAATCGACATAACCTGCTAAATTGATCGATTCTTCCTTTGAACTGAACATCAAACCCATTTCGGTAGTTCCAGCCAAATAATGAAAGATCTACTTAACAGCTTCCCAATGCTCCTTACCCGGATTGCTCATGTATCGGCTGGTGAGACTCACTGCATGAGCCAAATCCGATTTGCTACAAACCATAGCATACATGAGGCTCCCTATTATGCTGGCATAGGGTACTCGATACATCTTTACAACCTCCTCATGAGAACTAGGGCATTGTTTCTTTGATAATCTGAAGTGATTTGCTAAGGGTGTACAAACCGGTTTAGCTTTTCCCATGTTGAACCACTCCAAGACCTTCTCAACATACTTCTTCTGATTTACCCAAAGCTTACTTACACGTCTATCTCAAAAGATTTCCATGCCAAGGACCCTCTTTGCAGGACCAAGATCCTTCATTTCAAACTTGTTGCTTAACTAAGACTTTAGGGAAATGATGGCTCTCATTTTTCTTGCAGCAATCAACATATCACCAACATAGAACATCATCAGAATAAGCGACTTATCATCCAAAACTCTGTAGTAGACACAAGAATCATGCACACTCCTCATGTAGCCAATACGAAGCATAAAAGAATAAAACCTTTTATTCCATTGCCTCGGAGATTGCTTCAAACCGTAAAGTGATCTCTTGAGCAAGCAAACATGATTCTCTTTCCCTTTCACCTTGAAGCCTTCGCGCTGCTCCATGTAAATTTTCTCCTCCAAGTCACCATGAAGAAATGCCATCTTCATATCTAGCTGCTCGAGGTCCAAGTCATACACGGCCACCATAGCTAGTAAAACACGAATTGACGTGTGTTTTTCAACCGGGGAAAATATCTCATCGTAATCGATCCCCTCCTTCTGTGCATAGCCCTTAGCAATAAGTCGGGCCTTGTATCTCTCTTGCTCTTTCTTTGTTGCTGCTTCCTTTCTTCGAAGAACCCATTTGCAGCCAATGACTTTCCGATCCTTGGGCTTCTTCACAAGTTCCCACGTCTCATTCTTTTATAATGACTTCATCTCCTCCATCATCGCGGTCATCCACTTTTCTTTGTGACCACTTTTCAAAGCTTCATGATAGGAGCTTGGATCGTTGGAGCCCACGGTAAGAGCATAAGCATTCATGTCCTCAAAACCGTACCTCTCCGGTGCTTTGAGAGTGCGCCTTCCTCGACCCATCGCAATGGTACAAGGAACTTCTACCGTTTCTTTAACTTCCGGAGCTTCATCGGATGACTCACCATTCTCTGCAAATTCTCTAGCTTCAAGCTCCACCTTAACAATAGATTTATCGCTCTCCCTTTTAGCAGTCGCGTGTGGCACGCAACTTGACTTCAACATTGCAAATTCATCGAACACAACATCCCTGCTCATCAGAACTTTCTTCTCACTTGGATCCCATAATTTGTAGCCTTTCACTCCTTTCTCGTAACCGAGAAATATGCATTGTTTTGACTTTGAATCCAACTTCGAGCGCTTCAAACTCTGCACATGTACAAAAGTAGGACAACCGATTATTCTTAAATTAGAATAATCGACAGTTTTACCAATCCATACCTCTTCGAGAATTTTGCATTTAATTGCAGTTGATGGAGACCGATTCACAAGATAACATGCCATGCAGACAGCTTCTGCCCCAAACTCCTTGCTCAGTCCCGCATGCAACCTCATGCTCCGAGCTCTCTCTAATAAAGTCTAGTTCATCCTTTCTGCTACGCCATTATGTTGGGGCGTATCTGGAACTGTGAAGTGGCATCTAATCCCTTCTTTTTTTGCAAAGCACCATGAATGGTGTTGATTTGTATTCTTCTCCATTGTCCAATCTCAAGCACTTAAACTTCTTCCCCATTGAAGTTTCAACTACGGCTTTCCATTCTTTTAACATGTCAAAGACCTCCCTTTTGTGTCGCATGAAGTAGACCCAAACTTTCCGAGAGAAATCGTCAATGAATGTCTCGAAGTATTCCTTTCCGCCTTTTGACTTTACCGATGAAGGACCCCGTACATCCGTATGTACATACTCGAGCACGCCCCTGCTCCTATGAGTTGCAACTTTGAACCGTACTCTGCATTGTTTTTCAAACACACAAAATTTGCAGAAATCTAATTTGCATGTTTTCATACCTTGGAGTGCATTCCTCTTGTAAAGCTTCATCAATCCTCTTTCCCCCATATGCCCGAGACGCATATGCCATAGATAGGTGTTATCTATCTTCGTGCTAGCATCCGTGGACATAAATGCTCCACCTTGCACTATGGTTCCTATAAGTGGATATAGGTTCCCGTGCCTCTGTCCCTTTAGAACAATAAGAGCTCCCTTTATCACCTTCAAGACTCCACCTTGAGCCGAGTACTTGCATCCATTGGATTCAAGTGCTCCTAATGAAATCAGATTTTTCCTTAGACCCGGTACATGACGCACATTCCCCATGATTTTCATGCCATCAAACATCGTGATTTTCACGGTTCCAACTCCCACAGTCTTGCATGAAGTGTCATTCCCCATGAGAACTGAACCACCATCACATGCCTTGTACTCATCGAAGGCTTCTCGATGAGGACACATATGATAAGTGCATCCAGAGTCCAAAATTCACGAATCTTCAAAGGTGTCCTTCCCCTACGATCTAGACAAGATGTCCCCATCATTGGTCTCAGTGCTGTCGGCTACACTTGCTTCATCCGAGCTATTCTTCTTTTTCTCATTCTTATTTGGACAGAATCTCTTGGTATGCCCTTTCTCATTACACTCGTAGCATCTTCCTTTGAACTTTCCCTTGGATTTTGATCAACCCCTACGAGTCGATCCTCGATCCGTTGATCTTCCTCTTCCTCGACTGCTTTTTTCCTTCCCAAAGAGTCCCTCTCCCAAAGATTTTAAACTACTTGTCCTTTTCCGGGTGTCATTTGAAATTAGGGCAGTAGTCACCTCTCCGATCTTCAGGGTTTCCTTGCCATAAAGGAGCGTAGTCACCAAGTGGTCAAACGAATCCGGCAGTGACGCCAATAGTAGAAGCGCAATGTCTTCATCCTCGAACTTTACCGCTTGTAAGTTCACTGATCATCTGATTGAACATGTTGAGGTATTCCAACGGATCTCCTCCTTCACTCATCTGAAGCGAATACAATCTCTTCTTCAAGAACAACTTGTTCGTAAGAGATTTCGTCATGTAGATGCTTTCGAGTTTGAGCCATACCTCCGGAGCAGATTCGATTTCCGCCACGTATTGAAGGGCCTCGTCCGATAGGTTCAATCGGATCGCACTGCACGACCTCTCCTCCATGTCGGCCCAGTCATCTTCTGTGATGGTGACCGGCTTGTTCGATCTACACAGAAGAACCTTTGATAAACCCTGTTGAATCAACAGATCCTTCATCCTTCTCCGCCATAGTGTAAAATTATTCTTCCCGATGAATCATTCAATATCAAATCGAACGATCGAACCTTTTTCAGCCATCTAGTCAGAAGTCGTAGTACAGGAACGGAGAACCTGGATTGCTCTGATACCGATAGTTGTGTGGAAGAGCACCCTAACTAGATGAGATGAAACAAGAATAATTCGAACATAGAGATTTACGTGGTTCGGCGAAAGAATTCCGCCTACCTCCACGGGAGAGAGAGAGAGAGAGAGAGAGAGAGAGAGAGAGAGAGAGAGAGAGAGAGAGAGAGAGAGAGAGAGAGAGAGAGAGAGAGAGAGAGAGAGAGAGAGAGAGGATTTCTTATTTTTGAGCATATTTGAGACAAGGTTCAATACTGAATAAATAGATCCTCAGATCTCTACTTCCCTAATCCAAAGAAATTCCACCCTAAAGATCTAATCAGTTTAGGAAACTAACTAATAAATCTTTAGTGAATATCCCCTAAATATTAGGAATATCATGACATATCCCAGTTACATTGAATTAGGACTATTTCCCATGAAATCCCATGTATATAGGAAATATATTTAAAACGTGTAGCCTGCAATCTCCAAGCCTTCTTACACTTCCCGATCAACTTTTCCGAGTCTCTAAACGATCGAAACTTCATGGAATTCAAGACAACATCAACAGAGTGAACTTATTCATACCCTTTTACTTGAGTTGTCCTAATCTTTATTACATTACTCGTATGGTTGTTGTTGGCTAATACACTGGTAAAACATTTATCGACAAACAATGCCATTCTTTGCTCGCGTTCATTGGCATCGGATGTTGCGTGCTTAAGTACTCCTCGTGAACGCGAGAACAGTACAATCAAAATGGTTTTTGAGCGAGGGCTATCGGTTCGAAACGTTACACCTAAACACTCGACAACTATATAATTTAAAAATCAAGAAAGAGCGGCGGCATGAGATGGCGATACCCATTCTTTCTTTTACTTTGGCTCAACAATTCAATCACTAGGCATGACATGCACCGCAAAATATTGAAGATGGTCACTCAGATCTATCACCGTGGAGAATCTGTAGATGTATAGAAAGGGTGAGTTAATGCTACAGCCGAGTGGAATGCCGCAGTTTGGGCATATGGTGAGCATCCATGTCTCATCATTACAAATAAGTGAAACAAGAATAAACTAGCCAAAGGAATCCTAAATCGTAATCAGAGCCCAATACATCTTCCCCCTTCTCTCTCATCTCCGTCGTCGCCCCCAATGACCTTGCCAGTCACTAGAATCGACACTGTAGTCGCTCTTGCAGCCACACCACCACCACCACAAAGGCCATCGCCGTGCCGCGAAGCACAAGTTAGGGGTTCGATGCCATTGGAAAAACCCACCAATGTAATCGAGCTAGCTAGAGCTAAGTCGGGTTGCAGACAGAGAGACGAGCAGCTTTGAGACATTGTTGTGCTTGGCTCGATGGCAGTGATTCTTGGTACGCTTGTTTATGAATCGAGACAACTTGTCTTCCATCTATGTGGCATTTTAATTAGACACACCAAATGCACACATATCCCTCTAGTACTTCACTTAAAATTCTAGGTTTCTACCTTTTATTATCAGTCATTTCATTTCCTAGCTAGAAAAATGCATCTTAATTTTCTTTCGGCCATTTGAATTTCTTCACATATATACTTACTTTTTTGTTGCAAAAGACTTTATTCTGTATACTTCAATCATCTAGTAAATAACAACCCCACGATGGCCACAAAGACAAATTAAAAACTCAAATTCCGTGCTTCCATCTATCAATACTTAGAAAAAACACTATCACAGTGATAGGATTAGATCATATGAAAGTGAGTACATAGCGAAGATAGAAAGTCTTGAACCCTGCTAGTACAGCATTCGATAAGTAACAGTCCTCAAAACTTGTGTGGCTCGATATCACACTTATTAGTAACCTTCGCGCAGTTGATTAAGTCAATCAGACCCAAATTGCTCCAGCTTGTATAAGCCTCGGGACCAAGGACTGTTTGAGGTGGAGGCTCATGACCTCGTTGGTTCCCCCCACCAGCTCGCCGCTGATGAACACGGCAGGCACGGGCGGGCTGCGGCCCAGCCTCGAGAGGGCCTGCTCAATCTCCCTCCCCCTGGGGATCTCGTCCAGCTCGTGAACCACCGGGTTGACCCCGAACTCACTTAAGAGCATCTTGATGGTGTGGCACATGCAGCACGAGCTCCTGCTGAAGATCACCACCGGCCTCTCCGACACCATTCTATTGATTCTATCCATTGGCAAAAGCACAAGCTAGTGATGCTCGAATACGTCAGAACGACTTGAATTCAATAGTCCTTACTATCTCGACAATGGAAGGTGAAATGTGAAGCGATTTCGATGAGGCTGTGAACGTATAGGAAAATGAGAGGGAGAGAGACAGAGAGCAAATTCTTGAGTTTGTGAGGGATGATGATCGAGTTTTGATGTTTTGGTTGATCATTGGGAGCTTATTTATATTGGGTTTGAGGTGGGTAAAGGATTTGGATTGGATTGGATTGGCTAGGAAAAAAGGGGTTGATAGATGAACGAGAATGAGAATGTTCTTCTAGATATTGCCATACATCATATGATCATTTTTGACAACGATTTTCATGTTGCGAATAGAGATAAAGTAAGTTCTGCACGATGACGATTCTTTTCTTACGGAAAAGCTATAGGCGTATCCTTCGTACGGCTTACCCTTTTTTATTTTCTTCATATTGCTTGCTTCACATTGTCTTTCTTCACTATCCTTAATTTTTTTTAACATTGCGCATGCTATTGGTCTTATTTTCATGGAAAACCTTGAATTCTCTAGACTCAAATGAATAATAATTTTTGTTTCTTCCTCTAATGTTCAATTTTAGAGTTTAGTGTAATTTCTTCAAATTTTTATTCAACTTCTGAGGAATAATGAAGTGGTAACTTATGTTTGTATTTGGATTTTTCATTCACGAGCCCGTTAGAGTAAGTGTAATCTTAACGTGATAAGAATGGAATGGTAAGATTGAACAAACTATTAATTGACTTGCTTATCACCATAATAAAACTCTAACCCACCGTTGTTCAAATTCAAAAGATTTCTTATTATTTTTGTTATTATTATTATTGTTGTTGTTGTTTGAACACATGATGAGGAATTATAAGAGTACCGATATGCAATTGCAAGTGGCATAAATAAAGAGAGATCTCGAGAACAAAAAGGTGTACGTACAAGTCTTTTCTCTAGTACAATTATTACCCATGTTAATGGGGATTTTTCTCACGATGTATCGATGTCGGAGGCTCGGAGAAAGAGAAAATGGGATTCGTTCACTTGGGACCGAAATGCACAAGATTCTTTTATTCTATTCCTGAAAAAGAATTTGTGAAAAGAAACGTTAGTGAAATGATTTTTCTTTCGTGGGATTTTCAAAAAAATAGATACTAATATCTATTTCGTGAAAAAAGAAAAAAAATGGCAATCTTACAACGAGAAGCTCAGTTTTGCCACACCATGCATGAAAGAAAAAAGTATTTCTTCCTTAGAAATTACAATACCAGTTTATTCGGATATTTATATTGAGTCAATCTATTTTTACTTTTAACAGATTAATATTAGATTTTTTATTTTTTTTTTCGTCTTCTGTTTTTTTTCAATTTTTTCCTATCGAGTGAAGACATAAATCTTTTGGCAGTTTTGGCACCCGGCGTCACTAAAAAGAGTTGTCCAAATTGCAAAAGGAGATGAATGTCATGAGGTCCCCAATTTTATCTTCTTTTACTTCTATTCTTGAATATGTACTTTGTTTTTCTTTCTTTATACATTGGATTTTGACTCTCAATACAGCATGGCGCGTATATGATCATCAACATATATGAGTCGCAAGAGTTATAGGCATGAAAATTGAAGAGGTTTGAAATGACTTTTTCCAAGATTGCTACAGCAAGGTCACATGAGCTCGGCCTAATGCCGTTCACAGTCGTCGAGGTTGTGCGAGGTCGGCCTCAAGCTCACAAGGGCTGAGGCCAGCCATGAGTTTCTGTGACAAGCTCGCGAGCCCCGCAAGCTATGTGGCAGAGTTAGGCCATGGCTGCTAAATCAAGGTTGATCGACCTCATTTTGGCCTTGAGTTGGCATGGCTACCGTTGACCACCGTTGACGGCCTCCCAAGGTGTAACACAGGCATGCATAGTGGAGAGGGGAAGACATGGTAGGAGTGTGTTGGACTGAGCAAACCTCTCGGATTGGGAAATAAAATGATAATTTGGTAAATTATGTGTGGGTGAGAGATGCAACTTGAATTTCATTGTAAAAAATGAGGATAAATTGTAAGTTTTGAAATGTGACTATGGCATTTGATATGAAGTAAATTTGAACATGGTTTTTGCAATTTTTCCTATAATATATAATTAAAATAAGTTTTGATTTTAATTTGATATTTTGACTTTTCACATCTTTATGCATATATGAATGTCAAAATTCATACTCATCCAATGTACTCAGAGTGCTTTTGCGTTTTTTTTTTTAAATTAGGCTACTTGTTTTATTTGGATGAAAAAGTAAAAATAGCTTTTGGGTTTTCTAATGTTAACAAGAAAATGTTGTGGGGGGTTTTCATAAAGGATTTGGGTCATCTAGATTGATTATGATGTAAATTGACATTTTGGGAGGAACATCATCATATTGAATTCGATAACCGAGTTGTTCTCTCTATCTCTCTCTCTCAGAAGGATCTTATCCCTTTTTAATTGGATGGTCATATAAAATGCTTTTTCTCATCCGTTAAAGGAAAGTGATCTCCTAGTACTTCTTAGAAAAGGCCAAAAACGAAAAACAAAAAAGCAAAAGAAAGAAAGATTTGCATTTCGTCCACACTTGTCAAAGAGATAATGTTCATGAAAGGTCAAGATCACACGGTAATGTATTCTCCCTCCTGAAAAATCACGTGGATGCAAAAAAGATACTCGACTTTTGTTACCCACTTTTTCATGCGTCGTCGTGAGGTCGAATCTTGGTTATTTACATAGATGGGCAAAGCAGATGTATTTGCCCATATGCCTGTTCTTTCACACACGGGGAACTTGTCCTCTAGAACGTTGCTAGTACTTACACTCAAATCTGAAATCATGCAAGATGGTATCGACACTGATCTGTGTTATGATGGAATCTTGAGTGTTTGGTCAGGATGTGTTTGGTTGAAGTTTACTGAACTTGCTTATATTCAACACGACATCACACAATTAATATCCATTTACAATGAGTAAGGATGCGTTTGCTTGCTTGGATTTCAAACCAGGATAGGACCGGATAAAATATGATATGAAAACAAAGGATTTTGTTATATACTATTTATAGTTTGGTGAATAGCAGTAATAAGGCCAGATATTTTCATATTTTATCATATCCGCTATTTGATATGAATAGCATATGAATGCAAATGAACTTGAAAAATGCACAAACCGAGATGATAAGAATCTCTCACGATTCACTATTAAAGAAACCACAAATGTCCAAGTAGAGATAATGCTCGTCGATATATCAATCATTATTGTACGATCTAAAATAGTAGAAGAGCTCATTGTAGCATTCCAGAGCTACCGGTTCAACTACGACAATAAATGGAGAAAATTGTCTAAAAAGTCTTAAACCTATTGCACTTTTGCCAATTCAGTCCTAAACCTTTTAAGTTTGACAATTCAGTCCTAAACCTTTTCACTTCTTGCCAATTGAGTCCATCCGGTCAATTTTGGCCGGTCGACGCTGACATGGCTGCCGGCCGGCGCCGAACGTCCGGACAATAATGAGGTGGCAATTTTTAAATAAATTTTTTAACATTTTTAACATTTTTTTAAAATTTTTAATATTTTCTTTCTTTATTTTTTTTGCCCTTCTTCCCTTTGGCCGGTCCGGCCACCAGCCAGAGGCACGGGCCGGCGAGGTCGACCTCACCGGCCTCTAGCAAAGCTCGCCCCCCCTACTATTGGCGAGGGCGAGCCTCACCCGCTACTACCAGGCCGACCTCACCCAGATTTGACGAGGTCAAGCCTCGCCCAGCCAAGGTGAAACCGGCCTGCGCCGTCGCAGGTCGGCCTTCCCTTGGTTGGGTGAGCTCGGCCTGGCAGTGGCGGGCGAGGCTCGCCCTCGCCAGTGTCCGGCGGGGCCGAGCTTCGCCAGAGGCCAGCGAGGTCAACCTTGCCGGCTTGCGCCTCTGGCCGATCACCAGACCAGCCAAAGGGAAGAAGTGCAGAAAAAAAAATTAAAAAATTCAAACAAAAACATTAAAAAATTCAAAAAAATACTTAAAAATCGCCACATTAGTGTTGGCCAAATGATCGGTGTCGGCCAACTACCACGTCACCGCCGGCTGGCCAAAATTGGCCAGATGGACTCAATTAACAAGAAGTGAAAAGGTTTAAGACTGAATTGACAAACTTAAAATGTTTAGAACTGAATTGGTAAAAGTGCAATAGGTTTAGGACTTTTTGAATAATTTTCCCCAATAAATGTAAACGGGCTACGGCAGCATTGACAAGGTAGATCACCTAGTAAATGCCAAATCTAGTTGGAGAGAGAAACTATGAACATTCACCTTCGCGATTTCGAAAAGTATAATGCTTCGATTTTCTTGCATACTTCATTTTTATTTACTTACTATTTTTTTTATTTTTCCCTCTCTTTTATTTATTTATTTTATTTTTATGCCTTTCCATCATTCCTAAATAATATTTTATTAAATAATAAACTATACTAATATACCTAAACTATGTAATAAATATAACTACTAAATATATATAATGTATAGGGAAAATTCCAAATAAGGGCCTAACGCTACCGGCTCGCTGGCCAGTAAAGGGCATTTTTGTCCAAAAAATAATTTTAAAATAAAATTTAGTTAAATTAGATTAAAAAGAAAAAAAAAACAAGCGAGAGGGCTGCTTGTGGCCACCATCCCATCGCTGGTGGGTAGCCTTCTCGCTTGTTTTTTCCTTCTTATCTTTTTTTTTTAACTTTAGTTTTTTTTTCTTTTTTGAATTTGTTTTTTTATGAAAAGAAAAATACAAAAAAGGAAAAAAAAATTTAAAAGACAAAAATGCCCTTGAATCTAGTGAAGTTAGACCCTTTTTTTAGACTAATATAGCCACTTCATACCCTTATTTGAAAAAAGGTTCACTTCAGGCACTTACTTGCGAAAATAATAGCACTTCATGCTTTTATTTGAAACAAAGTCCACTTCAGGCCCTTATTTGAGAAAATGAGGGCACTTCGAGCTCTTATTTGAGAAAATGAGGGCACTTCGAGCCCTTATTTGGAAATTTTCCTAATGTATATTACAGGTTTAAAAAAAGCATATATAAATAAAAATGGGAATAAATAAAAACGAAAATTGTTGTTATTTTTTGTTGTTAATTTTTATTTTTATTTCATTTTATTAATTTAAGAAGTTTGTTATTCAAGAAAAATAACTTTTATACCATGAATATAAAAAAACTTATCCATCTTTGTCCCACCTCCCTCATGGGATATTTTTATCCAAGTTATATCCTTCTTATATCCGATTTTATTTTATCTTGGGTGAGAACCAAACATAGAATACGATAGATTTTATCATATCTTAAGTTTTATCCTGACTATCAAACATAGCCTAAGGCTTCAAAAATGGGATGGTGGGCGTGGCCTGAGCGAAGGATGTTGTGATTTGATGTGTCATATATTTTTTTAGAAAGCGGGTTCACGCAAAATGTGGTCAGGGTTGTTTTTCTCGATGGGATAGTAGTACATGCATGTCTATTTTTCTCAGGGAAGATATGCTTATGAATAAGCAAGTATTGATAATCAATGATTTTTCTATTAAAAACCCAAAGTTTCTTTACACTATTTTCAGACCCTAATGGCTGCTTTATACCATAATTTATTGAGTTGACGAAATAACCTCAAGAGAATTTATTGTTCAAAATCACAAATGAAAATGATGAAAGTTGTTATTTATTGAAAATATAAAACGTGCACATTGTCACGAAAAGACAATTTGTATTAATCAAAACAATGTTGTTTTATTCTACCACATTATGTTATTTTCTATTCGTTTTTTTAAACAAACTCAATTTCCTCCCTTCTACTTACTATTGTACTTAAGGTGAAATCTATTGAAGGATTGTTTGTGATAAGTTTGAACCTTCTTGCTAATCTTTATTAATTAACATATCCCAAACCTAAGCTGTAATCATAAAAAGCTCACAAATTTAACCAAAGAATTCCACTTTGAAAAGAATTTGAACTAGAAAATTTTATATGACAAAGAGTTATTAGAAATTAAACTTTAGAGAGAAATTGTAAATAATTTTTCTAGACATCATAACTTTGTTAATATTCTTTTAAAGTAGAATTCGAGCCACTAATGGTGCGCATAATAACCATTCTATCTCTGGCCAAATCTATTTTTCAGCTCCCGGGAACAGGTTTGGAACAGAAATCCGTTTTATAATGCAATTTCAATTTTTTATTTTTGGAACAAATTTTTAGTCTAAAAATATGTTTGGAACAGAAATGCGAAGTACCAACTTTCTACTTTTCTGTTTCTTGAACAAAAAGAAAAATAAAAACTCTTCTCATCGCTCATCTTCCCCTCTCGCCGTTGGCCGCCGCCACCCCCCGCTGGCTGTCGTCCATCGATGCATGGAAAAGAGCATTAGAGGGAGATATTTAAGAAAGCCTATGAAACGAATTTTTGTTCCGGGAAGCGAATATGTCGTTATCAAATGCGTATCTGTATTTAGAAACTCGTCTAGGGAATTGATGATGTGTATATTTGACTTATATTTTGATTATATTTGGTGGTATTTTGGGCAAATATTCGAATAAATAGAGTGTAATTTATCTGTTTTTATGCATTGTGGTTAGGTGATCGTGAATGATGCAATTGTGAAGATTTTGGACGCTTTTGATGTATTTTTGAGCTATTGGTTGGGATTCTGCATGTAAAAGATCCATTTTCCAGAGATCCGTGCTCACGGTTTAAGGTCACGCGGATGCAGAGCTGATGCAGAATTTGGGGACGTGATTTGGCCATTAATTTCCATATTTTCCAAATCTGATTGTGGAGGATTTTTGTACTTAAATAGGACTCTTAATTAGGGACATTAGGGAGAAGTTTTTGCCTTTTTTTTCTCTTTCCATGTTGGATAGAATTTCTTTTTCTAGACTTTCTCTTTTTTTTATTTAAGAGGTTGAACGCAAGAGGGGAGGGGAGACTTGACTCCAGAAAATTCAGAAACATATTATTTTGCGCATTTTGTAGCCATGTGTGGCTAACTCCTCTTTAATCTAGCAAAGGATTATCAAAGTTCAATTTCATTCAAGTTGTAAGATCTAAACTTAATCCTCCTTCTTAATTTCTGCAGTATTTATATATTCTCTGTTTTATTGTTTACCATTGCTTTGTTGATTGTTACAATAAGAGCTCATTGTGCAATTGACAAGGTGATAGTTTACCAATTGAAATACCCAAACCCGTAATTGTTTAGGTGTTTTAATAATAATGGCAAATAATATGACTTGATTAAAACCAGATTTTCAAGTTGTATTATGAGAATATATGATCTAGCTTGAATAAGTTACGCGTGTGATTTATTGGCTACGGTTGGGTTTTTCTCGTTTTTCATGCTATTAGCGAATTGAATCCTTGGCGCGTGTCGGGATTATTCGTTAATAAGGGATTAATCACAGGCGCGTGTCCGGTTAATCTAATATTAAGGAAAGATTAGATTGTTAGAAGCGTTTCAACAACCATAACCAGTCTATTGCAGTGTTTGAGATTATTCGTTTGACTCAATGATCAACTTCCGAACTTGAATGAGATTACCTTTGCTAGATGTTGCATAATCTGATTTTCTTTAATTTTTGTTTGCTTATTTTATTTAAGTATATTATGCATAAACCTCCCTTTTTAATTTTGCTTTTATTGTTTACTTGATTTTCAAAGGATTAACAATTTGTCAGTCTCTGTGGATTCGACTCTGCTCACCCTAAGTACAATTTATTTGTGATTTAGAGAGTAGGAATTATTTTTGGTGAATTCAACCACCACCAGGAATAGAAATTGAAAAATCTATTTTTGGCTAGAGATCTATTTCAGGAATAGAATGGTTATCATTCGCGTTCTAAGCTTATTAGAGTACTCGAATTTTAGAGTACTCTTGTAAAAAACATAATGAACATGTCTTATTTGACACACACACAAAAAGAAGAAGAAACAATAGTTAATGAAAGTGAATAAAAATCTTGAGATTGATCTATGCACATAGATGTATGCTTTTCCTCTTTCGTACCATTGTTGTCATTAATGAGGTCCCAGGGAGGGCTATTTTGGACCATTTAAATTATAGGGTGTGTCTAAAGCTATTTAAGGGGTGGAATAGCGTGAGCCGATTTCTTATTCCAGGCATATAACTATCATTTCTCGCTAAAAAGATATATAATTTCCTAGGCATTCATTATGATACACCTAGAATTATCCTTCGAAGGATGTGCAAACTCTGTAAGTCTCCATTGTTTGAAGAGTTTGCGGCTTGATTATTAAACAAGAAAGGAAAGGCTCATGGCTCGTTGCTTTGTTCTTTTTATCATGCGATGGTTAACGCTCTTGGTGATTGCCATGAGAGAAACTTTTGGAGCTAGGGCTCCTCTCGTTATCATATCAGGAGGACCATTGTCACGACCCGAACCCTACGGCACGCGAGCATCCCAACCGAGGTCGAACTTGTGCGACGTCCCAGGACGCGTCGCCGACTCAACACAGAGAATCATGCACACGCGGAAGCAACATAAACACCCGTACAATTTAAAACACATGACCAAAGATAGCATAAGCAACAAACAACATTATAAATATACACTTGCATTAACAACAGGGAAACATATACAATATCCATTTACAGCATAATCACAAAAACCAAAAGCGGGTCAATGGCCACTACTTACAAAAAGGGGTAGGTGGCCCAGGCGGTCAGTCTAAGCACTAACCTAAGGAAGGGCTCCGGTCAAAAAGGTACTGGCCCGACCTAACTAGGGATACAGCTAAGCCCTAAGGTACCCAGTCCGGGTCAGATCTCGAGGACTCAGAAGAGCTGTCAGACAACTCGATCTCGGAGTCCATAGAATCCAGCTCGGACTCGGCCTCAGAATCGCCCTCCTCTGGCTCGCTCTTCGGCTTGAGGTCCTGCTCCATCGGCTCCGGCTCGCCATCCGAATCCATAGGATCCGGGTCAGAATCCCAGTCCACCGGCTCCTCATCCATCGGATCTGGCTCGTCGACCTCCCAGATGACGGGTCCGTCTCCATCGTCAGAATCCTCTCCGAACGAGGCCTCGGGGCTCGCCAGATCTCCATCCTCACACTGGGGATCTACATCACCTAGCCCGTTGAACGGGACATCAAAGGTCCTAAGAGGTCCGAATGTCCCGGAGTAGTCCCTGAAGCACCAAGCTATATTCTCGTGGGCCTGAAAGTGCTGTTCGCCCACATCGACCCATACTGTAGTAAAATGCTAATATACGTATCCCCGTTCCCTACGGGGTACTCGATCACCTCCCGGTCTATCCGAGATGGGATCCCAAAACGGATAGGAACTTCTGACATCCTCAAGGCCGGGGGTCTGAAAATGTGGGTTTTAACAACCGTGAGAACGAATCTCAGCGAGTAAACCCCCTAAACTTAAACTAGGCTAACATGCACCTCCTGACAGGCAAACAATCACCCTAACAGATCAAAATCAATTGACCTAGGCTCTCGGGCTCAGATCGAGCACACAAATGACCCTGTAGGTTAGGCATATAATAATCACGATAATGGCACATGCACGAACATACGCAGCCACACGTACGCCATGCACATGCTCATGCTCCTTGATGTCGGCATCACACACGGTTCACCGATACGCGCATACTTGCACACCTGCCAATGCATTCTTGCACACATATGCCATCAATATGCCCATGCTCATGATCCGGCTCAATTATGCACACTTGCACACTGCCAAATTCTCATTTATTAATCGACCTGCGTAAAACGCATCAGGTCTGCCAATATCCAACACTTCCTGGCCCGCGTAAAACGCATCAGGCCCAGTGTCTCTAGCCCGCGTAAAACGCATCAGGCGCAACACCGATCTCCATATACGGACCGAACCCGCGCAAAACGCATCAGGTTGGCCGTCTTCCAGCAATCCGGGTATCGTCCCACGTAAGACGCATCAGAACGGGTTCAATACTCCGCGTAACACGCATCAGGGCTTATAGTGATCACACGTATACACACATCAGATTTTATCTGAACACCGCGTAAGACGCATCAAGGTGATTAGGTGATCACATGCTCATGTCAGGCACGCATACTCGCACAATTCTCATATCATGCCAATGCTCAGCATACGAAATGCGTGGCCATGCACAATGAGCACTCGATTTCACATAGGCACACAATCAATTAATGCCAACTCAATGTGCATCTCAAAATGCTCAATACCACAAATTTACTTGCCCAATTAGTCCAATAACTCAATTCAACCACGATATGGTCGACTCACAATTTAGCATGCTCAGAACATCACATTGACATGTCCAATTAATACAATTAGTCCGATTCGAACACGGCCCACAATTGGCACACAATTACCATGCGATTAGAACAATCCACATACGCATTCGCACGGACCGCCATGCCTCCTCATTCTCGGCCACACTAGACATGCATCATGGCATCACAAAATTAACATCCAATCAATCACAACCAGTCACCAAAAGGATAATACAAAGCATGCTCGGGATTTCCGCCATTAAGCCATAAATTAACCGAACTTAGGCCAATCAAACCCAATAATTCCAGCCATTAAACAGCCCACTCTAGGGCACTAATCCACATTGAAATCAACATAATAGACTCCCAAATCATCACATAATCACCACTAATTAACCAACCCACTAATCATCCCTAATTTCCCCTAATTAACCCCTAAATTAACCTAAACCTATCTAGAAATGCTAATTAGCCTAATTAGGGTTTAGGGTTAATACTCACTTAGGCTCCTAAGCTCCAAACAAGGCTGAACAGGTGGGGGAAACGGGTGGCCCGAGCTGGTCTCACGGCGGCGGACGGTGGCTCCCGCGGCGGCGGCGATCGGCGATTCACGGCCAAGGGGCTGATCGGCGGCTGAGGAAGGAGAGAATGGGTGGTTGAGGGAGTGAGGGTGAATGGTGATGGTGCAAGGCGGGGCGAGCGGCGGCCCCGGCGTGGCGCGCGGCGGCGGTGCTCCTCCGGCGACGGCGGCGCTCACACCGAACAAGGAAAATGGAGAGGGAGAGAGTGAATCGACGAGAGGGGGAGGAGAGGGGAGAGTGGCCGGCTGGTGAGGGTGAGAAATGAGAGGAGAGAGAGTGAGGGAGAGTGTTTAAGCAAAGGTGGTGAGTGGAGTGGTTGACTAACTCCCCAAAAATTACCATCAAGCCCTCACACCAATGGCCATGATCAACTAAGACTAAAATATCTAGGGGTAGATTGGTCCACTAATTTTTTTAACAATAATAGGGGCAGATAATTCCAATCTAAACTCCTAAAATTCGGAATTTAGGCTTAGAGGTCCAAGGGCAAAACGGTAATTTTCCTGTCTCGGGCCAAATTTCCAATTTTCGACTCTACCGATCCCAAATATAATTGGCCACACTTATACAACGTTGTCCTTGCAAAAATAGTTGTGTACGTCCACGAAATTCGACACCGAAGTCCGAACTCAATTCCACGATCGATTTCACTCAAATGCGATTTTAGCGTCTCTCACTAACGGGTGGCTGTTTAGGGGTTACGCGTATCAATCTAGGGTTATTCGAATCGTGACAGTCTCGATTCCCAATAGAACACGAGGATTTATCGCTACTTCCGGAGGGTCGCGATCGTTCGGAATAAGTTCGGGATTATTCGCCACGCGTACTCTCGGTTGTGCGGAATCACCCGCTATCCGATCGTACGTCGCTGGCCAAACCAAATCCGTCACCCTCCTTGGATCGGCCCACATTGGCCCAAAATATTCCCTCGTCGTTCCTCGGAATCGGACTCGATTCACGGTCGAGTTCTTGGGTCCACGTACCGTTTTCCTAGTTAGCCATTCCCTATTGATCAGTATCCCGATAATGATCAGTTCCGGGCGAGACTTACTAAAACGAAATGAGAAATACATATCCATTTTATTGATCACGAAAGTGGGTCGAATTCAGGACGTTACAACCATGAAGGCTGCTAGGAACTGCGTCTGTCTCCACCTACCACTATCATGTTGTCAACAAAAAAAGGGAACATATAAATGGATGTTAGCTGCAGTGTCTTCACATATCAGCTTAGTCAACAAAGTGCACCACAAAGCTAAGGGTAAAAATCCTATAGATCTTACATTGAAGCGAGGCATTAGCATCCAATTCTCAGAGCTTCCAGATGTATAGCTACTGCGAATCATTTCAATGGAACAATCACTAACAGGCACAGCACCTTCATTCTGCAAATGACAAATAAGCTCAGTTTCTTGAATCCTTGTCTACGAATTCATATCTAAAATCAAGCTGGCATCATATTTTGATTGTTGGCGCGTTTTATGTTCCTCATAGGACTTCTAGTACCCTGCATCGAATCCGAAAGCTGCACCTTCTTGACCCTGTAACAACATGGTTACAACATTAGGAGCATAACCGACACATGCAGCGACTAATTTCTACTTTGAGTTCTTCTATTCTGCACTCCATGGCAACCTAACCATATAGTCTTGACCAGGAAGAGTCGTGAATTCTTTAGACAGATTCTTTTAAGAGGGTGTGAACTTATTCAAACCCTTTTACTTGAGTTGTCCTAATCTTTATTACATCACTCGTACGGTTGTTGTTGGCTGATACACTGGTAAAACATTTATCGACAAACAATACCATTCTTTGCTTGCGTTCATTGGCGTCGGGATGTTGCGCTCTTAAGTACTCCTCGTGAATGCGAGAACAGTACAATCGAAATGGTTTTGAACTAGGGCTATCGGTTCAAATTGTTACGCCTAAACACTCGACGACAATATCATTTAAAAATCGGGAAAGACCGGCGGCATGAGATGGCGATACCCATTCTTTCTTCTACTTTGGCTCAACAATTCAATCACTAGGCATGACATGCACTACAAAATATTGAAGATGGTCACTCAGATCTATCTCGGTGGAGAATCTGGAGATGTATAGAAAGAGTGAGTTAATGCTGCAGCCGAGCAGAATGCCGCAGTTTGGGCATATGGTGCGCATCCATGTCTCATCATTACAAATAAGTGAAACAAGAATAAACTAGCCAAAGGAATCCTAAACCGTAATCAGAGCCCAATACATCTTCCCCCTTCTCTCTCATCTCCGTCGTCGCCCCCAATGACCTTGCCAGTCACCAGAATCGACACTGTAGTCGCTGTTCCAGCCACACCACCACCACCACAAAGGCCATCGTTGCTGCCACGAAGCACGAGTTTGGCGTTCGATGCCGTTGGAAAAACCCACCAATGTAATCGAGCTAGCTAGAGCTAAGTCGGGTTGCAGACAGAGAGACGAGCAGCTTTGAGACATTGTTGTGCTTGGCTCGATGGCAGTGATTCTTGGTACGCTTGTTTATGAATCGAGACAAGTCGTCTTCCATCTATGTGGCATTTTAATTAGACACACCAAATGCACACATATCCCTCTAGTACTTCACTTAAAATTCTAGGTTTCTACCTTTTATTATCAGTCGTTTCATTTCCTAGCTAGAAAGATGCATCTTAATTTTCTTTCGGCCATTTGAATTTCTTCACATATATACTTACTTTTTGTCGCAAAAGATTTTATTCTGTATACTTCAATCATCTAGTAGATAACAACCCCGCGATGGCCACGAAGACGAATTAAATTCTCAAACTCAGTGCTTCGATCGATCAATACTTAGAAAAAACACTATCACAGTGATAGGATTAGATCATATGAAAGTGAATACATAGCGAAGATAAAAAGTCGTGAACCCTACTAGTACAGCATTCGATAAGTAACAGTCCTCAAAACTTGTGTGGCTCGATATCACACTTATTAGTAACCTCCGCACAGTTGATTAAGTCGATCAGACCCAAATTGCTCCGGCTTGTCTAAGCCTCGGGACCAAGGACTGGTTGAGGTGGAGGCTCATGACCTCGTTGGTACCCCCCACCAGCTCGCCGCCGATGAACACGGTGGGCACGGGTGGGCTGCGGCCCAGCCTCGAGAGGGCCTGCTCAATCTCCCTCCCCCCAGGGATCTCATCCAACTCATGAACCACCGGGTTGACCCCGAACTCGCTTAAGAGCATCTTGACGGTGTGGCACATGCAGCACGAGCTCTTGCTGAAGATCACCACTGGCCTCTCCGACACCATTCTATTGATTCTATCCATTGGCAAAAGCACAAGCTTGTGATGCTAAAATACGTCAGAACGACTTGAAATCGATAGTCCTTACTATCTCGACAATGGAAGGCGAAACGTGAAGAGAATTCGACTCCACGACGATGAATGCGAGGCTGCGCACGTATAGGAAAATGAGAGGGAGAGAGGGAGAGAGACAGAGAGCAAATTCTTGAGCTTGTGAGGGATGATGATTGAGTTTTGATGAGGTTTCGTTGATCATTGGGAGCTTATTTATATTGGGTTTGAGGTGGGTAAAGGATTTGGATTGGATTGGATTAGCTTGGCAAAAAAGGGGTTGATAGATGAACGAGAATGAGAATGTTCTTCTAGATATTGCCATATATCGTATGATCTTTTTTACAACGATTTTCATGTTGCGAATAGAGATAAAGTAAGTGCTGCACGATGACGATTCTTTTCTTACGGAAAAGCTATAGGCGTGTCCTTTGTACGGCTTACCGTTTTTTGTTCTCGTCATATTGCTTGCTTCACATTGTCTTTCTTCATTATCCTTCATTTTTTTTTATCATTGCACTAATTATGAAGGGTGCAATAATTTTCGTGCCTTCGTTTTGTTTATCGATACTATCCCGGCGTCTGAGGTTATGGGTAATCTCTTTTTGTGCTATATCTCTAATTAATTATCTATGGTTATTTATATCTACTTAGGTTAGTAATAGAGAAATAAGTAAGTGCTTGGTATGTACTTTACGTTACAATGAAGGACAAAGTGGCGAGGAATATAAGGCTATATATATAAAATATATTCATTGTTTCCCCTACATAGTCATAATTTAACTTTACTATCTTAAGTTGCTACATATATCCGTAGACTTAATCAATTAGAGACGTAACATGAGATTACACATAATCACTAACACCCACAAGCAAAAGTTTAAGTAATACATAATACATACGCAATTTTTATCTGTAAGCAAGATTGCTTGTATGTTGACTATTTTTATAAGATAAAACCCATAATTTTATGCATACTATTGGTCTTATTTTCATGGAAAACCTTGAACTCTCTAGACTCAAATGAATAATAATTTTTATTTCTTCCTCTTATGTTCAATTTTAGAGTTTAGCGTCATTTCTTCAATTTTTATTGAACTTCTGAGGAATAATGAAGTGGTAACTTATGTTTGTATTTGGATTTTTCATTCACGAACTCATTAGAGTCAAATGTAACCTTAACATGATAAGAAATGGAATGGTAAGATTGAACAAACTATTAATTAACTTGCTTATCACCGTAATAAAACTCTAACCCACGGTTATTCAAATTAAAAAGATTTCTTACTATTTTTGTTATTATTATTGTTGTTGTTGTTAATTAAACATCTAGATGAGGAATTATAAGAGTACCGATATGCGATTGCAAGTGGCATATATAAAGAGAGATCTTGAGAACAAAAAGGTGTACGTAATAAGTCTTTTCTCTAGTACAATTATTATCCATGTTAATGGGGCTTTTTCTTGTAATGTATCTATCTCGGAGGCATCTGTTGAGTTGGAGAAGGGGAAAATGGGATTCATCCACTTGGGATTCTTTTATTCTATTCCCGAAAAAGAATTTGCCAAAAGAAACGTTAGTGAAATGATTTTTCTTTCGCGGGATTTTTTTAAAAAATAGATACTAATATCTATTTCACAAAAAAGAAAAAGGAATAAATGGCAATCTCACTACGAGAAGCTCGGTTTCGCCGCACCATGCATGGGAAAAAACAGTATTTCTTCCTTAGAAATTACTATACTGGTTTATTCAGATATTTATATTGAGTCAATCTATTTTACTTTTAACAGATCAATATTAGAGTTTTTATATATTAATTTTCGTCTTTTATTTTTTCACTTTTTCCTATCGAGTGAAGACAGAACTTTTGGCAGCTTTGGCACCCGGTTGTCCAAATTGAAAAAGGAGATGGATGTCATGAGGTCCCCAATTTTATCTTCTTGTACTTCTATCCTTGAATATGTGCTTTGTTTTGCTTGATTTATACATTGGATTTTCATTCCTCAATACGGTGTGGCGCGTATATGAGTCCCGAGAGTTATAGCCAAGAAAATTGAAGAGGTTTGAAATGACTTTTATTTAGGGGTTATTGCAGCTCTTTATATCAAATGCCCTTCTCACACGTCCCTCTCGTGACATCCCTGAAACTGTTTGTGACGAGATCATTCCAGGCTTGCGATAGCAAGGCCACGTGAGCTTGGCCTAAGCTTGCGATTCATGGTCGTCGAGGCTGTGTGAAGTCGGCCTTGAGCTCACAAGGGCCAAGGCCAGCCATGAGTTTCTGTGACAAGCTCGCGAGCCCCGCAAGCTATGTAGCAGAGCTCGGCCATGGCTGCTAAATCAAGGTCGTTCCACCTCATTTTGGCCTTAAGTTAGCGTGGCTACCGTTGACCACCGTCGACGGCCTCCCAAGGTGTAATAGAGGCATGCATAGTGGAGAGGGGGAGACATGGTAGTGGTGTGTTGGATTGAGCAAACCTCTCGGGTTGGGAAATAAAATGATAATTTGGTAAATTATGTGAGGGTGAGAGATGTAACGTGAATTTCATTGTAAAAAATGAAGATGAATGGTAAGTTTTGAAATGTGACTATGGCATCTGATATGACGTAAAATTGAACATGGTTTTTGCAATTTTTCCTATAATATATAATTATTTGAATAAGTTTTGATTTTAATTTGATATTTTGACTTTTCACATCTTTATGCATATATAAATGTCAATGTTCATACTTATCCAATGTACTCAGAATGCTTTTGCGTTTTTTTTAATTTAAAATAAGGCTACTTGGATTATTTTGATGAAAAAGTGAAAATAGCTTTTGGGTTTTCCAATGTTAACAAGAAAATGTTGTGGGGGGTTTTCATAAAGGATTTGGGTCATCTAGATTGATTATGATGTAAATTGACATTTTGGGAGGAACATCATCATATTGAATTCGATAGTTGAGATGCTCCCTCTCTCTCATAAGGATCTTATCCATATTTAATGGGATGGTAATATAAAATGCTTTTTCTCATCCGTTAAAGGAAAATGATCTTCTAGTACTTCTTAGAAAAGGCCAAAAAAAAAAACAAAAAAGCAAAAGAGAGAAAGATTTGCATTTCGTCCACACGTGTCAGAGAGATATTGTTCATGAAAGGTCAAGATCACATAGTAATGTATTCTCCCTCGTGAAAAATCGCGTCGACGCAAAAAAGATACTTGACTTTTGTTACCCACTTTTTCATGTGTCGTCGCGAAGTCGAATATTGGTTCTTTACATAGATGAGCACAGCAAATGTATTTGCCCATATGCTTGCTCTTTCAAGCATGGGGAACTTGTTCTCTAGAATGTCGCTAGTACTTCCACACAAATATGAAATCATGCAAGATAGTACCAACAATGATATGTGTTATGATGGAATCTTGAGTGTTTGGTCAGCATATGTTAGGTTGAAGTTTACCGAACTTGCTTATATTCAACACGGCATTACATAATTAATATCCACGTGCAATGAGTAAGGCAACGTTTGGTTGCCTGAATTTCTAATCAAAATAGGACTGGATAGAATATGATATGAAATCCAATGATTTTGTTATATATTATCTATTGTTTGGTGAATGCCAGCAATAAAACCGGATATTTTCATATTCTATCATGTTCTATGTTTTATATGAACGGCATATCAACGTAAATGAACTTGAAAATGCACAAACGGAGATGATAAGAATCTCTTACTATCCACTGCTAAAGAAACCACAAATGTACAAGTAGAGATATTTCCACAATAAATCAATGATTATTGTACGATCTAAATCTTAAACAGCAAAAAGCTCATTGTAGCATTCCAAAGCTACCAGTTCGACTATGACAAAAAATGTAAATGGGCTACAGCAACGTTGACGAGGTAGATCACCTAGCAAATGACGAATCTAGTAAGAGAGAGAAAATATAATCATTCACCTTCGTGATTTCAAAAAGTATATGCTCAGATTTTCTTGCCTATTTCATTTTTATTTAGGAAAAATGACACAAACAGTCTCTAAACTTTGCCTCCATGTGCAATGTGGCTCCTAAACTTTTAATTTGTTCAATGTGGTCCCTGAATTTTAACCCAATGTGCAATGTGGTCCCTGAACTTTTAATTTGTTCAATATCATTCCTAAATTTTTTATACATGTTCAATTTAGTCCATAAACTATATAAAAATATTCAATGTAATCCTTCCATTAATTCAAGTTTATGGATTATATTGAACATTTTCATATAGTTCAGGGACTACATTGAACATGTACCACTAGTCTCGGGATCTCATTGAACAAATTAAAAGTTCATGGACCATATTGAACATTAAACTAAAGTTCAGGGACTATATTGAACAAATTAAAAGTTTAAGAACCACATTGCACATTGGGCCAAAGTTCAGGGACTGTTTGTGTCATTATCTATTTTATTTACTTACTATTTTTTTTTATTTTTCCCTCTATTTTATTTATTTTTTATTCTTTTATTCCCTTCCATTATTCCGAAATAAAATTTTATTAAATAATAAACTATATTAATATACCTAAAATTTGTAATGAATATAAATACTAAATATATAATATATATTATAGGATTAAAAGAAGGGTTAATACCATGAAAAACCCAAACCGATATACCTATGAAAAATTTACCCAAAACTAATTTTTTGATCACTAAAAATCCCAAACTGGTACATTTGTGATAAATTTACCCCAACCTAATTTTTTTACCACCAAAAACCCCAAACTGATACTCTTGTGACAAATTCACCCTCCGTTAAATTGGATTAATACCATGAAAACTCACAAGTTGATAAACATGTAACAAACGGAAGGGTAAAACCCAAAATGGTATACTCGACAACTGCCACATCTGATTTAACTCAACAATTTAACGGTAAAATTTAATGGAAACTAATGGAGGGTAAATTTGTCACAAGTGTGCCAGTTTAGGGTTTTTGTGGTGAAAAAATTAGTTTGAGGTAGATTTATCACATGTGTACCAGTTTGGGATTTTTTTGTTGTATTAATCCTAAAAAAAGAAATGCAAATATATAAATAAATATGTGAATAAATAGAAACGAAAATTGCTGTTATTTTTAATTTTCTATTTCATTTTACAATTCAAATATTATTTATATTTAATTATTATTCAATTTTATTTATTTAAGAAGTTTGTTTTTTGAGATAAATAACCTTTATACTATGAATATAAGAAATCCTATCCACCTTTATCCTACCTCCCTCATGAAATATTTTTATCCGAGTTATATCTTTCTTATATCCAACTTTATCTTTTTCTTGAGTAGGAACCAAATACAGGATAGGATAACTTAAGGCTTAACCTAAGGCTTCAAAAATGGGATGGTGGGTGTAGCCCTAATATTATTATGAGCGAAGAATGTTGTGATTTGATATGTCATATATTTTTTAACAAAGCAGCTTCACGCAAAATGTGGTCAGAGTTGTTTTTCTAGACGGGATAGTACATGTATGTCTATTTTTCTCAAGGAAGATATGGTTATGAATAAGCAAGTATTGATAGTCAATGATTTTTCTATTAAAAACCCAAAATATCTTAGGCTTATGTTATTTTCACTCCCTAAATGACTGTTGTAAACATAATTTATTGAGTTAACGAAATAACCTCAAGAGAATTTATTGATCAAAGTCACAAATGGAAATGATGAAAGTTGTTATTTATTGAAAATATAAAAGTTGTTTGTCATGAAAAGACTATTTGTATTAATCAAAACAATGTAGTTTTATTCGACCACATTATGTTATTTTCTAATCGTTTTTTAACAAACTCCATTTCCTCCCTTCTACTCACTAATGTACTTAAGGTGAACTCTATTGAAGGATTGTTTGCGATAAGTTTGAACCTTCTTGCTAACCTTTATTAATAAACATATCCCAAACCTAAGTTATAATCATAAAGAGCTCACAATTTTAACCAAAGAATTCCGCTTAGAAAAGATATTGAACCAGAAAAATTTACATGATAGGGAGTTATTAGAAATTAAACTTTAGAGAGAGATTGTAAATAATTGTTCTAGCCATCATAATTTTGTTAATATTCTTTTAAAATAGAATTCCAGCCACTAAGCGCATTAGAATACTCGAATTTTAGAGGACTCTTGTAAAAAAATAATAATGAATATGTCTTATTTGACACTCACACACAAAAAGAAGGAGAAACAATATTTAATGAAAGTGAATAAAAATCTTGAGATTGATTTATGCACATAGATGTATGCTTTTCCTCTTTCATATCTATCTTGTCATTTATGAGATCTCAGAGAGGGCAATTTTGGACAATTTAAATTATAGGGTGTGTCTAAAGCGATTTAAGGGGTGGAAATAACGTGAGCCAATATCTTATTCCAGAGATATAACTATCATTTCTCGCTAAAAATATGTGATTTTCCAGGCGTTCATTATGATACACCTAGAATTATCCTTCCGAGGATGTGCAAACTCTGTAAGTCTCCATTGTTTGAAGAGTTTATGGCTCGATTATCAAACAAGAAAGGAAGGGCTCATGGCTCGTTGCTTTGTTCTTCTTACCATGCGATGGTTAACGCTCTTGGTAATTGCCATGAGAGAAACTTTTGGAGCTAGGGCTCCTCTCGTTATCATATCCGGAGGACCATGAAGGCTGCGTCTGTCTCCACCTACCACTATCATGTTGTCAACAAAAAAAGGGAACATATAAATGGATGTTAGCTGCAGTGTCTTCACATGTCAGCTTAGTCAACAAAGTGCACCACAAAGCTAAGGGTAAAAATCCTATAGATCTTACATTGAAGCGAGGCATTAGCATCCAATTCTCAGAACTTCCAGATGTATAGCTACTGCGAATCATTTCAATGCAACAATCACTAACAGGCACAGCACCTTCATTCTGCAAATGACAAATAAGCTCAGTTTCTTGAATCCTTGTCTACGAATTCATATCTAAAATCAAGCTGGCATCATATTTTGATTGTTGACGCGTTTTATGTTCCTCATAGGACTTCTAGTGCCCTGCATCGAATCCGAAAGCTGCACCTTCTTGACCCTGTAACAACATGGTTACAACATTAGGAGCATAACCGACACATGCAGCGACTAATTTCTACTTTGAGTTCTTCTAGTCTGCACTCCATGGCAACCAAACCATATAGTCTTGACCAGGAAGAGTCGTGAATTCTTTAGACAGATTCTTTTAAGAGGGTGTGAACTTATTCAAACCCTTTTACTTGAGTTCTCCTAATCTTTATTACATCACTCGTACGGTTGTTGTTGGCTGATACACTGGTAAAACATTTATCGACTAACAATACCATTCTTTGCTTGCGTTCATTGGCGTCGGGATGTTGCGCTCTTAAGTACTCCTCGTGAATGCGAGAACAGTACAATCGAAATGGTTTTGAACTAGGGCTATCGGTTTGAATCGTTACGCCTAAACACTCGACGACAATATCATTTAAAAATCGGGAAAGACCGGCGGCATGAAATGGCGATACCATTCTTTCTTCTACTTTGGCTCAACAATTCAATCACTAGGCATGACATGCACTACAAAATATTGAAGATGGTCACTCAGATCTATCGTGGTGGAGAATCTGGAGATGTATAGAAAGGGTGAGTTAATGCTGCAGCCGAGCGGAATGCTGCAGTTTGGGCATATGGTGAGCATCCATGTCTCATCATTACATATAAGTGAAACAAGAATAAACTAGCCAAAGGAATCCTAAACCGTAATCAGAGCCCAATACATCTTCCCCCTTCTCTCTCATCTCCATCGTCGCCCCCAATGACCTTGCCAGTAACCACAATCCACAGTGTAGTCGCTGTTACAGCCAACCACCACCACCACAAAGGCCATCGCCGTCGCCGCGAAGCACAAGTTTGGCGTTCGATGCCGTTGGAAAAACCCACCAATGTAATCGAGCTAGCTAGAGCTAAGTCGGGTTGCAGACAGATAGACAAGCAGCTTTGAGACAGTGTTGTGCTCGGCTCGATGGCAATGATTCTTGGTACGCTTGTTTATGAATCGAGACAAGTCGTCTTCCATCTATGTGGCATTTTAATTAGACACACCAAATGCACACATATCCCTCTAGTACTTCACTTAAAATTCTAGGTTTCTACCTTTTATTATCAGTCGTTTCATTTCCTAGCTAGAAAGATGCATCTTAATTTTCTTTCGGCCATTTGAATTTCTTCACATATATACTTACTTTTTGTCGCAAAAGATTTTATTATGTATACTTCAATCATCTAGTAGATAACAACCCCACGATGGCCACGAAGACAAATTAAATTCTCAAACTCAGTGCTTCCATCGATCAATACTTAGAAAGAAAAACTATCACAGTGATAGGATTAGACCATTTGAAAGTGAGTACATAGCGAAGATAAAAAGTCGTAGCCCTACTAGTACAGCATTCGATAGGTAACAGTCCTCAAAACTTGTGTGGCTCGATATCACACTTATTAGCAACCTCCGCGCAGTTGATTAAGTTGATCAGACCCAAATTGCTCCGGCTTGTCTAAGCCTCGGGACCAAGGACTGGTTGAGGTGGAGGCTCATGACCTCATTGGTTCCCCCCACCAGCTCGCCGCCGATGAACACGGCGGGCACGGGTGGGCTGCGGCCCAGCCTCGAGAGGGCCTGCTCAATCTCCCTCCCCCTGGGGATCTCGTCCAGCTCGTGAACCACCGGGTTGGCCCCGAACTCGCTTAAGAGCATCTTGACAGTGTGGCACATGCAGCACGAGCTCCTGCTGAAGATCACCACCGGCCTCTCCGACACCATTCTATTGATTCTATCCATTGGCAAAAGCACAAGCCAGTGATGCTAAAATACGTCAGAACGACTTGAAATCGATAATCCTTACTATCTCGACAATGGAAGGCAAAACGTGAAGAGAATTCGACTCCCCAACGATGAATGCGAGGCTGCGCACGTAAAGGAAAATGAGAGGGAGAGAGGGAGAGAGACAGAGAGCAAATTCTTGAGCTTGTGAGGGATGATGATTGAGTTTTGATGAGTTTTCGTTGATCATTGGGAGCTTATTTATATTGGGTTTGAGGTGGGTAAAGGATTTGGACTGGATTGGATTGGCTTGGCTAGGAAAAAAGGGCTTGACAGATGAACGAGAATGAGAATGTTCTTCTAGATATTGCCATATATCGTATGATCATTTTTGACAACGATTTTCATGTTGCGAATAGAGATAAAGTAAGTGCTGCACGATGACGATTCTTTTCTTACGGAAAAGCTACCGGCATGTCCTTTGTACGGCTTACCGTTTCTTGTTCTCGTCATATTGCTTGCTTCACATTGTGTTTCTTCACTATCCTTTTTTTTTTTTTTTTTATCATTGCACTAATGAAGGGTGCAATAATTTTCGGGCCTTCGTTTTGTGGGAAAAGTGCCAAAAGTCCTAGCCTTTTGCATTAGTCCAATTCGGTCCTAAACCTTTTTTGGTGCCAATTCGATCTAACTTTGGTTGTGCGTTTAATTACTAACCTTTTTGGTAATTAAGTCCTAAACCTTTTAAATTGGTCTGTTGATCCTAGCCTTTTGTTTTTGTGCAATTTAGTCCTTGTGATTTTGCCGATTTCTACGTGGATGCCGGCGACCGGTCACCGGCGCCTGACGCGTGGCGCGACGTGGACAAATTAAATAATATTTTAATATTTTTTTGAATTTTTATTTTTTTCCTTTTTTTTCTTTTTTTTCCACTTTTTTTTGGCTCTCCCTCCTTCCTCTGGCCGGTCGCCGGTCCGGCGACCGGCCAGAGGCCAGAGGCCGGCGAGCTCGACCTCGCCGGCCACTGGCGAGGGCGGCGGCCTCGCCCGGCGAGGGCGAGCCTTGCCTTGGTCGGGCGAGGCTCGACCTCGCCAGATCCGGCGAGGTCGGGCCTCCCCGACCATGGCGAGGCTCGAGCCCTCGCCGGAGGCCGCGGCGAGGGCGAGCCTCGCCATGGTCGGGGAGGCCCGACCTCGCCGGATCTGGCGAGGCCGGGCTCGCCGGCGGCTGGGCGAGGTCGGGCGAAGTGGCGAGGCTCGAGCCCTCGCCGGAGGCCTCGGCGAGGGCGAGCCTCGCCCAGCCGCCGGCGAGGCCCGACCTCGCCAGATCCGGCGAGGTCGGGCCTCGCCCGACCATGGCGAGGCTCGCCCTCGCCGCGGCCTCTGGCGAGGGCTCAAGCCTCGCCATGGTCGGGCGAGGCCCGACCTCGCCGGATCTGGCGAGGTCGGGCCTCGCCGGCGGCTGGGCGAGGCTCGACCTCGCCAGATCCGGCGAGGTCGGGCCTCGCCCGACCATGGCGAGGCTCGCCCTCGCCCGGCGAGGCCGCCCTCCCCAGTGGCCGGCGAGGTCGAGCTCGCCGGCCTCTGGCCTCTGGCCGGTCGCCGGACCGGCGACCGGCCAGAGGAAG
Source organism: Syzygium oleosum (assembly GCF_021117445.2). Classification (NCBI taxonomy): domain Eukaryota; kingdom Viridiplantae; phylum Streptophyta; class Magnoliopsida; order Myrtales; family Myrtaceae; genus Syzygium; species Syzygium oleosum. Next base: position 13,405,627 of record NW_026607490.1, read on the forward strand.
GAGGGGGGAACCAAAAAAAAAAGTGGAAAAAAAGGTTTAGGACTAAATTGGCAATAATGCAAAAGGTTTAGGACTTTTTTGGCACTTTTCCCTCGTTTTGTGCATGGATACTATCCCGGCGTCTGAGGTTATGGGTAATCTCTTTTTGTGCGATATCTCTGATTGATTATATCTATGGTTATATGTATCTACTTAGGTTAGTATTCTTAGTTCACATAGAGAAATAAGTATGTGCTTGGTACAAACTTTACATTACAACGAAGGACAAAGTGGCCAGGAATATAAGGCTATACATATAATATATATTCATAGTTTCTCCAAATAGTTATAATTTAACATTACTATCTTAAGTTGATACATATATCCGTAGAGTTAATCAATTAGAGATATGATGTAACCTGAGATTACACATAATCACTAACACCGACGAGCAAAAGTTTAAGTAATATATATTAAATATGCAACTTTTATCTTCAAGCAAGATTGCTTGTATTGTTGACTATTTTTATAAGATAAAACCCATATTTTTATGCATACTATTGGTCCTATTTTAATGGACAACCTATTCTCTAGACTCAAATGCATAACAATTTTTATTTCTTCCACTTATGTTCAATTTTAGAGTTTAGTGTAATTTCTTCAAATTTTTATTGAACTTCTGCGGAATAATGAAGGGGTAACTTATGTTTGTATTTGGATTTTTTATTCACGAACCCATTAGAGTCAAATGTAATCTTAACATGATAAGAAATGGAGTGGTAAGATTGAACAAACTATTAAGTAACTTGCTTATCACCGTAATAAAACTCTAACCCGCGGTTATTCAAATTCAAAAGATTTCTTACTATTATCGTTATTATTATTATTATTATTATTATTATTATTATTATCGTTATTTGAACATCGAGATGAAAAATTATATAAGTACCGATTTGCAATTGCAAGTGGCATATATAAAGAGAGATCTTGAGAGCAAAAAGGTGTACGTAACAAATCTTTTCTCTAGTACAATTATTATCCATGTTAATGGGGCTTTTTCTTGCAATGTATCTATCTCGGAGGCATCTGCTGAGTTGGAGAAGGGGAAAATGGGACTCATCCACTTGGGACCGAAATGCACAAGATTCTTTTATTCTATTCCCGAAAAAGAATTTGCGAAAAGAAACGTTAGTGAAATGATTTTTCTTTTGTGGGATATTTAAAAAAATAGATACTAATATCTATTTCACGAAAAAGAAAAGGAATAATTGGCAATCTGAGGACGACGAGAAGCTCGGTTTTGCCACACCATGCATGGAAAAAAAGTATTTCTTCCTTAGAAATTAGTATACTGGTTTATTCAGATATTTATATTGAGTCTATCTGTTTTAATTTTTAACATATTAATATTAGAGTTTGTACATAATAGTTTTTCGTCTTTTTTTTCGCTTTTTTCTATCGAGTGAAGACAGAGAACTTTTGGCACCTGGCGTCACTAAAAAGAGGAGTCCAAATTGAAAAAGGAGGCGGATGTCGTGAGGTCCCCAATTTTATCTTCTTTTACTTCTATTGTTGAATATGTGCTTTGTTTTGCTTTCTTTATACATTGGATTTTGACTCCTCAATACGGCATGGTGCGTATATGATCATCAACAGGAAAATTACGAAAAAAAGTTTAAATCTATTGCACTCATACCAATTTAGTCCTAAATCTTTCAATTTGACCAGTTTAGTCCTAAACATTTTAACAATTTGTTAATGTAGTTCATCCGGCCAATTTTGGCCAGAAATTGATGACATGGACTTCGGCTGTCCTACATGATACAAACGACACTGACCTAGAAAATTTTAAAATTAAAAAAAATTGAATTTTTTTGAATTTTTCTATTAATTTTTTCTTTTCTTTTCTTTTCTTTTCTTTTCTTTTTTTTCTTTATTGTTAAGGCATGTAGGGGGCTACTGGCCATCAGTCTAGGCCTAGTGACCCCTACAAGCCACAAGCATTCAAAAAAATTAGTTCCCATGCAAGCATCGGTTGTGTCATAGAAGATGACCGGCGTCCACGTCATCAATTTTCGACTAAAATTGGTAAGATGGATTATATTGACAAAGTGTTAAAAGGCTTAGGACTAAATTGGCCAAATTGAAAGATTTAAGACTAAATTGGCTAAATTGAAAGATTTAGGACTGAATTAGCACAAGTGCAATGGATTTAGAACTTTTGTGGTTATTTTCCCAATCATCAACATATATGAGTCGCAAGAGTTATAGCCAAGAAAACTGAAGACGTTTAAAATGACTTTTAGTTAGGGGTAACTGCAGCTCTTTATATCAAATGCCCTTCTGACATTTCAAAACCTACATTTTACATGTCTCCTCAACTTTGCTCTCTATATCAAATGCCCTCCTACTATTTCAAAACCTACATTTTGCATATCCCTAACCTAAAACGAATTTTTTGCCCTCATGCATGCCCAAAATTTACACAAAATCTCTTTGTCACTCTCGTCTCTGCCCTTTCTTTCTCCTCACACCCAGCAGCTAGCAAAGGAACGATTGAGAACCACCCCCACAGCATTGAGCTGCTGCTCGACGCCACAGCATGATGCCAACGACAATGCCCTCGCCTTTGCCCGCCTCCCACGTCCCTCTCCCGACATTCCTAAAACTGTCTATGGCGAGATCGTTCTAGGCTTGCAATAGCAAGGCCACATGAGCTCGGCCTAAGCTTGCGGTTCGCAGTCGTCAAGGCTGTGCAAGGTCGACCTCGAGCTCACAAGGGTCAAGTTGAGCCATGAGTTTCTGTGACAAGCACACGAGCCCCTCAAACTATGTAGCAGAGCTCGGCCATGGCTGCTAAATCAAGGTCGTTCGACCTCATTTTGGCCTTGAGTTGGCGGGGCTATCTTTGACTACCGTTGACGGCCTCCGAAGGTGTAACATAGGCATGCATAGTGGAGAAGGGGAGACATGGTAGTGGTGTGTTGGATTGAGCAAACCTCTCGAGTGGCGAGAGAGAGAGAATGTGGGTGAGTGGGATTTTTTCAGTGTGGGGGTAATTTGGGAGATAAAACGGCAATTTGGTAAACTATATGCGGGTGAGAGATGCAACTTGAATTCAATTGTAAAAAATGAGGATGAATTGTAGGTTTTGAAACATGACTATGGTACGTGACTATGGTATCTAATATGAAGTTGTTTAGAACATGATTTTTGCAATTTTTCCTATAATATATAATTATTTGAATAAGTTTTGATTCTAATTTGATATTTAACTTTTCACATCTTTATGCATATATGAATATCCATATTCATATTTATCTAATGCATTCAGAATGCTTTTGCGTTTTTTTGAAAATAAGGTTACTTGTTTTATTTTGATGGAAAAGTGAAAATAGCTTTTGGGTTTTCCAATTTTAACAAGAAAATGTTGTGGGGTTTTTCATAAAGGATTTGGGTCATCTAGATTGATTATGATATAAATTGACAATTTAGAAGTAACATCATCATATTGAATTCGATGGCCGAGATGCTCTCTCTCTCTCTCTCTCTCTCTCTCTCTCTCTCTCTCTCTCTCTCTCTCTCTCTCTCTCTCTCTCTCTCTCTCTCTCTCTCTCTCTCTCTCTCTCTCTCTCTCTCTCTCTCTCTCTCTCTCTCTCTCTCTCTCTCTCAAGGATCTTATCCTTATTTTATAGGATGGTCATATAAAGTGCTTTTCTCATCTGTTAAAGGAAAGAACAAAAAGGTAAAAGAAAGAAAGATTTGCATTTCATCCACACGTTTCAATGGGATAACGTTCATGAAAGGTCAAGATCACATACTAATGTATTCCCTCGTGAAAAATCAGGTCGACGCGAAAAAGATGCTCAACTTTTATTTCCCACTTTTTTCATGCGTCGTCACAAGGTCGAATCTTGATTCTTTACATAGATGGGCAGACCAGATGTATTTGCCCATATGCTCTTTTTTTTGTGCATGGGGAACTAGTTCTTTAGAACGTCAACAATACTTACACTCAAATTTAAAATCATGCAAGATAGTACCAACAATGATCTTTGTTATAATAGAATCTTGAGTGTTTGGTCACAATATATTGGTTGAAGCTTACTGAACTTACTTCTATTCGACATGGCTTCTAAAATGGGATGGTGGGCGCGGCCCTAAACTTATTCTGAGCGAAGAATGTTGTGAATTGATGTGTAATATGTCTTTTTAGAAAGTGTGTTCACGCAAAATGTGGCCAGAGTTTTTCTTGATGGAATAGTACATGCATGTCTATTTTTCTCGGTAAAGAAATGCTTCTGGACAAGCAAGTATTTTTCTCAACCAAAGTCCAAATTTTTATGTGTATATTTCGAAGATATTTTATTGAAACATAGCGTAAAATAACCATCATCACCAGTTCGAAATTGCACTTTGCACCATGTAATCTTAAAACACTAAGCCTTTCTATCTCGATATAGAAAAACAAGAACTTACAATTCGTAAACAGCAGTTTTTTCTAAAAAATTTTCCAATGTTTATCCTACTGTCTGTTCCAAAATGTGAAGTGAAGTGTAGAAATCTAAAACCTCACGATGTAAAACGCAAGGTTTTGGTGAAAAAAGTAGGTAAGGAAAGAGTTCATGGTGATTCTTTGCATTTACATAACATTTAATAGCTTAATGGGCTACATAACTTGGCCGATGGTCTTCTAGGCCAGATCTTGGGCCAACCATATCTGGGCCCAACCTTTGTGCCTAGAAATTTCACACATAATATTGAATGGGATAAGTATATTGCAAATCTTAAAACTTATCACGAAAGTGCAATTAAATCCTAAAACTTTCAAAAAGTGCAACTAAGTCTTAAAACTTGTCACGAAATGCAATTGAATTCTAAAACTTTCAAAAAGTGCAATCAAGTCCCAAAATTGATCAAATTGGTCTAATCAAGTCATTTTTTGAAAGTTTTAGGATTCAATTGCACTTTTTTAAAGTTTTAGAACTCGATTACACTTTCGTGACAAGTTTTAGGACTTGAGTGCACTTTTAGAAAGTTTTAGGAATTAATTGGACTTTCATGACAAGTTTTAGGACTTGTAGTGCACTTATCCCATATTGAATCTAGTTGAGAGCTCACTTCCACGTGATTTGGTAGGGAGATCGATGAGGATTCACTTCACTTGGGGGTGATGAATTGAGCCAACATTATTCTCAACAACACTGACTCGTTGAAGCGAAGTTTTGAATGAGCATTTTTCATTCCATCATTCGGTCATTCCTCCTACCTAAACAGTAAGTTCGTTCTCCAGTCATTTTGAAGAAACACAAGTTGAGGTAGGCAAATTCTAATGCCATAAAATACCGCACCGACCTTTATGGTTTTGTAAGACTCGAGCTAAAGTAGTGTGGATGACCCATATTAATATCAAACTTTTGTGTTTAATGACGTGGGAAATCGAACCCCGCAATTTCGTGCCTTAACCGCTAAGCTAAATCTATCGGGTCGACCTTTTCTTTCCGGGTGTATGACCATAAGGGTTTTCGTCGCGCATAAAAAAGAAACACGAGTTCTTGATGTAGATTGAATGCAACACAGCATAAATGAAAAGGATAAGGTCTCGTGCGAAAACAGAACGCCACATTTGTCGTGACCTAACGGGATAAAAAGGCAAAAGAATAAGAATGCGAAGGCGGTTCGTGGCATCACACGGATTAGGGCACAGCTTGGGGTTCATGTTCCATCAATAAAGTACATGGCGCTCTCTCTCTTTCTCTCTCTCTCTCTCTCAACCCACAAATCTTTATAGGATTCTTGCTTAAAGGCAGAAAAGGTGGAGGGAGAGGAACAATGTGCATCATACCCATTAGCCACACATCTCATCCTTTTGGGGTTGCTGTCTCAGCTTTTGTAGATACCCAGCCATCCAAAGCCCCCCCTCTCCAAAAGTCGAAGTGCCAAAATTCCCCATGTTATCAGACAAAACATCATGGGCACACGCCAAGATGGCATTTTCATTTATACCCATCATCTCTCTATCTGATCTCATAGCACATAAACAGTTTCATGGCCAGATATCAATATATTGTTCTGTCTATATGTCGATCGGATTGATTTGTTCTATTCGCAAAGATTTTTGCGGGGAATTAGTTGAGGTTCTGGTTGTTCTCGGTGTTTCTGGCATCTAGGTTAAAGAAGGTTGTAAGCACAATGCCACTCTCCATTCACTGACGATTAACACGTGCGTGAATCTTAAGTCACATCGCCTTTGTTTTTTGTTAGTTTAAATGATTAGAATCCCACCACTAATGATAGGCTAATCGCTTCAACACTAGGCAAAAACCCTTATTCTCGGGCTGGCTTCTGTTCATATATGTTGTTTTCGCCTTTTGGTTTGTGCAGATATCAATCTGGTTCTGATGCTATAAAGTGATACTAAGAACTGCGGCCCATCGTTTGATTTGATCTGCGATGCATTGAACTGCCATTTCTTTAGGGTTTTGCTTCAATAAATAAATGGTTGGTTGAGTGTTCAAGAAAAGCTTGACCCTTGGGGTTTTATAAGGCGGTTCCACTTTTCGAAATTGGAGGCCTTGTTTAAGCGTGTCTTCTTACCTTTTTAGGGATCAAATTCTGGAAATACTATTGTTGGCATATATAATAATAATATGGAAATGAAGAAGCTGTAATGAAATAATTTAATGTATACCTTTTGAAAACTTTAGTCACTATCAAGCAGAGGAATTTCCTAGGCTATTAGCCTTTGTAGAGGCTAATATACATTCGATATCTGAGGTTAAGGCATGTTCAAATGACATGTTGTCGTCCATATATGATCAGAGGAGACTTCCTCGAATATACATCACTCTTGATTGTTACGTGATCTTAGAGATCGAATCTTACGGTCTAATTAGGTCTATGTGGACTAAACACTCGAGAGGAGTTTTCAAAATGTCTTGGCCATAAGGTAGAGACCGTAGAAGAATGTCTCTTATTTATGAATTATTTAAATGGGCCTTTTCGCAATCAATGTAGGACTTTAGGATATCACAATTTTTTAAGTGCTTGTGCAGTTTCCGTCACAGTTATAGCTTAGAAAAGAGGTGCTGCAAGTTTTACAAGGTGTCAGGCAAGCACATTACCACAACAACACCTCACAATTGTGGCGACAACTTACAATAACTTTTGAGAAGCTGCCTCACCTAGTTTTGAGGTGCCGCACCTTTGAAATATCTGCTAGTAGATAAACAAGTCACAATATCTCATAGCATAGCCACAGCGCTACATAGTCACAACTATACCGAACAGACACCAAGAACTCTCGATGTTGGAGAATAACATTACAGATATTTCGCATCTCAAACCCGAGTTATATCGGTCATGTATTGAGCATCACATTTGTATTGTACCTATCTTTTATGACGTATTCTTTCATAGCATATCATGCGGTGTAATGCATCAACGACACTTATTCAGATGCTCCCTCTATTGCCATCTCTTCTCTCATGTCGTATCCCTAGTTGACATTCTCCCATCTTATGTCCTTTCGCAAGAAGCCACCTAATCAAATATGCCACGAGAACCTCCATCCTAAAGCCAATTATAGGTAAACTAAAAAAAAATCGATACCCGTCCTGTACATGACTTTGGAATAATCCCAGAGACATTAAGACGATACATCTATAACATAATTTATTAAGTAATGAATTAAATTCTTGTTTGATGCATAAATAGGGCTCAACACGTTAAATACGCACTAGCATTTTGTCACGTCATCTTGTAAATCGATATTACATATTACTGTTTCTAAAATTGCTCATATGACCTTTTTTCCCCCTCGATCCCCCAAAATTCACTTTCGGCAGCGCGCTTTTGTCTTATCTCTCTAGCCGTGCAGATTCCCAGCGCAAATGGTATTGAATTGTTGCGAGCAAGCCATACACGTCCTAATCAACTCCATAGCATTTCATACTTTACATTACATCATCATATTCACATCAACTTAAAAGAACTTGCACCACCGTTTCCATGCCCCCTTTATAATTTAACTTATCAAATCAAAAGTAGAGAAGAGGAAAAAGGAAATGCTCGTACCCACAATACAAACCCTAGTGATCACTTTGATTCACCACCTTCCCCCTATATATACAGGACCATTCAGCTCCATTCTTCATCACAAAGTCACAAGCATACATCAGCTACCAGATACAAAAACAACTCGAAAAGTTTCCGTAGTTGACTTGTGTAACTCATCGTCTTTCTTGATCTTGTCGTTCTTCGTCGTCGTCGTCTTGTTTAGTGTATAATTTGATGGATAGGGTGTCGAAGTTGGCGTCGCAGAAGGCGGTGGTGATATTCAGCAAGAGCACGTGCTGCATGTGCCATGCGGTGAAGAGCCTGTTCTACGAGCTCGGCGTGAGCCCGGCCATCTACGAGCTCGACGAGGACTCGAGAGGGAAGGAGATGGAGCGGGCCCTGGCCCGGCTCGGCTGCAGCCCTGCCGTCCCCGCCGTCTTCATCGGGGGGAAGTTCGTCGGGTCGGCCAACACCGTCATGACCTACCATCTCAGTGGCTCGCTCAAGCGAATGCTCAAGGACGCCGGCGCATTGTGGCTCTAGTCTTTAGTTTCAATGAGTCTTTAGTTTTTTTTTCCTTTTGCTTACCTCGGCTTGTGAAGTACATTAACTGTACTACGAAAAAATACATGAAGGAAGATTTATGACTATCAAGTATTGCCTTTTAGCTAACTTTTTTCGTACAATTGTGACTTTAACAACAATGGCATGCACTGCAATGGTGAGAATGGCAAACGCTGACCTCTTCAATATCGAAACTTTTTTATCAAGTTTCCCTTTTTCTATTTCCTCTTTTCTTTTTCGACGCGATAGGAGAGATTATACCGGTCCTCTTATATGCTCACTCTTTATTTTATGTATCTCCTTGTCCAATTCATATATTGGTTGTACATATCGATCGGCCGTCACAGAGAATCGAATAGTATAATGATCTTGCTTGATGTATTTTATACGATTCCACCAAATGCAGCCTTAATAGACTCATAGATTGAGCTGTCAATGTATGCGAAATCTTGACATATAAAAGAAAAGGAAATGATTGGATGACGGTCTTTAATTTACTATTAGAACAACAGTTTGTTCTAGACCAAAAAAAAAATAACAAATGATTATAAATTGTTACAGGGTCAATTCCTTCAAAAATTTGTGACTCGCAATATGCTATTAGCTCAAAGACTGTTATGCTAACAAAACCCAGAAAGAAATGTTTTGTCTCTAAGGAATAGAGGTATGATGGTCTTCTTGAGTATTATTCTAACATACGATGTCGTTTGTAAGATGATCTATGTAATTATATGACATGAATCCACACCCATTTAATTTCGTCTTTGAAATCATTTCTTTTTAGCTTAAGTAATGGATTTCCTATATAAGGGTGTATTTTAAAGTAATTTTTCTTCCTAATTTTTTGTTTATTTCTTTTTTCAGTGTGTTTGAAATTTAAATTTTATCAAATGTCAAATCCCTCAATTGTTAACGTATGAAGTCTTTTATAGTATTCTTATAATTACTAAAACTTGAGATACTTATGATTTCCATTTTCAAAATTTTTTTAGGGGAAAAAAATAGGTACCTTTCTCAAGCCCAATTAAATGGTGCATAAATCTCTCTTTTTACCAGCCGAAAATTAATCGGGTCATTCATTGTTTGTTATAGTCCACATGTAGACTTTTTATTCATTACAATACATTAGATAAGGTTCATTTCACTATAGAGAGCAACAAAAGGACATGGAATTCTACTGTTCGGCGCCAAAAAAATGTGGATTGTTCACCGTGCTGGTCAATTTCAAAATGTGTTAGTAAATGTAAAAAATTATTGATAAAAAAAATGACGAGGGATTATTTTTCAAGGTAACTTGCTCGTAACCATATTTATTGTTAGAAATAATTAGGATATTTTCCTTAATTCTCCATCTCTTTCATGATTATGTATATATCTAGGAGATTCTCCATTTGATTATGCATGTACTTGATTGATCCTAATTGATTATTTTATTACCTTGTATAATCATCTAGCAACGCCTATAAATAGGCTAATGTACTATTTATTACGAGATATTCAGAAATAACGAATTTCTCTCTTCCACATATTCTTATTTTGAGTGCACTCATGCATACCTTTCCACATATGTCAACTCTCTTTAGCACACCGAATCGCATTGGCGGTCCGTCAGTGTTTTTTTTTTTTCGATTTTTTCTCCAAACTACTCTGAGGAGATATTATAGACATTAAGGATATTTATCTTGATTCTGTATATCTCTTGTGATTGTGTAAATATCTAGGAGACTCTTCATATTTTCTTGTGATTGTCCATAATTGATCCTAATTGGTTATTGTTACCTTAGATAATTATCTAATAAAATGTATGAATAGGCCCATTATGAGATATGCAGAAGAGCTGTAAATCTCATAATGAGAAGTACACGAGGCACTACTAGATGATTATGTAAGTTAGTAAGATGATAATCAATTTAGGATATGCACAATCAAAAGAAAATATAGAGAATAACCTAGACAATCATGAGAGATATGGAGATCAAACAAGTGTCTTAATTATCTATGACATTTACCAACACTCTTGTGAAATTAATAGTATGCAAATTATTAATTTGTAATTAACTTAATTTCCAAGTTTTACTTGCATAATTTACCGATGCTCTGAACTTATTTCTCTTTTAGTATGCTTAATATGTGAGTGTTAGAAAATTCATTTCTTGCGATTGATTCTAGTGAGTTTGGGTTTAATCTAGAATTAAGAAACTTGAGTGTGAGCTTTTCAAGTTTCGAGGGATTGTAATCTTCTCTTTGCCGATTACAGTGGAACCATCTCATTGATCACTGTCCCATGAAGGTCACTGTGTTCCGGTTTTTGTTATGCAATTTATTTCAGGCTCAAATTTAGTTTGTTCGTGCTTCCACATTAGTCGAAACAGCTCATATTCATTGGGTAGTGTCAACAGTATGACTACGCTTAGAAACTGATATGTGCCTCTTCAACAGAAGAACCACTTCGATACTTTTTATTGGTCTGATAAATTCAATAGGTAAGGAATTTTGTCTGATCATTCGTTGCGGATTCTGACTATCTATCATTTGTCAGGTCCAACAGGAGGGAACAGTGGTAACAGGGGACCTTTCACTTGCCAAACTAGATAAACAAATTGCAGAGCAGGAGGAACAAAGTCAATGCAATGGAGAAGGATGTGGAGATAGTATGCCAGTTGAACAATTCTAGGGTCACCATGTACGATGTCCAAGGAGAGCATAGATGGCGACTAATAGCGGTGTTTATGACCAAAATCCTTCTCTAAATCCAACTTGCTGTAACGTGACCGCACTACTATTGGATTGACATTCGATTGCTGTAGCATTATGCGGTTGTGATCGAATTACATTCTGCATTCACTGCGTACTGGATGATACGCGACTTGTATTGGCCCCTTTAGAAATGGCTGTTTTATTCTTCTGGGTCATAAGTTCCTGGATCAATTACAGGTTTAGGCTGTATGTAAGTTCATGGAGGAAATAAGAGCAGGAGTTTTCTACCTGCACTTAAAAAGGCAAACTGTTCAAGCCAGAGCAAATGAGTCGAAGTATGAAAATCATCTGACACTTGAAAATAGAATTAGATTATCTCATAATGACATGTACCAAACAAAAAATGTAATAACGAATTGGATGCAGAAGAAGGCAACGGAGAAAATGCGTCGGAATTAATCCTGCTTAATCCCGGAAAACAAGTGTCGCGACCCGATTCCCAAGTCTCCAAATGGTCACTACAGTTCTCGATGCCGGCAAAAGGACCTTTTTTTCCAGTCAAACTAATTGCACGACGAGGCACTGATTTGGGTCCCCTCGCGAGTTAGAGTTCGACGCCCATCACGATTTGACGGTTGCGAGTTCGTGTGAAGGCTCGTCCAGAGGGAGTCTCGGTGGCAGATCAAGCAGCAACAATGGAGACGGCGACGGCAATTAACTCCAAGCCTCTCTCCTTCTCACGCAGGTATCGCTCTCTGCATCTGTGCTATTCGACTGCAGCTTTTTGAACTGTTGAATGCGACCAGAATGTGTGGCTTTTTGAATTGTTCAATGGGACCTGTTATCTCAGTTTAAGCTTGACTGGCGTTTATTGTGGTTACCTTCTTACTGCTATATTGGAATTTACTCCACGTATTGCTTCTACATGTTAAGTGATCCACCAATGAAGACCAATCTAATGATGTAGCGCAGTTCACGATGGTTTTCACTCTATAGTCATAATAAGATGCAGAAGCAAATGAGATACCAAAGAATTATAGCATTTTGGTATCTTATAATGTAATTTGCAACTACCAGTTTTGAATGTTTAGTAATTCAAGATTTTCATGGTAATGCTGCGATTTCTTTTGTTTGCAGCTTTTTTCGATATTGTAGTAGCGCTTTTGATTCTTTATGGATTCAATACATTCCAATCTCTACGCCGTCATTAAGCATTTCGCGCATCTCCTGCCATGCTTGTTTTGTATGCTGCAGTACTAGGAACAGCTTAAAACATTTCTGATCCATATGGTAAAATTCTCAGGAAAGTGGCACGTACATCTTTTGTTCTCATTGCTAAGCAATGTAAAGTAACTTCTGTTTATCTGTTCATCCAGTGCATATGGACTGTATCTATTTGTTCTCTATTTGTATACATCTAGGCCAATAGGTTCCTATAAGGTATAGATAAAGAATGAGATAAGTTCATAAGCATACACAATCAACAAGCGTTGCAGACTTAGGGTGCGTTTGTTTGATGAAAAGTGTTTTCCGGAAATCCATTTTCCGAACTTCCACCTGTTTAGTTCGTCGAAAATGGTAAGTCAACTGAAAACACTTTCCGGTCAAGGAAAACATTCATGTATAAAATTATGAAAGTGAATTACCTAATCTAAGAAGGTAAAAACACTTTTCGAAATTGCTCATGTTGAATTTGTTAATATTTTTTCTTTTCTTTTCTTGAGGAAAACATTCACGTATTTTCCTTCCTTAATAAAAATAATTTAAAAATAATAAATAATTTTAAAAATACAAAAAATTTCAATAATTTTCACCATAAGATTTTTCTCACCAAACAACTGAAAATACTTTCCAAGTCCTTTTTAGGTTTTAGCCAAACACCGAAAAATGAACTCATTCTCTTGGAAAATGACTTCCTAAAAAGTATTTTCCAGAAATAGTACATTTTCCGTGAAACAAACACATCGTTAGAGATAGTCCCAATTCCTTTTATTGCCGAAGGCACTGGCACCTTTCAATCGAGTAACTTGTCTATTCTTCTGCTTTGCAGACTTTGGGATCCCTGAGGAACTCGAGTTCGAAATCCTTTAGTACAGTGCACGAAATGTGCTGCAACTTGCAGCACGTACACCCCAAGATAAATTTCCGCGCGCTGCACCTTGCAGCACGTTCCATGCGCTGTAGTAAAGGATTACAAACTCGAGTTACCTCAGGGTGTTGAGTTCCAAGATCCCAATAGGAGGACATGGAGAGGAAGGATTAAGGTGTTGAGTTCCATATTCCCAACCAGAATGATTTCTGTTATCTTCTTTTTTTGACCGCTTCCCCTACCTTCATGCTTCTGGTCCTCCTCCACCTCCTTGAAGTCCTTATCATTGTCATCGCCGTTGTGCTCCCAGACTTTGCCTCCTTCTCCTACCTCCTCCGGGAGGGTGGCCCATAGAGTACAAGACCAGGCACACCACGACTCTGGTAGGAGAACACCACAAAGTCATTCATTTCGACCAAGTTGTCCTGCACGAATTCTTGCCAATTGTCTTCACGCGCCATTGCCGCCCCATGGGACGCCTGAGGAGGATCTATTCCGATGGTGGTCTGTCTAGGGACATGCTGCAATGAATAGCCATATGTGAGTCACGAACTAGAACAATTTGCTGAGTTAAAAACAGTTCATAAGAGAGAGGGGTATCTCCCCATTCTTTGAGAGTTATATCCTAGCATGTACATTTTGAAGAAACCTGGGATTTTTCTGCGATTACTCTCCTTCTCCTTTCTGTCAGCAGATAGAGGGGAGTCAATATCCTAAAGTCTAATATAAGCAAGCTTAAAGAATCTCAGTGAATGCAATATCACTCCAAACAGACACCATGTTCTCAGAAATCATGTGCAAAACACATTTTCATCGACAATTATTGTACTGCTTAAAGCCAAGCTTGCGATCAGTTAAGAGGGAAATTATTTTTCTAGTATAATATTGATGACTGGAAAGGTCTCTTCCCAAGACATATTGCAAGGCAAGTCTACTTTCGAAAGCCTCAGATTACCCTCTCCTTTTGTTTGATCACAACATTCGATCAGGAAAAATACAATAAAACAAAATAACCAAAACACGGCATGAACCAAAAACTTCGATTCGGGTTTTTAACCCGATGTGAGAACATAGTTATGGAGGAGAAAAGGCAGAGCAAGGCTCAAAACAGAGGAACTCGTGAACAGGAAGGAGGGCTCTCAGTTTCCCTCTCCGTCCCGTTTTGGGAGTGGTCGTTCTTTGTCGTCGTTGGCAAATCTCTGTCTCTGTCATACTTGCTCTTGGAGCTGGAACAAGATTCGGAGGTCAATGTTTTGTGGCCTTTGATGGTGAGGTAAGAAAGATTTGTGGTTTTTCTTAATTCCGGTTCTGGGACTTGGTTCCAATGGCGGTTCTGGTTTCTTGTGTGATTTGGGCTCGTTGGTTGTGGTGAGTTTGTCCTCGCTTTTCCCAGCAGACGATGACCAATGCGAGGATCCCTACTCCGGCTTCGGCATTTTGAACACGGGATGATCTGATCCTTGGTCCATTGTAGAACAGACCAATAGAAACGATCAAACTGTAAGATCTACAGCTGGGCACTACACGGTAGAGAAGGTACCATCAATCGTAGTGACCATTCAACCATGCTCGTAATGTTTCTCGATACTCGCCGGTCGGACCAAGAGGTCGTGGGTTCTGATCCGTTGAAGTTACAGTGAAGCAGACTTTGAAGAAATGTTTGTACTTCCGTTAATGACACGAAGATTGAGATTCTCGACTAGCGAAGCCTCGGAGGAGTGCAATGGGAACTTCACTAGTGAACTCGTGATGACTTGGAACCTTTGGATAAAATTCGTAAGGCGGAGGTTATTGACATTGCCAAACACGTTGCTGCTATCGAGCAGAAGAGAAGCGAAATGAATGACTTCTACAAATCCCGAAGGGAAGCAATAAAAAAGGAGATGCGGATATTCCGCATTGGCTTTGCTGTCTACATCAATGGTATTTTTGTTGTTGCTGCCATAGCGGAGTCCTTCCTGGAGGTTCATGGACCGTCACCGAAGAAACGGCGGACGGATGGCAATCCTGTGCCAGTACACGGCACCGGATAGATTTGACATGTTGATTTGGTAGTGTGGGGGGGCCATCTTACGATATATGGAGCTTTTGCTTTTCGTGTTGCACCGTGCACTTTTATTCATGAGCAGAAGTTTCTAGCTACCTTGTTGAAGTCGGTAGTAACAGGTAAGCTACGGGTCATTTGGCAGGCTGAAGGTTTCTTTGAGTGGTAGTGTTAATAAGTAAAGTAGTCACAGCAGAGAAGAGATCGAACCGACTGTTTTTTCTCATATCACTTTAAATAGGAAGATATGTGATTTCTTCCCATGTGCAAGCGAGGATTGTTCGAATTCCAGGACATGTGGTGTTGCCTAATGATCTCTTACCCCAAAACCATGCAATCAATAGTTGTGTGCTGGACTTCAAGTCATTGTACATCTAGCAATACCATTAAGGTTGCATTAGGTCGTCTAGATTTCTAATCAGAATAGAACTAGATAGGATAGGATATGAAATCTAAGTGAATAAGATA
Source organism: Syzygium oleosum (assembly GCF_021117445.2). NCBI lineage: Eukaryota > Viridiplantae > Streptophyta > Magnoliopsida > Myrtales > Myrtaceae > Syzygium > Syzygium oleosum. Next base: position 13,421,526 of record NW_026607490.1, read on the forward strand.
GGATATGAAATTCATGGAATTTGCTATATCGTATCAATTATTTGGTGAATCACAGTAATAAAGTTAGATATTTTCCCACCTTACTATGTTTATTATTTACTATGAACGTCGTATAGGTATAAATGAACCTAAAAATTGTACAAATGGAAATAATAAAAATATTTTAGGACACTCTAACCTTATTCATTTTTATTTGCTTATTTTTCTTAATTATTTTTACCTCTCTTTTTTAATTCTGTTATTTTTTTATTTTTCCCCTTCCACCATTCTCTAAGAAAATTTTAGTAAATAGTAAAGTATACTAATATACCTAAAATATGTAATAAATATAAGTATTAAATGTATTTATTTATATGAATGAAATATATATCATAAGATAGAAATAAATTTGAATATTTAAATAAAAATAAGAATAAATAAAAACGAAGTTATTTTTATGTTAAAATTAAAATATTACTTATATTCAAATATTATTTTAATTTTATAAATATAAAAAGTTTGCTATTCGAGAAAAATAATTTTTATATTATGAATATTAAAAATCTTATCTACTTTTATCCCACCTCTTTCATAAGATGATTATATCCGAGCTATGTTCCTCATATATCCGATTTTATCTTATCTTGGGTAGGCATCAAACACGGGATAAGATAAAATTTATCTTATCTTTAATTTTATCTCGACTATCAAATGTAGCCTAAGAACTTTCATGGGCTAGCTTTGTATTTAACTATATGTGTAGTGCTCGGTGAATTTTGTCCCTAGTTCCGTTGTAAGCCAACTCTCTTTCTCGTATAACCCAAGCAAAAAAAAAAGTAATTGCTAGTAGGTACTACATATATAGCAAGTCCCAATATTTGAGCTCGAATTTAATTTTTAATTTTGGGGTTTTTGGTTCTTTCTTTATAATAACATATCTTTTTGAAAAAAAAAGAATTCGGCCCATATGCGTGCGTGTTTTTTTTCCTACGTGGAGCTTTTCGATGGCATTTGTTCAAGTGCATCCGACTAATTCAAAACAAATCGTTTAGAGATAATGATAATAAATTTAGTGTACATAATCCATAATTTATGATATATTAAAGAATAATATATTTTTCATGTAAAAATAAATGGTAATCTGTATAAATTCATATTAGAGAATATCATTTATTTTATAGGGGACATTATCTCTTACTTAAGAGCAAATAATCACATGAGTGGATTAAAGAAGAATCATAGGGTAAAGAACACCCAATAACCAAATCAATATGAAAAACACAGCAACTTTCTGGCGATAGTTAATGTGGACAATTTTTTAATCACTTTTTTTATTTTGTTGATTTTTTTGCCTTTTTTTCTTTTATTTTATTTCCCTCTACCGGTCTAGGGCCGCGATGATGGCCGGCAGAGGTCGCTAGTCACTGGCGAGAGCATCGCAGCCCTCGCCCGAGCCCTCACCGGCCATAGCGAGGGGGTCGCGGCCCACGCCGACCACTTTACTCAAATGGTTAGAACTATTTTTTCCATCTCTCCCAATAAAAGGAATGACAGAGGCAAAAACTTGAGAGCTCACGTGTGCAATGCTACATGGAGATACCCTGCCCAGCTGCCTAATAAAGAAGTGCGAGAGAGACCTTCAAATTTGGAGAGATTTTTTACCAGTAGAATGCACGATACGCACAACTAGTACTGGTTCGTAGGTACTAAGCTGCGAACCCATCATATTTATTAGCATCTCAGTACGTTTCAGAGCTTGTTTGTGACAGTAAAGATTACGAAGGCGAAACAAAGTAATATTTCAGAAAGTGGGGAAGATCTTCACCGCCAATGAGAACTCTTGCTGCCACCTTAACCATCTCCTGAACTCTTGCTAATCAGTAATCTGTGAGCGTGGCACGTAGAAAGCAAAGGACTAGAATGAAAACAAAGACTTTCACATGCTAAAGTATTTGAAATTTAAAAAGTATAATCACAAGTGAACAATTTTTCAATCGATGTGACATTTTAGTGTGATCGAAAAAAAAAGTTATGACACTCGTAGTGTACTTATCCTTGAGATTAAAGACGATGTTATATTACCAACCTTGACCTCGCCATTAGGGCTTTCCAAGTCGTCCGAGCGATGCAAGGCGAGATTGGGGCCATGAAGTTGAAGAACTGCAGGCAACTCATGGACTCGACGACGGATGGAGGACTTCTCGGGTGAAGCTTTTCCAATTTTTTCTTTTATTCTCGAGTCCGGTTGACCGTGCTTGCTTCTCTTTATCTTCACTTATTATTATTATATATAAATTCATTTTTGTCAATTTATTTTAAATTTTAAACTTTTAACTTAATTTCAAACTTTCTTATTTATTTTATCCTTACTTGCCACATTATCTGCCCCATCAGTATGATTTTCCTTTTTTTTGGTCGAACATTAGTATGATTGACTATTTCTTGACAACAAAAGGACTTGATCCGATAAAGTGTACTATTTGAAGGATCTAACTGTAAAAATTAAACGTTGGAGGACTCAACTAAATAATCTCCAAAAGTTAGAGGACCAAAATGTGAATCACAAGATTGCATGGCTGTTTCGTAATTATAGTTTCTTTGTTGAGTAGACAGACTTCCCTTCCTCCAATCCTTCGCTTCTGCGGCCGCCGCTTCTATGTTCTGATCGACGCGACGGCGCCGAGGATGCGGAGAAGACCGCGCGGCGGCGGCGGCGGCAGTTCGCCGGCGTCGGCGTCCGTGGTGAACAGGAAGCTCCTCTCCCGGCGGCTGGAGTCGCACAAGCACGATCGCTCCACCGTGGACGACCTCGTCAAGCAGCTCTGCGATGCCTTCCCCGAGTACCGGCGAATCAAGCGCCATCCCTTCGCGAACGCCGTCCGAGAAACCCTAGAGTCGTTCGACGAGAAGGAGCGAAGGGAGCGGCGGCGGCGGCAGCAGCAGCTGCGGTCGCCGAGCTCCCGTGAGGGCAGCGACGACGACGGCGACGGCGACGAGGACGACGGTGACGAGCTCGGAAGAGTCGGTTCCTCGAGAAAGAAGTCGAGGAGGACGGACGTGATGGAGGAGAGGCTGCAGCGGTTCGAGAACGACTACATTCGGAGGAAACGGCCGCGGGGCAGCGAGGAGGCTTCGTCGACTGAACCAGACGTTGACGATGACGATGACGATGACGATGATGGAGACGAAGAAGACGGTGATGTGTCTACGTCGGAGGATGCGATTTACGAGCAGAAAATGGAGCCGGAGTTCGACTTGATGAAATCCATGCTCCGAGCGAGCTACGTCGGCGGCGAGGCGAAGCCTGATAAAGCCAAGCCAGATGTGAAGGATCGGCAGGAGAAGAACATTGAGGTAGAGATTGCGACTAAGAAGCCGAGGAGACTGATTGATATGACGAACGCGGGCGATGCGAAGGCGGAGGCGGAAGCGAAGGGCGGAGGTTCGGGTTCAGCTTGGAATGAGGGGGTGACGGTGAAGGGGAAGGAAGGGCCGAGGTTTAGGGATTTGGGAGGGATGAAGGAAGTCCTGGAAGAGCTGAAGATGGAGGTGATTGTGCCATTGTATCACCCGCAGTTGCCGCGGATGCTCGGGGTTAGTCCGATGGCGGGGATTTTGTTGCACGGGCCGCCCGGTTGCGGCAAGACCAAGTTAGCCCACGCCATCGCCAATGAGACCGGCGTTCCGTTTTACAAGATTTCCGCGACTGAAATTGTTTCCGGCGTCTCTGGTATATCTGTTGTTTTTGCTTTTGAGTATTTTATTTTTCTTCCTGTGAATTGTCATTTGGATTCTGGGGCTGTCTATTGTGTTTTGTCATATCTGAATTCATTGCCTAAGTACGGAAAAATCATAAGTATCAGGTAGCCATTGGCTCTATGTTCGCGTTCTCGCTGAACTCGTGATGTCTGATCATTGCTTATGTTTGTGCTTGCTTCTGTTACCAACTCAGTGTCCTCTCTATTTCCATTGAGCCGTTCCCTTTCGTTTTCCTTTTCTTCATGTAGTTTTTCAATGGATAAACGCAGTAGCATGGTCTGGCCAATATGTTTAGCCCATCAAACGACATTGCCTGTAAACTGAGCTGCTCGCTTTACTTAGCATCTGATGTTGTGTGAAAATATAAAAAAGATATTTTTGCTACACGCCACCACCACCAAGTTACATCTTGCTTCAATTTGCTATCCTTGGTCCAAACATGATAAGCTTCTCTATTTATCATGAACGGCTGGAATTCTAGGTGCATCCGAAGAAAACATCCGAGACCTCTTTTTGAAGGCACACAAGACAGCACCTTCCATTGTATTCATTGATGAGATTGATGCAATTGCCTCAAAGCGAGAAAATCTTCAGAGAGAGATGGAGAGACGGATTGTGACACAATTGATGTCTTGTATGGATGAATCGCACAGGCCAGGAAAATCAACTGATAAGAATGCAGACACGGAGAGCTCTGATACGAAGCCTGGCTATGTTCTTGTAATTGGCGCGACCAATAGGCCTGATGCTGTTGACCCTGCATTAAGGAGGCCCGGACGCTTTGATCGTGAGATTGGTTTAGGCGTTCCTGACGAAAATGCCAGGGTTGAGATCCTTTCAGTGATCACACGTACCCTTAAACTCGAGGGATCTTTTAATTTTCTTAAAATAGCAAGATCTACTCCTGGCTTTGTTGGTGCAGACTTGGCAGCGCTTGCCAACAAGGCTGGTAACCTTGCCATGAAGAGAATTTTAGACGAAAGAAAACTTGAAGTATCTAAAATTTCTATAGATGTGGATAGTGTTGATGAATGGTGGCGACAACCTTGGTTACCTGAGGAAATGGAGAAGCTCGCTATTAATATGGCCGATTTCGAGGTGATGAGTTACTCTTCTCTGTTTGTATTTTTAAAATCATGCTTTGTTTTATTTGGAAATGTTTATGAAATATAGAGACATTCTTAATAAGCTTGTCATTGCAAAATGTGCTTTAGTCTGAAGACCGAACGACATATTTGTCACATCAGCTTGACATTCCTTCTTGGAGATTGAGAATAAAATGTTGTATCGCACATTCCGTCTTTTGTGATTTTTATTGTTAGACATGATTATATTTTCGATTCATAGTTTTTCTGGTTCTGTTGTCTGATAATCCTTCTTGATCTGCATTCATCTATGGTTTACTTTTCAGGAGGCATTGAAAATGATCCAACCCTCTTCTAGAAGGGAGGGATTTTCTGCAATCCCTAATGTTAAATGGGAAGATGTCGGAGGTCTTGACTCTTTGAGGCAGGCATTTGACCGGTATATTGTTAGACGTATCAAATATCCTGAGGAGTACGAGGTAATTGACAAACAATTTGTGTTTCCATAACAGTATTGTTATTCTGTTACAGTAGTTATCTTCAGTCAGCAGGAGTGGAAAGTAGATTAGTGGAAGGGTGCTTCATAAAGCAGAGGGAAATTTTTCTCTATTAAATTCTTCAGGCTAGTTGTTAGGAATGGGGACTACTTGATGCATTGGATTTAGTATAACCGTGATCCAAAGATTTGTCTTTATTCAATGCATGAGCAGGCCAATGAATACTCGAGGTGCATAGGAGTTGTTAGTACCATCAGGCATGTGTTCTTAGGATTCTTGGGCATGTGGCTTTGAAGTTGTAAGTCTTGGGCATCATCTGCCACTGATGAATTCTCAACAGCACAGTTTCCGTGAAGTGTGGTTGAGTTTAATGTCAATCAGGATTCCTGGAGGATGAGTCCTTGCTAGTTTGCTGTGTGAAAATTTCGGTCTAGCAACTAAGCTTGAGGGATGCAGCATTTTTAAAGTGTGGTTGACCATTAAAATTTGTTTCTTTGTTAGAGCACTGCCAACCTTGTATAAGTTTGCCTCTCTTTTAAGTTATTAGGCCTGGAATTTTGCTTGGTGTGAAGTTGTACTGCCTCATCATCTTCCATTGGCTCTTTCTGTTTCCATTTTAGTATCATTCTCTGTTTGTGATTTGGTTTTCAGGAGTTTGGAGTGGATCTAGAGACAGGTTTTCTGCTTTTTGGGCCTCCTGGGTGTGGTAAAACTCTGATTGCCAAGGCAGTTGCCAATGAGGCAGGAGCAAACTTTATTCACATTAAGGCAAGTTTCTTTAGTTTTCTGTTCATCGGTTATTTCACCTTTGGATATTTTTGGGATATTTTCTCTTTCATATCCTGTGTGACTTGAAATTCTTATTTTTATGAGTTTCTTGACCGTTTAGGGCCCTGAGCTATTGAACAAGTATGTTGGAGAAAGTGAGCTGGCAATTCGAACATTGTTTAGCCGTGCTAGGACCTGTGCGCCATGCATACTTTTCTTTGATGAGGTTTGTGAGACTCTCTCATTGTGGCTATCTAATGTTTTTTCTTTTGGAATTTGTAACTTTTGACAGACATAATTGTCCATTGGCATGCTTGGCTTTTCTTATTTCAATCGGTGCGAAAATTTTTCCAGCAATAGGCACAGTTAAGTTCTACTTGAGGAATCACTGCTTTACTCAAAGAGATGAAAAATTTCTTTGTGATTTTATCAACCTTAGAAAGATGAGCCACTTCTCTTTCGATTTTTTTTTTTGGTTTTTTTTTTTTGTGGGGCTTGAGAGGGGGGGGGGGGGTTGTTTCACCATCAAACTCAATTAATGTTTCATGTCAATCATAGCTGAATTGCCTATAGTAGGCATTTTAAATTTGTATGATATTTTTCTTGGTAGAAGAGAATTGTTTATCTGAGAACGGGAATGGGATGGCTCAAGTGAGAGAGGTGGGTGAGTAATTAGGGAAATGAGGCAGGGATAGAGGGAAGAAAAGATTTGATGGGTTGCTTGATCAGTTCTCTAATCAGAATGCTTATTTCGGATTTAGTTTTGAGGCTGTTCCTTAGTATGTTGCCTGATGACCAGTTAAAAACGACCTGACTAACAGTCGAGAGGGGGCTGGCCTGCCCCCCACTCCTTCTCACCTGCTGTTCTTATCCGCGTGCATGGCTCTGTAGTCCTCCGCTAGCCTTTATGGTGCCTCACAACAAGAAGCCTCTCTACCGTTCTCTCTTACCTCTTCTTTATCTCTTGCCTCTGTCTTGTACGAGATGTATCTGCAAATAATTTGTTGTGAAAAGGCTGTGTATTGTATTTTTTGCCTGTAGTGCTGAAGGAATATTGCTTCTTTAGTGCTGACTGTCAAATGCTGAGAAGGAACATTGGTGTCCTTTGCAACTTGTAATTTGTTGTTGAATTAATAATAGAAAATGGAAGATTTTCTTTTTCACTTGATCTTTGACAAAACTCGGTGAATCTAAACTGAAGTTACATAGCCTCTTTACTTCGTGCAACTATTCCATCATTTTGCTCCTCGGTTTTTTTTAGGGCAATTGGAGCCTGAAACTCATGGATATGCCATCTATCTCCTCAAAGCTAACTACTTTCTAGCCATGAACACCCTAGTGAAATAGATGGTGTTGTCATTGTAGCTTAGTTGTCTGAATTCCTTTGGTCGTGCATTTACTTACTTAGTCATGTTATATCTGATACTTTTATCTGCAGGTGGATGCTTTAACAAAGCAGCGTGGCACAGAAGGTGGATGGGTCGTTGAGCGACTGTTGAATCAGGTCAGTATCTTGAGGAGAACTATGGAGTGTCTTTTTGTCAACAACCCGTATCTTATCCAGTAAAATTGAATGTGGACAACTTTCTATGCAGTTGCTTATAGAGCTGGACGGTGCAGATCATCGACGTGGTGTTTTTGTGATTGGGGCCACAAACAGGTCTGATTTATATTTACAGACTTGGGTTTTCACCATGTCGAGTACTTTGCTAACTTCTCTTCTAATTGCATACTTTTGGCAGAATTGAGGTTATAGACAGTGCTCTCTTGCGTCCTGGGAGGTTCGGAAAACTTCATTATGTTCGCTTGCCAAGCGCTGATGAGCGTGGTTTGATCTTGAAAGCTCTAGGTAGGAAGAAGCCTGTTGATGCCGATGTGGATTTAGATGCCATCGGGCGGATGGAAGCCTGTCAGAATCTAAGCGGCGCTGATCTTGCTGCACTGGTTTGTCTATTTCATTATGCTTCGTTCTTTTTATCATTACCATTTAGCAATCATTAGGTTGACAATCACATCAAATCTCTCTCTCATGTGATGACAACTTGAACAACATTTGATATGGTTGGGGATGACTTCAGCATTCACCAATTTTATTTCCAATAATTTTAGGTTAATGAAGCTGCAATGCTTGCTCTCGAAGAGAAGTTGACATTGTCGGGTCAGCATTCGTATTCTTCGTGCACCATAAAGGCAGCTCATTTTGAGCAGGCACTGACTAAAATTTCTCCCTCTGTATCAATGATGGTTGGTTCTCTCATTCATCACGCTACTTGGAATGCTAGGATCTCCGATTTGCTTCCATATGAAATTTTAATCGCCCTTCCCTTTTCACCTGAGCAGGACATACGAGTTTATGAGAACTTGGCCAAGGAATTAAATGCGGCATGAGATGGAGCACTATTTGGAGCTCGTCGGCGGGCAACTACAGTTTTGATCAATATAGAGTGTTTAAGATTCAATTTTTCTGTAGATTATATTGAATTCAGAGGTTGTGCGATAACTTGGAGTGCCGTATATTATTACTAAGACAGTGGAGAAAGCTATCATAATGGTGTCCATAGGAAAATTATTACTTTGCTGTTGCATCTTATGAATGTCCTCTTCTTTTCATGCTTCGACTCTCTTAGATAATATGGTCCATTCTAAGCTCGAGGGGCACATGCTTTGGAATTGTATTTATGTGATGGAGTGCTACTGCTGGATATTTGTTATAAACTGATGAGTCTGTGAATACAACGGCGACCGAACTGCTTTTTGTCTTTCTAAGAGAGCAACACCTTTGATTGCTGAACCTGAACGGGCTGATGCTAAGGTTCTGTCTGTCACTGCGGTCAACTTTGTCAATGTTAAAGTGCATGTTCACTGCGAAATCTCCAGCGGCATGGCAATCAGAGTCTCAGCTGCTTTTGTTGAATTTGCCCAAATCGGAAAGATGGCTTTTAAAGAGGAGGTTGCGCGAGCAGATCCATAAGAAAAAAAAGGCACCATGGCCTCCTATTTTCAGGTACTCCACCACCTCCTCTCACCTTTCTGGTCGGAGTCAACTAAGCCGTATCGATCTCGATGGTTGATTAGCTAAACCCAAAAGCATAACCGGGTGCTCTTAACCAGCGCCGCTTTGTTTAGCACATCCCGTTCATCGTCCCTTAATTTCGACGAAGCAAGCTCCCACGAGAAGGTCGGGTCATATTTCTTCCGTTTGATTGCACCTCCTTGCTATTTGTTTCGCGTCTGTGACAACCCAGCGGCAACAGTTTCTCACTTCTGTAGAGATTCGCAAAAGTCACAGAGATAGCAGGAAACTGATAGCGGTGGTTGCATCTAACTCTTTGACCATTGAGCACTAACTGACCCACGGGGTCAGCAAAGTTTCTCTCGCGACTTGCTTGTCATGGTGGGAAAAGCGTCGCGTGTTCTTCCCAAACAAACCGAATTCTGCTTAGAATCTTCTTGAAGTCGTCTTTCGGCCGAAAATGGCTCGCATCTCTGGCCAACTATCCCTTTCGGACCTTCTTTGGTCTTTTAACTTTTACACACACAAAAGCTTACTCGATCCCCGCTTTGATTTTCAAAACATGACTTCGAATTGGTAATCGAGTTCCGTTTAATCCGTGCATCGCGCTCGACTTTATTTTTGTTACTTCAGTCGGGTCGCTGTTATTGTCAATCGACCGAAAACCGCGTCGAATGTCTTACCTCGCGCAGCTTGCATGGCATAGTTCGATCTCATGGGGACGCCGAAAGGACCCTAGTCGTGACATATGTGACATTATTAAACTTTAATCCGAGGTCACTCGAGTCAAGTTGGATTAGAGTAACATAGCTTGATAGGTTAAAATTGGTTAAGTCGGCCATCCATTGACCACGTGATAGGGAGAGTGCCGTAAGAACATGTACACATGCAAGTGGGGCTGGGTATGCGATTAATAATGGCCGATTGAGCGAGTTAGTTAGCTTTTCCATTTTTTATCATTATAAAAAACACACTAAAAAAATGAGATATATATCTAACACACTGAAACTAGATGTGCATATAAAAGAGAGTACCCCTTTTCAATTATAGTCTATACTGTTTCGTTTTTATTACATCTTTTAGTAATGGAATTAAATTAATTTCTTCGTTTTAATCATCTCTCGATAAACCGCGGTGCATCGCGATTGTACGACTTGATCTTGGTATAAAGTTAGCGAGTTGAAATTTATATCGATTGTATTCACTTAAAATACGCATGTGTTATGTACTTATGTATCATTCTTTTTTGTGATTGCGTGATAGTTTCTGACATAAGGAAATTGTTTATCTCTCCGTAAAATTAGTGTAGTCGGGTTTAATGTGAAATTAGTGAAGCTGGGTTGGGTCTATTGTGAACCATCGTGCTAGTTATCTTGACAATATGAACAATTAATCATTTTCAAATTCAGCCCACATACTTCGAGATTGATCGATGTAATTATGTGACTAAAGATGGTACAAGATTGTCATTCATATAAATCTAATATGATATATGGAATATGCATTCCTGTCGTACTTATTATATATGTAAATTTAGTAATTCTTGATTTTATAACTTGCGTATAGTTTATATTTCGAAATGATGAGGCATTGAATTTTATACTTAAAATCATGCTATTATTACTACTTATATATGTTTCCGTTGCATTAAATGAATAACATCCCAAGTATTTTCTATTACAGGTACCCGTTAACATATCCATCCGCTGTTTTTAGACCAGATTACAACACATATCTTTTTTAATTTACTTCAACCCAACTTCTCCTCAACATCCTACTCGCACCTCTTCTCCTCCTCGGCTCTCTCACCTCCGCTGAGCCGCCACAGCCACGTGCTGCCGCTCCCGTCGCCGCCGCTCTTCCGGCCCCGCCGCCGCCGTCAACCGAGATTCTCGCCGCTCCACCAGCACCCATGAACACGAGCCTACGGTTTCTCCTAGACACACCCCCTCATCGACTTACTTTTGCCACCGTTACCGTAAACATTGGATCAAAGTACACTGACATAATCCAAACTTTTCTAAGTCCATCGCCTCCCGAATCCAGCGGCCGTGGTGGAAAGATACCTCGAGAGGTCTAATCACCTCCCACCACACACAATCATTCCGCCCAAGAACACGAGCCTACGGTCCTCCTACGCCCCCATAATTTCTCTCTCCTCTTTTTTTTTGCGCTTTCCTTTTTTCTTTTGGCCACAGTAAAATTACAGACGTTGGATCAAGAAGCGCACGCTCTGATGTAATCCAACCTTCTTAGCTCCCCCATACCCCTCCCCGGGAATCCGACGGCCGCGATGGAAGATGCCGACGAAGTTCCAATCTCCACCCGCCCGTAGACGATCACTGCACCCAAGCTCCTTCTGCTGCTGATGGAGGGCTGTGTTCGTTCTTTGAAAACATGTGTTAGGACTTAAAGAATGTCCATCCACACAACATCCACTGCGTGGGTCCCGCCCCCCTTCCCTTAGGAAACGGCGACCCGTGGTCATTCACTTGCTTGCTGTCGATTTTTCTTTACTGCATACGTACAGAAAGCTCCAAACTTTTTTCTTGCAAAAACCCAGCAATTACGAACCCCCCCAAAAAAAAAGGAAATTTATTTTCCTCAAACGTTTGAACTTTCACAAGATACAACCTTTTGTCTCGCGTTCGAATCATACCTTTCATGCATTATACTCGACATTCCATGAACAAAGCCCTATCTAATCAACGTGAATGGAAAGATTTTTCTTAACATTTACGGCGATGGTCGTTTCGGGCACGTAAACATGAACGCCGAAAAAGGAAAATGGAGAAATGGGAAAAGCAGCAAAGTGGTGTGTGGAGTGGGGGCACATCGGCATCTTCGGTTTGAATGCTTGAATCCAACAAGGGGGGGGGATTACGTGTAGCTGTTGGCTCTTAACTACCCATTTAACACCAACTAATGATACTGCTAATCCTAATCCTAATCCTAAAGTCTATAATTTCCCTTCAAACTTTACTGCCCCAACCCTAAGACAAATTCACTCTTCCTCGTTCCTTTCCCACATATATGTCTCTGCTGTGTTCTTTCCATGTATCATTTCGTAAAAAGTAAAATTAAACTTCCTCTTCCTCTCAAGTTCTCTCAACCTTTTTACTTTTCCTCCTCTCCCACCACCACCACCACCACCACCACTGTACCCACGAGCTGTGTTTTCTCTGGTTTGTTGATCTGCTCGTTCCGCTTGTTGGGTCTTTGATCTTTTGCGTCCGGGGCGTGTCCGCAGCGGGAGTGCGAGCGAAAGGAGCGGTCTTGGGTCGGAATTCTCAATGGGTCTTGGGTCGGGGAGATGGGGAAGCCGAGACTGTGCTGCGTGTCCTTTCGTGCGGTTTGAAGTCCGGTGCTTTTGATGCTATGCGGTTGTCCTAGCTGGGGTCGCGGGTGGGCGATTCGCGGGCGGTGTCGGGTTTCGATTGTTTCGGTGTCGTGCGGTGGTGGGAATCTTTTGATTTGATATGGGTGGGTGTTTGCCTTGTTTTGGATCATCCAAGGGCAAGGACGGGAGTGGAGTGAAGGAAGTGAGCAAGAAGGATTCGGCTAAAGAAGCCTCGGCTGCTCACTCTCATCATGTGAGCAGAGTCAGCAGCTCAGGTAAAGCGAAAGATCTTCCTTTCTTGGTTTTTCCCCATGAAATTCTTGAATCGTTTTTGAGTCTTGTTCTGGATTTGCTTGATCAATGGGTGTTGGTTCTTGCCCTTTCTGTCGTCGGTGTATTTTTCCTCCCTGAGCTAATTGTGCCTTTGATGCTAGTTCTTATTTGATCCGATGCATTTCACGGTTCATCTTTTTTCAGGGAATTGGGGTTTCTTATTTCTTGACTGTTTCGGTTGCTTGGGGCTATTGATTTTTTTTTTGAGATCTGTCTGTGGGTTATCGGAGTTCCTGACATTTGGTTTTAGTGGACAATTTTCTGGGTTTTGCATTTATGAGCTAAGGGAGAGACATAGGCTAGTCAATACTGTGTGAGCGCAATTTTAAACTTTTCAAGTGGAATCATTAAGAAGGCAAACTGATTGCCCTTAAATGAAATGTTTTTCCACTTTCCTTAGAGGTGTGTCAAAGTAGTGTTTGAGCTTAAAACTGCCAATGCAGTTTCTTGTGATGAGTCTCGAACTATTATAGTCAACAGACTTTCTGTGCAGGGTTAAGGTCCAACTAATTTAGTGTTGGGTATTGGTTTTGTACAGCCGTGTTTTGGTGGCTAAGATCAAATCCACTGTCTTGGGAAAGTGTATTGGCGGGCATCTTTTGATATTGGACTTAAAGAGATTCTTGTGCTGACTATTTATTAAGCTTTAACAGTGGTTACCCTGGTTAGCTGTAGGGCATCCTTAAATTTGTGGGTGATGCTTCGTAATAAGAGTTTTTGGTGTTCAATTGTGTCCAACTATATGCAACCTAAATCTGATAAGGAAGCTCACTTTTGTCGTAAGATATGGTCTTTCTTGATTATTTAGTTAATCTGATTTATGCGACATGTTTATTGAGATGCCATATTTATTGAAAGGATTACTTTTCTACTCAATTCCCTCAACTCGCCTGATTTTAATGACTGAAATTCTTTGCAGACAAAACAAAATCTCGAAATGGGTCCGACCCCAAGAAGGAAGTACCAGTGCCAAAAGATGGACCAACAGCTCATATTGCTGCGCAAACATTTACCTTTCGAGAGCTTGCTGCCGCGACAAAAAATTTTAGACCAGAATGTCTACTGGGTGAAGGAGGATTTGGTCGTGTCTATAAAGGCCGTCTAGAGAGTACAGGCCAGGTTAGTTTTGCCTATTCTTGCCTGATTCTTTTGTAGTGTGTCATAACAATTTTTTGGACTTCTGTTCTGTACATAGGCAGGGTAAAAAGGTAATTTCACCAGAAGTTATGATGACACCAATACATATTTTATTTAGTAAGTAAATTCATTTCATCAACAGAATTCATATCTATAATCTTATTCGGAGGCTGCTACTGTAAAGAGGTTTTTACGCTGGCATGTTTGTGTTAAGAATCCTAAGTTTTTCTCACTTGGTTCACAACTATAATTTTTGCTTAATTCTAGAACTTGGCAGTTGTAAATAGTGTAAATAGTTGATAGAATGCATAAATTCTCAGATAGAGTTCTCTGATTGCCTAGTCCTCTCTCTCTCTCTCTCTCTCTCTCTCTCTCTCTCTCTCTCTCTCTCTCTCTCTCTCTCTCATGGTGATCTTTGTTTCCACTGAAATACATGTTCAGGTAGTAGCTGTTAAGCAGCTTGACCGAAATGGCCTTCAAGGAAATAGAGAATTTTTGGTAGAGGTTCTCATGCTCAGCCTATTACACCACCCGAATCTTGTCAACTTGATCGGTTATTGTGCTGATGGGGACCAACGCCTCCTTGTTTATGAGTTTATGCCACTAGGATCATTGGAGGATCACTTGCACGGTATGGCTATGCTAAATCACTTATTGCATTTCTATGTTACAAAAATGGAAGTTCCTTATTGTGCTTCTTGATATGTCTATGGTGCTTATGGAGAGTCAGCAACTGTATCTTAGGTTTTTCTTTTGGAACATCCGGTAAAATTGGAACAATTCGAGGATAGGTAAACCAAACTTCATAGGTAGAGCGTCAAGGAGATGCTAACACATTAACTTCCATTGCTGTTAAATCTTAAACACATTAATGCCAAGTATTAGGTCGAGAGGCATGAGCAGCTGGTGATGGTATCTGGGAGTGCAGCAGTAGCATCATAACTGGTTGCTGATTGCACAGTTCCTTGTGCATTCTTTATTATGTTAATGATGGTACCACATCAATGACTTCATAATTGAGTGCTCTATATTTAGTAGCAGCTGTGGACTGCTGCCTTTAGCATGGTAGTAGCGGTGGAAGTTGATATTGCACTAGAACAGAACACATAACTGATGAAATCTTTTCGAAAAATAGAGTCTGGTGAATTTGCTCCTTGAGCTGTACGTTTTGCATTGTTTGTATTGGAGCTGATGAATCTCAAATGGCATTCAGTAACTTCTAAATGCAATTCTTTGAATATAATAAATCTTCCTTTTCGACTGCTTATTTGAAAGACTTGCTGATTCAGTGTGTGTGTGTGTGAGAGAGAGAGAGAGGGAGGGAGGGCCCAGAATGGCCTCCACGGGCTTCCTGGATCTCTGATGAGCCACCCAATTTCTGGCCGATAATCCAAACTTCAATCTTTCTCGACCATCCTTTTGGTGGCAACCCCAACTTCTGATGACCTCTCTGATGTCAGATGGCTTCACCTCCAACAACCTCCGTCTGACCCTTCCCATGCCTCTTCTGTTTTGCTCACCTGAACCAAATATTCTCTGACCTATGAAATACCTACGCAACTTTGTGACTTCCCCATTGCCTCTGACGACCTTTCTCTGATTTTTCCTTCAACTGTTTGTTCCCTGAACCTTATTTCTTGGGTAAGTTTAGCTGTATGCTCTAGGAGAGGGTTCGGCCAGGAACTTTTGGACTAGCTTTTCCTTATGGAAAGCAAATGGGAAGTGCCTTAGGTGATTGGGGCAGACTTCAATTAAACAAATAAAGTTTAAAAACCTGAACTCAGTGCCAAAGCTTCTACCTCAGTCGACTTTAGATCACCATCCTATTGTTTTAAACGTGAGAGATATTCTCTAGGAGAAGGTTCTGCTAGGAATTTGTTCTTGGACGAGCTTTTTGTGATGGAAAGCAAAGGGGATGTGCCTTATGTGATTGGGGGAGACTTCGACTGAACAAAAAATGTTTTAAGAACCCGAACGTGTGCCAAAGTTTCTACCTTGGTCGACTTTAGATCACCATCCTATAGTTTTCATAGTGAGAGGTATTAGGTGGGCACACCTCCTTTTAGATTAAAAAATATGTCTAAAAGTAGAAGACTTCGAAGAGGTAGTTAATAATAGCTGGAAGAATAGTTCTGCCGGGGGATACTACAGTTTCTCTTTTCTCGAAGCTGAAGCGGATTAAATATATTTGAAAGCAGTGGAGTCATTAGAAGGTGGGAAACGTTGGAAACGAAATTAACCAGACACTTTTAGAGGTTGAAAAGCTTGACAATAAAGAGGCTGCAATGGCTTTGACGAAGGTGGAGAGATGTTGGAGATTAATAAAAGAACCAGAATTGCCATTGACTAACATTCTTTTATTTTGGTTACAAGATTTAGTAACCTTCCACTTATGGTTTTTGAATACAAGGCGGCTTCCTTCTATAGTAAGTGGTTTGAAAGGCTTGACAAGCCACTTCAAGTTCCGCTGCAAGCTCACCTGTTTCTTCTGCTGAAATCCTTTATATCCTGGCAGGAGATAGACCAATACAAGGTTCATTCTTGATAAATATTACCATGGTAATTGGAATGGAAGTTACTAAAACCACGGTGATTGGCAAAATGGATTTAATATCACGCATAGGCTTATATGAAGAGTCATGACTGTCCTTATGGAAGTGTATCAAATAAAAAAGCACATGTAATATATCAACTTTCTCAAATCATCATTAGAACTTTTGTAGTTGGCTTCAAGTGTTTTTATCCACCTAGTGATGTCATATTTCTCTGGTTTAAACACTGGATGGTATTTCTCTCTAGTACTTTGCTGTACTATAAGACATCATGCTGTCATTTGGAAGATTTTTTCAAATGACAAGGCGATCCTCCTAATACTGGAGTATCAGTTTGGTGAAAATGTATGTTCAACTTAATTTTCCATTGCTGATAGTTAATACTAGACGTGTTGTAGACACCAAATGATTCTTTGGAAAAAAAAAATGCATGCTTAGAGTGCATTTTTGATTGGGAGAATCAATAATTTGGACAATGTTGTCCACGTAATGATCACCCTTGCCGCTCAAAATAAATGAACGAATAATGTTTTCGTTATCAACGAAAATGTTTAGGCATAAATTGTTGTTCATAATGAAAATAATTTCCATTGACTAATTTTTCTGAATGATATAAATGATTAGCATTAGGAATATTTTTTAAAATTGTTACTTTTCTGTAAAACAAACACCCTTTAGCTTTTGCACAATTTTCTCGTCCATCTTGACTTTGTTGTTTGAGTATAAGATAGGAAATTAGATGCCCGATTTAAATGCTTTGTTTGAATTTTATTACAGAAAAACAGATTAAAGTAGAAAGCTTTCTCAGATGAAACTTAAATTATAGTTTTAGAAATGTTAGCTATTTCCAGATTGTGAAGGTCCATGCATCATACCTCTGATAATTCTTTGTTTACTTTAAAAAGATCTATCTCTACACCTACATGCATACCGTAGAGATCTATGTAGATGGCTCTCCTTTTGTGCACTTAGGATTGACTTTGTTTTTGTTCTCTCAAAATGGTCCATCGGTATCTCATTGTCGCATTCTTTGACATGGTTTAAAGCTTTGACAACCCTTGTCCTCCATAGGGAGAATCTAGAATCATGACTGAAGCCCTGCAAAATGATACGGTAGAATAGTTATATAAGACTTCACCTTAAATTGGTACTCGTGTTAGAGCATTGGTATAGAGCTTTCATCAAGTAACATGGCTGAAAGGGCTGTCAAGCTGATACTGGCCATTGTTGGCATGGTAATGATTGGAAGGAAAAATATCATATCTTGATTTACCAGTTTGAATATCTATGGCTACTTTATTTGGAAGTCAGAGCCCCTGTTGTTGACAACTTGAATAACTAGTTGATCCAACGGGCTAATGTTGACTCATTTGATATAGATGGATTAGCTAGGTAGGTCACTGGTTTCCATCAACTAGCAAGTCCTCCTGCTCACATGTTTTCCTAGTAACAAATGCCTCAGCTATCCATGAAAAGACTTACTTCAGGAGAATGAAATCCCAACCTTGTGAATGAGATTGCTCACGATCTAATAGATTTCTACTCAAATACTTGTTCGAATCATTCCTCTTTTGTCTGGGGATGAGTCATTAAATGAGGTCTTCATATGAATTAATCAGATGGATGTTAGTGAAAAACAAACAATTACTTCTCTTTTTTTTTTTTTTTTTTTTGATAACCCAGGAACCCCCGCACGGCCGACAGCCGGAGGGGTAAACCTGGGGTGACGCTAGCGCAGGACCCACCACCACGGCACCACACTTAAGAATCAATTACTTCTCTTTTAGCTTTAAGCTGCACAACAAATTGGTTAAGATGACTTGCTGATATTTTTTAGCATTGAGTGTTAGCAAAAGTAGGAGACTTGGTGATCAAGATGATATCCTTGGCAACAAAATATCTATAAGTGGCCCTTTGAAAGGTTTGACCTGGAAAGACTCGGTATTCTTAGGAGCAATATAAGCACATGCAAGTCGGAAAATGCTGAATGCTTGAAATGAGGCGGTTTGCGTACTGCGAGGAGAGGTGGACACAGTACCACCAGCCTCCAGGGGAG
Organism: Syzygium oleosum; assembly: GCF_021117445.2. NCBI lineage: Eukaryota > Viridiplantae > Streptophyta > Magnoliopsida > Myrtales > Myrtaceae > Syzygium > Syzygium oleosum. The sequence continues at coordinate 13,440,045 of NW_026607490.1, forward strand.
GTGGACACAATACTTACGTATTATTTTTTTATCGATAATGGCATTTCAGTGACTTCCTCCTATTCGAATAATACACAGTAGGCAAATGCTTGAGGCCATTTAATTGCCATTTGAATTGTCTTTTTAGATCTTCCTCCGGATAAGGAGCCTCTGGACTGGAACACAAGGATGAAGATAGCAGCTGGAGCAGCCAAGGGCTTGGAGTATTTGCACGACAAAGCAAATCCTCCAGTTATATACAGAGACCTAAAATCCTCCAACATCCTTCTTGACGAGGGCTTCCACCCTAAATTATCAGATTTCGGGCTTGCAAAGCTGGGGCCTGTTGGGGACAAAACTCATGTCTCGACGCGTGTTATGGGGACATATGGTTATTGTGCTCCTGAATATGCAATGACTGGCCAACTAACTCTAAAATCTGATGTCTACAGCTTTGGAGTTGTCTTTCTTGAACTCATAACTGGGCGCAAGGCAATTGACAACTCAAGGGCTCCTGGGGAACATAATCTTGTGGCATGGGTAGGTTTCTCATATTTTTCTGAATCATTTGTTGTGCACCTTACAAGGAACAGACATTGTTTGTGGATTTTGTTTTTTCAATGAAACAATGCAAGCTGAGAATCCTCTCTTCTAATATGACGTGGTTTGTAGGCTCGGCCGCTCTTCAAAGACCGTAGAAAGTTCCCCAAGATGGCCGACCCTCTACTGCAAGGGCGGTACCCAATGCGTGGACTTTACCAAGCTCTAGCAGTTGCCGCAATGTGCCTACAAGAACAGGCAGCCACGAGGCCTTTAATAGGAGACGTTGTGACAGCTCTTACATATTTGGCCTCCCAAACTTACGACCCAAACTCAGCTTCTGGCCAAAGCAACCGAGTGGGTCCTTCTACTCCGAGGATTAGGGATGACCGGAGGGGCACGGCTGACGGTTTGGATAGCCCGGATGGGTATCGCGGTTCCCCTTCCACTCACAGGAATTCGCCCGATTTCAGAAAGAGAGACCAAGGAAGGCAATTGACTAGCGGAGCTGAGCTGGGGCGCACTGAAACTGGCGGTGGGTCTGGGAGGAAGTGGGGTCTGGATGACCTTGAGCGGGCAGACTCCCACAGAGACAGCCCGGGGAGTGCAGGCAGAGGGAGAGAGACTCCAAGGAACCGTGACCTGGACAGAGAACGCGCGGTGGCGGAAGCCAAAGTATGGGGTGAGAACTGGAGGGAGAGAAAGCGTGCGGGTGCAGTGGGTAGCTTCGATTCCACGAACGAATAAGACGCACACCGAGACTCAGAGCTGCTGCCATGTCGGCTTTTACTTGATCACGAGAAGGCTGCTTCTGGTTGAAACTAAGGGTTATGAATAAGGGGGTTCGTTGTGTCCGACGTTGATGCTGCTTGTCCTTTTTTTTCTGTCAATTCTTCTAGTTGAAACATCCACATTATCATGTGACGTACAGGAAGAAAAACGGTTCAAAAAAAAAGAGAGATGGTTTTGGTATATTGGAAACTATGGTGCTGTAATGTCCTTTTTAGCCCGTATGCCGCAGGATCTATAAGCTCTTGATATGTAAGTAGGATTTCCAGTTCATGGTGAAAGGAGAGGGGGAGAATGTCTCATTTTTGCCCCCCTTGGATGTGTTCTGTACATGATGACATTTGGTGTGGAATTCCCAATTGCTGCACCCCTTTTTCCAGTCTCTCTCTCTCTCTAATGTGTCTTTAGCTCTAAACCCGCTTGCTTCCCTCTTTTTCTTTCTTCTGTTGTTGCCAGTACGGGAGATAATCATTTTAGAGAACTTTGTAAGTTACGCATATAAACGACGGTCAGTATCCACTGAATAACGATAAGAATGAACAACAAACTCTCCTGTCCCCGCTAAGGTATGTTAATTGAATAGAGCTCCACGGACCGGAAGCCATTACAAGGGTCGAAATATGCGGTCATTTTGGAGCTGGTATTCATCATTTGGTGTACAACTTCGAAAAACTACCATACTTAGCAATATCGCTATGTAATTACTACCCTTAACCTTCCACCGCAAATTCAAAAAGTAGGAGTAGACGGTCGCAATGAGGGGGGCCCAACATTAACTGACTTCTCTTGTAATACTTGTCCTCTGCCAAATTCCTTCATTTCCTCCTCTTTCCCTGCTAAAGACCCCATTGTTAGCTTCTCAGTGTCAGCTGAGTCCAATTGCTCCTAAATATAAATGGAAATAGCAATGAAAGGGGAAACAGGGTACTTACCGAGCTGAGATAGTCATCCATGGACGATTGCTTGCGCTTCCTTAGGGAACTTGGGCTCTCGTTGGCCTGCCTAGACACGGCCCGCTTTGATGGCGTCATGCTCTGAGACTAAAATTCAAGAAAACAAATGGTTAGTCACTAATGGATGACACGCTTCTTCCATCTTAAGCAACAGCACATTGAAAACGAAGATATGCCAGAGGGCGTCATTATCAGTTTCACGAGGGAAATCAACCTTGGCAAGCTTCTTCTCTTTACGGGCTTGCCTCTCCCTCTCGTCATATTCTTGATTTTCCTTCTCCACCAACCGAATGAGTGTGTCACACCTCCGCGCAAGCTCTTGAGTTGTGCGAGATTTCACAAACCAATCAAACCGAAATAAAGGTGATGTGCGAAAAGCCGCCTTCAGTTCATCCCAGTTTCCATACCCAAGCTTGTGAACCATGCATATCTGTGACAGTGAACCAGTAAAATCACAAAAAGGTTAAACAGGACTAATACTTATGGGAACAAACTATTTTGTGGTGACTTGTCCCTAAACACATAAATGGGATAACATTCAGACCATGAACCGATCGCATTCTTCGTTGTACAATTTTCCTTTGTTCTGACCGTACTGAATCTTCAATTCCAGCCATGGATTCTTGTAGCGATCCAATTTCTTTCCAATAGCTTTCATGATCTCGTCTTTTCGAGATATCCTAGCCTCTCCGCGTTCAATATTTTTTATAATTCTATCATAATCTGCAAAGTATCCAGAAGCAATCAATACAGGCTCAAAAACAAGAAGAGGCCACATGTAAACAATTTCATGATGTTTCTGAAAAGTCACACAAATCTGTTCCCATTAAAGCACATCAGAATCTACTGTCTGAAAGCGAGACTTAGTGCAGTGTACTATTTGTTATAGGATGGGCCACCGATGAGTTTAGGCAAAACCAGGCACTTCATAATAAACCAAATAGTTTCCAGTAACATTTAACATGTTATCATCAATCAACTTGTCCGACAGTTTTTGCAGAGATGTAACAGAGTTGTCCTCAGCAAAATGAAGTAATCTCCATTAATCAAGTTGAAGAAAGAGCTTCTGGTGAACAAAGAAGCACGATGTCTACATCCCAACTCTTGCAATTATGAAGTTTCTTATACAGTTTCTGAAGTCCATTGCTCAACAGACAATATACCACAATATGGCCCTAACGTATGTCAAGACATCATATTATCCCACATTAGCCACTCAAGGCCAAAATGGAAGAAATTGCCAAAGTAGGATACTCACCGTTCAATTCCTTGTATCTTTCTTTAAAAACCTTTGCATATCTTTCAACTTCTTCCTCTGTTTTACCTTCCATCTCAGAAGCAATACTCTTGATGTCATTCCGGCCATACTTTTCACAAGCTCTGATGAAGGTATTAAAGTCTCTTCTACTCCATGTTGAAAATCCCTAAGAAATACCAATTATATGATATTAAGAAAGACTCAACAGGAACATTATCCCATTAAACAAATATACACACTCAGGCAAGTACCTCTTCCAATAACCTCTCCTTTTCTTCCAGCTCCTCAGCTGTCAATGGATCTCCTACATCTGAAATTTAAATGCTCAGTTAGCATAAAATGACAAGATCCTTCATCAGAGAAACCAATGTGCACTAAAAGTACCTTCAGTCTCATCCACGTCTATTGCATCTTTCATTTGATTCTTCTGATGTGTTTGCTGCAAAATCGAATATAGATAAACATGTCAAGATTCAAGAACAGTTTCAAGCTAGACGGGTAAATGGCAACAGAAAATGTTAAATCATTTATACCCACCATGAGATAGCGTACTTCTTTTTCATATAGCTCACTCAACCTTTGAGTGTTGAAAAACTGGAAGTCATGCCTGCAACAGAAAATAAAAGCGAAAGATTATTACAGAATGTCAGAACACATTCCTAAGTCAAAGAGAAGGCAGCTCGAGAAATTTACAGTTGAGGCATGCGAGGAATTCGAGGCTCTTTGGGTTTTGCAGGTCCACCTTGCCGCATCGTTTGCTTAAAGTACTCAGATTCCGAGTAGCTAATTCAGGAAGAGAAGCCAATAATATGATATGGTAAGGTGTGATAAGGTGTGAAGGGAAACAAAATTAGATGCACAGAAACTTTAAAAAAAAAAAAAAATCAGTACTTGCGCTTCCGCTCTCTTTTTGGAGGTTCAATCCAGTTTTCGCTGACGATTTTCTTAAAGTCAAACTTACTATCCTCCTGCACTAAGAAGCACCCAATTAAACCACCTAAACTACATAGATATGCCTGATGCAGATGCCACACAGATTACTTAATATAGACCAAGGACCATTGGATCAAATTTACCTTTTCATCATCGAAATCATAGAGCTCAGCAGCTGCAGTGACACAGGGCAGATGTGAGCAACTTTGCGATTGAACTAATGAAATATTTTAAAGCATCAGTATACTCACTGTCGTCCATCTTGAATTTGATTGCATCCTCTGTAAACTTCTTCATCTTGGCATCAAGCTCAGCTGTTGCCTCTTCTCCCTTGGCTATAATTCTGTCAATATCCTCATCTGTAATGGTGCTATCCTTAGAACTGAAAACCATTTCTGCACCGAATCTGACCATTTGAAGCAGCTCATCTTTATTGACAGCTGCATGGAGCAAGATACCAAAAGATATGAGTGGCACAACTTAGAAACCAGCTACACACTGAATGTACTAATTAAGTAACATCTTACTTTTCTGCTCAGCCAATCGTCCTTGCTGAATCACCAAGGCATCCAGGGCAAGCTTTTTGTAGGCCCTCTCAATCACTTTCTCCTCAATAGTGTACTAAATCACAAATAGTCACCATGTGATTAGTACCAGAACAATAGAAATAACTTCCTTCAAAGTTATAGAGACAAGCAACACAAACCTCTGTGCAAAATCTAAACACTTGAACTTCCTTTTTCTGACCAATTCTGTGTGCACGATCCTGTGCTTGCAAATCAACCTGTGGATTCCTGAAAGAACGAAAAGTCATAATATTAGCCACGAGATGAAAAAGAGGAGGACACGATAGCTCAAGTAAAACTCAGAGGTAAGACCAACCAGTCACTGTCATAGAGAATGACAACATCTGCAGTAGCGAGATTAATGCCAAGACCACCAGCTCTTGTGGACAACAAGAATACAAACTTCTCACTTCCTGGCTTATTGAAAGCGTCAATGGAAGCATCACGTTCTTCTCCACCTGTATTACCATCAATCCGACAATACAGGTACCCACGAAACATCAAGTAATCCTCAAGAATGTCCAGCAACCTTGTCATCTGAATTTGGAACCAAGCCATCCACCAGGGAAAAGAATCAATCACATTGTACGTGATGCTCAAAAGGAAAGAACACCACATATACAAACACATCCTTATTTCACAGCACTCATGAAAGAATAATGTTTCAAAGGTCACTTTACCTGTGAAAAAATAAGGACCCTAGAATCACGTTCTTTTAGTTTTGGAAGCAACTTATCCAAAAGAACCATTTTACCTGCAATTAAAATTAATACACAAGGGCATCAGCCATTATCTGATAGGGAGGCACCACAAACTCCACTTCAAACAGAATCTTACCTGCATTGGTTATCAAATGATCTCCTGTCGTATAAGGAGGGCCCGGTTCAGCACCTTGAAAAAGGTACGGATGATTACAGCATTTACGCAACTGCATTGCTATATTCAAGAGACGCTTTCTTTCTCCACCAGCATTAACGACTTCTAAATCTTTCTGCAGTAAAGCTCTGTAATAATGTTTTTGCATCTGAGACATGCCAACTTTCAAGATTGTTTCCTTCTTAGGAGGCAAACCTTTCTCTACATCTGACTTCAACCTTCGGAGGAGAAAGGGCCGGAGAACCTTAATTTAGAAAAATGAAAAAGTAAGAAATCATATAAAGGCATCAAATTGTTCCAAAACAATAGTTTCAGGCCTACCTTATGAAGTTGTTGGACAACTTCCTGCTGATCATTTTCACCAGAAATTTGAAACCACTCATCAAAAGTTTCTGCCGAACTGAATATTTCTGGAAGCAGAAAGTTCAGAAGAGACCACAGCTCATGGAGATTGTTCTGTAGCAAAAGAACAACAGCAGCATCCTAAGAAACAGCACTTTATCGAAATTTGAAAAAAGAAAACCCAGTGCAAAAGAACCAATCTTTGTAGAAATGTTGAGCAGATTCAAGGGATTAACTCTAGTAAAATCTACTGAACATACTACAGAGGAAGAGCTAAAAATTGATTAAGATTTGAAAGTTTCTATGACATGGATGTCATAAAATTAAAACCTCTATTTCCTCATCACAGAAACTTGACTTGGAGACAGAAAGGGAGAAATAACCTATATTTCCACAATGAAAATATCCATCCGATGTAAATTTGTGATGCATTAGATATATACAATGTACCAATTAAGTTTCACTATTCAGAGCAGCTTCTCCTAAAGAGTGAAGCCTATTTCTTAAATACCCTAGAGATTTTTTTTTTTGGTCGAAAATAACCTAGAGATAACCAGGAGGTCAATGATTAAAAGCAATTTCTCAAAGCTTCCAAATCCAAGGTAAAGAATGTACCTGAAGCGGTGTACCAGTGATGAGGAGACGATAGTTGGTATTATACAGCCTCATCGTTTTTGAAAGTAGAGAATTTTCGTTCTTGATCCTGTGGGCTTCATCAATTATTATATATCGCCAGCTAAATCGGCGCAAGGCAGACTTCTCTTTAATTGCCATCTCAAAACTGGTAACACATACATCAAACTTCCCAGCAACCAATAGATCTTCACGTATATACCTCTGCAGCAGTAAAAAAGTGTTACATTAATTACTCTTCTTGGCATTTGTATGTACCATAAAAGTGAGCAACAGTGCACGAAAGCTATACCCTTTCTTCTGGATTACCAAGGAACTTTACAGCACGGAGAACTGGGCAAAAGCGGCGAATTTCATTCATCCAGTTACCCAGAGTTGACTTTGGAGCAACAACCATGTGAGGACCAGTAATTCCTCTGAACTCATGCAGATAGCCCATTAACGAGATAGTCTGCAGCGTCTTTCCAAGACCCTGAGACCAACCAATATCAGGTACAATAATAAATAAAGATCATTGCATGATTACTCATGAGCTGAATGTGCAATATAAATCAAGCTCAAAGTCGAATTAAAAAGTTATTACATCTAAATGCTACAGCCTGTGACCTACCATTTCATCTGCAAGTATTCCGTTAATGCCATTCTCATACAATCTTATGAGCCAATTCAATCCAGCAAGCTGGTAATCCCTCATCTTCCCTTGTATACCTGCAAAACAAGCATACAAATAGAACTTAAGAAAGCAGTGAACTTATATATGCTGGAGATATCCTGTTGGCAAGATAATTGGATAAATCAGACCAAAAGAGAATCTCTTTAGAGCTAGATGACAATACAATAAAGGGTGTCCCCAGTGCATGAGGTTCCTGCCTAGACAAGGGTTGGGAAAGGGAAGCCAAAAACCTCTACTTTGTCAAAACCAAAGTAAGAACTTGGAGTGTTCTAATTCTTAGTGATAAGAAATCATGTCAACACCAAGAACATTTACAATCCCTCATTACCTAGCGTTCTGAAATTGCAGCAAACAATACCACTTCTACAAGTTAAAGCAGGGTTACAGGAGAGATATAAGCGGCAAAGACTATCCTTCTTTCGACCAATCGAGAGAGAGAGAGAGAGAGATTACAAGAGGGTTGGGTCACCAGCCGCGTGTTTCCTGTACCAGATAAGCCATCTTCTTCCTCCTTAAGACATTCTTCATCCTCTTCCTCTTCAGTAATTTTAGATTCATGACGACCCCTACACATTAAGCAAAGAAAAACGTTAATGAACAATCATGAATGCTAAACACAGAAATGGTCTGGGAAATTATGACTTGAACTTCCCAAACGTGTTTTCTCCACTTTTAAGCATGAGCAGATGTTTATTTGTCCACTGGGAGAGAACAATCAATATAAGGTTACAAACTAACAGTTCATTTGCACAAATGTTAGCAAATCTCAATTCCCTTTGAATATTGAACCTTAACACCAAATGTAACTGGAAATCTAGCTAGGGTTAGACCACTGGACCGTAGGCACCTTTCCTCTAAAGAAATCCGGCATTAGGCATTTAATAATATAAAGCTAAACGTCCATCAAGGATCAAACAAAGCTTTCAGTCCCAATTAAGCAACTATGAAGTCTGAAGAAAGTTAGGACCAATTCAGAAATTGTTCAGTAGGCAGTCGAAAGTAACATATGTACTAGAAATTATATCTCCAATGCACAAAACACAGAGAGAATTGTCATTTTTAATAGTACCTTCCTTTGATCTTCTGTGAAGCGGATTGGTTGCCTTTGGCAAAATGAGCAAAAATCTCAGTTTGCTGCAGGAGATACTTCAACCGCCCTTTTCCCTTATTATTCTTGAAAAATAATTTCAAAAACAAGAAAATTTTAGTCACAATCAATACACGAGCTCGAAATAATGCAAGAAAGAGTCATTCTTAAAATGTAAAGGCACCATATCAGCGTCAATAGCGGCATTTTGCTGATCCAATATGTCTTGAATCTTCTGCTTCTTCAACCTTTGCATTTCACGAAGCCTGGCCTTCTCACGCTTGCTCACTTCTGTCCCAACATTGTCTTCCTGCAGAATGAATGGGGAAAAAGAATACAAAAATAAATAAATAGCAGCAACGCTTCTGATCCTCACTGGGTCATACTTACAAGTATCTAACAACATTTCAGACGTATGGAAGCACTAGCCAACTTAAGTTGTGTTTGTAAAGACAGAAACAAAGCAAGATAGACGAGCTATGGTTGCCATTGTTTCCCACTTTGTAAATGGTGAGGCGATTGATGAAGCTTTAATCACAAGGAAATGTTAAAATAAAAGGGGAAAACCCCAGTCATCAGTTTCAAAGAAACATGAACAGTTGCAGACCTGCTCGAGTCCTCTAGCCATGGAGATGCAAAACCAACCCACTAGGAAAAAAAACAGTAAAACAAACAGAAATTCCTCTCAAAGAAGGCATAATTATTGGCATGCACAATATTAAAATTGAATACCGTGCCTACACTACGAGCAAGAGAAACTCCTAACTTCTACTCTTCTTCATCCAACTGAGAGTACACCAGAAAATAGTAAACCCCGCAAGAAGAGCAAGACATAAGTTCACCTCGAAAATGCCACAGCTCTTGTGCGAATTTAACCTTACAGAACATGTAATTATGCGTGTATACTTGTGCATTGTTAGACTTCATTCTGCGCAATACGCTAGTAAAGCGGAGGATCAATACAGCAAGCGCCAATCTGCAGAAACGAATGCAGTAAAAGAATCACGAGAGACCAGTAGAACAGCAACTCGTCTCTCGAGTGTCCTAACTCAACATCCTCGATCGAAATCCAGCGCTCATTCTAAACCTTCTTCAAAAACTCGCATTCAAACACGAAGCGGACATCCACTTCCCAGCGCAAAACACCAGAGAGACCTATAACCGCACCGACCCCCGCAAACCCTAGCAAGCAAACGAAAAGATCCGGCACCAAAATTCCAGCAGAAACCACGCAGGCAAACAACCGAACCTCGTCGTCATCCTCCTCCTCCTCGGCCTCGCCATTCTCGTCGGCCGCGCCGGCGGCAGGAGCGGCGTCGTCGTCGTCCTCGTCGGCGGAGCTGGCCGAGCGGGCGACGGCCTCGAGCTCCTCCTCGTCCTCCTCGTCGACCGGCTCGTTGAGCTGCTGCTGCTGCTGCGGCTCCTCCTCCTCGGAGCCGTCAGACAGGGCCTCGTCGGACGACGCCGGCTGCTTCGAGGGCCTCGCCATGGCGGCTGTCGTCGGCGCTGGAGGCCTGCTCCCCGGCGCAGATCGGCGGATCGATCGAGTTCGTCGCCGATCGTTCTAGAGATGGAGAGAGTGCGTGAGAGGCCGAATCGGAATCGGAAGCGGCGATCCGAAATTTAAAAAAGGGGGAGGAAGGAGGAGGAGGGGAGGAGTCGGAGACGGTGTCCGAAAATGGAGGAAGCGAGGAGGAGGGGGAGGAGGGTTTGTGATTTTTCGTATTTTTGTTTTAATAGTTTTTCCGCTTTTTATTATTATTTCTTATTATTCTTTTCGGGGTAGTTTTCTTTTTTCTTTTTCGTGTAATGCGAATGGGTGCGAAAATTTCCCGCCAGTCTTTGTTTTCGTTTCCCGCCGCGGGAAGTGAAGCCAGCGCCGGCTCGCGTGCGGGATGTGGACCCGCGCCGCGCGGCTCGAAGATCAGGGCGGTGGTCGGACTTGGCCTTGCCGCCCAAGCCGTGATGGGTCGCGATTTTTTTTTAATAACCAAAATACGAAGAAGTAGTTACCACTACTACTACCCGTTGCAATATGTGCAATTTAATTCATTACTAGTCGATCTATTCATATGAATATATGTCTATCGTTATAAATCTCATCGACATATTGTAAGTTTGAAAGTCTTTCTCGTTGAGGTAATAAATGTAACTTAGAAGTTCGTTTCGGATATGATTCGAATTTATGAGCTCACGAAAGACTATGCGACCCCTTTATGATTGGGTCACCATGTTTGGAGGTGGGTTGTGAATTTTCTTCATAAAGTGAATGTGAAGTGTATGAGGCTGATGAAAAAAAAAAAGGATTTGGTGAATAAATTAGTTTCGTACTTATAAAGTTTGAGCTAAGTCAATTGAGCAATGGATTTATCTATACTACATATGAAGGAAATGATTTGAAGATTAGTCTCTACAAAATTGATCATTTTGCTCCGCAATAATTTTTCTCAAATCTCACTTTTTTCTTCAAGCTTCGTTTGATTTGTGATGAATTATTTGAAAAATGATTTTTTTTAAGATTATTATTTGTATTGCTTACAAAAATAAATTAATAGAAAATATTATCATTATCCACGAAAATATTTAAGCATTAATTATCGTCGATAACAAAAATATTTTCGATTAAGCAATTATCCGAGTAATATAAATGATCATTTTTAAGAAATTATTTGTCAAATCATTCGTTTTTTTTATAAACAAATAGTCTTTTAACTTCTACTTATTTTGTGAATTAATTTCACTACAATATTCCACTACCAATATAAACTTGCAAGAGCCACCGAATATGGCACAACCACGCATTATGTTCTTATTTATATAATTAGTACGAGCTGAATGTGAAATAAATGCAAAATAAAAATTTCATTCACACTCTTTCCCTTCTTAATCTGTACATTAGTGACTTTTTGTCTGAGGTTACAAACTCATTTTATTGATTGAAATTCTAATTTTACAAATTTGAAATGAGAAACAATCATTCCAGTCAACCAAATTGGGATGCTCGAGATTTGGCATGTCTCATGAAAGGAGTAACATGAAGCTCAGAATTATGGGTGTATGAACTATTCCAAGGGGATTGGTCTATGGTCGATTCAGTAAAAAAGAAATAGTCATTTTTAGTTGGACCAAAAGACTTCTTCATTTTGTGAAATTAATCATCAATTTCTTTTAGAAGGAAATGAAATTATTTTTATGTTCAGGTAGCAATTATGTCATGGTTGCAGGAGTCTATCCATCGCATATAGACTTTAAGTAGATTGTAGCATAACCGTCGAGGTGATGTCCGGACCTAAAAGATGGAATGGAAGGATACATAGAAAGTAAATCCCTTAGGAATTACAACCCAATGGATTGTTCAAAGGGAAGTAGACTGCTCAAGAATTTCAAATTTCATTTATGTAGTAATTCATAATTGAACAAAGAATTCAAAAAATCTAAATAAAATGAAAATAAGAATGAATCAATGAAATGTTGCTGTGTTCTTCACTGCTTATTCGAGGAAGGAGTAGATTTTTGGAGGTTTTTCGAGAATTTGAAAGAGAAAACCCCCTTTTATATTTGGTGTAATTACTTGAGCCGGACGGACGGAAACTTTCACGTCCGATTTTGAAGGGGGGAGATATTCTTTTTATATGTAAAGTATACAATCCTAATGTTCGTACAAGTCATATATTCAATCGAGCAATTATAAGACGACAAAGTCATAATTTTTAAGGCAGCGATCGGTTCCAAACGTATTCATATTATATATAGTTTGTTTATTTTAGACAAAAACTTCTCGACTCAAAATTCTATAAGTAGATTTGTTTTCAAAAATAGAAACTATTGTATCTAGTTCGACATAAGTACACCAAGAGTATTTAAGTATCGATACGCAATAGTAAGTTGCATCCTCGAACTTTGTTCCATGATTCATGATCAAGCTCCACCCGCTAGTCACTCGAGTTTAATTACATTCTTCTCAATTTTGAATAAGTCGAGTTATTAGATCAATTGGATCTTGAATTCGAAAACATTTGATAGAAGTTGCACTTACATTTTCATAAACCTCCACGAATATTAGCACCAATTTTACGTGCATCTTTTGGAATTCTACTTTGAACCAAGCCGAGTCAAAGTGCTGATGTGGAGGCATCAGAGGAATTCTAATATTTTATTATATTTTTATTTTTTTCTTTGTTCTTTTTCTTTCTCTTTTCTATCTTCTTCTCCGGCCGGTCATCGGTCACGGCGGCAGCCGAGGAAGAAGGAAAAAAAAGAAAATTTTAAAAAATTAAAAATTTATTAAAAGTAGTGCAAGGACGAAAATCTTTTCTATACCAAACAATGAAAAATATTTTCCGAGACTTTTTCAGATTTCAGTTGAACACCGGACAATTGTATCATTTTCTAGACTTTTTTAGATTTTAATCGAACATCAGAAAATTGTATCATTTTCTAGGAAAATGGCTTCCTGGAAAACATTTTCCAGAAACGTAATATTTTCCATGAAACGAACAAAGCCTTACTCTTCGCAATAATTTTTCTCGAATCTCACTGTTTTGTTAAATCTTCGTTTGATTTGCAATGAATGATTTAGAATATATTTTCCTAAAAATTATCGCTTATAAAAATAAATGAACAGAAAATATTATCATTATCTACGAAAATATTTAAACGTTAATTTTCGTCAATAACAAAAACATTTTCAATTAAATAATTATTTCAAGTAAAATAAATAATATTTTTAGGAAATTATTTTTCAAATCATTTTTTTCTGAAAAACAAATGTAGGCTTGTAACATCCGTTTTTTTTGTGAATTAATTTCACTGTAGTTTTATAAATATTCCACTACCAATATAAACTTGCAAGAGCCACCGAATATGGCACGTACCACGCATTACTTTCTTATTTATATTATTAGTGAGCTAAATGTGAAATAAAAAAAATAAATTTATTCACACTCTTTGCCTTCTTAAAATGTACATTCTTGACTTTTTGTCTGAGGTTTTTTTGTTTTAGTCAAAGGAAAATATTGCTCAAAAGGATACATGAGAAGTACTTAAATTTCATGACAAAGAAACCCAGAATATTGTCACACAAAGCCAAAACAAGAAAATAAAGAGGATCAATGGAGCACCGACAGGATTAAATACACACTTGTTCCGCAAGAATGGATCTGTCAAGTAAAATAATCAGTAGCCGATCGCTAGATATCGTATCTTCGCAGGTAATGAGCACAAACCGAAAATTTCTTCTCAAATAATTACGACATTATCAGTTGGCGACACGCACCTAGGTTCAGCTTTCTTTACACCGTCATCGTACGGAGATAACCAAAACAAGTTCAACAAACACATATTTAACGCCTGGAAGAGCAAATTTTCGTGGTTCACTGAGACGCCAAACTCTTGTGATCCCATTGAAGCCAGAGACAAAGAACCTATATACGGATAGAGCATAGGGGTATCGAATTTCCAAAAGCATATTTATTAAACTCCCAAACATAGATCGAGAGATGATAGCTCCTAAATCTAGAAATAGATTGGGAAAGTTCAAACTCTCACATTTGGAGCCACATCGGAAGAAGAGAGCTCTCGGATTTAAATTGGGAAAGAAGAAAAATAAGAAAAGAACAATAAAACACAATTTAAATCAACAGTAGATGGGGGGAGGGTGAGACTAGCTCAAACCCTCAAATCCTCGTCCCATGACTAAAGGTTGAAGGAGACGATGAAAGAAGAGAGAGGGAGAGAAAAAGACTTTTTGGCTCCTACAAATTTGCTTTCGATGATCGTATATTTTGTCAGAGGTTACAAACTCATTTTATTTCATATTCTTTTTACATGTAAAGTATTTAATCCCAATGTTTGTACAAGTCACATATTCAATCGAGCAATTATAAAACGACAAAGTCGTGATTTTTAAGGAGCGATCGGTTCCAAATGTATTCACATTATAAATAGTTTATATATTTTAGACAAAACGGCTCGATTCAGGATTCTATAAGCAGACTTATTTTCGAGAACATAAACTACAGTATCTAGTTCAACATAAGTATACCGACAGCATTTAAGTATCGATACGTGATAGCAAGTCGCATCCTTGAATTTTGTTCCATGATTCACGATTAAGCTCCACTCGCTAGTCACTCGAGTTTAATTACATTTTTCTCAATTTTGAATAAGTCGAGTTATTAGATCGATCAGAGCTTGAATTCGAAATTTTTTTACAGAAGTAGTGGTCGCATTTTCATATAATTTTAGCGTATTTTTTGGAATTCTACTTTGAACCAAGCCGAGTCAAAGTGCTGATGTGGAGGCATCATGGGAAGCTCCAAAGGAGAGAAGATAGAAACCCCACATTTGTCCGAAAGGGCACGTCTCATCCTCTCGGGGCTTTAAAATACAACGGGAGAAGAAAATCGCCGCGCAGTCTTTCCCAACGTCCCGATTTCAGCCGAACTTCCTTCACTGCCCTCGCGCGAGCGACGAAATCACCGAATCTGACACCGAATATGCCCCGCCGGCAGAGGCAGACCCCGAGGGCAAATCAGGAAAGATCCGTAAATCCGTCGTGCCCCTCTTTTCCTCTTGCCCACCGGGTCGCCGTATCTTTCAATCGCCGTAAAAGAGTCCACGGACCCGCGAGACCAGAATCGAGATTGAATTCGATCTCTCTCTCTCTCTCTTTCCATCTCGATGGGCGATCGCGCCGTTCGATTGCGCGCAAAGCGTTTTGCGTACATGAAAGGTAACAGAGATTTGAGCTTTTTGCTGGCGTGGTTTCGTGTTTCGTCTCGAGGACGATGTTCGATCCCGGTTTTCTCTTGCAGGAAATGGAGCGGAACGGGTCGTGGTTGAGGGCGATGGTGGTTCTGACGTGCTTGGTTGCCGCGAGCGGGACGAGAGGTAATCGCAATTCGCGTTCGTGGCATCGGTTAACTGCTGCTCTGGTCCTCTGACTCGATTCGGATTTGGGAGTTTTGATTGTGATGAGGTGCGAATAGAGAGGCTCTGGGATTGAGTAGGTCGGTTTTGAGCTTGGACAGTGAGATTTGTATTGTGAATTTGGGCGGATTAGGTGTTTCATGGTTTGGGGGAAATCGTAGACTGTGTCGTGGAGCTGTAGTGCCTGATTGAATGGGGCAAACTATAGCTGTATGATGCCCTCTGGTGTACAATTTGGATGTTTTCGGAGCATATAACCGATGGGCGTTGTGTTGTGTTTGGTTGGTTTTGTTGAGTAATGGACTGTTGCCCGTAGGTTTTCATGGAGTAGCTTTATTGGAAAGTGGCGCCCTATGTTGTTCACTTATTCCCCTTTCATCGCATTGCGTTGTGTATATAGTGCTTTCGGTTCACGAAGAAGGACGGCGGAAATATACTGAAATATTGTTTTGAGTTGATGTTTCCGTAAAGTGTCCCCCTTGCTTGATTTGTCGAAATAACTTGCAAGAGACATAAGAAACTTACTTCATTGCTTGTAATTGAATGAGCTCGTGACCGCATTTCAATCTGAAATTTTCTCTACTGGTAAATGCAGAACTTAGAGTGAGGTCAAAGGCTGATAAATCTGTTTACAATCACACTCTTGCCACGATATTGGTGGAGTATGCATCTGCCGTAAGTGTTCTTTAAAAAAAATTTCATATTTACCTAGAGCTTGTTGTTGTTACTCATCAGGTTTCACCATTTCAATGCAATAAAATTGTAATTTAATGCAAAGCTTTTTATTGCAGGTTTACATGTCAGATTTGACAGAACTTTTTAGCTGGACATGTCCTAGATGTGATGGAAAGACCAAGGTAATTTCACTACTTATTAATATGACATTGTTGCTAAGGTCGTGTGAAGAATGGATCCTTAGTACTAGATAGCCAATTCTTGAGATGACAATTTGTGGGCATATGCTGCACTGTTATATGAGCTTCTGAACTGGTTAATAATGTGTTTTGATCTGAAAGCAGGGGTTTGAAGTTATCGAACTGATAGTTGACGTTCAGCACTGCTTACAGGTATATAATTTGTTTTGCACTGCCCTACCAATTTGCGATGCTTGTGATTCCTCTATGTTTGAATTGCATCTAATTGTTTGTCTCTATTTCTAAACCACCTGTAGGCATATGTTGGGGTCGCCAAGGACCTTAATGCTGTGGTTATAGCTGTCAGAGGTACTCAAGAACATAGGTATGCATGCATGTTAGCTTTAGCAATTCTTCCCCTTAAATGGACATGCAAAGGACTTGATGAAAATTTAAGCTAAGAAGAGCAGCCTTGGTGAATGTGTACACGAGGCAAATGGGTCTGCTGTCCATATGAAGGGAAAAAGGGTGAATCATGTAACTTTCGTGTAATTTTAGATGGAGTCATGAGGAGATTACATACTTCACTAATTTTCTTCAGTGAAAATTTGTGTCACGTCTCTTTATCATTTGAGCTTTTCGGTTAGTGATTACTTCTATTTGTGTCTACAGCATACAGAATTGGGTTGAAGATCTCTACTGGAAACAGCATGACATAAACTACTCTGGCATGCCTGGTGCCATGGTGAGTTCTAGAGATGATAAGCCTCTTGCAACCTGTGGATACTTCTGATTTGGATTAAGTTACAGTCTTACTCTATTAATTATTGCTTAGGTTCATCGTGGATTTTATTATGCTTATCACAATACGACAATTCGACCTGGTATTTTGGATGCTGTTATAAGAGCCAAGGATCTATATGGAGACATCAACGTCATGGTGACAGGGCATTCTATGGGAGGGGCTATGGCATCCTTTTGCGGACTTGATCTTGTGGTAAGATAAATTGAAAAATTGTTATGGCTGGGACTTGTGAATTTCATTGGTTTCTTTTCTATCATGTTCTTCAAACTATTCAGTTTTGGTTTGTTAAGAGTTATCTGGATTTCTCTGCCAACTCTACCTTGAAGAGTCTAGGCTCTTTATGTGGATCTTGAACTTTCTATGGCTCTCATATCTATATTTACAATTCTTCATACATAGCATCTTGTTTTCTTACGTTTTTGGTAAATCAACTCATAAACAAAACATAAGCAGAATGGGGTGCAAACAGCACTTTACGTGAACCACCAATTATTGAAGTATCTAGTTGTGTGAATTGAGTCGTACATGTTAAGCTTTGGAGCTTCAAGTTGGTTGAATACTTAAATGTAGTGGGTAAAGACATCAACTATCCATTACAAAGTTTACTTGCTGGAAACTTTATGGGATTGTTGACATGTTTATGGTCCAGACATATAACTTTTTTAGGCACTTGAAGCTCAAATTTTATGTCATGTATTCTTAAAGTGCCTATGCAGTTTAAGATAGATTATATATCGATCCTAAATTTGTGTTTTATGTGCTGTTTCTGTCTCTCTCTCTCTCTAATCAAATGAAGCAGCTCCTCTTGAATTGGACTACTGGACCAGATATTTTGTAGGCTGGAGCCAATTCTAAGGTGTCTAAATTATTCTTTTGTCTCAGCTTTATTAAATAGAGTGGTCCAGTGTACTTTTCTAGGCACCTGTTGCGGAACTGGTACCAGAAATGGTACCCACCCCAAATTTCGTTTTCCATTGATTCTCTCTCTATGACAAGTGGTCATTTTTTGAGAGTCAAACTTTCATGTGGGCTCTGATAGGATCATAGGTTGCATAAACTTTAGAGTATACCATTTCTCAAAGTATTAGTAGCAAGTATAACATCTTGTCCTAACACAAATGATTTAAAAGTTTACTTTTTCTTATTTCTTGCTGAAAATTGTTCTTAGCCGATTGTGACTGCATGCCCATGTGTTGTGGCCCTTTTTTTGATTTTGGGGGTGTTTGGTTCAGCTTTGGGAAGGGGCTTTCGGCCTCGAAAGCCCCTTGGGGAAATGCTAAACCGTTTGGCAAGCATTCCCAATGGGCTTTCGGCCAAAAGCCAGCATTGGCCAAAATGCTAAACCGAATTTTTTTTGCCCCAAACTATCTTCACTTATTCTGGCTTATTCTGACTTTGCCCCTTTTATTACTGTTCATTTTTTGCGTGAGGGTGGCCGGCGAGGGAGGGCGGCCGACACCGGATCGGGTCGGCGAGGTCACATGACCCAGGCAGGCAGCGCCTGGGCGGTCGCGCGACTTCAGGCGGGTCACACGACCCTCGCCAAGGGTCGCCCGGCCTCGGGCAAAGGCCGTCGGCGCCAGATCTAGCTCGCCCGACCTCGGGCAACGGCCACCGGCGCTAGATCTAGCTCGCCGGCGGCCGTAGCCCTTCGCCGGCTCCGATGAAGGGTAGGGTAAGTTTTTTTTTTTTAATAAAAAAGAAAATTCCAAAAGCCCTTTGCAAAAAAAATTTACCAAACACTACTTGGGCCAAAGTAGCTTCACAAAGGATTTTTTATCAAACGCCATTTTAGTTTCTCCTCTGCTATTTATGTTAATAAGTTTTGGAGTTACAAGGGGCATTTTCACCATGAACCTGGAATTTTTTTGTTTATGTCATTAGCAGGATGTGACTCCTGCCACCAACATCCAATTGCTTCTTGTGGCAGCATTAAAATGCGCCTCGTTTGTAAATTCACCACCAATCCCACTATTCCATATTATTAACACCTTTTCTTGGGGCGGGGGGTGGGGTTGGTTTTACTGTGGGTGTGAGGTTTGGTGTTGGCAAAATTATGGATGGGATCTTGAAAGACTAACGCTAGACCTTCAGCCTTAATGGAGAGAGAGGACTGTTCTATTGTTCACCATTGTATGTGAAATGCGATATATGATTATTGGTGCATAGTGTTTCTTTTTCCGTCCTGAAAGGGCCATTGATGTATTAACATTGAAGTTATTTGGCTGTCTAGTATGTGTGCTGAAGCTGTTTTTTCTAGACCAGCACATTCACTTGATTTACTTGTATAAATGGGGAACACTTTATTTTCAGGTCAATCATGAAGCACGGAATGTTCAGGTTTTAACATTTGGACAACCTAGTATTGGCAATGCAGTGTTTGCGTCTTACTACAGTGACCGCGCGCCAAATACGACACGTATTACTAATGGACATGATATTGTGCCTCTGTACTATTCTCGGTTCCCACAGAAGACTTACCATCACTTCCCTAGAGAGGTAAGGCTTTGATCATATAAATTATGGGGAATTGTCGCTGACTGAATTTGACGTTTTCTTTGCATTTCTTTCAACCTATCTTCCTGGTGAAGTCTCATTTATTCCAACAATGTATTTACTCTCTTTTTTCAACGTATAAAATATAACTGTCTTGTTTTTATCTTCTTAGCAAAGCAGGATAGTTTGTAGTACTCATGACTTTTCAGAAATGTTTGAGTAACTCTCATTCCTGCACAAGCCATCATTAGTTTTTTCATACCAATTCCAAAGTTTAAGACGCATCATAGTATCTGCTATATACTCTCTTTCTCTCTCTTTGATGGCTGATAAGCTAGTCTTAACCTCTCTCTCTCTCTCTCTCTCTCTGAAGGCTGTCTTAACCTAGTCTTAGGCATCTTAGGCTCTGTGCAATTATACGCATTTTAATTATTGTATGTCAACATCCACTAATGCTTATAATTATCGGCGACTAGCTCAATGACAGCTACGGATAAACATATTGATGTGAGATAATGTGAAAATGATCTGATTCCACCTGCTTCTCTGGTGACTAATCATAATATTTTCTATGTCAGTGTTCACATGTAATTGGAATGTTCCCTTTGTTGTAGGTATGGCTATATAATATAGGATTTGGTAGTCTGGTTTATCAGGTTGAGAAAGTTTGTGATAGCTCTGGAGAAGATCCATCATGCAGCAGGTAATGATGTTGTTTCAGTCGTAGCTACTTGTTCTAGCAATTAGTTTGTGGATTTGTCATGCTAGACGCAACAAGTCGTGTGACAGACCAGCTTGTTCTAGAGAATGTTGGTCCTTTGTTACCAGGAATATATGTGGACAACTGATGAGAGTGCGTCTCTGCAGATCAGTAACTGGTAACAGCCTTACGGACCATTTAGTTTACTATGGTGTGGGATTAATGGCTGAGACATGGGGATCGTGCAAAATCGTCATGGACGCACGATTAAAGGAATATGGAGGTGAAGATGTCAAAGGAAATCTTTTTGTTTCCAGGAATCTTTCTGCTTCTGCATTGAGGCTGCCTTCAGACTCTGATGCCAAGAACAACTTCAGTTAAAATGCTCCTGGGTCAGCACCTTTTTTCTCAAAGATCATCAGTGACCTCTGTGATGACGGTCATTCCATTGATCTGTTGTCCATATCCATCACAAGCATAAGAGCTCTACTCAAATTCACTCTGAATGTAAATAGCACGAAGTTGAATGTGTCATCCTTGTAAATACAACTCCATGACTTCCATTAAATAAATACGTTCACAAGTTTACCTGTCAATCTAATCTTGGGCCCGTGGCTTTGTTTACCAGACTCGACAAAACCTAATAAGGATGTGTGGATGCTGAGCTGAGCTATTTATAGTTGAATCATGCAGCAAAATTGGCAGATGTGTGAACTTTGGAACTGTGAGACTTGCACGGTTGGGCAATTAATTGGTTTTACAAGGTGAAACAAAGAGTGCCAAGGGAGACCACTGCTCAATCTGTGGCCTTACCTTCTGCTATAGGCACATTGTCACAATAGACTTCTTGGCACAAGTACTTCAACTCTTTCCTGGCAGGGGATTATGATCAAGCCATCTTGGAAATCGATGATGACCTTGTCTTGCATCAGTTCCACTGGCAACCTTTGCTAAATCTTAACTTTTAGGAGGTAAACGACTTATATCATCTTGGCTTGGACTTGTAACACTGATCAGCCTTTGGAACGAGAGTTGTAAGCTTTTACCTTCTTTTTTCCGGTATACAAGAATTAACATCAGTGGAAACCTGAAAAACTAAATTTCCTTCATCATTTCAAAGGATATATTGCTCATCATGACCATTCAAAGCACATTGTGCAAGAGACCAACTAATTCCTTGACAACATATGATAAGTAAGAGTTTGTACGTTATGATGAAAGCCAAAGTACAACATCAAAGCGTTGGAAAAGATATATTAACTGAGTTAGCCACAGGCACAACTAACCTACACAGAAAGACCTTGTAAATTTTTCTTACTTGTTACTGATAGAAAAAGCTTAGGCGGTCATATAGGACTTTTGTTGGGAGCAGTTCTCCTTATCAATGTTGAAACCTAAAGCTCCATCCCTAGGATAACCAAAAGGCAAATGGCACAGCTTCTATAACCGATTAAAGCCTATACATTTGAATATATCCTTCATTGTTTAAGGTGTAACAAAGTTAATATTTACAAGGCATGGATATCAGCTTCAAATTTAAAGTACAACACAATAGGTTCCAATGATCTCACATAGAAGATCAACATGTAAATTGACCAAATTAATGCACTTGAATATAGTAAACTAGCATCAATTTGACTTTGTCGTTTACTGAAAACTTAATTCGCCAACCAAAACCGTCAACAGGGAATACATCTAAAGCAAATCGAACTCATGAAATAGATCGAAAGAAACCATGGTCCCATTTCATGAGCAGTTTATAGCCATCCATCTTAAAGGTAGAAAGTGATTGCAAAAACAGCCAGCAATTAACTATACAAGTATACAAGTTTCAAGTCAATTTGGCAAATTATGATTCTAATTTAGTATAAAGAATACGATTCCGGGAAAGACAATAACTAATATCTGCTAGAATGACATAGGGCAATAAGCAATATGATTAAGTTTCCAAGCTTCCTTGACAACAAATCTGGTTGTAATTGCAGGACCTTTCAAGAATCGCATGCACTTCTTATTGGAAAATGCACTCCTCTACAGAGCATGTCTTCTCAATTTTTCGAGAAATGGCCGAATCTCCTAAGCAATGCTAGGCCTCGCATCATTTGAACCTCTTCAAGTTGAAATAGTCAAGTCTCACGCATGTCATCCTCTGCAAAGTATTTCTACCCGATCAACTTACATCAAGGATGGCAGGGCCTTCAATCAACAATTCTTCCAGAGATTCTGGTAGTTTGCGACAAGCAAAATCCACATTACTACAATAATCTAGTGTAACTAACTTCTACTTCTTCTAATGAGTCAGATCAGGGAAACTCTCTCCCTTTTTCAAGATCGAAGTGCTCCGAAATTGGTAGATACTCCAAACAGTCAAGGCCTTGAATCTCTGATGTTGCAGAGTTCTTCATTCTTAGTTCTGACAGTCTCTTCAAATTTCAAAAAAACCATCGCTCTTCTCATCCACCAGCAAGATTCAACACATAAATAAGATAAACTCCAGGGGAAGCCTTGGGAGGCACAACAAATTAGCACACCGGAGTTCTAGTCTTTTGAGTTGAAAAAGCTTACCAATATCCGTTGATAAGGTGGTTACAACAGCAGACATATAAGGTGGTTACAATAGCAGATGACACTGTTAAAGACTCCAATTTATTTAATCTCACAATGTACCATGGCATAGTATCTTCCACAAGTTGACAATTGTCTACGGGGTAAGCATTTCGTCAAATGGCCAGATACAAATTATTTAAACTTGTAAGGTTTGAGAAACCTGGAAATATCGTTGACGATGTATTAATGTGCAAACTAACAAGACTTCCTAGAAGCTTTGGTACTCGGCATGTTTCAGTCAGTGTCAATTTTAGGATCCTCAATGACGAATTTCCGCAAATGTCATTTGGAATTTCCAGTTACAAGCTTTCACCATATGCTGCGTCTGTTTCTTCTAGCTTTTACAACAACCATAAGGCACTAGGTATCTTTCCAATAAAACAATTGTTCATCCTCACTACTTTCAAACTTTTCATGTTTCCCACTGAGTCAGGTAGCTCTTTAATGCACACGTAGGAAATATCAAACTCAAGTAGTGATCGCAGTTTGCCAATCGAGTCCGGAAGCCTCTCTATACATTCACATTCTTTTGAAGACAAGTATTCAAGGCTTGTAAGAGCTCCAATCAACAGGGGAAGTTGTGTAATTATGGTGCTTCTGAAAGATAGCCTCGAAGGAGATGTTAAGTGATCAATGGAAGAGATTATCTTCAACAATGAACAATGTGAAGCATTAAGAGTTTCGAGATCCTTCAGCACTTGATATTCAGCGTTGAAGAATTCAGTAATGCCTGAATATCATAGATATTTCCCCGAGCGCATTCAATTGTTTCTTCTGGTCAACATCATCAAAAAGGAAGAGAACTCTTTTATTAGATAGCCTACCTTTAATTGTCTTGATCCCTTCATCAACATTACTTATTTCAGTCAATTTCCATTTATGGACACAAGAGATGAGTTGATTCTACAAGTACTGCATGCCCTTGAGCTCTGAAGAATCACGATTGTTAGAAAAAAAAGCAACAGTGCTCAAAACCATGTGAAAACTGATTGTAGGTAATTTTGGCGAGAGTCGACTTTATGACACCGCTCATTCAATTGAATTCCAACAATTCGTGTCACGCCCCGAACCCTACGGACACGCAACATCCCGCTATGGTCATTATGATGCGACGTCCCAGGACTCGTCGCCGACCCTTCATTTTATCTTTTAATTACGCATGCGGAAACGAACACAACAATCCCCGGACAACAACAAATAGGGATAGTCAGGAAAACAAATCACAACAGCCAAACAACACTATTTTAATTTCCACTTGATTAACCCCTGGGAATATTCTTACAAGCCCATTTCGGGCGCTGCCACAAAAAGCCAGCAAAAAGATATCAGGCTGGGGTCAGTCTACTCCACCAACAGGTCGAACTCCAAAAACCAGCTTTCAAACGACCTGAACCACACTGGGTGCGTCGACATGCTAAGGGCCTGAAAAAGGGGTTAACAACAACAAATGAGATAAAATCTCAATAAGTTAACGGCCTAAGCCCCGCTTAGGAGGCCAACTCGCACGGGGGTCCCTAAACAGGCGAAACGGCGACAACAACATCATTAACAACCACAGGCATCCTCACCTCGCCTTGGTACACACGTTGATGAAATGCATATGTCACATACTCGAAGCATTTAACGAGATTTTCCATGCATTAATGCAACACGGTCGCGCGTGTCTCGATTATAAGGCAAAACCCGCTTGGGCACGCCCCATACCATGCCTAGCAGGTTTCTACCCCATAATCAAGCACTATGCATCACACGTATTCCAATTATTACGCCCCTCGGCCACCACACATCAAGCGATACGCAAGCAAGATGGCGGTCTACCGGTAAAACCGGGCTCCGTCCCGCCCGTCGGGCACGGCTACGTCAAACGATACACGGGATGACGGCATTCCAATACGGCAACATCAAACGATACACAGTAAGATGGTATCCCGTAAGGAGCATCGAGTCCGGCCTCGGGCCGCGACAAGGCATCCGGGTATCGGCACTCATTATCCCCAGCATCCGATAAATCGGGCAACGTCAAGCGATACACAGCAAGACGGCTTTAACGTGTGACCACACGAGCACACAAGCATACCGGCCAATTATTATCTTTTCAATTAGCCACGTCTGTCCACGAATAGTGCTCCCACAATGCCGCATAACAAACCAAGTGGTCACACATGCAAACAATAATCAATTCTTGCACTCTTCGATATCAAACACGAATATCAATCACAAAGTATCACTAACATTACTTGGCATAACAGAATAAAATAATTTAATTCCAAAAGTCTCATAAATTTTCGCTGAAAACTTCCATTCTAAACAATTAGTCATCTAATCAATTTAATACAACAATTCACGCCATAATCATCACCATACAAGCTGGAAATCATAATTTGAGATTAAAGATTTTCCGAAATAATAATAAATAAATTCGGAATTTAATCATTTAATAATATCCAAGAATAATTTAATTTTCCAAAATTCAAAATACTTTCTCGAATCAAAATCATTCAAACCAATTTCCAAATACGCCAACTTATACGGCGAAATCCAACATTGGCATCACAATTTGACGTTAGAAATTTTCCGAAAATAATAATATTTAATTTTCGGAAATTAATTATTTAATAATAAAATATTAATATTTAATCCGAAAATAATAAAATAATATTTAATTCCGAAAATATTACTATCTAATAAAATAATCAACAATCATAATATAATTGATAACCTATCACCACATTCGCGATAACTTATCGCAATCCAACAATAGCCTATTGAACTATTACCGATAACCTATCGCCTAATTCTAATTAACTAAACATAATCTTAATTAAACTTAATCTAAACTACCCTAAGCAAGTTTAACACCCTAAACACGGGATTAGGGGTTAACTTACTCGGCTAATGCCGGCGACGACGCGAGGACGACGGCGGCGACGAGGCGGTCCGCGGTGTCCTCGGGTTGCTCCGGCTCGGGCTCGGCGACCGGCGGACGGGCGACGAACGAACGCAGCGAAGGGAGTGGCTGCTGTGGTGGCTGGTCAGGGCTATTCCCGGCGTGAACAGCAGTTGGTGGCTGTGGTTTGGGGTGCCGGACAGCGGCGGCAAGCGGCGGAGACGAACGATGGCCGAATCGGCGAAAGGCGCTTCTCGCACGCGGCTTGGGCGAACCAGTGACAAGAGGTTCCGAGCGGCCAGGGGCGGTGCCGCACGGCCAGGGGGAGAGCTGGGACGGGGGTGGTTCACGGTGGGGAGGAGCGGCGCTCGGCGGTGACGGGCGGTGGTTGGGCCGGCGGGAGGCGCGGCTCGCGCCTGGCTGGAACAGGCCAGCGACAGGCGACTACGGGGCGTGGCCGGTGGTGCGGCTCGGCCAGAGGGGAGCTAGGGTGGCGGTGGCTCGCGGCAGGAAGGCGGCGCGCGGCGAGCGGCTGGTTCCGGCAAGGGAGGGCGGTCTGGTCGGTGAGCAGCACGAAGGAGCAGAAGCACGAACCAGAAGTGGAACCAGCGAAGAAGAAGAAGAAGAGAAGAAAAGAAAAGAAGAAAAAGAAAAAGAAGGAGAGGAGAGAGAGAGAGTTGGTGGGGGCTGGTGGGTGTCAGACGCAAAGGGGGGGGACCGGCGTGGAAAAGGGAAGGGAGAGAGAGAGAGGAAAAGTCAACATCGCACTCAAGTGCGATCCGACGGTCCTTGATCAAATTCAAAAATGATCCAACGGTCCACGAAAATTCCTATTAATAATATAGGAAAAGGACCAAAAGATATTAATAAAAATATACTACGAGGGAAGTCTCTTTGCCTAAATCTGCATTGAGTCAAAATTTCACTTTTCGCATATCCCGGTAATATCGATGTTCAGCCACAATAATATCGATACACCGTCCAATTAAATTCGTCCCGTAACTCCGAGAAATTCAACACCAAAGTTTGGGCTCAAATAACGCCAAATTCGATCAAGTGCGATTCTAATAGCGAAATCTCAATTTTAAAATCAATAACCAAGGGGTGATCGGTTCCCGAGCGAGATTTTACTATAAGCACACCGACGAATTACACGTTTTATAAATCCCAAAAATGGCCCGAAATTCAGAATGTCACAATTCGTGTTTCCTGCTTCGTGAGCGCCTATCATACTCATGAGTAAGACTACCTTGAACACCATTTTCACATCAAAAGGTCCATGAATTGGTTTTGGGAGGCGCAACTAAAACTGCTGTGAACACCTCTTTAAGTGCACACAATTTTTCTCCCCGTGCCCTTCTAGTGTTTCCTCATAAAGGAATATTTGCGTACTGATAAGCAAGTTCTATTGCCTGTCAATGAAGAGAACACACATCCAAATGAAGAGCAATATTCATTCTTATGGCCCCACAAAACGGATTAATAAACAATTAGGTTTGCTTAAATAGCCCTTTTAACCCCAAAAACATTACGTGCGATGCCCCAAATTGCACAATGAATCCCTCCGCCCTGCTCTAATGATTTCTCTGGAAAAAAGGGCCAAACATTCAACTAAAACTTCAAACCGAGTTTAACAGATTTAACAATTTCATCAATAGGCAACGACTTCTGTCATTAATATTCAAGTTTCTGTCACTCAACAGGTGAATACCACCCCAAGATCGTGAAAGGGAATTTAGTTGACATTATATGTCATCCTCATTTTCCTTTATTTGGTCTTCATTTGTACAGCTGCCCCATTAGCCGCAGCTCCCTGCATAGAAAGCTCTCTGTAAGTTTCTCAAACTCTAAATTCTTTCAACAACATTAGAAACCAGCAAAAAAGCAGGTTGCTGAGATGTCTCCCTTAGCACTTCTTGTCAATCTTAAACCCTAAAAGAGTGCTCTAGTACAGCTTGAGGTGAATGGAAGGGCTTCTATTACAGAGAATCACCTAGGCACAACCATTTCCAGAAGGTGTAGCTGATAATGGAGTTCACACAAGAATCCATTTACATGATTTCTGACCCCAATGAGACTTATCATATGTCCTACGCACCAGTAATACTGAAATGTTAGCCTTTGACTATAAGATGATTTATGATACCTCGGAGAAGCTAAGTAGCTCCTCTATCCTGCCAAAGATGGAAGTTTTTCTGGGCGAACTATTGATGCCTCTACCCAAGTGAAATACGTCTTTCTTCATTTTTTAACTTCTCCCTAACATTTGCAAATCTCAGTAAGAAGCACACCTATCCTGGACAATAAACTGAACATAAGCATATCAATACAGAGTGTCTCTCTTCTTCACAGTTGCGACGATGAGTTAATTATGCCGTAAAGTTCCAGGATGAGAACCATAGTTATATGACTTTCCAGCACACATTCCATCTAATTATTTACGGCATAACAAAGTTATCTCCAAAGCAAAGCGAGGTTATCAACTTCGAAATATATGAAGCAGCAAATCGACAAGGATCTCTAATAATTTGTTACATGTCAAATAAAAACTATGCAATCGAGATGAATACCTCCAGCTGGGAAACATAAAAGCAAGGAGAAACCATCCAAATAATATATAGCCAAAAAAGCCAAACCAAACAAGGAAAAGAGAACGAATATTTGAACATAATTAAGAACCTTCTGGTTGTACGGATGTATCACAATTTCAATACCTTCATCAGATTTTCAGTCATCAACTCGTGAAAAGGTAATTAAAAAAGTGCATGTGAACTTTTCTGTTCATATATGTGAAAGAATTTGATTGCAGAAAAGGGAAAACAATTGTTTGTCAGATGAAATAGGTTACCTCAAGTTGTTTAAAGTTTGAACATGAGGGAACAATTTGTGGTCGTGGATCAAGAAGCTTTCAAGAGCAACGTGCACTTATTCCTCATCTTCTCCCTCAGATTCAGATTCAGATTCAGATTCGTCGTCTTCTCCCTCATCTTCAGATTCAGATTCAGATTCGTCGTCATCTCCCTCATCTTCAGATTCAGATTCGTCGTCATCTCCCTCATCTTCAGATTCAGATTCGGCATCATCTCCCTCAGATTCAGATTTGTCGTCTTCTCCATCATGTTCAGATTCAGATTCGTCGTCTTCTCCGTCCCATTCATCGTCTTCTTCCAGAAATTCGACTCCCTTCTCCGAGCAAAGCAAAGAAATTGCCTCCACATCTAATTTCTTGCACCGATTTATTTCAACCTTTCGCAGTCCCATCAAGCTCGATAGATTAGGCAACTCCCGTAAAGATTTACAACTATCAATCTCCAATTTTTTCAAAGATTGTGGTAGTTCGCCTTGAATCTCAGCCAGACTACCACATCTACTTATGCAAACCTCTCGCAACCTCTTCAAGCTCGACATATCAGGCAACTTCCGTAAAGATTCACAGTCATCAATCTCCAATTCTTCCAAAGATTGTGGTAGTTCGCCTTGAATCTCAGCCAGACTACCACAGCTACTTATGCAAACCTCTCGCAACCCCTTCAAGCTCGACAGATCAAGCAACTTCAGTAAAGATTCAGAGTCATCAATCTTCAATTTTTCCAAAGATTGTGGTAGTTCGCCTTGAATCTCAACCAGACTACCGCATCCACTTATGTAAACCTCTCGCAACCCCTTCAAGCTCGACAGATCAGGCAACTTTCGCAAAGATTCACAGGAAGAAATCTCCAATTTTTCCAAAGATTGTGGTAATTCGCCTTGAATCTCAACCAGATTACGACAGAGGTCTACATCAAGACTTCTTAGTTTGTTTGAATTACTTAGATCAGGTAGGATCTGCAGCTGGTCAAAGCTCGCAAGCCGCAAATGTCGTGGTTTCATCCGAGCATATGCAAGAATTGCCTCCACATTTAATTTAGCGCAATCACTTATTCCAACCTGTTGCAACCCCTTCAAGCTCGACAAATCGGGCAAATTCAGCAAAGAACGACATGAAGAAATATCCAAATAATCCAAAAACCGTGGTAGTTCCCCTTGAATCTCGACCAGATTAAAACAATTCCATACATCAAGACGCCTCAGTTTGTTTAAATTGCTTAGATCAGGTAGTATCTTCACCTGTCCAAGCCTCTTAAGCGCCATATCTCGTAGGTCCTCCAGACAACCAAGGCCTCGAATCTCTGCAATTGCAGCGCCCGAAATGCGGAGAGATGATAGATTCTTCAAATCAGATAGATCCTCCATCGAGCAAAGTGAGTTGCAACCTTGCAAACGTAAGGAGGATAAACTTGGGGGAAGCCTCGGGAGGTGACGCAGTTTAGGGGTCAAGAGGCGAAGTGACTCGAGTTGAGAAGGGAGGCCTGTTGGTAAGGTGGTAATCCCGCACTTGAGGTAAAGTGACTTGAGTTGACGAGGGAGGCTTAGGTATGTTGGTAAGGCGGTCTCACAATCAAAGCGCAGGGCCAGAGACTCCAGATTGCTCAAGTTCCCCATCCACCGTGGTATTGGATCTTCCATGGGCCCATATGATTTCCCATCATAATCACGTCTGCTAAATCTCAGATCCAGTTTCTTTAAATTAGTGAGGTTCGAGAGATCTGGAAACGTGTCCATGCACAACTCCGACAGCCATAAATCGATGAGACTTTCAGGAAGCCTCCGTGGTAGCGCGCATATATTCGCCCCTTTCAATCTCAAGATCCTCAGGGATTGATTGCTGGAGATGCAATTGCCAATATTCACATGGTAACGCTTGTCAAAAGACATTTTGTTGGCATGTATTTCTTCGAGCTTCTTAATCGTCCAAAAGGCATCGGGTATTTTGCTTATGCCACTCTGCTCCATCTTCACTACTTTCAAATTTTTCAATTTTCCGATGGAATCGGGTAGTTCTTTGATCGGTGTCGCGGATATATCCAACTCAATCAGCGATTTCAAATTCCCGATTGTATCCGGAAGCCTCTCCAACGATTTGCAAAGTATCAGACATAGGTATTCAAGGCTTGCAAGATCTCCGCCCAGCACACCTGGCAGCCTCTGAAGATTCTCACATTCGCTTACATCTAAGGAAACTAAGCGTTTCAAATGACAAATCGATCTATCAATTTCGGTCAATGATGGACAATTCGATAGGATCAAATGTTCTAAATTTGAATGAGCAGGGAAGTTGGGGGTTTTCTTCAAGTGTTCGCAATAGGACAGATCCACAACTTTCAAATTCTTCATCACCTGTGAAAAGAAAAATTATGCAAAGATTACTTTTGAATCTCATAAGACGGAATAATAAGTGTTGTCTAGCATATAAGATACCTCCATGTGCCTCCACCCCTTCCAATCATCCGTGATTTCACTGCAAGATAGATCAAGAAAAACCACATCCTCCATGGAGAAATTTGTAATGTTAAATGTTGGGGGAATATCACGCCAAGAAAGCCATCGTAATTGTGGAAGGAGATATGAATTCTCCTGAAAAACATTAGTTGGAGGAACATTTGATGGCGATTCGTGCCAAAGAAGCCTCTCTTCTGCACGAAAATATTCCTCCGAACCGTTAACTTCAAGAAACCGCAGATTTGACATTCTCTTAAAGTCCTTACAGGTAAAACAATATTGCTGCTCATGGTCAAAGTGGAGATGAAGAGCTTCAACTTTTGTTTCTCCCTGCCCAATGGAAAAATTTAAAAACAAAAGAGTTGAAGCGAAACACATTTATTCAAATTCACTATTTTAGGGGGTTGAGTTGGAGTGCTATCGTTACTTTTATCTTGACAGAGCAAAAATATTGGTTTGAGTAGGTCACAGTAGTGCTAGAGAACACAAAAAAGTAACTGGCTTTTTTTTTAAAAGAAAATGTCCATAAGTAACATGGAGATTTACGTACAGGGGATTTTACCTCATGTCTCCTCAGCAATTTCAATGCTTCCTTAGGATCCCACACCCTACTTTGCATTTCTATTTTCATCTTACTTTCTTGACAAACTATTTCTCTTCCGAGGTCTCTGAGTTGGTCATGCATCCACACTTCATTATGCTTTCCAATCTTTATCAAAGACATGTTCTGCAGAACTTCCAAGGCTACTTTCGGAAATTTTGATTCATCCCAGAAATGAACCACAATGTCTTTGTCATATCCAATGAAAATGCAAGCTATATCGAGGAATATATGCTTCTGCCGATCATTTAATGCATCATAACTTATTTTCAGTTTACTTTGAACTTTATCATCAGGAACACTTTCTAGCATCTTCAATGTGGCCTCCCACATTTTCTTATTTTTGCCGGATAAAAGTGAGCCTATGACTTCTAGAGCTAGCGGAAGACCTCCAGCAATGCGTATTGCCCTCTTGGATTGCTTGATGTACTCGTCTAAAGGGGAATCTCTTCTGAAGGCATGTTTGCTAAAAAGTTGAAGAGATTGATCGTGATCCATGCCCATAAGCTCATAACGGTCGTCCACTTTAAGAACATCAAGAACTTCTTTGTTTCTGGTAGTAATAATAAGTTTACTCCCTTTACCAAACCAATCATGCTCACCTACAAGTGCATCCACGTGATTCTTTTCATGCACATCATCAAGAAGCAGGAGGACTCTTTTATTAGACAACCTCTCTTTAATTGTCTGAGTTCCTTCATCAATGTCTTTTATATCCATGCCTTTCGTTTTGAGGATGCCAGAGATGAGTTGATTCTGCAAGCAGCAAATGCCATTACGTTCTGACACTTCTCGAATATCGCGAAGAAAGCAACAATTCTTAAAGTCGTGTAAAAGCTTATTGTAGATCATTTTGGCAATAGTCGTCTTTCCGATGCCACCCATCCCGTGGATTCCTATAATCCGTGTTTCACTTGTCCCAGCACCTATCTTTTCCATGATTGCGTCCACATGGTTGTCGACACGGACCAAGCAGTTTGATACCGCTAGATAACCCTTTTTCAACTCGCTGAAAACCTTATGGGTAAGTTCTTTTGCGAACTCTCCTTCTCGCCTAGTGTTTGTTGGAGGCAAAAGACAATGAGTTAGAAAATTGTGTTGAATTAACTATGTTCTGACAAGACCAAATTAAATTCGGAATGTGTTCTTCAAGGATTTATTCCATTGTAGATGAATTAGCGTTGGTACTTACAGTTAACAAATGAACTAAACTGGAAAAAAAATGATGCTTGGAATAAAATGGGACAAAATTGGGATTGTGCCATTACAGCGAGATTTCAGCAGTATAACTTCAATAACACAGAATTCAATTTAAACAGGGCTAACACAAATCTAGAAAAGAAACCTGAAACACATCAAGTTTTAATGGTACAAGGTACATGAGATGGAATGCTTAAAGCAATCACCTGTTCTCCTTCTTGCTATGCAGGTCCCATCCGTTTATTGCTCCCACTGCACTGAGAGCATCCTTCCACCCTTGAATAGTCTTTTCGTCATGTCGCTTCTTGTTTTCATGTGCAAGAAAGGCCTGTGCATAACCCTCTGTTTGGTGTCGCACCTCTGAAGGCGCCACATCATAAAAAATAGGGATGATCT
The DNA here is from genome assembly GCF_021117445.2 of Syzygium oleosum. Taxonomy (NCBI): domain Eukaryota; kingdom Viridiplantae; phylum Streptophyta; class Magnoliopsida; order Myrtales; family Myrtaceae; genus Syzygium; species Syzygium oleosum. Next base: position 13,473,469 of record NW_026607490.1, read on the forward strand.
TTTGTCTTCCAGTTTTCTGGCACTCGACCATCTGGGCTAGCTCCTTGAGACACCATACGCTAGAGGCATAGCCTTTCGAAAAGATAGGTATTGAGATCTTCGACTGATTAATTGCTTGGAGAAGTTCTGGGCCAAACTCTTCCCCAACACCGAGCTCTTTGTCGTCCTTAAATGTGCGGATTCCCGCATCATTAAGACTAGTGTAAAGGAAGTCGGTAAAACCTGCTCGAGTATCTGATCCATTGAAGCTTAAGAATACTTCATAGTCATGTCCTGGTGAAGTAGCCATTCCATAACCTTCTGTTGAAGTGCGAGTAGAAGAAGCGCCTCCTACCGTTCCATCATTTTCACAGATGCTTCTTTTTTTCGCCCTCCCCTCCATTGATCTCACTTGATCTTTCTCTTCAAAGAAAAAAATTTGAAAAGTATAGCAGCAAAAGCAGTGGCAACTGGAGATGGAAAAAGTTTAGAAGCCAGAACTAACAAACGGAGATCTCTGCGGGTCATTAAACGTGGAAGACAGGGTTGGCTAAATATGCAGAGTGTCAGGGTCTCCAGTTTGCTACAATTGGTCAATAAGAACGTTTCATTACAGCCTGTCAAAGTTGACAAATGCAGGTTTTTTCGAAACCAAAGTGGCCCCTCCCAACTCAATTCTTCTCTTTTATCTTCACCGTCATAACGCAATTGAAAAAATAGGAAGATACAATTGCGGAGTAAATAAACTAATGGAATTCTAAAAAGATGGGAGCCATCGAGTGCTTTCGGTTATTATGCTCTTGAATTTTAATAATCTTTGTCTTTGTGGAGTTTTTGACAACACCGCGTTGCGATGAATGCCCCGCGCACTCGCCCGTGGCGTGTTTTCGCTTGTACATAATTGTAGGGTCACTTTCGGGGTTTGGGTGTCGAGTCAGGGCTATTTTAGGGAAAACAGCCCCCCGTCTGATCATATGAGTTGTTGTTCCTGTGCCGGATCGCAGAGATTTTCTTTGACGTTTTTGTTCTCCCCCGCACGCGCAGATAAATGAATTATTGGTGTGATTCCTTTTTGTTTTGGTCGATGTGTGATTCCTTCTTGAGAAATCTGGTTCGTGGACTGTTCGTAGTCCAAGTCTTCGAATACTTTGACTTTGCCCTTCTAGTTCTGTGACACATCTCCTCCCCCCCACGCTGTTCTTTTATTTTATTTTTTCTTTGGAGAGTGGTAGCTATTGCAATTTTTAATCTAATGACTGTATTTCGATGCAAGGCAAAACTATATGTATATGGCAATTTCGTAATTTTCATTTAGTTAAATTAGACAGTATCAACTTTTCTGATGATTGATGACACGATTGGTTAGTCTATTTGAAGATCAAAGTTTCTCTAAACATATGGTGTTTATTTTGTAAGTATTTTTCAAGTTTCTACATCAATTTTGTGGTAACTGAACATTTCGTGTTTCCCCATAGAAAATAGCCACTTCGCAACTAAAGTTTCACGATACTGACTTGACGACAACCAACATAAGCAGCAGATACCAAAAACATCTTCTATCAACCGTTCTTTAGCCAACCAAAGTCACCCGTAAAGAGTTGGCACGTACAATATCATAAGCTTTTCAAAGTCCGGATTATGATCAATCCAATGATGAATAAACCGAGCATTGTCTCCCCTCCATTGATCTCACTTGATCTTTTCTTCGAAAAATGGTTCAGAGATGAAAAAAATTCAAAAGCCCTACTTATCAAATGCTGCCGGCCAAAAAAAAGAAAATCTTTTATCGAATGGTGGCCGCCTATCAATCAACTATCAAAGTAATAAACCCACTGGAGACCTCAACCGGCGTTCACGGCGAAAGTGGCCAGCGAGAATCCAAGGAAAATCTGGTTAAAAAAGCAAAGTGATAATGAAAAGACATAAAGCAATACAGTAAAGAAAAAGAAGATGGGTCATCCTAACGCGGAAAAGAAGACCCTGCCAATGCTTTAGCGTGCCTTTTTGTTGTCGGCAAGATTTTTCCCTTACCCAGAGGAATTTATTTTCATAGTTATATTCATGAAAAATTGTCATTGAGATCTTGTTTTACCATCTTCTTTATTTAACTTAGGGTCAGTTTGTTTGATGAAAAATCATTTTTGAGAAAAAAATTTCCGTACTTTTCCGGTAATTGAATTACGTAAAATTATTTGATCAATATAAAATGTTTACCATGGACTAAAAACAATAAGCTTAGAGAATAACGATTTGGTAAGAAGGAACCGTTTTTCCTGATCTCTTGCTGTGTTGAAGTGAGAAGAATATACTTCATCAGTGCTAAATTTACTTACATTCCCAAAAACAAGATCATATATAATACTTTACAAATATGGTTTCATAATTTTTATCCTAATTTCTTTGTAATCGTTGTTATTTTGATGGGATTACAGATTAAACAAAGACAATATCGATTCGAGTTTATTAGTCATTATATGTTACTTTTAATGATACAAGCCGCCTTTAATGGGTTTCACTTATTACCAATTACGATAAAGTCAATTTTTTCAACGTGTTTTCACCATAATCAATTTATTTTTAATTTACTTTCTCTGAAATTAAATTTCCTAAAAACATTTTCCTATGACAAGAAAATCCTCACCGAGATAAACACACTCTAAAAGTTTATTTTTATATGATTTTCAATTGTCATATGATGATATTTGATAGGAGGGAATCGCAAAATGAATCATTGGTGTGATTCCTTCTCGAGCAAGTTGGTTCATGGACTGTTCGTAGTCCAAGTCTTCATAGACTTTTGACTTTGCCCTTCTAAACCCGTGGTGTTTCAGTCTTCTTGCACCAACCGTACGCTGTTCTGTCTTTTTTTCTTCTCTCTTTCCGAGAGTGGTAGCTAATGTTACTACTACGTTAAAACGAGGCATAGGGAGCTTAGGTTTTAGATTGCTGGCGTCCGCATCAAAATCAAATCGACCAATCTCATGCAACTTTTAATCTAATAATTACATTTCGATGCAATACCAAACTATACGTATATGACACATTTCATTTCCATTTAATTAAATTAGACAGTATCAAATTTTTTTATTTGATTGATGTCATGATTGGCCAAATTATTTAGAAAATAAAGTTTTTGCTTGCGAGTATTTTTCGAAGTTTCTAAATCAATTTCGCGGTAACTAAACATTTCATGTTTCACGATAGAAAATAAAATCTCGTTAGATCCGGTGGTGTAAAAATGTTCCATTCCTGAATTCACAAGTTCTGAAGTCTTTTCAGACAAAATTCCTAGTGTGACCAACAAAAAATTTTAGATTGAAGATATAAAATCACGATGACTCGATGAGTAAAAAAAAACTCTTGGGAAGTATCAAATTCCCCGAATTGAGACCAATGGAAAATTAAATTTGTTCTCTGATAGCTTGAGCTTTGATTATACTCCACTAAGCTTTTGGTTTTTTAAATCAGACTCCTTTCGTTCGAATCGAAATCGAGCTTCCTCCATTAGCTCAAAAGCTCGGGGGAAGAAGAGAAAATAGGTGGGATCCCACTGCCTGACTTCTAGTCTTATCAAAAGAAAAGGAAGACTTTTCGTATAGATGCATGGGGGCCTTTAAGTATCAAGACCCTTTGTTCCTCCTTCACCACAGAACATTAAGGAACTAATAATAGGAAGATTTTTTTGAATGACTTTTCGGTAGGTCATTGAACTTGGAAAAGCCAAAGGATTGGCTGAATATGCTTAGCCGTGGGCTAGTTTTGCTGCAAAATTGGTCAATAAGGATGCTTTCCTGAAGCATTGCTCCCAGCCTGTCAAAGTTGACAATTATTTGCGTTCCTTAACGCGGCAAAATCTCTCGACATGTGGTGCAGATATTTTGGGGATTACAATCAACTTTTGCCGCCCAAACAAATAAATGGGCAGATTCATTCAAAGTCAAAGTCAACAAAAGCAGACATCAAACTTCCAACCAAGTTCGTTTCCCCCCATCCTAATCAAGGTGAACTCCGTCGGTCTAGTTTGATGGGCTGATCAGGCCAAGAAATAAAAGACAAGTGTTGTGATGGCATACGTTAGACAAGGGGCTAAGGTAGAAACTCTGAAATTATCTACTAAACTTATTTGTCAAATCTGCGATATAGATATCTTGTTGCAATATAAAATCGAAAGGTCAGGACTTTTTTCAAAGAAAATTAAGATTCCATGTCAACTTAATACAAAATTGAAAATTTATGTTCTCCCTGATAAAGTAGAAAGTTAAGGACATTTTTAATAGCAATTTGGAAAGCTCAAGATTCTCTAGATCTGGAAAATTCAGTTTTTCCAAATATGACTTTTTTATAAAAGAAAATGAGAACCGTTTGTATTTTCACACTTGTATAGTATCTATTTTCACGAATCCATTCATTCACTTGCTAAGATGATTTGATCAATATCACTTAATATATCAATTTTAGTATACTTATTAACATTACTTTTAAATAAGCCGGATTTATTTTGTTAAACTTCAAATGACGAAAAGCCCGTGCTTATTGAGTAAAAGTGCACATCTTTTTTAACAACATTGATGAAAAAAAAAACCACATATTGCTAGCAATTGTAATTAAATTGCCATTAAGTAAAACCCGTCATGCAAAATAGCAAACGTGTGTTATTTTACAAATTATCATTAAAAATCTCCAGAAATTATTGAATTTGTGCTATGGAATCATTCATCAGATGCTGCCGGCCAAAAAAAGGAAATCATCTAATCAAATGGGGGCCGCCTATCAATTAACTATCGAAGTAATTAACCCGCCGGGACCTCAACCGTCATTCATGGCGAAATGGTCCGAGAGAATCCGAGGAAAATCTTGTTAAAAGAGCAAAGTGATAATAATGAAAAGGTATAAAGCAAAGAAAAGGAAGATGGGTCATGCTAGCATGGAAAAGAAAACCCACCAACGCTTTTTAGCGTGCGCCTCTTGCGTCGTCGGCAGGACTTTAGTCAAAAGTAGCCCGCAAGGCAAAAGAAGAAGAAGAAGAAGAAGAAGAAGAAGAAGAAAAACAACAACATGAGGATGCATTTCGGTGGCAAGAAATCATTCACTATTGCTCCTTCCTGTTTTGCCCCTTCTTGTCCTGAGAAATTCCTTTTCATAGTTATATTCACGAGAAATCATCCTTGAGATCTTGTTTTACCATCTTCACTTTTGTTCTGACTTTAGTTGCAAGGGCTTGGATATCCGGAAGAAAGTAACAATTCTTGTAATCGCACGAAAGCTGATAGTAAATGATTTTGGCAATAGTCATCTTTTTTATGCCACCCATCCTATAGGTTCCGATGATTCGTGTTTCACATGATTGAGCACCTATTATTTTCATGAATTTATCTCCTGGTGATCGACATTGACCAAGCAGTCCAATAAGCCTTTTTCAACTAAACTTTTAAGAAAAGTGGAATGGAATATATTCTTGCTTTGCTTTTGTCCTTTTTCGCTAGGCGCTCGAGACCTTAAAATTTGTCCACCTTCTTTTTAGCATTTCACATTTGCTCTTCTGCTTTTCGGGACAAGATAGAATATGAAGGGATATGATTGTTCACTTTGAATCTCTTTATTGGCATCAATTATGTGGTCTATGGTCATACAAATCTGACATTTATCAACGACTTCTTTTTTCTTTTTTTTTGGGTCTGGATTTATCAACGATGTTAGCTTGCAAACACTTGCGCAATTTTATTCCGAAGGGTAATACTTTCCGAAAAAAAGAAAAAAAAGATGGAATTGTCCCTCACATTCTTCCTCGTTTATTTAACTTAGGGTCAGATTATTTGATGAAAAATCATTGTTCGGAAATTTTTTTCCGTACTTTTCTGTGTTTGAATTACGTAAAACTATTCAATCGATGGAAAACATTATTCATGGGCTAAAAATGATTACCTTAGAGAAAATGACTTGGCAAGAAGGAATCGTTTTCCTTGATTTATATCCTAATTTCTTTGTAATCGTTGTTATTTTGATGGATTACAGAATAAAGGAAGACGATATCGGTTTCTTAGTTATTACATGTTACTTTTAACGATACAAGCCGCATTTAGTGGATTCACATATTACCAATTACGATAAAATCAATTTTTTTCAACTTGTTTCCACCATAGTCAAAATTTTCTGATTTACATTCTTTGAAATTGAATTTCCTAAAAACCTTTTCCCCAGACAATAAAATTCTTGGCGAGATAATCGCATTCTAAAAGTTTGTTGCTATATGATTTTCGATTTATATGATGGTATTTGATCGGAGGAAATCGTAAGATGAAATTATCGATGAACATGAGAAATGGAGATCGATTTGTTGTCGTGTGATGTTTGCGGGTGAATGAGAGAATAAATGAATTAGTGTTGGATTTTACATAGTGATCTAGTGACTCTTTTTTTAATCTTTTGATGAAATCTCTACATTTATGGAAGTCTGACTGTGAGGCACGCAGTACCAAAAAAAATGAATCGTTGGTGTGATTCCATCTTGAGCAAGTTGGCTCATGGACTGTTCGCAGTCCAAGTCTTCGTAGACTTTGACTTTGCCACTCTAGTCCCGTGATGTTTCAGTCTTCTTGCACCAATTGTACACTGTTCTTTTATTTTATTTTATTTTTCTTTGGAATTTGGTAGCTAATGTTAATACGCGTTAAAACGACGCTTGGTTTACTTAGGTTTAAAATGTCGGTGTCCTCCGCATTGAAATCATATGGGTTAATATCACAAAAAACTCCAAATTGATACGTCTATAATAAATTTATCCCAAATTAATTTTTTGACCAAGAAAACCCCCAAACTGGTATACCTGTTACAAATTTACCCCAAACTAATTTTTTGACCATAAAAAACCCAAAACTGATACATTTGTGATAAATTTACCCTCTATTAAATTAGATTAATACCACAAAAAATCATAAACTGGTACACCTGTTAGCTATCATGTGTCATCCAACTTAGAAATTTGATAGTAAAATTTAACGGAGGGTAAAATTGTCATAGATATACTAGATTGGGGTTTTTTGGGATAAAAAAATTAGTTTGGGGTAAATTTTTTGTAAGTGTACTAGTTTGTGATTTTTCGTGGTATTAACCCAAATCATATTGACCAATCTCATGCAATTTTTAATCTAATGATTCTATTTTGATGCCGGGCAAAACTATGTTCATACGACACTTTCGAACTTTCCATTTAGTTAAATTAGACGGTATCAACTTTTCTATTGATTGACGGCATGATTGGCTAGACTATCTAAAGATCAAAGCTTTTCTGAATAGATGGTGTTTGTCTGGAAGTATTTTTCTAAGTTTCTAAATCAATTTTGTGATAACTAATTCCACGTTTCACGATAGAAAATAGCCACTTCGCAACTAAAGTTTCACAATACTAACTTGACAATAACCAACATAAGCTGCAGCTACCAAAATCAGCTTCTATCAACCATTCTTTAGCCAACCAAAGTCGCTTGTAAAGCGTTGGCACATACCCTATCATAAGCTTTTCACGGTCCAGATTATGATAAACCCAATGATGAATATTCCAAGCATTGCCTCCCCTCCATTAATCTCACTTGATCTTTCCTTCGAGAAACAATTCAGACATAAAAAAAGTTCAGATGCCCCACTTATCAAATGATGCTGGCAAAAAAAAAAAATCATTTATTGAATGGTGGCTGCCTATCAATCAACTATCGAAGTAATTAAAATTATTTTTGGATGAAAATGCCCTAATCGGTTGGAATATTTAATCGGCTGACGAGGTCAAGCTCTTATTTGTAGTTGCCTTGGCCATTTCAGGCCCTTATTTAAAATAATGTCAATTTCAAACTTTTATTTAAGAAAATGAGGACATTTCAAGCCCTTATTAGGAATTTTCCCTAAAACCAAAAATAAAAGACAAGTGCTGTTATGGTGTACATCAGACAGAGGGCCAAGATGGAAACTCTGAAATTATCTATTAAGCTTATTTTCAAATCTATGGAATAGACATGCTGTTGCAATATCTAAATTAATTTGATAAAATTGAAAATTCGGGACATTTTCAAAGAAAATTGATTTTCCATGACATCTCAATACAAAACTAGAAATTCTCCTTGATAAAGTTGACAGTTTAGGATATTTTTAAAAGCAAAAGTTCAAGATCCTCTAGAATATTAGGATATTTTTAAAAGCAAAAGTTTAAGACTTAGACTTTATGTTATGTGAACAATCGTTTGAAAGATGCTCCGATTATAATCGCATAGCATAAAATCGAGTGGAATCGGCACACATAATGCTCAGAAACTTTCGAAGATGGAATCGACATAGGGCTCTAGGTTCATAGACTTTGTGCTAATGCTCAAAGTCTACGATTGTTCACATAGCATAAAGTCTACGTCTTAAAAAAAAGCATTAGGACAGGGCTCTAAGTTCATAGACTTTGATTAAAAAAAGACTTGATTCCAGTCGAATATCAAGCATGAAAGCGTATTTGTTAACTAGGCGGGTTTTGGGGGTTTCTCGAGTCTTTTCCATGTATTTAACTAGTACAGTGGTAGATTCACTAATTACAATTACATAAACCAATTTTTTCAACTTGTTTTTCAATGCAAAAAAAAAAAAAAGGTTCACTTTCTTTAAAATTGAGTGGGATAAGTGCATTGAAAATCCTAAAAATTGTCACGAAAGTATAATTTAGTCCTAAAACTTTAAAAAATGCAAATAAGTCCTAAAATTTATCATGAAAGTGCAATTGAGTCTTCAAACTTTAAAAAAGTGCAATCAAGTCATAAAACTTGTCAAATTGGTCCAATCAAATCCTTCCGTTGACTGCACTATTTGAAACTTTTTGTATTCGATTGTACTTTTGTGACAAGTTTTAGGATTTGATCGCACTTTTTGAACGTTTTAGGACTCGATTGCACTTTTGTGACAAGTTTTAAGACTTAATTGCACTTTTTGAAAGTTTTAGAACTCAATTGCACTTTCGTGACAATAAGTTTTAGGACTTCCAATACAATTATTCCAAATTAAATTTCCTCTCTCTCTCTCTCTCTCTCTCTCTCTCTCTCTCTCATATACAAACACACTAGCCGATTGTGTTAAGCCCCATGATTTTTCTTATGCTCTTATCCATTTTTGGCCAAGGAGAAGATATATGGATTTTTTTATTAATTTATTTGATCTCTACTGTTGGTTCTACGGCTATGTTAATTTACTAATTCATTAGAATCTTGGTAAATTCTTGATAGTGTTAGTAATTTATTTACGATATTGATATTAAGATTTGGTAATTAACCACTTAATTGGTATGTTGGTGAATTCTTGATAGTGCTGGTAATTTACTTAACACAATGGTAAAATTTAAGAGAGTTGGTAATTTAATACTTCCATATAATGTTTGTAAATTCTTGATTGTGTCGGTAATTTACTCACCACCCTTGTGAAATTTTGTAGGAGCCCGTAATTTACTGCTTTATTGGTATGTTGGTTAATTTCCAATGATGCTGGTATTTTATTTACAGCACTGATAAAAATTCAAATGAGTTAATTTACTACTTCATTTGGAATGTTGGTAAAATTTTCATAATCTTAGTAATTTACTTATCACACTGATAAAATGTAATAAGAAATGCTAATTTACGAATGTTTTGTAAGTTAGCAACAAGAAGGTTTCAAGCTTGAAACACATAGGCGAATGGTGGAATAGCAGAGATGAGAGCTAGCGCTCAAGATCAGGATGGAGTAAGTACAAGAAGAAGCCAAGGTAGTCTCAAGTCTCAAGGAGCGAACGTGCAAGTGTTCGGGGTTCACGCTTCACAGTGCTCAATGCCTACTTTTTTTTGTCCCCCTGACAATATTCAATTGCAATTTCATAAAAGCTTCCGAAAGAATATTCTCTCGAAATCGGAAAAGGCCACTGTCCTTCATCTGGCATTTCCTAAACAATGTCCACATTGCACTAGCTTTGAGGAAGTAAAAAAAAAAGATTAATATCATAAAAAATTCCAAACTGGTACATTTATAATAAATTTACCCAAAAAATTGATCATCAAAAACTTCAAGCTGGTATACCTGTAATAATTTTACCATCCGTTAGTTTCCGTTAAATTTTGCCGTCAAATTTTTAAATTGAATGACACGTGGCAACTAACGAGTGTACCGGTTTGTGATTTTTTATGGTATTAATCCAATTTAACATAGGGTAAATTTGTCATAAATGTACAAGTTTGGGATTTTTTGTGGTTAAAAAATTAGTTTTTGGTAAATTTATCACATGTGTACTAGTTTGAGGTTTTTCGTGATCAAAAAATTAGTTTTTTGTAAATTTATTACAAATGTACCAATTTAAGGATTTTTGTGGTATTAACCAAAAAAAAACAAAAGAATTAGCAACATTTCACGTGCTGGGATGGTCCCCAAGACCAGCCAAGCTCATCTGCTTCGATAAGGTTGTCTCTTCTCAGATCTCAAGAAGCCTCTTTCTAAGGTTGGTTATGGAGATTTGGCCCGCCACTCCTCTTTTTGAGTTCATATTTAATTTCAGATACACACCCTTTTACTTGATGGGCAAAATTAAGAATCCTGCATTTAGGTGGCTATTTGGATTCTTGCCCAAGGTTTTCATATTACCAGAAAAACAATGTACTTAACAGGTCTTCAGCCGTGCTTGCCAGCATGTGTGAGTATTATTGGAAGGTTAAGTCAGTGGATGGACCAAGGCTAGTAAAATACCCTTCCAATAACCCGGACCATATTGATTTTTCTCAAGGGGAGAACGATAATGTTTTCGCAATTGGCAAAGCACGGTGCAGAGTTTTCTTGTTAAAAAGGCAAGTTTAACTCTTCTCAGATCTTGAGAACATAAATAATTCTTAGGAGTTTTAAATCTTAAGGGGGAGAACGTCAATGTATTCACATTTGTCATAGGACAATGTAGAGTTTTCTATTTGAAAAGAAAAGTTCGAATCTTCTCGGATCTCGAGAACATAAATGATTTATTCCCGATGTCACTTCTGGAGATGTGGACTTCCACTTTCGAGATTGGATCAAAATATTAACCAGACTTGTTCATTTGATTGGATAGTTGTAGTTTGAAATCTTGCACGTTTCTAAATTCCGTTCGCCAAAAATAGAGTTTTCTTCTGTGAATTGTCCATTAAATATCGTCGGTAAGTAAAATCAACCCATAACTTTTTAGTCTAATCAACTGTTTGCAAGTTATTAATAAAATAACAGTTTTTTCATCCTCAAACCAAGTCGCATATTACCATTTTTCTTAGATTTTATTAGTGGGTGGGTACTTCCGCAAGTAAATTACCAATGCTTATGTACTTTACTAGTAGTTTCGATTAACAGTTGTAACTTATGAACAGAATAAATATTTTACAACTATAAATTCCAAGTAGCAAAGTTTATTTGTCAGTAATATACTAACGAAGTAAATCGGTTTACCAAATTGAAATGCTCTTGTAGATTAGGAGCAATCGTTTGCTTTTATAAGTGGATAAGTATTTTCGCTAGTAGATTACAAATTGCTTACATGTTAGTAGTCTCAATTAATCATAGTAACCAAAAAAACAATTTGGTTACTATAAATTCTTAATAGAATTATCAACATTGTTTCAATTTTACGAGTAGCAATATATGTTTGTCGGTAACATATTACCGAAATAATCAATTTACCAGGCTGAACATTCCACTAGATTATGAATAGTTGTTTGCTTCTACAAGTGGGTGTGTTTTTCCACCTATAGATTGCGAGTTGCTTAAATATTTCATTAGTAATATCGGTTAACGGCTATTACTTCCAAAAGAGACAACTATTTTACCATTATTATTTCTTAATAGATTATTAACGTCGTTTCAATTTTATGGGTACCAACGTTTATTTGTCAATAACGTAGTGACATTATTCATGGAATTGTCAAGTATCGATTGTATGTATTTCTTTCCTGGGGATATTGATGGTTATTTGTGGTGATGGAGCTTTCTACATGTTATGGTCGGTTGAGAGTCACCTTCTTGGTGCATGTAATAAAGAGCCCATACTTTTTCTCATTACAGGTTTTCCCATATCAACAAAGTTTTGGGCATTGTCTCTGCCTGTCCTTTGTGAGGACCTTTTGTTCAAGAAAATACATACTAAAGAACCACGAGAGCCACGAGGGGACTTTGCTAATTTGTTAGATATGGTGATATTGTTTGAATAAGATATTGCAACGTAATTAGACTGTGACAAAATCAACAATGCACAGTACACACTCTCCATTGTTTCCCAATGTACAGCCAACCAGTAACGTGGTTTTGTGTGTTTCAGCATCTAATGCATTATATAAGGTTCATTAGCAATTCAATCGGATGCTGCCGATATAATTTTTTTTCAATAATTTAATCGCGGTGGGTGGACACATGCCAACCTTGTCGGCCATCTTCACATGGAATGATTCTTAAAAATGCAATTAATCTATCTGGGGAAGAACGGACCCGAAAAGTCACCTTCCTGTATTATTAATCTATCAAGGCACATGCCGACCATGTAAGGCATCTCAGAAATAAAGATGTCCACATGAAACGATTCTTAAAATAGTAGTAGCACTAAGCTCCAAACTCATGCGGACTACGGTAAGGAAAAAAAAAGATAGTACGAGTATCAGCAACATTTCACGTGCTGTGATGCATTAGTTGGTCTCCAAGACCGACCAAGCTCATCCGCTTCGATAAAAGGTTGTCTCTTCTCAGATCTCAAGAACGAAAATTGCCCCTTTCTGAGGTTGGTTCTGGAGATTTGGCCCTCCACTCTTCTGTTTGAGTTCATATTTAATTACTGACACAGCTTTTTACTTGATGGGCAAAATCAGAATGAGAACCCTGCAATTCGGTGGCTGTTTGAATTCTTGCCCAAGGCTTTCATATTACCAGAAAGAATGTACTTAATAGGTACTTCAGCTGTGCTTGCTAGCAACATATTCATGGAACCGTCAAGTGTATGCCGGTCTGTTGTATGGAGTCGTAGACCGTTGAAATTGATGGTTATTTGTATTGACGGAAACTTCTACATGTTAATGTGGTTGATTGTGAGTCACTTTTTTAGTGCATGTAATACGAAGTCCATACTTTCTTTCTTTTTTTTCATTTACAGGGTTTTCCCGTATCAACAAAGTCTTGGGAACATCGTGCCTGTCCTTTTTAAGAACCTTTTGTTTAAGAAAAAAAATATATATGTAAGAACCATGAGAGCCACGAGGGGATTATGCTAGTTTGCTAGACATGGTGATACTGTCTCGATATGATATCGCAACGTAACTTGAATGTGACAAAGTCAAGAACGTACAACACACACTCTCCATTGTTTTTCAATGTACAGCTAAACAGTAGGGTGGTTTTGTGTTTTTCGGCATCTACTGCATTATATAAGGTTTATAAGCAATTTCACGGATGCTTCCTATATAATTTTTTTTCGATAATTTATTCGTGGTGGTAGGCACATGGAAACATTGTCGGCATCTCAAAAATAAAAATGCTCAGTGAAATGATTTTTAGGGTGTTGATTGACCAAAAATCATTTTCAGGAAACTGTTTTCGGACTTTCTAGCATACAGAAAACTACTCAAGCAATTTTCCATAGCTGAAAGTAACAAATTTAGATCAAGGAAAATGGTTTTCTCTCTCGCAAGAAGGAAACTGTTTTCCCTCAAAGCAATTGTTAATGGTACAAGGTGCATTTAGGCTTTGTTTGGTTTGCGAAAAATGAATGATTTGGAAAATATTTTTCCAAAAATGATCGCTTGTTTGCTTTAAATTATTAGTCAATGGAAAATATTTGTATTATCAACAACAATTTATGTCTAAATATTTTCATGAACAATGAAAATATTAGTCGCTCATTCATTTTTCTAAGCGATCTACGTGATCATTTTTAGGAGAACATTTTACAAATCATTTATTTTCCGTGAAACAGACGGAGCCTTAGTAGATTTCACTTATTATTAAATATCACAAAACTAATCTTTTTCAACTTCTTTACAGCACAAACGAACACCAAAAAATGATTCACTTCCTCGGAAATTGAATTTTGAAAAAAAAAATTCCAGCCTAAAACAAACAGCCCCTTAAAAATGAAATTAATCTATCTAGGGAAGAATGGACGCAAAAATTAGCTTCCTATATAATTGGAAAAATGACACCACAAGTGACATAATTTTCGTACGACACTCACTTGAGTGCCATAATCTTTTTTTTTTTATCACTTGAGTGCCATAACAGCACGATCTTTGTTCTCCTAGCTAAGCTGTTCCCGACCCGCGTTAGATCTACATGCCATTATGCCAATGCCACACTATGAGCGCATCGGCAGGTAAGACCGAGGCACTGGCCGCGGCCTTTGGGGTCCAGAGCTACATGCTTGACTGACGTACACATAAAATAAAATGCGCCATGTTGATTTTGGCGTTCACAAACATGCTGGGGTTCCGTTGCACGTTCATGGTGACCGAGACCTAACGCAGGCCGTTGGAGGAGATCTTGAGGGAGGACGAGGGTGTGCATCAGGGCGAGATGGAGATATCGGAAGCGCAAACGGAAGGTTGGTCGGTAGTCCTTTAGGGCGCCTGCCTATTGAAGCTCAGCGAAAGAACTTAATGTTTCTTCAAGGAGTGGTGCCACTGCACATCAATATACTTATGTATCGAGCTCAATGAAAAAATGAGAAGGGGTCGTACGCTGTCTTAATTGTTTTGTTTCCAAGTTATGTATGTATGAACGTCTCGAAGTGGTCCATCATTTCTTTTGTCGAAGGATAGTTGCTTTTCAATAAGAGATCTCTCCCTTAAAGCTCCGTCTTACGTGATAAATGATATGTCAAGCAACCCAAGAATCCCCTCCCGTGAATTTTTGCAATCACCGAGAACTCGCTCCCGTGATTTGCCCTTGAAATGCCGAGATTCCCAGCTACCAATCTTGGTTAGAAAATGTTCTTTTCCCTCTTGGATTTCTTTCTTTCTTTGTCCATTTTTGTTAGGGCATTGCTAGCATAACAGTCTTTGGGTTACTATTAGAATAAAAATATGTTGTCGTCATTCTTTGAATCCTCAATTTCTAGCCGATTCTCTCAAGTATGAGGAAAGAATTTCTATCTTTTCCTTCCTTAGAAGGCTGGCTGCTCACTAGTTTCCAATTGATTTCCTTCCAAATTTCTTTCTCTCATGTGCACAATTCACCCGTCCCTTGTTTTATATCACTGGCGAGATTCGTAGTCCCTTGTTAGGCCGAGTATATTCTGAAGATAAAATGCTCAATTTAGCACAATTTAACGTGTGCCGACCAAAAGTTTAATCCTCCCTTTTGCCCTTGGATGGCCGGCCATTAGATGTCATACCAAGATTACATCCCTTTGCTCTTAATTATTCAAATTCAAGTATAAACGGGCTAACCGAAAGTCTTTTACTTATGAAATGTGAAGTTCTTATAGGCAAAACTTTAGATGTCAGCGAACGAATTTACTAAATGATTTAGAATTTGCTATCAATGTTACATACCTACCATCCCCAAACAAAATTCCATTTTTAGGGTATGGAATTTTACAAATGTCCCGGAAACTGCGAGAAAGAACGCAGTACAAAGAGCGACAAACATGAACCAACAGCATAAATCTTCTATACTCCTTTTGCTATCTACGTTTTCTCAGATAGGCTAATGATGCCATGCCACAGGCTCGAAGTCTAGTGTCCCATATTGATGTGCAATGAATAACGAGCACTTTCAAAGATTTTAGCTTGTTAATCTCATTTGGCTAGTCACAAAGGTTCGGGCAGCAGCTGACATCTAAGAAAACCAAGTGCTGTAACCGACCAATGGAATTATCGACTCTAACCAGGTTTGCACAGTTCGTCAGGGTCCGTCGTTCTAAATTTGCAAGTGCAGAGAAGTCGGGAGTTTTAACCAAGTAGCCGCAACACGACATATTCGGAACTTTTAATCTCTTCGCCATCTGCAACAACAAAAAAGATAAAAAAAAAATCGTGGAAAGATCAAGTTCTGGATTTAACGGACACAACCTAATGGACAGTAGAGATTCCTAGCATATGTCACACCTTTATATGGGTCCAACTGTCCCAACGATCGGTAATGATGCTCCCTGATAGATCGAGAACAACTAGATTCCTCGTGGATAATTTGGCTATGTCAAACTTTAGAGGGATATTATACCAAGAAAGCCATCGCAATCGGAAGTAGATGTGACTTCTTCTGGAAAAAGTCGATCGGAAGATGAAAATTCTGCCATAAGCTCCTCACTGTTGCTCCAAACACGACTTCAAGGTGTTTTTTCTGATTCCAAAGTTCCATAGACCGGTTGAGCTCATTCCGCCATTAATTTCAGGGAACCTTAGATTTGGAAGTCTCATGAACTCCTCATCTGCAAAACAGTGTTGTGCCTCATTGCGAAACTTGAGACAGAGCGCTTCAACTATTACTTTTCCTGCCAAAAAGGAAACACATTATTAACCCCTCATGCTTTATGCTATCATAAAAGAGAGAGTAGCCAAATTGTAAGTGGTAGGAGGGAGCTTTTACCGGGTTTGTCATCAGCAAATCAAATGCTTCCTTGTGATTCCACAATGTAGTCTGCTTCTCTGTCACCATATTACTATCTCGACGGATGATTTCTTGCCCCATGTCCCTTAATAGATCGTGCATCCACAACTTATTCTTTTCTTCAATCTTTATCAAGGACATATGCTGCAGAACTTCCAAAGCTTCTTCCGGAAACAGTTCAGTCATCCTACATTTGGATCACAATATTTTTTGTCACATCCAATGAAAAGACAAGCTATATCAAGAAAGATGTGCTTTTGTCAATCATCCAAGGCCTCGTAACTTATCTTCAGCTTACTACTGACTTCCTCATGAGGAACATTTTCTAACTTTTTCAGTATGACATCCCACTTTTCTTTCTTGCTGCCTGATAAAAGCAAACCTATAACCTTGAAAGCTAAAGGCAGACCTTGGGCAATGCCTATCGCCTTTCTGGAGTGAGCGAGATAATCATCCAAAGGACGATCTCTTTTAAAGGCATGTTTGCTAAAGTTGAGGAGATTTGTCGAAATCCATACAGCTAAGTTCATAGGTGCAATCTGTTAGAACATGTTGTATAGTTTTGTAGGTTTTCCTTTACATCTCTTCTTTCTCTTTGGTCCCACATAGGAAGAATGCTAGGCTCCTTTACTCCTCTAAGCCTATATAAAGGCTTCTCATGTACATTGTTTCACACACCATTATAAGAGAATAAATGCCATTCTCTTTTAATCTTTCTTTCTTATCATGGTATCAGAGCCAAGATCATTGTCTTGAAGAGTATGCTCTGCGGTTGCCATCAATTGGATCTTCCGCATAAGAAATTAAGACAATGAGCTCATTATTTTTTTTAAAGTATGCTCTGCGGTTGCCATAAAGTGGATCTTCCGCATCAGAAATTAAGATAATGAGTTTAGGGCTTTTGGGCCATCATCCTTGCTCGTTCTAATCCGCGCTTCTTCTTTCTCGATCCTTTCGATCACCTCAATCCATATTTCTAGCTTTGCTAGTGATTTCTTTTTCTGTCGTCATGGGTGATTCTAGTGACCGTATTGACGTCAAACTCGATGGTTCAAACTATTCTCTTTGGAAACTATCGGCAATGGCAGCATTTGTTTACCGCGACTTGTTTGAGCATGTTGAGGGACTTTGTCCTTGTCCTGGTGCTCTTGAAAGTGAATCATCTGATGAAGTTGCGAAACGTGCCGCTGAAATTCGAGCATGGAATGTTGCTGATCGGAAGGCATGGGCTATCATTTTTGGTTCCATTGATCCTACTCTTCGCCCACAATTTTCTAATGTTGTTGAGACGAAAAGTTTATGGGATCAGCTTGCCGAGATGTTCACCCAGACAGGGGACATTCGAGTTTATCAGTTGGAGCAAGAAGTTTACAGTGCTACGCAAGGGTCTCGCTCTATTCGAGATTTCTACAATTACATGCACTCACTTTGGAGTCAACTGGATATTCTTGCTCCTATTCTCTGCCCATCATGCCTGAACTGTACTCGGTGTCCATCTACTCGACTTCAGACTCAAGATAGGCACCGTCTACATTCTTTTCTTATGAAGCTCGGCTCTCCCTATGAAGGTGTTCGCAGCCAACTTCTTCACCGCTCTCCAAGACCATCCCTCCTTGACGCTGTCAAAGAATTACAGTCTGAGGAAACTCGTCTTGGTCTTCTTTCCTCCTCGGCAGTTTCTGATTCAACTGCTATTTTAGCTGCTCCACCACGTGTTCCGCCTACAGTTTTGGCTGCTCCACCACGTCCTTCGCCTACTCGTGGTCCTCGCTGCCTTTCATGTACGTATTGTCATCGTCCTGATCATGACGAGTCACATTGTTGGAAGAAGAGGAATGCTTCACGCCTTTCTGCATCACCACGAGTCACTACCGCATCTCCAATCTCTCAACCTATTACTCTGGTTTCTCCCTCTATGGATGACCGTATTGCTGCTCTTGATGTAACAGCCCGAATTTCGATGTAATTTCCGGGATCAATGAAACTGATATTATTTCGCATTTCATTTTAGTAAGTCTCACCCAGAGCTGATCACTCTCGGGATACTAACCAATAGGGTATGGCTAACTAGAAGATGGTACGTGGACCGGGGACCCTATCGCGAAAGGGATACCGATCACGAGAGACGCTGAGGAAATATTTTGGGCCAACGTGGGCCGATCTTAGGAAAGAGTAATGGATTGAGTTTGGCCAAGGCCAACGATGTACGATTGGGACACAGGTGATTTTGCAAGACCAAAAGTGCACGTGGTCAACCAGTCCGGAACTTGAACCTAATGATTGTGACCTCTGGAACTAATGATAATTTCTCATTCTCTCAATGATCGAAACCATCACGATACGAATAGCCTTAGGTCGATACGCGTAACCTCTAAACAGCCACCCGTTAGTGAGAGACTCTGAAATTGAAAGTTTAGCAGGTTTTGTTCACGGAATTGGGCCCGGATTTCGGTATCGATTTTCAAAGGCTTAAGAGACTATTTTGGGAATCTGACGTCATATTACGCTGGCCACTCACATGTGGAGTTAGTACGAGTAAAAATTGGAATTTCGGTCCGGGGTGAAAAATTACGATTTTGCCCCCGGGATGCCAGCGTCGCTTTTCGAGGCCAAATGAGGTTATTTTTTCGTGGCCGACGCCATTTTTGGGTGGCCACGCATACCAGGAGTCGTTTTGGACAAAAACTGGAATTTCGACAAAAATTGGAAAAATAATATTATTTTATTCCCGAAACTTTGACGTGGATTTTCGAGGGCTTGCGCGATGAATTTCGCGATTCCGACGCCATATTATGTTGGCCACGCATATATGGAACGCGTATGTGCGAAAATTGGAATTTCGGTTCGGGATCGGAAAATTACGAAAATGCCCCTAGGCCATTTTTGATTAATTCCGAAAATTGGATTTAATTTTGGGATTAACCAAGGTGAGTTAAGGTTAAACCAGGTCTGGTCAACCATGGTTGGGGACAAAAGACCATTTTATCCCTAAATTATTGGATTTGATCAAATCTAGTCCATTAGATCAAGGGTCAAATGGGCTTAGATCTTGACACTTGGACTCCACTTTGACCCATTTGACCAGATAGTCTTCTCTCTCTCTCTCTCATTTTTCTGTTCTGCCGAGAGCTTCCCCATTTCCCCCAATTTTTCTCCCTTTTCTTCCATTTCCGGTTTTGCCGGTGTACGGTTCGCAGGTTACGCAGCACATTCACGCCGGAACAAGATGCACTGGCCGTCTTTGTCCCCGTAGAGCGAACCACGAAGACTAGTTCCACCTGCGTGCAGCCACCACTGCTCCCGGGTATAGTCCAAAACAGCTCTCTCTCTCTCTCTCCTTTTTCCCTCTTTTCTCATTTTTATGTTTTACAAACGATGCACGGAGCTTCGCGGAGCTCCGATCGCCATTCCGTCGACACCCGGGCCTCCAAAGACGTCCATACGTTGCCGTTCGGCCTAGTCCGTATAGTAACCGTACGATTCTTGTTCATCGTCGCACGATCACTGTTCATCCAGGACCCGCACGGCGTCGCCAGTAGTGACCGGCGCCGCTGCCATCGTTCCAAATGGCCCGTACTAGTGTCCGTATGGGGGTCTTGTTCACCCGTCCGTACGGGGTCTGCATTCACCCGTCCGTGTGGGGGAGGGGGTTACTGTACACCGTCGCCGGGAATTCGCCGCCGGTTGCACTGTTCACCAGTGATCGGCCGCCATTCCCCGTCGTCGTGACCTTTGGATTAGGTGAGTAAAATTCCTAAACCCGGATTAGGATTGATAGTGCATTTTTCCTGGACTGGTTTAGGTATTATCGGTACATTTTGGACTGGCTTAGATATTAGCAGTGTGTATTTGAGACTGGGTTGAGGACCGATTAGTAGAATTTATTATCGGGAAAATTTAGTGGTTTAATGAGAATCGTTGGGGAGGATAATGGGGTTTAATGACCGATTTAGGAGCTAGTTGGTGAAATTGCCGGGTATGCTCGGATTGACTGATGGTATGTAATTCGTGCTTAATTGTGATTGATTGCGTACTGCCATGTCGCATGTTGTGTGGCTGCATTTGTGGAGTGCGATTGGCCACTGTTTTGCTTGTAGTTAATTATTGAGTTGTGAATCGCACGTTGGGCCACACGGTATTAATTGGGCCAATTAAGCACGTGTTGCGACATGGGGTGTCTAAATTACATTGGTGCTTGTGGTGCATTGCATTGCATAACATGGACACGCATTGTGTATGCCAAGAGTGAGGCATGTGATGAAATTGTGCGAGAATGCGTGTCTGCCATCAGCATGTGATCACTTAAAATACCCTGAAGCGTTTTACGCTGGGTTCAGATAATAATGAGTTGTGTGATCACCTAAGGACCTTCGGGTCATGACCTACGGGTCGATACCGTCCTCATGCACTTTGAAGCGGGACGATGCCACGGTACGTCCCGGAAGGCGACCATCCTCATGCACTTTGAAGTGTGCTCGGTTCGCAAGGAGAAGCAGTGTTGCGCCTCATGCACTTTGAAGTGTGCTAGAGACACGGGTCGGATCGGTTCTTTGCGCCTCATGCACTTTGAAGCAGGGCTAGACGCACCGAGCCTTGAAAAATTGATGACTCGAGTCGTAATAATAATTAATTTGGGCAAGTGTGCCAGTGTGGGCCAGTGGACCAAAGAAATGTGCATGACATGTCAACGACATTTGCATGCATAAACATGCATTGATTGGCATGCGAGTGTGTGAGACTCGGTGTGTGAGCATGTGATTGACATACGTGTGATTATGCGTGCCACGCATGTGCCGTGATTATTTTATGTGGATCTGCCTAACCTGCAGGGTCAGATAATAGTTTGACTATTGTGCTATTGTGATTTGAATAATTGTTTCCAGTCAGGAGATTGCATGCTAGCCTAGCCTAGGTTTAGGGATTGAACTCATTGAGATTCGTCTCACGGTTGTGTAAACCGAAACTTTTCAGACCCCCAGCCGTAGGATGCCGAGGAGAGCGCCTCTTTTTAGTATACCGCAGTTCATCTAGCGGTCATCTAGTGTGCACCCTTGTGGGGACGGACTGCGGCCATGGTCGAGGAAGGCCGAGGAGCCGAAGTGTTTTTCATTGACCCCTTTGACCGTAGTGGTGGCCGATCGTGTGTTTCCTCCGCTTTGTTGTCTAAATGAATTGTGTAAAAAGTTTTCTTTGGTACTACTAGTATACATACTTTCAGAGGTGTTGTTTGCTGGTTGTGCTACCTTGGCCTCATGTATTTTATTGTCAGGGTGTATATATATATATATATATATATATATATATATATATATATATATATATATATATATTTATATATTTATATACGTACTTCCGCTTGTGCTTGATCTCTGTTTGAGTTTGGGTCGGCGACGCTTCCTGGGACGTCGCAGCCAACTTATCGACCGCATGTGGGATGCTCACGCTTCGTGGGGTACGGGGCGTGACACTTGAGGCCTAACTTGCCCGTTTGAGTCCTTCTCTGCCTAGGTCTTTTCCCGATTCTGGTACTTCTACAACTCTCTCATCTGCTGGAAGCACTGCTGCAGCTACTCCACCTTCAGGTGATATTTCTACTACTTGGGTACTTGACTCAGGAGCTGCTAGACATATGTCTACTTCCGCTGTTTTTCTCACTAAGCTCTCTGAGCTCAAGCAACCAGCACATTTCTTTACTGCTAATGGTTCTCCTCTACTAGCTATCCGACAGGGTACTCTTACCGTCCTGAAGATTTCAATGTCCTTTATGTGTTACATGTTCCCTCTTTGGCTCTCAATTTATTATCTGTTGGACAACTCACCGATGCTGGATGTACTGTAAGCTTTACAAATAGCTCTTGCTTTGTGCAGGATCGTTTGAGTGGCAAGATGATTGGCAGGGGCAGTAGACGGGATGGACTTTATATTATGCAACATCTCCATCTTCCAACTTCCTCTCTTCCTCATCCTGTGTTGGCTACCCTCGATCTTGTTCGGTGGCATCAGCGTCTTGGACATATTCCGTCTTCTCGTCTCACCGTCCTTCACCAACAAGGTGCTTTGGGTCCTATTTCTTCTGGTAGTCTTCCTCCATGTTCTATCTGCCCTTTGGCCAAGCAATCTGCTAAGCCTTTTCCTCTTAGTAACTCTAGAACTAGTGCGATCTTCGATCTTGTTCATTCTGATGTTTGGGGTCCTGCCCCGCTCTCTTCCAAGAGTGGTTTCAAATATTATGTATCTTTTATTGATGATTATTCTCGTTATACATGGGTCTATCTTATGCGTCAACGTAGTGATTTCTTTACCATCTATCAGTCTTTTACTTCCATGGTTTCCACACAATTTAATACAAAAATCAAAGTTTTCCGTTCAGATTCAGGGGGAGAATATCTCTCTGCTGTCTTTCGTTCCCTCTTAGCTAGTGATGGTATACTTCCTCAGTTATCTTGTCCTGGGGTTCCAGCTCAAAATGGAGTTGCTGAACGAAAGCACCGTTATATTCTAGAGACCACTCGAGCTCTCTTACTTGGCACATCCGTTCCCACTGAGTTCTGGGCTGAGGCTCTTCTCACGGCTGTTCATCTAATTAATCGCCTACCCTCATCTGTTCTCCATCAAGACACCCCGTTTCAGCGTCTCTACTCTCAACCTCCTAGCTATAATCATCTTCGAGTTTTTGGATGTACTTGTTTTGTCATTCTTCCACTCACTGAACGTACAAAGCTTACCGCCCGCTCTATCCCATGTGCATTCTTGGGTTACAGCACTGAGCACAAAGGTTATCGTTGTTATGACCCAAATGCGCGACGTGTACGTATTTCTCGTGATGTTACGTTTCATGAACACATCCCTTTCTTTTCAACAAATACTACACCTCATGTTTCGTCTCCTGTTCCATTTATGGATTTTCCTGTTGATCCTCTACCTGATCCTTCTAGTCCCTCTTCTACATCGGATCTAGATATATTGCCACCTTCTCCATCTTCACCTATCTCTTGTGCTGCACCTCCTGCTGTATCTGCCCTCGACGATTCTGCACAACTAGAGCCACGCCGTAATCCTCCTTGAGATCGGCGTCCACTTGCCCGGTATGTTGCTGCTACTTCTTATTCTACTGAGTTTGGATCCTTTTTAGCTGCTGTTCATGCTGTACAAGAACCTAATAGTTATCGCGAGGCAGTTCAGCATGTAGAATGGCGCCAGGCTATGTCTGAGGAACTCTCGGCTTTGGAGAGTACTGGTACTTGGGAGCTTGTGCCTCTTCCTCCAGGTCGCTCCCTCGTATCTTGTCGATGGATATATAAGATTAAGACTTGTTCTGATGGCAGTATTGAGCGTTACAAAGCTCGTCTGGTTGCTCGAGGTTTCTCGCAAGAGTATGGTATCGACTATGAGGAGACCTTTGCTCCCGTAGCAAAGATGACATCTGTCTGTGCTTTATTAGCTGTTGCTTCAATTCGCAGTTGGCCTCTCTTTCAGCTTGATGTGAAGAATGTTTTTCTTCACGGTGATCTTAAGGAAGATATCTTTATGCAACCTCCGCCTGGTCTTGCTCATACCTCTGGATAGGTTTGCCGCTTGCGACGGGCTCTTTATGGTCTCAAACAGGCCCCTCGTGCTTGGTTTGAGAAGTTCAGTGATGCTATTCAGTCTTCTGGTTTCATTCAAAGTGAGGCTGATCATGCTATGTTTGTTCATACCTCTTCTTCAGGCTGCACTATTCTTCTTCTTTATGTTGATGATATGGTCATCACCGGAGATGATCGTGACCATATTGAGCATACCAAGCGGCACCTTCAGCAACATTTTGCCATGAAGGATCTAGGACCACTGCGCTATTTTCTTAGACTTGAGATTGCTCGCAGTTCACGTAGTATTCTCATTTCTCAGCAGAAATATACCGCTGATATTCTGTCCAGGGCTGCTCTATCAGATTCACGTACTGCTGCCACTCCTATTGAGCTAAATCAAAAGTTTTGCTTAGACGATGGAGAACCTCTTTCTGATGTCACCTACTATTGGACCTTGGTTGGCAGTCTTATTTATCTTACTATCTCCCGACCCGACATCGCCTATGCTGTTCATGTTGTCAGTCAGTTTGTTGCTGCTCCTCGAACAACTCATTATGCGGCTGTTCTAAGGATTCTGCGCTATCTTCGAGGCACTTTATCGCGTTCCTTATTTCTACCAATCTCTTCTGCTCTCAAGTTGCGTGCCTATTCTAATGCTGATTGGGCTTTCAATGTCACTGATTGCAAATCTATCATTGTTTATTGCATTTTTCTTGGCGATTCACTTATTTCTTGGTGTTCCAAGAAACAACATATTGTCTCACGCTCTTCTACAGAGTCCAAGTATCGTGCTATGGCCGACACTACTGTTGAGATTGTTTGGCTTCGTCGCTTACTTGCTGATATGGGAGTTTCACTTCTGGATCCTACTCCTCTGCATTGTGACAACAAGAGTGCCATCGGTGCAAATCCAGTCTTTCATGAGCGTACCAAACATATTGAGATCGATTGTCATCTGACTCGTCATCATCTCCAAGCTCGCACTATTTCACTTCCTTTTGTTGGGACTGAGAATCAACTTGCCGATTGTTTTACGAAGGCTCTTACATCACAACGATTTAAATTTCTTCTTTCCAAACTCTCGTTATTTGATCCACCTTGAGTTTGAGGGGGGGTGTTAGAACATGTTGTATAGTTTTGTAGGTTTTTCTTTACATCTCTTCTTTCTCTTTGGTCCCACATAGGAAGAATGCTAGGCTCCTCCACTTCAGGAACATTGAGAACCTCTTTATTACTACTAGTGATAATAAGCTTACTTCCTTCACCGAACCAATCGCGCTTGCCCATAAGTGCATTCAAATGATTCTTTTTGTTGACATCATCGAGGAGAAGGAGAAGCCTTTTACAACACAGCCAATCTTTAATCATCTTAATCCCTTCATCTGTGTACTTATATCTGTCCATTTCCTTTTAAGGATGTTGGAGATAAGCTGATTCTGCAAGTACTCAACACCCTTCGCCACCGAAGTTTCTTGAATGTTAGAAAGGAAACAACACTACTCAAAATCAGGTGAAAGTTGATTGTAGATGATTTTAGCAAGATTAGTCTTTCCAGCACCAACCATTCCATGGATACCAACAATCTGTGCTTCATGTGTCTGAGGGCAAATCATTCTCATTATTTCACCCACGTGATTGTCTGATTCAACCAAACAATCCGATAATACAAATAACTCTTTTTCAACTAACTGAAAACCTTCTTGATGACTGTTTTCACAAAGTCACCTTCGTGCCTGATGTTTTTGGAGTTGAAAAACACATTGAATTAGAAAATTGGGCTGAACAACGATTTGTCTGGCCAAACCAAATTAGAAAACTTAAACACCCTGTTTGGACAGAATCCTTTTGAAATTATACGAGCTCAATAATGCTATTCAACAAGAAAAGGATGAAAGTGGACTTATAACATCTAGTTAAGCTTAGAAAAAGTTAAATTCCAGTGAAGAATGTCATTTTTGGCATGATTTCTGAATGATTTCTAATTTTTTAAGAAATACATTCAACTTCGATTCTCCAAATAAGACAAATTCAGCAAGGACTAAATCAGAATTGAGTTGCATTTTGAGGATGCTATTGCGATAGTTTTAATCTTTAGAAGTAATCACCAGTTGGGCATGCTTTGTAGGTCCCATCCCTTTAGTGTTCTGACTTCACTTAGAGCAGCCTTCCACTCGCTAATAGTTACATCATTGTATGGCCTCTTGTTTTCATGCTCAAGGAAGGCTTGTCCATACCCGCCAGTCTGGTACCGGACCTCAGAAGGTTCCACGGTATAGAAAATGGGCATGATTTCTGTCCCTTGGTTTTCTTGCACTCCACCATCTGCACCAACTCCTTGAGACCCCATTTGCTAGAGGCATATCGTCTTGAGAAGATGGGTATGGAGATTCTCAACTGCTTGATTGCTCAGAGAAGCTCCAAGCCAATCTCTTCCCCATTGCGCAGCTCTTTGTCGTCTCTGTAAGCACAGATTCCTGCATCAATCAGGCTGATGTAAAGGAAGTCAGTAATACCTAATCGAGTGTCTGGTCCTCTAAAGAACACCTCCTAGTCAAATCCCCATGAAACCACCCTATTCTGAATTTCTTTCCAGTGTATACACAAATAGCCGGGTCTGCTGTTCCGTTGTTTACAGCTGCTCCATTTTTTAGTACCGCCATCTTCAGTGATGCCTACTCAAATTCTTCTCTTGAAGAAATCCTTGAAAAGAATGGCAGAAAAGACAATCACCAGATATGACCAATTAGAAGCTAGTTTGCTAGACACGGTGATACTGTTTCAATAGAATATTGCAAGGTAATTTGACTGTGACAAAGTCAACAATGCACAGTATACACTCCATTCTTTTCCAATGTACAGCCAAACAGTTGTTATCTTGTGTTTTTTAGCATCTAATGCATGATAGAAGGTTCATCAGCAATTTCGCGGATGATTCCAATTTAATTTTTTTTCAATAATCTAGTCGTGGTGATTGTGAGTCCCCTCTGTCTGGGGACGAATGGAAACAATATATCAGCTTCCTATGTAAGTAATCTATCAAAATTAGGACTGGCACATGGTAACATTGTTACGCATCTCAGAAATAACGATGTCCACATTGAATGATTCTTAAAAAAGTATTAGCGCTAGGATCCAAGCTCATGGATCATACGATTAAGAAAAGAAAAGGCTCCTCTCATATCTAAGCACGAAAATTGGGTCTTCCTGGTGTTGGTTCTGGAGATGTGGCCCTCCACTTCCAAGAGACAAACAGCCTCAATTTTCTCTGCCAAGACTTGCAGACGTGTAAGACCGTTAGTCTATAAGAATTCCGAGCAGAATAAAATACTGATGCACTGCTATTCATTCGATGTGTTAAAATGAATATGAAGTGCCAATACTCCACCATTGTTTCAAGTTTAGCTCGACGTTCATTTGCATTTGCACAAGTGAATTTTTTTTAGTACTTAGCCTCCACGACTCTTTGATCATGATTTGATCACCTTATGTGATTCAAGGATCCTTTTGTTTTCAACTTCATCTTCTGATAAGAGTGTAATGTCGCAAGGTGATAGTAATTCGAGGAGTGATATACAGGAATAATGATCATCTCTCCAACCGCAATGCATACTATTAGATCCTATACAATACAACCAAGGCTCCAACCCTTAAGTCTGTTCTCTGTTCGGCAATTGTTGGCGTCAAGAACTGAACTACATCACAGTAATTTTTAAGTAACTAAGGCATAAAAGGCTGGGATCCTGCTTCTTTGATTCAGTTGCTCTTCACTACTTCTCCAGTTGCTAAATGAGCCACAATTTCCTGCACAGAAACATGGTTCCGTCATTTTTGTTAGGAGCTAACCATCTCAATCAGAAAACCAGCTCAAACAGGCAGTCTGAGATGTTTGTACTTCTTGGTGTTCACGTCAATGTTTAAATGCATAGTAAATGTATCAAAATCAAGGGAAAAGAACGGGTTTTGTAAATTAGCATAAACATCATCCGCATCAAGACATATGTCTACGATCCTGCACACATAATCTTATGATCCTGAATGCATGTCTCTATTATTAGAGCTCAGCAGTTAAATTCTCAGAGATCTATTCGAGTACCTCATTAGGAGCCAAGCCATTTTCGTTCTCCCTCAATTCCTCTGCCTTTCCCAGTCCAGTTGCATTCTTACCTTCCACCACCACTTGACCGTACTCGCCCTCCTTGACCTGTTCATGCCGTGGAGAGTTGTACTCGGAGGAGAGCCCCTCGGACAAGATCCCTTCCAGTGCTTCCTCGTCTCTTCTCGGAGAGAAGTAATGATCCGGCGAGTCTCGGGATATGAATATCCCTGGCTCTGCCTCTTCCTCTTCAGCTACCGGTTCCGTCTCCGGCTCTAGCTCCCGCTCCAGCTCGATCTCCCTTTCTTCCTCTACGTGTTTCTCTTCCTCTCTGTCTTCATCCTCGGCCTTTGTTTCTTCTTCTTTGCTCTCTTCTTCCCGTTCGGGCTCGGGATGTTCCGTTGCATCCTTAACATCAGCTGCAGTTCCTGTATCCTGGCTCACCACATTATCGATTTCTTGCTGCGCAAGTAAAGCTGCGTCATTCCCAATTGCTTCCATCCGAGGGACGTTCTGTTCCACTTGTTTGCTCTTCTCGGGATTGGCGCCCGAACTCCTGCTTTTGGTAATGGTGTTTCCGGTGGCGACATCATGCTTCGACTTCCCGCAACTCATTTTCGTCAGGAAGAATGTCAATCGAAAGGAATTAGATTGGAGGATTGATTCTCTGTCCCTTTATGCATCAGATTGCAATGAAGTTTCGGCTTTTGATTTCTTCGTCTGTTGCAATTTTGATTTTGCTTGAGCGGTTTATCTCCGTGGTGGACAAAAGGAAGGAGTTTTTTCTGTTGTGGATTGAGGATGAAGAGGAGACAGTTGCAGCTCAAGTTAAAAAGGGGAGCATTTCCCCTGAATCTAGAAAACGACAGTTTGTTTCTTATTATCGGTGTTTTGTTTTTTGCCCCAACCCAATCTTACTGTGGAACGAAAAACTTACTTTACACTTGACATTGGCGTACATCTGACCAAAATCCAAAATTTGAAAAGACCAAATTGTCCTTTCTCGAAAACATTTTTTAGTCTCCAGCTCCACATTTGAGTGATTTAACTTTTATGGGTGTAAGAATTTAGGACCTGAGGATAGACATTGTTGGAGAGAAAATCACATTTTCTTTTTACAATAGGAACACGACGCTAATTAATGTGGAAGTGCAAAGTGGTCTTCAAAGGTAAAATTCGTATATGTATTTGGTATTTTAAAATTAGAGCCATGTAATAAGTTATTGGATGAAACAAGATATGTTTTTTTTTTTATATATTTACCCTATATCGATTGACCTCTTGAATCAAAATTCATAGGGCCGTCAAAAAATGAAATTGTTTGCACTTAATTGCGTAGGAAATTGAACTCGTGCGATATTCCAAATCCACGTGCAAATCCTTTCCTGAACCACTAAATCGACATGGACCTAGAGTAAGCATGTTAGAAAGCTAAATCTCATCTTTTTCATGAAGATGAATTGTAATAATGTCAGTAAATGAATAATCAAGACATTATCAATTAATCCCACAAATACTTTACTTTCAGATGGAATTTGAATTTCTCTCAACTTGCCATAATTTAATATATTTTTTGGCTAAATAATAAGCATTTTCTAAACATTTATCCTCTCTACATTATCTTAAACACTATCTTCTTCCACTTGAGAGTGTCATTTACAAAAAGTTTTCGATTGTTCCGCACCGTAAGCGGCCGTGGACGCCGCCGCAGGAGAACATCAGTGCATTACTTCTTCCTCCTCCTCCTCGTAAAACCCTGAACAAGCCAAAGAGAAAAACCTCGCTCATCGCACACAACACGACCACCTCGTTGATTCGATCGCGTCGAAGCCATGCACGCCGCCTCGAGAGCTCGCAGGCTCTGCCGCATTCTCAAGCCTCCGGTTCATCTCGGCTCCGCCGGATTCATCCCCCCGAACGACCACCAAGTCGTGGAATGCGCTCAGATTTGTGCGCAGGCATGTCGAAACCGCGGCTCCTCCTCCTTCTCCCCCTCCGCTGCTGCTCAGGCCCTCGGTTTACGCAGGTAGCGTGCGCTTCTCGTCCGTCAGAGGAATTTCGACGGTGGATTGTGGATGCCCGAGTGATGGTTCTTTGTTAGTGTTGGGGGGGCTTTTTTTAGGTTGAGTTTGGTGTCTAGATATGAGGGGGTGGAGAATTTGATGATTGATGAAGAAGTCTGAATGACTCATTCGAGGGATGTGTGCCCTGGTGTAGTCAAGTTGAAACGGAGGGATGATTATGCTGTGAGGATTGTGCTTGTTAATTGAAATGTCATATTTTTTTTTAATTGTGTCCATTGTGTTTGCTTCGTATATATGATATCAGAGACGTGATTGTGCAATGGAATTGATCGTGTCGAATTGTTTCGTCGAGCCGAGTTGCTTCGTGTTCTTGAATGTCGGTTCTGGGTTGAATTAGTTTGTTTCCTTGTTGGTACAAGAGGGAGCTGCGTTTCTCCTGGCAGTAAAAGGTTTTAATGTGATGTCGTTGGAATTCACAGGGCCGGTTCATGGCAATAGATTGCCTGCAGCCCCTTATTCAATAATTTTGCGTTTACCGTATTCTTCCGAAGCAAGTGCTGAAAAGGAGGAACCCCCCCACAGGTTTTTCCTGTTGGATATATTATTAATATAGTCCGAATAATATGTTCACATACAAACCCAATAGGTTTAAAGTATGGTTATTTTGGGCCCATATGGGCTGGAGCCCAATAGCTTACATATAAACTCTAGGGTTTTTCCTACGCTGGAGGTAACACTGTTGAGCGTTCCAAACTTGATGTCTCTTGGTGTAATACTTCAAGCAAAAACACTTTCTACTTTCTCAAACCCATAACCTCCAACAATCTTGAAGTATTAAATTCGTGTGTGGGATTTGAGCAAGAAAGGTGTCTACTTGAAGATCTTGTCGAGACGAACTCGCAGGTATTATTTATTTTCGATTTCGACGAGAGGGTTGGCCGGGATCTGAGTTTGAAGATTCGGTGGCCGAAATCTTTGATTCAAGAACCCAGAAATTATAGCCAATTTCAGAGGGTGAAACCACTTGGGTCTTGTTCTACTCGTCAATACGAGCGTTTTGAGTGGTCACTCGCATTAAACGGAAGTCGGACGGCTGAGATACAACAATCGAAAGTCCGGTGATTTTTTGGCTTCCTGCGAATTTCCGGCGATTTTTCGGCTTCCAGCGAATTTTGCGACTTCTCGGCTTCCAGCAACAAGTGCAGT
Organism: Syzygium oleosum; assembly: GCF_021117445.2. Lineage (NCBI taxonomy): Eukaryota > Viridiplantae > Streptophyta > Magnoliopsida > Myrtales > Myrtaceae > Syzygium > Syzygium oleosum. The sequence continues at coordinate 13,504,926 of NW_026607490.1, forward strand.
CCATCTTAAGGTTTTTGGGCACTCCGGATTTGTTTTTGGGGTCTGTTTTAGCAAACTCCACCTCTACAGAGCGGTTTGACCAAGGTTAGGGGCTTTATTCGATTTTACGCGCTCCGAGGACTTCAAGGTGCACTCTTTCTACGTCTTTGCTCTAATTAAAATGGCAAAACATAGTTCCTATGATATTATCAAGCTGCAATCATTTGATGTCACTGAATTTCATGGTTGAAAATTGCATGTTCAATTTGGCATGAAAGAACGTGAAATATTCTACACAGTACCGAGTGACTTTGCATCTACCACTGAAGATGTTGATGAATATCAATGGAACAAAGATGAAGATTTTTGTAGAGATTACTTGTTGATCTCTTTAAATCCTCGTCTAGCTATGACTTATAGTGAGTTTAAGACAGCGAAAGAGATATGGGATCACTTGAACGCTCAGTTCCAAAAACAAGATGGGCTCTCTAAAACTCTTCTAGCGGAGAAGTTCTTTGACTTTAAATTCAATATTAATTCGAGTATCACCTCTCAATTAATTGAACTTGAGAACATGAGGAATAGGTTGAAAGAGGATAACTCTGATATGTCCGATAATCTCTTTGTTGGTCTTGTGTTGAGTAAGCTACCTGCTGAATGGAGTTCTTTCAAGATTGAAATGCACAGACAGAAAGAACATATGAGACTGGATGAATTAAAGAGGTATATTCACATTGAGGATCAAAACATATCTAGGAAGAGTTTGGAACAAGAAGGACAACAAAAGTCAGTTGCCAACTTAGTTTCACATTCCAATAAACCTCAGAAAAGGTTCAAGTCATCAAAAGGTGAATCCTCTTCACAGTTAGAGGCCAAAAAGACTATCTTCAAAAGGAAGAAGAAGGGCAAGTGCCATAACTGTGGAAAGTGGGGTCACTGGGCAGCAGAATGTAAGCTACAAAAGAAGCCAAAGAATGACACATCACAAACTGCGACTAATATGTTAATTAGTAAATCTGAGCCTCAAGCCTTCATTGGAATGATCAAGAATGGAAAAGCCAGCGTCTCCTCTGAGTGGTGGTTAGATAGTGGCGCTACTTGTCATGCTACAAATGACAAGAACTCACTCACTGAGGTCATAGAAGTGAAAGACACCGTAGAAAATTGTAATGGTGGTGAGGCAGAGGTGACTCATGCTGGAACTGCAAATTTGATGCTTTCTTCAGGTAAATTACTAACTCTGAAACATGTTAGAGTAGTACCTTTACTTAAAAAGAATTTGATATCTATGAGTTTACTTGATAAAGCTGGTATGTCTTTTTCAACTATGAATGGTAGAGTAACTTTATCTGTTAACTCATATTATTTCGGTTGTGCATTCATGGTTAATGGTATGTATAGGTTGAGTTTAGATACTGATAGCATCAACCATATGAATTCTACTTTGATTGATCCAAAGTTGTTACACAATAGACTTGGACATGTGAATTACAGGAAAATGCAACATCTAGCTAAAACTCACAACATTCTATTGGATACTTCTATTCGATTTGACAAATGTGAAGTGTGTGCACAGGCTAAAATCACTAGAAAACCTTTTAAGTCGGTTTCTAAAAGCACACAACTTCTTGAGCTAATACATTCTGACCTTTGTGACTTCAGAAATTATGTTACTAGAGGTGGTCGAAAGTATCTACTAACATTCATGGACGATTTTTCTCGATATTGTCATGTTTATTTGTTGAAATCGAAAGATGAGGTTTTTGAAAAGTTTAAGATTTTCAAGTCAAGAGTAGAAAATCAACTCAACTTGAAAATTAAGAGGTTTAGAAGTGATAGAGGAGGAGAATATACTATGACAGGGTTTAAGGACTTTTGTGCTTTAGAGGGCATAATACTTGAAACCACTGCTCCTTACTCACCCCAGTAAAATGGTGTTGCAGAGCGTAAGAATAGAACGTTAACTGAAATGTTAAATTCCATGTTACTTACAGCTAGCATGCCTTCCTCCTATTGGGGAGAAGCAGTTCTAACTGCTAATCACATCCTAAACAGGTTGCCACACTCTAAGTTGTCTATGACACCTTATGAGATATGACATAAGTATCCTTGTAGATATGATACTCTTAAGACTTGGGGCTGTGTTGCTTATGTAAGAATACAAGATCCTAAAAGACCTAAAGTGGGACCTAGAAGCATTACTTGTGTATATCTAGGTTGTGTGGAAGATAGTGCTGCAAATAGATTTTTAGATCTATCTACTAATACAGTGATAGAATCTAGAGATGCAGAATTTTTCGAGAACAAGTTTCTCAGAGATCATGGCTTGAATGTTTCTGGATCTACAGATATGATTTCAGAGTCTCCTGTAGAATTTGAAGCAAGCTCTTCTGATACTAATTCCCCACAGCTGACTGTTGAACAAGCTCCGGTTAGAGTATCTACAAGAGATAGAGTTCTCAAAAGTTTTGGTGAGGACTTTGTTACTTACCATCTAGAGGATGATCCATTCTCCTATCAGGAAGCAATGAGATCTAGGGAATCCCTACTGTGGGCAGAAGCCATAGATGATGAAATGAGCTCTCTGCTACAGAATCACACTTGGCAGCTAGTCCATTTGCCAAAAGGGGCTAAGGCTATAGGCTGTAAGTGGGTATTGAAGAAGAAACTGAATAGTGATGGATCAATAGCCAGATACAAAGCACGTTTAGTAGCTAAAGGCTATAAACAACTGAGTGGAATAGACTATTTTGATGTCTATTCACCTGTGTGTCATCTATCAACTATAAGAATTCTTCTTGCTTTGGCATCTATTGAACACTTTGTAGTGCATCAAATGGATGTAAAGATAGCTTTCCTAAATGGAGAGTTAAATGAGGAAATCTACATGGAACAACCGGAAGGGTATGTCATGAAAGGTCTTGAGGACAAAGTTTGTAAATTGAACAAATCTTTGTATGGTCTTAAACAAGCACCTAAGATGTGGCATCTTAAATTTGACAAAGTGGTAAAGAGTTATGGCTTTCAGTCTAGTTATTCCGATAAATGCCTTTACCATCGTTCTATGTCAAATAAGATAGTCATCATTTGCGTGTATGTTGATGACATGTTAATTCTTGGTTTCGATCATTCTGTAGTAAGTGACGTGAAAGCTACTTTAGCTAAAGAATTTAACATGAAGGATCTTGGTATTGCTAATACCATTCTTGGTATGAAAGTAAGCTTTGAAAGGCAAGTCATCTCCCTTAGTCAGACTCATTATATGGAACAACTACTTTCTACCTGGGGATACAGTGAGTGTAAACCGAGTGCGACACCATGTGATTACAATAAAAGACTGAGTCCTAATGAAGGGACCAGTGTTGACCAGTTAAAGTACTCGAAACTGATTGGTAGTCTCATGTATGCTATGAGTTGCACTAGACCTGACATAGCCTTTACAGTTGGCATGCTGAGTCGTTTCACTAGTAATCCTAGTAAAGAGCATTGGGATGCCCTTAGTAGGCTGATGAGATATCTTAAAGGTACTAAAGATTATGCTCTATGTTATTCTGGTTATCCTCCAACTGTAGATGGATATTCTGATGCCTCCTGGTGCTCAGAAATTGGAAATAGTAAGTCCACTAGTGGATATGTATTCACTTTGGGTGGAGCTGCTATTACTTGGAAATCCAAAAGACAGACTTGTATTGCATTGTCGTCTATGGAATCAGAACTTTTTTCTTTAGCCTCAGCCGGCGAAGAGGCAAAGTGGATAAAGAATCTGATTATGGATATTCCTTTGACTCAGCTAAAGATTAATTCTTTAAACTTGTTTTGTGATAATCAAGCCGCTATCCAAGTCGTTAAGAATGCTCTCTTTAATTCCAAGAGAAGGCATGTGAGACTGAGACATGCGTTGTTGAATTATCTGCGCGAACAAGGAGTTATCACCTTGATCGATGTACGATCGACGGATAACATGGCCGATGCTCTCACAAAGGGTATGCCTACAGATCGATTATTCAAAACAGTGAGGGAAATGGGGTTAAAGACTATGTAGATATGTCTTAATTACCATTTACTTACCTTCTAATTGTATGTCTTGCATTATCGAATCTTCCTTTGTTGGCCACAATGATAAGCACAGTTTATGTGTTTCATCGATGTTCATGGTTGCTGATTCATTTGAAAAGGGTGAGTTGTCTCATTCCAAACCTGATGAAGATGACGTTAACCCAATTCAAAGGTTCTATTTGGGGAGCTTGTGTCATTCCAAACTTGATGATACAATCCACCTAGATTGGACTATCCTTTTGGTTAAATAATCTCATTCCAAACTTGATGCTAGATTATAACTTTAAGGAATTAGTAATTGTGACATTCCAAATTGAAATACAGAAATAGTTGTTTGCATAAGAAGTCTGTTGGTTATTGTAAGTGACATGGCTATTGGTTCTGTTCTTTGAAACTAGACAATGGTTATTCTCTTATAAATAAACCGAACTTGATGGCTCTTTGTAATTCAAACTGTTTAGGCCTTGTTCATAATTTATGAAACTGGCTTGATGCTTATGAACATGATATTATGATGCTTTATGACATTAATATATGTTCTTCTCTGCCTGATTGAATTCATAATAATATGAAATTCATATTTGACATTCTACAGGGGATGGCAGAGATGGAGGAGAGCTTACTGGGTGGGATCCTAACCAAGATGATCTACTAGATGAATGAATATATCATTCAGAGTATATAGGGACTTGACAAGTCACCTGCTATTGCCCATTTTGATGGAGTCCATTTACTTGAGACTTCCATTTTGCTATCTCTATTTTGTGAACATTATTGTGTTTGGTTGTGAACTGATTCTGAGATTTATTTTGGATATTGGGATTTGGATGAGTTTAAACTGAATTTGAAACTCTTCATATTTAATTTTATGTATTGATCTCAGAACAGATTCATGATAAGGGTGATTCACTTATTTAGATTGAAAATTATGATTGAGTTTAATATTTAGTGCTAAAACTCTTTGATCGATCCAAGTTGATTGTCTTGGACTGAATGTGGATGATTCATATTTGTTTGAACATTACACTGATCACCGTATTGGATTGTGCTGTAAGGTGAACATAGGAGGAGATTGTTGGATATATTATTAATATAGTCCGAATAATATGTTCACATATTATTCGGACTATATTAATAATATATCCAACATTTCCTTTTTCTCCATCTAATATGTGGCTTGACAAATTGTTTAGTTCTTTCTCTGATATTTGGTTCTTGTTATATTACGCGCAGACCATGAAGGAGATGTATGATAAAATTATTGAATCCGTTAATACGAAAAGAACAATGGCTCCAAACGCATGAACGTGGTCGATGATTGAAAATTGCAAGAACAGAGAGGATACTAAGCTTCTCTTTGATGTCTTGCAGAACCTACGCAGATTTGTCAGTTGACTTCTTGCTCCATTTGAGAAGTAAAGTTTTAATTATTGAATAGTTGATAAATTAACATGTTTTTTCCTTTCATTGCAGAGATTCTCAAATCTTCGAATGCATGAGAATTTTAACTGCAACCTTTGTCGGGAAGTCACAAAAGGATGCGTGCGTGCTAGGGCACTTGACTTTGGTAAGCTTTATCTACATGAGTTGTGTGCCAAGTTCAAAAATTTTGTATTTTGCTAATATCTTTACCTGATTCCTCTTCTGCATTCGATTGTTGCTACTTGTGGACCCTATCATTAGCACAATCATTTTATTGTATGTTGTCTGTTCTCAAATGATCTTTTTACCTCAAGCCTGTCAGGCTTGGAGAACAAATTCAGTCGCTTATGAGAACTTTTGACCACCCCACTGGTAGCAAGTTGTGCTTTTGTGTTTTTTTTTCCTTGCTGCATCAATTATGTAAACCAGAAATTTGTTTACACAGATGCAACACATCTATTAAGCAAGTGGATGGAAATTACACGACACATATAACATATCCAAGAAATAGTTTTTCATATGTGAATGTGTGAAACCACATTCAATTCAATTACATATAAAATTGTTAAATGTGTATAAACGTGTCTTGTGTAAGTAACACGTTAAGTTGCTTGACATGCTTCAATGTGTTTAAAGGGTCAAAGGGCCTATCATGACATCTTTATTTTTCATGTACAAACTTGTTAACTCGTTTATTACTCGGACATTATTAAGCTCAATCCAACTGTATCAAACACTTATTCTGTAAATGGGTCTTTCCGCACATTGCTGGCTCTCTAAGACTTTGATTTCTTGCATGACACCTCCACTTCAAGTAATTGTATTCATTGTTGAAACTTAGCAAAGAGCATTCACTTTGTGCATATGTGTTTTTATGAACTGATAGCTTCAGTAGTTATCAGTTCGAGCTGATTCTAATAGTTAAGCTCTTCATGATTTTTAAGCAAACTAAATCAAATCAAACTGTAGTTCCATAGTATGTTGACCACAAAAAAAAAAAAAAAAAAAACTGTAGTTTCATAGTATAACTCATGTCAGGAGATTGCAGCAATTAATTGTTACTGGGAGTACATGATATAATTAGAATCTATATTAATTGCAGCAATCCTTATATAGGCTAAGAATTTGAATTGCATGGTGCCTTAGTACGTCATGATAGAAACTAAGGGTTGACAAAATTGTGGGTAAGAAGGCCTTGTGGAAGCATAATGTCTACGGATTGACCCCTACAATTGGCTCTGCAAACCATTTATTGGTAATGATGATGTGTATCTACATCAAGTGATTATTTTTTTCCATTTGTTTTATTTACATATTTCTTCTGCTAACTTATGGTATTGAAATGCAGCAATATGCTAAAGAGCACAAAGATGCTACCCTCATGCAGGAAGTTATGAAGCTTTTGAAGATGAATAACTTGCCGTTGCAACCCAGCACAGCCGATATTGTTTTCAGGTTCACTTCCGTGCTGTTTATCCTGAGAAGGATGTTATTATCATGTAGTACGCCATTAAAGCACTTAAATATTGTATGAAATATACTACATAGTTATCAAGCAATTTATCCAATTTATAAGTGTTTTTTTATATGATTTAGGGCCCGTTTGGTTCGGCTTTTCAAATGCAACTTAGGGGAATGCAAATACCTTTAGGTGAAAGCCACTTGGGGAAATGCAAGTGGTGTTTGGTAAAAAAAAATTTGTGAAGCTACTTTGGCCTAAGTGGTGTTTGGTAACTTTTTTTTTGCAAAGGGCTTTGGCAATTTTTATTCTTAATATTCCGGTTTTGCCCCTATTACTATTCATCTTCTTCACCGGCGATGTCACGCCCCGAACCCCATCGAGCTCGCGACATCCCCTGCTCCGGTCGAAATGATGCGACGTCCCAGGAACGTTGTCACGCCCCGTACCCCACGAAGCGAGAGCATCCCACATGCGGTCGATAAGTTGGCTGCGACGTCCCAGGAAGCGTCGCCGACCCACGCCCATATAGAGATCAAGCACAAGCGGAAGTATAAAATAAACAAACCCAGACAACTACAATATGAGCCGAGGATAGCCATACATTATATACCATCATAGAAAGTCATTACACATTTGTTTTACTATATAAAAAAAAAACATTTGTACAACATTTACAGGAACACACAAAAACTACACAAGATTAGCAGCCACCTGGTCAAAAAGGGATAAACGGCTAGGGAGGTTAGGCTAAACTAGGGGAGAGGGCGACAGTCCAAAAAGTAGCGGCCCTCATTTCTAACTAAGGACGCTAGGCGGCCCTAAGGCTCCCAGTCAGGATCGGACGACTCGGTAGGGTCATCTGATAACTCCTCGGAGGCGTCCTCGCTGGGCCCTGACTCCTCCGAATCCATAGCTTGAGCTCGCTCGTCCTCGGAGTCCAGCTCCAACTCTGGGTCAAGGTAAAGCTCAACCCCTTCCTCATCCGATCCCAGCTCTGCCACCTCTCCGTCCTCCTCTTCGTCCTCCTCCATGGCCTCGGGTTCGCCATTCTGATCCTCCTCCATCGGTTCAGGGTCCTCTGCTAATACCCCGGGCTCTTCGTCCATATCCTCCTCCTGCCTCATCCATTCAGGCGTGGCCTCTGGATTGATCACCTCACCACCCGCTATAATCGGCTGCAACAACCCAATACTATCGACTGGGATATCGAAGGTCCTGAGGGGCTCTCCCTCATTTCCAGCGGCATCCCGGTGGCACCATGCCACGTACTCCTGCTTCTGATAATAATACTCGCCTATATTCACAGTCACTTCGGATCGATATCTCACAAAAGCCTCCCCGTTTCCCGAGGGGTAGGTACTGGTATATTGCTGGATCTGCAACGGGATCCCAAAAAGAGGCGGTGGCCTCTCCATCCTCACGGCCGAGGGTCTGAAATGTTCCGGTTTACACAACCGTGAGACGAATCTCAATGAGTTCAACCCCTAAACCTAGGCTAGGCTAGCATGCAATCTCCTGACTGGAAACAATTATTCAAATCACAATACCACAATAGTCAAACAATTATCTGACCCTGCAAGTTAGGCAGATCCACATAAAATAATCACGACACATGCGTGGCACGCATAATTACACGTATGTCAATCACATGCTCACACACCGAGTCTCACACGCTCGCATGCCAATCAATGCATGTTTATGCATGCAAATGTCATTGACATGTCATGCACATTTCTTTGGCCCACTGGCCCACACTGGCACACTTGCCCAAATTAATTATTATTACGACTCGAGTCATCAATTTTTCATGGCCCGGTGCGTCTAGCCCGCTTCAAAGTGCATGAGGCGCAGCAACCAATCGCCCAGGTGTCTCCAGCACGCTTCAAAGTGCATGAGGCGCAACACTGTTCTCCTTGCGAACAGCCTCGCTTCAAAGTGCATGAGGATGGTCGCCTTCCGGACGTACTCGGGCATCGTCCCGCTTCAAAGTGCATGAGGACGGTATCGACCCGAAGGTCCGTAGGTGATCACACAACTCATTATTATTCGAACCAGCCGTATAACGCTTCGGGGTATTTTAGGTGATCACATGCTCATGGCAGACACGCATTCTCGCACAATTTCATCACATGCCTCACTCTTGGCATACACAATGCGTGTCCATGTTATGCAATGCAATGAACCACGAGCACCAATAATTCAGACACCCAATGTCACAACACGTGCTTAATTGGTCCAATTAATACCGTGTGGCCTAACGTGCGATTCACAAGTTAGTAATTCATTGCAAACCAAACAATGGCCAATCACACTCCACAAAATTAGCCACACCACATACGACATAACAGTACGAAATCAACCACAATTAAGCACAATTGACGTACAATCAGTCAACCCGGCATACCCGGCAATTTCACCGACGAACTCCTAAATTGGTCATTAAACCCCATTATCCTCCCCAACAATTCTCATTAATCCACTAAATTTTTCCGATAAAAATTTCTACCAATCAATTCTCAACCCAGTCTCAATTACACACTGCTATTATCTAAGCCAGTCCAAAATGCACCGATAACACCTAAACCAGTCCAGAAAAACGCAACATCAGTCCTAATCTGGGTTTAGGAATTTTACTCACCGAAACAAGGGTCACGACGACGGGGAATGGCGGCCGATCACTGATGAACAGTGAAACCGGCGGCGGAATTCCCGGCGGACGGCGGCGCGGGTGTACGGATGATGAACAGTACCCCCGTACGGACGGCGTGGACAGTACCCCCGTACGGGGACACACTGTACGGACGACTGGGAAACGGTGGCCGGCGAGGCGCCGGTCACGGCGGCGACGGCCGTACGGTCGCGGATGAACAGTGACCGTACGGGGGACGATGAACGATAGAATCGTACGGGGTCACTGTACGGATCGGGCTGAACGGCGACGTATGGACATGCCGAGCAATGGGTGTCGACTGAGCAGCGATCGGACTCCGGCGAAGCTCGGCGTGATGCTGTTGCGAACGTAAATTGAGAAAAAGAGAGAAAAAGAGGGAAAAAGAGGGGGAAAGGGAGAGAGAAATGGACGGAACCGAGGCCGAGTCGTGGCGGGGGACCAAGGGGGTCGACGGCGAGGCACGGCGGTCTGCCGGCGTGCTCCGTAGCTAACAGCAAGCTCCAGGCAAGGCAAAATCAAGAGAGAAAAAGAAGAGGGGGAGTGAGCTACGGAGGAGAGGGAGCCGTTTCGGCCGGAATGAGGGTGAGAGGAGAGAGAGAGAGAGAGAGAGTTTATCTTGGTCAAACATCTAGACTAGGGGTGCCAAGTGTCAAAAATCAAGCCAATGTGACCATTTTACCCCTCATCCAATGGTTCACATTAGATCTTATCCAATAATTCATGGGCACTTAGGTCCTTTATTGCCATAATTAAGATAAGTCCAAATTTAATTAATTTCCTTAAAATTTTCCCAAAATTTGGAATCAAAAATGGCCTAGGGGCAAAACCGTCATTTTTCCGATCCCGAACCGAAATTCCAATTTTCGCACATACGCATTCCATATATGCGTGGCCAACATAATATGGCGTCGGAATCGCGAAATTCATCGCGCAAGCCCTCGAAAATCCACGTCAAAGTTTCGGGAATAAAATAATATTATTTTTCCAATTTTTGTCGAAATTCCAGTTTTTGTCCAAAATGACTCCTGGTAAGCGTGGCCACCCAAAAATGGCATCGGCCACGAAAAATAACCTCATTTGGCCTCGAAAAGCGACGCTGGCATCCCGGGGGGCAAAATCGTAATTTTTCACCCCCGGACCGAAATTCCAATTTTTACTCGTACTAACTCCACATGTGAGTGGCCAGCGTAATATGACGTCAGATTCCCAAAAATAGTCTCTTAAGCCTTTGAAAATCGATACCGAAATCCGGGCCCAATTCCGTGAACAAAACCCGCTAAACTTTCAATTTCAGAGTTTCTCACTAACGGGTGGCTGTTTAGAGGTTACGCGTATCGACCTAAGGCTATTCGTATCGTGATGGTCTCGATCATTGAGAGAATGAGAAATTATCATTAGTTCCAGAGGTCACAATCATTAGGTTCAAGTTCGGATTGGTTGACCACGTGCGCTTTTGGTCTTGCGAATCACCTGCGTCCCAATCGTACATCGTTGGCCTTGGCCAAACCAAATCCGTTACCTTTCCTAAGATCGGCCCACGTTGGCCCAAAATATTTCCTCAGCGTCTCTCGTGATCGGTATCCCTTTCGCGATAGGGTCCCCGGTCCACGTACCATCTTCTAGTTAGCCATACCCTATTGGTTAGCATCCCGAGAGTGATCAGCTCTGGGTGAGACTTACTGAAATGAAATGCGAAATAATATCAGTTTCATTGATCCCGGAAATTACATCGAAATTCGGGCTGTTACAAACGTCGCCGACCCAACCCAAACATCAGAGCCACATGCGGAAGCGAATAACAAAACCCCAGACAAATAATGACGACAACGGGGTAGAACAACAGAACAATCCAGCAACCACATATTCATACAACACCAAATATACAAACATCATATTACAGACATAAATACAGACTAACATCCTCAGTCACCGTTTAAACAAAAGTTCAGGGGTTTGGTTATCTTAACTTCACTATCGGATAACCCAAGTTGTACAACCCCTAAAACAGTCTAGGGAAAAAACCTAAGGGTCGCCCTCTTCCATTCTGCTTCTGAATTTCTGGCTTGAATCTCTGGAACTCACCTGCAGCTCCACTGGGCACCAACAGCAGCTCCCCGGACTTCCAAAAAGAAAAGGCGCACTTCCCGGGTTTAGGGCCGGGGGTCTGAAAGTGGCGGTTATACAACCGTGAGACGAATCTCAATAAGTGTATAACCCTAAACCCCACGTAGGCACTCACGTACCGCCAGACAGATCACGCATCTCACACAACGATCAATCAATCTAACAATCACACACGAACCTACCTGGAACCCATCATGCACGTTCCTGCACGTTAGACCATAATACAGCCAGCACATCACAGCAATACATCATAGACGCGCGCATGCCTTAATTATAAGACAGAAACCACTTGGGCACGTCCCATACCGTGCCTAGCAGTTTCTACCCCATAATTAAGCATCACATCGCGCGATACAAACACACTCGCACGCTACTCACACCATGCGTCACTTTCCACAATCCTCTTGCTTGTATTGCCAAATCCCACTCATTCTCAACCGTTCCACCACTACCGCGCCGCGCAAAACGATCGTGCCAACGGTCTTCCGACCTCGTCGGGCATCGTCACCCCGTCGGGCGGGCATCGTCACCTCGTCGGGACGGGGCGTCGTCCCCCGTAAACGTACACGCCTCGGGACGGAATCCTACACACACTTTCCTTCTACCGCGCCGCGTAAAACGCATCAGGCCAACGGTCTTCGACCACGTCGGGCATCGACACCTCGTCAGGCCGGGCATCGTCACCTCGTCAGGGACGGCATCGTCCCGCGTAAATGTACACGCCTCAGGACGGATCCTTTCCAACCAATCTCACATTTCTATATCCTCGTTCCACTCAAACCACACTTACACACAACCAGCACACGCACGGCCAAACATACACGCCCCACACATACATAGCCACGCACCAAATGCACATCTCACATACACTTCACAAACACGCATTCTCGTCACACGAACACCACATGATCACCCACACTCAGCAAACGAACTCAATGCACATTCACATGTCCACGCCACCACACCTCACGGCCACACACACGGCAAAGCACCACATCACATTCGGCCCAAGCACAAACTAGAACAAGCCAATGACAGCAAACTACACAATTAATCCGATAAACCCAATCAAGCCAATACATTTCCAATTAGTCACCCATTTAATTCCCGATCGATCCTCGACATCACCGCCCTAACTCAGCATTCCTAAACCTCGAATTTCGTCGCCTAATCAGCCCACAACCTCCAAACATTCAACCCCTAACTTAGTCCCGAAGACTGACCACGAAAGATTCCTAAAATCACTTAAACCGAACTTCAAACGAGTCTAGAAATACCCGAGGTCCTAAATGACATTTGGGGAAAACACTTACCCAAAAAGGCGAGACAGAACGGGCCGGAACGGGCCCTGACAAAGGCAGCAGAAGAAGAGCGGCGTCGCGGCGGGCACGACGGACGTGAATGTGACCCCGTACGCACGGTGAACAGTTACGGACACCGTACGGACAAGTCTGGGACGGTGGCCGGCGAGGTGCCGGTGATAGCCGCGGCGTCCGTACGGTCCCGCGTGAACAGTGACCCGTACGGACGGTGAACAGTAACCGTACGGACACTGTACGGACGGGCTGGACGGCGACGTACGGCGAGGCTGGACGGCTGGGTGTCGACGGAACGGCGATCGGAGCTCCGGCGAAGCTCCGGCAGTACTATTTGCAGACTGGGAAAGAGAAAAAGAGAGAAACAAGGCTATTTTGGACAAAAACCGGGGCCTGTGGTGACTGCACAGAGGTGGAAATGGTTGCTGGTGGTGCTGGCTCGGCGGGGGCAGCTCCGGCTGGTACTGTTCCGGCGTGAACAGTACCAGGAAATGCAGAAATGTGCCCACGGTAGAGAAAACGTTGAGGAAGAAGAGGAAAAAATGGGAAAATGGCCGAATGGGTCTGCACGAGAGAGAGAGAGAGAGAGAGAGAAGACTATCTGGTCAAATGGGTCAAAGATGGTGTGAGTGGAATCCATGTGTCTCAATCTAAGCCAATTGGACAATTTTGCCCTTGATCCAAAGGACAAGATATGATCAAATCCAATAATTTAGGGGTAGAATGGTCATTTGCTCTTAACCATGGTTGACCAGACCTGAGTTAAGCCTAACTCACCTTGGTTAATCCCAAAATTAATCCAAATTTCGGAATTAATTAAAAATGGCCTAGGGGCATTTTCGTAATTTTCCGATCCCGAACTGAAATTCCAATTTTCGCACATACGTGTTCCATATGTGCGTGGCCAACATAATATGGCGTCAAAATCGCGAAATTCATCGCGCAAGCCCTCGAAAATCCACGTCAAAGTCTCGGGAATAAAAGAATATTATTTTTCCAATTTTTGTCGAAATTCCAATTTTTGGCCAAAACCACTCCTGGTATGCGTGGCCACCCCAAAATGACACTAGCCTCGAAAAATAACCTCAAACGACTTCAGAATCGCCATCGGTGACCAGAGGGGCAAAACCGTAATTTTTTCGGTCCCGGACCAAAATCCATTTTTTTTGCAGAAATGGGTGGCCCCAAGGTTGGCCAAGCCAAAAACGTCATCGGCCGTCCAAAATTGTCACTTTCAAAATTCTCGATTCCCGGGCCCGAATTCCAAGAAATTACTAAAATCGAACAATCGCGACTTTAGCTTATCTCTTGCTAACGGGTGGCTCATTGGGATTACGCGCTCTCGACCCGTGACCGACATTGGGATTACGCGCTCTCGACCCGTGACCGACACTAAGTCAAATCACGTTTAAGTTTACTCCACCCGGGACGACCTCGGTTGTCATATAATTGCGAGGGTCTATCGCTAGTTCCCTTCGGACACAATCAATCAAGTAGACCGGTCTCGGTTGGCTCAAAACATTCCCTCGTCAATCCATATGGTCGAAGATCGAACCCAGGTCGAGTTCTTTGGTCGTACGAACTCAATTCCGTAACGGCCCTACCCCTAAGGTTAGCATCCCGTGAATGCGCATTTCCGGGTGAGATCTCACTATAAGTGCATTGATCAAATTCATTTCCTAAATCCCGGGAAAAGGATCGAAAATTCAGACTGTTACAGGCGAGGGTGGCCGACGAGAGCGGATCTGGCCAGCGAAGGCCCGGCGAGGGGCCGGCGAGGTTGCCTGACCTAGGCGACGGCCGCCTGGGGTCGGGCGATCGCCCAGTGTGTCGCCTCGGGTCTGCGGTCGCCTGGAGTCGCGCGACCCAGGGCGGCGGTCGCCCCGGGTCGCGCGACCTCAGCCGCGAGTCGCCGGGGTCAGCGCGACCCAGCGGCGGCGTCGCCCGGGTCGCGCGACCCCGGCGACGCCGCCGGGTCGCGCGACCCCGGCGACGGCCGCCCGAGGTCGCGCGACCCGGCGACCGCCGCCCGGGTCGCGCGACCTCGGCGACCGCCGCCCGGGTCGCGCGACCCTCGGCGACCGTCACCCGAGTCGCGCGACCCCGGCGACCGCCGCCCGGGTCGCGCGACTCTAGGCGACCGCCGACCCAGCGACGGCGCTGGGCGGCCGCCCGACCCCAGCGCGGCCGCCGCCCGGGTCGCGACCTCGCTGGCCCGTCGCCGGCCCTTTGCCGGCCACCCTCGCCGGCCACCCTCACGGTGAAGAAGATGAACAGTGACAGGGCAAAACCGGAAAATTGAAATTTGAGTGAGGGCAATTTGGGAAGGAAAAATAAGCTTCAGCATTCCACAAATGCTGAAAGCCCAAAGCTGGTCCGGACTAGCTTTGGGCTTTCAACATTCCAATGGCATTCCAAATGCTGGCTTTCTGCTTTCCGAGTCCGGAAAGCCGAACCAAACGGTTCAGCATTTTGGGAAGGGGCTTTCGGCCGAAAGCCCCTTCCCAAAGCTAAACCAAACGGGGCCTTAATCGACTTGTTTTTATTTTAATCATTTTGTCTGCATTGCTACTCTCAATCTTATAGTTTACTCATGTTATTTGACATCCTTTTTTCCATGGAAAAATTTTACAGCATTTGTTATGATACAGACAATTGAGGGTTGCTCACAAAGTATATGAAGAGATTTGTCAAGGTTGGGGTGAAATTGCATAGAGCTGCATTTGATATCTGGATGGAGTTTGCTGCAAAAGCAGGTGAGAAATACTCGCTCTGTCTCCCTTTGATGCTCTCTAGCCCTTGTACCTCAGCAATTTATATTTTCTTTTTCTTCCCACAAATAGTTTTCTCATCCAGGTCCTGCCACTTACTACAAAAGACAGGATGTGCTAGAATATATTCTTCTGTACAATGATTTCTTTCTCTCCGTAAACATAAAGGTAGAAATAAGAAATAAAAAGAATTTTCACTACACTGTGTCTTTCAACATCTTTGTTTCTTTATTTGTTATGAGATTTTGCTTCTATATCCTATTTAGTGGTTTGACGGAAATGACCTTTTTTAGGAGACGTTGAATCTCTATGGAAAATTGAGAAGTTAAGATCTGAGTCCATGAAGCAGCACACCGTGGGCAGTGGGTTCTCATGTGCGAAGGTAGTTTGCACACACAGACTGTTGAAATCACAAATATCAGACCCTGAAAGCACTTGGTCTTCTTGCATGCGAAAATCTGATCATGGGAAAACAGTAAAGTTGCAATAGATATCAGTACAAAGTTCTTGGTAAACCAGCTGAGAGGTCTATGGCCAAAAAAAGTGAGAGTTCATGCTTGAATAAACCAAATTTTGGCTCACACCCTAGGACATGAAGCACCCATGGGCATGATAATATTCATTGTCAACACACAAAGGAGATACGAGTACTTTTCTCTATTTGGAAGCATTTATTGTGGCTTTTAGCACTCCGGTGTAAGATTAAAATTTAACTGAATGTCATTTAGTTGTTTTGTGGTGAACTAAATGGTTTTATATCCAATGTTTTGTGCAGGGATTTAGGAAAACCTGAGGAGGCTGCTACAGTGATTCATGTCTTGAATCAGGTGCTTCACTTCTCAGAGCATCTATAGCTATTTTGATATGCTCACCATCTGGCATGATCTCCTAGCTCAAGGACTTGTATCCTAAATTACCTCCGCCTTTGAACTAGTCCTTTAATTTTCCATATCCTGTTAAGGAATAAAACAATTAGTGGAAGACATACTGAATTGTCCCCCATAATGTGCTCAGATAAAATTACTGTGACAGATCCTCTCGTTGAGGGTGACTGGTTGATTTGGGTTTCATATTTGGTGCTTGCTGTAGTGTTTGGTTAAAATTACACAAGTGAGTTCCATGGTCCTAATAGTGAGTTCGAAAGATCATCTTAGGCTCCTGAAGTAGATAAAGTTGGAAATACACCTACATAGGCTCTGTTTGTTCAGATGTCGCTTCTTAGTTCTCATGAAGTGAATGCCTTGGATTGATGCCAGAGTTTACCTATGCTAAGAGGTCCAGCATTATGGTTGAACTTCAAAAGCTTGTCAGCGAGTGGCCTGTCGAGGTTATCAAACGGAAGAAAGAAGATGACCGCAAGGTACTTACTTTGACTAAATATCCTTATCACTTTGGGTAGAAGTAGAAATATTACTTGTTTGTAGTTATATATTGCTCTGGTAATATTTTCCCAATCATTCCTGTTGCTAGTTGTATATATGTTGCATTTAACTATCTCGAAGTTTTTACAACCTCGAATTTTCTTCGCTCATGTAGGCATTGGCTGCTACTCTCAAAGCCAATATCCCGGCCATGGTTAGTTCCTTATTAAACACAGGCTTGGAGGTGAAAGTGAATATGGAAGAACTAACCACCGAAGGCACCCTTTGTTAAGGTATGACAGAATTGGAGATTGAATGCACTAGCTGCAGATCTGTCTCCTATGTGGGCCATTAAGGTTGCCATGTTAGTTTCAGCAAATTCCGCTGAGAAGCAAGACAAGTGCGGTAATCACGTCTCGAGCAACCAGCATCTGAAGTTCTCTTGTGAAGGTCCCCGAACCATTTGAAGTTCTGCTCGTTCTTTGATTTGAATGTTATCATTCCTGTACTTTCAGATAATGATTATTTTCTTTCCCCAAAAAGTAAGTGTATCTGAGAGAATAGGTGCATCATCAACAATTGAATTCTGGGAACAATCCTCAGATGACTAGTTTTTGCAGAGAGGATCTTTTGGCTCACGCATTTTAGATGGACCAAATTGCAGTTCAGAGACGACAATAGATAAGGTGTTCCTTTCATTTTCAATCTGATTTTGCAGCCTATTCTATTATATTTCTGACAGAATTTCGCTGTCCAAAATTAAGAGAGTGCATTTAATCCCGACTCATTCGATGATGGTATACAGCGACTGCCGTCGCCTCTTGATTTTATCAGATTGAACTGTCCAATCGCGGTGCCAAAGATACAGAACCTACATACATCACTTGTTAGTAATGGGTAGTCAGTAGCAAGCTGTGATTCACAACTTCCACTTCCACGTTTAGAGGAGTTGTCATTAGTTTATTCTGTTTCCTCTGTCCATCTTCAAATCCTGTTGGTGCATATAGTGGTCAACGAAGAAATAAAAACAATGCTTTCCGTCTCTGCCCATTCATTACACAACAATTTTACCTCAGAATAATATATGTCAAGGGTACAATGAATATTTTGAGGGGGGACACCAAATTCAAGTTTTTGGCTTTACGTAAGTATAGAAAGTTATGGACATCCTCCTACAATATCTAAATTAACTTTGGTAAAGTTGAAAGGTGGGAACATTTTTAAAGAAAATTAAGATTTCATCACTTCTTAATATTAAACTGAAAGCTTATATTCTCCGTGATAAAGTCGAATGTTCGGGACATTTTTAATAGCAAGTGGAAAGGTCAAGATTCTCTAGAATATTAGGCTAATGAGATCCGAAAAACTCACTTTTTCCAAAAGTGATTTTTTTAAAAGAAAATGAGGACTATCCAGATTTTCACGCTTGTATAGTATTTATTTTCATAAATCTATATATTCACTTGCTAAATGTTAATTTGAGATTTGGTCATGTCAATTAATATATCAATTGTAGCATACTAATTAACATTACTCATAAATAACCAGGACTATTTGTCAAACTTCAAATGATGGAGAGCAAGTGCTTATTGAGTAATAATGCACATTTTTTTAACAAAATTGAAAAAAAAAATCCATAATTGTTAGCATAAAACTATTTCGTGGGGACCTCAGCCGTCGGCAAAACTGCTCCAGAGAATGCAAGGGAAAATCTTGTTAAAAGTAATGTGATAATGGAAAGGTATAATGCAATAAGGCAAAGAAAAAGAAGATGGGGTCATGCTAATGTGGAAAAGAAGAAGAGCCACCAATGCTTTAGCGTGCCTTTTGTGATGTCCGCAAGATTTTAGTCAAAAGAAGCGCACAAAGATAATAAAAAAAAACATAGGGAGGATGCATTTCGATGGCAAGAAAAAGTTCATAACTCCTCCTTCCTGTTTTGCCCCTTATTTTCCTTTTCTACGAGGAATTTCTTTCATAATCAAATTCATGAAAAATCATCATTGAGATCTTAAATTAGTGTTGCCATCTTCACTTTTTTGTTCAGACTACAATCACTCCTAAAAAACAAATGACCCTAGGCCAGTGCCCGGGCATTGGTACGGCCCCTTATTGCTAACGGGCCTGGTCTGGTACGGCCCCTCATGGGCTCGGGCCCAAGAGGGCCGGTCTGTGCTGGTTCTGGGCCGGCGTGGCCCAGTTACCATTCTTTAGGGTAGGGATTTTGTTAATGCACATATTAGGAAAATTAGAATGCTAAAGTTCAAGTCTGTTGCGAACCTTGTTCAAACCCAAAGAAATGTAATGCACTGAATATGATGAGTCAAATTCAGATTTCGAGGGAGAAAGAAAATTTCAACGTGCAATTGCTGGTGTAGTAAAAATACTGATAAGTTATGGTCTTGGTAATGAACCAAGAATATGTGATGCAACGTAAGAAAATTAACAAAGAAAAGAAAAAAGATGTCCTAGAATTTGGAGTAGAATTAAGAATGTTAATTTTTTTTTTTGGCGAGAGAAGAATGTTAGTTCAATGCAATATCTACTAGTATAAAAAATGTATGTTTTTGTTCAAGTATTTATTATCATAAATAGATTGAGTGATCAGAAGTATTATTCCTCAAAGCTTATAAAAGTATCAAAAACTTGCTCAACAACAACACGACCTTCATATGGCCCCAAAAAAAAAAAACAACACGACCTTCAGGCTCGAGAACTCGTCGACTCGTGATTCGATGGCGTCGAACCCATGCACGCCGTCTCGAGAGCTCACAGACTCTACTGCATTTTCAAGCCTCCGATTCATCTCAGCTTCAGTTGGATTCGTCTCTCCTTATGACAACCAAGTCGTGGAATTTAAGAATCACAGCTCCTTCTCCTCTAGTGCTCAGCCCCTTGGTTTCGCAGGTAGCGTGCTTGTTGTCTGTTAGGCTTTTCTTTTTGCTGCTGAGGAATTTCGACGTGGATTGTAGATGCCAGAGCGATGGTTCTTTGTTAGTAGGGGGCTTTAAGTCTGAATATCTCATTCGAGGGATGCGTACCTGGTGCGGTCAAGTTAAAGCAAAGAGTATATATAATAGATCAGGAACGATTATGCTGTCAGGAAATTTGCTTGTGAATAGAGATGTCATATTTATATAGTCGTCATTGTGTTTGCTTCGTATATTTGATGTTGAAGACACGATTGTCAAATCTTCGAATTCATGGGAATTTAAAACTGCGACCCTATGTCGGGCAGTCACAAAAGCACATGTGCGTGCAAGGGCTCTTGACTTTGGGAAGCTTTACCGACACAATATTTGTGCCAAGTTCAACAATTTTGTATCTTGCTAATATCTTTACCTGATTTCTCTTCTGCATTCGATTGTTGGTACTTGTTAACCTTATGATCAAGGCAATCATTTTATTGTATTATCTCTGTTTTTTAATGATCTTATTACCGAAAGCCTACCATGCTTGGAGAATGTATTGAGTTGCTTACGAGAACTTTTGACTACCCAACTGGCAGCAAGTTGTGCTTGTGTCATATTCTTGTTGTGTCGAATGTTATGTAAACCAAAATTATGTCCAACAAAGATACGACACATCTGTTAAGCACATGGATGAAAGTAACAGGACACATATAACATGTTCAAGAAAGAGGTTTTCATATATAATTTTATGAAACCACATTTAATTTAAAGTACATATAACATTGTTAAATGTGTATAAACGGTCTTTTGGGAGTAACATGTTAAATTGCTCGACATGCTTCAATGCGTTTAAATTGGTGAAAAGTGTCAATCATGACAACTCTATTTTTCATGTGCATACTTGCTCACTTTGGGCAAAATGTGTTTTTACGAACTAATAGCTTCAGTAGTTATCCGTTCGAGCTAATTCTAGTAATAAGGCTCTTCATTATTTCCAAGCAAAATAAATCAAATCAAACTGCACTTCCATAGTATGTCTCATGTCAGGAGATTACAACAATCAATTGTCACTGGGAGCACATAATATAACAAGTATTTATATCTCTTAATCCTTCTTTTGCCTAAGAATTTAAATTACCATGGCGCATTTAAGGCGCGAATGATAACCATTCTGTTTCCTCGTTTTTCTATTTTTTTGTTCTCGAAAACAGATTTGGAATAGAAATCTGTTTGGTAAAATAATTTCATTTTTCTATTTTCGGAATAAATTTTTAGCCCAGAAATAGGTTTGTATCAGAAATAAGAAGTTGAAATTTTCTACTTTTCTATTTTTGAACTAGAAACAGAAATAATAATTATTTTTTATTACTCGCCCTCGCCGTCCGCCACCTCTGCCCGCCATTCGCCCCGTCCGCCGCCCGCCCGCCCGCCAGCCATCTGTCGCCGTTCGCCGGGAACAAAAATTTAAGAACAACCTATCAAACGAATTTCTATTCTAGAAACAAAAATTTTGTATCATTGTCAAATGCTACTTTTGCTCAAAAACTCATATGGAAAATAGAAATAGAAAAAATCTAGGCAAAAATAGGATTGAAAAAGAGAAATTTTATCATTCGCGCCCTTAGTTGTCCTTAATGATAGAAACTAAGGGTTGACAAAATTGTAGTTAAGAAGGCCCTTGAGGAAGCATAATGTCTATGGTTTGACCCGTACAATTGGCTCTACAAACCATATATCGGTAATGATGATATGTACTTATATGAAGTGATTTTCTTTCGTTTTGATTTATTTACACATTTCTTTTCTTAACTTGGTGTATTGAAATGCAGCATTATGCTAAAGAGCACAAAGATGCTACCCTCACGCAGAAAGTTATGAAGCTCTTGAAAAAGAATAACTTGCCATTGCAACCCAGCACGGCCGATACTGTTTTCAGGTTCACTTTCATGCTGATTAACCTGATTGCATGCTGTTTTTTCTGAAAAGGATGTCATTATCATGGAGTACACCACTAAAGCACTCAACTGTTAACTATGTGAAAAATACTACTCAGTTATCAAGCAATTTATCCAATTTATAAGTGTCTTCTCATAAATGAACAAAATCAAGTTGTTCTTATTTTTATCATTTTGTCTGCATTGCTACTCTCAATTTATTGGTTTACTCATGTTATTTGACATCCTTTTTTTATAGAAATTTTTTTGAAGCATTTGTTATGATCCAGACATTTGGGGTCTCTCACAAAGTAGTCGAAGAGATTTGTCAAGGATGGGGTGAAATTGCATAAAGTTGCATTTGACATCTAGATGTGGTTTGCTACCTAATCAGGTAAAAAACTCAGAGTCTCCCTTTGCTGCTCTCACGCCCTTGTCCCTCAGCAAATTTTACTTTCGTTTCTTCCCAGAAATAGTTTGCTCATCCAGGTCCCGCCACCTACTAGAGAAGGATGGGATGTGCTAGATATATTCTTCTGCCTAATCAAATAGGCAAAAGGTAGAAATTCAAAGAATTGTCGTTGTGTTGTGTCTTTCAACGGCATTGTTTCTATTCCTGTTCTGAGATCATGCTTCTTTATCCTATTAAGTGATTCGAAGAAAATTTACCCTTCTTAGGAGACAGTTTTTTTTTATCGGTCTTACTTTATCTCTCTCTCACTATATATGTCACGCCCCGAACCCCCATCGAGATCGCGACATCTCCTGCTCCGGTCGAATAGTTACGACGTCCCAGGAACGTCGCCGACCCAACCCGAACATCAGAGCCACATGCGGAAGCGGATAATAAAAACCCCGGACAAAAAGATGACGACAACGGGGTAGAACAATATAACAATCAAACAACAACATATTCACATGGTACCAAATATGCAAACATTGTATTACAGACATATACAGCAAACCAACCTCCGAACTCACCGTCATAACAAAATATCAGGGTCTGGTTAACTTAACTTCCCTATGGGTCAACCTGATTTACACAACCCCTAAAATGCCTTAGGGAAAAACCTAAGGATCGCCCTCTTCCATTCTGCTTCTGAATCTCTGGCTTGAACGTCCGGAACTCACCTGCAGCTCCACTGAGCACCCAAAGCGGTTCCTCGAACTTCCAAAAAGAAGAGGCGGACTTCCCGGGTTTACGACTGGGAGTCTGAAAGTGGCGGTTATACAACCGTGAGACGAATCTTAGTAAGTGTACAACCCCAAACCCCACGTAGGCATTCACGTACCGCCAGACAAAAACACGCATAACACACGACCATCAATCAAACTAACAACCACACACGACCATACCTGAAATCCATCATACACGTTCTTGCACGTTAGACAATAACACAGCCAATACGCCACAGAAACACATCACAGCCGGCGCGTGTCTCGATTATAGAGCAAAACCCACTTGGGCACGTCCCATGCTATGCCTAGCAGTTTTTACCCCATAATCGAGCATCACACCACGCGATACAAACACACTCGCACACTAACTCACACCACACGTCACTTTCTTAATCTCACTCGTCCAGCCAATTCCCGCTCATTCTCAACCTTTTCACCACTACCGCGCCCGCGTAAAACGCATCAGGCCAACGGTCTTCTGACCTCGTCAGGCATCGACACCCCATCGGGCCGAGCATCATCACCTCGTCAGGGACGGCATTGTCCCGCGTAAACGAACACGCCTCAGGACGGAATCCTACACACACTTTCCTTCTACCGCGCCCGCGTAAAACGCATTAGGCCAACGATCTTCTGACCACGTCAGGCATCGTCACCCCGTCGGGCCGGGCATCGTCACCCCGTCGGGCCGGGCATCGTCACCTCGTCAGGGACGGCATCGTCCCGCGTAAACGTACACGCCTCAGGACGGACCTTTTCCCATCAATCCTACACACCCGTACCTTCATTCCACACTCTCCACACGTACCACACGGCCACACATACACATGGTTACACACACAAATTCACATCTCGCACACACTTTTCACAATTACCCATCCTCATCATGCGAACACCACATAAACACTGAAGTTTGGCACGCGAACTCAATGCGCAATCATGCCACCACACCTCACAGCCACACAATCACACATACGAGCTCATTCAAGCATCAAACTACCCGTCAAAATGCCACGATAACACCGAATAATTCTCGAGAGAGAGAAAAACCGAGAATATGTAAAATCGGGTCCAAACTGGGCAGTTGCATAGTGACAGAAATCCATTTGAAATAAATAGTAAAAAAACTCCAAAAATTATGAAATTTGAATATGTTGTACAAAACATCTCAATGAACATTTTCCGTGCAGAACTCGAAATCCAGTTCAAACCGTAAACACCTCGTTTTGACACTCAAAGTCGTACAAAATCCGATTCGCTCGGACAGCCCCTCAGGCCATCAAAATACAACTCATTCAGTATCCAAATCATTTTGGAAAGCCTTGAAATTTTTATATGTTATAGCCACAAATGTCCCCAAAAATTTTCGTGAAGGAAGTATTTTTAAAATAGGCCTGGAAAAATTTATAAAAATTCGAACAGACCAAAAGGTCGAGTGAACAGTAAATCGGGCAGTTTTATTTCGGTCCAAAGATGGACTTCCGAATGGCCTCAAATGATTTCCAAAAATTCCCAAATTAAAATTTGTTATACTTCAAGATGTTGGGAACAACTTTCATGAAGAAAACTTCCTCAAATTCAGCCCCCAAAATTCTCCACAAAAATAGCAAACCGGACGGATACAGTAGTCACAAATTCGAAAATCACACCAAATCACACGAATTCAAACCGTGATCATTCCGTATCATCACGGCCCTATCCGAACCTCCCAAACCTCATATTTTCAGTCTCCAAATCAGTCTACAACCATCCGAACCACCAGCCACTATTCAGTCTCAAAACCGCCTAAATCGGGTCCTAAACGAGCCTAGAAATACCCGAGGTCCTAGGTAGTTTTTGGGAGAGACACTTTCTTTGAAAAGGCGGACAAATGGGCTGGACAAGGGGGTGGAACAGCCGGCCCAGCAGCTCCGGAGATAGCGAGCTCACGATCGGCGAAGGGAGAATCGGCAACGAAGAGAAATTGTGGAGAGAGAGGGGAAGGGGAGTTCTGGTTGGGGGAGTGGCCGAATGAGGAGGTGAAGGGGAGAGAGAGAGAGTCAATATTGGTCAAAAAAGTGGGCTGGTGGGGGACATGTGTCGCCGATCCGGGAGATTTGACTAAAACGCCCTTAATCCAATGATCTTGGTTGATCTTATCCAAATAATTGAGGGGCATTTTGGTCTTTGGCCTCAATAATTGAGCTGAATTAACTAAATAATTATCCCCAAAATTTTCCCAAAATTTGGAACTGAAAATGGCCCAGGGGCAAAATCGTCATTTTTCGGTCCCGGGGCGAAATTCCAATTTTCGCCCGTACTAACCCCAAATGAGTGTGGCCAACATAATATGACGTCGGAATCGTGAAAATAGCTTCTTACGCCCTTGAAAATCGACTGCAAAGTCCTGGGAATAAAATAATATTATTTTTCACTTCTGAGCCAAAATTCCAATTTTTGACCGTATCCACTCCAAACATGCGTGGCCACCCCAAAATGGCATCGGCCTCAAAAAATAACCTCATACGGCCTCAGAATCAACGTCTGGGTCCCGAGGGGCAAAATCGTAATTTTTTCGATCCCGAACCGAAATTCATTTTTTTGTAGAAATGGGTGGCCCCAAGGTTGGCCAAGCCAAAAACGTCAACGGCTGCTCAAAATTGTCACTTTCAAAATTCTCGATTCCCGGGCCCGAATTCCAAGAAATGACTAAAATCGAACAATCGCAACTTTAGCTTATCTCTAGCTAACGGGTGGCTCGTTGGGATTACGCGCTCTCGACCCGTGACCGGCACTAAGTCAAATCACGTTTAAGTTCACTCTCTTGGGACGACCTCGGTTGTCATATAATTGCGAGGGTCTGTCGCTAGTTCCCTTCGAACACGATCAATCAAATAGACCGGTCTCGGTTGGCTCAAAACATTCCCTCGTCAATCCATATGGTCGAAGATCTAACCCAGGTCGAGTTCTTTGGTCGTGCGAACTCAATCCCGTAATAGCCCTACCCCTAAGGTTAGCATCCTGTAAATGCGCATTTCCGGGTGAGATCTCACTATAAGTGCGTTGGCCAAAATATTCATTTCATGAATCCCGGGAAAATGATTGAAAATTCAGACTGTTACAATTCTTCCCCCCTAATAAAAATTTCATCCTCGAAATTTACAACTATACCTGCTATCCAAACAGATGGGGGTGATGACGTCTCAATATTCCTTTCTTCCAATTGGTACCTTCAGTCCTATAATAATCTCAAACATCTTTGACCAATGGGACCGTCTTATTCCTTAAAACTGGTTCCTTCCTATTTGCTCCTAAAATCCAATATACATATTCTCAACATATCCTTTCAAATCTGTATAGTCCGTCCAGACTGGCTGATAACATCTCTGCCTTAAATTCCGTCAACAACGCAACTATCGAGGTTCCTCCTCGACTCCTTACAACCTCAAATCTAAGGTGTCCAGCCAGACTAAACTGAATTACCCTAATGTTGCATTCCATTACAGCATTCTGTTTAACTAACCAATTCAAGCCTACACTCAAACCGAAATCACACATGATTAACATAGCCTATCCCGTTCTCTACACCACCAAACACCACTTCACAGTCTGAACATTCCAACGACATGCATATCTTACTCATCAATGGCACAATCACACACACTTGCACTTTAAATTCAGTTTCAATCCAACCAACTTAGCATATCAAGCAGACACGAACAAGCGCGACGCCCCTGAATCAATAAAACAGATACAACATAATTATACACAGAGACCATACCTGTGATTACGTTTGGCGCCTTATCCGTTTCCCCTCGCACCAGGGCGTACACTCGTCCTTGTGCCGGCGGTCTGTTCGAATTAGCCGGCGAGGCTGCACTAGTCGGATTCCCAATCCGAGGTGCTGCGATGACGGGGGTGGTCGAACCTGAAGATTCGGGCAATTCCTTATGTGATGTCTCATTCCACCACACCCAAAGCATGCCCCAGTCACACTCGGGCAGGGACCATTCCCGTGATGTCTCCCACAACGTCTACAGGCGGAATTAGACGGATATGCCGACTTCCCAATATTCCTTCTTGCCGGAGAGACAAAACGTCGATTTTCCATCATCGGTCTTTTCCCTTGTTGACGATCATCCCCGGCTGAGGTATGTTGTGATCCAGACGTGGCGGCTCTTTCCGTCGTATCCTGCTCCATAATATGAGCCCGCCTATACATTTCTCCATAATCCTTAATGTCATGCGACAATATCTGACTCCGAAGATCCGGCTTCAATCCGTCCCGGAATCTTCGAGCCCTATCCCGTGGATTTTCTACCATTGTCGGTGCGAACATCGCCAACCTCGCGAATTCTGCTTCATATTGATCAACTGTCATCTGTCCTTGGCACAATCGCATGAATTCCATCAATTTCTTCTCCTAGGAATTCTCCGAAAAATATTTCTCATAAAAATTCTCAACAAATACAGCCCAAGTATGGGCCGTTCCCTCTGGAAATACTCTACCTTCAGTGGCCTTCTACCAATCATGAGCATTTTCCTGTAACTGATAAACCGCCAATGTTACTTTCTCCTTATCGGTGCACCCCAAAACTTTAAAAGTTTTCTCCAATGATTCCACCCATCTCGGTGCAGTCTCGAGGTCACCACTACCATGAAACTGAGGCGGCTTCAACTTAATGAATTGCTCCACCAATTGAGGCATCTGTCTAACCCCTGCTGGTTGAGCCTGCTCTTGCTGGGCTTGATTTCGTCCAACACCAGCATTCTCATTAACTACAGCAGCTGCAGCCTCAGCCGCTTGGGCGGTCGCATTATCTCGCTCTTGGGCTTGCCTGTCCAACATATTCCCAATCCTCTTTAATATTCTGAGGACTCCTTCCATACGCGGATCTTCCGCAGGTCTAACATCAGCTCTGGGGTCTACTGCAGCTCTAACATCGACTCCCGGATTTCCTACCACTCCAGCACCCAAACCAACGTCCTCTACAGCTCTAGCCCGAGCACAACCTCTACTTCGGACTCCTCTTCCTGCACCTCTTCTTGTACCTCTTCCTATTCCTCTTCCTGCACCTCTTCCTTCGCTGCTCATCGAATCAGCTTCCTACTATTCTCCTACCTGCTATAAGTCCACACTGGTATTAGAGGTCTAGGCCAACTACACTAGTCCAAACCTTAGGCACCAATCTTGACAACCAGCACTCGACAACCAACAACCCACCATCAAACCGATCACCTAACATCAAATCAACACTACTAAGCACTCAACAGGGTTCTCGTACTCACATCAAGTCCTGCCGCACCTTCGTCTCAACCATTATTATAACCACAACAAACCACTCAGCAATCACAGGCGCGTACTCACAGAGCATGCATCAACAACATAACATGCATTTAACGAAGGGCTCCCTAACTGACTACCCTGAAGTAGTCGCTCCCTATCACTCCAGGTCTCGACCTTACCGGTATCGAGCTAACCTTGCTCTGATACCAATTCAGAACAGGGACGTCACGCCTCGAACCCCCATCAAGCTCGCGACATCCCTTGCTCCGGTCGAATAGTTGCGACGTCCCAGGAACGTCGTCGACCCAACCCGAACATCAGAGCCACATGCGGAAGCGGATAATAAAAACCCCGGACAAAAAGATGACGACAACGGGGTAGAACAACATAACAATCAAACAACAACATATTCATATGGCACCAAATATACAAACATTGTATTACAAACATATACAGCAAACCAACCTCCGAAATCACCATCATAACAAAATATCAGGGTCTGGTTAACTTAACTTTCCTATGGGTCAACCTGATTTACACAACCCCTAAAATGCCCTAGGGAAAAACTTAAGGATCGCCCTCTTCCATTCTGCTTCCGCATCTCTGGCTTGAACCTCCCGAACTCACCTGCAGCTCCACTGGGCACCAAAAGCGGTTCCTCGAACTTCCAAAAAGAAGAGGCGGACTTCCCAGGTTTACGACTAGGGGTCTGAAAGTGGCGGTTATACAACCGTGAGACGAATCTCAATAAGTGTATAACCCCAAACCCCACGTAGGCACTTATGTACCGCCAGACGAAAACACGCATAACACACAACCATCAATCAAACTAACAATCACACACGACCTTACCTGGAATCCATCATACACGTTCCTGCACGTTAGACAATAACACAGCCAATACGCCACAGAAACACATCACAGCCGCGCGCATGCCTCGATTATAGAGCAAAACCCACTTGGGCACGTCCCATACCATGCCTAACAGTTTTTACCCCATAATCGAGTATCACACCACGCGATACAAACACACTCGCACACCAACTCACACCACACGTCACTTTCTTAATCTCACTCGTCCAGCCAATTCCCGCTCATTCTCAACCTTTCCACCACTACCGCGCCCGCGTAAAACGCATCAGGCCAACGGTCTTCTGACCTCGTCAGGCATCGACACCCCGTCGGGCCGGGCATCATCACCTCGTCAGGGACGGCATCGTCCCGCGTAAACGAACACGCCTCAGGACGAAATCCTGCACACACTTTCCTTCTGCCGCGCCCACGTAAAACGCATCCGGCCAACGGTCTTCTGACCACGTCAGGCATCATCACCCCGTCAGGCCGGGCATCGTCACCTCGTCAGGGACGGCATCGTCCCGCGTAAACGTACACGCCTCAGGACGGACCTTTTCCCATCAATCCTACACACCCGTACCTTCGTTCCACACTCTCCACACGTACCACACGGCCACACATACACATGGTCACACACACAAATTCACATCTCGCACACACTTTTCACAATTACCCATCCTCATCACGCGAACACCACACAAACACCCAAGCTTGGCACGCGAACTCAATGCGCAATCATGCCACCATACCTCACAGCCACACAATCACACATACGAGCTCATTCAAGCATCAAACTACCCGTCAAAATGCCACGATAACACCGAATAATTCTCGAGAGAGAGAAAAATCGAGAATATGTAAAATCTGGTCTAAACTGGGTAGTTGGGCAGTGACTGAAATCTATTTGAAATAAATAGTAAAACAACTCCAAAAATTATGAAATTTGAATATGTTGTACAAAACATCTCAATGAACATTTTCCGTGAGAACTAGAAACCCAGTTCAAACCGTAAATACCTTGTTTTGACACTTAAAGTCGGACAAAATCCGATTCGCTCGGACAGCCCCTCAGGCCATCAAAATAAAACTCATTCAGTATCCAAATCATTTTGGAAAGCCTTGAAATTTTTATATGTTATAGCCACAAATGTCCCCAAAAATTTTCGTGCAGGAAGTATTTTGAAAATAGGCCTGGAAAAATTTATAAAAATTCGAACAGACCAAAAGGTCGAGTGAACAGTAAATCGGGCAGTTTTATTTCGGTCCAAAGATGGACTTCCGAATGGTCTCAAATGATTTCCAAAAATTCCCAAATTAAAATATGTTATACTTCAAGATGTTGGGAACAACTTTCATGAAGAAAACTTACTCAAATTCGGCTCCCAAAATTCTCCACAAAAATAGAAAATCGGACGGGTACAGTAGTCACAAATCCAAAAATCACACCAAATCACACGAATTCAAACCGTGATCGTTCCGTATCATCACGGCCCTATCCGAACCTCCCAAACCTCATATTTTCAGTCTCCAAATCAGTCCACAACCATCCGAACCACCAGCCACTATTCAGTCTCAAAACCGCCTAAACCGGGTCCTAAACGAGCCTAGAAATACCCGAGGTCCTAGGTAGTTTTTGGGGGAGACACTTACTTTGAAAAGGCGGACAAATGGGCTGGACAAGGGGGTGGAACAGCTGGCCCAGCAGCTCCGAAGATAGCGAGCTCACGATCGGCGAAGGGAGAATCGGGAAAGAAGAGAAATTGTGGAGAGAGAGGGGAAGGGGAGTTCTGGTTGGGGGAGTGGCCGAATAAGGAGGTGAAAGGGAGAGAGAGAGTCAATATTGGTCAAAAAAGTGGGCTGGTGGGGGACACGTGTCGCCGATCCGGGAGATTTGACTAAAACGCCCTTAATCCAATGGTCTTGGTTGATCTTATCCAAATAATTGAGGAGCATTTTGGTCTTTGGCCTCAATAATTGAGCTGAATTAACTAAATAATTATCCCCAAAATTTTCCCAAAATTTGGAACTGAAAATGGCCCAGGGGCAAAATCGTCATTTTTCGATCCCGGGGCGAAATTCCAATTTTCGCCCGTACTAACCCCAAATGAGTGTGGCCAACATAATATGACGTCAGAATCGTGAAAATAGCTTCTTACGCCCTTGAAAATCGACTGCAAAGTCTTGGGAATAAAATAATATTATTTTTCACTTCCGAGCCAAAATTCCAATTTTTGACCGTATCCACTCCAAACATGTGTGGCCACCCCAAAATGACATCGGCCTCGAAAAATAACCTCATACGGCCTCAGAATCAATGTCGGGGTCCCGAGGGGCAGAATCGTAATTTTTCCGGTCCCGAACCGAAATTCATTTTTTTGCAGAAATGGGTAGCCCCAAGGTTGGCCAAGCCAAAAACGTCAACGGCCGCTCAAAATTGTCACTTTCAAAATTCTCGATTCCCGGGCCCGAATTCCAAGAAATGACTAAAATCGAACAATCGCAACTTTAGCTTATCTCTGGCTAACGGGTGGCTCGTTAGGATTACGCGCTCTCGACCAGTGACCGGCACTAAGTCAAATCACGTTTAAGTTCATTCTACCCGGGACGATCTCGGTTGTCATATAATTGCGAGGGTCTGTCGCTAGTTCCCTTCGGACACGATCAATCAAATAGACCGGTCTCGGTTAGCTCAAAACATTCCCTCGTCAATCCATATGGTCGAAGATCGAACCCAGATCGAGTTCTTTGGTCGCGCGAACTCAATCCCGTAATAGCCCTACCCCTAAGGTTAGCATCCCGTGAACGCGCATTTTCGGATGAGATCTCACTATAAATGCGTTGGCCAAAATATTCATTTCATGAATCCCGGGAAAAGGATCGAAAATTCAGACTGTTACAATATACACTCTCAGACTTTTGAATAAACAAACATTGAAGAGACAATTGAATCTCTATGGAAAATTGAGAAGCTAAATGTAACATCCTGGATTTTGACCTGTTATCGGGATCAATAAAGTGTACAGTAATTTTCGTTTGATTTTAGTAAGTCTCCCTCGGACTTGATCAATCACGGGATACTAACCCAATGGGAAAGGCTAAATAGGAACAGGTACGTGGACTGAGGACCCGATCGCGATTGAGCGCCGATTTCGACGAACGTCGAGGGAATATTTTGAACCAATATGGGCCAATCTTAGGAGAATGACGGATTTATATAGTCAGTAAAGTACGATCGGATCGCAGGTGATTCCGCACGACCGAAAGAGCACGACCAATGAATCCCGATTTTAATCCAAATGATCGTGACCCCCGGTACTAGCGATAATTCCTCTCGTTCTCTCGAAATCCGAGGCCATCACGACTCGGACAATCTTAGGTCGATACGCGTAACACCTAAACAGCCGCCCGTTAGTGAGAGGCCCTAAGACTTCAAAACGAGTTATTTGATCGCAATATTAAGCCCGAACTTCGATATCAAAATTTCAAGGGTAATTACGACTATTTTACAAGACGGACGTCATTTTAGAGTGGCCACACACGTTTGGGACTAGTACAGTTGAAAACGGAAATTTCGACAGAAGTTAGGGAAAATTACGATTTTGCCCCTAGGGACCTCGATGCTCGTTTCTGAGGCCCAAACGAAATAATTTTTCGGAATCGATGCCATTTTGGGGTGGCCATGCACGTCTGGAGTGCATACGGTCAAAAATTGGAATTTCGACCCCAGAACGAAAAATTACGGTTTTGCCCCTCCAAACTTTTGGACCGGTTTTCGAGGGCTTAAAAGATGAATTTTAAGGATCCGACACTGGATTATGTCTACCATGAATATATAGGACCAGTATGGACGAAAATTGGAATTTCGATTCGGGATCAAAAAATTACGAAAATGCCCCTAGGCCATTTTTATTTAATTCCGAAAATTGGATTAACTTTTTTGGCATTAACCAAGGTTAGTTAGGCTTAACTCAGGTCTGGTCAACCATGATTAAGGACAAATGACCATTTCACCCTTGGATTAATGGATTAGATCAAATCTTAGCCCTTGGATCAAGGGCAAAATTGTCCATTGGCCAAGATTTTGACACTTGGATTCCATTAAGTTATATTTGACTCATTTGACCAGAATTTCCTCTCTCTCATTCGTGTGTTCCTGATCTGCCGAGACCAATTCCCCTCTTCCTCTTCTTCTTCAGCGTTTTCTCTCTACCGTGGGCAAGTTTCTGCATTTTCTGGTACTGTTCACGCCGGAACAGTACCAGCCGGAGCTGCTGGACGTCCCCAGCCACCATCCCGCACCGCCTCAGCCCTCTTCGCCCCTAAACAGCCACCCACAGCAGCCATTTCCAGCTCCAAACAGAAAGTTCCAGCACTGAACAGAAGAAAACCAGCAGCAAATCGCCGTTTCCGTCGTCGCCGTGACCGCCGGCTTGCATCCGGAACGCCGCCGTCGATCCTTACCGCTTGTTGGTGATCGACCGCCCGTTCTCGTCGTCCCGAACCAACAATAGGCGAGTATAAACCCCTAAATCCTTAATTAGTCTAATTGTGTTTCTTAGAGGGTAATTAGGGGTTAAGTGAGCTCATTTAGGACCTAATGATGTTTAGTTGTGTGTGGGATGTTTTGTATAGGTCATTAGGACCTAATGAGGTAGTTTAATGGTGGATTAAAGCCTAAACAGCCCCCTGCCCTGGTACTGTTCATTGAGTACCGAATTTGTGCATTTTTGTCTAAGAGTTTCACTAATTGGGTTTATTTGTTAATGACTTAGAAATGGACATTTTAGGGGGCTAATTAGGCTTATTGGAGACTTAATTAAGTATATTTAGTGTTTGGGTGATTAGGGTTTGAGACTAGAGCCTAATGAGGGTGTTTAATGATGGTTTAGTGGACAAAATGTACCTTGCCCTGGTACTGTTCATGGGGCACCGAATTTGTGTAAATTTGTCTAAGTGTGGCACTAGTTGGATTCATTGGTAAGTGTCCTTGATTGGGGCATTGTAGCGATTAATTAAGCTTATTTGAGGCTTAATTATGTATAATTGGTGGTTGAATTATTAGGGTATGTGATTAAGGTTTAACGGAATTGTTTAAGTGTGATATAGTGCATGTTGGACATTCGGTTCTGGTACTGTTCATCAGAACCGAATTGCACATTTTGGACTTAATTTGAGACTTGATTGGTTCATTGGATATCGGTTTGAGTCTTGGGTATTATTGGGATTTGGTTGGGATCTAAATAAACCCTATTGAATGACCCCGAGATAGTGAGAACAATTATCGAGATCGATTTGGCCAAGGCGGGCCTTAGGCGCATTAGATTGACTTGTGTAATGAATGCGCGGAATGAACTTGAAATGGGTTGGATTAGAATGGAAATGTTTGGGAATGCCGGGAATGAGTGGCATATGTCTAACTTGAACATAGTTATGCTTGGTAAATTTGACATCAGTATTTGGCTTGAATTCCCGAGCATATGTTTTGCACAGCAAGTGGTGATTGGTGGAAATTGAGTGTGACGATATCCATGTCTGAGTTATATTCAAATGTTGGCCTACGGGTCGATTTATTAACTGTGGCCTTCGGGTCGGGCCTACGGGTCGTTATAATCACTTGTGACCTTCGGGTCGGGCCTACGGGTCGATTTATCAAACTGTTGGCCTTCGGGTCGGGCCTACGGGTCGTTGTAATCATTTGTGACCTTCGGGTCGGGCCTACGGGTCGATTTATTAACTGTGGCCTTCGAGTCGGGCCTACGGGTCGTTATAATCACTTGTGACCTTCGGGTCGGGCCTACGGGTCGATTTATCAAACTGTTGGCCTTCGGGTCGGGCCTACGGGTCGATTTATTAACTGTGGCCTTCGGGTCGGGCCTACGGGTCGTTATCTCCAACTATGGGCCTTCGGATCGGTATAACTGCACGTGATTTGCGTTAATGTCAAATGCCTAACCTGCAGGGCTATGAGACAATGTATTGAGCTGTGAGCCCGGGTGAAATTATGTTGATGTGCTGGTTCATTATTTGTGTGTTTTATTTACCCTTCTGGAGGTGCACATTAGCCTAGTTTAGGATTAGTGGTTTGTACTTGCTGAGATTTCTCACGGTTATGGTAAAACCGATATTTCAGAGCCCCCGCTTGAGCCATGATCATATTGAGGCAGACTCGGAGCCGTCGGGTGAATAGACAACTAAGGAGGATTCATGTGGTGATGCCGAGGACAGTGAGTCAGTGTGGACGTCTCCGAGAGGGCGTAGGGACTAGTTCTGGGAGCGAGACAATAAATTGAGAGGGCCCCACTATTGGACAATGCTGATCCTTTTTTGTATTTTGGAAGTTAATAATTACTGGTTCGGTGTGCTTGTAATAATAATGGATGTTGTATATAAGTGATATAACGAATGTCTATATAGTTTTAATCGTATGTAAAATTGTGACTCTCGCTATTCCTGGTTGCTTTTATATTGTCTGGGTGTATATATATATTATATATACGTCGTTTCCGTATGTGACGTGTTTTCTCTGTTTTGGGTTTTCGGGTCGGTGATGTAACCTGGGAGCGTCGTATCTTATTTCGACCTATGCGGATGTTCATGCTTCTTGGGGTACGGGGCGTGACACTAAAGATCTGAGTCCATGAAGCAACGCACGCCATCGGAAGTGGGTTCCCATGTGTGAAGGTAGTTTACAAAACATACACACTGTTGAAATAATGGATATCGGACCTGGTCATTCATTATGCCAAGTCATTATGAAAAAGTAGCACACAACTCCATTGCTAGTTGTGACGTGACTTTACTTGAGTCAAAGTACAGTTGGACCTTTTTGATGTTTCGGTTTTTAAGGCCCCAACTCTCCAAACATAAGATGAGATTTTTCCAAAATGATGTCCATGTTTGAATAAGTCCATGTTGTTTTTTGGGCCATTGACATTTGAATAAGTCTTGGGAGGGAACATCCTTTGATTAAATTGCATATAGACTCCTCTTGGATCTCTAGCGCCAAAAAAGAAAAAGAAAAGAAAATTAATATCATAATCAATACTACATGTGAGCTCGAAATAATGCAAGAAAGAGTCATTCTTAAAATGTAAAGGCAACCATATCAGCAGCGTCAATAGCGGCATCTTGCCGATCCAATAATTCGTGGGATCTTCTACTGCTTCTTCAACTTCTGCATTCCACAAAGCCCGGCCCTTCTCATGCTTCGCTAACTTCTGTTTCGCCATTATCTTTCTGCAGAATGAATGGGGGGAAAAAGAACACAAGAATTAATAAATAGCGGCGACGCTTCCGATCCTCAACCGAATCACATACTCACAAGTATGGAACCACAACATTTCAGACGCATGGAAGCACTTGCCAACGTAAGAAGCCCTGCGTACGTAGAGACAGAAACAGAGCAAGAAGACGGACGAGCTCTGTTCGCCATTGTTTCCCGCTTTTGTATATGGGTGCGAGGTGATCGATGAAGCTCTTTAATCACAAAGGAAATGTCAAAATAAAAAAGGGGGAAAACCCCCCAAGTCATCAGAGTTTCAAATACGCTGGTAAAGCGGAGGATCAATAACATAGCAAGCGCCAATCTGCAGAACCGAATGGCAGCAACAGAATCGCAAGCGAGCGACCAGTAGAACGGTAGCAACTTGGCTTGGAGTGTTTGTCTTGACTCAATCATCCTCCATCGAAATCCGACCGTCATTCTAAAACTTCTTCAAAAACTCGGTATTCAAACACGAAGCACCCATCCATCCACTTCCTAGCGCAAAACACCAGAGGTACCTATGACCGCACCGACCCCACTAACCCTAGCAAGCAAACGAGAGATCCGGCACCAAAATTACAACTAACCCAGTAAAAAAACGGCGCAAGAAAACAATCGAATCGTCACTGCTTGTTCTAGAGAGAGAGAGAGAGAGAGGCCCGACTCCAAAGTGACGATTCCGAATTGAAAAGGGGAGGAGGAGAGAGTCGGAGGGGGTCGTTCGATCAGAGATGGTGTCCGAAAATGGAGGAAGCAGAGGAGGGTTTGCTTTTTTTCATATTTTTGTTTTAAATACTTTTCCGCTTTTATTATTATTGTTATTGTTATTATTATTTGAGCGGTTATTTTTATTTCGGTTTTGGTTCATGCGAGTGGGTGCGAAAATTTCCCACCAGTCAACAGCGGGGGAAATGTAATTTCTTTCCCGCCGCGGGAATTGAAGCCAGCGTCGGCTCACACGCAAGATGGACCCACGGCTCGAGGATCGGGGGTGGTCTGACTTGGCCTCACCGCCTGCGTCTTGATTGAATTCGAGCAATATGGTCAAATATTGAAATTGATCTCTCTATCTTATATGGGAACAGGTCATGGTCAAGGGTGATGGTTGTTCGGACAAACTTGATTGCCGCAAGTAGGGCGAGAGGTAATTGCAATTCGCATTCATGGCATCAGTTACTGAGCTGATTCTCTGATCAAGAGTTTCGATTGTGAGAAGGTGCGAATAGATGGGCTTTGGGATTGAGCACGTCAGCTTTGAGCTTGGACAGTGAGATTTGTATTGTGAATTTGGGTGGATTAGGTGTTTCAGGGTTGGGGGGCAATCATAGACTGTGTCGTGGAGCTATAGTGCCGGATTTAATGGGGCAAACTATAGCTATATGATCCCTCTGGTGTACAATTGAATGTTTTCAGAGTATATAACAGACGGGCATCGAGTTGTATTTGGTCACTGAGTTTAGATCAATGCTACGCCTGGAATATTGTCCGATTGATTGAATTTCCTTATTTTTGTTAGATCCAAATCTCATTTTCTTGTTTCAGAAAAATAATTTCAAAAACAATAAAATCTTAGTCATAATCAACGCTACATGTGAGCTCGAAATAATGCAAGAAAGAGACATTCTTAAAATGTAAAGGCACCACCATATCGGCATCAATGGCGGCATTTTGCTGATCCAATATGTCCTGAATCTTCTGCTTCTTCAACTTCTGCATTTCACGGAGCCTGGCCTTCTCACGCTTGCTAACTTCCGTTTCTCCATTATCTTCCTGCAGAATGAATGGGGAAAAAGAATACAAAAATAAATAAATAGCGGCAACGCTTCTGATCCTCACTGGGTCATTCTTACAAGTATCTAACAATATTTCAGACGTATGGACGCACCTTGCCAACTTAAGTAGTGTTTGTAAAGACAGAAACAAAGCAAGATAGACGAGCTATGGTTGCCATTGTTTCCCACTTTGTAAATGGTGAGGCGATTGATGAAGCTTTAATCACAAAGAAATGTTAAAATAAAAGGGGAAAACCCCAGTCATCAGTTTCAAAGAAACATGAACAGTTGCAGCCCTGCTCGAGTCCTCTAGCCATGGAGATGCAAAACCAAACGACCAGGAAAAAAAAAAGGGTAAAATAAACAGAAACTCCTCTCAAAGAAGGCGTAATTTTTGGCATGCACAATATTAAAATTGAACACCATGCCTACACTACGATCAAGAGAAACTCCTAACTTCCACTCTTCTTCATCCAACTGAGAGTAACACCAGAAAATAGTACACCCCGAAAGAAGAGCAAGACATAAGTCCACCTCGAAGATGCTTCGACTCTTGTGCTAAGTTAACCTTGCAGAACATGTATTTATACGTATATACTTGTGCATTGTTAGACTTCATTCTGCGCAATACGCTAGTAAAGCGGAGGATCAATACAGCAAGCGCCAATCCGCAGAAACGAATGCAGTAAAAGAATCACGAGAGACCAGTAGAACAGCAACTCGTCTCTCGGAGTGTCCTAACTCAACATCCTCGATCGAAATCCAACGCTCATTCTAAACCTTCTTCAACAACTCGTATTCAAACACGAAGCGGGCATCCACTTCCCAGCGCAAAACACCAGAGAGACCTATAACCGCACCGACCCCCGAGAATCCTAGCAAGCAAACAAAAAGATCCGGCGCCAAAATTCCAGCAGAAACCACGCAGGCAAACAACCGAACCTCATCGTCATCCTCCTCCTCCTCGGCCTCGCCATTCTCGTCGGCCGCTCCGTCGTCCTCGTCGGCGGAGCTGGCGGAGCGGGCGACGGCCTCGAGCTCCTCCTCGTCCTCCTCGTCGACGGGCTCGTTGAGCTGCTGCTGCTGCGGCTCCTACTCCTCGGAGCCGTCGGACAGGGCCTCGTCGGACGACGCCGGCTGCTTCGATGGCCTCGCCATGGCGGTCGTCGTCGGCGCTGGAGGCCTGCTCCCCGGCGGAGATCGGCGGATCGGTCGGTCGATCGATCGATCGAGTTCGTCGCCGCTCGTTCTAGAGAGAGAGAGAGAGAGAGAGAGAGGGAATGAGAGGCCGAATCGGAATCGGAAGTGGCGATCCGAAATTAAAAAGGGAAGAGGAGGAGGAGGAGAAGGAGGGTTTGCGTTTTTTCGTATTTTTGTTTTAATAGTTTTTCCGCTTTTTATTATTATTTCTTATTATTCTTTGCGGGGTGGTTTTCTTTTTTCTTTTTCGTGTAATGCGAATGGTTGCGAAAATTTCCCGCCAGTAGGAGCGGGGGAAGGGAAATGGGTTTCCGTTTCCCGCCGCGGGAAGTGAAGCGATAAGGGGGGGTGGTCCGCCTTGGCCTTGCCGCCCGAGTAGCGATGGGTCGTGTTTTTTTTTTTTAAATAAACAAAAGAGTAGAAAGAGAAATCACTACTGCTACCTGTTACAGTACGTATAATTTGAGTCATAACTAATTTATCTAATCATATACATACGAGTTTATTGTGGTAAATCCCATAAAGAGATTCGTTGTTCCTAGCTAAGCTAATGAACTTATTGGAACGAAGCCACTACGAAGAATCCAATGGAATCTTCGTAAAGTTGATTATTATGAATGTTATGACAAATTGGATTGGAAAATCCATTAGCAAAAATTTCAATATAGGATATAGAATAATAGAAATAATTAATCCTTAACTTTTCAATGAATCCATGATTAGTGGTCGTGTAAGTCTGGAAGTCTTTTTGGATGAGGTAATAAATGCCTAAGATACTAACTAATTAGAAGTTCGTTTATGATGTGACTCGAATTTGTGAACTCGCAAAAGACTATGTGACCCCTTTATCGTTGGGATACCGTGTTTGGAGGTGGGTTCGATGTTTTCATGTTCACTTTTTTTCTTCATAAAGTGAATGGGTAGTGTGTGAGGCTGATAAAAAAAAAAAGAGTGGTGTGTGAATTAGTTTCGTACTTATGGAGTTTGAGCTAAGTCAATTGAGCAATTGATTTATCTATATTACATAAAAAGGAAAGGATTTGAAGATTAGTCTCTGCAAAATTGATCATTTTACTGTTTGCAATAATTTTTTTCGAATCTCACTTTTTTCTTAAATCTTCATTTGATTTGCGATCAATAACTTGAAAAATATTTGTCTAAAAATTATATTTCATATAATCTATTTTTCTGATAAACAAATTGATTCTTAACTTCCACTTATTTTGTGAATTAATTTTACTGTGGTTTTATAATCATTCCACTGCCAATATAAACTGGCAAGAGCCACCGAAGAGGGGGACGTACC
This sequence comes from Syzygium oleosum, assembly GCF_021117445.2. NCBI lineage: Eukaryota > Viridiplantae > Streptophyta > Magnoliopsida > Myrtales > Myrtaceae > Syzygium > Syzygium oleosum. The sequence continues at coordinate 13,545,776 of NW_026607490.1, forward strand.
ACGCATTATATTCTTATTTGTATTATTAGTGCGAGCAAAATGCGAAATAAAAAAATAATTCATTCACACTCTTTGCCTTCTTAAAAAGTACATTATGACTTTTTGTCTCAGGTTACAAACTCATTTTATTTCGTATTCTTTTTACATGTAAAGTATACGAACCCGATGTTCGTACAAGTTATATATTCAAGGGTTAATACCATGAAAAATCCAAAACTGGTATATCTGTGACAAATTTACTCCAAACTAATTTTTTGACCATAAAAACCCACAAACTGGTACACCTATGAAAAAATTACCCTTCGTTAGTTTTCGTTAAATTTTACTGTTAAATTGTTTTGTTAAATGACATGCAACAATTAACAGATGTACCCATTTTTGGTTTTATCCTTTGTTTGTCACAGATATACCGGTTTGTGATTTTTTGTGGTATTAATCAAATTTAACAGAAACTAACGGAGGGTAAATTTATCACAAGTATACCGGTTTGGGTTTTTTGTGGTAAAAAAATTAGCTTAGGGTAAATCTATTACAGATGTACCAGTTTGGGGGTTTTGGTAATAAAAAAATTAGTTTGAGGTAAATTTATCACATATATACTAGTTTGGGGTTTTTCATGGTATTAAACCTACATTCAAACTAGCATTTATATAAGATGACAAAGTCGTGATTTTAAGGCGGTGATCAGTTCCGAATGTATCGCATTATAAATAGTTTGTATATTTTAGACAAAACGGCTCGATTAAAGATTTTATAACCAGGTTTGTCTTCTAAAACAGAAACTATTCTATCTAATTCAACATAAATACATCGAGAGTATTTAAGTATCGATACTCAGTAGCAAGCTCCATTCTCAAACTTTGTTCCATTGTTCACGATTAAGCTCCACCCGCTAGTCATTCGAGTTTAATTACATTCTTCTCAAATGTAAATAAGTCGAGTTATTAGATTGATCAGAGCTCGAATTCGAAAACACTTGACAGAAGTAGCACTCACATTTTCATAAACCTCCACGAATACTAACACTAATTTTACTTGCTTCTTTTGGAATTCTACTTTGAACCAAGCCGAGTAAAATCGCTGATGTGGAGGCATAATGGGAAGCTCCAAAAGAGAGAAGATAGAAAACCCCATATTTGTCTGAAAGGAACGTCTCATCCTCTCGGGGCTATAATCCAACAGAAGAAAATCGCCGCGCGGTCTTTCCCAACGTCCCGATTTCAGCAGAACTTCCTTCGCTGCCCTCACGCAAACGGCGAAACCACCGAATCTGACGCCGAATATGCACCGCCGACAGAAGAAGACACCGAGGGCAAATCAGGAAAGATCTGTAAATCCGTCGTCCCCCCTCCTTCGATCGCCATGAAGTCCACGAGCCTGCGAGACCAGAATCGAGATTGAATTCGATCTCTCTCTCTCTCTCTCTCTCTCTCCATCTCGACGGCGATCGCGCCGCTCGATTGCGCGCAAAGCGTTTGCGTACATGAAAGGTAACAGAGATTTGAGCTGTTTGTTTGCCTGGCGCGATTTCGTGTTTCGTCTCGAGGACGATGTTCGATCCCGGTTTTCACTTTGCAGGAAATGGAGCGGAACGGGTCGTGGTTGAGGGCGGTGGTGGTTCTGACGTGCTTGGTTGCCGCGAGCGGGGCGAGAGGTAATTGCAATTCGCGTTCATGGCATCGGTTAACTGCTGCTCTGGTCCTCTGATTCAATTCGGATTTGGGAGTTTTGATTGTGATGAGGTGCGAATAGAGAGGGCTCTAGGCTTGTGAATTTTGCTGATTAGGCATTTTAGGGTTGGGGGAAATCGTAGACTGTGTCGTGGAGCTGTAGTGCCTGATTGAATGGGGCAAACTATAGCTTTATGATCCCCTCTGGTGTACAATTTGGATGTTTTCGGAGCATAGAACCGACGGGCGTTGTGTTGTATTTGGTTGGTTTTGTCAAGTACCGGACTGTTTGCCTGTAGGTTTTCGTGGAGTAGCTTTGTTCGAAAGTGGCGCCCTATGTTTGTTCACTCCCTTTTGCCGCATTGCACTGTGTATATAGTTCTTTCAGTTCACGAAGAAGGATGGCGGAAATATACTGTAATATCATTTTGAGTTGATGTTTCCTTAAAGTGTTCCCCTTGCTTGATTTGTTGAAATAGCTTGCAAGAGACATAAGAAACTTGCTTCATTGCTTGTAATTGAATGAGCTTGTGACCGCATTATCAATCTGAAATTGTCTCAACTGGTAAATGCAGAACTTGGAGCGAGGTCCAAGGCTCATAAAGCTATGTACAATCACACTCTTGCCACAATATTGGTGGAGTATGCATCTGCTGTAAGTGGTCTTTAAGAAACGTTTCACATTTACCTAGAGCTTGTTGTTGTTACTCATCAGGTTTCACCATTTCAGTACAAATAAAATTGTAATTTAATGCAAAGCTTTTTATTGCAGGTTTACATGTCAGATTTGACAGAACTTTTTAGTTGGACATGTCCTAGATGTGATGGAAAGACCAAGGTAATTTGACTACTTATTAATATGACATTGTTGCTAAGGTTGGTGAAGAATGGATCCTTAGTACTAAATAGCCAATTCTTGAGATGACATTTTGTGGGCATATGCTGCACTGTTATGTGAGCTTCTGAACTGGTTATTAATGTGTTTTGATCTGAAAGCAGGGGTTTGAAGTCATTGAACTGATAGTTGATGTTCAGCACTGCTTACAGGTATATAATTTGTTTTACAGTGGCCTACCAATTTGCAATGCTCGTGATGCTTCTATGTTTGAATTGCATCTAATTGTTTGTCTCTATTTCTAAACCACCCGTAGACATATGTTGGGGTCGCCAAGGACCTTAATGCTGTGATTATAGCTTTCAGAGGTACTCAAGAACATAGGTATGCATCTTTACCAAAAAAAAAAAAAAAAGAACATAGGTATGCATGCATGTTAACTGTAGCAATTCTTCCCCTTAAATTGACATGCAAAGGACTTGATGAAAATTTAAGCTAAGAAGAGCAGCCTTGGTGAATGTGTACACAAGGTTCATGGGTCTGCTGTCCATATTAAGGGAAAAAGGGTGAATCATCTAACTTTCGTGTAATTTTAGATGGAGTCACGAGGAGATTACAAACTTCACTAATTTGTTCTGTGAAAATTTGTGTCACGGCTCTTTATCATTTGAGTTTTTCAGTTGGTGATTACTTCTATTTATGTCTACAGCATACAGAATTGGGTTGAAGATCTCTACTGGAAACAACATGACGTAAACTACCCTGGCATGCCTGGTGCCATGGTGAGTTCTACAGATGATAAGCCTCTTGCAACCTGTGGATACTTCTGATTTGGATTGAGTTACAGTATTACTCTATTAATTGTTGCTTAGGTTCATCGCGGATTTTATTATGCTTATCACAATACGACAATTCGACCTGGTATTTTGGATGCTGTTATAAGAGCCAAGGATTTATATGGAGACATCAACGTCATGGTGACAGGGCATTCTATGGGAGGGGCTATGGCATCCTTTTGTGGACTTGATCTTGTGGTAAGATAAATTGAAAAAATGTTATGGCTGGGACTTGTGAATTTTATTGGTTTCTTTTCTATCGTGTTCTTCCAACTGTTCAGTGTTGGTTTGTTAGGAGTTATCTGGATTTCTCCACCAACTCTACTTTGAAGAGTCTAGGCTCTTTATGTGGATCTTGAACTTTCTATGGCTATCATATCTATATTTACAATTCGGCATACATAGCATCTTGTTTTCTTACGTTTTTGGTAAATCAACCCATAGACAAAACACAAGCAGAATGGGGTGCAAACAACCCTTTATGTGAACCACCGATTATTGAAGTATCTAGTTGTGTGAATTGAGTCGTCCATGTTAAGCTTTGGAGCTTCGAGTTGGTTGAATACTTAAATGTAGTGGGTAAAGACATCTAACTATCCATTACAAAGTTTACTTGCTGGAAACTTTATGGGATTGTTGATATGTTTATGGTCCAAACATATAACTTTTTTAGGCACTTGAAGCTCAAATTTTATGTCATGTAATCTTATAGTGCCAATGCAGTTTAAGATAGATTATATATCGATCCTGAATTTGTGTTTTATGCGCTGTTTCTGTCTGTCTGTCTGTCTCTAATTGAATGAAGCAGCTCCTCTTCAATTGGACTACTGGACCAGATATTTTGTAGGCTGGAGCCAATTCTAAGGTGTCTAAATTATTCTTTTTGTCTCAGCTTTATTAAATAGAGTGGTCCAGTGTACTTTTCTAGGCACCTGTTGCGAACTGGTACCGGAAATGGTACCCACCGTAAATTTCGTATTCCATTGATTCTCTCTCCATGACAAGTGGTCATTTTTGGAGAGTCAAACTTTCATGTGGACTCTGATAGGATCATAGGTTGCATGAACTTTAGAGTATACCATTTCTCAAAGTATTAGTAGCAAGTATAACATCTTGTCCTAACACAAATGATTTAAAACTGTACTTTTTCTGATTTCTTGCTGCAAATTGTTCTTAGCCGATTGTGACAGCATGCCCATGTGTCGTGGTCTTTTTTTCGATTTAGTTTCTCCTTTGCTATTTATGTCAGTAAGTTTTGGAGTTCAAGGGGCATTTTCACCATGAACCTGAAATTTTTTTGTTTGTCATTAGCAGATGTGACTCATGCCACCAACATCCAATTGCTTCTTGTGGCAGCATTTAAATGTGCCTCGTTTGTAAATTCACCCCCAATCCCACTATTCCATATTATTAACACTTTTTCTTGGGGCTGGGGCTGGGGTTGGTTTATTGTGGGTGTGGGGTTTGGTGTTGGGAAAATTATGGATGGGATCTTGAAAGAGTAACGCTAGACCTTCAGCCTGCATGGAGAGAAAGGGCTGTTCTATTGTTCACCATTGTATGTGAAATGCAATATATGATTATTGGTGCATAGTGTTTCTTTTTCGGTCCTGAAAGGGCCATTGATGTATTAACATTCAAGTTATTTGGCTCTCTAATATGTGTGCTGAAGCTGTTTTTTCCAGATTATCACATTCGCTTGATTTACTTGTATAACTGGGGAACACTTTATTTCCAGGTCAATCATGAAGCGCAGAATGTTCAGGTTTTAACATTTGGACAACCTCGTATTGGCAATGCAGTGTTTGCGACTTACTACAGTGACCGCGTGCCAAATACAATACGTATTACTAATGGACATGATATTGTGCCTCATTTGCCTCCGTACTATTCTCGGTTTCCACTGAAGACTTACCATCACTTCCCTAGAGAGGTAAGGCTTTGATCATATAAATTATGGGGAATTGTTACTGACTGAATTTGACGTTTGCTTTGCATTTCTTTCAGCCTATCTTACTGGTGAAGTCTCATTTATTCCAACAATGTATTTACTCTCTTTTTTCAGCGTATAAAATATAATTGTCTTGTTTTTATCTTCTTAGCAAAGCAAGATAGTTTGTAGTACTCATGACTTTTCAGAAATGTTTGAGTAACTCTCATTCCTGCACGAGCCATCATTAGTTTTTTCGTACCAATTCCAAAGTTTAAGATGTGTGATAGTGTCTGCTATATACTCTCTTTGATGGCTGATAAGCTAGTCTTAACCCCTCTCTCTCTCTCTCTCTCTCTCTCTCTGATGGCTGTCTTAACCTAGTCTTAGGCGTCTTAGGCTCTGTGCAATTATACACATTTTAATTATTGTATGTCAACATCTACTAATGCTTATAATTATTGGCGACTAGCTCAATGACAGCTACGGATAAACTTATTGATGTGAGACAATTTGAAAATGATCTGATTCCACCTGCTTCTCTGGTGACTAATCATAATCTTTTCTATGTCAGTGTTCACATGTAATTGGAATGTTCCCTTTGTTGTAGGTATGGCTATATAATATAGGATTTGGTAGTCTGGTTTACCAGGTTGAGAAAGTTTGTGATAGCTCTGGAGAAGATCCATCATGCAGCAGGTAATGATGTTGTTTCAGTCGTAGCTACTTGTTCAAGCAATTAGTTGTTCAAGCAATTAGTTTGTGGATTTGTCATGCTAGACACAAGAAGTCGTGTGACCGACCAGCTTGTTCTAGAGAATATTGGTTCTTTGTTACCAGGAATATATGTGGACGATTGATGAGAATGCGTCTTTGCAGATCAGTGACTGGTAACAGCCTTACAGACCATTTAGTCTACTATGGTGTGGGATTAATGGCTGAGACATGGGGATCGTGCAAAATCGTCGTGGACGCACGATTGAAGGAATATGGAGGTGAAGATATCAAAGGAAATCTTATCCTTTCCAGAAATCCTTCTGCTTTTGCATTGAGGCTGCCTTCAGACTCTGATGCCAAGAGCAACTTTAGTTAAAATGCTCCTGGGTCAGCTCCTGGTTTCTCAAAGATCAACAGGGACTCTGTGATGACGGTCTTGAAATGCATTCCATCGGTCTGTTGTCCATATCAATCACAAGATGAATAAGAGCTCTATATTCAGTCTGAATGTAAATAGCACGAAGTTGAATGTGTCATCCTTGTAAATACAACTCCGTGACTTCTATTGAATGAATGTGTTTGCAAGTTTACCTGTGAGTCTAATCTTGGGCCTGTGGCTTTTTTTTACCAGACTTGACAAAACCTAATAACGATGTGTGGACTTTTATTTTTTATTTTTTTTGGGGGGGAGGGAAGAGTCCCTTGGGAGACCACTTCTCAATTTGGGACCTTCCTTTCTACTATAGGCACATTGTCACAAAAGACTTCTTGGCACAAGTTCTTCAACTGTTTCTTGGCAGGGGGTTATGCTCAAGCCATCTTGGAAATAGATGATGACCTTGTCTTGCATCATTTCCACGGGCAACCTTTGCTAAATCTTGAATTTTAGGAGTGTGAACAATTTATATTATCTTGGCTTTGACATGTAACACTGATCAGCCTTTGGAATGAGAGTTGGAAGCTTTTACCTTCTTTTTTCTGATATATAGGTATTAACTAAATTTCCTTCATCATATCAAAGAATATAATGCTAATTATGACCATCAAAACACATTGTGCAAGAGACTGACAAAATCCTCGACACCATATAATAAGAGTTTGTATGATACGGGAAATGCCAATGTATAACCCCACAACATTGGGAAAGATATATCATCGTTTCACTTATATCTTTCTTACTTGATGAGCTGGTTGTCAATTCTACGCATCAACCGAGTTAGCCACAACTTGCCTACACAGAAAGACCTCATAAATTTCTCTTACTTGTTACCGAGAGAAAAAGCTCAGGTTGTCATATAGGACTTTCGTCGGGGAGTGGTTCACCTTATCAATGTTGAAACCTAAAGCTCCTTTTTCTAGGATAACTAAAAGGTGAATGACAGAGCTTTTGTCATCGATTAAGGCCTACACATTTGAATAAATCTTTCATTGTTTAAGGTGTAACAAAGTTAATATTTAAAGGGCATAGATATCAGCTTCAATTTAATTTTAATGTACAACCAAGCAAGTTCCAAGAATCTCTTATAAGACCAATGTGTAAATTGACAAAATTAATGCACCTGAATGTAGTAAAACTAGCATCAATTCGACTTGTCTTTTTCCAGAAACTTATTTCGCCTACCAAAACCGTCAAAAGGGAATATATCTAAACCAAATCGAACTCATGAAATAGATTGAAAGAAACCATGGTCCCATTTCATGAGCAGTTTACATCTATCCATCTTAGAGGTAGAAAGTGGTTGCAAAAACGGCCAGTATTTAACTATACAGGGATAAAAGTTTCAAGTCAACTTGTCAATTTGTGGTTCTAATTTAGTATATAGAACACGATTCCAGGAAAGACAATAACGAATGTTTGCTAGAATGACATAGGGCAATAAGCAATTTGTTTAAGTTTCAAAGCTTCTTGACAACAGATCTTGTTGTAAATGTAGGAGCTTTCAAGAACCGCATGCACCTCTTACTGGAAAGTGTACTCTGTAGAGCATGTCTTCTAAAATTTTTCGAGAAATGGCTTGAACCTCTTCAAATTGAAACAATCAAGCCTCACACATGTTATTTCCTCTCTAAAAAGTATTTCGAGTAGATCAACTTACATCAAGGATGGTAGGGCCTTCAATTGACAATTCTTCCAAAGATTCTGGGAGTTTGCGACGAGCAAAATCCACATCACTACAATAATCTAGCGCAACCGACTTCCCACTTCTTCAAATGAGTCGAGATAAGGGAAACTCACCCATTGTCAAGATCAAAGAGCTCTAGAATTCGCAGATTCTCCAAATAGTCAAGGCATTGATTCTCTGTTATTGCAGAGTTTTCCATTCTTAGTTCTGACACTCTCTTCAAATTTGAGAGATCCATAGTTGTTCTCATCCATTAGTAAGATTCAACACATAAATAAGATAAACTTGAGGGAAGCCTTGGGAGGCACAACAAATTAGCACACCGGAGTTCTAGTCTTTTGAGTTGAGAAAGCTAACCAATACATGTTGATAAGGTGATTACAACAGCAAATAACAAGGTCAAAGACTCCGGTTTTTTTTATAATATCACGGTGCACCATGGCATAGGATCTTCCACAAGTTGACAATTGTCCACGGGGTAAGCATCTGGTCAAATGACCAAATACAAATCATTTAAATTTGTCAGGTTTGCAAAATCTGGAATTGTTGTCATGGATGTATCAATGTGTGCACTGACAAGACTTTCTGGAAGCCTTGGTAGTTGGCATGTTTCAATTAGAGTTAATTTCAAGATCCTCAAAGACGAATATCTGCAAATGTCATTTGGAATTTCCAGTTGAAAGCTTCCACCTTGTGTCGCGTCTATTTCTTCAAGCTTTTACAGCAACCACAAGGCACTAGGTATCTTTCCAATGGAAAATTATTCATCCTCACTACGTTCAAACTTTTCATGTTTCCCATGTAGTCAAGTAGCTCTTTAATGCACGTCTGGGAAATATTGAACTCAAGTAGCAATTGCAGATTGCCAATTGAGTCTGGAAGCCTCTCTATACATCAACATTATTTCAAAGACAAGTATTCAAGGCTTGTAAGAGCTCCAATTAACAGGGGAAGTTGTGTAATTATGGTGCTTCTCAAATATAGCCACGATAGAGATGTCAGACCAATGGAAGAGATTATCTTCAATGATGAACAATGCGAAGCACTAAGAATTTTAATATCCTTCAGCGCTTGATATTCAGCATTGAAGAATTCAGTATTGCTAATATCATAGATATTTCCCACAAGCGCATTCAATTGTTTCTTCTGGTCAACATCATAAAAAAGGAAGAGATCTCTTTTACTAGATAGCCTATCTTAAATTGCCCTAATCCCTTCATCAACCTTGCTTATTTCAGTCAATTTCATTTTAATACATAGGAGATGAGTTGATTCTGCAAAAACTGAATGCCCTTGAGCTCTGAACTATCACCATTGTTAGAAAGAAAGCAACAGACCTCAAAACCATGCGAAAGCTGATTGTAGATAATTAATTTTGGCAAGAGTCAACTTTAAAACACCGCCATTCCATGAATTCCAACAATTCATGTTTCCTGGGTTGTGAGTGTCATTCATTCTCATGAGTAAGACTACCTTGAACACCATATTCACATCGAAAGATCCATGACCAGTTTTGACAGGCGCAACTAAGACTACTGCGAACACCTCTTTAAGCACACACAATTTTTCTCCCTGTCAAGACAAGCGCTTCAAGTGTTTCCCCGTAAAGGAATATTTGGGTACTGATAAGCAAGTTCAATTGAATGTCAATGAAGAGAACACGCGTGAAGATGAAGTGCAATATTCATTCTTATGGTCCCATAAAAAAGATTAATAAACAATCAGGTTTACCACCAAAAACATTACGTATGATGCCCCAAATTGCATAATGAATCCGTCTGCCCTGCTCTAATGATTTCTCTGAAAAAAGGGCGGATAATTCAACTGAAACTTCACATCGAGTTCAACAGATTCAACGATTTCATCAATTGGCAACGACTTCCCTCACTAATCGTCAAGTTTCTGTCTTCCAACAGATGAATGCACAGTTTACCACCCCAAGATTGTGAGAGGGAATTTGGTCTTCATTTGTACAGCTGCCCAATTAGCCACAGCTCCCTGCACAGAAAGATTCTGTAAGTTTCTCAAACTCTAATTCCTCTCGGCAACATTAGAAACCGACAAAAAGCCGGTCGTTTGAGATGTCTCCCTTAGCACTTCTTGTCAATCTTAAAACCTAAAAGAGTCCTCTAGTGCAGCTTGAGGTGAATGGAAGGGATTCTATTACAGATAATCACCTAGGCATAACCATTTCTAGAAGATGTAGGTGATAACAGAGATCGCACAAGAGTCCATTTACATTATTTCTGACCCTAGTGAGACTTATCATCTGTGCTAGGCACCAGTAATACCGAAATATTGGCCTTTGACTATAAGATGATTTATGATACCTCGAAGAAGCAAAGTAGTTCTCCTCTCCTGTCATAGATAGAAGTTTTGCTGCGCGAACTATTGATGCCGCTACCTAAGTGAAATTCATCCTTCTTCATTTCATAACTTCTCTCTAACATTTGCAAATCCCACTAAGAAGCACACCTTTCCTGGAAAATAAACTGAACGTAAGCATATCAATACAGAGTGTCTGTCTTCTTCACAATCACAACGATGAGTTGATTATGCTGTGCAGTTACAGGATGAGAACCATAGTGCCATAACCTTCTAGCACACATTCCATCTAATTGTTTACAGCATAACGAAGTCATCTCCAAAGCGAAGCGAGGTTATCAACTTCGAAATATGTGAAGCAACAAATCAACACGGATCTCTAATAATTTGTTACATATCAAATAAAAACAACGCAATTGACATGCATACCTCCAGCTGGGAAACATAAAAGCAAGGAGAAAACATCCAAAGAGAAAATAGCTAAACAAAGCCAAACCAAACTAGGAAAAGAGAACGTATATTTGTGCATAATTAAGAACCTCTGGTTGTGCGGAGGTATCATAATATCAATACCTTCATCATATTTTGCAGTTATCAACTCGTGAAAAGGTAATTAGAAAGTTGCATATGAAACTTCTCTGTTCATTTCCGTGAAAGAAATTTGATTGCAGAAAAGGGAAAACATGGGTTGTCAGATGAAATAAGTTACCTCAATTTGTTTGAAGTTAAGGGAACGATTTGTGGTCGGGGATCAAGAAGCTTTCAAGAGCAACGTGCACTCATCCATCAGTTTCGCATTCAGATCCGTCGTCTTCATCCTCGGATCCATGTTCAATTTCGCTTTCAGATTCGTCATCTTCTCCTTCGGATCCATGTTCAATTTCGCATTCAGATTCGTCGTTTCTCCCTCGGATCCATGTTCAATTTGCTCTTCAGATTTGTCTTCTCCCTCTAATCCGTATCGGTCTCCTACAATCTGACTAACTTCTTCGAGTTGAGCGAAGAATTTCATCCACAACTAATTTCCCGCAACCCTCTATTCTAACTACATCTCTCTTCAAGTTTGACAGATCTGGCAAATTCCGTAAAGATCCACAGGAATGAAGGGCCAAAAAGATCAAAGTCGGTGGTAGTTTGCCTTGGATTTCAACCAGATCACTACAATGGGCTACGCCAATATGCCTTAGTTTGTTGGAATTACTTAGATCGAAAAATATCTCCACCAGTGGAAGTCCCATAAGCCACAATTCGCCTAGGTTCTGCAAACCGTCAAGCCCTCGAATCTCTGAGATTGCACAGTCACGAATCTTAAGAGTTGATAGCTCCTTCAAATTCGATATATCCCCCGTGGAGCAACATGACCTGCAACCTTGCAAATCCAAGGATAATAAACTGGAGGGAAGGCTCGGGAGGCAACCCAGCTTAGGGCACCGGATGTAAAGACTTCGGAGTCGAGGAAGGAGACTCCTACAATCCGTGGGTAAGGTGGGCAAGTGATCAGAGATCAAAACCAAGGATAATAAACTAGAGGGAAGGCTCGGGAGGTCACGCAGATTAGGGGCATCGAGGTAAAGGTTTCGGAGTCGAGGAAGGAGACTAATCTCTGTGGGTAAGGCGGTCACTTGTGGAGAGGCCAGGAGAAGAGACTCCAGTTTGCTTAATTTCCCAATCCACCGTGGCATCTCATATTCTTCCACAGGCTCACCATCACGTGGGACAAAGATCAGTTTCAATCCCTTTAAATTAGTCAGGTTTGAGAGATTTGGAAACGTTTGCATGCGCAATGCAGACAGCTCTAGAATGATAAGACTTTCAGGAAGAAGCCTCGGTAGTGCGTTTATTTCAGCTTGCTCCAATCTCAATATCCTCAGAGATCGATTTCTGGAGATGCCATCGCCAATTTCCACATCGAAACCGGGGGTAGTATCTCGGACATACATTTCAAACGTCATATCTTCGGCATCCATGCCATCAAAGTCTTCTATTGGGTATAGGGCATCTATTTCTTCGAGCTTCTCAATCGTCCAGAGAGTGTCGGGTATTTTTTTTGTGGGATTCCGTCTCATCCTCACTACTTTCAAATTTTTCAAGTTTCCAATGGAATCGGGTAGTCTTTCAATCCCCGTTCCTGATATATGCAATTCAATCAGCAATTCCAAATTTCCGATTGTATGCGGAAGCTCGTCCAAACATTTGCAACAATTCAAAGATAGGTATTTAAGGCTTTTCAATTGACAAATCGACTTGTCAATTTTGACTAATTGGCCACAGTTATTTAGGCTCAAACGTTCTAAATTTGAAAGAGCAAGGAAGTTGGGGGTTCTCTCTAGGCCACTGCAATAGGACAGATCCATGACTTTCAAATTCTTCATCACCTGTGAAAACAAAAAATCATGCAAAGATTACTTTTGAATCTAATAAGACAGAATAATAAGAGTTGTCTCGCATATAAGATACCTTCATGTGGCTCCACCCCTTCCAATCATGCGTAATTCCACTCCAAGATAGATCAAGAATAACCACATCCTCCATGGAGAAATTTGTAATGTTAAATGTTGGGGGAATACATTGCCATGAAAGCCATCGTAATTGTGGAAAGAGATATGAATTCTCATTAGCTAGAGGAACATTTGATGGCGATTTGTGCCAAAGAAGCCTCTCTTCTGCACGGGAATTTTCCATCAAACTGCCCACTTCAATTTCAAGGAACCTTAGATCTGATAGGCTCTCAAAGCCCTCATAGGTAAAGCAATACCGATGGTCCAACTTGAGACGAAGAGCTTGAACTTCTTTATTTCCCCGCCCAAAAGGAAAATTTTAAAATACAAAATAGTTGAAGGGAAACGCATTTATTCAAGTCCACTATATTTTGCGGTTGAGTTCAGCACTATCATTCCTGTAATCTTAAAAGAGCAAAAATATAGGTTGAGGAAGTCGTAATGGTGCTAGACAACACAAAAAGTAACTGGCTTTTTTTTTAAAGGAAAAATCCATAAATATTGGGAATTTTTATTTTTTGACCGGGGCCGGGGGGGGGGGGTTGTTTACCTTGCGTTTCAGCAAATCCAATCCTTTTTTAGGATCCCACACCCTACTTTGCTTCTCTATTTTTGTGTTACTTTCTTGACGAACTATTTCTCTTCCTAGGTCTCTGAGTTGGTCATGCATCCACACTCTATTATGCTCTTCAATCTTTATCAAAGACATGTTCTGTAGAACATCCATAGCTACTTCCGGATAAAAATCAGTTTTTTCCCAGAAATGAACCATAACGTTTTTATTATATCCAATGAAAAGACAAGCTATATCGAGGAATATATGCTTGTATGGAGGTTCTAATGCATCATAACTTATTTTCAGGTTACGTTGAACTTCTTTGTGAGGAACATTTTCCAACTTCTCCAATATGTCATTCCACTTTCTCTCTTCGGTGTAAGATAAAAGTGAACCAATGACCTCAAGAGCTAGCGGAAGACCTTTAGCAATGTCTATCACCTTGTTGGATTGGTCGATATATTTGTCCAAAGGGAAATCTCTTCTGAAGGCATGTTTGCTAAAAAGTTGAAGAGATTGACTGCGATCCATGCCCATAAGCTCATAACAGTTGTCCACTTTAAGAACATCAAGAACTTCTTTGTTTCTGGTAGTAATAATAAGTTTACTCCCTTTAGCAAACCAATCACGCTCACCTACAAGTGGATCCGTGTGTTTCTTTTCATGCACATCATCGAGAAGCAGGAGGACTCTTTTATTAGACAACCTATCTTTGATGATCTTAATCCCATCATCAATGTTTCTTATATTTGTGCATTTATTTTTGAGGATGTCAGAGATGAGCTGATTCTGCAAGCATTCGATGCCTTTGCGTTCTGACATTTCACGAATGTTGGACAAAAAGCAACAACCCTCGAAATTTTCTAAAAGCTGATTGTAGATGATTTTGGCAATAGTTGTCTTTCCGATACCACCCATCCCATAGATTCCTATGATCCGTGTATCCCTTGTCTGAGCACCTATCATTTCCATGATTGCAGCCACATGTTTGTCGACACTGACCAAGCACTTTGATAACTCCAAATAAGCCTTCTTCAACTTGCTAAAAATCTCATGGGTAACTTTTCTTGCGAACTCACCTTCTCGCCTACTGTTTGTTGGAGGCAAAAGACAATGGGTTAGAAAACTGTATTGATTTAAACTATATGTTCTGACAAGACCAGATTAAATTCGAAATGTGTTCTTCAAGGATTTATTCCATTGTAGATGGATTGGCGTTGGTACTTACAGTTAATGAATGAACTAAACTGGAAAAAAAATGATGCTTGTAATAAAATGGGACAAAATTGGGATTGTGTCATTACTTAGCGAGATTTCAGCAGTATAACTTCAATAACACAGAAATCAATTTCCAAAAGGGCTAACACAAATCTTGAAAAGAAACTAATTGAAACACATCAAGTTTTAATGGTACGAGGTACGTAAGATGAAATGCTAAAAGCAATCACCTGGTCTCCTTCTCGCTGTGCAGGTTCCATCCGTTTATTGTCGAAACTGCACTGAGAGCAGCCTTCCATTGACTTATAATCTCTTTGCCAAATCGCTCCTTCTCTTCATGTGAGCGAAGGGCCTCTGCATAACCCCCAGTTTGGTATCGAACCTCTGAAGGGGCCACATCATAAAAAATGGGCATGATCGTTTGTCTTCCAGTTTTCTGGCACTCGACCATCTGGGCTAGCTCCTTGAGACACCATACGCTAGACGCGTAACCTTTCGAAAAGATAGGTATTAAGATCTTCGACTGATTAATTGCTTGGAGAAGTTTTGGTTCAAACTGTTCCCCAACGCGGAGGCTTTCATCGTCCTTAAATGTGCGGATTCCCACACCATCCAGACTGGTGTAAAGAAAATCGGTAAAAGCTGCTCGAGTATCTGGTCCTCTAAAGCTTAAGAATACTTCATAGTCATGTCCTGATGAAGTAGCCATTCCTTGACCTTCTGTTGAAGTGTGAGTAGAAGAAGCGCCTCCTGCTGTTCCATCATTTTCACAGATGCGTCTTTTTTTGGCACTCCCCTCCATTTGATCTCACTTGACCTTCTCCTCAAGAAAAGATTGAACAGTATAGCAGCAAAAGCAGTGGCAGCTACAGACGGAAAAAAGTTTAGAAGCCAGAACTAACAAACGGAGATCTCTGTGGGTCATTAAACGTAGAAGACAGGATTGGCTAAATATGCATAGAGTGGAGGGCCAGTTTTCTAGAATTGGTCAAATAAGAATGATTCATTACAGCCTGTCAAAGTTGACAGATGCAGGTATTTCAACACGAAAGTGGCCCCTCCCAACTCAATTCTTCTCTTTTATCTCCACCGTCATAACGCAATTGAAAAAAAGAAAAATACAATTGCGGGGTAAATAATTGCACATAATTGTAGTGTCACTTCCGGGGTTGGGCTGTCGAGTCGGGGCTATTTTGGGGAAAGCGGCCCCCCGTCTGGTCGTATGAGTTGTTGTTCCTGTGCCGGATCGCGGAGGTTTTCTTCGACCTTTTTGGCTCCCCACACACGCACACACCCACCAATTTAACATTACTTGTAAATAACTCGGATTTATTTTGTTAAACTTCAAATGACGAAGAGCCTGTGCTTATAGAGTAAAAGCGCACATCTTTTGTAATAACATCGATGAAAAAAAAAGACCAGATGTTGCTAGCAATTGTCATTAAAATGCCATTAAGCGAAACAGTGAACGCATATCATTTTACAGATTATCATTGAAAATCCCCAGAAATCATTGAATTTGTGTGATGGAATCATTCATCAGATCCTGCCGGCCAAAAGAAAAAAATCATCTATCAAATGGTGGCCGCCGATCAATCAACTGTGGAAGTAATTAACCCAATGGAGACTCCAACGGTCATTCACGGCGAAACAGTCCCACGAGAATCCAAGAAAAATCTTGTGCCTTTGCGCTGTCGGCAGGACTTTAGTCAAAAGAAACCTGCAAGGCAAAAAAAAAAAAAAACAACATGAGGATGCATTTCGATGGTAAGAAATCATTCACTATTGCTCCTTCCTATTTTGCCCCTTCTTTTCCCGAGGAATTCCTTTTCATAGTATCTTCTTAACCAGGGGTACTAGACTGACATGTCGATTAAAAAGACAATTTGCGAAGCACAGGTTGACCTAGAAGGAGCGTTGTGCAATGCTTCACCTCATCACCTCAAGTGCGGCCAACTGAATCTGACATGGTGTCTACCTTAGCCACCCAAGGCCCCCATAAGTTTCCTATGAATATTTGTCTTTCCCGAAGAGAGAAAATACGAAGAGAACTTACATAGAGATCCCTCCACCATTGAGATCTTTTTTACCATCTTCGCTTTTGTTCCGACCTCTGTCGCTGGGCTTGGATATCGAGAAGAAAGCAAACAATTCTTGAAATCGTGCGAAAGTTGATTGTAGATGATTTCAATAGTCGTCTTTCCAATGCCACCCATCCCATAAATTTCGATAATCCGTGTTTTACTTGTTTGAGCACCCATCGTTTCCATGATTTTATCTACCTGGTGATCGACACTGATCAAGCAGTCCAACACTTCCAGATAAGCCTTTTATAACTCATTTTAAGAAAGTGGTATGGAAGATATTCTTGCTTTGCTTTTGTCCTTTTTCGCTACGCGCTTGAGACCTTAACATTCGTCCAACTTTTTAGTACTTCACTTTTGTTCCTCTCCTTTTCGGGACAAGATAGAATATTGAGGGATGTGATTGTTCACTTTGGATCTCTTCATTGGAATCAATTATATGTTCTACAGACATTCAAATCTGACTTCTATCAACGACTTTAGCTTGCAAACACTTGAACAATTTTGTTCCGAAGGGTAATACTTTCCCAAAAAAAGAATAAAAAAAGACGGAATTGTCCCTCACGTTCTTCCTTCTTTATTTAGCTTGGGGTTAGTTTGTTTGATGAAAGATCATTTTTGGGAAATTTTTTTCCATACTTTCCAGTGTTTGAATTACATAAAACTATTCGATCGATGGGAAACATTTACCATGGGCTAAAAATAATAAGCTTAGAGAAAATGACTTGGCAAGAAGGAATCATTTTTCCCTGATTTCTATCCTAATTTCTTTGTAATCGTTGTTATTTTGATGGACTACAGATTAAACAAAGACGATATCAATTCGAGTTTATTAATCATTACATGTTACTTTTAATGATATAAGCTGCCTTTAGTGGATTTTCACTTATTACAAATTACGATAAAATCAATTTTTTCAACTTGTTTTTACCACAATCAAATTCTTCTGGTTTACTTTCTCTTAAATTGAATTTCCTAAAAGCATTTTCCCGTGACACAACAATTCTCAAGGAGATAAATGCACCTTAAGAGTTTGTTTTTATATGATTTTGATTTTCATATGATGGAATTTGATAGGAGGAAATCGCAAGATGAAATTATTGATGAACATGAGAATTGGAGATGGATTTGTTGTTGTGTGATTTTTGCGGGTGAATGAGACAACAAATGAATCAGTGTTGGATTTTACAGAGTGATCTAGTGACATTTATTTTTTATCTTTTTGATGAAATCTCTACGTTTCTGGAAGCCTGACTGTGAGGCACGAACTGCCAAATAAAATGAATCGTCGGTGTGATTCCTTCTCGAGCAAGTTGGTTCATGGACTGTTCGTGGTCCAAGTCTTCTTAGACGTTTGACTTCGCTCTTCTAATCCCGTGATATTTCAATCTTCTTTCACCAATCATATGTTGTTCTTTTGTTTTATTTATTTTTCTTTGTAGAGTGGTAGCTAATGTTAATACCACATTAAAACGAGGCATAGTTTATTTAGGTTTAGATTGTCGGTGTCCTCCGTATCGAAATCATATCAACCAATCTCATGCAATATTTATATATTTCGATGCAAGGCAAAATTATGTTCACACGACTCTTTCGTACTTTCCATTTAGTCAAATTAGACTATATCAACTTTTCTATTGATTGATGACATGATTGGCTAGACTATCTAAAGATCAAAGGTTTTCTAAATAGACATATAGTGTTTGTTTGGAAGTATTTTTCTAAGTTTCTAAATCAATTTTGTGATAACTGATTCCGTGTTTTACGATAGAAAATAGCCACTTCGCAACTAAAGTTTCACGATAATGACTCAACGGCGACCAACATAAGCTATAGCTACTAAAATCATCTTCTATCAACTGTTCTTTAGCCAACCAAAGCTACCCGTGGAACGTTGGCATATACAATATCATAAGCTTTTCACAGTCCGAATTATGATCAATCCAATGATGAAGAAACCAAGCATTGCCTCCCCTCCATTGATCTCACTTGATCTTTTCTTTGAGAAATGTTTTAGAGATGAAAAAAGTTTAGAAGCGCTACTTATCAAATGTTGCTGGCCCAAAAAAAAAAAATATCTATTGAATGGTGGCCGCCTATCAATCAACTATCAAAGTAACAAACCCACTGGAGACCTCAACCGTCATTTACGGCGAAACTGGCCCGCGAGAATCCAAGGAAAATATGATTAAAAAAGCAAATTGATAATGAAAAGACATAAAGCAATACAGCAAAGAAAAAGAAGATGGGTCATCCTAATGTGGAAAAGAAGACCCCGCCACTTCTTTAGCGCACCTTTGTGTTGTCGGCAAGATTTTTTCCCGTGTCCAGAGGAATTTATTTTCATAGTTATATTCATGAAAAATTGTCATTGAGATCTTGTTTTACCATCTTCTTTATTTAACTTAGGGTCAGTTTGTTTGATGAAAAATCATTTTTGAGAAAAAAAATTTCCGTACTTTTCCGGTATTTGAATTACGTAAAACTATTCGATCAATGTAAAATGTTTACCATGGACTAAAAAGTAGAAGCTTAGAGAATAAGGACTTGGCAAGATGGAATCGTTTTTCCTGATTTCTTTCTATGCGTTTGAAGTGAGAAGAATATACTTCATAAATGCTCAATTTTCTTATATTCCCAAAAACACCATAAAAAGTAATTCTTTACAAATATGGTTTCATAATTTATATCCTAATTTCTTTGTAATCGTTGTTATTTTGATGGATTACAGATTAAACAAAGATGATATCGATTCAAATTTATTAGTCATTACATGTTACTGCCAAGTAAAATGAATCGTTGGTCTTCTTCTGTTTTTGTTTTTGGTCGATGTGTGATTCCTCCTTGAGCAAAGCTGGTTCATCATGGACTGTTCGTAGTCCAAGTCTTCGTAGACTTTGACTTCTCTTCACTACGAGAAAATATTCAGTGGTTAGCTCGCACCAGGTCATCCGCCTATGTGGCGTGCGTGAGCTTAGTTGGTTCCACTCAATGGGAGACACGTGGCGCTGAGTTGGACTTGCTGAAAAATTGAAAAAAGGTTTTATTTTCTCTACGTGGGGACAAAGCTGAAAAATTCAGCTCCCGCCTAAAACTTCCCCCCCCTCTCTCTCTCCTCTTTTCAATTTCCAAGGCCCTTCTTTACCTGCACTACTGCGGAAGAACAACCAAAACACACACTCTCTCTCTCTTTCTCTCTCTCTTTCTCTGCCGCCTCCGCCTCTCCCAAGAGCCCCGCCGGTCGCTCCGAGCTCAGATCTGCGCCCAAGAGGGAGAGCCCCGCGTCGCTGCGAGCTCGAATCTGCATCTGGCACGTCGCCTCCCCCAAGAGCCCCTCCGTCTCGGCTGCTGGATCCCAAGCCCCTCCGCCTTCGCCGAGCTCAGATCTGCGCTCAAGAGGGAGAGCCCACGTCGCTCCGAGCTCAGATCTGCGCCTGGCACGTCGCCTCCCCCAAGTGCCCCTCCGTCGCGGCTGCTGGACTCCGAGCCCCTCCGCCTCCGCCGAGCTCAGGTCTGCGCCCAAGAGGGAGAGCCCCGCGTCGCTCCGAGCTCAGATCTGCGTCTGGCACGTCGCCTCCCCCAAGAGCCCCTCCGTCGCGGCTGCGCAGATCTGTTGTGCCGTCTCCGACTTTTTGTATTGTGTCTGGATAAGTTCATTGCAGGGGATGGAAGGCTTTGGTGGAAGATTTTTGCCGCGGCACAGAGGATGTTGCTGGTTTTAATTTACTGCACAAACATTCTTGTTCTTTATCTTGAGTCCCCCATATGCTGAGTTTTCTTTACTCCCAGCCGATGCTCTCCATCACTGAAAACTTCACTTGGCGAGCTCACACTCTCGGACTTCGCCGCGAAAGAATCCGCGAGATGGTTTCGTCGAGCGCTTTGATGGCGTCCCTGAAAGCTCCGCTCGTGTCGGCCTGCGCGATGTCCATCGCCGTTGCCGCTCTCGGGGCTGCTGTTCCATCTATCCCCGGCCCTCTGGGTCCTCGGCTGCCTCCCGCGCTGGGCTCACTCCTCTCGTGGTTCAGGCCTTCGTACCCCTTTCGTCGTCGTCAATGGCATCATCGCCGCCACCTCCAGGTGCTTCCGCCGCGCACAGCCGGAGAGGATCGCGATTGTGGTCGCAGAGGAGATAAGAGGTCGTGGAGGCGACGCTGGCCGCGGAGGCGGCGTTCGATGAGCTTCAGGATTTTGAGGAGAAGAGGGTGGTGGTGGTGGTGGTGGTGGGGAATGGCGGGGGTGTCCGGCGGCGGAGATGGATATAATTGTGACTGCGAAGGGGAGAGGAAGGTGGCGTTCGGGAGGTCCGCTTCGGCACGGTGGAGGCGAGTGGACTTGTCGGAGAAAGCTCTGGTTTCGCCGGAGAGCCGCCGACGGCGACCACCTGCAAGTAAGAAGGGCGAAGTGAGGCGTTATGAATTTCGAAATTCGCATCACGTACGAGCAAGAAAGTGACCAGGATGACGGGGACGGTGTCTTTTGATATTTCGGTCAACGGATTCATGAAATCAAGTCAACATATTCACATAATATCGCTTTTTTTTCATGAGATTTAATTTTTTGATGCCATTCGTCAGTTGAAGTTGAATGCGCAAAATCTTAAGAGGTTTACGGTGTTAAAGTTGGGAGATTGCTCGGATCTTTCGCTAATTGAAATCGATGCTCCGAGCCTTCGCTCGTTTTATTTCTATGGTCAAGTACCTCTCTTCCTCTTTGAAGATATATCGTAGCTGATGCAGGTTGTGTGTTCAGGGAGGCAGACTTACTAGTTACAAGTTTTAGAGAGCGTCTGAGTCTGTGATTTAAGCATTTATTCGTCTTCAAGAAGAGTCTGGCAATCAAGCATGAAAATGGAAGCAACAACATCTGAATCACCCACCCTTTTTTTTCTCATTTTCTTGTTGCAATAAATTGGACTTTGCCTACCCGCTTAATAATTTCAAATTTTGTTGCATAGTCTTTTACAATCTGCAATTACAAGATGCGTTTTTTTATCAGGTTGTTCCTGTATTTAATTGTCAAGAATAACATCAATCTTCTTAAATTCATACCCAAGAGGTGTAATGCCCTCCATTTTATAGGATGAGATTGGCGAATTTAGGTAATCTCAGAACAGCACATGACTGTTTTTCAAGCTGACGACAAATATCGAATGTTGAAACAGAATCGTTTGCTTTCAGAAAATAACTTTTGACAACGTTTATTGATCGGTCATTTGTTTGATCATGTCATGATCTAAAAAAGCAATCAAAAAGTGAACGATTCAGGAATCATCTCTAAGGTAGCAGCCCTAAAACCCTATACCTTTCCATGACCCTTGGAGATATCAATGCAAATCACCAAAGATTCAATATTAAAATTGTCAAAAGCATACAAAAGTTATGGTGGTGGTGCAAGTCAGGCCACAGATTTCAAAGTGATCACACACAAGAACAGATGAAACAAAGATAAGAATAGAACAACAGAAGCAAATATATCATTGCTTAGGTTTATTACACAGAACAAGGAGAGTGTGCAGGATTAACTCTGCACTCCTCTCTCGTGTTTTTATCAGCATGGGAAGCGCCACAGGATAGCCCATGGCCCTTCAAACAACTCGGAAATCACCTAAAAATCTGTCTCTTTACAATGTACACAAAAAAAATAAGCTTATGAAGCCAATCCATCTTCAATGAAACATTTGAAGAAACCGCAGCTCAATGATTCTTTCTACATGTTCATCATAACCCTATTCATCGTCTCTCCGTCTCTCTCCCCGCCTAATCTGTGTCAACCAATCTACAACAAGAAATTTATCTACACTCTACAGAACCCAGATCTGGAGCACTAAACTGATTAATTCATATCTCAGTTTCCATGAACAGACTCTCCGGGTCCACTGCCTTCATTGGGCGAGGCGAACAGCACCGTCGTGACATCCACGAGCTTCCTCCAGCTGATACACAACCTGAAAGTCCTCAACAGGGCGTTCGGGGCTTCAATCTCCTTGCAGTCACTCGAGTTCTGCGGATCGATTGAGTTCCTGAACACGCGGATCTTCGTGGGCATCGTGTACGCAAAATGGCACTGCTTTGCCACGACAGTCTGCAGCAGAAGAAACGAATCAACCGCCGCCCCGCAAGAAACAAATTGAGCATAGAAAAATTGCAGTACTATTACTACAGATGAACTTACAGCTTCTTTGATTGTCTTGGACACGCGGACCAGCTGCTTCAAATCGCCGTGCACAACGTGACCGAGTATCCTAATCTGTTAAACCCAAAATGCTCAATCATTAAAACCCGTTATAAATGATCATATCATAATCCAAACCGCGCATTGATTTAAGCAGCATTCGAGCAAATCGAAAGCGCAAGCCAACTCACCAGAATGTCCTGAGGCAGGGCTTCGAGACCGGACTTCTCGGAGCCGTCGAGCAACGGCCTCGCGCTGCACTGCCTCTTCAGCGGAGCTCTAAACTCCGCCGACTCGGCCCGCCACACCGCCGCATCGGGGCCCTCCGAGATCCCGACCCTCTTCCTCCCGAGACCCCGCGTGCACCTCACGAGTCCGAACCCCAATGCCTCCTCCCCATCCCTCACCTCGCTCTGCCCCCCAACTACGCATGCCTTCAAGTCCGACACCATATTGCCGCACAACGCCATTTCTACTACTCCCCCCTCTGCAGAAACCAAACCGTAGTCAGTCAGTCAGTCAAATGAAGAACAGATCTGCGCAGAAACCGTAGTCAGCCTTCCATCCCCTGCAATGAACTTATCCAGACACAATACAAAAAGTCGGAGACGACACAACAGATCTGCGCAGCCGCGACGGAGGGGCTCTTGGGGGAGGCGACGTGCCAGACGCAGATATGAGCTCGGAGCGACGCGGGGCTCTCCCTCTTGGGCGCAGACCTGAGCTCGGCGGAGGCGGAGGGGCTCGGAGTCCAGCAGCCGCGACGGAGGGGCACTTGGGGGAGGCGACGTGCCAGGCGCAGATCTGAGCTCGGAGCGACGCGGGCTCTCCCTCTTGAGCGCAGATCTGAGCTCGGCGGAGGCGGAGGGGCTTGGGATCCAGCAGCCGAGACGGAGGGGCTCTTGGGGGAGGCGACGTGCCAGATGCAGATCCGAGCTCGCAGCGACGCGGGGCTCTCCCTCTTGGGCGCAGATCTGAGCTCGGAGCGACCGGCGGGGCTCTTGGGAGAGGCGGAGGCGGAGGCGGTAGAGAAAGAGAGAGAGTGTGTGTTTTGGCTGTTCTTCCGCAGTAGTGCAGGTAAAGAAGGGCCTCGGAAATTGAAAAGAGGAGAGAGAGAGAGGGGGGGAAGTTTTAGGCGGGAGCTGAATTTTTCAGCTCTGTCCCCACGTAGAGAAAAGAAAGCCTTTTTTCAATTTTTCAGCAAGTCCAACTCAGCGCCACGTGTCTCCCATTGAGTGGAGCCAACTAAGCTCACGCACGCCACGCAGGCGGATGACCTGGTGCGAGCTAACCACTGAATATTTTCTCCTTCACTACACACGATACCATCACTACCCCCATGTGACCTGACCACCGACAGCCGACAGCTCCCGCTCCATCCACCATAATCACGGCCCCACCACCCCCTGCTGTCCTTTTCCTCTCTGCTCCCCATTCAATTGCGTTCTGTCTTTTGCTGCTGCCAAAATAACCCAAATGCCCCTCGCAGCGACGAATTTCCTCCTTTTCTCTTTCTTTTTTTGGGCATTTGGTTTTAATTATAAAACGGGTCCGACGGCCTCTCTCCGTGGCTCAAAAAATCCAGCGAATTCACTGAGTCGGCCCCCCACCCCCCCGGCGACACCCGCGGCCATTCAGCCACGGATTTGTGGTCGTAGCTAGCGACCTCAGTCGGTGGCGAATTCCATGGAAGTAGGTCGAGGAGTAAACTCGCGGATAGATTGATGCACGAAGGTAAGGGCTTGTGATGGCTACGGGCGGGCGGCAATTAACCTATATATTCATTGTGATACTAATTATCCAAATTGTTTTTACGTCGTCAAAATCCAAAACTTGTACGAGGACAAAAAAAAAATGCGCTCCATCAAAGTTTGGTATAAGACGGACATTGAAAATTTGATGCGGCGGCCTGCTTGGACAACGGACGGGCTTAAAAATCTGACATGGTTTTGACATTGCTTGAAAAAATTCCATAAAAAATCCTATACTTTGCCTAGTGTGACATCGATTCTCCAAATTCTCTTTTTTTTCTATATTACTAATACCCTAATTTGTACTGGTTACCAAAAAGCACCTTCTGTCACAATTTCGTCTAAGACGACTGATAAAAATTCGATGTGGTAGCATACATGAACAACGGCAGGTAAATAGAGCTAATGTGAACCTGATGTGACTTTAGTATAGTCGAAAGTGATTTTGGACAACTTGTCAAAGTTTTAAGTTTTATTAAAATTAAAAAAAAAACTGGACTTAACAATTTTTAGAGTCTTAGAAGTGAGATAATCCACGAAACGAGCTTATTTGAAACTCAATATGCAAAAGAAAGACTC
This sequence comes from Syzygium oleosum, assembly GCF_021117445.2. NCBI lineage: Eukaryota > Viridiplantae > Streptophyta > Magnoliopsida > Myrtales > Myrtaceae > Syzygium > Syzygium oleosum. The sequence continues at coordinate 13,571,072 of NW_026607490.1, forward strand.
TACAATTTTAACTCTTAAGAAAAGTGGAATTGGAATATAAAATCTTGCTTTGCTTTCGCCCTTTTTCCACTACTCGAGACTTTTACATTCGTCCACCTGCTTTTTAGCATTACACTTTTGGTCTGCTCACACGACAACTTCCTTCCAGATCCTTCCTTGAACTTTGCACATTTCTTCCTTTGCTCTGCTCACACCCATCCAAAACCCTAAAAACCCCATGCCCATGGCCATGGTCATTCCCGGTGGTTGATGAGCTGACCTCCTCTCAAGTGCATGAGTGAAGTGAATGCGCCTACACCAGCAAGACCTTTAGATTTCGATCGGGTACAGATGTTGATTATATGGACCTACTGATATTTGACAAGGACAGCATAGAGGAAGCACGTGGTGGGGGCAGCCAAGGAGGAAAAAGTAAAATCTCCCCAGATCCGGAGGTGGAAAAATGTTCCCATCTTGGAATAGATAAATTCTTTTAGTCTTTTCAGAAATAGATCCTAAAAGTTATCAATCACGGGGACTCAACAAGTGGAAAAAGACTTTTGAAAATGGAAAGTATTAAATTCCTTGAATTGAGATCAATGAAAAATTAAATTTGTTCTCCGAAGGCTTAATTTTTTATTATACCCCACTAAACTTTTGTTTTGGTAAAATCAAAGTTCGAAAGTCTAGTTGCAGATTCTTTTAATTGAAATCGAGCTTCCTCCTATGGCTCAAGAGCTTGGTGAAGAAGAGAAAGTGGGTGGGATTCACACTGCCTAACTCCTACTCTTGTGAAAGGAAAAGCGACTTTTCGTATAGATGTGGGTCCCACTATCAAGACAAATGGAGTAGTTAGTAGCAAGCTCTGATTCACGACTTCCACTTCCACGTTTATAGGTGTTGTCATTAGTTTCTTCCATTTCCTCTGTCCATCTTCAATTATATTGGTGCATATAGTGGCAGAAAAAAAGAAAAATACAATGGTTTCCATCTCTGCCCATTAAAAGACAGTCTTACATCATCTTATTCATTAAAGAGAATAATATCTATCAAGGATACAATGAATATTTCGAGGGAGGAAACCAGATTCAAGGCTTTAGCTTTACATCAGTATAAATAGATAACGTTTAGGACTTCAATAGAACTTCTTTCAGCCATAGAAATTTAAGAATTCTAATTCCACGACATTTGCAAAAGCTACTTCCTTCTATATATATAAGCAAAAATCGCCTAATTAATCTTTTAGATTACTGTGATTCTAGAAACTACTTCCATCTCAAATCTATTGTGTTTATCTTTATATTTTGGGTTCAATAATTTTGAATTTTCTTGTATTTTACTATATTTTATAGGATGAGTAGGAATAGCAAGGGTTTTCGTACGAGGGGAAGTCTCGCCTCTTCAATGAAAAAGTCGTGCTCGGAGCAATTTTGGCTGGGAAAATAGCCAATGCCACTAGTATTAGGTAAAGTGGGTCTTGTTCCTATGGGCCACAAAAAAATCTTGAACAAGGGGCACCAATGATCATAGAAACTAGGGGAATTGGCTATTTCCCCAGTAAGCCCATGCCTATAGTCGTTGCAGGAGCAACGAAAAGAAAAAAAACCAAGAAATAAAAGACAAGTGTTGTGATGGTATTCGTTAGACAAGGGACCAAGGTGGAAACTCTGAAATTATCTACTGAACTTATTCATCAAATATACGGTATAAACATCTTGCTGCAATATCTAAATTAACTTGATACAATTGAAAGGTCAGGACTTAAGATTTCATGTAAACTTAATACAAAACTGAAAATTTATATTCTCCATAATAAAGTCGAAAGTTCAAGACATTTTTAATAGCAATTTGAAAAGTTCGAGATTCTCTAGATCTGGAAAATTCAGTTTTTCCAATTAAACCTTCTTTAAAAGAAAATGAGAACCGTTTGTATTTTCGCACTTGTATAGTATCTATTTTCATAAATCCATTCATTCACTTGCTAAAATGATTTGATCAATATCACTTAATATATCAATTTCAATATACTTATTAACATTACTTGTAAATAACCCGGATTTATTTTGTTAACCTCAAATGACGAAGAGCTCGTGCTTATTGAGTAAAAGTGCACATCTTTTTTAACAACATTGATGAAAAAAAAACCACATATTGCTTGCAATTGTAATTAAATTGCCATTAAGTAAAACCCGTCATGCGAAATGGCGAACGTGTGTTATTTTACAAATTATCATTGAAAATCTCCATAAATTATTGAATTTGTGTGATGGAATTATTCATTAGATGTTGCCGGCCAAAAAAAGGAAATCATTTATCAAATGTTGGCCGCCTATCAATCAACTATCGAAGTAATTAACCCGCTGGCGACCTCGACCGTCTTTTACGGCAAAACGGGCCCGCGAGAATCCAAAGAAAATCTTGTTAAAGAGCAAAGTGATAATAATGAAAAGATATAAAGTAATAAAACAAAAAAAAGGAAGACGGGTCATGCTAGTGTGGAAAAGAAAACCCACCAATGCTTTTTAGCGTGTGCCTTTTGCGTCGTCCGCAGGACTTTAGTCAAAAGAAGCCCGCAAGGCAAAAAGAAAAAGAAAAAGGAAAAAAATAAACAATAACATGAGGATGCATTTCGGAGGCAAGAAATCATTCACTATTGCTCCTTCCTGTTTTGCCCCTTCAGTCGCGGTGGCTTGGATATCCGGAAGAAAGCAACAATTCTCGTAATCACGAGAAAGCTGATAATAAATGATTTTGGTAATAGTGGTCTTTTCGATGCCACCTGTCTCATAAGTTCTATGATCCGTATTTCACTTGTTTAAGCACCTATCATTTTCATGATTTTATCTCCCGGTGATCAGTACTAACCAAGCTCTCCGGTACTTCTCGATAAGTCTTTTTCAACTTAACTTTTAAGAAATATGGAATGGAATATATTCTTGTTTTGCTTTTGTCCTTTTTCGCTACGCGCTCGAGACCTTCACATTTGTCCACCTTTTTAGCATTTCACTTTTGTTCTTCTCCTTTTCGGTACAAGATAGAATATAAAGGGATATGATTGTTCGCTTTGAATCTCTTTATTGGCATCAATTATGTGGTCTTTCATCATACAAATATGACATTAACGACTTCTTCTCTTTTTTTTTTTTTGGTCTGGATTTATCAACGACGTTAGCTTGCAAACACTTGTGCAATTTTGTTCAGAAGGGTAAAACTTTCCCAAAAAAAGAAAAAAAAAAGATGGAATTGTCCCTCACGTTCTTCCTCCTTTATTTAACTTAGGGTCAGTTTATTTGATGAAAAATCGTTTTTTCGAAAAAAATTTTCCGTACTTTCTAGTGTTTGAATTACATAAAACTATTTGATAATGGAAAACGTTTACCATGGGCTAAAAGTAATAAGCTTAGAGAAAATGACTTGGCAAGAAGAAATCGTTTTTCCTGATTTCTATCCTAATTTCTTTGTAATTATTGTTATTTTGATGGATTAAAGAATAAATGAAGACGATATCGATTCCAGTTTCTTAGTCATTACATATTTCTTTTAACGATACAAGCCGCATTTAGTGGATTCACATATTACCAATTATGATAAAATCAATTTTTTTCAACTTGTTTCCACCATAATCAAATTTTTCTGATTTACTTTTTCTGAAATTGAATTTCCTAAAAACCTTTTCCCGCGACAATAAAATTCTCAGTGAGACAATCGCACCCTAAGAGTTTGTTATTATATGATTTTTGATTCATATGATGGTATTTGATCGGAGGATGAACAAGAGAATTGGAGATCGATTTGTTGTCGTGTGATTTTTGCGGGTGAACAAGAGAACAAATGAATCAGTGTTGGATTTTACAGAGTGGTCTAGTGACATTTATTTTTTATCTTTTTGATGAAATCTCTACGTTTATGGAAGTCTGACTGTGAGGCACGCAGTACCAAATAAAAGGAATCGTTGGTGTGATTCCATCTTGAGCAAGTTGGTTCATGGACTGTTTGCAGTCCAAGTCTTCGTAGACTCTGACTTTGTCACTCTAGTCCCGTGATGTTTCAGTCTTCTTGCACCAACTGTACGCTGTTCTTTTATTTTATTTTATTTTTCTTTGGAAAGTGGCAGCTAATGTTAATACACGTTAAAACAAGACATGGTTTACTTAGGTTTAGATTGCCGGTGTCCTCCGCATCTAGGTTAATACCACAAAAAATCCCAAACTGATATGTCTGTGATAAATTTACCCCAAATTAATTTTTTGACCACGAAAATCCCCAAACTGGTACATTTGTGACAAATTTACCCCAAACTAATTTTTTGATCACAAAAAATCCAAAACTTGTACATTTGTGATAAATTTTTCCTCCATTAAATTGGATTAATACCACAAAAAATCACAAATTGGTACACATATGACCGTAAAACCCCAAACTGATACACTCGTTAGCTGTCACTGTCATCCAACTTAGAAATTTGACAGTAAAATTTAACAGAGGGTAAAATTGTCATAGGTATACCAATTTGTGGCTTTTTGTGATAAAAAAATTAGTTTGGGATAAATTTATCATAACTGTACCGGTTTATGATTTTTCGTGGTATTAACCCAAATCATATCAACCAATCTCATGCAATTTTTAATCTAATGATTATATTTTGATGCCAAGCAAAACTATGTTCATACAACACTTTCGAACTTTCCATTTAGTTAAATTAGACGGTATTAACTTTTCTATTGATTGACGACATGATTGGCTAGACTATCTAAAGATCAAAGCTTTTTTGAATAGATGGTGTTTGTTTGGAAGTATTTTTCTAAGTTTCTAAATCAATTTTGTGATAACTAATTCCGTGTTTCACGATAGAAATTAGCCACTTCGCAACTAAAGTTTCACAATACTGACTTGATGACAACCAACATAAGCTGCAGCTACCAAAATCAGCTTCTATCAACCATTCTTTAGCCAACCAAAGTCGCTTGTAAAGCGCTGGCACACACACTATCATAAGCTTTTCACGGTCCGGATTATGATCAATCCAATGATGAATAAAACCAAGCATTGCCTCCCCTACATTAATCTCACTTGATCTTTTCTTCGAGAAACAATTCAGACATAAAAAAAGTTCAGATGCCCCACTTATCAAATGATGCTGACGAAAAAAAATAATAATTTATTGAATGGTGGCTGCCTATCAATCAACTATCGAAGTAATTGATGAAAATGCCCTTAATCGGTTAGAATATTTAATCGGCCGGCAAGGTCAAGCTCTTATTTATAGTTGCTATGGCCACTTCAGTCCCTTATTTAAAATAATGTCCACTTCAAACTTTTATTTGATAAAATGAGGACATTTCAAGCCCTTATTAGGAATTTTCCCTAAAACCAAAAATAAAAGACAAGTGCTGTTATGGCATACATCAAACAGGGGGCCAAGGTGGAAACTCTGAAATTATCTATTAAGCTTATTTTCAAATCTATGGAATAGACATCCTGCCGCAATATCTTACTTAATTTCATAAAATTGAAAATTCGGGACATTTTCAAAGAAAATTGATTTTCCATGACATCTCAATACAAAACTAGAAATCCTCCTTGATAAAGTTGAAAGTTTGGGATATTTTTAAAAGAAAAAGTTCAAGATCCTCTAGAATATTAGGCTAAAGAGACCCTTTACAAAAATGATTTTTTAAAAATGAAAATGAAAGCTATTCAAATTTTCGTGCTTGTATAGTATCTATTTTCACAAATCTATTTATGCGCTTGCTAAATGTTAAATAATGATTTGATTAAATCACTTAATATATCGATTTTAGTATGCTTATTTATATGGCTTGTAAATAACTTGGACTTATTCTCAAACTTCAAATGATAGAGAGCGAGAGTGCTTACGGAGCAAAAGTGCACAATTTATTTATCTAAATAAAAAAAAATCCCCATATTGCTAGCAATTAAAATAAAAGGCGTCACAGAGTAAAATCTGAATCATGTTATTTGACATTGAAAACATTGAAATTGTGGTCTGAAATCATTTATCAAATGCTGCTGGCCGAAAAAACATTAGTTATCAAATGCTGGCAAGAAGAAACATCTATCAATCAACTATCAAAATAATTAATCCACTTGTTTGATGACTAGTAGCACAAAACCATTTCTTGGGTACGTCAACCGTCATCCACAGCGAAACAGGCCTGAGAGAATCCGTGGAAAATCTTGTTAAAAGAGCAAAGTGATAATGATGAAAAGAAATAAAGCAATGAAGCAAAGTAAACGGAACACGGGTCATGCTATTGTGGAAAAGAAAACCCACCAATGCTTTATTAGCTTGCGCCTTTGCATTGTCGGCAGGACTTTAATCCAAAGAAGCCCGCAAGGTAAGAAAAAACAACATGAGGATGCATTTCGGTGGCAAGAAATTATTCACTATTGCTCCTTCCTATTTTGCCTCTTCTTTTCCCGAGGAATTCCTTTTCATAGTTATATTCATGAGAAATCCAACATTAAGATCTTGTTTTACCATCTTCACTTTTGTTCTGACTGCAGTCACAAGCCCAGGCATTAGCACCGTCCCTTATTGCTAAAGTAAAAAAGGTCTTGCTAGTGTTCATTAGAAGAACTCATTGTCAAGTTTATCTAATTGAGCCAGTTAGCAATTAGAATCGCACCAATAATTCAAGCTTGTCTAGCTACATAAACATCAGTAGTTCATCAACCAGGAACAGTAACCACGCGCTTACCGTCGTTGTAGGAGCAATCAAAAGAAATAAAACGAAAAATAAAAGGCAAGTGCTTCTATGGTATACATTAGATAGGTGGCCAAAATAGAAACTCTGAATTGATTTATTGAACTTATTAGTCAAATTTAGGATATGGAAATCCTCCTGCAATGTCTAAATTAACTTGATAAAATTGAAAATTAATGACTTTTTAAAGAACATCGAGATTCCATCACACCTTAATATAAAATCGGAAGTTAATATTCTCCGTGATAAAGTTGAGGGAGACCCGGGTTGTACGGCGTGGGTCTTGGGTGGGTGGTCTACTGAACCGCCTTTATTTTAATTCTTATCTTGGTTTTTGTGCAACTTTGTTATCCCTAGTTGATTTTTCGAATGGACTTTTGAGCAAATGATCTTTCCATTAAAGCTGTGCATGACAACGATTCTGTGCCCGGGAACAGATTCTGCTCAGAAATGATTCTTTTTTATTCTGTGCCCGGAATTGATTCTGAGCATTTTAAGGCATTTGTCAACGGCCCAAAATTCCATCCTTGGAATAGAAAAAGAACAGAAATGAATTTGGTAACGCCAACAAATTTCTTTTTATTAATAATATTTTTAAATATTTTAATATTTCTTTCTTTTTTTTTTCTTTTTTTCTTTTCCTCCTTCTTGGCCATAGCCTGCTCGCCGGCCATGACCAGTAAAATATTTTTTTATTAATAATATTTTTATTAAAAGTATTTTTTCTTTTTTTTGGCCATGGCCTGGTCGCCGGCCATGACCGGTAAAATATTTTTTTATTAATAATATTTTTTATTAAAATATTTTATTAAAAATATATATTTTTATTTTTTTTGGCCATGGCCTGGTTGCTGGCCATGGCTGGTAAAATATTTTTTTTATTAATAATATTTTTTATTAAAATATTTTTATGAAAAATATATATTTTTATTTTTTTTTGGCCATGACCTGGTCGCCGGCTATGGCTGGTAAAATATTTTTTCATTAAAATATTTTTATTAAAAATATATATTTTTCTTTTTTTTGGCCATGGCCTGATCGCCGGCCATGGCCTGTAAAATATTTTTTTTATTAAAATATTTTTATTAAAAATATACATTTTTTTTTTTTTGGCCATGGCTTGGTCGCTGGCCATGGCCGGTAAAATATTTTTTTATTAATAATATTTTTTATTAAAATATTTTTATTAAAAATATATATTTTTTTCTTTTTTTGCCATGGCCTGGTCACCGGCCATGGCAGGTAAAATATTTTTTTTATTAATAATATTTTTTATTAAAATATTTTTATTAAAAATATATTTTTTCTTTTTATGGCCATGGCTCGATCGCCACTACTGGCAGTAAAATATTTTTATTGATAATATTTTTTATTAAAATATTTTATTCTCGTTAGATCCGGCGAGGACGGTCCTCGGGCTGGACATTAGAAGCTAAATTAAAAACCAAGAAAAGGAAGAAGAAAAAAAAATTGATTCTCAAAATTATTCCCAGAATCAAGAAGCTACTTTTTTTATTTATTCTTGATTCTGCTCCAAAACTGATTCTGGGAATAATTTTTAACAAAATTGTGCCCAGAATAAAAAATTAAACAAACGCATTTCTGTTCCTAAACTGATTCTGGGAACAAAAGAACAAAATCAAATACTGTTTGGCAAGTTGTCATGCGCAGCCTAAGTGCCCTTTCTTTTCACACTATCAATGCCAATACCTCGATGTCTATATCAGTTGGACAAAATTATAGATGATGCATTATGCTTTATCTAGTGGGGACTAAAAATTGGACCTACCTTTAGCATCCGTTTGCTTTTGACAAACGAGTGATGAGGGACCCCCAAGTATTGGCTTTTAGTAGGTAAAAAAATAGTTGGTTTAGTGGATAAGACTCCAAATTGAATGAACAACCAGGATCAAACCGGATTTGAAATGAATGGCAAAGATGGGACGATCAATAAATCGCACGCCAATCAAATGGAACAGGGGATTATAGTGGTTAATATTTATTTTTATAGCAAATGGAAAGTTCAAGATTCTCTAGAATATTATGCTGAAGAGATCCGGACAATTCACTTTTTCCAAAAATGAAAGCTCTCGGGATTTTCACACTTGTATAATATCTATTTTCATAAATCTGTTTGCTTACTTGCCAAAGGTTCAATTATAATTTGGCCATACCCCTTTTATATCAATTTTAGTATATTCATTAACATTACTCGTAAATAACCAGGACTCATTTATCCAACTTCAAATAATGGAGAGCGAGTGCTTACTTTGTAAAAGTGCACATCTTAATTGAAAAAAATTCCACATATTGCTAGCAATTAAAAAAAAGGCGCTTATTAAGTAAAATCTGTAACATGAAACGGTGACAAGCACCTTATTTTACAAATTCTCATTGAAAATCCTCTCGAAAATATTAAAATTGTGGTTTGGAATCATTTATCAAATGACGCTGGCCGGGAAAAAGAAAATCATTTATCAGTCAACTATCAAAATGATTGACCCACCGATTTCATGACTAGTAGCATAAAACCATTTCTTTGGGACCTCAGCCGTCAATCACGGTGACATTGGGAAAATCTTGTTAGAAAGCAACGTGATAACGAAAAGAAACAAAGCAAAGAAAAAGAAGACGGGTCGTGCTTTCCGCGAGCTTTTTAGTCAAAGAAAAGAAGCCCCGCGAGACGAGGAAAAAAAAAAAGAAAACATGAGGATGCATTTCATTGGCAAGAAATTGTTCATCATTTGCTCCCTCCTGTTTTGCCCCTACTTTTCTTGTACCACGAGGAATTTCCTTTCCTGTCAGTTGATATCTTATTTTGCTATCTTCATTTTTGTTCGGACTGCGATCACGGGGCTAGGTATTGGAACAGCCCCTTGCTGCTAACAGCCTGGCCCGGTACGACCCCTCATTACGGGGGCCTGTGCCAAGCTTAGGCCAGGGCTCAAGAGGGGCAAGTCCGTGCTCTGTCGTGGGCGGTGTGGCCCGGTTACCAATCTTAGGGTAGGGTCTTCTTAAGGGATAATGACATAAATAATTCATGAACGTTGGTCTAATGTATAATGTAGTCTTTGAACTTTTGATATATGTTCAATGTGATCCATGAACTATATGAAAATATTCAATGTAGTCATTGCATTAATTAAATATTAAATACTACATTGAACATTTTCATATAGTTCAGGGATTATATCGAACATATATCAAAAGTTCAGAGACAACATTGAACAAATTAAAAGTTTATGGACCACATTGCACATTTGGTTAAAGTTTAGGGATCATATTGAACAAATTAAAAATTCAGGAACTATATTGCATATTGGACCAAAGTGCATGGATCATTTGTGTCATTTTCCCTTTTTCGTAATGTACTTGTTTGGAAGGGTATAATGCTGAAGTTCAAGTCTTTTGCAAACTTTGTTCAAAGCCAGACTTTTATATTTAATGCATGAGTATGATGAGTCAAATTCAGATTTTAAGAGAGAATGAAAAATTCAATGTGCAATTCCTGGTGTGGTACAAATACTGGCATGTTATAATCTTAATAATGAACAAAGAATATGTTGTGTGAAGTACTACATTAGAAAATAAACAAGAAAAGAAATTGATGCCCTAGAATTTGGAGTAGAGTTAAGAATGTTATATCATTTTTTTTTTCGATAAAAGAATGCAGTTCACCATTGTCTTGAAAGCAATATCTCTGAGTACCAAAAACTTATGTTTTCAGTGAACTATAAATATGATTAGAAATATAGAAAAATATGCGAGCTTATTACGAATTGAGTGATCAAAAGTACTATTACTCAAAGCTTATATAAGTATTACATCTCTTTCCATAAAATATAGGTTTTTTTTTTTGGGTTCCGCTCCTTTCTTTCTAGTCAATACTTTTGAGTGTATTGATACATAATCTTTATAAGAAATAAAAAGATGCCTTTCTATATCCACGTTGCATTTATGTGAAAAATTAATATTTAAAAGATATGGCAAAATTCCCTTATTACGAAATATTTAGATTAGTAATGAACCGAAAGATATTATTGATATAATATGAAAAAAATTATACATGCATACGGGGAAAGATAAAACTATTTCAGAATATGTACTTTTTTGTCAGATTATTTATAACTTATAAGATTGAAAAGATTCAAACTTTAAAGTTGAAATGCATGATAGATAAAGTAGAATTATTAATTTACGCATTTTTCTATTGATATGAATATTTACAAAATAACTAATTGAAGACATTTGGGGAAAAAAATGATTCTAATTCCTAAAAAGTATTGATATTAACCTTTAGTGAGCTGAAGAGTTTCAGAAATCGACCGTTGATATAAGTTTTTCTCCTAAGCGGACAATGCGCGCCCAAACATATATATATATCATGCATTAGTACAGAGGTGTCGGGCCTACTTGTAAGTGATATGTCGAAAAAATGAATTTAAAAAGGGAAAATGCTATGTTCATTAAATTTAGTTTCCAAAAAAAGGTGGTGTTGTTTTTATGCCTTTTTTTATTATTAAAAAGACCCTTTTTATAGTTAACTTAACAAAATGTAATTCATTGTTTTATACGTACTTGCATATATCTTCTTCCTAGTTTGTATATTGAATCAAGGACAATACTATAGCTTCGCGATGTTTATGTTGTACTTAGAGCATCACGGCGTTGCCGCCCGCACCACAAATACCCTCGCTTGCGAACTCCCTCAGTCAAATTCAAACATGTAGACCAAATGACCAGATTCAAGGGTAGCTCAAGTTTAGTACAGTCGTGTGTAGTTTTGAAATGCTCCGTAACAATTGGAGAAAAAAGGAGGGTTTGGCAAGCATTCGTACAGCTCGAGAAATTTCTCTTTAATGGTTAGAGTGCATTTTGATCTTGGAGTCAACTTGCCGATGGAAAATCGGGCTTCAGCAACATCATCCAACAAGTATGATGACCTCCACTTTGAGTAGTTTTCCTCTTTTTTTTTCCCCTTCTACAATTTTTTTTTAGGTTCTCTTAGTTTGATCATCAGAGCCATAACGAGACAGTTTTGGACATTGGTAATCAGACGCAAGGCACCTACAGTGCCCGACATTGCCGAAGACTATGAAATGTCGGTGGACTAAAAGCGGAGTCGAATAAAATTCATTCTCGAAATCGTTGCCAGAGATGCATGAACCAAGAGGAATTCTTCTAACTGTGAAGTGATGCTTTAAGATACTGCTCCACTTCTATTCATTTGGAATTAATGATTTGGGTCGTTTTTTCCTTATTGAGCTCGACATTAGTTAATGTCATAACAAGCACAATGGGTAAGTGGGCAGGTTCGGGGGGTTTCTCTTTTCCATCTACTTAACTAATGCGGTTTTGCACTCTACTTAAGAATCAGTCTGAAGTGCGTGAGGGATTAAGTACGTAGTGATGAGTGGACTAAAATACAAGATAAATTCAAATAGATATTTCAAACATGAGATTATTTACATATGAGAGTCCGAGGAAATAAGATATGTTGTGGGACTAATCTGCACTCACATTTCTATCAATTGATGGTCTAGTCTAACCTAATCTAACCCCTGGGTTGCTTAGAGCCTCGTTTAACTCTGGTGCATAAACTAGTTTTTCCTCATTTGGTCATTGAAAAAGAAAGCACCTTTTACCAGGTTCTTTGTTATGATTCAACCACGTCATAGAAATGATCAGATCCATTGTTGTGGTAACGAGATAAAGAAAATTATAGCATTATTTCTGGTTTGGAAATTTTCGTACCATCCGATTCCCTCAATTCCATAAGCTACTTCACAGTTAAAATATCCAACATGTAATTCCGTTCAACAAGTTAGGCGCAGAGAACAGAACTAGACAATAAATTGACAGCACGCCGGGATACGCCTTATGATTATAGAAGAAAAGATCCAATCCGGTCCTGATTCTTCACCTCAATTTAAACGCTCTTCTAATCACTTCAGCTGCAGCGTGAGCCCCAGCCCCTACGCATAGACATAGTTCTACTAACTTCCTGGGGAGGTGCTTCTACTTCCCCAGAAAATCACCAGAAAACCGCCTTCCGTGGTTTGTTGCAACCACGACTCCCAACCCAATTCTTCTCTTTTTCTCTCCACCATCGTTACGCGTTTAGAAACAGAAGTACAAAATTGGCGGGGCAAATGAATTAGTGCGATTCTGAGGAGATGGGAGGAGCAATTGAGCAGCTTCGGTGACTAAAATAAAATATTAAAAAGAATTTCGCTCTCGATCTTTTTTATGTTTTTGAATTGTAATAATCTTGTATCTGTGGAGTTTGCTTTCTGTGATTTTCTGGAATCTTTAGATCATCAAGTGCATGACTGCATGCCTCTTTTTGCTGCTGCGAAAATACCCAATTGCCCTCGTGGCGAGGAAGTTAATCTGTTTATTTATTTTTTTAAGCAGGGCTGAGGGTTGTCTCACTCTGATGCTCCAAAAATCAAGCAAATCAACCCGAGTGGAGCTCCGACGCCGCGGTCATGGAGGTGGCTTGCCTCACGTGACCACGTATCTATGGCCGTACGAGGCTAGCTACCTCCGTTGGAGTGAATCAACGGCGGCCGCGACTTCCATCGACATAAGCCGTGAGCTCTGCACGGAGATATAGAGAAACGAAGGTGTGGCAAAAGACTCAAACGGGCGAGGAGTTAACGTCGTTGGGGCATTGACGCACGAATGTGAGAGCTCCTGATGGCAATGGATATCGGTACCTTCATCAAAGTTCACTACTCATTAAAATTTGGACGTGTCCGTTTGTGTGGACACCGAAGCTCACTGGGCTTGAGAAAATTCCATTAAAGAGCCTAAATTTTACCCGGCGTGACACCGATGCCTCAATTTTTCGTGTTATCAATTTTTCCAAACTTGTACTGGTGACCCAAAAATAGCTACCTTTACAATTCCGTCCCTACGTGGTGGCTTGCGTAGATAACAACAGGTGAATGGAGCTGACGTGGATCTAACGTGGCTTTAGTCTAGTCTAGAGTAACTTTGGACAACTAGTCAAAGTTTAAATATTTTTAAAAAAGATTTATTACCACGAAAAACCTCAAATTGGTATGCACATGCTATATTTTCATAAAAAACTCTCAAACTAGTATATTCGTGTTACACTTACTCCTAGGTACACTTATGACACATTTACCTCAAATTGTGGTAAATCTGAGAATTTTTTGGACAATGAGCTACGGCCTCCTATACACATGAACATCTCGGTTTACCCTTATAATACAAATGTTTGACTGCAAAGACTTTGCATCGACTTGACATGAATTATGAAATGTGTTCATTCATTGACAATCACCAAGGCAGGGTGCATTTCTTTGGAGAAACAGGAATTCATGAAGACATATAGCATAAGGTAATCCCGATCACAATGGTCCTAAGCACCAGTCAGGATCTTATCATTCCCTAAATGCGTCCTCTACCATTTCTATTCAGCCTCACAAACATTTTCACAAATTCAAGTAACCTCTTTAGGATCAACATCGCTATTGTCTCATGTTGCTTCCCACCACCATAGATCCCTCTTTTTTATTTTATTTTTTCGCGTAATCTCTCATCCTTCACGACGGCAGTCCTCGCCTGCATATTTAGAAACTTAGATTAAGGACTGCATTTTTAATCAAAACTATTCAGAGCGACTAATGGTTCTATACTCTGAAGGCACAACTACTTTGGTTCAATGGGAGCTCTCATCTCCCACCGTTTGTTAAGCTAAATTGAGAAAAAAGTAGGCATATGTAATCAAACACAGTTGTCTTTTTAAAGTTGAATACACCTTTACAGTGCGTCTTGTAGTGATTGCATTTTCATATACTAGGAGATGCTCTGGTGGTCATCCTTATCGTTAGGATGGAGGAGGTGAAGGGTTCGAATTCCCACTTTTTCAGGAACTAGTGGTGGGGACGTTTAGTTTCAGGTGTGAGATTCTATTTCTAGATTCCCGTACTTTACAAAGAGACAGAGTAAAAGTTTAAGAGTGGAATAAGAATTAGAGTAGGACAAATAAAAAAAAAAAAAAATTCGACTAAGATGAGTCGAAGTGCTAATGTGGAGACATCAAAGGGAAGCTGCAACAGAGAGAAGATAGAACCCCAAATTTGAATTTCTAGAGGAACTTCCTTCAGTGCCCTCACGCAAACGGCGAAATCACCGAATCTGCCCGCCAACAACGGAAGAAGATCCCGAGGGCAAATAAGGAAATGTCGTATACTCATCATCCTCTCCTCCCCTTTGCCCTGAGTTGCCGTAGCTTTCAATCGCCATCCCGTCGCGAGAATCTTCATAAAATCCACCAACCTGAGAGACCGGAATCGAGGTTCAATTCGAGGAATACGGACGATCGCGATCCATCTCTCTATCTCACTGCGCGATTCGCGGCGTCCGATTTCGTGTAATTGTTTGCTCATGTGAGACGTTACAGAGATTCGATTTCTTTGTGGCGCGGTTTCGTTTTCTCGATGACGCTGATCGATCCGTTCCTATTGTAGAATATGGAGTGGAACGGGTGGTGGTTGAGGGCGATGGTTGTTCTGACATGCTCGATTGCCGCAAGTGGGGCGAGAGGTAATCGCATTCCGTGTTCATGTACCAGTTTACTGCTGTGATCCTCTTGACTTAATTCGGAGGCTCTAGAATTGGGTACGTCGGTTTTGAGCTTGGAAAGTGAGATTTGTATTGTGAATTTGGCGGATTTAGGTATTTCAGGGTCGGGGAATCGTTGACTGTGTCGCAGAGCTGTAGTGCCTGATTGAATGCGGGCCAACCTATAGCTGAATGATCCCTCTGGTGTAGATTTGGTTGTTTTCGAGGCATATGACTGACAGTGTTGTGTTGCATTTGGTTGGTTTTGTTAAGCTATTGGACTACCGAGTTTGGATCGATGCTACTACTAGAATATGGTCGGATTGATTGAATTTCCTTATATTTGTTCGGTACAAATTTCATCCTGCTGTTTCTTCTTTGGGGATAAAATTTGTTGAGTATCTCACTGTGATTGACTGTCAGCTAGTCAGCTTTTCTCCAGTTGAGTGATGGACTGTAGCTTGAAAGTTATAGTGGAATAGCTTTTGGGAAAGAGGAGCCTTTTGTTGTTTACTTATTCCCCTTTCATCACATTGCATTGAACATATATATTTCTTTAAGTTCATGAAGGACGGTAGAAATATATCGAAATATTGTTTTGAGTTGATGTTTCCTTAAATTGTTCCTCTCACTTGATTTGTTGAAATAGCTTGCTAGAGACATAAGAAACTTGCTTCATTGCTTGTAATTGAATGAACTTGTGACTGCATTTTCAATCTGAAATTTTCTCAACTGTTAAATGCAGAACTTTGAGTGAGGTCCAAGGCTCATAAAGCTGTTTACAATCACACTCTTGTGATGATAGTGGTGGAGTATGCATCTGTAGTAAGTGTTCTTTTTAAACTTTCTCCCATTTACATAGAGCTTCTTGTTATTACCCTTCAGGTTTCACCATTTCAATACAATAACATTGTAACAAGGTGCAAAGCTTTTTATTTTGCAGGTTTACATGTCAGATTTGACAGCACTTTTTTGTTGGACATGTCCTAGTTGTGATGGAAAGACCAAGGTAATTCGACTACGTTTTATTATGACATTGTTGCTAAGGTTGCGTAAAGAATAGGTCCTCAGTACTAAATGGCCAATTCTTGAGATGGGATTTTGTGGGCATATGCTGCCTTCTCTTATTAGCTTCTGACTGGTTATTAATGCCTTTGGATTTGAAAGCAAGGGTTCTAAGTCATTGATCTGATAGTTGACGTCCAGCACTGCTTATAGGTATGTAATTCATGCCGCAGTGGCCTACCAATTTGCGATGCTTGTGATGCCTCTATGTTTGAATTTCATCTAATTTTTTGTCCTTATTTCTAATCAATATATATTACCTGTGGGCATATATTGCCTTAATGCTGCGGTTATAGCTTTCAAAGATACTCAAGAACATAGGTATGCATGTTAACTTTGTAACAGTCTGAATTTTCGATCCTTTTCCCGGGATTTAGGAAATGAATTTGATCAATGCACTTATAGTGAGATCTCACCCGGAAATGCGCATTCTCGGGATGCTAACCTTAGGGGTAGGGCTGTTACGGGATTGAGTTCGCACGACCAAAGAACTCGATCTGGGTTCAATCTTCGACCATATGGATTGACGAGGGAATGTTTTGAGCCAACTGAGGCCGGTCTACTTGATTGATCGTGTCCGAAGGGAACTAGTGACATACCCTTGCAATTATATGACAATCGAGGTCGTCTCGGGTGGAGTAAACTTAAACGTGATTTGACTTAGTGTCGGTCACGGGTCGAGAGCGCATAATCCCAATGAGCCACCCGTTAGCCAGAGATAAGCTAAAGTCGCGATTGTTCAATTTTAGTCATTTCTTGGAATTCGGGCCCGGGAATCGAGAATTTTGAAAGTGACAATTTTGAGCGGCCGATGACGTTTTTGGCTTGGCCAACCTTGGGGCCACCCATTTCTGCAAAAAAATGGATTTCGGTCCGGGACCCGGAAAATGACGATTTTGCCCCTCTGGTCACCAATGGCGATTTTGAAGTCGTTTGAGGCTATTTTTCGAGGCTAGTGTCATTTTGGGGTGGCCACGCATGCCAGGAGTCGTTTTGGCCAAAAATTGGAATTTCGACAAAAATTGGAAAAATAATATTATTTTATTCCCGAGACTTTGACATGGATTTTCGAGGGCTTGCGCGATGAATTTCGCGATTCCGACGCCATATTATGTTGGCCACGCACATATGGAACGCGTATGTGCGAAAATTGAAATTTCGGTTCGGGATCGGAAAATTACGAAAATGCCCCTAGGCCATTTTTGGACAATTCCGAATTTAGAAAGTTTTTGGGGTTCTAACCAAGGTGAGTTAACTTAATTCAGGTCTGGTCAGCCCTTGGTTAGGGACAAAGGACCATTTTAACCCTAAATTATTAGATGAGAATGAAAGATAGCCATTGGATCAAGGGGCAAAATTGTCCAATCGCCTAGATTGAGACACATGGATTCCACTCACACCATCTTCGACCCATTTGACTGCACCCTCTCTCACTCCAAAGAGACCATTCGGCCATTTCCTCGCTGCATTTCCTCTTCTTTTCCCCGTTTCTCGTCTCGTTTTGCACGTTTCGCATTTTCTCGGTGCTCGTTCACGCCGAACAAGATCAGGCCGTAGCCGCCGGCCGCCCACCACTGCCGCCACAAGACTTGGACCTCCTCTCACCTGCTCACCCACCACGCCCTTGTTTACCCGTAACAGCCCTCTCTCTCTTTTTCTCTCTTCCCGTTCAGAACAAGATCGCCGGAAGTTTCACGGAGTCCGATCACTGCTCGGCTCAACACTCCGGCCATCCAAAGACGTCCATACGCCGCTAAAGACCGTCCATACAAAGTGTCCGTACAAGCATCGTTCATTGTCCGTACAGATCACTGTTCACGTCGGACCGTACGGACGCCGCGGCTGTCACCGGCACCTCGCCGGCCACCGTCCCAGCCCCTGTCCGTACATTTCTTGGAATTCGGGCCTGGGAATCGAGAATTTTGAAAGTGACAATTTTGAGCGGCCGATGACGTTTTTGGCTTGACCAACCTTGGGGCCACCCATTTCTGCAAAAAAATGGATTTCGGTCCGAGATCCGGAAAATGACGATTTTGCCCCTCTGGTCACCAATGGCGATTTTGAAGTCGTTTGAGGTTATTTTTTGAGGCTAGTGTCATTTTGGGGTGGCCACGCATACCAGGAGTCGTTTTGGCCAAAAATTGGAATTTCGACAAAAATTGAAAAAATAATATTATTTTATTCCCGAGACTTTGACGTGGATTTTCGAGGGCTTGCGCGATGAATTTCGCGATTCCGACGCCATATTATGTTGGCCACGCACATATGGAACGCGTATGTGCGAAAATTGAAATTTCGGTTCGGGATCGGAAAATTACGAAAATGCCCCTAGGCCATTTTTGGACAATTCCGAATTTAGAAAGTTTTTGGGGTTCTAACCAAGGTGAGTTAACTTAATTCAGGTCTGGTCAGCCCTTGGTTAGGGACAAAGGACCATTTTAACCCTAAATTATTAGATGAGAATGAAAGATATCCATTGGATCAAGGGCAAAATTGTCCAATTGGCCTAGATCGAGACACATGGATTCCACTCACACCATCTTTGACCCATTTGACCGCACCCTCTCTCTCTCCAAAGAGACCATTCGGCCATTTCCCTGCTGCATTTCCTCTTCTTTCCTGTTTTCGTTCGTTTTGCAGACGTTTTCGCATTTTCTGCACGTTCACGCCGGAACAGCACTGCCCTGTAGCCGCCGGCCGCCCACTGCCGCTGCCGCCACAAAGACTCACTCGGACCTCCTCTCATCTGTCTCACCCACCACGGCCTTCCACCCGTAATGCCCTTTCTCTCTTTTTCTCTCTTCCCGTCTTACGTAAACAAGATCACGGAGCTTCGCCGGAGCTCCGATCACTGTCCTCAACACCCTCAACCATCCAAAGACGTCCATACGCCGCCGCCGCCCAAGACCGTCCTGATGCATGTTGTCCGCAGATGGCATCGTTCATCGTCCGTACGGATCACTGTTCACGCCGGACCGCACGGACGCTGCGGGCTGTCACGGCACTCGCGGCCACCGTCCCACCCCGTCCGTACGGTGTCCATACGAAAGTACTGTTCACGCTGGCCCGTACTGCTCGCGCGACGCCGCTCTCCCGTTGCCGCTGTTCTCCGCCCGTGCCGCCCGTCTGTCTCGCCTTTTTTGGGTAAGTGTCTCCCCCAAAAACTACCTAGGAGCTTGGGTATTTCTAGACTCGTTTAGGACCCGGTTTAGGCGATTTTGTGACTGTTTTAGGGCTGTTCGGGACCGATTTGAGAGGACTCGATTATTTTGTGGTTGCGGACTGATTAGGCGAAGAATTTTTAGGTTTAGGGAGCTCGGATTAGGGCTGTGATGTTGAGGTTTGATCGGGATTAATTTGTGCGATTAATTATTGGGATTGTGCCTTGAATGGAATTTTGTGCGTGATTGTGCGATTTGTGGTAGTTGGCTGATTTGGGATTGTGTTTCGGGTTGTGTACGTGTGGTTGTATATGTCACGTGTGTGGCCGTGAGGTGTGATGGTGAGGCAGTGCGATTGCGCAATATGTTCGCGTGCCAAGAACGTGTGATAGTGCTTCGGGATCGCGTGTTATATGTGTATGATTGTGTGGTGTGCTAGCGTGGTGAGAATTTATATTTGCAAAGTGTATGTGAATTGTGAAATGTGCATGCAATGTGGAATTGTGTTTGGCCGTGCGAGTACTGGTCGTGCGTAAGTGTGGTTTGAGTGGAACGAGGATATGGAAATGTGGTTTAGTTGGAAAGGTCCGTCCTGAGGCGTGTACGTTACGCGGGACGATGCCGTCCCTGACGAGGTGACGATGCCCGGCCTGACGAGGTGTCGATGCCTGACGTGGTCAGAAGACCGTTGGCCTGATGCGTTTTACGCGGGCGCGGTAGAAGGAAAGTGTGTGTAGGATTCCGTCCTGAGGCGTGTACGTTTACGCGGGACGATGCCGTCCCTGACGAGGTGACGATGCCCGGCCCGACGGGGTGACGATGCCCGACGAGGTCGGAAGACCGTTGGCTGCGATGCGTTTTACGCGGGCGCGGTAGTGGTGGAAAGGTTGAAAATGAGTGGGATTTGGCAAGACAAGCGAGAGGATTGTGGAAAGTGACGCATGGTGTGAGTAGCGTGCGAGTGTGTTTGTATCGCGTGATGTGATGCTTAATTATGGGGTAGAAACCGCTAGGCACGGTATGGGGACGTGCCCAAGTGATTTTGTCTTATAATTAAGGCACGCGCGTCTGTGATTTCTTCTTGTGATGTGTTGGGTCGTGTTATTGTCTAACGTGCGAGGAACGTGTGTGATGGATTCCGGTAGGGTCGCATGTGATTGTTAGTTTGGCCGATCGTTGTGTGTTTTCGTGCCGCGGTACGTGAGTGCCTACGTGGGGTTTGGGGTTGTACACTTATTGAGATTCGTCTCACGGTTGTATAACCGCCACTTTAGACCCCCGGCCCTAAACCCGGGAAGTGCGCCTTTTCTTTTGGAAGTCCGGGGAGTCGCTTGTTGGTGCCTGGTGGAGCTGCAGTGAGTTCCGAGATTCAAGCCGAAATTCCGGCGGAATGGAAGAGGCGACCCTTAGGTTTTTCCCTAGGGTGTTTTAGGGGTTGTATAACTTGGGTTATCCGATAGTGAAGTTAAGATAACCAAACCCCGAACTTTTGTTTAAACGGTGACTGAGGATGAAAGTCTGTATTTACGTCTGTAATATGATGTTTGTATATTTGGTGTTGTATGAATATGTGGTTGCTGAATTGTTCTGTTGTTCTACCCCGTTGTCGTCATTATTTGTCCGGGGTTTTGTTATTCGCTTTCGCATGTGGCTCTGATGTTTGGGTTGGGTCGGCGACGTTCCTGGGACGTCGCATCATTTCGACCGGAGTAGGGGATGTCGCGAGCTCGTTGGGGTTCGGGGCGTGACAAACTTTGGCATTATTCCTCTTACATTTGACATGCGGAGGATTTACTTATATAACCAAGGACACTTAATTTCCAGGTAAATCATGAAGAACAGATTGTCCAGGTTTTGACATTTGGACAACCTCGTATTGGCAATGCAATGTTTGTTTCTTACTACAGCATGCCAAATACTATACATATAACTAATGGACATATATTGTGCCTCATTTGCATCCGTACTATTCTCGGTTCCCACAATAGACTTACCATCACTTACCTAGGGTGGTATGACTTTGATCTTGACAGAATATCAGATAAATTATGGGGAATTGTCGCTGACTGTGTTTGACATTTGCTTTGCATTTATTTCAACCTGTCTAACCGGAGAAGTCTTATATTTTCCAACAATGTTCGTACTCTCATTTTTTTCAGCGTATAAATTTTAACTGTTTTGTTTGTTTTATCTTCTTAACAAAGCAGGGCAGTTTGCAGTACTCATGACCTTTCTAACAATATTTAAGGAAGTCATCTCATTCCTATAAAGCTAGCATGAGTTTCTCGTACCAATTCCAAATTTAAGACGCGTAATAATGTGTATTACTCACTCTCTCTCTCTCTATGATGGCTGATGACCTAGTCTTAAGCTCTGTGCAATTATAAGGTATTAATCATTTAAATTATGCATGTCTACTAATGCCTATAATATTGGCAACTAGCTCAATGACAGTCACGGATAAACATATTGATGTGAGATAATGTGAAAATAATTTGATTCCACTCGCTTGTCCGGTGATAATCTTACTCTTTTTATGTGAGTGTTCGCATGTAATTGGAATCCTTCTTTTTTGTAGGTATGGTTGTATAATATAGGATTTGGTAGTCTGGTTTATTAGGTCGAGAAAGTTTGTGATGGCTCTGGAGAAGATCCAATTTGCAGCAGGTAAGGAGGTAGTTTCAGTCGTAGGTACCTGTTACAAGCAATTATTTTGTGGATTTATCATGCTAGGTGTAATAGGTCATGTGACAAATCAGCTTATTCTAGAGAATGCCAGTCCTTTATTACCGGAAATATTTACGGATGACTTATCAGAGTTTGTTTCTGCGGATTGGTAACTGGTAACAGCCTTGCGGACCATTTACTCTACTATGGTGTAGAATTAATGGCGGAGACCTGGGAATCGTGCAAAATCGTCATGGACCCACGATTGAAGGAATACTTGAATGTGACATCCTGAAAAATAGTCCATTTGAGATTTATAAAATACTGAGTTTTATGAATGTACTCTAGCATTAGTTCTCGCCGTAACCGATCATTCCTGGGATACTAACCATTGGGGAAAGGCTGATTAGGAATTAAATTCGCATTAACCGTTAGAAAATTCGATCGTGAATTTAATTTCGCTCATGAAATCGCCGAGGTGATATTTTGAGCCACCGTTGGCCGATCTAAGGGTAGCCAAGGATCGTTCGCCACCGTCATAGTAGTGGATTGCGGGTGATTCCGTCGGACCACGAAATGATTTGATGAATTATCCTGAACCTATATCGAACGATCGTACCCCACGGATCTAGCGATTGATCCTCGCGATTTTAATGACAACCGAAATTGTTACGAACCGAACGGACTTGCACGTGACTCGATATATTATCAGTCACGAGTCGAATATGCGAATTTCCCCAACAAGACACCCGTTAGTTTGAGAAACGCTCGAGTTACGTTTAATAGAATTTAATTATTTAATTTAGCCTAAATCGGACACCGGAAAATTTGGAAGTCAAGCAACGGGACGTTAGGGACGACGTTGCGGTTGTAACGTGCAATTTTGTTGCGCCCGAATCCTTCAGAAAAACTCGATTTCGACGAAACGGAGAAAGTGACCAAAAATGCCCCTAAGAGTTAATAAAGGATTAGTTTTGTTGGACAAGGGCATTTTGGTCATCTTAGGCCCAAAGTTGGAAAAGGCATAATTACCCTTGGATATTTTTAAGTAATATTCAATTCTAACCATTGATTTTTAGATTGGATCGAATCTCGGCCGTCGGATTAAAAAGATTAGATAGGGTATTTTGGTAAATTACCAAAAAAATGGTCAAAATTGGATAATTAGCCTTGACCCCCTTTCTCTCTCTCTCTCCTCTCTCTTCTTCCTCCTTCCCCATCGTGAAATTTCCCCCTTTTGCCGTGAAGCCCCCACCGTGGACACATTCACTCTCTCCTCTCTCTCTTTGCCGATCATCGCCGCGCCGCCGCTTGGATCGCCGCCGTGCCTCACCGCGCCACCGCCCCGCCGTCTCGCACCCCTCACGCCACCCCCATCCCGCCGTTCTTTCTCTCTCCCTTTCGGTCCTCCTTTGGCCGTGAGCCCCATCGGCCACCGCCTGGCAGCGCCGTCGCCACCCAAGCCGATCGCCGCCGCGGAGCCGAGCTGTGCGTCGTCGCCGCCGTTCCCGATTAAGTGCCGCCGCTTTCCGTTCTAGCCGCGATAGTCTAGAACGCGGGTAAGTCGCGCTCTAAACCCAACTTAGGACTTCGGGTATCGACGGGCGATTTTTGGGCGAAATCTGTATAAAGTTAGGTGCGGAATGGCATGAATTGGGAGTGGAAATTTTGTGGCGGGCCTTAGGATTTAATTCGGGCAATTTTTATTGGAAATTAGAGAATAACAGTGGCTGTGATTTACTGTTCATGGGGCCGTGATGGGCCGATTGGGACGCAACTTGGATTTTTAGAACCGAGAATTTATGGTGAAAAAGTCCCGTGAAGGACCGGAATCGATTTGACATCGTTTGGTGGGAGAAAAATAATGATTTCTGTATTTTATGTGCGTTTGGAAATAATTAGATCGTGGTGGTGAAATTAAATGTGTGATTGTGCAATTGGTTGAGTTAATTATGTTTGTTGGGTGCACGTGTGGGCTAGATTATTTTAATTATTATTATTGGTCATGTCAAATGCTGAGTGAGCATGGGTTGTGTGTAATTGATACGTGCGCGGGCCACGTGTGATTGGCCAGTTGTGTTTGGTAAATACATGTTGAGCATGTGCCTGAGTGAGAAAGAAATGTGGCATGACGTGTGATTGTGGAAAATTGTGCCGTCCTGAGGCGTGTACGTTTACGCGGGACGATGCCTGGTATTACCGGAAGACTGCCAGGCCTGAGGCGTGAACTTCTACGCGGGTTGCGCAATGAGGTGGTAGATGTTGAGCCCGAGGCGTGTACGTTTACGCTGGCAAGAAACATGGCCTGAGGCGTGTACGTTTACGCGGGCCTGAAAGTGTTGTGGAAAGAGGTCGCAAAGTGTACCCGAGGCGTGTACGTGTACGCGGGTCAACTTGTGAGGAATGTGGATGAGACATGATGAGAACGGAATGAGTGCATGACATAAAAATTGTGCATGCTTGCAATTGTGTTGATGTGCCTGCTATGTGATAATGGCATGTGTGCGAAAGTTGTGTTTGGGGTGATTGTCCGGAGGTACGTGATAGCCTAGGTGGAGTTTAGAGGTGAACTTACTTCGCGAAGTGTTCTCACGGGTTATTTCAACCAAACATTTCGAGCCCCCGCTTTGAACCATGAACATATTGAGGCCGACTCGGAACCATCGGGTGATCGAGGACAGCCGAGGAGGATTCAGGTGGTGATGCCGAGGACAGTGAGTCAGAGTGGACGCCGAGTAAGGGCTGTAGGGGTTAGTGTGGGGTCTAATCGAGCTTTTGAGGCGTACCATTTTGGAAGTTAGGATACCAGGTCATCTAGTCCTTTTTGTTATCGGAGGTGGATAGTAAGGTGTGCTTTTTGTAAATGAAGGTTGTAATTGTGAATATTTTATAAGTCTCCGAATGGAATCGAATATATGTATATTCTCCTATTCTCCCCAGTTGTATTTGTTAGGGATTAATTGTTAGTATCCGCTCTGGTTGTAAATCTCTGATGGCGATTTGAGGTCGGCGACATTCTTGGGATGTCGCATAAATCGACCAGTGGTGGATGTCGCGTGCCCGTTGGGAATTGGGGAGTGACACGGAAGCGAAGACTAAGGAAACCTTATGCTTTCCAGGAATCCTTCTTCTTCTGCATTGAGGCTGCGTTGAGACTCCGATGCCAAGAGTAACTTAACGTAAAATGCTCCTAAGTCAGCACCTAATTTCGTGAAGATCATTAGGTAGCTCTGGATGAAGTTTGTTCACGTAATGCATTTCATCAATCTGTTTCCATGTCCATCACAAGATGCATAGGATCTCTACCGAAATTCACGTGGAATGTAAATAGCATGAAGTTGAATGTATCATCCTTGTAAATACAATTCTGTGATACCTATTGAATGAATGCGCTCGCAATTTTACCTGTCAATCTAATCTTGGGCCTGTGGCATTTTTTACCAGACTCGATAAAACCTAATAAGGACGTGTGGATGCTGAGCTGAGCTATCCATAGCTGAATCACGCCGCTTTTTTATTTCCTTTCTTTTTTTTTCTTTTTTTGGGGGTTGAACTCGTGTTGAACTTCACAAAATTGGCAAAAGCTTGTGAATTTTGAAACTGTTAGACTTGCATGGTTTGGAGATTAACCAGTTTTATAAGGTGAAACAAAGACTGTCTAGGGAGAATACTTTTCAATCAGTGACCTTACCTTCTACTACTGGCTTACTGGCACATAAAAGATTTCTCGGCACAACCAAGTACTTCGACTGTTCCCTGGCAGGACAATTAAATCAAGCAACCTTGGAAAAAAATGATCTTATCTGAAGTTTGCGTCATTTCAATTGGCAACCTTTGTTGAATTTCAACTTTTAGAGGTAAGCAATTTATATCATCTTGGTTTAGACATGTAAGAGTGATTTGATCGGCCTTTGGAACGAACGAAAGCTGTAAGCATTTACCTTCTATTTCTGATATTCCGGAATTAACATTAGCGGAAACCGGAAAATTGAAATTCCTTCATCATTTCGAAGCATAAAGTGCTTATTGTGACCATTCAAAGCACATTGAGCAAGAGACCATTTAAGTCCTTGACACTATGTGATAAGCTGTAGTTCGTACAATACTGTAAAAGCCAAAGTACAGCACTAAAACGTTGGGAAAGATACACTGTCGTCAAATCTACGAGTTACCTGCGCTAGCCCCAGCTTACCTTTACAGTAAGAACCCGTAAGTTTTCTTACTTATTACCAAGAGAAGAGCTCAGGCTGCCATATAGGTCTCTTTTGTCATTTGGCGATTCTCCTTACCAATGTGAAACCTAAAGCTCCATACCTAGGTACCCGAAAAGTGAATGAAAGAGCTTTTATCACGGATTAAAACCTACACGATTGACTATATCCTTCATTGTTTAAGGTATAGCAAAGTTAAGTTTTACAAGGCATGGTTATGAGGTTCAAATTTAAAGTACAAACCAGCAAGTTCCAAGGATCTCACATAAATGACCCACGTGTAAATTGACAAAAAGTAGTGCACTTGAATGCAGTAACACTAGCATCAATTTGACTTGTCTTTTACTGGTAACTCAATTAGCCAACCAAAACCGTCAAAAAGTAATATATCTAAACCAAATCAAACTCATGAAATAGATCCAAAAAACCATGGTCCCATTCATGAGCAGTTTACAGCGTCCATCTTAAAGGTAGAAAACGGTTGCAAAAACAGCTAGTAATAACTATGCCTACAACAATAGATTTCAAGTCAACTTGCCAAAGTGTGATTGTAATTTATGTATAATAGATAACGATCCCAGGAAAGACTACAATAAATATCTCTTGGAATGACAGAGGACAATAAGAAATTTGTTTAAGTTTCAAATCTTCCTTAACAACAGACTTGGCTGTGGATGTAGGACCTTTCAAGTACCACACGCACTTCTTATTGGAAAATGAACTCCTTTGCTGAGCATGTCTTCTAAATTTTTCAAGAAATGGCTGAATCTTCTAAGCAATGCCAGACATTGCATCATTTGAACCTCTTCAAGTTGGAAACAATCAGAGGCCTCACACATGTCATCCCTTTCTACGAAGTATTTCAACCCGATCAACTCACATTAAGGATGGCAGTGCCTTCGATCAACAAAATGCACTGACATTCAATGACAAACAAAAGCACTAAGAATTTCGAGCTCCTTCAGCGCTTGATATTCAGCATTGAAGAATTCAGTAATGCCTGAATATCACAGATGTTACCCATGAGTGCATTCAAATGATTCTTCTGGTCAACATAATAAAAAACGATGAGAACTCCTTTATTAAAAAGCATATCTTTAATTGTCTTGATCCCTTCATCAACATTACTTATTCTGTCAAATTTCCTTTCGAGGATAATTTCGTTTTTTGTAAGTTTCTTAAACTTTAAGTCCCTCAGCAACATTAGAAACCAGCAAAAGGCGGTTGTTTGAGATGTCTCCCTTAGCACTTCTTGTCAATCTTTAAACCTAAAAGAGTCATCTAGTGTAACTTAAGGTGAATGGAAGGGCTTCTATTACAGATAAGCACCTAGGCATAACCATTTCAAGAAAATGGAGGCAACAATGGAGATCACACAAGGGTCGATTTACATGATTTCAAACCCCAAGTGAGACTTCTCATATGTCCGATACACCGATCATACTGAAATTTAGCCTTAACTATAATATGATTTATGATACCTTGGCGAAGCTCAATAGTTCTCCTCTCCTGTCACAGATGGAAGCTTTGCTGCACCAACTATTGATGCCGCTACCCAAGTGAAATTCCTCTTTCTGCATTTTATTACTTCTCCATAACATTTGCAAATCACACTAAGAAGCACACCTTTCCTGAAAAATAAACCGAATATAAGCATATCAATACAATGTCTTCTTCACAATAGCAACAATGAGTTAATTATGCTGTAATTTTCCAGGATGAGAACCATTGTGCTACGACCTTCCAACACACATTTCATCTAATTGTTTACAGTATAGCAAAGTTATCTCCAATGTGAAGGTATCAACTTCAAAATATATGAAGCAGCAAATCGACAAGGATATCTAATGAATTGTCATAAATCAAATAATAATGATGCAATCGACATGCACACCTCAAATTGGAAACATAAAAGCAAGGAGAAACCATTTACAGAGAATATAGCTAAAAAAGCGAAACCAAACTAGGAAAAGAAAACATATAATTGTATATAATTAAGAACCCCCTGGTTATACGGAGGTATCATAATTTCAATACCTTCTTCAGATTTCCAGGCATCAACTCATAAAGTAATTATAAAGTGAACGTAAAACTTCACTTTGGACGTCATTTTCATTTTCCTTTATCCAGTCTTTGTACAGCTGCCCAATTAGCCACAACACCCTGCGCAATAAGATTTCTATAAGTTTTTCAAACTTTAATTCCTCTCACTACATTAGAAATCGGCAACAAGGCGGTTTGAGATCTCTCCTTAGCACTTCTTGTCAATCTTAAAACCTAAAAGAATCCTTTAGTATAACCGAGGTGAATGGAAGGGCTTCTATTATAGATAATCATCGAGGCATAACCATTTCTAGAAAATGTAGGCAATAATCGAGATCACACAAGAGTTTCATTTACATGATTTCTAACCCCAAGTGAGACTTATCATATGTCCTGGGCAAAGAGGGTAAACGATATTACTGAAATTTAGCCTTAACTATAAGACGATTTATGATACCTTGGAGGTGGAAGTTTTGCCGCACCAACTATTGATCCGCTACCCAAGTAAAATTCCTCTTTCTTCATTTTATGACTTCTCCATAATATTTGCAAATCCCACTAAGAAGCACATCTTTCCAGAAAAATAGACTGAACATAAGCATATCAATACGAGGTGTCTGTCTTCTTCACAGTTGCAACAATGAGTTGATTATGCAGTAAAGTTCCAGGATGAGAACCATAGTTATTATATGACCTTCTGACACACATTCCATCTACTTGTTTACAGTACAAGGAAGTCATCTCCAATGCGAAGCAAGGTTATAAACTTTGAAATAAGTGAAGCAACAAATCGACAAGGATATCTAATAATTTGTTACAAACCAAACCAAATAAAAAACGATGCAATAGAAATGCATACCTCCAATTGGGAAACATAAAACCAAGGAGAAACCATCAAAGAGAATTTGGCGAAAAAAGCCAAACCAAACTAGTAGAAGAGAATGAATGTGTACATAATTAAGAACCCTCTGGTTGTCCTGGAGGTGTCATAATTCCAATACCTTCATCAGATTTTTAGTCATCAACTCAGTGAAAAGGTAATTAAAAGTGCATGTGAAACTTTTCTGTTTATATCCGTGAAAGAGTTTGATTGCAGAAAAGGGAAAACATTGGTTGTCAGATGAAATAAATTACCTCAATTCGTTTAAAGTTTACACATGCAAGGGAACAATTTGTGGTCGGCGATCAAGAAGCTTTCAAGAGCAACGTGCATTTATCCGTCCTGTCTTCTCCCCTCATATCCATATTCAAATTCGTATCCAGATTCGTCATCTTCTCCTTATTATTCGCCTTGTCACCCACAAATTTGACTGCCATCTCCGAACAAAACAAGAAATTTCCTCCACATTTAATTTCCTGCACCGCCTTATTTCAACCCTTTGCAGTCCCTTCCAAGCTTGATAGATATGGCAATTTCGTAAAGATCCACAAATCATGAATACTCAATGATTTTAAACATTGTGGTAGTTTGCCTTGAATCTCAACCAGATTATCGCAATAGTACACAAAAAGACGCCATAGTTGGTTGAGATTACTTAGATTAGGTAATATCCACACCTGTTGAAGTTCAGAAAGCTGCAAATCTAGGTTCTCCGAACCATCAAGGCCTCGCATCTCCGAGATTACAGAGTGAGCAATCATAAGATGTGATAGGTTCTTCAAATTCGATAGATCCCCAGGGAACCAAATGACTTGCAATGTACCAAACTTAAGGATATTAAACTCGGGAGGGAAGGCTCCGGGAGGCAACGCAGATTAGTGGCATCGGAGTTCAAGTATTTGGAGTCGGGAAGGAGACTACTAATATATGTGGGTAAGGCGGTCATGTGTTCGAGTGCAAATATAAGTTTGATAAACTGGAGGGAAGGCTCGGGAGGCAACGCAGATTACTACGGTAGAGTAGAAGTTCTCGAGTCGGGAAGGAGACTACTAATATTTGTGGGTAAGGCGGTCATGTGTTCAGAGTGCAAATATAAGGTTGATAAACCTGGAGGGAAGGCTCGGGAGGCAACGCAGTTAGGCCATAGGAGTTGAAGTAGTTGGAGTAGGGGAAGGAGACTACTAATATCTCGTGGGTAAGGCGGTCATGTGTTGAAAGCCCAAACCCAAGGATAACAAAGCTCGGGAGGGAAGGCTTGGGAGGCAACGCAGATTCACGGCATTCGAGTGCAAGTGTTTGGAGTCGGGGAAGGAGACTACTAATATCTGTGGGTAAGGCGGTCATGTGTTCAGAGTGCAAATCCAAGGATAATAAACTGGAGGGAAGGCTCGGGAGGCAACGCAGATTAGGGCATCGGAGTGTAAGGTATTGGAGTCGAGGAAGGAGACTACTAAAATCCATGGGTAAGTGGGTCACAAAATGACAAGAGTTTAGGAACAGAGTCTGCAGTTTGCTTAAATTCCCAATCCACCGTGGCATCAGATATTCTTCCACAGGCCCATTAGATTCCCCAGCGTCATCGCGTGGGCCAAAGGTCAGTGACAATTTCTCTAAATTAGTCAGGTTTGAGAGATCTGGAAACGTATCCATGTGCAATGCACACAACCATAGATGGATAAGACTTTCAGGAAGCCTCGGTACTCACGTTTATTCTAACATTCACCAATCTCAAGATCCTTAGGATTGATTTCAGAGATGCAATTGCCAATTTCCACTTCCACTTTCAAACCACTAAATTCAGCATCTATTTTTTCGAGCTTCTCAATCATCCAAAGGGCATTAGGTATTTTGCTCATTGCAGTCCAAAACATCCTTACTAATTTCAAATTTTTCAACTTTCTGACGGAATCGGGTAGTTCTTTAATCCTCATTTGGGATATATCCAACTCAATCAGCGATTCCAAGTTTCCAATTGTATCCGGAAGCCTCTTGAACGATGTGCAACATACTAGAGATAGGTATTCAAGGCTCGCAAGATCTCTACCCAGCTCGTCTGGTAGCCTCCGAAGATAGGAACAATGACTTAAATCTAAGGAAACTAGGCTTTTCAAATGACAAATCGACCTATCAATTTCAGTTAATGATTCACAGCTCGCTAGGATCAATCGTTCTAAATTTACCTCAGCAGAGAAGATGGGAGTTCTCTCCAAGCAATTGCATCCGGTCAATTTCAAAATTTTCAAATTCTTCATCACCTATAAAAAAAAAACCATGCAAAGATTACTTTTGAATCTCATAAGATGGAATGATAAGTGTTGTCTAGCATATAACATACCTCCATATGGCTCCACCCCTGCCAATCATGCGTAATCTTACTCCAGGATAGATCAAGAACAACCACATTCTCCATAGAGAAATTTGCAATCTTAAATGTTGGGGGAATACCGTGCCAAGAAAGCCAACGTAAATGTGGAAGGAGATCTAAATTCTCCTGAAAAACATTAGTTGGAAGAACATTTGATGGCAATTCGTGCCTAAAGAAGCCTCTTCTGCGCGAAAATATTCCTTCGGACCGTTAACTTGAAGAAACCGCAAATTTGATATTCTCTTAAAGTCCTCACAAGTAAAATAGTATCGCCGCTCACGGTCAAAGCGGAGACGAAGAGCTTCAACTTTTGTTTTTCCTGCCCAATGGAAAATTTTAAAAATAAAAGAGTTGAAGCGAAACACATTTATTCAAGTTCACTATTTTAAGGGGTTGAGTTGGAGTACTATCGTTCCTTTAATCTCGACAGAGCAAAAATATTGGTTTGAGTTGGTCACAATAGTGCTAGAGAACACAAAAAGTAACTCGATTTTTTAAACGAAAATGTCCACAAGTAACATGGAGATTTATCGCACGGGGGATTTTACCTCATGTCTCCTCAGCAAATCCAATGCTTCCTTGGGATCCCACACCCTCCGTTGCTTCTCTATTTTCATCTTACTTTCTTGACGAACTATTCTCTTCCGAGGTCTCTGAGTTGGTCATGCATCCACACTTTATTATACTCTACAATCTTTATCAAAGACATGTTCTGCAAAACTTCTATAGTTTCTTTCGGAAAAAATTTAGATTTTTCCCAAAATAAACCACAAT
This sequence comes from Syzygium oleosum, assembly GCF_021117445.2. Taxonomy (NCBI): domain Eukaryota; kingdom Viridiplantae; phylum Streptophyta; class Magnoliopsida; order Myrtales; family Myrtaceae; genus Syzygium; species Syzygium oleosum. The sequence goes on from NW_026607490.1 coordinate 13,603,543, forward strand.
GTCTTTGTCATATCCAATGAAAAGGCAAGCTATATCGAGGAACATATGCTGTTGTTGAACTTCTAACGCATCAAAACTTATTTTTAGCTTACTCTGAACTTCCAAGGGAGGAATATTTTCCAACTTCTCCAATATGTCATCCCACCTTTTCTTTTCAGTGCGAGATAAAAGTGAACCTATGACCTCAAGAGCTAGCGGAAGACCTCTAGCAATGTCTATTGCCCTCTTGGATTGGTCAATATACTCAATCAAAGGAGAGTCTCTTCTGAAAGCATGTTTGCTAAAGAGCTCAAGAGATTGATAGTCATCCATGCCATTGACCTCATAAGTGCAGTCCACTTCCGGAACAATGAGAACATCCTTCTTTCTTGTAGTAATAATGAGTTTGCTCCCTCTACCAAACCAATCACGTTTTCCTACAAGTGCATTCATATGATCCTTTTCTTCCACATCATCGAGAAGAAGGAGGACTCTTTTATTAGACAACCTGTCTTTAATGGTCTTAATCCCTTCATCAATATTTCTTATATCTGCCCATTTCGTGTTGAGGATGTCAAAGATGAGCTGATGTTGCAAGCGGTGAATGCCCTCGAAGTTTTGACGTTTCACGGACGTTAGAAAGGAAGCAACAACCCTCAAAATTTTTTGAAAGCTGATTGTAGATGATTTTGGCAATAGTCGTCTTTTCCGATGCCACCCATTCCATGGATTCCTATAATCCGTGTTTCACTTGTCTCAGCACCAATCATTTCCATGATTGCATCCACATGGTTGTCAACACTGACCAAGCAATCTGATACCACCAAATAAGCCTTTTCAATTCTTTGAAAACCTCCCTTGGTGAGTTTTTGCAAACTCGCCTTCTCGCCTAGTGTTTGTTGGAGGTCAAAAGGCAATGAGTTAGAAAACTGTGTTGAACAAACTATTTTCTGACGAGACCAAATTGAAAACTATAGACCTATTTGAAATGTATTCTTCAACGATTTATTCCATTGTAGATGAATTAGCGTTGGTACAGACGGTTAATGAAGAAGCTGAACTGAAAAAAATGTCGTTTGGATTGAAATAGGACAAAATTGGGATTGTGCCATTAGTTGATGTGATTTCTGCGGGATAACTTCAGTATCATAAAATTCAATTTAACAAGACTAACACAACTCTGAAAAAGAAACCGATTGACATGCTTCCAGTTTTAATGATACAATGAACATCAGATGGAATGCTAAAAGCAGTCACCTGTTCTTCTCGCTATGCAGGTCCCATCCGTTTATTGCCCCAACTGCACTGAGAGCATCCTTCCACTCTTGCATAGTCTTTTCGTCGTGTCGCTTCTTGTTTTCATGTGCAAGAAAGGCCTTTGCATAACCCTCTGTTTGGTATCGAACCTCTGAAGGTGCCACATCATAGAAAATGGGCATGATCTTTTGTCCACTCTTTTTCTGGCATTGGACCATCTGGACTACCTCCTTGAGACACCATACACTAGAGGCATAACCTTTCGAAAAGATAGGTATTGAGATCTTCGACTGATTAATTGCTTGGAGAAGTTCTGGGGCAAACTCTTCCCCCTTGCGGAGATCTTCGTCATCCTTAAACGCACGGATTCCTGCATCTTTAAGACTAGTGTAAAGGAAGTCGGTAAAACCTGCTCGAGTATCTGGTCCTCTAAAGCTCAAGAATACTTCATAGTCATATCCTGACGAAGTATCCATTCCTTGACCTTCTGTTGAAGTGTGAGTAGAAGAAGCGCCTCCTGCTGTTCCATCATTTTCACAGATGCGTCTTTTTTTGGCACTCCCCTCCATTTGATCTCACTTGATCTTCTCTTCAAGAAAAAAATTGAAAAGTATAGCAGCAAAACCAGTGGCAGTTAGAGATGGAAAAGTTTAGAGGCCAGAACCACAGATGGAGATCGCTGTAGGTATAGAGTAGATATGCAGAAAGTCGGGGGCCAGTTTGCTAGAATTGGTCAATAAGAATGATTCATTGCAGCCCGTCAAAGTTGACAAATACAGCTCCGTACTGGAGCGGATTTCCGATAGTTGGAAGGCAGCTGCACACAGCATCTAAGAAAAAAATGAACCTCTGTTTGCCCAACTCTTTTCTTTTTTCCTCAGAAGAATGCCCTTGACAGTGATGTTGTGTCGGATCTTGACTTACTATACTGCGAAATTACTGGTCTATACATTGATTGCCAAAAAGCCTTGATGCCGGCCTCATCCCACCCATCCTTTGGAAAATTCCCCTAGCGCTCGAGGCAAGGTAGGAATGTTCGGGCTGAGCAAAGACTTTACTTTAAAGTAAGTTCAGGCTGACTTTTAAACTAACCAAATCGTGCAGAACTTCATCGAGAAAGGGATGCTGCTTGCCTTCCCGGAGTCCAAGAGGCCGATGCAGATCGACAAGTAGACCTTTGCTAAGCGGGTCCATACTGCCGGAGTTGCTAAAATGGAAGAAGAAAATCCGTTACCAGGTTTTGTCGACGACGATGAATGAATAAGGGAACCCCGGACTTGCCCAATATAGCATCTTCGTTAATCGTATTGAGCTAATCGGAGCACCGAGAAGTCACTCACGTCCGAAGCCGGAGGTTCGTGCTCAGTCTCAAAATCTCGTTTAGCACACTGCAACCAGGGACACCACCTTAGGGAGCTTCTTTGGCTGGCCATGCTTGGCCGACTGCCTACTTTCTTATCCCATCCACCGCCCTTCATCTAACTGCTTTAGTCAAGCAGTCACGTGCCTCTTCCTTAATTCCATCAAGCCTTCTGCTACTCGAATTGCCTCCCACCTCAATTTTTCTATTTTATGTCCACCGTCCGTCATAACGCAACTGAAGAAAGAAAAAAACAACTGCGGGGTAAATAAACTAGTGGAATTCTAAAGATGGGAGCAATCGAGCGCTTTCGGTGGCTAAAATAAAATAAAACTCAGAAAACAAAAAATACAGATTGTAGTTATAAGCACGGCTCTCATCTCAAAAGATGAGATCTGTCACAATATCAAAAATAATCAGCGACCGATCACCAGAATTATCGATGATGGGCACACGCCAAGATCTTCCCCTCCGAAAACTACGGGTTGCAATGCGCGCCGAGATTCGGTATTCTCCACATCATTGTCGTACGAAAATAACTGCAGCAATATATTGAACCACCACAGATCAAATGCTCCTAACAAACTCCCAGATTAAAATTTACAAAAAAACAATTGCGGGGTAAATAAACTAGCGGGATTCTAAAAAGATGGGGGCAATCGAGTGCTTTCGGTGACTAAAATAAAATATTAAAAAGATGGGAGCAATCGAGCGCTTTCGGTCATTATTTTTTTGAATTTTAATAATCCTGTCTTTGTGAAGTTTCTTCGCACTGTAAATATATCATCCATTGGATTTTCGGACAACACCGCCTCGCGATAATTGCCCACACACCTGCCCGCACCGCGTCTTTGCTTGTACATGATTGTAGTGTCACCTTCGGGGTTGGGGGTGTCGAGTTGGGGCCTATTTTGGGGAAAACTGCCCCCGGTCTTTGAGTTGCTTTTTTTTTTTTGGTCGGAGGTCATACGAGTTGTTGATTATCAATTGGATGTCTATTTTGCTGCTGCCAAATTATTCCAATGCCCTCATGGCGGGGACCTAATTTTTTCTTTTTAATGGGAAGTCGGTTGAGTATGTAGGTGGCAATTGTGGACAAATGACATGAAGGGATGGAAAATGTAATTCGGAAAGGCTTCCAAATACTCTTCTCAACGAAATTCATGATTTAGTGAGAAAGTCGCCCTATACAAAGGACAAAGATTGAAGGCAAAAGCAGATCCCCTTGTTATACACCCCCTGGAGCTTTTCTTAGTTCCCCATTCCTAAAAAGCTGCATATTGTTAATCGCAATAAATCGCTTGACGGGATCCACCAATGAACCAAGAAGTCCAGCCACGTGAATTCACACCTTAACCTATTAAACGCCTTGCCTTGCCCAAGTCCACCTTGACTAGCATGTAGCCTTCCTTCCCCTTCATTTTCCGCGGTTAATGAATGATTTCCTTAGCAATGATGATATTATATTGGATGTGATGACTCGAAACGAAACTTACTTGGTTGAAGTCAAGTTTAGCTTAAATTTCTGCAATCAAATCATGATAATCTCAATGACAACACCGAAGGAAATATTACAGAGGCTAATAGACCGACATGCTCCAACCGTTCAGGAAAGTCAACTTTGAAAATCAAGGTGATAAGAGTTTGGTTGATACTTTCTGAATTCCCAGCACCAAGCCAGAGTTTCTCAATTTCAAGAACGACAGAATAGCTCACAGTCATCCACTGATGTCGATAAAATACTGCTTAAAAGTCATCTGGTCCTGGCATTTTAAAAGGCCCCCTTTCCAAACATTGCAATCTAGATTTTATCCCTCCACAAACTTTAAAGCTAATCGTGGGATAAGTTGATAAGTCGATTAAGCCAATAGACCGAGTAAGCCTTCGCTCTTCTACTATGTACAGGTTCTAGACATAGGAGACAACCAAACTTCACGCTCAACTGACCACAGATTGTAAATATTATCTTCCATTGGAAATCCGGACAACACGTGTCTCGATAGATGCCCACGGACTTGCCCGCCGATCGCAGGGATGACACTGCTCGAGGCACGCTTGCGTCTTTGCCTGTACATAATTGCGGTGTCACTTTCGCACTTGGTGGCGAGTGCATGAGCGATGTGAATGCACCAACACCAGCAAGACTTCAGATTTCGATAGTTACAGGTGTTGATTAAACGGACCGATTGATAATTAATAAGGACAACATGGAGGAAGCACATGGTGGGGGAGCCAAGGAGGAAAAATAAAATCTCGCTAGATCCGGAGGTGTAAAAATGTTTCCATTCCGGAATTCATAAGTTCTTGAGTCTTTTCAGACGTAGATCCGAGCGTGACAAAAAAAATTTAAGACTGAAGCTATTAATCACGATGACTCGATAAGTAAAAAAAAAGGACTCTTGGAAAGTATTGAATTTCTTGAATCAAGACCAATGGAAGATCATATTTGTTCTTTGATAGCCTTGGCTTTGCTCATACTCCGCTGAACTTTTGTTTTACTGAACGAAAGTCCAAAAGTCTCGTTGCAGATTTTTTAAATCAGACTCCTTCCATTTGAATTGAAATTGAGCTTCCACCGTTAGCTCAAAAGCCCGGGGAAAAAGATAAAATAGGTGGGATCCACTGCCTAACTCCTTCTCTTTATAAAGGAAAAGAAACACTTTTCGTATAGATGCATGGGGGCCTTAAGTATCAAGACACTTTGTTCCTTCTTTACCACAGAACATTTTTTTTTTTGGTCAGCCACCACAGAACATTAAGGAACTAATAAGAGGAAGATTTTTTGATTGACTTTTCGGTAGGTCATTGAACTTGGAGAAGCCAAAGGATTGGATGAATATGCAAAGAGCCGTGGGCCAGTTTTGCGCAAAATTGGTCAATAAGGATGCTTCCTCGAAGCATCACTCCCAGCCTGTCAAAGTTTGACAATTATTTGCGTTCCTTAACGCGGCAAAATCACTGGACATGTGGTGCAGAAATTTTGGGGATTAGAGTCAACTTTTGCCCCCAAACAAATAAACGGAAAGATTCATTCAAAGTCGAAGTCAACAAAAGCAGACATCAAACTTCCAACCAAGTTCGTTTCCCCCCAACCTAATCAAGGTGAACTTCGGTCGGTCTAGTTTGATGGGCTGATCGGGCCAAGAAATAAAACCAAGAAATAAAAGACAAGTGCTGTGATGGCATACGTTAGACAAGGGGCCAAGGTAGAAACTCTGAAATTATCTACTAAACTTATTTGTCAAATCTGCGATATAGACATCTTGGTGCAATATAAAATCGAAAGGTCAGGACCTTTTTCAAAGAAAATTAAGATTCCATGTAAACTTAATACAAAACTGAAAATTTATGTTCTCCATGATAAAGTAGAAAGTTAAGGACATTTTTAATAGCAATTTGGAAAGCTCAAGATTCTCTAGATCTGGAAAATTCAGTTTTTCCAAAAATGACTTTTTTATAAAAGAAAATGAGAACCGTTTGTATTTTCAAACTTGTATAGTATCTATTTTCACGAATCCATTCATTCACTTGCTAAGACGATTTGATCAATATCACTTAATAAATTAATTTTAGTATACTTATTAACATTACTTGTAAATAGCCCGGATTTATTTTGTTAAACTTCAAATGAAGAAAAGCCCGTGCTTATAGAGTAAAAGCACACATCTTTTTTAACAACATTGATGAAAAAAAAAAGACCACATATTGATAGCAACTGTAATTAAGACACCATTGGTAAAACCTGTTATGCGAAACGGTGAACTCATGTTATTTTACAGATTATCATTGAAAATCCCCATAAATCATTGAATTTGTGTTATGGAGTCATTCATCAAATGCTGCCGGCCAAAAGAAAGAAAAATCATTTTATCAAAAGGTGGCTTTAACATTCGTCCCAACTTTTTAGCACTTAACTTTTTTGTTCTCTCCCTTTCCGGGACAAGAAAGAATATGAAGGGATATGATTGTTCACTTTGGATCTCTTCATTGGAACCAATTATATGGTCTACCGTCATTCAAATCTGACTTCTATCAACGACGTGAGCTTGCAAACACTTGTACAATTTTATCCCGAAGGGTAATAACTTTCCCAAAAAAGAAAGAAAACAGATGGAACTGTCCCTCCCATTCTTCCTCCTTTATTTAACTTAGGGTCAGTTTATTTGATGAGAAATCATTTTTCGGAAATTTTTTCCATACTTTCCGGTGTTTGAATTACGTAAAACTATTCGATCGATGGAAAACGTTTAACATGGGCTAATAAGCTTAGAGAAAATGATTTTGGCAAGAAAGAATCGTTTTCCTTGATTTCTATCCTAATTTCTTTGTATTCGTTGTTATTTTGATGGATTACTGAATAAACAAAGATGATATTGATTCTACTTTATTAGTCATTACATGTTACTTTTAACGATATGAGCCGCCTTTAGTGGATTTACTTATTACCAATTAGGATAAAATCAATTTTTTCATCTTGTTTTCACCATAATCAAATTCTTCTGGTTTGCTTTCTCAGAAAATGAATTTCCTAAAAACATTTTCAAGCGAGATAAACACACCCTAAGGGTTTGTTTTTATATGATTTTCGATTTTCATATGATGGTATTTGATCGGAGGAAATCGCAAGATGAAATTATCGATGAATGTGAGAATCGGAGATCGATTTGTTATCATGTGATTTTTGTAGGTGGATGAGAGAACAAATGAATCAGTATTGAATTTTACCGAGTGATCTAGTGACATTTGTTTTTTAATCTTTTTGATGAAATCTCTATGTTTATGGAAGTCTCACTGTGAGGCACAAAGTACCAAATAAAATGAATCATTGGTGCGATTCCTTCTTGAGCAAGTTGGTTCATGGACTGTTCGTAGTCCAAGTCTTCGTAGACTTTGACTTGGACCCTCTAATTCGGTGATGTTTCTATCTTCTTGCACCAACCGTACGCAGTTCCATCTTTTTTCTTCTTTCTTTCCAAGAAGGGTAGCTAATGTTATTGCCACGTTAAAACGAGGCATAGGGAGCTTAGGTTTAGATTGTTGGCGTCCGTATCAAAATCATATCGACCAATCTCATGTAATTTTTAATCTAATGATTGTATTTCGATGTAATGCAAAACTATATGTATGCGGCACGTTCCATTTCCATTTAGTTAAATTAGATAGTATCAACTTTTTTTATTGATTGATGACATGATATGCTAAACTATTTAAAAGAAAGTTTTCCGAATAGATGGTGTTTGCTTGCAAGTATTTTTCTATTTTCTACATCAATTTTGTGGTAACTAAACATTCCATGTTTCACGATAGAAAACAAAATGCTTGCAAGATCTGGACATGTAAAAATGTTTCGTTCGGAAATCATAAGTCCTTAAGTCTTTTTAGACATAAATCTGAGTGTGACGAAAAAAATTTAAGATTGAAGGTATTAATCACAATGACTCGATGAGTCAAAAAAGACTCTTGAGAAGTATCAAATTCCTTAAACTAAGATCAATGGAAGATCAAATTTGTTCTCTGATAGCTTTAGCTTTGATTATACTCCACTAGACTTTGGTTTTAGTAAAACGAAAGTCCAAAAGTCTCGTTACAGATTTTTGAGGTTTAATACCACAAAAACCTAAACTAGCATGTTTGTGATAATTTTACCTCAAATTAATTTTTTGACCATCAAAAATCCCAAACTGATACACCTATGATAAATTTACCCCAAACTAATATTTTAACCTGGCCAAAAACCCAAACTGATTTATTTGTGACAAATTTACCGTTCATTAGTTTTCGTTAAATTGAATTAATAACACGGAAAATAACAAACTGATACACTTGTGACAAACGGAGGATAATACATAAAATTGGTAAATTAGTCAAGCGCCACGTGTCATTTAACAAAATAATTTGGCAGTAAAATTTAATGGAAACGAACTAAGGGGTAAATTTGTCATGGGTGTATAAGTTTAAGTTTTTTATGGTCAAAAATTAATTTTGGAGTAAATTTGTCACATGTATACCTGGTTGGGAGTTTTTTATGATCAAAAATTAATTTGGAGTAAATTTGTACGCGAGATGTCTCAGGATTTGAGGTTTTCAGTGTATTGACCCTTTTTAAATAAGTCTCGTTCCATTTGGATCGAAATTGGGCTTCTACCCATTAGCGCAAAAGCTTGGGGAAGAAGAGAAAATAGGTGAGATCTGCTGCCCAACTCCTACTCTTTTTAAGGGTAAAGAAAAGGACTTATCATATAGATGTGAGCCTTAACTATCAAGACCTTCGTTCCTTCTTCACCACAGAACGTGAAGGAACTAGAAAGACGAAGATTTCTGTGAATGACTTTTCGCTTTTGGTAGGTCATTGAACTTAGAAGCCACAGGATTGGGTGAATATGCATAGAGTCGTGGGCCAGTTTTGCTGCAAAATTGGTCAGCAAAGATGCTTCCTTGCAGCATCGCTCCAGCCTGTTACGTTCCTTAACGCGGCAAAATCACTAGACATGTGGTGCAGAAATTTTGGGGATTAGAATTAACTTTTGCCCATTGAGCCTTTTAAGGACCTGCTTAGATCCAACTCCTACTCTTTTTAAGGGTAAAGAAAAGGACTTTTCGTATAGATGCGGGCCTTAACTATCAAGACCTTTGTTCCTTCTTCACCACAGAACATTAAGGAACCAAAAAGAGGAAGATTTTTCTCAATGACTTTTCGCTTTCGGTAGGTCATTGAACTTAGAAGCCACAGGATTGGGTGAATATGTAGAGAGTCGTGGGCCAGTTTTGTTGCAAAATTGGTCAGTAAGGATGCTTCCTTGTAGCATCGCTCCAGCCTGTCAAAGTTGACAATTATTATGTTCCTTAACGCGGCAAAATCACTGGACTTGTGATGCAGAAATTTTGGGGTTTAGAATTAACTTTTGCCCATTGAGCCTTTTAAGGACCTGCTCAGGTTCAACTCCTACTCTTTTTAAGGGTAAAGAAAACGACTTTTCGTATAGATGCAGGCCTTAACTATCAAGACCTTTGTTCCTTCTTCACCACAGATCATTAAGGAACCAAAAGGAAGATTTTTCTGAATGACTTTTCGTTTTCGGTAGGTCATTGAACTTAGAAGCCACAGGATTGGGTGAATATGCAGAGAGCCGTGGGCCAGTTTTGTTGCAAAATTGGTCGGTAAAGATGCTTCCTTGCAGCATCGCTCCGGTCTGTCAAAGTTGACAATTATTACGTTCCTTAACGCGGCAAAATCACTGGACACGTGGTGCAGAAATTTTGGGGATTAGAATCAACTTTTGCCCCCCAAACAAAGAAGCATGCAGATTCATTCAAAGTCGAAGTCAACAAAAGCAGACATCAAACATCCAACCAAGTTCGTTTCCCCATCCTAATTAAGTGAACTCCGGTCGGTCCAATTTAATGGGCTGATCAAGCCCAGGCCCGAATTAACTCCGAAACATAAAGCCTGGTGGAAATTATCGGGCTTGATCTTCATCAAAGCACTCCCCCTAGCGATCAATCAAATTAAGAAAAGATCACACGTTTATTTCGGGGTGAACCATCCTTCGCATTTAACCCCTCGTTAGTGTCAATAATTTGCTTGCCACAAAAGCATTGCAGTTAGACATAAAATTTATACTTTGTGCTGATTATTATACAAAATACTATTAAAGTAGAGTACATGAAACCAATGTGTAAGCCCAGTCCTGTGTCAACATAGATGGGAAAATTATTCACGATTATCGTATTAAAACATTGAGCCACTAACAAGTGTAGTAAATAAGCTCACGAACAAGATGTGACCTGTTAGATCCCATTTGGAATCCATCTCAATTAGCATTTCCAAATTCCCAATCAAACTCGGAAGCCTCTCCAATGACTGGCAAAAGTTTAGTGAAGCCTCTGCAATGATTATAACGATTGAAAAAAAATATCGACTCGCCCCAATCTCAAATATGAAAATTCTCTATTTTAGATAATGTTTTCGGAGGTGTGGCTCTTCACTCTCTCGGTTAATACTTGTGGATTATCTATTACAAAAGAAAAAAAAAGAAGGCGAAAAGATTAGAAATTGCAGACAGTGGGAGACTATTCCATGTTAAACTTTTAGAATTGGAAAAAATTTTGCCGCACTTCTATTCATTTGAAATTAAACAATTTGGGTCATTATTTCAGATTTACCTCAACATTAGATAATGTCAAACCAAGGCCATTTGCAGCTGGAAAGATTTTTAAATTTAATTAAGAATCATTACACCTTCTCTTCAACTCCTGTGAATCCAATTAAGAGCCTTGCTCTACACAAAAAACAAACTGGACATGCGTTTATCGCTGTAGAGTATTTATCTTCTACACCTTACAATTTTGAGGAGGTTATTGCCGTAGAGGTGATGCCGTAAGTGCTGAGATATTTCACACACTTTATAACAACTAGTTTATCCCATACGACATGACGAAGGTTAACGTACTCCTGCGTGAAGCATGGGCATCGAACAACTTCGGATTCAATAATATGAAGCAGCAATTGAAAGGATACCTTTTGATAAATCACCGTATAGTAAATTGACAAAATATTGCACTTGGAAGTTATATAAATTGACTTGACCTCACTAGGTGAGTTGATTAGCAATTCAAACCCATTGAAACATCTAAACCAAACCAAATTAAAACAAAGAAGATATGAACAAGGGCATATAGGATTACAAAACCATATAAGAAGTCAACATGCCAAGTGCACATGAAAAGAAGATTTGCGTAAACCTCTTTTGTAATTCATATCTATAACAGAAGAGGAGGCACTTCTTATCAGAAAAAAAGTACTTAAACAGAGCAGGTATCCATTATTTTCTCTTTTGCAGAAACTTGCGAGTTTGATCAAGCAACTCCATAATGTGCTGAATTTCCAAATCACCTACGGTGAAGTATGCCTATCCGTTTTAATTTCTTTAACGTTGATACATTAGGAAGCTTCGGACTAAGTTGCCGGAGGAGATCCATAAATTTTCCAACAATTCCGGTCGACCAGATTACCCAATGATGTAAATGAAAAGCCATTAGTTTCTTCAAGCCACTCAGATCATCCAATCTGCCCAGTTGGTTGAGTTCATTCAGTGCCAAAGTTCTAAGAATTTCCAGACTGTCAAGGCTTGGAATTTTTGTAACTGCGCAGTACTCAATTACAAGTTCTGATAGTTTCTTCAAGTTTGATAGGTCTATCAATGTATGGGTTGACTGGCAATGTCTGATTCATAAGGGTGATAAACTTGAGGGAAAGCCTTGGGAGGCACCGCAGACATTCATTAGAGAGTTTGAGTCTCTTGAGATGAGAAACCTGCGCAATATCTAGTGATTTGGTGGTCATTGTCGAAGAGGACAACTCTAAAGACTCCAATTTGTTTAACCTACCAATCCACCGGGGATAGCATCTTCCACGCCATTATCAACTCGGTATGAATATGCAGACAGATAAGACTTTCTAGGAGCCTCGATACATGGTGTATCTCAGCACATGTCAGTTTCAAAATATTCTGAGATGAATATCTCCATATATCCTTGAATTTCTATTGGCAAACTCTCACTAAGCTCCGCATCTATTTCTTCTAGCTTTTCCAGCTTCCATACTGCACTCTATATCACTCTTATGGCAGAGAAGCTCATCTTCAGTACTTTCCGAATGCTTCATGATCCCGACCGAACCAGGCAGCTCTTCTATATCCATGTTCTACATATCCAACTCAGCAAGTGATTCCAAATTCCAGATTGAGTCTGGTATCCATTTCTTATCAAAGACTAGTGCTCAAGGCTTATGTGGAATCCAATCAAGTCAGGAAGCTCCACGATCAAGCGTTCTCTCAAACATTCCATTGAACCAGGCTCCCCTTGGGAGGTGGTGGAGATCAATCTATCTAGATTCACATGTACCTAAAATCTAGCATCTAACATGTAACAGCCCGAATTTCGATGTAATTTCCGGGATCAATGAAACCCGATATTATTTCGCATTTCATTTTAGTAAGTCTCACCCGGACGATCACTCGGGATACTAACCAATAGGGTATGGCTAGCTAGAAGATGGTACGTGGACCGGGACCCTGTCGCGAAAGGGATACCGATCACGAGAGACGTTGAGGAAATATTTTGAGCCAATGTGGGCTGATCTTAGGAAAGAGTAATGGATTGGGTTTGGCCAAGGCCAACGATGTACGATTGGGACGCAGGTGATTCTGCAAGACCAAAAGTGCACGTGGTCAACCAGTCCGGAACTTGAACCTAATGATTGTGACCTCGGGAACTAATGATAATTTCTCATTCTCTCAATGATCGAGACCATCACGATACGAATAGCCCTAGGTCGATACGCGTAACCTCTAAACGGCCGCCCGTTAGTGAGAGACTGCGAAATTGAAAGTTTAGCGAGTTTTGTTCACGGAATTGGGCCGGATTTCGGTATCGATTTTCAAAGGCTTAAGAGACTATTTTTAGAATGCGACGTCATATTACGCTGGCCACTCACATGTGGAGTTAGTACGAGTAAAAATTGAAATTTCGATCCCAGGGGTGAAAAATTACGATTTTGCCCCCGGGATGCAGCCGTTGCTTTTCGAGGCCAAATGAGGTTATTTTTCGTGGGCCGATGCCATTTTTGGGTGGCCACGCTTACCAGGAGTCATTTTGGACAAAAGCGGAATTTCGACTAAAAAATTGGAAAAATAATATTATTTTATTCCCGAAACTTTGACGTGGATTTTCGAGGGCTTGCGCGATGAATTTCATGCGATTCCGACGCCCATATTATGTTGGCCACGCATATATGGAACACGTATGTGCGAAAATTGGATTTCGGGTTCGGAACCGGAAAATGACGGTTTGCCCTAGGCCATTTTGGTTCCGAATTTTGGGAAAATTTTAAGGAAATTAATTAAATTTGGACTTATCTTAATTATGGCAATAAAGGACCTAAGTGCCCATGAATTATTGGATAAGATCTAATGTGAACCATTGGATGAGGGGTAAAATGGTCACATTGGCTTGATTTTGACACTTGGCACCCCTAGTCTAGATGTTTGACCAAGATAAACTCTCTCTCTCTCTCCTCTCACCCTCATTCTGGCCAGAACAGCTCCCTCTCCTCTGTAGCTCACTCCCCTCTTCTTTTCTCTCTTGATTTTGCCTTGCCCAGAGCTTGCCGTTGGCATACGGAGCATGCCGCGACCGCCGTGCCTCGCCGTCGCCCCTTGGTCCCCCCGCCACAGCTATTCAGCCCGGTTCCGTCCATTTCTCTCTCCCTTTCCCCCTTTTCCCTCTTTTCTCTCTCTTTTTCTCAATTTCTGTTCTGTGAACAGTACCTCCGAGCTTCGCCGGAGCTCCGATCGCCGTTCCGCCGACACCCGGCTGTTTAGCATGTCTATACGTCGCCGTTCAGCCCAGTCCGTACAGTGACCGTACAATTTACTGTTCACGTCCGTACGGTCACTGTTCATCCAGACCGTACGGCCGTCGCCGCCGTGACCGGCGCCTCGCCGGCCACCGTTCCCAGCCGTCCGTACAGTGTGTCCGTACGGTGGTACTGTTCACGCGTCCGTACGGAATCACTGTTCCACCCCCTGTCCGTACACCGCGCCGCCCGTCCGCCGGGAATTCTGCAGCCGGTTTCACTGTTCGTGTCGGATCGGCCGCCATTCCCCGCCGTCGTGACCCTTGTTTTGGTGAGTAAAATTCCTAAACCCGATTAGGACGATGCTGCGTTTTTCCGGGTCGGTTTAGGTGTTATCGGTGCATTTTGGACTGGCTTAGCTAATAGCAGTGTGTAATTGAGACTGGGTTGAGAATTGATTAGTAGAATTTATTATCGGAAAAATTTAGTGGATTAATGAGAATCGTTGGGGAGGATAATAGGGTTTAATGACCAATTTAGGAGTTCATCGGTGAAAGTGCCAGGGTATGCCCAGGGTTGTCGAAGTATATTGGTGCTCGTAGTTGTCACGTTGCATAAACTTGTGGACACGCATTGCGATGTCTTAGCAAGTGAGGCTATGTGATGAAAAGTGTGCGAGAAGTGCGTATGTCGCCATGAGCATGTGATCACCTAAAAATGCCACGAGCGTTATATCGGCCCGGGTTCGAATAATAATGAGAACATGTTGATCGTACCTAAGGACGCTTCCGGGTCGATAACCGTCCTCATGCACTTTGAAGCAGGGCGATGCCCAGTACGTCGGGAGCGCGACCATCCTCATGCACTTTGAAGAAGGCTGCTGGTTCATAAGGAGAGAGCAGGTGTTAGCCTCGTACGCTTTGAAACGAGGCTAGAACCTTGGCCAGAATCGAATCTTTGCTGGCCTCATGCGCTTTAAGAAACGGGCCCTGACTGCACGGGCATTGAAAATTGATGACTCGAGTCGTAATAATTAATTGGGCAAATGTGCGGTGGGCCAGTGGGCCAAAGAATGCGTGATGACATGTCAATGACATTTGCATGCATAAACATGCATTGAATGGCATGCTGAATGTGTGAGACTCGTAGTGTATGAGCATGTGATTGGCGTACGTGTGATAATGTGTGCCACGTATGTCCCGTGATTATTACATATTGAAATATCTAACCTGCAGGGTCAGAGAATTGTATGATTATGGTTGTGTTATGATTTTAAATGTTTGTTTCCAAGTGAGATTGCATGCTAACTAGCTAAGTTTAGAGTAACTGCACAACTCACGTGAGATTCGTCTCACGGTTGTGTAAACCGAAACATTTTCAGACCCCCAGCAGTAGGATGCCGAGGTCACCACCTCTTTTGGGAATATCGCATTTTATCCAGCAAATCGTCAGAGATGCACCCGAGGAGGGATGGAGCAGAATCCGAGAAGTGGCTTTTTGGGGTTATTCCAAATGCTGTTGAATGTTTCCTTTTTGGTTGTCGTGAGCACTGTAAAAAGAGTTTTAAAATAGTAATATAAGTATGTACATATTTTCTGCGTTGATCGTTGTTTATTGGATGGCTATCCTTGGCTCATACGTTGTAATTGGTTCCGGTTTGTTTATTTTATACTTCCGCTTGTGCTTGATCTCGATTGTTGGGCGATGGCCATTGACTCTTCCTGGAGCCGTCGCAATTTATCGACCGAAGGTGGATGTCTCGTCTTGGTAGTGGGCGTGACATAACAGCACCATTTCAACATCGAAAGGTCTGCCCAATCTAACTGATACGAGGTCATACAACAAATCCCTTCTAAGGCAGGAGTCCATCTCAGACTTTCCCTTCTATCTTGATAGTTTGTAGATGCATTTTTTCCTTTAAAGATAGACATTTGTTGATGCTCGTCCCTTAAAACCAGCATGCGAATCGAACCAAGTCAACGTCTAGCAAGTTAGTCGACATAACTTTCCCCCAAAATCATGCACCCGCTTACCAATTAGGGGTGGGGGTTTAGCATTGGTAGCTCTTACAATACTTTTTGTTTGTGCGAATTCCTCCGAGAGGTACCAATCATGTCACCATTCACACTAATAAATGGTTCATAGCATCATTATTTGACTGCCCTCTCCCGTGATCTTACTTGCGCTCAGACTCTCTCTGGAAGAAGTCTTTGAACAGAACAGCCGAAAACAACAACTAGATAGACTATCACCACGTAGGTCAATCGTTCATTGAGCTGCTGCTGCTGCTCCCTCCTCGCAGCCGTCGGACAGGGCCTCGTCGGATGACGCCTGCTGCTTCCGACGGTCTAGCCACAGCGATGCGAAGTGTAACAGTCTGAATTTTTGATCCTTTTCCGGGATTTAAGGAATGAATATTTTGACCAATGCACTTATAGTGAGATCTCACCCGGAAATGCGCATTCTCTGGATGCTAACCTTAGAAGTAGGGCCGTTACGGGATTGAGTTCGCCGATCACTAAAGAACTCGACCTGGGCTCGATCTTCGACCATATGGATTGACGAGGGAATGTTTTGAGTCAATCGAGACTGGGTCTACTTGATTGATCGTGTTTGAAGGGAACTAGCTGACAGGCCACCTCGCAATTATATGACATGGGATCGAGGTTGTCTCGGATGGAGTAAACTTAAACGTGATTTGACTTAGTGTCAGTCACGGGTCGAGAGCTGTAATCCCAATGAGCCACACCGTTAGCTAGAGATAAGCTAAAGTTGCGATTGTTCGATTTTAGTCATTTCTTGGAATTCGGACTAGGGAATCGAGAATTTTGAAAGTGACAATTTTGAGCGGCCGATGACGTTTTTGGCTTAGCCAACCTTGGGGCCACCCATTTCTGCAAAAAAATAATGGATTTCGGTTTGGGGACCAGGAAAATTACGGTTTTGCCCCTGTGGACACCAATGTTGGATTTGAGGTCGTTTGAGGTTATTTTTCGAGAGCTAGCGTCATTTTGGGTGGCCACACGCATTTAGAGTGGTTTCGGCCAAAATTGGAATTTGGGCTCGGAAGCGAAAAATAATATTATTTTATTCCCAAGTGACTTTGCGATCGAGTTTCGAGGACTTAAAAAGTGAATTTCGTGATTCCGACACCATATTATGTTGGCCACGCACATATGGAATGCGTATGTGCGAAAATTGGAATTTTGACCAAAGGATCAAAAATTACCTAAATGCCCTTGGACCCATTTTTGGTAATTCCGAATTTTGGATTTAATTGTGGGGACTAACCAAGGTGAGTTAGGGCTAAACCAGGTCTGGTCAGCTTGGGTTAAGGATCAATGACCATTTTACTTCCCTAAATTATTAGATGAGAATGAAGGATAGTGCCCTTGGATCAAGGGCAAAGTGTCAATTGGCCCAAAGATTTGGACACTTGGACTCCACTAATCTACCTTTGACCCTTTGACCAGACATATCTCTCTCTCTCTCATGTACCAGAACCATCTCGACCAAATTTTTTTCCCAATTTCCCTCTTCTTCTTTCCCGTTTTTTGTTCGGTCCAGTTCTGTCATAGCTTTCTAGATTGCTAATCCGGAACGATTAGCCGGTAATGCTGAGCCGCCCACCAGGCCGTCGCCATAGCACCCCTTGGACCTCTCCCTCTCCCACCTGTGCCTACCCACCACAGCTTGCTTTCGTATCGAGCCTTTCTCTCTCTTTTTTCTCTTCCCGTTCTACAAAACAGTACCGTCGGAGCTCCGATCGCCGTTCTGTCGACACCCAGCCGTCCAGCACGTCCATACGTCGCCGCCCAGCACCGTCCGTACAGTGTCCGTACGGGTACTGTTCACCGTCCGTACGGATCACTGTTCACGCGGACCGTACGGACGCGCGGCTGTCACCGGCACCTTGCCGGCCACCGTCCCAGCCTGTCTCGTACAGTGTCTGTACGGGGTGGTACTGTTCATCATGCGTCCGTACGGTATCATTGTTCACGCCGTCCGTACGCGGCCGGCGACGCCACCTGGGCTGCTGCTGCTGTCTCGGCTCCGGGCCTCCAGCCCTGTTGTCTCACCTTTTTGGTAAGGTATGCTCTTCCAAAACTACCTAGGAGCTCGGGTATTTCTATAGGCTCATTTAGAACCCGGCCATGAGGCGATTTTGTGATTGTTTTAGAGGCCGTGGGACTGATTTGAGTGATCGATTATTTTGTGGTTGCGGGACTGATTAGGCGAACAATTTTTAGGTTTAGGAGCTTGATTAGGGCTGTGATGTTGAGGTTTGATCGGGATTAATTTGTGCGATTAATTATTGGGATTGTGCCTTGAATGGAATTTTGTGCGTTGATTGTGCGAGCCTTTGTGGTAGTTGGCTGATTTGGGATTGTGTTTCGGGTTGTGTACGTAGTTGTATATGTCACGTGTGTGGCCGTGAGGTGTGATGGTGAGGCAAGCAAGGGATTAAGTTAATATGTTCGCGTGCCAAGAACGGTGCGATAGTGCTTCGGGATCGCTATGGTTATATGTGTATGATTGTGTGGTGTGGCTGGCGTGTGGTGAGAATGTATATTTGCAAAGTGTATGTGAATTGTGAAATGTGCATGCAATGTGGAATTGTGTTTGGCCGTGCGAGTACCGGGCTACCGGCGTAAGTGTGGTTTGAGTGGAACGAGGATATGGAAATGTGGTTTCGTTGGAAAGGTCCGTCTGAGGCTGGCGCCAGACGTTACGCTGGGCCGATGCCGCCGTCTCGACAAGGTGATTTACGCTCCGCCCGACTTGAGGTGTCGATGCCCGACGTGGTCGAAGACCGTTGCCTGATGCGCTGGACGCTTCTGCTGTAGCAAGGCAGAAGGCGAAACTGTGTGTGTGGATTTCGTCCGAGGCGTGTGCTTAGCGGGACGATGCCGCCCCCGACGAGGTGATCGATGTCCGGCCCGCCGGGTGACGATGCCCGATTTGGCGCTAGGAAGACCGTCTCGCCTGACAAGGCTTTACGCCACGGTAGCCGGGAAGAGTTGAGAATGAGCGGGAATTGGCTTGAGGAGCGAGGTTTGAGAAAGTGACGCATGGTGTGAGTGGTGTGCGAGTGGGTGTTTGCCATCGCATGATTCACATGCTTAATTATGGGGTAAAACTGCTATAAGCACCGGTAGATGACGTGCCCAAGTGGGTTTTATCTTATAATTGAGACACGCGCATCCGTGATTTTTATTGCCGTGGTATATTGATTGTGTTATTGTCTAACGCATGTGAACGCAGTATGATGAATTCCGGTAGGTTCTCGTGTGGTTGGTAGTTTGATTGATCGTTGCATGTTATGCGTGTTTTCTGTCTGAGCGGTACGTGGAGTGCCTACGCTGGGGTTTGAGGTTGTACACTTTATTGAGATTCGTCTCACGGCTGTATAACCGCCACCTCCGACACCCGGCCCCTAAACCCGGGAAGTGCGCCCTTTCTTTTGGAAGTCCGGAGCCGCTCGTTGGTGCCTGACGGAGTGCGCAGTGAGTCTCCGGCAGATTCAAGCCGCAATTCGTGGGCGTAATGGAAGAGGCTTGACCCTAGGTTTTTCCCTAGGTGTTTTAGGGGGTTGTATAACTTGGAGTTATCCGATAGTGAAGTCAAGATAACCAAACCCCGAACTTTGCTTAAACGGTGATTGAGGATGTTAGTTTGTATTTATGTCCTGTAATATGATGTTTGTATATTTGGTGCTGTATGAATATGTGGTTGGGCTGATTGTTCGTTGTTCTACCCCCGTCGCCATTATTTGTCCGGGGTTTTCATTATTCGCTTCCATGTGGCTCACGTTTGTGGTTTGGGTTGGATGGCGTTCTGACGCCGCATCATTTCAATTCGGCGTAGGGGATGTCGCTGCAGCTTGTTTGAGTTCGGGCATGACACGAAGACCTTTGCTGCGGAGATCGACCCATCGATTGATTGAGGTCATCATCGCTGTTCTAGGGAGAGAGAGAGAGAGAGAGAGAGAGAGAGAGAGAAATAGAGAGAGAGAGAGAGAGAGAGAGAGAGAGCAGAGAGAGAGAGAGAGAGAGAGAGAGAGAGAGAGAGAGAGAGAGGCCGAATCGAATCGAAAGTGGTGGATCGGCATTAAAAAGGGGGAGGAGAGAGTCGGAATCGGTAATGCTGGATTGAGCCTGTCCGAAATGGACGGCAGAGAAGCGAAAGAGTCCTGTCTGGCCATCGGCAAGATGGACTAGCTCGATGATTTGGGGTGGTCCGGTTGGCCTTCTCCTACTCCCGAGTCCCGATGGGTTGCGGTTTTTTTTTTCCTGATAAATTAAAAAGCGAGAAGAAATCATCAATATGATTATCCATACTTGCTGTGTTATCCTAAAGTGTTATATTCGCTATAAAATGTCTTGTTTGAGCCATAACCACTCAGTCCATCTTGTGAATTAATCATCGTAACTAATATGTTTAAGGCTTGAAAATCCTTCAACAAAAGCATTGCAAACACTCCTTAAAAAATACTAATCAGCCAGAGGTTCGCCATGACATGATTACAACTTGTGAATCAATGGGAGATAGCGTGATCCCTTCATCATTTGGGTTATCATGCTTGGGTTTGGATTGCGAATTTCTAATGTTCACCTTTTTTTTGCTCTTCTTTCATAGCAAACGAGCGGCAGTACGAGCCTGATCAAAACATGATTGTTCTATAAATCTGTTTTGTGCTTATAAAATTTGAATTAAATCAAATGAAGGATTGATGTGTTTATAATTTAAGTATTGCCTATAAAGGAAGAGATTTGGAAGATTTCTACAAAATTGATTAATTTACTCCACAATAATTTCTCTTGAATTTCACTTTTCTTAACTTCAACCTTTTGTTTCAAAAAATTAATTTTTCTGTGCTTTATAAACATTTGACTATGAATATTAATCCGTGAGAGCCACTCAAACATCGCGCATACTGCACATTGGGGAATTTTATTTTATTTTGTTTGTGTGAGTCAACTGCGATATATAAAATAAGACTAATTCATTCGCACCTTTGGTATTTTTTTAAACGACATTTGTGACTTTGTTGTGTGAGGTTACAAACTTTTTTTTTTTACTTCAAACATAGCCGGTGAAAAAGTCCAATGACTTTTGTTCTCAGAGATTATAGACTTTTTCTTCTTTCATTTAATAATCTTTACGTAAAGTGAAGTATTCAATCTCGATAATTGTACGACTCATATATCAACCGAGCAATTATGGGATGACAATGCCATCATCTTATAAACGGATCGGTCCAATTGTATTCACACTATAAATATTTTGTAAATTTTAGATTAAGCTTAATCAACTCCAAAATACCGGAGGTACATTTATCCGAAAAACGTAGGGAAATATTGGATCCAATTCAACAAAAGTATTCCTAGATATTCTTAGAATCGATGCCCAATAGCAAGTTGCCTTCGAACTCTCTCTCAACTCAAGAGAAGTGGGTTCCATAATTTACAATTAACCTCAACTTGTCGGTTACTTGAGTTGAACAACCCGAGTCATTATATCGATTCGAACATGAATTTGAAAAATTTAACTGGAGAGAGAGCTTGTAGACCATAATGGGGTAATTGCATTTTCACATATCTCCACGAATATAAATGAACAGATAAATAATATTAACTTTAATTTAGAATATTTTTTTAGAATTTAGTTTGAACCAACTAATTGAACCAAGCCGAGTCAAAGTGCTAATGTGTAGAAATCAAAGGTAAGCTCCAAAGGAGGGAAGAAGACGGGACCCAAAATTTTCCAAAAAAGCACGTGTCATTCTCTCAAGGCTAAAACACAACAGAAGATTACTGGCAGTCTTTTGGAGTCGTTTCTCTGAACCTTATCAAGAGATAAACGGATCTTCCTTTCTCGACCCAGACGCTCGAACTCACATGCCCCGAATCTGCGGTTATCGAATCGCAGTGAAACAATCCTAGAAAATCCTAAGGTGGAATAGCAACTTGACTCGAAGTGTCCCCTAACTCGACATCCTCGATCCGAAATCCCATGCTCATTCCAAAACTTCTTAAAATCTTGTATTCAAACATGAAGCACAATGTCCACTTCCTAGCACAAAATGCCAGGATACCTTATGGCCTGAATTGACCCCGCAACCCTAGCAAGCAAAACAAGAGATCCGCGAATCCGGATCCGGCACCAAAATTCCAACTAATCCAGTGTAAAAATACGGCGAAGGCAAACATCAAACCTCATCGCCCTCCAACTCGGCCTCGCCATTCTCGTCAACGTGGGCGTATTATTTAATTTATGGCGTTGTTCAGAATCAATTGAACTAAGCTCGAGTCAAAGTGCTAACGTGGAGAGACACCAAAGGGAAGCTCCATAAAGAGAGAGAACTGAGAAGATAGAACTCCCCCAAATTTGAATTTTCTTAGCTGAACTTCCTTCGGTGCCCCTCACGCAAACGACGAAATCACCGGATGTGCCATTCAACAGAAGAAGATCCCGAGGGCAAATCAGGAAAAAAACCAGTAAAATTCATCGTCCTCTCCTTCCTTTGCCCCCAGGTCGCCGTGGCTTTCAATCGCCATAAAATCCGCACGAACCTGCGAGACCGGAATCGAGGTTCGAATTCGAGCAATGCGGACAAAGATCGCGATCGATCTCTCTCTATCTGCTGCGCGATCGCGCCATTTGATCGCGTGTAATTGTGCGCGCATGCGAAACGTGCAGAGATCGGATTTTTTCCCGTGGCGCGGTTTCGGTTTTTTCTCGATGACGCTGTTCGATCCGATTCTCTCGTAGAATGTGGAGCGGGAACGGGTCGTGGTTGGGAGTGATGGATGTTCTGACAACGCTTGATTGCAGCGAGTGGAGTGGGGCGAGAGGTAATTGTAATCGCGTTCATGGCATCAGTTACTGCTGCCCTGATCCCTCTGACTCAACTCGGATTGGGTGTTTTGATATTGAGAATAGACAGGCCCTGGTATTGAGTGGGTTGGCTTTGAGCTTGACGGTGAGATTTGAATTAATGATTTGGCTGATTAGGCATTTCAGGGTTGGGGGAATAGTTGACTGTGCTGTGGAGCTGTGGTGCCTGATTGAATGGGGCAGACTATAGCTGAATGATCCCTCAGGGTGTACGATTTGGATGTTTTCAAAGCATAGGACTGACAGTGTTGTGTTGTATTTGGTTAGTTCTGTTGGGGAGCTCTTGGATTACCGAGTTTGGATCAATGCTACGTCTGGAATATGGTCATATTTGTTCTGATACAAATTTCATCCTGCTGTTTTCGCTTTGGGAATAAAATTAGTTCTTTAAGTTCACTAAGGACGGCAGATATATACTGAAAATATTGGTTTGAGTTGATGTTTCCTTATGTTCCTCTCACTTGATTTGTCGAAATAGCTAGCTAGAGACATAAGAAACTTGCCTCATTGCTTGTAATTGAATGAGCTCATGACTGCATTTTCAATCTGAAATTTTCTCTACTGGTAAATGCAGAACTTTGAGTGAGGTCCAAGGCTCATAAAGCTGTTTTCAATCACGCTCTTGTGACGATGGTCGTGGAGTATGCATCTGCTGTAAGTGTTCTTTAGAAAGATTTTCCCATTTACTTAGAGCTTCTTGTTATTACCTTCAGGTTTCACCAATTTCAATACAATAACATTGTAACTAGATGCAAAGCTTTTTATTTTTCAGGTTTACATGTCAGATTTGACAGAACTTTTAGTTGACATGTCCTAGTTTTGATGGAAAGACCAAGGTAATTTGACTTTGTTTTAATATGACATTGTTAAGTTAAGGTTGCTTGGAAGAATAGGTCCTCAGTACTAAATGGCCAATTCTTGAGATGAGATTTATTGGGCACATGCTGCCTTCTTATTAGCTTCTGACTGGTTATTAATGCCTTTTATCTGAAAGCAGGTGTTCGAAGTCATTGAACAAATAGTTGATGTCCAGCACTGCATACAGTTATATAATCCATGTCGCAGTGGTTTACCAATTTGCGATGCTTGTGATGCCTCTATATTTGAATTTCATCTAATTGTTTGTCTTTATTTCTAATCAATGTATGTTACCTGTAGGCATATATTGGAGAAGTCAGGACCTTAATGCTGCGCTTGTAGCTTCCAAAGGTACTCAAGAGCAAAAAGGAATGCATGTTAACTTTAGCAATTCTTCCTCTTACATTTGACATGCGAAGGATTTCCTGAAAATTGTAAGCTAAGAAGAGTAGCCTCCGGTGAATGCGTACACAAAGCCCATGGGTCTGCTGTCCATAAGGAAGTGGAAAACAGTGAATCATTTCCACCGAGACATGAAAGTTATGTGCTTGTAATTTTAGATGTAGTCATGAGGATCACATACTCACTAATATTATTGTTCTTGGAAAAGTTGTTTGAGCTTTTCTGATTAGTGATTACTTCTTATTTATGTCTAAAGCACACAGAATTGGGTTGAAGATCTCATCTGGAAATAGCTCGACCTAAACTACCCCGGCATGCGTGGTGTCGTGGTGGTGAGTTCTAGAGATGATAAGCCTCTTGCAAGTTGTGGATACTTCTTGGTTTGGAAACGAGCTACAATCTTATTCTATTGTCTTTGCTTAGGTTCATCATGGATTTATTATGCTTATCACTATATGACGATGCGACCTGGTACTTTGGATGCTGTTAAAAGAGCCAAGGATTTATATGGAGACATCAATGTCATGGTGACAGGCATTCTATGGGATGGGCTATGGCATCCTTTCGCAGACTTGATCTTTGTGGTAAGATCGTTAAAAGATTGCTATGGTTCAGATATTGGTTCTTCCTCTATTGTGTTCTTCCATTTTTTGAGCTTTGGTCTGTTAAGAGTTACCTGGAATTCACTGCCAACTCTGCCCTGAAGAGTCTAGACTCTGGATATCTTGAACTTTCTATGGCTTCATATTTGTATTTATCAATTGGTCAGCATCTTGTTTTTCTTTCTTTGGGTAAATCAACCCGTAGACATAACACAAGCAGAATGGGTTACAAACAACCTTTACCTGAACCACCTATGGTTGACGATTTAGCTGTGTGAATTGAGTCTTACATGTTAAGCCATGGAGCTTCAAGGTTGGTTGAATGCCTAAATATAGTGGATAAAGACTTCCAACTAATCATTACAAAGTTTATTTGCGAAACTTTATGGAATTATTGATATGTTTATAGTCTGGATATATAAACTTTGGTAAGCACTTGAAGCTCAAATTTTATGTCATGTAACCTTGAAGTGCTAATGCATTTTAAACTAGAATATATTGATCCTAAATCTGTGTTCTGTACTGTTTCTGTCTGTCTCTCTCTATAACCAAAAAGAAGCAGCTCCTTTTTTGTTGGACTACGGGCCAGATATGTTGTAGGCTGGAGCCACCCAAAATGTCAATTATGCTTTGTCTCAGCTCCATTGGATAGAGTGGTCTAGAGATTTCTAGGCACCTGTTGTGGAACTGGTACCAGAAATGGTAAACACCCCAAAGTCATGTCCCATTAATTTTCTTCTCCATGAAAAGTTGCGATTTTTTAGGGTCAAACTTTGTCTTGACTCAGATAATACAGACATTTATGTGGCCTAGGATAGGATCATCGGTTGCTTGAGCTTTAGACTAAACCTTTTTCAAGTATTCATAGCAACTGTACATCTTATCCAACACTTAGATGATTTTAAATGTCATTTTTTTGCTGGTTTCCTTGCTGAAAAGTGTTCTGAGCCAGTTGTGACATCAATGCCTAGCGTCAGTGGCCCTTCTATGTGTCATGGCCCTTTTTAAGATTTAGTTTCTCCTTCGCTATCAATGACTGTAAGTTTTGGGGTTCAAGGGCAATTTCACCATCAACCTGAATTTTTTGTTTATGTCATTAGCTGGATGCGACTCACCCCGCCAACATCCAAGTGCTTGTTGTGGAAGCATGTAAATGCACCTTGGTTGTAAATTCACCCCCAATCCCACTATTCCATATTATTAACACCTTTTCTTGGGGTGAGGGTGGGGTTGGTTTTGTTGTGGTTGTGGATTTGGTTTGGAAAATTATGGACGGGATCTAGACAGAGTAATGCTTAAACCTCCAAAGCTCATGGAGAGAAAGGGCTGATCTATCGTTCACCTTCGTATGTGGCAAATATATGGTTATTGATGCATATTAGTTTTTCCCTCGTGAAAGTATTGAACATTGAAGTTACCTTGGCTGTCTAATTGTGTGTGCTGAAGCTGTTTTCCAGACCATCACTACTTGATTTACTTATATAACTAAGGACACTTAATTTCCAGGTCAATCAGGAAGCACAGAATGTCCAGGTTTTGACATTTGGACAACCCTGGGTGTTGGAAAATGCAACGTCTGTATCTTACTACTATTGACCGAAGCAAATAATGCCAATCACTACCTATATTAATGGATACATGTTGTGCCTCATTTGTCTCCATACTATTCTTGGTTCCACAAACATAGCGCCACCACTTCCTAGAGGAGGTAGCAGACTGAATCTTGATGAATATCAGATATATTATGGGAATTGTTCTGATTGCATTTGATGTTTACTTTGCATTCTTTCAACCTATCTAACTGGAGATGTCTTACTTTTCCAATGTTTTCTTAACAAGCAGGGCAGTTTGTAGTAGCTCTATGACCTTGATAATATTTAAGGAACTCGGTCTCCTTCCTTGTAAAGCTATCATGAGTTTCTTGTACCGACTCTAAAATTTTAAGATGACATGATAGTGTGTATTATTTACTCTCTCCCTCCTCAATGATGGATGATGACCCTAGTCTTAAAGCCTCTATGCAATTTATGGTATTACTCATTGATATTATGTATGTCTACTATTGCCTATAATTGTTGAGACAACTTGCTCTATAATGTTTGCTGATTAACATGATTGATGGGAGAATGTGGAAATAATTTGATGAGATAATCTTACTCTTTTCTATGTTAGTGTGCACATGTATTGGAATCTTTCTTTTGTTGTAGGTATGGCTGTATAATAGAGGATTTGGTAGTCTGGTGTATCAGGTTGAGGAAGTTGTGGTGGCGAAAGAAGATCCAACGGGCAGCGGGGTAAAAGAGGTAGTTTCAGTCGAGCTACCTTTTACAAGCAATTTATTTTGTGGATTTATCATGCTATTTGCAATAAGACGTGTGACAGACCGGCTTTTCTGCTTTAGAGAATGCCAGTCCTTTCTTACTGGGAATATTTCTGGACGGATGATCACCGTGGACCATTTAGTCTACTATGGTGTGGAATTATTGGCGGAGACATGGGGATGAGGTAAAATCATCATGGACCCATGATTGGAAGGGAATATGGAAGCGAAAGTTGAGCAAAGGAAATCTTATGCTTTCCAAAAAATTTTCTTCTGCATTAAGGTTGCGTTCCAGACTCCACTGCCACAGCAACAGAAACTTAAAGTAAAATGCTCCTTAGTCAGCACCTAATTTCTCAAAGATCATTTGGTAGCTCCGGATGAAGTTTGTTCCCCTAAATGCATTTCATCATCTGTTTCATGATCATCACAAGATGCATAGGATCTCTACTGAAATTCACTTGGAATGTAAATAGTATGAAGTTGACTCTATCATTCTTGCAGTACATACAATTCTGTGATATCTATTGAATGAATACGCTCGCAAGTTTACCTGTCAATCTAATCTTGATTCTGTTGGCTTTGTTTTATTAGGCTTGATAAAACCTATTAAGGAGTGTGTGGATGCTGAGCTGAGCTATCTTTGGCTGAATCACCTGCTTTTTCCTTCCTTTTTTTTCCTTTTTGGGAGGTTGAACTCTCGTTGAACCTTCACAAATTGGCAGATGTGTGTGAATTCCGAATTGTGGGCAAGACTTGCTCGGTTAGGGCAATTATCCTGTTTTATGTGGTGAAAACAATGACTGTCTAAGGGAGACCACTTTTCCAGCATTGATCTTACCTTCTATTACTGGCTCATTGGTACATAAAAGATTTCTCAACTGACAACCAAGTACTTCCAACTATCTTTCCTGGCAAGAAATTATGCAGATTAAGACAGTTAAAACAAGCCATCTCGAAACAAATGACTGACCCTTGTCTGAAGTTCGCATCATTTCAACTGGCAACCTCTGCTGAATTTCAACTTTTAGGAGGTAAACAATTTATACTCATCTTGGCTTAGACATGTAAGAATGATCTAATTGGCCTTTGGGAACAAGAGCTGTAAGCTTTTACCTTCTATTTCTGATATGCAAGAATTAACATTAGTAGAAACGAAAAACTGAAATTCCTTAGTAATTTCAAGCATATATTGCCAATTATGACTACTCAAAGCACACATTTGCAGGAGACTGACTAAATCCTTATTTTTGTATTATAAGCTGGAGTTTGTACATTACAGTAAAAGCCAGAGTACAGCACCAAAACGTTGGGAAAGATATACGATTGTCAATTCTGTGTTCGTTAACTGAGCTAGCCGCAGCTTATCTTTATAGAACGAATTTGTAAGTTTTTTTACTTATGACTGAGAGAAAGAGCACAGACTGTTATATAGGACTCTTCTTTGTGTATAGTGATTCTCCTTATCAATGCTGAAACCTAAGGCCCATTCTTAGGATAACCAAAAAAGTGGAATGAAAGAGTGTCTGTCACGGATTATGACCTTCACATTTCGACTATTAATTCATTGTTTAAGGTATATCAAAGTTAAGTTTTACAAGGCCAGTTATCGGGTTCAAATCTAAAGTACAAACCAGCTAAGTTTGGAGGATCTGCACCAAATTTGCCAACGTGTAAATTGACAAATGTACATCGTATTGGAACTTTTAATTACCAACGGTCAACATCAGAATTTCATCCGCCATCTTGCCTTTCTTTGGTCTCCGTCTATATAGCTGACAAATTAGCCATACGCTCCTTGCATAGAAAGATTTTTTATGTTTTTTCACTTTAATTCCTCTCCGCAACATTAAGAAACCAGCAAAAGCCGATTGTTTTGGTTGTCTTCCTAAGCACTCCTTGTCAATCCTTAAACCTAAAAGAGTCATCTAGTATAACTTGGAGGTGAATGGAAGGATTTCTATTACGGATAAATTACTTCCAGGGGCATAACCATTTCGAAAATGGAGGCACTATTGGAGATCACACAAGGTCGATTGACATGATTTGGGACCCCAAGTGAGACTTGTCTTATGACATATGCATTGATAATACTGAAATTCTAGCCTCAACTATGGGATGATTATGAAACCTTGAGAAGCTAAATAGTTCTATCTTGTCTGCGTATGGAAGCTTTGTCAGCACCAACTATTGATGCCACTACCCAAATAAAATTCCTTTTCTTCATTTTATAATTTCTCACTACGTATTTGCAAATCCTATTGATAGCTACAACTTTCCTAGAAAAAATAAACCGAACATGAGCTCCAACAAAAAAAACAACTGATCATTAAGCTAATCATTGACAGAGTCCGTCTCTTTACAATTGCAACAATGAGTTGATTATGTTGTCAAATTCTGGTATGAGAACCATAGTGCTAGAACCTTCAATATTACATTTCATCTAATTGTTAACAATATGGCAAAGTCATACTATAGACGAACAGGGCTAATCTCTCGAAAATTGCGAGCTATAGACGGAGAGTCTCCTAACGAATTGTAAATAATGGATGACGTAATCGACACCATACCTCTAGTTGCGAAACATAAAAGCAAGGAGAAACCATCCAAAAATATTATAGCTAAAAAGCCAAACCAAACTGAAAACAAAACCATATATTTTACGAAAGAACCTCTCGTTTAGCGAATGTACCCGTAATTTCAATACCTTCTTTAGTCTCGCATCAACTCACAAGAAGTAATTAAAAAGTGGATGTGAAAACTTCACTTTGAATGTCATCTCCATTTTCCTTTTATCAGTCCTTTTTTGTCTTATTACTCAATTAGCCATAGTTCCCCGTTGCAGAAAGCTTGTAAGTTTATGTAACTTTAATTCCTCCTCAAAGAACATTGAGAACCATCAAAAGCCGGTTGTTTGAGATGCCTTCCTTAGCACTTCTTATTAATCTTAAAACACAAAAGGATCTGTTTAGTATAACGAGGTGAATGGAAGGGCTTCTATGATAGAATATCGCCCAGGCATTTCTAGAAAATGTAGGCAATAATGGAGATCATGCAATAGTTTCATTTTACATGATTTCCAACTCCCAGTGAGACTTATCATACTATCTAAGGCACCAATACTAGATTTGCCTTTACTATACGATAATTGTTATACCCGGAGATGGTAGTTTCGCTGCACCAACTATTGATTTACCTACCCCAAGTGAAATTCCTTTCTTCATTTTATAGCTTCTTCATAACATAGGCAAACCCCAATAAGAATTAGTTGATTATGTCAGAAAGTTCCGTGATGAGGACCATAGTTATATGTCTCTTCCAACACACATTTCATCTAATTGTTTACAACATAATGAAGTTATCCCCAATGCAAGGCAAGGTTACCACTTCAAACATGTGACGCCAAGTATCGAAGCAAGGATCTCTAATAATTAGTTACATAACAAATCATCAAATAACAACACTGCAATTGACCTTTACAACCTCCAGCTGGGAAGTCAAAAAAGCTAGGAGAAACCATCCAAAGAAAATGTATTCAAAAAGCCAAACCAAACTAGGAAAAAAAAATCATAACGGACCTCTCGGTTGTTCGGAGGTAACCTAATTTCAATACCTTCAGCAGATCTTAAGACATGAACTCGCAAAAGGTCCTTAAAAAGTGCACCCGTAAAGAAACTTCTGGTCGTACTCTTTGAAAGAATTTGATTGCAAAAAGAAAGAAACTATTGGTTGTCAGATGAATTAACTTTACCCTCACTTTGTTTAGAGTTAGAACACAAGGGAACAATTTGTGGTTTGGCTCAACAAGCTTTGAAGTGCAGCATGCAAAAGAAATTGCCTCATATTGAGACTCGTTGTCTGAACCGAATCTCCGGGGGATTCGGATTCAGTGCACCTCTCCCTCATATTTAGACTCGTCGGCTTCTCAGTCCCATTCGTCTTCTTCTTCTCAATTCGACTGAACTTCTCTCCAAGCAAAAGCTGAAGAAATTGCCTACATTTAATTTCCAAGAAACGATGAATTTTAACCCTTTGCAGTCTATTCAAGTTTGACATCAGGCAAATTCCATAAAGATCCACAGGGACAAATCTCCAATTCTTTCACTGATTGTGGTGAGTTCGCCTTGAATCTTGATCAAATTATCACAGTTTTCTACTCCTGGAGATGCTGTAGTTTGTTTGAAGTTACTTTTAGATCAGGTAGTCATCTTCCACCTGTCCAAGGCCACAAATTCCCAAATATTGTGAGGTTCTCCTAGAATTTGCTTGACTTCTTTCGAGCAGAGCCAAGAATTGCCTCACCCTTTGAAAAATTTCGTGCAACCTTCTATGTCAACCCGTTGCAGTTTCTTCAAGTTGGACAGATCGAGTACCTTCGAAAAGTTTACAGGAAGGAAATCGGGTCAATACTTCCAAAGATTGTGGTAGTTTGCCTTGAATCTCACAACCAACTTACCACAGTTTTTACTTGAAGATGTCTTTAGTTCGTTTGAATTGCTTCGATCAGGTAGGATCTTGCAGCTGTTGGAAGCCTAGCAAGCTTCAAAACTTGTCGATTCATGCGAGCGTATTCAAGAAATTTATCAGCAATAGTCTATTTCAACATTTGTCCTACCGATCAAGCTTATTGATTGGGCAACTTTTTAAAGAACGACAGCTATATCATACGCAATTCTTCCTAAAGAACGTGGTAGTTCCTCGCCTTGAATCTCGTAAGATCATCACAGATCTTATTTTAAGAAGCCTTAGTTTGTTTAAATTGCTTAGATTGGGTAGTATCTTTACCCGCTCCAAGCCAATTAAGCTCGATTTCTCGTAGGTTCCCAAACAACCAAGGCCTTGAATCTTTGCAATTTGTAGTGAAGGTAATCTTGAGGAATGATATGATTCTTTAATTCGATCGATCTCTCCATCGAGCAAAGTGACTTGCCCCAATCGTACAAAAGCAAATCGATACACTCGAGGGGAAGCCTCGGGGCGGCGACGCAATTAGGGCACTCAAGGTGAAGTGATATGAGATGAGGAGGGAGGCTAAGGCCTGTTGTGTGAGGTGGTCTCACAATAGAGAGTCGAGGTGCAGATACCGCAGTTTGCTTAACTTCTCAATCCACCATGTTATCGGACATTCCACAGGCCCATTAGATATCACCCTCTAAATTAGGTGGGCCAAACATCAGATCCAATACCTTTGAATTAGTGAGGTTTGAGAGATCTGGAACTCGTCCATGTACAACCTAGACAATTCCAGAGTGATAAGACTTTAAGGAAGTCTTTGTAGTGCGTCTCTCTTCGTGAGCTTCAGTCTCAAGATCCTCAGGGATTGATTCATGGAGATGCATTTTCCAACTTTCACTCGACCCCTGCGGACAAATTTTCCCGATCGTATTCTATTTCTGCGAGCCTCCAATCATTCAAAGAGCATCCGGTATTTTGCTTATATGACTGCATATCCTCACTTTTGTCAAATTGCAACTTTCCGATGGATTGAGGTAGTTCTTTCATCCTCGTATAATTTATATTCAACACCATCAGGATTCCAAATTCCAGATTGAATCGTGAAGCTCTTCCAACAATCCGCATTGACTTAGATTTAGGTATTGAAGGCTTGTAAGATCTCCACCCAGCCTGCTGGGCAGCACACGAAGATTCTCGCTTTAACTGCTTGCATCCATGTAAACTAAGTGTTTCAATTGACAAATCGACTTGCAATTTCAACATTAATGATTTACAAGCCCTCTTAGGATCAAACGTTCTATATTTGCTGGAGCAAAGAAGGTTGGGAGTTCTCCCTAAGAGATGGCAACCAATCAAATTCATAACTTTCAAATTCTTCATGACCTGTCAAAGAAAACCATGCAAAGATTAAGTTTGATTTTAATAAGTCAGAATAATAAGTGTTGTCTAGTATATAACATACCTTCATGTGGCTCCAGCCCTGCCAATCATGTGTAATTTCACTCCAGATAGATCAAGAATAACCTACATCCTCCATGAGAAAGTTGTTGTGTTAAATGTTGGGGAATATTGTACCATGAAAGCCATCGTAATTGTGGAAGGAGATATTAATTCTCTTGCAAACTTTTGATGGTGATTCGTGCTGTGAATCTCTCTTCAGCTCAAATTTTTTTCATCAAACCGTCAACTTGCGGAACGCTTAGACTGGATAGTCTCATAAAGCCCTCATAGGTAAGAACAGTACTGCCCTCATGGTCGAACTTGAGTTACGAAGAGCTTCCAACTTTATTTTTTCCCCTGTCCAAAAAAATTTTAAAACACAAAAAAGTTGAAGGGAAATGCATTTATTCAAGTCCACTATTTTAAGGGGTTGAGTTGAGTAATATTGGTTCCTTTAGTCTTAAAAGAGGCAAAATATTAGTTGAGTAGATCACATTTATGGCGAGAACACAAAACACGCGCCTTTTTTGAAAAGAAAATGTCCATAAGTATTCTAGAAGATTTATTGCACAGGGGATCTTACCGTATGTCTCCTCAACAAATCCACGTATCCTTAGGATTCCACATCCTACTTTGCTTCTCTACTTTCATCTTACTTATTTCACACCCATTTCTCTTCCTAGATCCCCTGAGTTGATCAGCACCATCCACTTCATTAGCTTCTTTAATCTTGATCGTAAAGACATGTTCTACAAAACTTGCCATGGCTTCTTGCGAAATTTAGATTCTATCCCGCAACCAACCACAATGTCTTTGTCATATCCAATGAAAAGACAAGCTATATCCCAAGGGAATATATGCTTTTGCCGGAACTATCTAGTGCTCCATAGCTTCCTTTTAACCTTATCCGGACTTCCGTAGGAGGAACACTTTCCAACTTCTTCAATATGAGATCCCACTCCCTTTTGGTGCGAGATAAAATGGAACCTATGACCTCAAGACCCGGTAGTGGAAGACCTCCAGCAATGTTTGTCGCCCTTTGGATTGGTTCATATCCTTGGCACCAAAGGATAATCTCTTCCCAAGGCATGTTGCTAAGTAAAAGTTGAAGAGATTGATCAAGATCCATTGCATTAACCTCTAATGGTCGTGTCCACTATGGGAACTTCGAGAATGTCTTTGTTTCTAGTAGCCATAATAAGTTTGCTCCCTTTACTAAACCAATTACCCTCACCTATGAGTACATCCATATGTTTTTTTCCTTTGCCACATCATCAGAATAGAGTAGAGACTTGGTTTAGTAGATAACCTGTATTTAATTGTCTGTTTTCCATCATCTATGTTTTTTGTATCTTTCATTTGAGGATGTCGAAGATAAGTTGATGCTGCAAGCATTCGGTGCATTTGGTTCTACAACATTTCACTGATGTTGGATGGAAAGCAACAATGCTTGAAATTAGTTTGCAAGTTGATTTGTAAGATGATTTTGGCATTAGTGGTTTTCCAACTGCCACCCAGCCCATGAATCACTTTAATCCGTGTTTCACTTGTTCGAGCCCCTATCTTTTTTATGATTTCATCCACATGGTGGTCAACGCCTGACCAAATAGTCTGATACCTCCAGATAAGCCTTTTTCAACTTGTTAAAAATCTCTTGGGTAACTGTTTTGGCTAGCTCAACCTTTCTCGCCTATTGTTGGAGGTCAAAAGGCAATGATTTACAAAATTGCGCTGAACCAAATTACGTTCTGACAAGACCAAATTTAAACTAAGGACCTAATTGAAATGTATTTCTTCAAGGATTTATTCCATTGTACATGAACCAGCATGAACAAAAGGTTATATAGTGAATGACCTGGAACTGAAGAAAATTTTTTTTTTGAATGAGAAAGGACAAAATTGGGTTTGTGCCATGATTTAGCGTGATTTGTGGTAAAGCTCCAATAGCATAAAATTCAAATTCAACAAGACTACCACCAACTCTAGTAAAGAAACCAGTTGAAATGCATCAGTTTTACGTTGTCTTACACGTCAGATGGAATGTCAAAAGTGATTACCCAGTCGTTATTAGCGCTTGTTGCTGAGTTCCGGTGACGTTCAAAATTTCGCCCATTGGGAATTAACAAATGCTTGATTTTAATTAAATATCGTGTAATGATCTACGCCACAGGCCAGTGTTCACCAGGATCACTAGCCAAATTGAGGAAAGGTAATGAGGATTTAAATTAATCATTCAGAGGCTCAGTCGGAAGTGAAGCTTTGGGCCGTGATAAATGAAGTGGTATTTTGGTGAGTGTAGAGGCGATCTTAGGATAGTGATGGGCCGATTAAATTATTCATCATACCACGTGGATCTGGTGATTCCGGTTGACGCGAAATGAATTAGCAAACGATGCGGACGCATATTCGAAACGATGGTACTCGCCGGAACTAGTGATCGATCGCCCGCGTTTTATAGCCCGGTAACTGAATCGGTCTGATCTGAATAAATTACCGCGTGTCGATTTAAGTGTCAGTGTGGCTAGTTGATTTTGCGGAGCCTCCGGGGAAAACTGCGTTAAATCCAGAGATATACGCGGAAGTTCCGTTCTCGCCAGAGAATTTAATTGACCCAAATTTAGACCTGGGTGGGCGTAAGAAACCTAGGAAGTCATGACCCGGAAACGATCCAGGAACAGCCCGATTCTGGAGTCTTGTGCGATTTTTAAAGTGTGACGATCATAAGGAAAAATTCCAGTTTGGGCAAGAAAATGAAAGAAGTTAGCATTTTACCTAAGGTTTCTGGCGAGCTGATTATAAAGACAAAAAGAGCATTTTAGTAATTTTGCTCTCAAATTTGGAAAAGACAATTTTGCCCTTGAACTTTTTGAAAATTATATAAGTTGCTTGTGGATATTTTGGATAGTGATTAAATCTGGTAATCCAAATTCTAGATAAGAATCAGGTCTAGATAAATGGATAGAAGCTTAGAGGCATTTTGGTCATTTAAGCAAAAAGTGGGTCAAAACTTCGAAGAGTAAGTTAGACATATATATATATATATATATATATCTCTCTTCTTGCCTAAACCATCTCCCATCTCATATATGGTTTATATACTCGTGACTCTCTCTCTCATATCTCAGCCTCCCTCCTTTGACATGAGCCGCGTGACAACCCAAGCCACAGCACAGTGGCATGGCTTGGGTGTGTCTGTCTGCAGAAGCCGCCACGATGGATCTCGGGATTTTGCCACGCACTTTGATGGCAGCGATGGTTTGACTCAGTGAGTTCATCCTAAACTTTATCTAGTATATCTGGGATTTGTTTCGGGCCCTAGATAAGCCTGTGAGTTTAATGTAGTTTTCTTAGAGGCCACTTATAACAAAGTTGTTATCACAGGCCTAAGTTGAATTTAGAGTTTGAGTGCACAAGAGGCCGATCAATGCTGTGATTAGCGTGTTTGGTATGCTGTGAGGGTGCTGTTGGAGAGGCGGTTTGTGCAGTTAAAGTTAGGAAACAAGGTTTCGCGCCGAGTATAAGTGAAGAGCCAAAGGTGTAAATATTGTGATTTTAGAAGATGCGAAGAAACTGTTTGTGAGCAACTGGCGGCAGCGATGTGCAGGGTGTGATGTACTGAGGGTTGCTGTTGGGAGTCAAGGCGGGTGCCGGTGGGTCAAGTCTCGGAATCTGTTCAGAAAGTCCGCGTGAAGGTTGGCGAGTTGATTTAGAAAAGCGTTTAGGTGCGTGGAAAAAATCACGGTTATTGTACAAGAATCGCGCGTTTGCTGATGTGATTATCATAGTCTGGGTTTTGGTGTGGCAAGAAGAACTAATGTGAGCGTGTGAAATCGAGAGAGAAATGCTGGGGTCGGGCTGTGATATTATA